>NC_143450.1:16994311-18386582 GCF_987193195.1 Phasianus colchicus | reverse complement strand
CATCACATTAAGCTCAGGCTCTGGGCTGGCAGTTCCTGCGTTCCTGTGTCACTTGATCTGGCTGTCATGCTCCCATCCCCACCTATGCAGCCATGGGAAACCTCTTTGGGCAGCACACAGAAAACATTTGCTGTGATGGAGTAGCTGGAGGGCACAGCTCCTGGCCGGGGGAGCACAGGTGCACGCAGCTGCCTTAAGAGCGCAGTGTCTGAAGTTATTAAGTACACCGCTCCTTGCATATGCTGCTTCTGTGCCTCCCTCCATCCCCTCGTGTTTACGTGAGTTATGCTTATAAATCCAAAGGCAAACATGTGCGACACTGCTTCCTATTTCCTCCATCTGTCCCTGCCCTGTGCTTCCCTTCCATCTCTTCCCCTCCTTTACTTCCACCATTCACTGTGGGCAAATCCAGAAAATCTGGAAGAAAAACCGGAGCTGATTCAGCTCTTAATACAGCACTTCAGTTAGCAGCAGGGCAGGAATGTCACATTCCTAAGCGACAGAATAGAAGCGGTTTTGCTGTCGTTTGGCCGAAGAAGGAAGTGTTGCTGCAGAAGAGCTCTGGACCCGTGCTGTTGTCTCCCAAAGCAGATGATGCTGTGGCGCTGCCCCATGTGGCTCCCAGCATCCCTTCCCACTGCTGACCCGCCGATCTCCTGCAGGTGCCGGTGCTGCGGCCCATGGACCTGATGGTGGAGGCCACTCCGCGCAGGGTGTTCGCCAACGCGCACACCTACCACATCAACTCCATATCCGTCAACAGCGACTACGAGACCTACATGTCGGCCGATGACCTGCGGATAAACCTCTGGAACTTTGAGATCACAAATCAGAGCTTCAGTATCCTTTGGTGCACGCACCCCGTCGTGTCCCTGCGCCCCAGGGCTCACAGGGAAGCACTCAGTCCTTTCTGACCCAGAAAAGGGAGAACCAGGGTAAAGGTTTGACCCATTGTGATTTTCTTTGCCAGTGTTACTAACTGGTCCTGCTCATTACAGGTTCATTACTGCCAGTTACTCCAGATCCTGCCAGGAGTTCGGTGCAGGAGAGGTGGAAGTGCAGGGGCAGAGCACAGCGAAGCACTGCTGCAGGGCTCAGTGCTCTGCAGTACCCACAGCACCCTCGGTCACAGCTTTGGATGTCCTCGTACCCAGAGCAGTCACTGCTGCTTGTGCTTGTGTGCATGGGCTGAGCCACGGCAGCGTGCTGGCAGTGCTGGGCGCTGAGCCTCCCGGCACTGTGGGACCCCCACTGCCACCACTTTGAGTTCTGCCTGCAGGGCTGAGCCAGACGGAGGGATGGGGGGTGATGTAGAAGACAGATGCCCTGGGGGAGACGAGCAGGGGAAATCTTAATAGCGCAGCAGGGTGACAGGCTGCCAGTCAGAGGCACACAAACGAGATCATGCCTGTCACCCTCCTAACTGCTGCATCAGAAATAATCACGGCGGGGCACTAATCACCGCTGGTATTTATATCGTGTTCTCTACTGAGAAGCCCCCGGGGCACGTGGCAGGGTGAGGCTGTGCAGTTCAGCAGCCACAGGCGTGTGGTTGGTGGGGGCCCACGTCTGAGCAACGCTGCAATGTCTGCTTATTTTGGAGGGGAGGACTTAGGCAAAACTTGAGGGGTTTGGTGGGCCGAGGCACCAATTCCACGCAGGGAGCAGCGGGCTCCTTCACTCACCCCCAGATATTGTGGACATCAAGCCAGCCAACATGGAGGAGCTGACGGAAGTGATCACGGCCGCGGAGTTCCACCCCCACCACTGCAACACCTTCGTGTACAGCAGCAGCAAAGGCACCATCCGGCTGTGCGACATGCGCACCTCCGCCCTCTGCGACCGCCACGCCAAGTGTGAGTAGTGGGGAGCTGTGTGCTGCCTGCTCTGTGCTGCAGCAGTGGAGGTGCAGAGGGAAGCTTGCATGGACATCTGGAGATCTGGAAGTATTAGCCATCCCAGGCAGGTTGTGGAGTCTCCTGTGGAGATGTTCGAGGACGCCTTCCTGTGCAGCCTGGCCTTGGGAACCTGCTTTGGCAGGGGGTTGCACTCGATGGTCTCTGGAGGTCCCTTCCAAGCCCTATGATTCTGTGAATCTGAATCCCAAACCCTGAGCAGAACGCGTCTCTCTGTTCTCACACTTCATGACTGTCTCACAGTCCTACAGTGACAGCTCCCAGCTGAGACTCGGGGTGCAAGGACAGCGCTAGGGCAACCCCTTTCCCTGATGCTTTGGAGGCAGCAGTCCCTACACGGCCACTGCCTTTGTTTGGTGCTGCCACAGCCTGCAGCCCACAGTGAGCACCAACCAGCGGCGAATAAGAGTTCAGTTTGATCTCTGCCTTGAAATTTTCTTTCTCTGATTTCCCTCTGCACCTCTGAAGCAGCAGCCTGAGTCGATTGCAGCTCAGCAGATATGTAAGTTGAAATTGAGACAGTTCATCAGAGTTCAAAATGAAAAGCAACATTGGCTTTGGAGGCAAATTCTCCAGCAGGGGTATTTAATAGCTGCCAGTAGTTGTAAATGGGGAGTTTGGTGGCCCTGAGGCAGGGGGGTTGGAGATTCATGATCCTTGAGGTCCCTTCCGACCTGGGCCATTCTGTGCTGGCACTGCGCATCCCTGTTGTGTTCATTTAGACAGACGCACTTGGCAGCTTAGGGGCAGATTTACAGATAAGCTCTTCTGCTTAAATTATGCCATCCTGTTTTACCTGAGGCTGCTGGCAGTGGCTCTGTTACCTCCAGCCCTGCAGCTGGAAGGGAGAATGGCCCCTTCCCGTGTCAGCACCGGGACGTATGGGGTGTGCCATGGTATTCAGAAGGTCTGGCAAAGGGACAACTCTGTGGGCACAGAGAAATCTCAGGAGTTGTCCAAAGCACCATAGGAAACCAAGAGAAGAGTGGGACTCCTGGGGCAGGTGGTAACACCAGCCAAAGTCATCCTGTTCTGGAAAGCCTGAAAAGAAAGAAAAGCCCCATTGGGTGCGGAGCATAGGGTGGGCTCTGTGCTGGGGGTTGTAGCAGAAATGCTGAGTCAGAGCTTGAAGCAGTGATTGGGCACCTGGTGGGAAGGCAGGGCCAACCCAGGGGAGCTCAGCTGTATGCAGTGTGCCTGATGGAAGGACTGGAGCCAGGATCCACACCTTCCCAGCCCTCATTGAAGGGCTGGCAGTGGAGGTGAGGGGATCTCGCTGGAGATCCCTGCATACCTGAGGCCTTCCAAAGGTAAGCAGCTTTTTCCTTTAGTTTCTGTGCTCACAGCTGTTCCATTTGAGCAAATCCTCACTTGCTACAGCTCAGGACTTTGCCACCTCACTGTTATTGCTGTGCTTTCTGTTGTGTTACAGCCTTATGGGAGTCAGCCCTGGGAACAGGCTCACTTTGCTGCACATCTGCTGTCATCTTCCTGTTGGCAGCATATTCTTCTGTTGGTTTTTTTTGTTATTGTTTTTTGGTTGGTTTTTTTTTTGTTTGTTTGTTTTTGTCTTTTTTCACCAAAGCCTTTTATACAAGAAAAAGGGCACATAAATAAAGTGCAGGGATCTGATCTCACATTAGGAACTCCCTGCTCGGGGCACATGAAGCTCATCTTGCCTGGGGCTGAGGGTCTGTGGTGCAGAGCTCTCATTGCCTGCTGTCAGTTGGGGCAGCACACAGCTGGTGCAGAGCTGAGATGTGGCAGTGCCTCCAGAAACAAATCACCTCCTTCCTCAGCCCCGAGCAGCAGCTAACGATGTCCTGCTGCATGCAGTAATAAGCCTGGCAAGACCTCGAGCTAAAAATTAACAAGCTGATTGTGCAGAATCTCCGGAGGATGACAAACCTTGTCTGCCACCTTGGGCTCATTTAGCTAATGAGGAAACAAACCTCTTTGCCTCTGCAGCACTCCCCAATCTCCATTTTAAGTGAGAAATCTGTTGTGGCCTGCAGCACGATGAGAGTCCAGCCTGGAGAGATGGCTGTGGGCTCCGCAGCCCTGCGGGACCATTGCTGCAGTGGGGGCTCTGGGTGCTGTGCCACGGGCTTTGTGCTGCTTTGGATTTCCTGGTATGTGTGGCTAATTGTCCTGATTAGAGTCTAAATGAAGGAGAGAGAGAAAAGACGGGGTTTGAAATGGAGGAGTGGTTGCATTCACTGAGGAATGGAAAGGAGCCGTCGCTCTGAGCTGCCAGCAGAGCCCTCTGGCTGCACGCACAGCCATGCAGGAGCTCGGGTGGCAGTGCTGTGCAGGAGCTGCTCTGGGCTGCAGGTATCGGGGCACCCTGCAGCGTGGCACAGCTCGGCCCGTGCAGAGCTCACAGCACTGCGGTGTCGGGATCTGTCCCCAGCCCTTCTTGCTGCTGCCCTTCTCTTCCTGCTCATGTTCTTGGTGCTGCCATCTCCTCTTGGGTTTGCTCTCTGAGGCATCTTGTTTTTCAAGCTGCAGTTCTAAAGTATTGGCAATATTTCCTCTTGTTCATTCACTGTAAGTGTAACATCCCCAGCCCTAAGAAAGGGCTCTATTTATATGTCAGGCTCTGCTGTGTTGGAGAATAGCTGTGATGAGTGCAGGACTGGGCCAGGGGCGGTGGAAGTGAGTGGCTGAACCCAGCCCTGGCTCTTGGAACAGCTCCCTCCTGCCTTTGTTTTCTGGGTACAGGGAGTGTGGGTGCCAGGCAATGCTCATAAGCTTTATGGCCATGTCAGTGTGGGACAGTGCGTTTCTTTCCAGTACAGCATGAAGGAGGAGGAGCCTCTCCTTGTTCCCCAGCAGTATTCTGTAGTGCTGAGCTGGTGAGGGGTCTGTAGGGGTGGAAGGAAAAGGTCTGACAGATGCGCCCCAAATGCAGTCCGTTCGCTGGTGCCGATCTATTGTTTCCTTTAAAGCTATGCCTGCCCAGCTGACGTTACTTTGAAATTAAATGCATTTAATTTGGACCTTCATCAACGCTCTTCAGGCTGTACAGGCTGTGATTTATTCAAAGACATCGGATTAAATCCGTAGGTTGCAGTGGCTATAAAATATTTACATTGACTTTCAGTTATACTACGCATTGATTTCTACAGAGAAAAGGTACACGAGGCTTTAAATGTTTTGGCCTTCTCTTGTGCTGTTGATAGATTGGTCTCTGCTGACCCTTCCTGGTTATTGCACTCACCTAAAAACAAAGGCACTTCAGTTGCATGGAGTCCATAACATGCAGGTGCTTGCTTTATGCTGTGCCCAGCAGTGGGAGTGCTCGCAGTGGGTCAGCACTGCAGGCTCAGGGTGCTCGTGGCCTCCTGTGTCCCCTGCTGCACTGCACCCCTGGGGCCCCTCCGTGCTGGGCAGGGCAGCGGGTCCCGCAGGGTCACTGATGCCAGGCCTGTCCTTTCCTCTCCTGCAGTTTTTGAGGAGCCTGAGGACCCCAGTAACCGCTCGTTCTTTTCTGAGATCATCTCCTCCATCTCCGATGTCAAATTCAGCCACAGCGGGAGGTACATCATGACCCGGGACTACCTCACTGTCAAGGTGTGGGACTTGAACATGGAGAACCGGCCTATCGAGACCTACCAGGTGGGCAGAGCGGGGCTGGGGGCAGGGCAGGGTGGGATGGGGGGATGGGAGGATGGGAGCGGCCGTGGGACCTGGCATGGATGTCCCCTGCCTCATTCCATCGGCCCTGCCTCCAGGTCCATGACTACCTGCGGAGCAAGCTGTGCTCGCTGTATGAGAACGACTGCATCTTCGACAAGTTCGAGTGCGTGTGGAACGGCTCTGACAGGTGAGGGGTGGCTGTGGGGCTGGGCTGGGCACAGCTGGGGTCTGTGTGTGGGGTGCCTGGGGGTGAGAGCGGCTGCCCGGCTCCTGGGGCAGTGGCTCCTTGCTTACCTCAGCCTGGCTGCGGCTGCAGGGGCAGCGGGGCCGTCGGCCTCACAGGAGCACCAGTGTTTGTCTGAAACATCAGTGTAAAGAGTGAGACAGCTGGCCTGAATTCTGAGTCTGATCTAAATCGTGTTACAGCTCTGTGTATTCCATTTAAGTCAGGGGGAGTTTGCCTTGAAAAAGCGTGAAAATCACTTGGTCTGGGTCAGCCAAATCTTTGCCATAAGGAGCGATATCCGTGTAATTATCCTGGAAGAAATTCTTGTCTGCATGAGCTCTCCCTCAGCTGAGAAGAAAAACAGAGGGTTGAAGCAGCTCTGCACAGACAGGCTGAGGGAGCTGGGCTCGTGCAGGCTGCAGGGAGACCTCAGTGCAGCCTTCTGCTATTTAAAAGGGGACTATAGACAGAAAGGGAATCAACAAGGGTCGACAGGGATAGGAGAAGGGGCGATGGTTTTAAGCTCGAGGAGGGAAGGTTTAGGTTGGATATCAGAGGGAAGTCCTTTACAGATGGAGCAGTAAAGAGGTGCTGGCACAGCTGCCCAGAGAGGCTGTGGGTGCTCCATCCCTGGAGGTGTTCAGGACCAGGCTGGATGGGGCCCTGGGCAGGCTGGGCCAGTGTCAGACCTGGAGGGTGGTGGCCCTGCCGTAACATAGGGGTTGGAACTTGATCCCGGTGCTCTCCCCCAACCCAAACCATCCCGTGATTCTGTGAGATGTCTGAGCACATGCCTGGCGCTGTGTGGGTGCCAGGCTGAGCGGGGCTGGGCAGGGGAGGAGATGGAAATGGGGCCGTGGCCGTGCTCACTGACTCGCCCTTCCTGCCCTCACAGTGTCATCATGACCGGCTCCTACAACAACTTCTTCCGCATGTTCGACCGCAACACCAAGCGGGACGTGACGCTGGAGGCCTCGCGGGAGAACAGCAAACCCCGCGCCGTCCTCAAACCCCGCAAGGTCTGCGTGGGGGGCAAAAGGAGGAAAGATGAGATCAGCGTGGACAGTCTGGACTTCAGCAAAAAGATCCTGCATACAGCTTGGCACCCTTCAGAGAATATCATTGCTGTGGCAGCGACAAATAACCTGTATATATTCCAGGACAAGGTTAACTAGGAGGACAAGTTATTCTTTAGGAGTCTCTCATGTACTGAATACTAGTAAACACAGGATTCCAAATGTTTCTTTTCTTTTTTTTTTTTCCTCTTTCTTTGTTTTCCTTTGTTGAATTGCTGCTATGTGAATGGCAGTGTGCAGGGGCAGGTGGACCAGCTGCAGTGGGACCGTGGCTGAGCGCACCGAGCAGCTCCCAGGTTTCCTTTTACCCAAGTGCTGGGAGCTCGGACTCAACACGGAGCAGCTGGGGGGGTTTGAGCTTTTGCTGTCCCAGTGCCCTGGTGGTGTTGCTGTAGTGGTGGCTGATGTGTGGTGTGGTGAGCTGGCAGTGCAGGGCATCATCAGCTGCAGTGGGAGCAGATGGGCGGCTGCACCTCAGTGTGGGTGTGGTGGGTTTTTGTAATCCATGCTGATTCTTTAAAGCTTAATCCTGGAAATATCCCACCTGTTATTTCACAACATCAGAGCCGTGTCCCCATTTTTCACTTCTGTTGTTTTGCCATCATCATTTCATCTTTTTACCAACAGCAAAACCAAACACAGAATGGAATTGTTGTGCCGGAGCTCCCAGGAAACGCCCCCTGACACTCCCCAGGATTTGGCTTTGTAGATACTGTGGTGCCTTTTGGGTATATGAAATACCTTTATAAATGATGCTTCCAAAACACACTGATTGCAAACCAAATTGAACCTGGGCTTTTTTTTTTCCTTTTTTTTCTTTTTCTGCACTTCTTTGCTGTGGTCACTTTTATTGTCCTATTGCTGTACGCTCCCCCACTTCATGCTCTCTGTCTTTCTCTTTTTAATTTATTTATTTATTCCTTTTTTTTTTTAAAGAAAAAGTGTAAGTTGCTAATTTATGACATTCTAAAAGAGAATCCAACCCAATACTGCTCTCAGCACCTGACTGCTTCCTTCAGGGGCTGCCCATGGTCCTAGGTTATAATAATAATTATAATAATAAAACCAGTAACTCTTCCTCTGTGCATGGCCAGGCTCCCCCTTTCTACTGTTAAGATTGTTCAGATCCTTTTTTTACTCAAGCAAATGCTAAATTAAAAAAAAAAAAAATTTTCAGTATGAAAACTGCTCCTGCAAGACCAAGTAAGTGAATAAATAAAGTCAATTACAGCAGTCAACACCATCACTTTAGCAGTGTCCCCGTGGGGGTGGCCCTGCTGTGCAGCTGTGCTGCATACACACCTGTGTCCCGCAGGGAAGCTTTCACCCAGCTCTAAGGGCAAAGTGCACTCTGCCCACAGCCCCTCTTGTACTGCATGCTTCGGATGCCCTGCAGCTCCTGTGGTACCTCCAGCCCTCAGCCCCTAATGAGGAGCATGGGGAGGCCCTGCCTGGAGTCTGTGGGGCAGGAGCAGGGGGCATTCACCATCCCAAAGGGATGAGCAGGGGGGATGTGCACTGCTTCACACATTTACTACAAGTGGTGGCTTTCAGGAATACCTTTTTTTTTAAAAATGGTTAAAAAAATGCCAAGAGTAAAGTAAAATTTTTTTTTAAAATGTTCTTTTTTTTTTTGTTCTTGTACAGAAAGCCTGCACTCTGGTACCAGAAGTAAAGTTGTTCCAAACATGCCTGTGTGGAGCTGCTGATTGTTGTGCTTTCCAGGTGGCTGCAGCTGGGGGCCATGCTGGGGGGGTACAGGACCTGGGCAGCCCATAACCCAGTTGCACTCACTGCAGGGCACCATCCCTGTGTCTGTGAGGCAGCTCCCAGCTAAGTGACACCTGGGAGGCTGAGGTTTGCAGTGTTCCTTCTGGCCACAGACTGCACAGTGGGGCACTGCTGAGGGGAGCAATGCTTGCAGCAGCAGCTATCAGAACTCAGTCAGTGGTGAAGGAGTCACCAATACAGCAACAGGCGCTGGCTTTT
Source organism: Phasianus colchicus (assembly GCF_987193195.1). Classification (NCBI taxonomy): domain Eukaryota; kingdom Metazoa; phylum Chordata; class Aves; order Galliformes; family Phasianidae; genus Phasianus; species Phasianus colchicus. The sequence continues at coordinate 18,377,733 of NC_143450.1, read as the reverse complement.
TCTTCAGGTGAAACCTCTGCTGGTAGTGGAATTGGGTTCACAATGAAACCAAAGCCAGACCCAACGCTGTGCCAGAGCAGCCTGCACCCCCACAGGGACAGGACTCATTACTGATAACATGCTACACTGAGCTGCTTCCTCCACGGCCCAAGTGCTAATTCTCTGCTGCTGCTGGTGATGAATTTAAACAGAGGCACCTAATTAGAAGCTGTAGGGCATGGATAATGCTGCAAAGGCAATGTTATACAAACAGACACTCATTTACCTTCATATTAATGGCATGACCTTAATCTACCACTCCTCAGCCCAGAGGGACAGATCCACACTGCCTGTGCAGGCAAAGGAGGAAACGCCACAGCCTGAAGAACTGAACTGGAAAATAATTCTGTTTGGCACCAAATTGCACAGATCTGATCTGAATGTTTATGAAATTTAATTTGATGCTGTACAGTATCACACAGTTTGGCAAAACACAGCCAACAATTTAGGCAATAGGACTTCAGTTCTTTGCTCTGCTCTTGAATTCACAACTCCAACAAAACCCAACAAAAACTGGCGTTAGGCCTGTACAATCCATATAAAAAAGGAGTTGGTTTATTGTAGTTCAAATACATAAACTGAACAATCCCAACATTTCAAAATTAAACTTTAGAAACACAAGTTTAACATTCAAAACAGGAGTATAGTTTACAAGAATTGCCCAGAAGGGGAATCCACAGTCTAATCCAGAAGTATGCAAAGATCACTTATCGTAAATAAAAACATTTATACAACCGTCCTGCTCTGTTGGGTAGCCACTGCTACAAGCCACGTGTTTCCAACTGGAGTAAAAATCATTGGACAGATCTTTGCCTGGGCAGAGCAACCTGATTTTGTTTCTAATCCATGGATAGGGTAAGGAACAAAGCAGATCTGTGAGCAAATTTAATTTGGTCTCTGCAGTGCTAATTCTCCTTTCAGTTTTAACTCGGGCTCCAATGGATTTATCACCACATACAAGGGTGAAATCAAGCACAGAATCGGCACCTGTTACCATAACACGGCCCTCAGGCATCAGCAGTTTCAGCATCTCACCTTCACAGACAGACAGCCCCAGGGCCACGCTCACACCTGAGCCCCATGCACAGCTCTGGGAGCTGCACAACACGGCTCCTCCTGCACCACTGCTCCAGGACAGGGCCCCGACACAGTCAGCACAGCTGGGCCCCACCAGTCCTGCCCTACAGAAACACATAAATAACTGCCATGTTCTTTTTTCTTCCTCTTTTTATATACATTTTCTATTTTTACACAGAGACCATTTTATGTTCACAAATACTGCTTTTTCCTCTGTTCCTAAGATGGTTTTGCAATATATTCACGGTAATGTATATGTATAAACCTGACAGATGGCTCATGCAAGCTTTTTGATTTAACAGATACTCTTGCCTTAGGTGAACTCAGCACTACTTTGTCGTCCGTCTCGTGGGCTCCGAGGCTGTGGGCGGTGGAGGCGGCCCTCGGCGGTCCAGGTCATCCACGTAGGACACGATGAGCTTGCGTCTCTCCTCTGGCACGCAGTCAAGCACCAGATAGCGCTTGTCGTTCTGTAGTATCTTCTCCACATCCTTCAGATGCTGGTCTGACTCCTGGATCAGCTTTTTGGATCTGGAAGCAAGCAAAAGGAATTACTGCCCGGCATGGCCTGGGCTGCCACCCCACACTGCAGTGCAGGCAGGCGGGGGGAGGGCAATGCAAGGAAACTGCACAGAGGTTTGGACAACAAACACTTTCTGCTCAGAATCAGTCACAGCAGCACTACTCAAAGCAGAGGAGCTAAAGTATTTGTAGCCTTTGTGCTAAATTAATTAAGCATCATGGAAGACTTCTGTCTGCTGCCGTGGCCTTGTACAGCACTACATGAACTGTTTAAATGCTAAAAACCTAGGGGGACAAAAATCAAGAGTTTTAAAATAAGCATCCAACTGAGGCAGACAATTAGAATTTCACAGCTTTGGTAGTAAACTGTGTGCACTGCATCAGTTGACAGCACTGTGATCTGCTCATTGAGTGAGTAGCATCACCTGAAACCAAAACTCCAAAATGCTACAAGGACGACTGGAGGGGCAAGGACTGACACAAGCACAGAAGATGGCCCTCACCACAAAATGAATCCAATGCCTGACAGCCCAGGGTACATGTAATGCTATTCTGAAGCAAAAGACAACCTGACATCCGTGCTGGTTTGATTTTCATTATTTGTTAACCATTAGCGAAATGTCAAAGCAAACCAAAACAAATCATTTATCAACCATCTATTTTCTTTTCTTTTTTTGACAGATTATGAAAAAATTATAGAATAAATTTAGGCAAAATTATTCTAGGGAACAAAAGAGCAGCCTGTTGCCACTTATACGCAAAAGTACAAAAAGAGCTCTTCTGCTACACACCTGTATGTTATAAATTTGGTCTCCTTCAATAGCGTTCGGAAGTCAGCTTTGGCAGTAATGTATTTGTCTCTAATGTACTCCTCAAACTCCCTTTGTTTTTTCTGAAAGACAAAAGACAAACTCAGAACATCGAATGCAGACTTCATGCAATTCAACATACTGAATAAAAGGAGAAGTCACATGATGAATGTATTTTTGTTTACTTTTTGCATTTTTTAATTAAAAAATATTAACGCTCACATAAAGCAGGCACCATTTCAGCAGTCCCTGATTTTCTTTCTCCGTACCCTGCACCCACAGTGAAGGCCAACAACAGTAATGCAAACCTCTTACCCGGTCACTTGAAGAAAATTTAATGCACCTCGGATCTTCTTTAATGATTTTTTTTACTTCTTTCCATGTCGATGTTAAAGTTATCTTTCAAAAGAAGCAAAAATAGTTAAAACTGCAAGAAAAATTGTATCCTACAGATGTCGAATATAAGTATAACCACATCTGAAAGTAAATATCCCCAAAGCACACCAACAAAATCACTGCTGTATCCAAGTGTTGGGTTGTTATCGTTCCTATTACTGTCCTTGTATTTTTTATTATATGACTTCATACATCCACTTTTCTTCAGACACTTTCAAACCAACATCCTCCCAAACATCATTTACATTCTAAGGTCTTCTTCTAGAACGTATCTATGGATATATGCTTTGAAAAATTACCTACAGGAAACTTGCTTCAAAATAACACCTGCCATTTGATTCTCTCACACTAAGATCTGCCTGCTGTTCTAAGAGCTTTTAACCAATGCCTTAAAAACACTCAAAGCTGCAGGGTTAAGAAAGCTGACTGAAGCTTGTACACAATTTTAAAAGACCAAGACTCACTAGAACCCCACAGCACACTGAGAAGATGATAGGCTCCCTCAGCGTGGCACAGAAGTTCAAATTAAAAAGCATGATTTAAAGCAGAAGGCTGAGACAGACAAAAGATCATCTACTGGTATCGAGTTAAACACTTGGTTATTTGAAAGAGCAAGATGCCATATAGAAAAGAATATCAAGCAACTCAATACTGAAGAAACGTTACATCCTGCAGGAGATAAAAAAAAAAAATCACTGATTAGAAGTTTAAGTGCAAATGAACTGTATATTAAACTGAAAAAGAACTCAAGATAAGTAAGGAAAGGCTTACATTTTTCTTATGGAGAAAAGAGACTGTTGAAGCAAATGGTCCCAGGAAATAAAGCCAAACAAAAATTAACTCGTGACAGAAAACTGAAAAATCCAACTCCCCACGGACTTACAAGTATCTCACGTTTGAGCATATATAGCTCTTACCGCTGAAGTTTCATCCAGAAGTTGCCTAAAGTGTTCCCTCTTCTTTTTGGTAAGTGCTTCGATGTGCTCATTAAAGAGCTTTTCTTTCTCTTCTCTTTCCAGCAAGGAGCCAGACTCCCATCGGTGGTCCTTGCGCAGGGTCCTTCTGGTGTCAGACCACGACACATCTGAGGAACGCACCTGGGCAAAAGGACGATTACTTCTGTAAATATGTTTGCCTATGGTTCACTGACAATTGTTACTTAACACTTCTTCTATCCCTTCTTTTAAGCTGTAGTTCAAATTAAAAATTAAAGCTCTTCAAAAAAATTAAGAGACAATAGCAGCTTTCTGTGAAACACTAACCAAGCAGCAGCTGAGGGAAGCCTATGCATTAGTTCAAGTGCAGGAGGAGAAATCACACTGACCTGGAAGAGTATTCTCTTGTAAAGAAGATGAAGATAGTTCTTATATAAGCTTAATTGCAAATGCCAAAGTGCTTTTCATACAGGGCATCTACTAGAAAAGAATGCACTGTCAAGCTCCTGGAAAGAATCAGAGAGAACCCATTTGTGTCTTACCATGTCAGACAGCAGTGCTTTGAAGTTCTGAATAGCTTCTTCCCGTTTGTGCTGCTCACGTTCCCTGTCGATCTCCTTGGTTTGCTCTGATCGAGCTTTCTGCACTTCTCTTTCTCGTTCACGCAAACTTGCTTCAATGCGAGCTTGTCTTTCCAGCTCCTTTTCTTTTTCAGAATCTAAATTCTGGAATGTAAGAATAGAAGTTTTTCCTCAATAAAAACAATGTGACATCTTGCTAAGATTTGCAGTCATTCCAGGGTACTTCTACAAATAACCACAGTGCAGAGTTTTCTTAAGCGTGGAAAGAAAGCACACGTGAGGCTGTCTTACAGTTAGTTCCTTCACACATCATCAGCGAGGTAACCAGCGGAACGTGCAAAGTTACACTTCCAAATGGCACACACATACCTTAGCTATTTTTTCAATGTACTGTTTGAAAAGGTCTTCCCTCTGTGAAGAGCTATCCACAGCTTTGTAACGAGGGTCAGTCTCTACTTTGTCCTTCACTTTGCTCCAGCGAGACTGACTGTCCAGGTGGTGGTTAGCCAGTAGTTCAAAGAAGTCCATTTTGATCTATTTTACAGACAATAACAGAAAGATAACACTTGAGAAAGAGACTTTGATATGTAGCAGTTTGCTCTTATGAAAGAAGAAGTGAACTTACCTCCATTAGAGGGAAGTATACTAACATTACATACCATTTTAATTTAGAAAAAGCAATAAAACTACTAAAACTCTGAATTTAGACCTCACACATCTAAAACTCACTTCCTTTTTGGGAAGACTTTACCAAAGCAAATACATCAGGAAGACCTGTTAAATCTAAGATGAGCTACATTCATTAAAGAATGATTCATCAATTTTATTTCTTCAATTTCAGCTTCTTTTTTGAGCTTTTACATATCAAAATAACAAGCTATTGATTCTCTGCTGTAGCATTTTACTATCAATATCACAGAAGCTATGCAGTTTTAAACAGGGCTCTAAATAAATCGTGTATTTAAGGACTCATATTCCAAGTATGCAATAAACAGAGGTAAACGCTTGGATCTACTCATAAGTAGCAGCATCTTAAGATGGGTCTAACCAGTAAAGAACACATACAGTAGTGGTTAAGTGAATTACATTAAAAGACAGATATGCAAATAAGGAAAAGTTTTAGTTTACATTTTCAGTTTTAAATGGGATGTCAACACTGTCTCCAAAATGACAGCACTACCAAGGGCTGGCAGAGCATCAGTCCTGCTGGATTTTTGTTCTGGTTTATTTGTTTGTTTTTGTTATTGTTGTTTGTTTAAATCTTAAGACAAAAGCTAGCAGCCAATTTTCACCCAAACTCCCAGAATCAGCAGTCACAAGAGCAACTCCTGTGCCTTACTGCACCGCTGTTTTCTGGGGTAGATGATTTCCCTCTTTCCTGACATGCGTTAACTCCCAGCTAATTTTTCCTTTTTATTTCCAACACCTGATGCCACAGAAGTCTGGTTTGGCATTTAAGACCCCATGTGTGAGAACAGAAGCAAGGGACCTGTGAGCCTCGCTCCCTGAACAACCTGGAGCCACTGAATGGACAGACTGGACACACAAGGTTGAGCTCGCTGCCTTCGCAGCATCCCAAGCCTTGCTGACCTACGGAGCAAAGTCTTTGGTCCCGGCACACCGCTAAAATATTAGTTAAGGAGGACTGGCCATTCAGTTTGTGACACTTATCACCTCTCCTCATCCGTTTGGAAAAGAAAATCACCAAAAGCAGTTCAGCTCTGGAACACCGAGGTTCACAACGGAGGTGAACACACTGCATTTCCAGAGAACTGCCAACCTGCTGCTCTAAAAGTGATTGGTTACAGCACGTCAGAATGAAACAAAGCTCAGAACAGCATTCTGTGATAACTTAAACTCTTCACAACATTAATACGTAAACATAAAGGATTTATAGACTTTTTTCTTTACTATCTCAGAAAGGTTCAGATAGTAAGCAGAGATCAGAGAACAGTGGTTAGAGCCAGCCAAGAGTTACTCCGTATCTACAGCACTATCATTTTGCTTAAAGAAGCTGAACAAAATGCTAAGCAAACCATTTATTCATTTTAAGATAAAGAATGTTGTTTCAAAACATCTTTAAACATGCATGCAGTATAAAAGTATGAAGCTTTCTAAGCCATGGCATTAGAAATATGTCAAAAATCAAACGGTGCCCAGATCATAATACAGAAGTCTATAAGGTAAGGGTCTCTCAGAGCTTAACCAGAAGCACCCTGCACAAACACCGTGCGACAGGCACGTTCCATGCAAAAAGCTGGTCAGATCTTGGAGCACAGCACTGCAGGAAGTGCTTCCATGGCAGTGCAACACAAACCCAAAGCCTAACAAAGCCTGCACCGTGCAGGGACAGCATCCCAGCCCCAGCACTGTGTGCTCCCCCCGCCGCCCCACTCCCCCAGCCCCCACACTGATGCTCCATAAGCAATGGCTGCGGGAGGAGGCAGCACTGAGCCAATTCCCCCCTAAGAAACATGAGTGACTCTGAAAGCACAGGTTTAACTTCAGCCAGAACTACCTTCCACCTGCAACACCTGCAGCACAAGTACTGCAATTTGTTTTTTAATTAAAACTTCAAAACGTCCCACCAAAGAGCAGCCTTTTAGGATCAAGCTCTTGGATGTGAAGTTCAGGGTATGTAAGCACACAGCACAGCAACCAGCTGGCACCGCCGAGGGGGAACCCTCAGCAGGTGCTGCCCAGCACCGAGAGCAGCAGCACGGAGCCACAAAGCAGCATCCCAGTGCCCAGCACAGCACCTGCTCCCTGTCTGCTGCCCCACATCCTTCACCTCCAGCCCGCAGCACTCGCAGCTCCCTGCCGCTGAGAAGCTGCTGAGCGGAGCGGCAGCTGAAAACCCAACCGCCCACCAGCAGCCAGGGAGCCACAACTCACAGCCAAAACCAGAACACTGGACAACTCCAAACCCTTACGTTAAAGATTTCTGTAAAGTGGATTCTCCTTAAACAGAGATTTTGGACTTTTAAAACAGACTGAGAAAGCTTCAAGTTCAATGCTTTAAATTTTCTTTTGTTTTAAGCACTTTCAAAATCAAAGGAAAATAAGACCGAAAATATTTCAGGTGTATTTAGGTCTTTTTTTTTTTTTTGGCAGTTAACACATTGCAGGTACAACTCTCATCACTTCACAAGGAAAAAAACTAAAAAAATGTAAAGTACCGGAGCTGCGGGAGGCTAAAGTCACCACACAGAGATACCAATTCTTTCCTCACTAGGGAATCCCATAATATTTGCGTGTCAGTGATTGACAGCTGTCAGACTGAACTGATTGACAGGCCGCACAGCACATAACTGTAAAGTCTATCCACTTGTTATAAAACAGAATACATAAAATGGTTACAAAAGGCTTTTGGAGAAAAAAAACATTATTTCAAAAGCAAACAAACACAGTCTCTCTTCTTTTAACTTTAACTTAAGAACAATCATGCAACAATACAACATTTTACTTTGCACTAAGCTGCAAGAATGCTTTAAAGTTCCACGTTCATAACTGAAACGCAGTATGTAAAGTTCTAGCTCTGAAATACATCAGTTCTCCTTTAAGAGCATCATTTACTGAAAATATCAGCAATAAGGCAACATTTGGAAAAAAAAAATCAGAGTACCTGGATTAAGAAAAAAATACGAGACATACGAACAAGAAAACTGTCTGCAAATCTAATGTGCTGTTCAGCATTTTTCTCTTCTGCAAGTATTCTAAGCGAAACATACATTAAGTTTACGGTATGAAATAAACAGTGCAGACTTTAACATGTTAAAAATGATCAGGCTTTAGAGGCTCTTTTCTCCACTCACACACCACACAGGGACATTGCAGGAAGGCTGCAGGTTTTAGTGGTAACACCCAGTGTCACCTCCGCAGTCAACTGCTCTCCTGGCACCGAGAGCACAGCAAGGGAAGGGAGCCCAGCAGGGCAGGGGAGGTGATTCTGCCCCTCTGCTCTGCTCTCATGAGACCCCACCTGGAGTACTGCGTCCAGTTCTGGAGCCCCCACCACAAGGAGGGCGTGGAGTTGTTGGAGCAGGTCCAGAGGAGGGCTATGATGATGATCAGAGGGCTGGAGCACCTCCCCTCCGAGGACAGGCTGAGAGAGCTGGGGCTTTTCAGCCTGGAGAAGAGAAGGCTGCAGGGAGACCTCATAGTGGTCTACCAGTACCTGAAGGGGCCGACAGGAAAGCTGGGGAGGGACTTTTTACAAGGGCAGGTAGTGACAGGACAAGGGGAAATGGTTTTAAACTGGAAGAGAGTAGATTTAGACTAGATAATAGGAAGAAATTCTTTCCTGTGAGGGTGCTGAGACACTGGAATGGGTTGCCCAGGGAGGCTGTGGATGCCCCCTCCCTGACAGCACTCAAGGCCAGGCTGGATGGGGCTGCGAGCAACCTGTGCCATGGGAGGTATCCCTGCCTACAGCAGGGGGCTGGAAATGGGTGATCTTAAAGGTCCCTTCCAACCCAAACCATTCTCTGATTCTATGAAAGCCTGCTCTTGACTATTGACACTACGGTCAGATGACATTTGGAATTCATTAATCTTTAATAGCTGACCTTTAATTCTAATAAGCAGCAGTTTATACATAAGATATATTTACTGAAAGATTAAGTCACTGAAGTGCTAGCTTTAAATGGAAAGAAAATATGGAAGCTGTTTGAAATTTACTTGGAGCAGCCTGCAGAGAATTCTAAGATCTTACTGCCTTCACTAAGAGAATAGAGAGGTAACGGGCAGTTCTGGGTCTCCCAGCCAAGCAGGACAAGAATTGTGTTCCTCTCAGTGCCCAGGGACAATATCTTAAAGTGTTCTCAGTGTCACAAAAATGAGCTCAACACACTCTAAGTCCGTATACCTGCAAACTTAAAAGCAGTTAGTTTAGAAAGACCAAAGAGACATCTGTGAAGTGCTTACATTGTAAAACATCTACAGGAAGGGAAGGACGGAGTCCCAGACAAGGCATGCTGCCAAGCAAGCACTAGCTCTGTCCCATCTCACTCAGGCTCACACCACTCACACCGCTGAGCTAAAAAAAATTCACCTTACCTTCTCACCCCTGGTCTTCGAATCTTCTTTTTCCTTCTTTCTTGCCGCTGCGATAAACTCATTAAACAAGGCCTCTCGATCTTTCATCTTTTCAATTGCCTTGAATCTCGAGTCTTTAGCATGCTTGGCTGCAAATTCACTAAAAGTAGTTCTGCAACAAAATGGCAAGTGAACTAATGTGGCAGAGCTGTCTTTGCTCGGAAGCAGGTCCAGCAGAGAAATACTTCTTCTGCTGGTATACATGCCAGAGTACAATGAAAAACCAAAAGAAAAAAAGAAAAACCATCCTACGTTCTCACTATAGAGATGCTTGATCAATGAATTGCAGAAAGGAGTCCAGTGTAGGCACGCACACGTTAGATACTTGTAAGGTGTTGGTTTGTTGCTGTTTTGGATTAATAGAGCTACCTGCAGAACATGCAGGTGGTAGGTGTAGGAAGAGAAACTACAACACAACTAAGAAGAGGAAACAAAAACTCAGCTGACTATAAGTTGTCTTTTTTGTGGTTAAGCAGTTCAGCCACCAGTCTTGTCCAGGTATTTCACAGCTGTGAAATTAAAAACTTTGCATGCATTCACTTGCAGCCAAACCATGCTAAGAGTTTACCAAGGAAATCATCTTACTGTGTTAGTCACAACATAACACTGGCTGCTGAAATCTTCCCCTACAGAGTGAACACTGTATTGCCTTATCCTAAAACATGGAGTTGAAAATACTTCAAACACTATGGGCAGTTGCAGCAGTACTGGGCTTTCAACCTATTATCCCCATAGCATTTTCCTGACAGTTCTCTCACCTCCAGGGCCAGATTCCAATCTGTGCAGTAGATATAGTACTGCCACTTACCTCAAAAAAAACCACTATTCTGCTTTTTCCAAGCTCTGATGCAAATCTGGCCCCAAGAATACGTGAGACACTTATAATCATACGAATGTTTTCATCACAGCATGGAAATAATTAGACTTGGAAAATCCAGCCTACTGTTGCTGTAGGGTAAATTGAAACAAGAAGAGAATTTGGTAGCTTATTCAAAAAGATTAGAAAATGAATGTACAGCTATATTGAAGAACAAGAGCTGCTTAAGTGGAACACAAACTCTTGAGCATGTTGGACTGAGATAGATGATTAAAAGTAGTCTGACGCTCACAGAGGTACAGCAATATCTCTAGACAAACACTGAAACCAGAAGACAAAGGATAAGATTAAACAAGACAGTCTTTCAGTCGGAGTTCTCTTTCCCACCCCAGTCCATAATTATGTATGAATTAGTCCCAGTAAGACACACTGAAGATATCTTGGAAGCTGAGAACACTACAGCTAGCAGGAACCTTTGATGTTAGTCTGTGAAGGCTACGTGGAGCTCACCAATCCATTTTTTCTTAAAACGTCCTCATGACTCCATTTGTCCTAGTCTACCAAAATTTCTGCCCTTGTTAAATGAGCAGACTGGTGCTTTGCAATAAGAGCTGTTAATCAGATTTGAAGATGTAAGAATTTACATAACACTGGGTTCCATCAATTTCCAACGCCGATCACTAAAATAATTAAATTGAAGCAAACCAAACAAGCAGTTACTTCACTGTAAAAGAATTAATGCCAAGTAAGCCAAGAGATGCTGAAAGAGAATGCTCACCTGTTGACATAAGCACCTATTTCATGAACTCTATGTGAGAAAGTTGTGAAACAAACATTTCTAGCAATATAATCTCGAACGTTAGTACATTTACTGTTATCATTTCACTGTTACCACTGCATGCTGGCCTGGGTGAGAAGGGTAAGTAACAATTTTCATACTAAAGTAATCAAAACATTATGTCACATTATTATTAACACACTTTTAAACAGAAAAATGTCCCCTCAAACTCTCAGACTGATGAAACTTCCCTAACACTTCTCAGAGACCACAAATATTCTTAGGAAACAGGGTTATTAAAAAACAACGGTGGTAGATCTTGAAACCTCTCACATTCCAGAGAACATTGTGGGAATTTCTTCAAAATGACTAAAAATACATAAAACATGATAAAGTTCTATTATTTTATAGACTAATATACTAGGCAAAAAAAGATTTTAATATCTCATTTTTCTCCTCTTTGACCATTTTGAAAGAGGTTAATGAAGTTAATCTACCTACCACCACCCAAAATACTTGGTTCTTACAGTGCTTATGCACATGAATGACAAAGAAGTTCCTACCTCGGGTTAATCTTTGATTCTTCCATCATTTTCTTGAAATCCTCCTTGGCCTGCATTATTTTGTTTTTCTTCTCCTTGCGCTCTTCTTCTGCTCGGGTTTTCACATACTGATCAAATACCTACAGAAATAACACAAAACATAAAAACCTGCACCCACATCAGCTCTAGGCAAGGAGGGAGAAAAATCCCACTTCTTTCATTTTCCCTTGGTTCTTTCTCCCACCACAGAACCAACAGAGACAAGGCAGAAAGAATGGTTACAAGTGCTTTGTACTTGAATATCTGAATTATTCCAATATACTGAACTCCAACATACTGAGCATGTGACCTGAGAACAGGGAACAGTTCCTTACATGTTCATGTTAACATTTTACTAGGACATGTGTTTAAGCAAGCAGACACTTCTTGTGTTTTTGAGTTTTCTATTTCTCTACTTCCATTCAAAGCTTCCTGAGTGAGAACTTGCTTAAGAATAAATGAGGTGTTTGGGATTTTTAAATTATTTTTTATTACTATTATTTTTTCAACTGCATTAATCATTATTCCAGTAGTTTGACAAGATCCGAAGATTCTGACCATTTCATTCAGGTTTTGGAAGGGTTTTGTAAGCATACAACTTTTACTGCACTAAAATGCTGTATCTTGGAACAGCAGAACTATCAACTAACTTCTTTTTGGCTTTTTCAATTTCATAACAAACCGTAATCATAACAAAAATCCCTTGCAACACTCATTACTCAGGAAGGCTCGCATGAAGAAAAAATAACTGATGAAGGATTTAGATAACACCTGCAGTAGCTGGAAGGAGAGTGAATTTGACTTCTTTACCTGTTTTCTTTCTTTAGGGTTGAGAAGTAAATAACGAGGATCAAAAACTATCTTGTGCAGTTCTTTCTCCCACGTTGAAAAAGCAGAGACCTTTAATTAAAAATAGTCAGACTTTAACTTAGGCTTAACTTTTCTCGAATATACAGAGGATGTACAGTTTTGCTTAAAAATATAGGATATGAAAAGATAGAGACAAACTCATGGTGATGTTTTCATCACTAATAGATGATGAGCTATGGGGGGTGGCCAGAGCAAATTCCAACACTAATTGGCTCTGTAAATAGTAACACACATTTAATTACTCATTAAAATAACTACTGCTGTGTGACATTAAAAGAAAACTAAGAAGTCAGTCTTGAGATTTTATGTTCTCAGAAAATATACAGAGCAGACATTGGATGCAAGTGTTATGATTTTTAAACAACAGTTCTGGTACAAGAGATTCCATCTTAAACAGACTCAAGTTAATCTTAGGAAAGCTTTATTACAATTAACCCCTGACATTTAGTTGTTGAAACTAAAAAAAAGCTCACTGGCAGCTGGAACCACTTCACATATTTAACTTCCAAAAAACCTGAATTTATACTCTGTCTAATTTATTTATCAGAATTGATTGGTATAAAGGAAATTCCCAATTTAGTTAACTAAAAATAAAAAGTCTCCCATTTAAGGATAAAGATGTACAGACTGTTTACTGCTTTTCTACGGAATTTTACTACTTACTGAAACTTACTGCTTTTCCCATGTAGGAACACCTCCCAAAACATTAAGTGTCCATTTCTTATTAATTTTCACTGGCATTTTCCAATTTTATGCTTACTTAACTTGGATTTTATTTTTTTTTTCTCCCTCCTCCCCCCTCACCTCCATCTTGAAACTGTTTAATTTCACCTATTTAGAAATGAAAATGTTGCTGATTTTAACATTCATTGAAATATAGGCTCTTGTACCAAATACAACCAAGAACTGGAAGAATGATGAAATTGTTTTCCTTGCATAAAGTGCTGGAGGTCCTGAATTGGCTAAGAATTAAGATTTCTGTCTCAATCTCCCTCTCACCCCTTCACTCAGTCACTCATTCACACACGTGCTTATTTCCCTAACCCCTCTTTCTAGAAGCATGTCCTTGAATTGTTTCATCCGAGCCTCCAGAGGGACGATGGCTCTCTCTCGAGCAGCCTTAATTTCAGCTTCCATAGCAGCCTCCTTCTCTGAGTCAATATCTTTGTTATCATCCTTCCTGGGAAAAAAAAGAAAATTAAATATATAGTATGACTTGAAGTAGTACGTCAGCTCTGCTGGTCAGAGGTTGAATGATAACAGGTCACACAACAGATAGGACAGGTTAATTCAGAAGTATAGGCTTACAAGTCATGACCATTCTCTGAGACTTGGATAGGAATGCTTTCATATTGAAAGAGTTCAAGTAACCAAGATATTTTCAACAACTTCAGTGCCAACAAACGAGCCTAAGAACTTAACACATTCTGGTTGTGTTCAATGGCCTCGCCAGATGTGCAATAGATTTTAGGTTAGCTGCACTAATTCTCTCATCTGCTGTTCAAGACTGTGAGGCTCTGTGAAAAAGACTACAGCAGTTAATTCAAATTGAGAATACCTTACAATGATTAAAGCAGAAAATGTTGTAATAGAAGTGATATTTATCCATCAAAACATTACCGGAAAGAAATGCACAATTTGGTGATTTATATTTACTATGGCAGAAAATACACATTACTATATTTACATATACTATATTTATGCTTAGCTCCAAGCACAAACTCACAAACTAACTATGAACAACTTTATGATCACCCCTAAGAGTACAAAACAACAAACAAAACCATGAAACTATTTTTAAAATAGCATGTAGAAGTCACTCTGACTAAAGTAATGCCTATTGCTTCCATACAGAGAACAATGTGAAAAAGGAAATAAAACATTTAAACTACCATAGAGTGAAAACAAATCTTACAGAAATAATTGCTATTAAAATCTAGACCGTTGGACTTTGTGCAGATACTCATAAGCAAGATTATCAACCAACTCAAAACTTACTTGCGCTTTTTAATTTTAATTGGCTCATCCTCATTTGCTTCTTCTATTGATTCATGCTCTTCTCTAACTGTAAGAGATTTCAATACTACTTTAGGTTTTTATCTTTGATAACTCACACATGAAGCCTTATGCAAAATCAGAGGATGGACAATACACGCAGTACTGCATTCTGATAAAAGAAGAGGAATTCTTAGCTGCTTCCAGAAAAAAATCATCAAATGTTTTGGTGGGACTAACAGATTCATGGCAAGCTTGCTATTTAAAATGATGAACACTGACCTTTTATTTCCAGGAAAGAACTCAGACTAAACAGCCTAACAAAGCACATCTGGATCTCCTGGTTATGTACTTGCACTTAACTCTCCTCCAACTACCAAGCCCACATGTCATCCCAGGATCATTTACTACAACCCATACCAGAAAGATGCCTCAACTGAGCAGCCTCTTATGTGCTCTCTGTTCTTGGCAGCTCTTTTCAAACTGTACCACAGCTGATGTTCTTGCATTCCCACCTTCTTTCTTGAAGAAATCCCAAAGCTATATGCAATTTTTGATATTTTTCTCACTTATTTAGACATTACTAATTTTGGAAATGAACACAAAATAAATGAGAAATTATATTCAGACTTTTAAAGGAAGGTGAAAACAATGCTCTTACTGAGTTTTTTCCCTTCTTCCATTCCTTTTTTGTGAGGAGGTTCTTGAATAATTTTGTCTACATCAGCTCTTCCAATAAGGTCATCTGGTCTGTCCCACATAGACAGACGTGTGGTAGGGTTATAGAAGAAAACACGCTCATCACCGGTCCACACCACACACCTAGAAATTTAACAGAAAACAAAATGTCTCGTTTCATCTTGTGATATCCTGTTCACATTGCCGTATGAGTATTCCACATTAAAAAAACTGGATTGTTTTGGTCAGCAGCTGCACCTATTCTTTCCCCAAAGCATAGGGCAGAAGTAGTAAACAATTTTGAGGAGCCAGAATTTCCTACCAAATCAGGAGGAATCGGCAGCAGATGAAGGGGAATGGCTATGAACCTATGCTAGTAATGTACCTCACAGGACTGCAGACTGCAGCGAGCGTGAGATACAAAGACTGTGCTACAAAGACTACTGCCTGAAGGAATCCACTGTTATTTGAATCAGAAGTGCACCATAAAGGATCTTCATGCACTATTACTTGTTCTACCTATCCAGCAACATTCACTGTGATGTTTCAGTCCTCCAGTTGCAGGCTGCAGGGAAAATCAGTACTTACCATGGGGTTCCTGGAATAGGGGTGGTTGCAACTGGCTTGGCTTTCTGAGCTGCTTTCTCTTCTTCAGTCATTTCTTCCTCTTTTGGCTCCTCAAGATAAAAGCAAACAAAGAAACAAACAAACAACAAAATCAAGTTACAGGATTTAGGCAATGATAGCTGGCAACTACTTGTTTATTACAGGGTAATTTACTTGTTTTAAACAAGCAATTGTATTTTGAAACAATGCTAATCACCAGCTCCCAATTCCACCTCAACCACACTTCAAACAAAAGCACTGGAATTTCATCACATAGACTGTAAGTGCTGCTCCAAAACTCAATCTAGAAAACCTCCAAGTGTTTGCTTTGCTTAGACTTGATTGAAACCTTACTTAAATACATCCCTAGATCTGCACAAATCTTTGACATAGTTCATCAAAGACTAAAATGCAGGGGCAAAGAAATACATATCTGTTCTTAAAATTCATTTATCCAAAACAAAGACGTGGAGCATGAAACAGTCAAAAGTCTGCAATGACCTTTGTAACAGAAATAAACAAACCTCAAAAGTAAACAGGACACAGGGGTAGCAAAAATAATAATTGAGTTCTGCATTTTTGCTAAGAAGTGTACATACAAGTTCACAGAAATCAATATAAAAACATTTATTTCATTTATTTTCATTCAAGCACACTGGCATCTTCAAAACCTATGCTTTTTCAGCATGACAAAATGCTTTTCAGGAAAAAAAAAAAGGCTGATTTTTTTTACTGTAGCACAAGCACTGAACACCTTCTAGCACATGCTTTCCTAACAAACTAAACAGATTGGTTATAGCACATGGAAAAGTGTAAGTTTTGTTTCAAAGTAGGAAAGAAACAAAGAAATAGCTATTTAAGGATTTTAAAGGAAAAGTTTCATTTTAGTGAACACTTTAAGAAGAGCAAAAGATGATTATGTCTGTGCAATCAGATTACCTTTTTTCTTTTTTGCTATGTTCATATTAATTTTGTAACTTAACTCATACTCTACGTTTTCTTTTAAAGTTGTCTTTTTCTGTAAAAAAAACACTATAAGTCCAAAAAAAAAAAAAAAAGAAAAAGGCTTTCAAAAATCACCCCAGAAATTCAAGAACTCAGATTACTAACCATGTTTCCTGTCAATAATGCCTGGTCTACAGATGCATCCACCCCTGCAGGATGTAGGAACTAAAATGACGATACTATTTGGTTGCAAGGTCTTTTACCTCCTTTATAAGTTCTTTTATAGGTTCTTCTTTTGGCTCTTCTTCCTCCGTCTCCATTGGTAAAGGTTCCTCTGTAGGTTCTTTAATTGTCTCTTTAATCTTCTCTTCCATTTTTTCTGCGTAAAGATAAAACTTTCCTTAATATTGTTAACAAACAATTATAGAAACAGTTGTGTTTTTTCCAGTATGATTGTCCAGGCACAACAGCAAAAACAAAACTCATTTTTAATGTATTTTCACCACATTCCATTCTTGCGCTTTACAACATCTGCTTATAGAGATGTGATTATCTCCAGTAGCAAGATCTATCTGGGACTGAAAATGGAAATAGTGTAAGACAATCTATTAGAAAGCCAGCTGAACGCACCATCCTTCAGACCAAGTGCTGAGTTCTGCATTCTGGTTACAAAAATGCCATGCAACACTACAGGCTCGGGGCAGACTGGCTCAAAAGCTGCATGGAGGAAAAGCATCTGGGGTGGTCAGCTGACAGCCAGTTGAACGTGAGCCAGCAGTGAGCACAGGTGGCCAAAGAGACCAGTGGCATCCTGGTTTTGTATCAGGTCCTATCAGCGCAGCCAGCAGGAGCAGGGAGGTGACTGCTCCTCTGTACTCTGCACAGGTGAGGCTGCACCTCCAGTGCTGTGCTCACTGCTAGAAAGACACCGAGGCCCTGGAGTGTGTCCAGAGAAGGACAAGGGAGCTGTGAGGGTGGTTCAGTGGACCACTCAGGAGTGGCTGAGGGAGCTGGGGTGGTTCAGTTTAGAGAGGAGGAGGTCTGGGGGAGATCTTATCACTCTCTACAGCTCCCTGAAAGGAGGCTGTGGTAAGGTGAGGGGGTCAGCCTCTGCTCCCAGCTAACAGCAACAGGATGAGAGGTGATGGCCTCCCATTGCACCAGAGGAGATTCAGGTTGGATATTAAGAAAAAATTATCCTCAAAAGGGATGGTGAGATATGGGGACAGGCTGCCCAGGGAAGCAGTGGAGTCACTGTCCCTGGAGGTGTTGAAGAAAAGGGCAGATGTTGCACTGAGTGACATGGGCTGAATTATTAGAAAGCTGGATATCAATTACTTAAATAACTGTATAAATGTTCAACATATGTCTAAACAATGACTTCTTGTTACCGAAAGAACCATCAGACAATAAAAGAAAGCACTTTCTGGTCTGACTGGATTTTCTTCCCCAAAAAAGACTTTACACACTGAATAAGAGCCAGGAGATTTTTCCTCTTTCTTCCTTCTTTCTGATACAAGTATTTTCCTCCAAAGGAGCAACACCCACGGACACAAAGTGGATTAGAACAAATGCAAGTCACAGAACACGACCGGAGCACAACTTCAGACTTAGTGGACAGGAGGCAATTTCCTTTTTTTTTCATATTTCAAAACTGTTTACAAACTTAGCCTTTCACTTAGCCTTCAGAATTTTAATGACTTTCATTTTCCCTGGTTTATAAACTTTAAAATAAAAGATCTTTTTCCCCATTTTCTATGTTCCTGTAATTGAGGTCTTCTCATATTTGTGAGTCTGTCCAGTACTTACATTCTACTGGAGTGGAAAGGTACATCTAAAATTGCCACCTTCAGACTCGTAAGTGACTTAAATGGATCCATACAATCAAGGTGTAAAGATACGCTTAAGACAGATGGGGGATTAGACAAATTCTTGTCCACATTTCAAACACAACCATCAATAGTCTAAGCAGTTTTGCCGCTCTCACACAGCTATATTTAAAAAAAACAGTACCTTTTTCTTTCAGTTCTTGGGGTTTTTCCCACGTTGACTCCAAAGTCCTGTTGTTGTAATAGTACGTCTTTCCATCTGCTGTTTTGTACTCTGTCCATTCAGAGACTGCTGTTGCTCCAGCCAGCGTGGCAGGGGAAGCAGCAATAGCGACCTGAGGATGGATCATAGGTACGATGGGAGGCGCCATTCCCGGCAAGACACCTGCAGGAAGGGGGAGCAAACAGAGGAGACAAGAGAGAAAAGAAAAGGAAACAGAACAGTAAGTGACAATGAAATACCAAAGACCCCAAACCTAGCACGTTACTGACTGACTTTACAAGTAATCACCCCCCATCAAAAAAGGTTATTTTCTACATGAAATTGAAAGCAATGCACTGTTACTAAGTTTTCTTCCTACACATTAATGAAGACCAATGCCCATATTACTGGGAAAGTTACACAAATACAACTTAATTTTAATTAATATTCAATTCTGCACAGCACAAGGACAGCTGGGCTTTAGATGTTTGCTTTAATACATCAAAATGAGGTGTATTTTTAAAGTAAGTTTTTATTATTTCTCTGTGAATGATTTAAACTGCGGAATAGTTCTGTCATTTTAGGATCTTCCTAAAGCTGCTGTGAAAAGAAACAATGCTGGCCTGACTCTGAGCCACAGGATACATCATGGAGCAGAACTCTGCTAAGTCTTAAATCCTGCCTTCATCCTAGCATCAATTCAGAGCCTTGGATTAAAAGCAAAAAGAATGAAACTATTTCAGAGTTCGTGATGGTTCTGTTTAGTAGTAAAGACTGGAAAAAAACATTTTATTCACGTCCTAAAGCAAAATGACAAGCAAATATGCAAAATAAAACAACCAAAATGCTACATTATTATTTCTCTGCTCGATCAAACAAAATGGATATACTGACCATG
The DNA here is from genome assembly GCF_987193195.1 of Phasianus colchicus. Classification (NCBI taxonomy): domain Eukaryota; kingdom Metazoa; phylum Chordata; class Aves; order Galliformes; family Phasianidae; genus Phasianus; species Phasianus colchicus. The sequence continues at coordinate 18,358,078 of NC_143450.1, read as the reverse complement.
TTTTGAGTGACAACTTCTAGAAAAGCAATCTGGATATGACCAGCACTACGAGATCATAACTTTGAACTTTTAACATTTTTGTGAAAATCGTTTCTTTTTAAATAAGGGAAAAGGTACACATTACACATTGCCATGAACTTATTTCTTAAATGCACAATTTGAAAAATGGTAAGTTTCATATTAAGACACACAAACACGCACACCAACACGCGAGCACAACCATGTCACTGCACATGTGGGGGGAAAACAAAAATCCACACACAGGAAACTACTAACTAAGAAGTATGGGCATGAAAAGGGACACAGTTATCACAGAACTCAATGGTTACAGAACACTGTACTGGGTTTGATGTACAAAATTAGCTGACGCTAACAGTTAATTGGGAAAGCTACTTCCTGGCCAAACATGATACTTGCATTTATACTGGTTTTGAAAATAAAGTGTGTATATATATATATATATATACTCAATCTATTGGAGAAGCAAATAAATAAATAAAATATAAACCACAACATTCACTACCATGCCAACTTACAGACAAAACGAACTAAGATGGGTTTGAAAATTACCGGTCTTGGTGGTAGCGACTGTCTTTACATACGGGCAGCTGACTATTTGCATCATTGCTACACCTGCAAAACGGATAAGCAAGCATGTTGGAAAGCTGCCATGGTACGTCAGCTACCACTGGGAGTCTGGGTGCTAAGATTTCCTGCCACAATTTGGGATGCCATTCAGCAGGCAATAAGAGCCTCCCGGCAAGAGAACAAACGTTTTTTACACTGATATTTTATGCCAGATCCAATTTTAAATTAATCTTTATTAAGCTGTAGCAACGGTTTCTACCTCCATTAAACCATCTGTTCAGCAATCGCTGGGATGCTGCTTAGAAAAAATAAGTGTGCATCTGAACGATGACTCAGGGGTTTAAGTTCAGTCAGGGGGGAACAGAGCCCTGCATGCAGGGGCAGTACCACAGGAGCATTCTGCTAACGGAGATGTTCTCCACGGACAGCATTCGCTCAGACAGAGCCATGCGAGCAGCAGCAAAGTGAAGCTATCAGTGCTGCTGCTGTGCCTGGGAAGTGGAGGGAAGGGCAGCAGGACAGTCAGCCCGGCGAGCACAGCAGGGAGCTGTGGGGTGAGAGCTGCACTCAGCACTCTGGAGGAGACGCGGGGTGGGGGAAGGCTGCGGCTGGAAGAAAGGGGTGCAGTAATAAAAGCAATGAAGCTGCAGAGGAACACGGCACTGTGCTACTGCAGAGGCAACAAACATGGTCCTCATTTTTCATTTCCTTGTAAGCTGTGAGCTGAAAATGCTCTAAAAAAACAACATCAGCCCTCAAAAGGCAGCAGCACGAACTTCTCTGCTCTCCAGCTCCTAAGAAATGGCACAGCCACAAAGGGGAAGCATCAAATCCTCCTCAATTAGATGGAAAATTCAGTAAGAAATTAGATAGGGAGAAGGAGAACGCATTTCCCAAGCCCTTCATTTTCGGGTATGGAAGGATACTGCAGAAGTTCTTTCTGCATTAGTCAGGTTTTGACACTCGGAAATGGAAATGCTTCAGAAACTTCCTCCCCTAAACTGTATCAATGCCCCCATGCAAAGCTGGAAAACCTCCAGTACAAAGTGAAATTAAACCCCTGTGTTTATAACAAATATAACTAATGTTTTTCTTCAGTAGAGATCTAGTACCAAAAGCATACTAAAAGTACTGCCAATTTATTTAAAAAATATTTGTGAGAAGATAGAATTGCAATGATCTTTACTAAATACGTCCATGAAAGAATCCAAAACAAGTTTTATAAAAAAAAAGTGTGAATCGAGACACAAAAACATTGACTCAAACAGCACTGAATGAAGTATTTGTCTAAATTTAGGAGGAATCATGCTATGTTCTTCAAAATGAATGAGAAGATTCGTTTTGTTACGGAAGTTACAGCATGTCTTAAGGGGGTCAGAACAAACAGTGCCGTCTGCGGGATCGCTGCGATCAGAGATCCTGCAGTGCAGATCACACTGAGCAACACCCGAGCTGTTTCCTCTGCCAAGCTCCAACATACAGCTACCTTTTAACAGACGAATTAAGAGAAAGCAGACTTACTTTTTAAGATCTGAGATTATGAGATATCACTGATCAACTCTTCCACTGCTCCGTCTTACTACAGCGTAATGCAGAGAGTAACTTTGAAATCACATGGCAATGGCATTCATCAGCTCTGTCTCTGCAACTTGAGAACAATCCAGCTAACTTTACGTAAGGTGCTGAAAGTCCCAAATATCTGCACATTACAACTTTGTGAACCTTCTGGAATTCACCTTGTACCTGCCTTGGAGTCATCTTAACTTCTTTTCACTTTCTTTTTATTGTAAAGTAGTTTAAAGATTTCCTTTTCTTTGATGGTAGTTATGAACTATTACAATCGAGCTAGAGCTGGCTGAAAGGATTAAGCTGTATTTATTCTGTGATCAGGCTAACTAGCAACTTAGACTCATTAGTGGAAACACGCTCTTTGCTGCTAGGCACCCTCCCATATGAAATGAGTTCAACCCAGAAGGCTCATCTCACCAAAGGCAGTACCAGGAAAGCTTTGGAAGAATCACGTTTTCAAACACGAGTTTAAGAAGAAGACTGATGCTCTACCTTTCCCTCTGTATTGCAATACTCAAGAAATTCTTTCACAAGCAAAAAAACACCAAACCAACCACACAGCCCCATCCCATTCCACTGGCACCCATCTCTGCTGCTTTAACCATCCCCATGTTAGCAGAGTTCACACTTCAGGAGCTGATTAAATCCCCCTAACATGCACAAACCCTCCATGCTCTGCCGATCCCTTGCTGACAATGTCAAGAACTGCTCTGAGAACAGCTGGCTGACTGCTTCTGAGGCCACTTCTGCTGTTCTCCAAACCTCACAATACTGACATCAGCATTCTCCCTGTATCCTTTATCTATTTTTCATTCAGCTAAGGATATTATGTTCAGAATAATATTTTTGCCTATCCTAGAACAGCGAGAGCTACACTGCCTTTCCAAGCACAGCACAGATGACAACAGCTTTACCTCACTGTTCGACAAAAAATACTCTTTTAAAAAGAGCAACTATCAGTCAGTCCTCTCGTCTCCCAAAAAAATGCTTTTTATTCAACGCATTTTTAACGAATTAGCAAAACTAATATCCATCTTAGCTGCCTTGACATTTCTATCTTTTGATAAAAGAAGGTATGGGAAGTGTCCTAGAGTATTATTTTTTACCCAATCCATTCACTGGGAGGCTAAGAGCACCCCTCCTATGTACTGCACCCATGTACTGAAGGTACAGGAGAAAGAGTCACCTTGCTCTGTCTGCACAAAAGCACAAGGAGGCAGCTCACAGTCCTTCCTTGTAAGTAGAAACTAACTCATATCCAGCATAACCACAACCTAAAACCTTTCCATGCACCAAAAAAACAGCGTGTAGTTCATGCTATTGCACATCAAGGAAAAAAAAACTAGAATAGGAACTCAACAGGAACTCACTGCAAACTGAATTATTTAAGTAATTAAGAATCAGGTAGGACCCGTTCAATGATTACAAACAGCAAGTCAAGTCCAAAGTTTTGCCAGCCTAAAATATTCCAGTATCTAACTAAATATTTGATCGAAACCTGATAAAATTTGATTTATCTAGACACCAGAGAGCTCCCACCTAAGACTTCTTCACAGTAGACTTTGCACCTGAATACCTTCATTTAAATTATCCCCAGCTTAAACCTCTACATTTTGCTTCAATTTTCAGCATCATACTTGAGAGCTGCAACAGAAGAGAGCTAAAAACACCTGACATCATCAAGAGCAATGCATCTGAATGGTAACTTTTCCTGCTCACAAGTTATTTTAATCTCTTTCTGGGGGGAAGGGGTGAACAATCCATGTCCTAATTAATATTTAAGCACAAGACTCTAGGTCTAAATCAAGCAAGCAGAATAAAATTAAGGCAAAACTGTAATCGCTAGAATGCAGTCCTACCATATTCTCAGTCACTTATAGATTCTGTCCAGAATCTCACTCTTAAATAGGATGATGAGATGGACACCTGCTGTAAGACAAGAACTGCACTAAACACTTCCTGGTACTTTCAACAATCTAAACCCACAAATGTTTACATGTTTAAATGTACCTAGTTTCTGATACGGATATCAAAGAATTAGTAGTCAAAAATTTAATGTTCATTGTTAATTAAAAAGTCTGTCTGCTATCCCTGAATTCTTTCAAAAATACTCTAAGTGGAGAGGATTCAGGCAAGTTCCATACACAGTGGACACATGAGTGCAAACAAATTGACAACATGGACATGTAGCGGACAAGACAATCACAGTTTGCCAATTTACCTGGAAGTGGAATAGGCATGCCAGGAAGGGGGACACGAAATGGAGGTACCATTACTGGTGGAAAAGCAGGAATTGCTGCAGTTGGTTGAGGTACTGCATGAGGAACTGCAGGAGGCAATGTCTGTGGGACTGGCTGGGGTACAGTCTGCACAGGTGTAGCAGAAGGAGCAGAGGTTGAAACACTGACTGATGGTGTGGCAACTGAAACACCCGAACTTGGGGTCTGGTCTTGTGTAGTAGGTGCTGATAAAAAACAAAACAAAACAAAAAAAACAAAGAACACCTTGTATCTCAGATACTACAATATATTCGCTGCAAACATACTGGCTCTCTGTTTCCCAGCAGATGTTACATAAGCAAGTATGCTTAGAATCAACAGGAAGACAATCTTGGTCAGAAAATAGTTTTTGCCTTCTCTGTAATGCTAAGTATTCACAAAGGAAGTCCATTTCAGATTTTACTTTGTACCATTCGTCACTCCTAACAGGACTGTACAGTGGTGGCAAGAGTACAGCAAAGGACAGAGCTCATTCAGTAAATACATTAAATTCTACTCTGCATCCCTGTTCGGAAGAACAGAAAGGGAACATTACAGAAAGTTTCAAATGGAAAAAGCTTATTCTTATATTGAATTAACAAAGGTTCCATTGTAGTGAGCGTAATAACCAGCACGTGCATGATGACAGTTCATTTAAAACCATGCTCATGAATTTGTGATCCAAGAATGGAAAAATGTCAATTAAGGAATGCATAATTAAGCACGGAAAAGGAAAGTACTTTTTGTCCAGAAGCTGCAAGAACTTTCTTGATTTTCAGTGCCTCCCAGTGGAAAAAGACAATACCAACATTCAATTCAGCAATCCCTGTAGCATGCCTGAAATCAGCATGTAACCAGGAGCAGTGCTACATGACAAAGCACTGGCAAAACAGAAACTAGAGACCTGATGGCTTGAAGTCAACGACCAGCCCTGAAATTCATACTCTGAGGTTTGGTAGAGGAGGAACTGTTGAAAAACGTGTTAATTAAAAAAAAAACAAAAAACAAACAACCAAAACCCCTAACTTATAAGCACATGATATATGGGCACCCTGGATGCTTTCTTTATTTAACCATAACCAGAAGCACTCCCAGTCAGGTATCAGCATTAAGCTACTTAGAAAAAGATTTTTGGTCTGTTGATCTTAAGTGCTTCAGGACAAGAGAGAGTTCTTAGCCTAAAATTTAGGGAAACAGAGCCAAGAGTGAGCATGTGATTTGTTTTAAGGCCTTCATCAAATCAGTACCAGATGAGGATGGAGCTCACCAGAAGCCACAGACTTTTACAGGCCAAGCCCACGAGTTGTAAAATTATTTCAACTGATAAAATGTTATCACCTGGGCACAGACACCAACAGTCACAGTTCTTGAAAGCAAAGACAAAGCTTAGCAGGTAGAACAGGCAGAAGCGGAACAGACTCTTAGCATTTAGTATCAAGACATTTTGCTTCAGAGAAGGTGCATGAAGAGCGACATCAAAACTAGGAGCAGTTCTCAGAAATCTATGCCAGCACCAAACGTTCACCTTCTGCCTGCTTCCAGTTTCTCAGCAAAATGGCCGCAGCCTCAGGTGATGACACCAGACCTATTTCAACATAGCAGCTGATCACAGCTCTATCTTTCATATCAAAGCTCTAAAAAGTTTTGAGCAATGCAGATTTTTTGCTCCTTTGGTGATCTCCTTCCAGGACTAACAAAGTGCACCTTGTGGGTTACCCAAATGCGACTTGCTTTCAAACAAAGATACCAAAAGTTTGGGTTAAAAAATTAAGCTTGACTTGTCTCTCTTGTGACAGCATAAAGGTCAAATATTTCAATGGGACACATCTGTGTGCTAGAGCTGGAGTTCAGACAGCTCAGCAATTGCTCATCTTCTGCAGATGACTCTGCCTGGCCCACTGTACACGTTTCTGACAGCACAGCCACAACAAGGGCTATTAAACAACAGGCTTCCAGAGCAGCAGAGATGCTGTGCTTTCAGCGCCCTGCACACAGGCAGAACACAAACCAAAGCGTTTGTTAATTAGCATGCCTTGCTTTGTCCACACACTGTGATTTTACTCAATTGTTTGCTGGTGACATACACATGCAGATAGATTTGAGTACCTAAGATAAGAATCTGTGTCAATGCTCTAGAGGCATTTGTGAGCATATATATGCTGACGTGTATTATAAATTATTGTTTGATGTAGTTGCTACATATAAACATTCATTATGTCCATGCTGCATAAATAAGATCCCTAAACTCCTGGGGCTTCCCAGTAAGAAAATCCTTAAAAGCAAAGACTTAGACCATGTAATCAGCAGTAATCTTCAGGCTCTTATTCAAAGGTCATCTGTGAATAATAACAGGGCTAAGGACTTACTTTTTCCGTTTTTGTGCAGCTCCAGCAAATGGGAACTTATGAGTCTCAGCTAGAAAGCTACTAGTGGTAAAAATAAGACATCAGAAGCAGCTCTATTCTGCAATCAACCAATTCTATGTAGCCCAGAAAAAGCACTGAAAGATTTCCTCCTAAAGCAACAAATGCAGTTTTGGAAACAGAGGAAATTGGTACAATTTTAATTCCTACCTCAATTTTTTTTTTTTTTTTTGAGATACTTTTAAAACCAGTTTTGCTTTAACTGCAGTCAAAAGGAAATGGATGTATAATAGCTTTGATAATGATGTGATTTAAAAAAAAAAAACAACGCACAAAGACCTAAAGAAAAAGGACTGCATGCTGACTGGGATTCATCTACCCCAGCACAGTACTACTTTAACTCTTCCAAATCAGGAAAAAACAACAAAACCCATGCAATGCTCTTATGGATTTAAATACTGTACTTTGAACACATCCCACTCGATGTGGAAATTGCTTCCTGCTGGATACTAAGCTGTTGCTTCAGCAGTTCCCCAAAGCAGCACCCCAACAATGCAAAGCCGAGAAGCCCTCAGGTACTCACTGGAATTTGTCTGTGAAACCGACGTGGCCGTGGTTGTGGTAGAGGTTGTGGAGGACTGAGTGCTCGAGGAGGTTGACGGCGACGCGGCACTGCTGGTTGTTGGTGTGGAGGCACCGACCTGGGCCTGGGCTGCCAGCATCGGCGTCAGCTCTGACTGCTGGATGACTTTCACCCCATCTGGCTTAGTCCACGCTGACTCACGCGTACGTGCGTTGTAGAAATAGACCTACGAGTTAAGGATGTCACTATCAAACAGGTGCTTATCTGAAAGGGGAGCATTTACCAGTGTTTTAGCTACTCCTGCCCTAAGCACAATTACATAATTTCAATAAGAGAATCAACAGAATTATATAGGATTTTACCATGCAAGCTTTTTAAAAAAATCTGGAGTGCCCGCACGTAGGACTGCACGAGGCAACACCCTGACAACAGCAGCAAACAGCGGCGACTCTGCTGTGCCCGGTGGCCATCTCACCTTGCCATCTGGAGTTTTGTTCTCCACCCATATCTCCTCAGCTGGGGGCATTGCTGGTGTCCCAGGGGCAGTGACAGGCGGCATTCCTGGAGGGAACATCATTCCAGGAGGTGGTGGCATGCTGCCCATGGGAGGAGGCATAAATGGTGGTCTCTGAAGGCAAACAATAGTAATAATGTAACACCGTATTCAAACTTGCATTTATTGAAGCATCAGCGCTCATTACAGCCATGCTAAGGTTAACTGCCCATCCTGAGAGCTTTAACAGACCAACCTTAGCTCAGAGAACTCCCCAGCAAACCGCCGTGTATGGCGGAACAGCAGAGGGAAGCACTTCACACCCGAGCCGTTACTGTAAATGCAAAGCAGCAGAAAAGAGTGGTATGAAAAGGAGCGGAATGAGGGAAAACGACTCTCTGAAAAAGGAGAAAAAATCCCTATGCGTAAAAGAACGAGTGGTGGAACTGTTCCTGAGTAACTGTAACTGCCCCTCAGACTCCTCACACTGTGAAGCAAAACGATTTCTTGCATTACTACTGCAGTCACACAATGATAATTATTAAAGATTAGAATCACAAGCAAGCATCCCATTAATTAGCACAGTAGAGCTGTAGATTTTATTACAACCCACCATGCATCTCAAACATCCATTAACTAGAACTCTAGCTAATGCTAATTAAAAAAAAAAAAAAACCACATATCTTAACCATCACATGATCAGAAGAAATCCAGAACTGCCCTGCACATTTGCTCTCACAAGAAAACAGAACGCCTGGTTTTGTAATTAGAGGTACATTCATTTATCTCACTTGTTTATTTGGACTGTTCTGAAATTTCCTGTGTGTAACAAGCACAACAAATGCTTCCCTATAAAAAATTGCAGTCAATAAAATTCATCAACTTGTTTAATTCACTGCATGCACCTGCAACTGCCTCACATAACTCCAGTTTTAATTAAACTTCAAAAGATTTCCTCCCCACAAAAGCAATACCAAGACAATTCACTGCAAAGAGCTTCCAGCCCTACCCTCCTATCTGACAGGCTCCATACAGAAATGCACACACACAGCAGGATGGATGAAGGCTCTGCTAAAGCTGTGATGTTTGCAGGAAATCCCATTAACAGCAACTGGTGGCTCAGTGAGGTGTGCCGTGCAAGCCAGCACCGAGGCTGCACCCTCGCTCTGGAATCTGAGTCCTACCCATGGTAGCTTTCAGTGTGTGCTGTGTCCTGGGATCCTGTGCACATTTGGCTTCTTTTGAAAACTTTCCTGAGATAAGACCTCTGCTGTAAGAGATGCATTTTTAACTGCTTTTTAAACTCATGTACCAGCCCTGATTTTTGTTCAGTACCACTGTAAAGGAAGTCAAAAGGCCACTGACAGAATTAAAAACTAACGACAAAGCTATTAAGGTAACTTCCTTTCTTCATGACTTCTCTGCAGCTCCTCCATCTGGCCGTTAGATGATCTCTCTCTTTACTACCCTACAGCCTGTAAGAAGAACTCCAGTAGCCCACTTTTAGTTTGCTGCTGCTGCTTCCTGAACAAAAATGAGTTGGATTGTTCCAGGGCAGCACGAGGAGCAGAGAAGAGGACCCCAGTGTGCAGTCAGGGGATCCAGAAAACAGCTCAGCTCCCCAGTAAGCACCACATCACCTTTAGAATCACGTGCAAAGCAGAGCACTGTGCTGACAGCAAGAAGAAACATAGACAAGCTTGGTGTGTGAGTTCCACGTATGGCAATGACCTATAGAAGACATTTAGTGCATGGTATGCTTGAACAGCCACAATTAACAGCTAAGAGCAAAAGCACATTCAGAATATAAATCAAACACACAAAACAATGAGATGTCAGGGCTCCGGGTTTCAAATTAACTGGCTGATTCTTGAAATGGTGCAGGCACCAGGAAGCATGGTCCTGTGTTTCCTTCCCAGGTCCACTGCACACTCCCACACCTTCATTTCCTTCAGATCTCTCTAGTCTGTGAATGGGTGCATTAATTTTAAGACCATACCAGTGGGAAAACGGGACCACAGAGCACCAAGAGAAAGGCACGGTATGTGGAAATAGTGTTAAAAAAACTTAAGCTGAGCATGAAATCATCCAAGACCAAGAACAAGGCCCTGGTACCAGATGAAGGGAACAGAAAAGACAACTTTGCACTAGATGAGTGGGGGCTGCTGACATCCCACAAAGTTACTGTTTCCATCTTCAACTCCACAAGTCTTTTCAACTAAAAAGAAAAGCTACTTCACACTGCCAAGTTCTAACACTGTGCTTCATGTCCAATGGAAAAAAAAGCCTGCTATGGAAAACACACACTTTTTTTTTTTTTTTTAAAAGATCTCATACTCAAGGTGATGACAGCACACAAGATGAGGCTGCAGTGTAATGTTGATTTATTTCACATGAAGTCCACATTAAGTCCTTGCTCCTGCACTGGTGGCTGCTTTGCTTCCTTTCCTGCTGCTCCACCACTTGCATAAAGCTACATGCAGAGCCATACACTCCCATGCATTGGGAATGATGTGGAAAGAAGCTTCTATAGCTCAGCTGCCAAAGACAGGCAAAGCAAGACCAAAAATACCATAAAAATACCAATAGAAATACCAAAGAATAACCCATGTTACCATGTTTTCTGTCTTCTTGCCCAAATCCCTACTCTTTCAAATAAATTTCACAGCACAAAAGTATCCAGTATTCCATTACAAAGCGTGGATTTAAACCATTATTTAAACACCACACAGTATTATGCACCACCTACAACCCTGCACAGTAATCACACCATCCTGATACCCCTACATTGCTATTACAACAAAACTTTTCTTACTCCCAGATATGCTGTACCTTTCAAACGGTCCAGGTATCTGCAAAGTAAGCAGAAATACTTAAACATACAACATGATAAAAGGTGAGCACAGATGCACCTGACTTGAGCCCAGCAGGCTCACAATGCACTCAGACTAATCCTGTAGATGCCAAGAACACTCAAAGTTAAAAAAGAACAAAATCCAGACAAGCACCAAAGGTACTTTGCAGTAAAGAATGTTCTCCCCCAAAGGAGAACAGGGACTCATGTCAGTATGAGAGCTATGTGCTGATGATTTGGTCAAACCCCGTGCCTACTCACAGGCTTTTCAGATGTTTGCTCAGTGTTTGTCCATTGACAATTTCTGGTGCATCACTATTGACATAACCTTCTGAATACAGCACTGAAACAAAACATACTCGATCGCTGATCACAGATCTGCTTATCAGAATTACTGCTGGCCTATCTGACCGCTCCACTGACAGTGAGAACTAACAGCAATTGCTGTTATGGTTCAACTCAGGTAGAATTCAGCTCAGTGTACCACAGTACCTTCTGCCAGTCTGTGCTCATTCACCACTGCCCAGTAAGCAGTCACAGCACACCAGGATGCCCCAGCAGGCCGACACACACATCAGGTGTGCGTTTTTCCAAGTGCAGAGGGCTGTGCACAGCTAACTGCTGCATTCTGCATGGCCAAAAGGCACCAAAGTGCAGCTGGATTTTGGTTAATGCAGGTGGTGAACTCACTCTGCATAAACCATTAACACAGAATTGCAGTAAGGAGTTGAATGCAGGGCTCTTCGCACCGCCACACGTCAGCCCGCGTTCCATAACACCACACAGAAACTGCGTGCTATCCCAGCTGCCTTCCTCGCCCTCCTCACCGCTCTCATCTCCCTGTTCCCACACACACACACACACAGACGGACTGCCCGGCTTACCTGCAGGTGCGGGGGTCCCATCGGCGGCGGGATCCCTCCCGGGGGCGGCATCGGAGGCATGTTGGGGTCGAAGGGAGGGCGCCCGAAGGGGGGGCGCGGCGGCGGCGGGGGGCCCCGCATCATCCCGAAGGGCGGCGGAGGCCGCATCAGCGGGGGGGGGCCGCGCAGCACCGCGTTCGGGGGCGGCGCCGGGCCGCGGAACCGCAGCGCCTGCTGCTGGGCCATCCTGCGGGGAGGGAGAGAAACCGGGCTCCTATCGTTCACTGCTGAGCCGCAAGGAAATCAGTGCTCGTTAAAACAAAAAAAAGGCGAGAGCTAACAAAGCGCAAACGCGTGAGGAAAAAGCACCGAACCTGAACTACGTATGAAAAAAGCACGCGCAACCTTCAGCAGGTTCTTCCCTTCGCAAACTCAAAGGACGGCTCTCGCTAACTTCTACGCACGGGGAGAAACAACCGCCTGGGGCTGGAAGCGCCCCGCCAGGCCCGGCTCCGCGCCCCGAGCGCCGCACACGTGCGGGGAACGCGGCGCCCAGCGCTCCGAGAGCGCGACGGCACGAGGGGAGCGGGGAGCGGCACGGCCCAGCGCCGGGCCCGGAAGGAGGAGCCGCGTCCCGCACCGCACCGGCACCGCCCGCCTCCCGCGAGGTCCGGCCCGGCCCGCCGGCCCCGCGCGGCGCGGACAAAGGCGAACAGGGCGGGACAGAGCGGAGCCCGCAGCCCGGCTTCCCTGAGCCGCTCAGGCCGCGGTTAGGCCGCAGGGGCCGGTCGTGGCCACAGGGGCCGGTCGGAGCCCCGCGCCGCGCGGTACCTCAGCTCGCCGCCGAACCGCTCCGCCGCCGCCGCTGCCGCGTCCCCCTCGCCGCCGCCAGCCCCCGCGCCGCCGCCGCCGCCCCGTTCCGCCATCGCCACCTCGCAGCGCCGCCGAGCCGCTGCCGCCCCGGCCAGGCCCCGCCGCACCCCATTGGCCGCCGCCCACGCCCGTCAGCGGCGGCGGGGGCGGGACCGCCCCGCGATTGGCCGCTACGCCCGCCGACTTTGAATGGGGGAAGCCAGACGCACCGGGATTGGCTGCCGGAGTCCGTCCCGCGCCGCTCGCGAAGCGGTCACGTGAGGCGTGACCCACGGAGAAGACGGGAAATGACGTCACGTCCGCCGGAACAGGCAGTAGGAAAAAAAAGCGACGGGAACCACGTCCAATCAGCGGGCACAGCGCGTGGAACACGTGCACCAATCGGATCGCGCGGGCGGCTGCGTTCTTCCAATCGCAAAAGGCGAATCGGCGCCCAATGAGCAGGCGCGGGTCTTCACCGCCGCATGGGGGCGCTCCGCTCCCCGCCGTGCTGCCGTGTCCGCGTGCGGGCGGCGTCGCTCCGCCCGGCTCCGCCCTGCGCCGTGCGAGGGGCCGCGGCCGTGAGGGCTGGGAGCCGGCGGGCAGCGGCGGGCTCGCGGGGCTGCCGTCGGCTCGCTCCGTGCGGGAGGGCTGTCCGTAACGAGTACCTGGGGTGGGAGCCCCGCGGCCCCGGTCCTGCCGCGGCCCCAGGGTGTGGGTGCCGGTGACGGGGCGACCCCACGAGAGCGGAACGACGGCCGCCCGCGGCTCCAGCACGGCGGCGCTGCCCCGTTCCGCTCAGCGGGAATGTTGTCCGCTCAGCCCGGCGGCCGGAGGTGCGTGCCCAGCACTGGAGCGTCGGATCACGGCCGGCCGAGAGTCGTGCAGTCGGTGCGGGAAATGTGGCCGCAGCTCAGCGGCTCTGCCGCGGCTGCGTCGCTGAAACACACGGCGCGTTTCCGTGGCATATTTATTTCCGTGGCATATTTATTTCCGTGGCATATTTATTTCCGTGGCATATTTATTTCCGTGGCATATTTATTTCCGTGGCACGCTCGCTGGCCCCGGCTGCTCAGATGGCTGAGCCTGTAGGAACCGGCTGCAGGAGCTGCGAGCCCAGGCGTGACGTTGATGTTCCATTTGAGATAGAAGACGTTATAAAACGTTCTGCTGAAAAGCCCCCGCTGCCGAGTTGCACGTTTCAAAAGCAAGAAGCACCTGAGAGCGCCAGGAGGCGGATCTCAGCACGTCCCTGCAAGGCCGCGGTGCTGCAGGCACATCGCAGCCCCAGCAGGGCTCGCCGGGTCCCCTCGTCCCAGCCGGCTTTGGTTCTGCCATCCCGCTTTTCCCATCTCTTTCTTTATGTCACAAAAAATAAAACAAAAATAAAACCCCGTCTTTTCTTAAATAATAATTGAAATTACTAAGGGACTTTTTGATGGGGCTGTGCTGAAGAGACTGTTGGATACTTTGATTCCGCAGCTCAGTTTCTTTATTCATGAGTTTTGCTCCAAGTTGCTGCGGCCATGAGAGCAGCTGACAGCTGTGGGTGGTTGGGGCTCCCTGGCAGCACAGCCCCGCTGCCTTCACCCCGAGGAGCTGCAGCACGGAGCTGCGTGTGCAGTGAGATGAGAGCCTGTGCTGCTCTGCAGGGACGGGACGGGCTCAGCATCCCCACCCTGCGCCCCAGCAGGAACGCCGTGCTTTGCGACGGCAGGAGATTAAAACAATTTTTGGACGTGATTGCTTAGATCCTCCCCAAACAGTGGGGCTGTCTGTCTGCCACTAGCGTCTTTCATCCTCTTTTTTCATCTGCTTGTTTCAGGATTGTCTCAATAATTCATTAATTACGGGCTGGCAGAGAGGAGCATCTGCAAGGCCCCCTTCTCGCGTTCAGCAGAGATCTGGCCCCGTTCCACACACAGCCCCTCACCACAGCCCCTCCCTCACTGCTCAGGTTTGTTTTCTCAAGAAAGTATCAGTCGGTAATTCTGAGACTGCAGCTGTTTCAAGAGCAATTAATTGTGAGATGCAATGTGCAAGTCACTGTGATGAATTTGGTGTCAGCTCTTCAGCACGATGTGGCTTTTGGAAATAGTACCATCTATTGCATTTTAAATACCTAGGTTTAAACTTTATCCAGAATTTAGTTGAAATCTAGATTCTTATCCCACAAGTTGCTGTGTGAGGGATGCTAATTGTCAGCTGAGAAGACTCTGGGAGTGTAGAGACAAAACGGGAGCAGTGGGACGCAGCCACCAGCAGGGCCAGGCTGCTCATGTAATGCACACCATGGGCAGAAATCCTCAGGGCTGTGGCTGCAAACACATCTTGGGTTTGCTCCTTGGGGGAGTGTGGGTTCAGCAAGCATTTGGCCTTGGGGTTGGACCCTTCATGGGGTCCCAGTGCTGCACTAGCTCTAGTGACTGCAGGCAGTAAGCAGAGATGTGACAGTGTGAATGTAATGTCTGCAGGGCAAGAGGGGTGTCCAGAGAGCTTCTGTAAAACGTGCAGCCAGGGCAGAAGCAGCAGCCTGCTGCTCCTTCACTACTCCTCCCTGCTGCTCTGGTGCTGCACCCACAGCCCTGCAGCTCCAAGCATCACGGCACAGAGCTGCTGCTGCGGGGCCACTGGGAAGGGAGTATTTTCTTGTGGATGTTTCTAAATGTTCCGCCTTTCCAAGTGTTAAGGTTGCTGTAATTTTTAAAAGAGTATTTTTTAAGTGGTCCCACATCACTGTCAGACGTAGGGGAAGGATGCTTGGAGTTCCATGTTATGATTGTTCTTCCCAAATCTGCCAAAATTCTCAAAGGTCCTTTGGGTACGTCAGGTGGCCTTTTCCTCCCTGCTCACAGTGATGTGACAAACGCTGACCCCAGCGCTGTGCCAGGCACCCTGACGTGCTGCCCCAACCCCACCACATCCAGCAGCTCCACCACAGGCTCGGAGGTGCTGACATGCTGTCATTCTTTTTCCATTTTTGTTTCAGATTTCAGGTTGAAGTGTGATGCTGAATTAAAAATCTTGCCCTGGGCTGTCTGCAGGGCCTGCAGGCTACTGCAGTGCCAGCATCTGCCAAGGAGACCCAGGGGTGCTGTGTTGGAGGGCCAAAGCCCTGGGCTGGCACCGGGCAGCAGTGGGGAGCCCAGCTGGAGGGGGCAGGCAGCACTCCTGGCATTCCCATACCTGATGTGCCCATTCCCAGCGTCCCCATTCCCTGCCCTCCCTCTCCCCTTATGCTCTACAGCAGGACTACGGGCTCGGTGTGGGCAGGGTCTGCACAAGAGCCTGGGACAGACCCCCAGCTGCCTGCAGTCCCATAGCAAACAATGCAGCAAACAGGAACACTGAGCGTCTGTGCCGGGCATCTTCTAATGATGCTGGTTCCTGGCACCACAGCTCCAGCACAGCAGCCTGAATGGCTCGGGAGGCAGATGTAGGGGCTGACACCGGGTGATGGCCAACCCCTGCCCCATGGGCAGCACATTCCCCTCACACCCTTCTGGCTGCCGTGAGCTCTGTGCTCAGCCATGGGGCAGAGCCTGTGGTGGCTGGGGGGAGGCACCCATGTGGGAGCTCTGGGTGCTGTTATACTTTAATGAGGTGTGTCCCTGCATGCCTCATTCACTGCCACACAGCACAGTGCACACAGACCACGGACACGGAGCAACTTGTTCTGGCCTCATTCTTTCCCTACAGTTCCATGAGGAAAATAGATTTCTCTCAGCACAAGGTGCTGAGGTGCTTTCATAAGAGAACAGAAATCTGGCTGCATCAGCTGCTTTGCAGTTAGAAAATACTCAGTCTGTCTGTCCCCCCTCTCTGATACAGCACCCATCCCCCTGTCCCCAGCACAATGCTCCTCCCTTGGCACCCCGCACCCACCCCCTGTCACACTGCTCTGGGCCATGCCTGGTGCTGCTGAGGAGAAAGGACCATGGCTCTCGGCCGTGGTGAGGCTGCAGAGATGGGACAGGTTGCAGGATGTCCTCTGGCAGCGAGAGCAGAGGGTCCTCAAACCGGGGTTTGTTTGGAGGTCAGGGAGTGAACACAGCCAGCAAAGCTGGGCCAGCTTTACTACTGGAAGGTACAGCACGGCTCTGCACTGCAGCACCTTCACAGGGTGCCTGGCCCTATGAATGCCCCCAAAGCCATGGGGAGCCTCTGAGCAGCGCCCGCCCATCGCAGGGCCTGGGATGTGGCAGGAGGGTGCAGCGTGCCGGGGACACTGAGCTCCGTGGGAGTCCAGGGAACGTCCCCTGCTTGAAGAGCAGCCACATATCTGACACTAATGGAAAAAGACCATTAAAAAGCTTTATGATATTCTGTTCTCCTACTTCTAGTCCCTCTCTCCCTTCATTGCTGCTGGCATTTTATGAATTATTGATGTGTCGAGGTGCTCTGCTCCCCGGTCCCTGCTCTGCTGCTCACGGTGCCTGTGCTGCTCCTTCCCCGCGGTGGCTCCATGGGCCCAGGCTGCTCATTGCAGCCACCAGCATTTGGTGCCCATCGGGTGCCCGGCGGCACAGCATGAGGCCCCGGGCCACGGGTTCCCCAGGGCAGGGCTGAGTGCAGAGCTCCGGGGGCGGCAGGAGGCACGGAGGAACAGGCAGAGGCTGAGGGGGCTCAGCAGCATGCAGGAGCAGCCTGGGGAGCAGGGGCACGGCCGGGCCCCGAGGGCAGAGCTGTTGCAGAGCTCCCTGGGCAGTGCCCCGGTCTCTGGTGAGCGTTTGGCCGCCAGGCAGTGCCGTGCATTGGAGCAACGTGCTGCTCTGCCTGTGCTTCAGCTCTGCAGCGGAGTCCTGGGTAATGGCATCAGTGTTCAGTCCCAGGACGTGGGCTCTCACGGCCAATTGCCTCAGGTTTCAGCGGCGGGGGCTAATGCGTTTTCCATGTTGCTGTGTGTGCACGTGGCACATGGCCCATCGCACACGTGGCGCTGCCGATCCGACCCCACTCGCTCACGTGTCCACTCACAGATACCGGGCCTTCCTGCATCCCCCGTCATCGTGGCCGTGTCTGTGGGGCGAAGGGACCCCCGGCTGTGTCCCCATGTGGGAGCAGTGCAGGAGGGCAGCCTGGGCTGGGGGCACAGCCCTGCCGAGTGTGGGCAGAGCACAGCCGCCCCACGGCACGGGGAGCAAGCAGTCCTCCTTCCCCAGCAATAGACAGAAGTTGGCACATTTCCCCGGATGCTTTTGTATGTTCTCACTGCACTACTTAAAGGAGAATTATTCTTTTTTTTTTTCAGAGGCAGAAAACTGCACTCAGGCTGTAACGTGGTAATGTTTGTAGACTAATTTGTTCTGGCATTTGGGGAAGAAAACAGATTCAGAAACAACTGAGACATCAAACATTAGATACTGCCCCAACTCGGATCCCCGCACACCGTGCTCTGGCTGCAGGATGGCTGCTCACACCCCTGTCTGCACTGCAGTCCCTGCCTCTGTGCTGCACTGCTGCTGCCCATACACCCCTCAGACAGTTCCATCCTGTAGCAGCCTTCACAATTCGTCCTGCCCAGTTCATTACCTGGTTTGTCCCTGGGTTTGTCTTCCAGACCTGATGTCCCTTCATGTGTTTTGCCATGTGAATTCGGGTGTGTTTGGGCAGGCTGTGAGCAGCACGGTCCTACAGGTGGCCCTGGAAGAGGATTTCAAACATTGGAGATGAAGGGATGTTCTCTGCGTGCCATAGATGCTGCAGCTCTGCTCACTGTGTGTCTGAAGAGCTCAAACAGCCACAGCCCACTCTGCTTGTCTTCTCTTTTTAGAACAAGTGATGCAGACAGGCCCGATGCACAGTGCTCAGCTCAGAGCTGCACTCACGGCTCTGTCCCCCTTCCAGCTGCACAGACAGCTCTGGGTGCTGCTGGGGTGCAGCCTCTGCCCTGCATGGCTGCGGGTCCATCCTGCACTGCAGTGCCTGCTGCCCTCACAATGCTCTGAGGACCCAATGCAAACACAGCCTCACAGTGTGTGTGCATTGGGCACACTGGGCTCAGGAGGAGAAAAACCAAAGGTTTCCCTGCAAACCCACCTGCATACACCTCTCACAGCCCTGCAGCCCTCTCATGCATGGTGTGCTCAGGGCACAGGGTAGCTGTTCAAACACTCTTGTATCTACTTCTACATTTACATCCCAGAAACATTTATTGAGTCCTCACCAAATCTCTGGCAGAAAGCACAGCAGCTCAGCAGAGCAGAGCCCTCTCCCATGCAGTGCTCCATTTTGGCCACGCAGAGGGCAGCACCCCCCAGTCCCACCCCTGGCCCTGAGCACCCAATGCTGCCCAGCACAGGGGATGTGTGGAAGTTCCTTCCATGCATTGGAGGCTAATTTCCAGCAGGCAGGCTGAGGGCATTCAGCTCATGCAGTGCTGTTTCAGAACAGCTGATCTTGATTTGTATAATGGTATTGCACATTTTTAATTCTCTTCAGATTTTAAAACAAAGATTTCATTTCGTCTGCATGCTGTGCCTCCATACAAAATTCTGTTGAAGACATGGTGACACAAAGCTCCATATATATGGTTCTGAATTTTCTTTAGGAAACAATGTCTAATTCATGTCTTTGTGATGGAAGAAATTTGTTTCTAATATTTCTAAGCAAACTGCAAAGCACAACCACTCTCATTAATGACAAATTTGCTTAATTGCCTTAAAACACTGCTCTGAAAGTGACTGGCACAGCCACTCCTCCTGCTCCTATGGGTGCAAAGCAGTGTTCTGCTTTGAGCCCATGTGCTCCCACAGAGCTCTGCTGAATGCCCACCTGAAGCTGATGGCACTCAGCATCTGCAGAGCGATGGAGAGGAACGCAAGGAGCGGGGTGGGATGTTCTGCTTGGGTTGGAACTGGGCGGGATGAGAAACTGCGTGCACCAGAGATGGGATGGAGGCCCTCGGGGTGCCCAGCAGTGCCACGCAGCCCATCCTCCCCTCCTGCCCCTCCTCTCCTGCCCCCAGCTCTGTGCATCTGGGGGCTTCCCCCCCGCCTCTCCCTGGGATATCAGCTGTGCTTCTATTGATTTCCGCCCCACATTTGTTTTTGCTATTCATTATTAATGGGATCGTTTTTCTATCCTTCGTGCATGAAGGCAAATTTTGTGTAAAAATCAATTGAGTGAGCACCGCCAATGGCTTGTTTGGTTTTCTTCGCTTTCATCTCTGGTGTGCAGTCCCCGGGAGACGCAGGGCAGGATATTAAGGAACAAGCATGGGAGGGAGAAAAAAAATAATAAATCAATTGTTAGCGGTTTGTGAACCATACGAAGGGATTTGCCTACTGGTCTTTGTCTCTCACACGTGTCTCACAGAGCAGCTCTCTGCTGCCCATCTCCCTTCGGTCATATTTCACTTTCTGCTTCCCAGTGCCTTGAAAGGGGCTGCCCTTCCTCCAGGGCAGCGAATCCCTCTTCCTGGGGGTGAGTCTGGCCATGATCCACCACGGGCCACAAGGCCGTGCTACAACCCCACCGCTGTGGATTGGCCACAGAGTAGAACTCTTTTCTTAGTCCCAGCTCGAGCCCTGTGGCTGTGCGGGAGGGAGTGGGCAGAGAGCAGCAGTGGGAGGGATGGGTGCTCTGCAGGGGGTGCTGCCAACAATGCTCTTCTGGGTGCCAGCTCCCCATCTCCCTTCCCTGCATTCCCCCTGGCATTGTTTCCCAGCTCCAGACCACTGCCCCTCACACCAGGAGGAAAATACATGCCATTTTCCTGTGCTCCTCGGCACCAAATGCCAGCTTTCAGCTACTCCTGCTGAAGTCGAAGGAACTGATGCCCCAACTCTGGGGGTTTTGTCTCAGTGCATTCACTGGAGCTCTGGGAGCCAAACTCAAGGCATCAAGAAATGTTAATGCAGTGTGTGCTGACCTCCAAAGTGAGATCCTAAATGAAGCACTCAGGTCATTCAAGAGAATGAAACTGGGAGAGGGTCACCTCAGCCCTGGGCCATGAGGAGCTCCTCCCGATGCAGCTCTGTCTCCATGCAGAGGAACCTGGAGCAGGGAAGGATCAGGTGCTCAGGTCGTGCTGTCAGTGTGGGTGGGAGAGAAGCATGCAGAGCTCTGGTTCTAGAACAGTAACTGTAAATTTCAGAGTCTAAAGTTCATTTAGGTCTTGTTTTACAACTTTAGGCCATTTTCTGGACCTGGCCCAAAAGGACAAATGTAAGACCATCATACGGCAGAGACAAAACCAGACCAGTCGCAAATTAAAGGGACACCTTTGCCATCCCAAGAGCAGCACGATCCCAATCCCCTTTCGGCAGCGGCCGGCAGGAGGACGCGTCCCCATGGCGCGGCACAGAGAGGTGAGCTGAGCCCGGGCGGGGCGAGCAGAACGCAGCTGAGCGAGCCCAACACGGATTGCAGCCGGGAACAGAGCCGTGCGAGGAGCGCTTCAGAAGCGCTGGAATTCCTGTTCCGTGCTGGAAGACAAACAAACGGCGCGAGGCTGCCGCGTCCTTCTGCAGAAGCGCTGACCGCGTTCAGTTCGGATACTCCTTTTCCGTGGGTTAAGGGCTCCTCGGGATTCGGATCCTTCTGTTTGAAAATTCCTTCGAATTCCGTGTATCACAAACAGTATTTTCGCTTTAACAGAAGGGCTGCGTCGGCTCCACTCCCCGTCGGCATCTCCGGCTGTGGGACCGAGCAGCAGCACCGGCAGCCGCCCGAGCGAGCAGCGGGCAGAGCTGCGGGTGCAGCCCCGGCCCCTCCCGGCTCCTCTCGGTCCGGCGGCTGCTTCCCGGGCGGGGCAGGCCGAGGCCGGGGCCGTGCTCGCCGGCCAGGACCGGGGAAGGAGATAGAAATGCCCCTACCTGCTTTTATGGCGGAGCTCCCGTTGGAGCTCCCGGCCCCGGCGGCACCGCCCGCTCTGCCGCAACGAGGATCCGCCGAACCGCGAGCGGGCAGAGGAAAGGCTGCCGTCTGGATCGCCTCCTGCCCTTTTTATACAGTGAGAGGCAATTAATATTGCATCACCCTTATTTTAAATTTTCAGAACCCACAATATAATGTAATGGCATAAGGGCATGTATTATTAAAGGACATTTGATTGGGGGAAAATCATTGGGGCTGATTGGAAAAAGGCGGCGAGAGAAGCGCGCAGCTTCCCGAGAGCCGCAGCGAAGGGCGGAATTGTCGGATCCGCTCCTACCGGGGGCGGCGGGCAGACCCGGCTCCGAGGTTCGGTGTTCGTCACTCATTGAAATGCCAAAGCGAAATATTCAGAAGAGCCTCGCGCTTCGACCATTAATTTTTAATCGTTAAGGTGCTGCTGGGAATCATAAATAAAAGCCTTTTCCCCTTTTAAACAGCATTACAAATGAGCCCGCGGTGGGTTTGTTTGGGAGACGTTTTTGTTCCACTCCAACCGGAGGAGCCGCGGTCGTCGCCCGCCCGCCCCGGGTCCGGCGCCGGGGGCACAGCGGGGCCCGACGGGGCGAAGCTTCGTCCCGGTGCCCGGGGGAAACGCACCGGAGGACGATTTTCGTTGATTTCGCGCTCGCAAACACTTTCCTCGGTCCTCCCAGCGCCGCCGGCTCGGAAACGAGAGAGGGAGCCAGAAACGACACGTTCCCTTCGGGTTGAAAAATAAAGCCTTTATTCCAGAGTCGAGGTGGGGAGCGGCGCTCCGTTCGGAGGGCGACGGGACGGGACGGGACGGGCGGGGAGCGCAGACGGCCCGGAGATCCCGGCGCTGCGCCCGGAACGGCCCGCACACGGCTCTCCTCGCGCGACAGTCCGGGAAACCGCGGCCACGAGGCCCGGGGGTTGAGGGCGGCCCGCCCCGTCCCGGGGCTTCGGTGGGGCAGCGCCGGGGGTTCTTCCCGTCCCGCCCCGCCGAGCCCCGGGCGCAGCCGCGCCGTCGGTGGGTGCGGGTGCCGCCCGGCCGGGCCGCCGTCAGTGCACCGCGGAGTATTTCATGCGCTTCTGCTTCTGGCGCTGGTTGCAGAACCAGACGCGCACCACGTTCTTCTTGAGGTCGAGCTTCTCGGCGATGGCCGCGATCTTCTCGGACGACGGCCGCGGCTGCAGCGCGAAGTACGCCTCGAGGGAGCGCTTCTCGGGCGCGGCGATGGACGTGCGTTTGCGTTTGCGCTCCGCGCCCGCGAAGAGCTCCGGTTTGGCGGCGCGGTCGCGGTGCGCGGCCTCGGCCTCCTCCAGCCAGGCCTGCAGCACGGGCCGCAGCGCCGTCATGTTGTTGTGCGACAGCGTCAGCGACTCGAAGCGGCAGATGGTGCTCTGGCTGAGCGAGCCCACGCCCGGGATCTTCAGGTTGGCCAGGGCCGCCCCTACGTCGGCCTGGGTCACCCCCAGCTTGATGCGGCGCTGCTTGAAGCGCTCGGCGAACGCCTCCAGCTCGCGCGGGTCGGACTCCACGTCGGGCAGGCAGGGCGCGGCGGGCAGCGGCGGCGCGGGGCCCCCCGGCGGACCCACGGCCACGGGCAGGTGGCCCACGGCGCCCAGCGGGTGCGGCGGCAGCGGCGCGGGCACGGCCGGGGGGTCGGGCAGGGCCAGCGCGGGGGAGAGGTGCTCCAGCAGCTCGGCGTCCAACGCGGGGTGCGGCGGCGGCGCGGGCAGCGCGGGGTGCGGCAGCGCGGCGGGGGCGGCCGGGCCGCAGGGAACGCCGCTCATGGCGTGGTAGGTCGCGTCCGGCTTGAAGGGGTGGCTCTTGGCGTGGGAGACGATGTCGACGGCCGCCAGAGCCTCGGCGCGGGCCAGCAGGCTCTCATCAAAGCTTCCAAATATATTGCCCTGGAGCTGCGAGCAAGAATGCGCATAGTGCAGTCAGTGGGGAATACTGTCATCTCCGGATTAAAAACCTCGCCGAGCACGGAGATTCCTCCTCAAAGCTCAGGTCATAAAAATTAATATGAAGGCAGCGGCTTTGCTCGAAGAGACATGTGGATCAGAGACGGGAGAGGGGAGCGGGATGGGGGAGCGCGGAGACGCGCGATTGTTCTGCTGACATGAAAAAAACATTAAGCGAGCGCCTGTCAAAAACCGTGCCTTAAAGCGGTAATTACGCTCCAGCTACATACCTGCGGGGCCGGGAGGCAAACCCTGCGCATCGCCTCCGCGCCGGCGTGCAGCCCGGAGTATTTGGGCTCCTGCAGGGCGGCGTGCATGGGGAAGGGCTGCTTGGCGTTCATGGCCATCATCTTCGCGCACCTCGCAGGTAGGCAGCCCCGGACATCGATTCAGGGTTGTCTCTGGCTCGCCGCCGTCAAAGTGAGCGATTGGCACTGACGGAGCGTCCCCCCGCCGCGCCCCCCCCGCTCCCTCACTCATCTTACACCGCCGCCCGGAGCGGGCCCCGCGCACGCGTGTTGCGGGCGGGAGCGGAGGGCGCGGGGCCCCGCACCGGCTCGGGACGCGCCGTCGGGGCGGCTCGGTGGGGGGCGGGTCGGGATCGGCCGCTCCACCGACCCCGAGTTCTCCCCGTTGATAACTGCCGTCGGGGGACCGCCGAGCCGGGCCGGCCGGGGGGCTGTGGCCGAAGGGCAGCGCTCGGACCCTGCGGGACCTTCCCGCGGCCGGGGGTGCCGCGTAACGCGAGGCCGAGCTCGGGCCGAACGCAGCAGCCGTCCGTGCGGACCCCGCGGCTCGGCTCGGCTCGGCTCGGCTCGGCTCGCTTCCGGCTGGGTGTGTCCGGGCGAGGGGCGGCCGCCCGCACATCGCAGTCACGTCTGCGGGGCGCACAGGACTCTGTCCTCCCTCCCCCCCGACCCTTGACTCGTTAAGAGAAAACGGACAACTCCCTCCTCCCGAAATAGTCTTGAAATGGGCATAACTGCTCCCGAGCGGTTGTTTTCGATTTTTGATTTCTCATCACCTTCCCACATCTTCAGACGTTACCAGACTTTGGTGGTCTGGGGATTTAAGTAACCTGCACGTGGGAATCGGCCGATTATTTAGTAAACGTAACACCTGTGCCCAGCTTTGAGGTTTGTGTGCGGAACAAGTTTGGTTTGGTTTCCTGACCAACGCGCTGCCCGTGCCGTGGTGGCCGGAGGAGAGAAGAGGCGCAACCCGAGCGGAGCGGCGCTCGGTGCGGGACGGCGGCACGCAGCGCAGGCGCTGCTCCGTCCTGCTTCCCTGTGCGGGGCCGCGGGCTGGGCGGGGGACGGGGCTCCAACGCGTGGGGAGATGAAGGGGCGATAAAGGCGGCCGTGCGGGGCGGCCGTGCGGGATCAGCACCGCGGACAGCGCAGCGGCGGGGCGCTGCGGGGCGGCACGGCGGTTCCCTCCCTCCGGCCAGGAGAGCCGGCGCGGTGCCGCGAAGCTCCGTGCTCTGATTTACGATAAAAAATTTAAAGGAAATCATTTATATTTCAAAGGGCCTAAATAGCTGCATGAAAGTTTTATCCGAAGCGGCACCATATTTATAGGCGGTCCTACTTCGCTGGGAGTAATTAATAGAGGGATGCTTTTCAGACCTTCGTTTTATTCTTAACCCTCCCTTTATTCACCCGCTCTGGCTGACATCCGTGCAGCAGAGGATCCCGGCAGTGCTGGGTGCAGTGCAATGCTGGGAGCAGTGCTGGGTGCAGTGCTGGGTGCAGTGCCCCTTCCCTGGAGCTCCTCTCCCCACCTGAAGGATTGCACTGCACTGGCACTTCTCCCCATCCCCACACTCCCCTTCCCTCTGTCTGCCAGGAGCTGCAGCAGCCCGTGGGGCCTCCATTCCCACTCCCATATGGGATGGCAGATGTGGCCCAGGCACACAGCAGCCGAACATTATGTGTGTGCACAGAGCTCTGCCCGGGGCTGTGTGGCATCCCAGCCCAGCCCAGCGCTGTGCCACAGCCCAGCCCGAAGTCCTTCTGCTGCCCACACCATGTGGTGGCTTTTCCTCCCGAAGGCCACTGTTCTGAAAGACACTGAACGGGGTAACCTAGCTGCTGAGCTCCCTTTAATTAAAGCTGTAAAATATTGATGTTCCTGGCCCTGTCTACTGACGTTACACCTTACAAACAGAGGAGAGGAGTCCAAGGGATAAACAATAACAAGTTAAAAGAGCCCAGATGGTTTGCCATCAGAAACTATCTGCAGACTCAAAGGTGTCACTGCCATAGATTTCAGAGATCATTCATCTACTGGTAAATAATTAATGGTATTTCTGGAAGAAAAAAAACCACCAAGCCCATACCCTGATGAAACATCACCGCTGACTCATTGAAAATCTGAAGGCAGCAGTCAGATTGAAGGCGTGTGCTGAGCCCACGGTGCCATCCTATTCTTTGTCACCATTTGAAGGTCGTTATCCATTTTCCTAAAACATCAAAACATGCTGCTCTCATTTAGGATTTAATTCAAAGCCCATCACAGTCGGCGCGCTGTCAGCAGGCTCTTGGTTTCATTATATCATTTAGTTGGAAGGATTTATAGTAAATGCATGGGGTGAGGGATGCTCTGACATACAGAAGTCCGTCCTTTAACACAGTTTGTCCTCACACACTCTCTACAACAGGCGGTCGTCAGTGCTGCCCAGCACCACCACCAGGCTGACGAATCTCACCCCATGAATTTTCCTCAGTTGCTCTTTAAAGCACCCGTGGTTTCCTGCAAACAGCCCATGGTGCTGCTTTACACGTGAGCAGCTGAAGTGAGGGGACTGGCTCATGGATGTGAACCTCCTGTCCCTTTGCACACACAGCTTCCACCCACTGCAATGGAGCTGCATCCCCTGCCCAGCACTGTGTGGGGTTTCCCCTCATTCTTCTTCACTGCCTGTCTATAAAATGACATTTTTTTTTTTTTCTCAAATAATGTTTTCCACCCTCCAGTAAGGCTCCAGGGCCGAGCTGAGCTCTTTGCTGAGGTGCAGCACCTCCTCTGAGGTCGCTGGAGCCCTGCAGGAGGAGCTCTGTGTTGAGCCTGGGAGGTTCTCAGTGCACCCTCAGCCCCACACAGCGCTGCATGCAGCACGATACGGCCGTTCCACTGCACAATCGGATCGAGGAAATGGCTAGGATTACCCAGACGGTCAATTATTCATCAGCTAAACGGCCCAGCATCAATTACCTGGCTTGATTCTCTTATTCATTAAGGAGATTGAAGAGCCCGACTTAACAAAGCCAAAAGAAAGTTGCTAAGCTACAGCAGCTGCCCGGCTCATGGGAGGGCCGCAGTGCCACCCTGCAGTGGGGCCGGAGCTGTGTCCCGCTGGGGTCACCTGTCCTGGCCAAAGGAGCAGCTGAGGAGGACGTCGTCCCTTCGTGCCTCTAAGAGTGCATTTATTTCCCTTAGAGAGCATTTGGTGAGAAAGGTGGAAGTTGGGGTCTCACCTTTGGGATGTGGGATGTTGAGATGGTGACAGCGCTGCCCACGGAGCTGCTAAGAGGAGTGGGGAACTGTTGTGATGTGCTCACTGCTTCCAATTGAATAATAGAGGCTCTCTCTCACCTTCTGAAATTAAAAAAATTAAAGCATTTTGCCTTCTTGTCTTTTGCAGCTGCATGTAGGGGAGCTCTCAGAGACCTCACCTTTGGATGTGTCACTGAGCACAAACACAGGAATTCCCAGAAAGCTGTGCAGGTGTTTGCAAGTATCACCTCGAGATCAAAAGTATTCCTTAGAGGAATATTGTGTCTGTATTAAAATATTAAAAGATCAAAAGCAGTGATGTGTGTCGGAGGGCAGCAGGGATGGCACTCTCCCATCGCAGCCATTGGGACAGTTCCAGCTCTGAATTTTTCAGCCAAGGTTTTGGTTGAGGTCTGATGGACACAAGGAGCCCCATGCACTCCTTTGTAATGTGCATGAATTATAGAGCTTGTTTCGTGTGTCTTTCCCTGAAATTAAAACTGTAACGAAGCGGACTCTGATGCTCGTTAAAAATCAAACCCATCTGTTTCCAATGAAGATCACATGAGTGACAGAGCGATATTTTCCAAGGCAGGAGGAGGGCAGAGTGCTCATCTATCAGGCATCTCTTTCTTGTTATATTTGCTCCTAACTCTAGAAATACATCTAAATGTGGTCTAACAAGACTCTGCTCCACAAGAAATTAATGAGGAACAAACATTCATTATTCATGGCCTGAAACAGGAGGTCTGCTAATGTTCCTGCTCATCAACAAGTCGCACAGCTGCAGCGTACAGGGAAGTCCCGGGGAGGAAGGAGGAGAGCGCTGCGATGTGTGCCTCGCTGCCTCCGAGCCGCCGCACCAACCCGGGGCTCCCAAAGCCGCCTGGTGGCACCCACGGTAACGTGGGACAAAAAGACCCCGGGCATCGCTGCACAGCCGGCCCCGCTGCCCTCCCTGACCCGGGGAAAGTTAAGGAATAAGACGAGGAAACAAATGGCCGGAGCGAAACAAACGACTGCAAAAGGCACCGGCGGGGTCCGGCTGTGCGCCTCGGAGCCGGGAACGAGCATTTGAGCCGGGAACGAGCATTTGAGCTGCAGCCGCGATCCCGGCTTTACTGCGGGCGGAGCGGGCGGTTCTTCTGCGGGCCTTCATTTGGGTGGATGCGATGATGTGAACCGAGGTGTGCTGGGACGGCTGCCCGGAGCACATTTAGAAACTGAGGGCTCCAGTTAGGAAAAACTAAAATTCACTGAAGCGTAATTGGACAACGAGTTTCTTCCAGCAAAGAGATCGAGATATTAAACAAAACCAAAACATGTGTTTCCTTCAAAGAGACAAAATTACGCGGCCCAGAAGTCTCCACATCCTTTCCCTCTGCCAGAATCCTCAGCCTGGAGCTGCGCTCCCAGTTCTGGGAGGTCGTTTATTGCTGTAACAAAAGCAGAGAGCGGCTCATCCATCTCAGCGCAGCACGGCCGTCCCCCCGCGGTGCAGCGGGCGCTGTTTGTCTGCGCAGCCACCTGGAGGAGCCCCGAGTGCGTGGAGCAAAGCGATTTGCGGCGTTACAGAATTCAGCAAGAGGCAAATTGGAGCAAAGGGGGGCAGAGGAAGCCGCTCTGCGTCCACCCCCATCCGCCTCTGCCAGCACGGCCCCGTGGCCTCACATTCACCACGTTTTGGTCATCATCCGCAAGCCAGTAAGAGCAAAGATACATTTCATTAATTATCCATGATAATTAACATAGAGATTGAAAAACTTAAATACTTCCACAAGGGAAAATAATCAAACTGTTTTGCATTTGGAAAACTTTGCACTCCCCATTCAGGCCGGGTTTAAAGACCACAAGCTGTGCCAAAGCAGCATCAGCTCAGCACTGACCCCACGGCAGCCTCAGAGCCAATGAGGTCACACAGACAGACAGGTTTTGTGATGTATCCACACCGTGGAGTCTCTCCTCTCTGTGTCCCACACAGTTCAAAACTCCATTCAAAACTGCATCCTAAAACCATCCCAAGGGGAGGATTGGGCTGCTGGGATCCTGGTCTGCATTGCAGCAGAGCCCTTCCCTCCCTCCAGGACCCCAAATCCCCCGTTCAGCTGCTCACCTCTCTAACACCAAACCCAGAGCCCTTCCCGCTGTAAGTTTCCCATCACGTGTGCTTTGGGAATTGCTCTGCCTCCATTCCGGCCGTGCAGGGCGCAGTGGGACCCCCGGGGGCTGCGTGTTGTGCCAGGGAGGGGATGTTTGCTGAGTCCCCCGTGGGGGCTGCGGTGCCCACGGGCTGAGAGTCACAGCACAGCAGTGGGGGGGCGGGGGGTGCTGTGCCCCATAGCTCTATGAAATTATTCAGCCCTGCGCTGCTTTCACATTCCTTTTACGTTAATGCTCCCTGAAATCTTCATTAAAATTTGAAATTAAAATGTAACAATCGGAGGGGGGCAGGGAGGAATTCTGTCACCTAACATTAAACTCATCGCTCCCACATTTACATTTCCTGGATTTTTAATTAGAGAAGTCACACGAGGCGGTCACTCGCACCGCACAGGGCTGTGTGTCACCGCAGCTCCGGGCGCTGCAGGGCTGCAGGGCTGCTCTGCTTTCAGCAGCTCTGCTTGTCAGCATCTGTGACATCTCTCTGCTTCTTGCTCGGTTTCTCACCTGTCAGACGTGTTGAGGAGCGCTGCTGTGATCAGGCAAAGTACATCTTGACTCGCTGAGCCACCTTACACCGAGGGGCAAATGGCCCCCAGAAAGCCTGGCAGGTGAGAGGTGTTTGCAAAGCAGCAGAAAGTTCATGGTTAAGAACCATTGCAGAAACCCCTGGGGGTTCATGGAGCACCTCAAGGCTTTGCTGTGCAAATTTTCCCACACCCACAGTGGTTTATTTTGGGGGGAGGGTGACCACAGGAGTGCCACTCAGAGCCCCCACAGCCCTGCAGGTTGCTCTATAGCTACTCCTGGAACTCTCTGGAAGGCACTGGTTCCTCCCAGAGCCCGTGGGAGCCCAGAGGCTGCAGGGAACTGGTGGAGCTGGGCAGTGGAAAATCCTACAGTGCAGCCCCAGGCAAGAGCTGCATCCTCCTGAGCACAGCTGAGGGCCGGGAAGTGCAGGCGGTGGGAGCTCCTGGCACTGTCTGTCACCCCATATCAGCCCTCTGCCCACATAACCACCCCTCAAGGCAGCATACGCCTTTTGGGATCCCTTCCTGCACATTGGACAGAGTCAGACACTGACACAGTGCAGCCAAATGAGTGAGTCTTACTGCTGGCCTTACTGCTGGTCCCAGTCGTCCCCCTGCCCCAGCAGAGCCAACACCTGCAGCCCCAGGTACCTCCTTACAGGCAGCTGCTTCTGGCCAGAATTAGACTCATCTGTCATTATTTGGAGTCGGGAGTTGGGGATTCACCTCTCAGAGAAGTCCTCCTCACTTTTCTTTGACCTACAGATAACCCAAAGTCACATTAAAAAGCAGAAACAAAGAGTGGATGGAGTTGCTATTTGACATATCTTAAGCCACCAGAGACCGCGCAGAGGTACATTATACTGAGTCGACTCCAAATAATTTTCACATGAATTACTAAAGTGCCAGGGATGTTTAATTCATCAGCATTTAAATAAATCAGAGCAGAGGAGCTGCACGCTGCCGGCGGATGCTGTGCTCACCTCAGGAGCACTCAGCAACAGGGAGCTGCACCGTCCTGCATCACACTGCACAGCACTGCCCAGTAACTGCCCCACACTGCACTGCACAGCACCTGCACTGTGTCACACAGCACAGCACAGCACAGCACAGCACTGCCCCACCCCACCCCGCAATGGGGGGGCTCTGCTCCCGGCAGCCCCCAGCCCAGCAGTGTGGGACAGCTCGGCTCCGTGAGGCCGAAGGACCTTTGTTGTGAAGGTGGATTCCAATAACAGGAGCCACAGCATCAGCTCTTCTGACAGATGCCGTCCTTCAGGTGATACAAAGGCAGCCCAACACAGCTGTGTTTATAAGCTCTCAGTAAATATCTGGGCTGAAAGCAAGATGGGGAGCAGGGGAACACTGAAAACCCACAGCAGTGCTGTGAACGCATCGCAGCTCGTGGGAAGGCACACCCAGGGTCACACTGAGAGCAACGCGCACAAAGCACAGAAATGCACTGGGTGCTGCGTGTGAATGCGGGGCTGCAGCAGATGCTGCCTTGCAGCACGTTTATCCCGTGTCAGTCCTGCACTCAGCCCTACAAGCACAGCGGTGTCCCAGCAGCAGCGCGGATGGCAAAGGGTTTGGAGCATCTCCTAGAGAGGGGAGGGACCTGGGAACGTTCAGCCTGGGGAGAGGCTGAGGGACATCTGATCAGTGCTTGCATTGCTCTGAAGGCAGGTGGGAGGCGGATGTGCAGCGATAGGACAAGGAGCAATGGCCTAAAACTTGAGCATAGGAAGCGCTGTGCTAAGATGTGGAAGAACTTCATGGTGACACAGCACTGGCTGCCCAGAGGGGTGGTGGAGTCCCATGGAGATGTGCAGGACCCATCTGACATGCTGTGAGGAACTGATGTTAGCTGGGGGTTGGGCTCAGTGATCTCTTCTACCCCTTCCAACCCCGCCATGCTGTCGTTCAGCCACCCCCCAGCACAGCAGGTCCATGTGCTCACACACTGCAGATCCACACACAGCTCCAGCACCAAAGTGATGACGCTCTTTTTGTGATCATTGGGTGGTTTGTTTTTTTTTTTTTTTTTGAATGGTTCTGCTGTCCAATTTATTTAAACTTAGTTTTCCTTTTCTTTTCTCCATTTGGAACCATTCCCATAGCATATCTTTATTGCAAAAAAGTCAACATGCATCTTAGAAATTCAGATTGTAATCAATAAAACAAACATTACATATATGAATTTAAATGTATAAACAGTTAGAAATTCAACAATATCTCCTATTACACTATTACACAAGTTCACAATTTTGTAAAAACTATAGTACAAGTTTACTATACACCAAGGGAACTTCATTCCTTTTCACATGATTTTGTTAAGGAGGAGGAAAAGAAGAGGTGCATTCTCACAGTAAGCAGGCGACAGTTTCCACGTTAACCTTCCAGCTCTGGGGTTGCTGTTCTCTTTGCCCAGCTCACACACAGTGCAGGCAGTGCAGCTCTCCCTGCCCACAGGTGCCCTCCGTCCCATCACACACAGCTCACACAGACTGAACACCTCCTGCACACACCTGCAGGCACTGCCTGCTGCACACAGGCTGCGCTGCTGCCCTCACAAAGTACGCGTCAGGGTACAATGGCACCACAGAGTGAAGCACACAGTACTGCCATGTCGCCGAACACCCAAACCAGAGCAGCTCCGTATTGCCCAGCACAGCCCAAGTTACAGGGAGACCCACGAGCTTGGGCAAAAGGCTCACTTCGGAACACCCTTCCTACTCTTGAAACACCAGCACTGGGATCGCTGCCCATCACTCACACTGCAATGAGGTAACAGTGCGCTCCCAGTGCACAAGCTAAGCTCAGATGCACAACTCATTTTTTCACTTCAGCACTCAGAAATCGCATCTGGGACGTCACTGCCTGTGTGTGCTGTAAAGGAAAACAGTAAGAAGAGCAAAGCAATCGTGGGAAGCTCTCCAGAAACCACTCCTCCAGAATGGAGCAGCGCAGCAGCTCATCCTGCCATCCCAGCCCAGCGGCCGCCCTGCCACAGCCCAAACCATATGAAAAGGAATCCCGTTCTGTGTCAAAGGCTACTGCAGTTTTTCTTACAGCTTCATTCATTCACTGTAGTTTTCATTTTCCAAATACAAAAATACAACAGTTCTTATTGAAATCTATACGCTGGTAGTTTTAGTACACAAAAAAGCAAAGTATTTACAAAATTATACAGTTTAAGAAAAAACTCTGTACAAAAAAATATATAAATCCTTTGTTCCCTCTATCACTTTTAACTGTCAGGACTCAAACACAGTTGCTGCAATGGGTATTTCAACATATACACTGACTGAACTGCAGACAATAAGAACAACATCAGAGATGATGGGAGGAGAGACATTGGGAATAGCTAAGATACGTTTTCCCTCATTTCCTTGCATATGCAAT
This sequence comes from Phasianus colchicus, assembly GCF_987193195.1. NCBI lineage: Eukaryota > Metazoa > Chordata > Aves > Galliformes > Phasianidae > Phasianus > Phasianus colchicus. The sequence continues at coordinate 18,325,247 of NC_143450.1, read as the reverse complement.
TTCACCTCACTGTTAACAAGAATGTCCAAATTACATACAGAGGTTTTAACGTGCAGAGGCGGAGCACTGAAAGGCAGAATTCCCCTCAGCTGATGAGGAAACTGAAGATGACACCGCTTGGACTTCCAATGCACCACCACAGCAAAAAGGGAACGCAGTCAGGGAGCAGCAAACACAGCGTGCTCAGCTGTGCCACCAAGATCAGAGCCACAGCAATTCAGGGGTCTCTCTAAATTTTCTTCAGTCGGGAACTTGCTGGCAAATACTCTGGTAAACTAAAAAGAGGAGAGTATTTTTCACTGACATTCAGTTTATTTTGTATAGAAAAGCACATCAAAGTGTACTGAGAAGTGCACTGTACAAATGCACAGCCAAGGAAAATGCTTCCTAAGTGGCACTGATGTTGGCGAGCCACAAAAGCCACGCAGCAGTTAAGAGACGTGGCTTCAGGATCTGAGCTCGTTGTCCTCATTCCTACCATTGCACACCGCTGTGGGCGTGGGGGTGTTAGGAAATGGTACAGCAATCGGCACTGAGCATGGAACGGCGCCATCTGAAACGTGTCCCAACAGAACCGAAGGCCAACGAGCACCGCTCCAAAGCCTGCAGCACTGCCACCCTGCAGCACTGCCCACCTGCAGCGAGGCAGGAAGCACTGTGCTCTGAACACCGCATGGATTTGGCTCCAATATAAACAGAACTCAGAGGGGAAGAAGAGTTTCGAAGGGCTGCAAGCAGTTGCCCATGTAGGGGGAAAGCACGAAACTCATTCTATTCAAGCTCACAGATACAGAAATGCAGCAAATGAACAGTCTGGCTGAAGCTGGAACCTTGTACTGAACTACAGAGGGAGATCATCAGTGAGTAAACCCTGAACTGAAACCTGTGTCATTGCTGTTTTTGCAAAGCAGGGTTTGAAGGACAGAGTGAACTGGACAGTGTTACAGTCATACCCTGTTGGATTTCTTGTTCCATCCCCTCTCACAAAGCAAATATTGAAACTGTGTGGCTTTCAAACATCCTTAAATGTCTGATGAGTTTAGCCACTAGTAACTTCTACAGAAAGTGATTGCATATGAAATAAAATGCTACCTTTCTTCAATTAGTAAATGAGGCATTTTTTTCTTTCATAACATTTAAAGAAAGTTTGTGTCTTTCCCCCGAGCCTAGAATATTGCTAAATAAAACCTGTAACATCTTTTCAATTATAAGCTAACAAATCAATCACGTTATAGAAAACCCAAAACAAGGTAATAGAGGGTGACACAAAAAGAGGACAAGAAAATACTAATATTTGTTTTCTTTCTCTCTTTTTTATCCTTCTCAAATAGAAAAGAATCACCATCCTGGTGAGCTTGATACTTCTATAAAAAGTTACTGGGCCTTTGGCTAGGTTGGCATCACAGCTCTATCTCTGAAATGTTTTTATAACAAACTTTGCTCACTTTAAATCTTGTGGTTTGAAAAGAAAGTAAAGCTTTTTTTGGCTCATCAACTTTCTTAAATAAACGTCTAAAAGATATAGCTTGAACTATATGCCTAAAGTTATACATTTCTAACGTCAAGTTTCATCTTCTCCAAGAACGGGATTCATCCTCATCTTCATCCTCATCATCATCATCTTCGTGCAAAAACAAATCTGAGGTTTCAGTCTCCTGGATGAAGAAGAAACAAGGTTTGAAACCAAAGTTCCATGCAGTAACGCAGGATCTTGTCATACAACACAGCATCAGCTGCACTGTATGTGCACACAGCTCATTACATTCCACAAGCCTCAAGGGAGGAGTGGTGGACTCTTGCATCAAGAAAGGGAAAGAAGCCAGACTTCAAAGGAAGCAGGAATGAACAACCACCCACCCTCTCCAAAACAAGTCCGTTAAATGACAAGGTCAGAAAACCCTTTAAAAGCCTTTAAGTGCTCATAATTGCAATCTAAGAATTAATAACTTATCCTTCAGTGGAGGATTAACACCCAGTAATAAAAAGATGAGCAGCCTCTGTATATGTGAGAATGTGAGGTTTATCCTAGCAGTTTGCAAATGCAAGTTTTCAGTGGTGTTTTCTTTTCTTTTCTTTCCCCCTTTTTTTTTTTAAATATGGAAATCCTACTGGACTAATCAAAACCAGAGGAGTTTCTGGTTTGCAGAAACATCTTCAATGAAACTTATTCTGTAAACAGAAAACTGAATTCTAAAGGAGCTCTTATTACTTTACCCACATGTTTTCCTACCTCTTCCTTAGATTCCTCTTCCTCAACTTCTGTGGACACAGAGGGTACCTTAGGTTTGTACCATGATATCTGCAGCCTTCGGTCTTTAAACTTGGATCCCTGGTTAGCAGCCTAGATTATATTTTAAATGAACACGTTTTTAAAAGGAAAATCAAATTAAGAATTCTTCAGATCACCAATAATGAGTTAAACCCAGTGAGCACTAATTATTGCAGATGTGTATCTGAATATCTCAAACGCGCATCACCTTCTTCAGTCTTCAAGAGCAACTTCACTTAAGCCCACCTACCATCAACCTAAAAATATTAACAGAGTTCTAAACTGATTGTGACACTGAATCCACATCAGCAGAAAACCCATCTTAATACATTAAACATGAAGTACATCCCCCTTTAACAACACTATATGCAGAAACAACAAATATTTGCACTATGTAGCTCAAACAAGTGGGATCCAAACCCACTGAAGTTTTAAGGACAAAAAGGCAGTCACAAGCAGGTAAAAATTCTTATTCTGGAACTGAGGAAAAACAAATCCATCACGTCACTTACATTCTCAGCTTCAGAGCGAGATTTAAAGGTCAGAACAACACTTAGTGGGGACTCTTCTTCTTGGAGATCCTCAATATCTCCAAATTTCTGTAAGAAGAAAAATTGATGAGGAACAAAAGTAATGTTCTCCTCCAGAGATGTCATCATCATGTGCTACAACTGAATTGCTTTGGACCACAGCAGCACCGAAACCTTGTTAGTTTTTGGACAGAACTGAGAGAGAGAGGAATCTCAGCTGCACTGGATGGCAACACTGCAGCACCTGTGTCTCTATTTTTGGACAAAAGCTCAGATTTATTCACATTCTCATAAATGGAACTTAATTTTGCAGGAAAAAAGGAAATAAGTGTATAACTGAATTAAATTCAAATAATTCACTGTTTCATTTATCTTTTTTGCCCTTCAATACTACCCTACTACAGACTTGCTAAACCAGTCCTTTAGAGCTCATTTATTTGCAAAGGAGATTGCTACGCACCCCTGAGTATGTTCTGCAAATACAGAACACAATTTTGCCTGGGACCATGAAGGAAAAAATGTCTAGCATAGCCAGATTAGCATAAGGTTTTATTTTTAGAAATTAAACACCATGTAAGAACGAAAATTTCAATGTCCACAGCTATGACAGATTAAAACCAAACCATGCAAAAAGCAAAACATAGCAAAAAAAAAAATTAACAAGGCCGAACCACCCAAATCCCAACACAGGCATACAAAAGGACTTATGGAGGCAGCACAAGCAGCCTAAAATCCCAGGTGGCCCCGAAGAGCAGACAAAAAGAACTCCACTAGTTTGCAAAGGAGAACATGCCATTCTGGGCAGTGTAACTGAGGGAAATGCCAAACGTGTTTTTCCTTTAGCATCAGAATGAGCTAACATAATAACACACTCATTAACTCACCTTGCACACTACCAAGTTATTTGCTGTTTCCAAATAAGTTTAACTTTTATGAAACTGAAAAAGCAACAGTGTTTTGCTTTCTGAATTAGAGAGAAACAAGATAAATGTGCATGAATTGCTAATACTTGTTAAAGCAGACACACTGATAGGTATTTCTCAGCCTTCTCATATCTGTTTTTAACTATTTTAATGCAGAATAAAAATAAGCCATTTGGCTTTTCCTATTAAAATAATGCACTAGGCAGCCAATGTAATGCCTTTTGTAGCTGCTTTACATTTACACTCTTGAAACTGTTTATTCATAGCTTGTTCCACAAATTCAGGAGGAATTTATACATACTACAGAAAGGAAAGAAGACTTTCATTCATCTTTAAGACTCTGGAAAATAAGCTGTTGCTTACAGAGTTCTTAGCCTGCCTCTCTCTGCAAGCACACTCTCAAGGTATCAGTTACCCACTTCATCTGAGATTGAAAGTGCAGCCCTAACTGTCAGCTTCAGTTTTTCTTTTTAATGTGACTCAATACTTACAGAGAAGTGCTGCAGCAATTCATCTTTTTCCTCTTCAATGAATCCTCCAACTGTTAGTGCTTTGGGACGATGGTCTACCACCATATGATTTAACATTCCCCTTCCTCTCCCACCACGGCCCCGTCCTCGTCCTCTCCCTTGGCCTGGAACTGTCTTCCCTCGGCCAGCAGGCAAAATGCCTAAACGGGCAGCCTGTTAAAAAAGAGAAAAAAAAGGCAAATGAAGTGTAAAGGTTTGAAAGGATTTTAAGCTTGTATATATAAAACGCATTAAAAGCATAAATCCAGACATACTTACCTCTACTTGCAGCTGATTTAGCTTTTTCCGCAGTTCAGTTGTGTCTTCTCCAGAAGAGAGTCTTTTGTGGAAGTCTAGTTCTGCATCCAGAAGTTCCTTTTGTGCCTTAGAGAAAAAAGTACAGAAAGAGAAAATGGAAGTGGAAAGCAGAACATTAATGCACACTTTTAATGCTTTACTCCCCTCTTTAGCAGTAAATTTATGTAACTGATACAAAAAGATCAATACACAACAGCCATACTTCCCCCTAAATTCAGTTCATTATGCTTTTGCTTGCCTCCAGGACTCTCCCCCAGTCTCATTTTTGGAAGGACCTGGAATTCTATGCTTCAGAACTGGAACAATCTTGAGTGAGCTGTAAGTAACTACCTCACCCAAGTTACTTAGAACCATGGTTTGCTTCTCCATAGTTACCAGTCAAATTCAAAATACTGCTAGGAAGCATACCGATCTAACATGGTTGTGTTTTTAGGACACATTAGAAACAGTTATAGAAGACAGATGTGCAAGTGTATTGCACAATACATACCTCTGTCTTGGATTTTAGTTTTGATGGCGTAGAGGTTGTAGATGAAGTTTTTAACTCATCCTTTAATTGAGATATTTTTCCTGCTAGTTCTTTTAACGTTTTCATTATTTCTGCTCTCTCTTCTGGTTTCATGGACTTGTTTTTCTCCAGCTTGGATATCAACATCTATATATTAATAAAAGAGCAGCAATATAAATTCCAGCAAGAGTAATGCTGAACAGACAGATATCTACAAAACCAGAATGTGCTTAATGGAAGTCATTCCAAACTCACCTTCTGGCATTCTATTTGTTTTTCTAACATCTCCTGCTTCTTTTTCCTCATGTCTTGTTGGAGTTTCATTGCCTCCTAGGAGAATAAAACTGTTCCAATCAGAAGAAGTAGTCTAGCATTACATGTACTCACATGTCACATTTTCTTTTTCAAGCTACAGAAGTGAGGGCCATAATAAAAGCCACTAGTCTGCAAGCCACAAAAGTATTCAACATATCTGGTCTGGAAAATAACAGTGAAATCTTGCCAATTTATTGCTATGAAGTACTCTACTAACTTTTTTCCACCTCCAAACACCCCTTGAAGAAACATATCCTATGCTGTCAGTTAAGTTCCTTTATTTGCAGAGATTAAAATCAGAGAAATGCCACCAGAACTCCATTCCCTCAAAAAAAAAAAAAAAAGAAAGAAAGAAAGAAAGAAAGAAAGAAAGAAAAAAGCCTTCAGTGTGCATTATCAAGATTGTTCCATAATGATAAAGCCTATATTGACTGTGTGCAAAACGCTATACAGTAACATTTGAGGTTTAAATTCTCTATCAATTCTTTCTTTTTAAAGTACTTTAGCCACTGCACTGTTCATCAAGCAACACACAGCACAGTACCTGCTTTTTCTTAAGAGCTTCTTGTACGTCATGAGGTTTAGATCCTGCGCCAGGCTTCATAGCCGCCTTCAAGTTTGAAGAACTATAAACCATTTTTGAGTGGCTTGTAGAAGTAGGAAATGTCTGAAACAGTAAAAATGCATACGCAACAATATGTAATAGGTTAAAATTAGTAACTTTAAATATATTCTCTGAAACAACTTATGCTTCCAGAATAACAAAAGGAGACAAATACAGAAATGCAATCAAAACATGCAGGGAGACATCAGTCTAACAATCAACCTACTTGGGGGCTGTCAGCATAAATGATTATTAAAACGCTTTCTGCAAAAGATCATTTCTTTTGGTCTTCATCCAAAAACTCCTTCTCCATCCTGATATCCATGAGGAACATTGCTAACGCTCAGCTCTTGTATCAGAACTAACCCAGCTTGGTAGCACAACCTAACACACTTTCTGATCAAACATTTAGAAAAGAAATAAGGCAGCAACTGTCACTTGCATTCTTCCTTTCTTACAAGAAATAACTTCTTTGTGACCAAGAAGATGTGCTGCCTTATTATACCAGTGTTAATTAAACTGTACCAGCTCGAAGTCTTTGCAGAAGTATTCTGTAAATTTCCAGTACCATTGTTAAAGCATAGTGTAAACACCAAAATCACTGGGAACAGTAATTAGGTTAGTCAACAGAAAGCTGACAGCACATGTAAACTGTTAAATTTGTTTAAAGTGAAAGTGTCAAAAATACGTTATGCTGCTAAAAAGGGTGACACTGTTTCTGAAATCATTCTCCCTGGTTTATATAAAGCAGCTAATGAAAATTGGAAGAAATAAATGATCATGTCTCAGAACATCAGTGATAAAAGGAACAACGAACTGAGAACTTGCAAATTCTGCTCCATTTACTAGTTCCATTCTTTAAGCTAACAGACACAGCTGTAAGTGGAAGCACGAAGACGGTCAGTTTTCATAACCATACCTGACAGTCCTCTACTACAGCCCCAGCCTGACTGAGATCAGACTGATTTCCACCTGCTGCTCCAAGGCGACGTTTCACCGGGACTTTGTTAAGGACATAGGCACCAGATGCCAGCGGTTTATTCATTGCCTGCATATCAACAGATATTAAAAAATGAAAGATTACACACGCTGCATTTTAAAAGCAGCTGTCACTTAAGAACACTGATAAGCCACAGTACTCTGAAGGTTGTTTATGAAAGTACCTTGGACATATTACTGTGCATTGTCACAGCGGGAGCTGGGGTCAGGGCTTGCTGCTGAAGGTGAAGTTGGTGATGAAGAGACTGTGAGGGTGACTGCTGCTGTTGTTGCTGCAGCAGCGGGGGCTGCTGTTCACTTTCTCTGTGCCAGTGCACCCTTATAAACCGATTGTTTAAAACTGCCTCTGTGCTTGAAATTGCCTTCCTAGCCTCATCGTTAGTTAAGTACTGAATTAGAGCAGCTTCAGGATCGTTCTGGAAAGCAACCTAAAAGAAAGAGTTCATGAGAATACATTTCTCAAGGAAGAGAATATGCCAACCAGCAGGAATTCAAGCTACAAGCAATCCACAATTACAAGTGGAACATGTAATGGTATTAGCAACTTAAAATGAAGGCAAAATACTCTATGTAATTAGAATCAAGTACATTTTGCAAATGCTATGCATAATTGCAACAAAGACTATATGTAGTACAATAAAAATTGAGTAAATAATTTAAAAAATATCATCAGATATTCAAAGTACTGTAAACTAGAATAGAACTGAAGAGACCCACTGCTGACTCCAAAGCTCTTTATTCTGACCTCCTGAAATAGAAACACTGTCCAAGGACGTACAGTGCAAAGTTCACCTTCCCAAAGAAACCTTATCTAACAGTCATACAAAAGTATTTTTCTCTAAAAATTAATCATCACAGGAATGAAAATATACCTAGTACAATATGATTGAGGCAGCACATTTTTTAGAATGCATTACCAAGATTCAGAAATAACCAAAGTATCCTTTAGGCTAAGGCATAAAATTGTGAGCTCAAAAATACAGAGGCTTGCCAGGTATCTGTCTTTATTCAGACCTCGAACTGAGGATGAAGGAAGTCACTGTTTTCTGTAAAAATAAAACAGTACTCTAACTATGTAGCTAACTGTGTTTTGTTTACATAGTGTTTTCCAAGGGACACCACTGAATTGGAGCTTCTTGTAGGATGTAACATGGTAACACCCATAGCATCTTGGCCAAAATCCTAGGAAATAATGCAGATTTCCACACCACACAGAGTTTTATAGAATCATAGAATTACCAAGGTTGGAAAAGATCTCTAAGTTCACTTAGTCCAAGCACTGACCTATCACCAGTATTACCCCACTACACCATGTCCCCAGTAAACACACAGATGATTATTGAACACCTCCAGGTACGGTGACTCCACCACCCCCAGGGCAGCCTTTTCCAGCACCTCACCACTCTTGTGGAGAAGAAATTTTTCCAAATATCCAACCTGAATCTAGAAGATCTTTTTCAAAAAGTATATGCAAACTGCTCAAACACCTGAGAATAGTTTAGATACTGTTAAATCTGCAAGCCTTTCAAATTTAACAAGAGCAACCAAAGGCACAACAGCCCTTCAAAAACAAAAGAAAAGGCTTTTTTGAATTTGGTGACCTCCTCCTTCTAGCTTCCTCTAAGATTCCTCAGGAACAGTGTTTAGCTGCAGTATTCCAGAAGGCTCTAGGGGAAAATACCCACATACAGACATAAAACTGAGGGCTTTTTTTTGTTTGTTTGTTTATTTTTTACCTGAATGTTTACAATAGTTCCAAACTTGCTGAAGTGCTCGTTGAGTTGTGTGATATTGTTCAATTCTGGTGGAATTTTTCGAACTTCTAGTTTTGTGTTAGTGTACTGATTCTTTTTCAGAAAACCTGGCTTATTCTGGTTATTATTTGCTTGCCTGGAGAAAACAAGCACAAGAGAGTCATTTAGAGAGACATGCACATACCTAAGTAAGGTAGCAAGTTAATGCATATTTAAATTTTCTCTAGAGGTTAGAAACAACAACCTCCCCAATATTTAGTCTCTGATTATATCAACACATTTTCTGACTCAGTCAACTCAAATTACAGAGGCCAATGAATTACTGTTTTTACAGCATTGATAGCAATCGAGTGCATCCAAGTTAGCCAACTGCAGCTGTTAATTCTTACTTTCCCAGCCATGGTTTCTTCAACGGTGGACATTCCAAACTACTTGGAGACCTTTTTCTGCTGTCTGGTTCAAGCACAACTCTAGTTACATTGCTGCTATTATTTGTAATGGGAATGGGAGGTTCAGTCTGGATGATGATATTGGCAGCTGGAGGAAAATAAAAAGGCCTGTGTTATTTACCACACCTCAATGAAAACGTTGAAAAAAGCTCTCATTTAAACAGCAAGATAGGAATGAATTAAAAAACATTTAAAAAAATAGGAAGACTATTAAGTCAGTCAGTTCTGTTTAGCAAGTTACTTCAGAGATAACTTACTAGCTTAGCTAATCCATGGGAGAAATACAAGCATTTAGTCCTGCCAGCAGAGATGAGACTTCTAACCTTCAAGATCAGTACCAGCTTGAAGAAATGAAGTTTTGGCTTTATCTCACAGGTACTGAAACTTTTGGTTTGAAAATTACGCCACTGGCACACACAAAATACTCAACTCCCATAGAGAAGTGCGAGATGTAAATCAACTTCTTATCGTTTTTGTGTGTGCCAGAGTTCTGCTGATTACTCTGATGAGAAAAGTCTAGGCATTTTCAGGCATACAGCTTCATTCTTAAATTAGGGGATGATTATAGGGAAAACCTTTCACACACGTGACAAGGCAACATAACAATTGGTCTGAAGATCCACCTCCAAGATTTACAATTCCTTACAACTGGAATGGGTTCTTAGGCAGAACCAGAATACAGACCCAGTCATAATTTTATGAAATTCATTAAGATGGAAACAGCAACAATGATTTCTGCAACAATACTAATAATATTCTATACAGGGTGAATCCCTGGAAGGAAATTCTGGAAAACAAAACAAAAAAACAACAAAGCAAACTTTCTTGTCTGGTAAGTAAGAAACACCAAAATGTAACAGCAAATACTGACATACAACAACTTTTTCCTTAGAGATCATGAGCAGAAAGCAGGAGGAAAAAGGCAACTATGCCGAAAACACAAAAATTTCTTTTAAGACCTTTAACTTGTATAAAATTTCTTTTAAGAGAGAGAACACGTCACCATTAGGAGACTACATCCACGCTCATCCAGTTTATGATTCAGAATTACTGAAGTGTAGACTGGGATTTCCATGAGCTAGAAGAACTAGAATGCTATCTGCAACAATCATTTTAAATATACCACCAGGCTGAAAAGAAGTAGACCATCAGATACAAGCATATGCCACAATAGTTCCCCTCACCACGACCTCCAGAAAGCCAAGGCTCTTACACATGTCCTTGTCAAATCAAATCCAGCTTCAAACTCCTGTTTAAAGCCAACTTCCTGCACCATTTGTTTTCTTCTTTCTACTGGCCCAATACTCAAAAAGTACCTCTGTAGGCTAACATGAATAAAAACCCACCCATCCAACCAACAACAACAATAACAATAATAATAATAATAATAAAAACAACGACCCTTCTAACATTCCCAAACAAGTGGTTATTTTAAACCAATAAGACTGGTTTGACTTTAAGATTAGCATTAAAAATTTAAGAAGAAAAAAAAAAATAGTAGAGACGTCAGATTTTTGGATGTCTGAAAATTGCTCTGAAATACTAAATCAGTGAGAAAAAACATTGCTTTTAGCCTGGAAAATGTAAAAATAAACATTGATGTTCTGAGACAAAAATAGGAACCCTTCCTACCTCTTGGATTTGTATCCATCTCCCCAGATGTTAAGCCAATTAGATTTGGACGCTGTGTTTGTGCTCTTGTAAAGAACTGCCGATATTGAGATCTACCAGCACTGGTAATACTGGGAGCTTCAGGGTTATAGCCATCTGGCTCATACGTATCTATAAAAAAAAAAGGAGAGAAAGGTAAGTGTTTTTCAAATGAGCTTAAGACTCATGGTCAATCTACCTTTAAGGAAATGCATGGGTGTCCAAGAATAAGAAGCTGTTTTTGAATGAAGAGAGAAGAGAGGTCATACAATGAATAGCTACAAAAGCCCTTAAGCTTTAAGCTCAAGTATATTTGGGAATATTCTCCTATTTTAATGATTGTTACTGTTTGTCAAAAGTGTGTAAGTCTCCATAACTGAATATTGATGGCAAACTGCCTGAAAAAGAAATGAGGTACCTCTTTCACAACCTTCAGCAAGCCTGAAATTGCTCCAAAAGGAATAACAGAAGATTTAGTTTGAGTATTTATTCTTATGTCTTGTCCTAAGATGCAAAGAGATTTTCATTCTTTCCTACCAACAGGTCATATTACTTCAGAAGCTGATTTTTGAAGAATGCAGTTAAAGGATTTCAATCAAAACAAGCTGAGAAATCACGCAGCTTGCCCCATACTTACCTACTGAATTCTCTTAAGTCACATAAGGGTGAGATTAGCTGCCTACCTCTAGTGATGTACTCACAATGCTAATTACAAGGGATAACTTTGAGAAGATGGCGACAGAACTGACTCACATTTTTCATCTAGTCCGCAGTACATTCAGGACGATGCATTTTTCAAATAATAAAAAAGGAAAACCTATACAAGAACTTGAATGAGTAAAACCCAACAAAAACCTCCTCAGAAACACAGTAGATCCTGGAACAGAAATGGATGCTGATACAGAGGATCCACAGGACCCAAAACACTCTACATGTCCTTATTCTAAGATGACAATGAAGACTACAGTCTTATGCAGATGCCTCGAACTTCAGCACTGATGTTTTGTCATGCAGTGCTGACTCTGCAGTGAGCACAGCTTCAGACACCACCAAGAACCTTCACTGAACTTGTGTGAGCTCAACCACAAGTTCCACCTCCTCAAGGATTCGTCATGCAATTGCAAGATGACAATCAGCTGTAAGTGTACCAGTGCAAGAACAGGTCATGAGATCCAACCTCTACAGAAGTTTAAGAGTATTACATAGTGGAATTGAAGTCACTGATGCCTTGTTAGTTAAAACAGACAGAAACAGCCCTTGGAACAAACTTCGAAGCTGAAAGAATCAGATGGGAATGTGGTCTGAAAGCATTTGGAGGCAACTGAACAGAGACCCTGATGAGATACTTGAATGACTCTAAAAAGTCTTTCAGGTCTCTAAAAATGACTTTCAAACAGCTCTAAAAAGTACAGAATTCACAAAGGAAATAACACAAACCATAAACTGAAGTTGTCCTTGTATAAAACATCAAAGTGTGATTACTCTTTTCAATACCAAAAAAATATAAACTTTATTGGATTTAAAAAAAAACAACTTAGGGTTCTCTAGTTATTTTGTTATTCCTTTCATAAAATACACGTTTAAAAAAAATTGTGCTCTGTAAAGATGATGTCATATCCATCAAATGTCACGTGTTTTTAGTTAGAAAGCTAGAATTACATCAATTCTGAAAAGAAAAGGGGATAGAAATGAAGTACTAATGTATATGAAAAACGTAGAGACAGTTTTGATAAACAGCAAAGAAAACAAAATCTCTCATGTAGTACACAGATCTGGGTAGAGATGAAGACCAAGCTACCCAGTAATTACAGATCAGCAGATGCATCTTTCCCATGCTGATACTCTACTAAACAGTTAGGAAATGAAGGGATCCCTTTGTTACGCTACAGTTTTGCTACTTGGAAAATATGAGATGAAAAAAAATCTCCCTACAAACGACTTTTCCTCGGGCAGTGACAGAACACTGCTGCTACACCTCACAGCAACAGCAGGATGATGCGCTGTCCGCAAGGAAAGGCAACACTTTTTAGATTTGTGTTTACCGGAAGAAGACAGAGGTAATAACCTCTAATCCCACAAACTGAAGAAATGTAACATTTACATGCCAAGCACATTTAAGAAAAACTAAAAAATTGCTTACGTTCTGATACTGTGTACAGGAGGTTCTGGGGTAGCGGGGGGGGCAGCCGTGCTCCCACAGGCGCCAGGCTGGGCACTGCGCTCGTCCCGGGCTGCTCACGGTTATTTATTAGACTGGACTGAGTTAAAGGTGGTCCTACAACGACATCGTGGAACAGATCACTAACACTCCACAGAAAAAACGTGCAAACAATTCTGTGCAATTCATTTATTCCTTGTAAAGGATCACAGCTCTACCACATCAGAAGTTTAAGTTAGATGAGAAGCCCCACTCAGGTAAGTTACTCTGATTACAACAACCTTTCCCTCTATCCCAGAATGAATCAAGCTGTAAGCTTAAGAGTTAATATATATATATTTATATATATATAAAATTTTCTTCCCCAGAGCTTTATTATTGTTGGAACTTCATTAGCTAAAGCAGCTCCTCCCTCAGCCTTGCCACGGAGAATCGAGGCTTACTCAGAACAAGACGTCACACCAGCAACATTTAAACCACATAAAATTACAGTTCTAAACCAAAAGCTACAGGGCAAAAGGTGTTAACAGGCAAGGTCTAGCTGTTTCTCCCTGTATGCAGCACACACATGCTCCCTACTTACTGTATTCCAAGGAAGGACACTTGAGATAATACTATGCAACATACTAAAATTAACAATGATACACTCAAGCCTTCCACAAAATTATAGCCATATGTAATTTCACCAGAAGCATCATTTTAAAATAACACTAGCACAAACAACAACTGTATTCCCAAAGATTAATTTATTAATTAATCCTCCTACAGCCACTTGGAAATGTTTTCTAGAAGCCTGCCCACTAATTGCTTAGTGTTAACCAGATACAGAACTTATTTTGCATCCCATAGCTGCTATGACTGTCAAAACATGTATTGTGTTATTGGAAAAGAGAGCAATAAAACCACACCTTCAATATTCTTAGATTTTTCTTCATAGAATTTACATTATAAAACAATGAGAAAACAGAAAAGGTTGAACTGCCTCAGAGATCACTGCTGAACAGGTCATGGATCTATCAGGTATCTGCTGCTAAGAAACTGGATACAATATAGTACCAAAACCATTTATTAAAACTTTGAGATTAGACCTCTCTGTTTTTGCACTAGAAAACAGAAAAGTTGTCAGTCCAAACAACACTTGTGTTATGAGACGGTCTGAAAGATTTTTCCCTTCCCCATCTGTTCTATTCATCTAATTCAATTTGGAGTATAAGAAACATCACGTTTTACAGGCTGAGTTTTCAAAATTATTTTGGCAATCTTTTGGTTAGTACATGGCTAGAAAAGAAACTGCAACTCATTGCTTCAGCTACAGGTACCTTCCTTTCAGAAAGAGTCACAACTTTAACTTTTAAGACAGAGTAACAGAGAAAAGTGCTTTAACTTACTTGGTACAGGAAGCACAACAGGAGGTGGTGCCTGCGGATGAGCTTGTGGAACTGGGATCCTCAAACTGCGAGCTGGACCTGGCATGGGAGGCAGAAGCATACCAGGAGGGGGTGGAAGTCCCGGAGGTGGTGGAGGAAAAGGAATCATACTTGGCAAGGAAACTTCATCTACTACTAACGGATCATTTCCATGATCAAATTGACAAAGATCACCAAGTACACAAAATCCTCTCTCTGCAAAACAGAAAAATTATATTTTCAGGAAAAAAAACCCAAAACAATATCACCCCAGTTTTTTGCTGGGATTTCATCCTAAAGAGAACACACAATTACTAATTTAGGACTACCACATGCATTTGCAGAACAACTCAAAGTAATCTTCCATAAAAGCATACAAACATACATTATGCACCATAAAATCCGTGGAAAAATAAAGATGCATGACCTGTTTTAGGTTAAACATGTGCAATGAAACCTTTTTCAGAACTGCTAGTTGCTGAATTATTTGCCAAGGCATATACAGAACTGTGATCAACATCTGTATGTCCGCAGCTACCAAATTAAAAGTAAACTGCTCCCAGCAAGAAAAAACTCTTTCTCCAGTTAAATATAGCTCATACATACATGCATTTTTATATACAAGGTACTCTAAAGGCTTCTGCATTTTGATTGAAAATTGAAAATGGGGAAAAAAAAAAATGGAAATTGTAGTATAATAAAAACTAGGCAGGAATTCAAGGACTAGAAAACAGTTAGCTTACCATCATAATCTTGACACCTTCTCTTAGGTGGAGGATTTCTGCCAAATGAACTGGGATTGCTATGATTGTTATAATAATTTGACCAACTCTCTGTTGTGTTTTCAAGATGGTGCGCAGGTGCAATTACAGTAACAGCACTGGGAATAGACTGTGCAGCAGAATACTGTTCAGTAGAGTTACTGGCAGATGCAGAAACTGGATTATATGTGCCCTCAACATCATTTCGTTCACTCTTGAACTTTGATCTCTCACGGTGCTCTGGTTAAAAAAACAAAATGAAATCAAAACAATTCAGGTAAGCCTTCATGATTTATTCTGTATATCAGAGCCCTAGAAGAAAAAAATAAAAACCCTACACAACAACACAGACACTTGCTTAAATATTCATTATTCTGTACATGAAATTGTTTTTGAAGATTAGTCTTACCCACGGATCAACAACTAACATAACGCAGGCACATTTTAAATATCAGAAAATTAGATGGTTTCTTTACAAAATGAATGTTCTTTCTTTTACTCCTAATACTTTCTTGGATTTTAGCTTTCCCTCTTGAAGTAGAAAGGGTGAACCTCCACCCATCAGTAATTAAGGTGGTCTCAAAACACATTTGTAATCTGTGCCTCTAATTTTTCCTAAAGTTCTGAATTAACCCTAAAGAAATAAAGGATTGTGTGGTAACAACCTTCACTATGAAAGGACCTTCTCTAAAAATGCATGGTAACAAAGTGAAAAAGATTTACACTACTTTGCAAAAAAGAGTGCATCTTTAAAAAAATCAGCAGCTTTGTTAGCATATAGAGCACGTAAATATCAGCTACTGATATCCACTGGTATACACCTGTGGATAAATTAACAGGTTAGCAAAGAAGAAAACAACCCCCTTAATTATCCTACCCTGATGAACAGCATCTTAATGATTTCAGGAAGACAAAGTTCTCGAAAGTTGCTCAGATTGCTCCAGGGCATCTACAGCCTGCTAGACTATACAACATGTAGGAGTCCTCACACATCACTGACATTAGATGTCCTCCTAAAGCAACACCTTGAGTACTCACCAACACTTCTGTTTGCATCATGGTCTTTGCTTCTACCCCTGCTGCGGCTGCGACTTCGACTCAGCCCTCTGCTTTTACTCCGACTTTTGCTCCTGCCTCGCCGCCAGCTGGACTTGTCTCTGTACAGGTCACTCCTGTCGTAGTATCTGTCATAGTCCCTCCATTTTCCATCATCTCTCCTTTTCTCTCTGGTTCTAGAAAAACACATATGTAGACTACATTTATGAAAAGAGAAACTAATTCATTCACAGAAAGCAACCAAGGGAGGACTAAAAAATTAGACCTGCGAGGCAGTTATAGATGAAGAAAAACAGAAGAAGTTTCAAGAATGATGTATATTTGTGTCTGTCTTGGTGAAGGAGACAAGAGAAATGCAGTAGGAACATCACCCCCACCACCAATGATTTTCATTTATATAACAAGAGAAAGAATGGAACTGATAACATCTCTAGGTATCAACATTGGAAAAGTATTGCCATTTTTTCCCAAGGAGACCAAAATCTAGGGTAGGGTTCTCATACATGCAATCAGCACAGAAATACACTGCAGACAGAGGAAAGTGGGCAGTAAATCACTGTTTTACGTTATAACCTAGCTAAGAGGTATAAACCTTCAGCTAAAGACTGCTGGGAAATACAGAAGATATCAGCACTTTGGTTCAACTACTAGCCTTTGTTCACTGGAATCTGCACGGCTTCTCTGTGGACTAGAATGCTTCTTCTTCCTGCTATCCCGCTCTTCTTCAACTGATTCTTGAAAATTCTGTTTAACAGACAACTACAAAATAAGGGTAAACATTACCTTTTTTTAAAAACAAAGATTTTTTTTCAAATCAAAACAATACAGAAAGGCAGCCTTAAATAACGATTCAATCATCCCTGCTTAGGATTATTCAGGAAGAATTGTTAGAAATACTCAAGATTTGCCTTGACAGGGCTCAGGATAGCCCAATTTGAGGTGATACTCTGAAAACATGTTTGGATGGCATGATCTCCACTACGATCCCTTCCAACCAAGGGTTACGTATGATTCCATTCTCATTTTATTTTCTGCCCTCCATTTGCAGGAATCATGCAATACACTGAGCTGCATGACAAATCAAAGTCCTGAGGTACAATAGCTACTGAATGTCCTGCCACATAAAACTATCATCAATATAATTCTTTTTCTTCTTTCACATCCCTGAAACACAACCAAAACAAAATTAAAATCAAAACCAATCAGTTACACAAAGCAGTCCCCCCTCCCACCATTAAATTGCTGTTTAAGTTAAAAGAATAGTTTTAAAAAACTGAGAAATTATGTCAGTTTTTGAAGAATTGATCAGCAAACTATGAAAGCCTTCTGTAGTTCCAAATCACAACCTTCGATCACCAAAGCTACAATGACAATAAACTGTCACAGAATTCTGGAGCTAACCCTCAAACACAAAAGGACATAAGAAAGGAAAGACCAAGTAGCAGCTTTGATTGAAATGGACTGATGAATCGTTTCTCCCAAATAACAATCCACTTTCCACAATACAGTATAATACAACTTTGTTTTAGCTGACCAACAGAGTTCGATCATCAATTCTTTGTTACCATCGAGATTGTCCAACAGTTCAAACACTGAAGACAGAACAACTCATTCCAGCTCATGTCCAACCAAGATGTGAGCTCATCTTATATTAGACTCACAAACACAAGAATAAATTTCAATACCAATTCAGAATACTTGCATCAAACAACATTTCTTAAGGTTCATTTGTAAGAGAACAACAGTTTTTGCTCTTAGCACTTCTTGACATAAGCATCCCTGGAAGGGAAAGAACCGGAATATTTTATCTGCTTTGACTTTATTTGAATCTTTCCCATAGCAAAGGAAACACACATGTAGCCTAAAATATCTTGCAAATTGTGCTAAGACTATACTGAAATAAAGAAAATTTACTTCTGTAGCAATTTTCCCCAGCCTTTACTCAAAGGTGATACATTAGAATACTACAAAAACACAGACACAAAGCTCTTCCCTTGGAATACTACCAACACAGGAAAAAGAGAAGTACCAAACACAAGTGAGGATGATTTGAAACTGAAAGGGGTTTGGATACTTACAAAACTATTACTTGCCTTCTCAAAAACTGGAATGCTTTCAATTTCGTTAATAAAGGTTAAAAGCAAGACAAAAGCAAGAACTGCTGGCAAAGGAATGCCACCTCACTTTTTTCAGTAATTAATCCTCAATAGAGAATTCAACTGTAAGTATTACAGAACACACTTAAAATAATTTCCAGAACATTTCCTGCTCCATTTTTTTAAATATTCTGTAAGGAATAGAATGTTTTCTCTTCTTCCTCACCTCTGAAATCCTTTCAGATCAGTGACAGTTCATACTACCAGGGACAACAGAACAGGATTTTTGAATGCTACTAACCTCGATCAAAGGCAGACTTCACAAAGGGTTTTCAAAATATTCTTGCCTGAATTATCTTTCATTTTCATAGTAAGGATCACTAGTCCCAACACAACAAAGTGGATTTTGCTATTGCGTTTTCTCCCGTAACTGTTACAGGATGGCTACACTCAAAATTAGAGGCAGGTAGAGAATGAATACGGTTACCTCCTCCTTGATGACTTCTTTCTCCTGACCTGCAGGCTTCACTTCTACTTTCGTGGGTTCGTGAGAAGGAAGGTAACTCTTCGTGTACAGACTTTCAAAAAGTTTATCTACAAAACCTGAAGTTTCTGAGGACAGAGAAAACAACAAAAATATTATCATATATCCATGTATGATTTAAAATAAATCATCTTAATATATGATTTAAGCCGTTGTTTGGAATGGATTTGCCAGAAAAGTCTTTGGAAAAAAAAAAACCCTTGATAGACTGCTTACAACTATAGCAGCAGTAACTCAGATTAATGATTAATAGTTCAAGAAAATGGAATTACATTTGTGGAGTTTTACCTTGTCTTTTTAGACAGAAAAAAAAATCATTAAATGCATCACAGACAAAAACACAGACTTTTCTTTCAATCACATTTACAACTTTGAAATGTTCTAAGAGGCAAAAGCGATTGGAATTTATGATCAAGGAAAAAGGTCTATGCTTAGCCTACCAAATAAAATTAACAGTTGATTTTAACACCTTGAATTTGAACCAAACGGCCCTGAGAAGCTCTCCAAAAGCTCAACATGGGTCAGGTTTTCAGAAGTCATCAAACATCTGACGGAGAGACTTCCAGCAGTATGAGACATTTTAAAAGAAACCCAAGTGTTAGCTTTTAATTCTTCCTGCTCCCCACAAACAAGACCAGGCTACAAAAATACAATCTTGTGCTAAAACAAAAAGCCCCAAACCAAACGTGACTCAAAGTACCTTTTTGCAGAAAGACGTCCAGCTGATCAGCACAGAAAGCTTTTAGCTCTTTCTCTGGTTTGTCTTTCTTAACTAATGCCACAACATAGTTGGCTAAGGCTGATGGGTCTGCATCACATCTACAGAGAGAAAGAACCATTCTTGATTCAGCTGAAGAACACCAAAACCACTGCACATTGGACACTGACTGTTACACAAGGACCGCCAAACAAAACCCATATGCAGCTCACCTGCTGACACAAGTGCACCAGGATGACTGAACTAGCATTCTCCCCCTCCCCACCCCATTAATTACAGCGAAATACTTTAATTGTCTGGTGACCGCCCCCACCCCACCACAGCTGACAGCTCTCCCAGTCTTTCTGAGGCTGCTCCAGAATAATAACTTGCAGCCTCTTTACAGAAATCCAATTCCAGGGCACATTTTTCTCAACTTTCTCTAAGCATTGGCAACCACCACCAAGAACAGCCATACAAGAATTGCAGAATGAGAAGAAAAGTCACTGCATAATTGTCTTAAAGTACTAAAGTGGTTTTAAAATACACATAGTATTTAATATATACACAACATATATCCCACAAAAATATATCCCAAAAGCACATATTAAATATGCACATGGATACATTCTGTACAGCTTAAGTTACTGTGCATAATGCACAGCAGTTTTCATTTCCAGGATTTCCACACCCACAAATTTCACATTAGTCCTTTAATTCTAGTAAAGTGCAAAAAAGTGTAATTATTAGTACAGAATCATTACGCTCCTCACCTAAGCCCTCATCTAGCTTCATGAAGGCCAAAGATAGGCGACTTGTGCAGTGATACTCTGCCACTAATCTTTGAATTGGATATAGTTCCACTATTCAATATCATTAAGCACTAAATCCTCATTTTGCTCCTCTTTAAGAAGATGCAGATGTAAACCATCAGAAAGCAGGCAACACCACAAAGCAGCTCAATGATTCAATGTGTTTTTCAAACCTTTAAATCTCAACACGCTTTTTAAGAAAGGAACATCAGCTATAGAAACATGAAGGAAGAGTACAAAGCGTGCAGACTCCAAAACAATCTCAGATGAAAAAACTCAACAAATTAACAAACACACAAACTCATGTAGACAACAACTGGTTAAAGAAAAGACTTCTTAATGAGCTGTCAGTCAAGCAGTTCTGCTCCACATTAGTTTGCCTGTTCCCAGGATCCAATTAAAACCACGTAAAATGCAGCAATTAACCACAAAGAAACCACAAATTTACAGATTTTACAGTTCTTATGCGCACATGGAGAAAAACAAATAAACTGCACTAAATGCATTCTGTGGCAGTGACCACGTGGAACTGACTGTAAGTGCTATATCTGAACAGGAGGAGATGACGATCCACCACTTTGTGACCCTTCTGCTCCTCCCAGGTGTTCACATGGAGCTGTGGGGAGGGGAGCAGGGATGGGAGTGCTGGGAGCAGAGCCTGAGGAGCCCTTCAGAGGGATCTGACCGAGCGTCAGAGAGACTCCGTGAGAAACAAAGAAGCAGGCAAGGCAGCCACCTGCCAGGGGGAGAGCAGGAGATGCTTTGCTTTGGGCACTTTAAGATAACTCCTTCCAGAGATTCAGTTTCAGAGTTTCCTGTAGCAAAGCACACGTGTCTGTAAGCGCTCAGCTACTGAGATGTTCCACGTTTCTCGTTGCCCGCACTTCTAACAAACCAAGCTGAGTTTCGGACGCGCATATTCCGACCGTCGGTGCTCACAGCAGCCACACCGCAGCAGGACAGGTGTGACAGGCCGGTGAGTCCCCAGCAATTGGCACAAGCTGTTGACGCGCCGCGTGCAGGCAGCCCTGCGCTACGGCCTTCCGCGCCGACACCCCGCGGCCCCAGGCAGCGCCGGGCCCCGGCCGCACCGTGCGCGGAGCGCCGTGCCCGTCCTCAGGGCGCTCCCCACGGCCCGGACAGCGATCGGCGACTCCGGGCAGCGCTCGCCCCCGGCACGACGGGGCGGGGCGGGGCAGGGCAGGGCAGCCCCGAGCCCCGCATCCCCGCCTCCTCCTCTCCCCACAGGCGGCCCGGCCCGGCCGCGCCCTCCCGTCCCGGCTCCCCCAGACATGAGGACGCAGTAACCGCCCCGGCCCCGCCACGCCGCCCCGGCCCGGCCCGCGCTCACATCGGCTCCAGCAGCTTGGCCAGCCAGGACTTGAGCGCGTCCACGTTATCGATGAGCATGGTGCCGCCGCTCCGCCGCCCCTACGGCTCTGCCCGCATCGCACCCGGCCCGCGGCGGTTGCTGCCCGGTCCCCTCCCCCCGCCGAGGCCTAGTACCGGAAGTGCCGCCCGCCGCGGCGCAGCCTGCTGGGCTCATTGGAGGCGGGACCCGGCCGCCGCTCGCCAATCAGACGGCGGCGCCGCCGCGTGACCGGCCAATGGCAACGGCCAGGCGT
This sequence comes from Phasianus colchicus, assembly GCF_987193195.1. Lineage (NCBI taxonomy): Eukaryota > Metazoa > Chordata > Aves > Galliformes > Phasianidae > Phasianus > Phasianus colchicus. Next base: position 18,303,264 of record NC_143450.1, on the reverse strand, counting down.
CCGTCCCGAAGGTCAGCGGGGCGCCGGCGGGCGGGGCCGGGCGCGCACGTGAACCGCGGGGCGACATGTTTGGGGGAGCTCTTAAAGGGGCCGCGCGCAGCCGCGCGTCAAACGGGGCGGGGCTCGGGGGAACGGGCGGCTGCCGCGGGACGGGCAGAGCCGGCGTTACTTTTATTCGCGTTCGCGCGAGGCGCCTTTCCACGAGGAGCCGCGGCTCCGCACTCGGCCCGCGGCTCCCGGCAGGCGGCCCCGACTCCGCCGCGGTGGTACGGCCCGAGCCGGCCGCGCCGCCGCCGTGCGCTCCGGCCGCGGGGCGGGGCGCGGCGTTCCCCTCCCGTCAAGCACGGCGCGCCCGGCGGCAGCATGGCGGTGAGTGGCGCGGCGTAACGCACGGCAGCGCCTCGCGGTCCGCTCGGCTCGGGCGTTGCGCGGGGCCGCTCTCGCGGGGCGGCAGCGGGGAGCGCGTGGCTCCGGTACCGCTGAGCGGCGCCTTCGGAAGAGCCGCGCGGCTCCGTGGCGGAACGCCGTCCCGCAGCACTGCGCGGTGCGACGGGGAGCCGCGCCTTACCGCACGGCGCCGCCTTCGCGTTTCCCGGGCGCGGTGCCCCGCCGGTGTGGTTCCGTGGTGGGTCCGGCCGTGTTTCGCAGGCCGGGGCGGCGGCATCGCGCTGCTCTGCTGGGCCGCGCTTGCAGCTGTGCCCTGCAGCGAGGGCGGCCGGTAACAAAGTGAGCTGCGACGCGCTGCAGCCCCGCTGTGTTTGCTGGGCCCTTCGTGCCGACTTCTGTTCCTCCGCGCTTCACAGGAGCGAAAGGGGACGGCGAAGGTCGGCTTCCTGAAGAGAATCGAGAAGGAGATCCAGCAGAAGTGGGACGATGAGCGAGTCTTTGAGACCAGCGCTGCGGACGGGCACAATCCTAAGAGGTGGCGTTGTGTTTTTTTGCATGTTTTATTTTTAATTTTTTGATGTTTATTTTTCCCCAGGGGACGTTTTTTCCCATCAATACCAAGGGTAAAAACGTGCCTTTCTGTGAGCCGTGCTTCGTGCTGTGCTACGCTGATGACCGTCTGCTGCTTGGGTCCCAGCGGGCTGGGAAGGGCTGCCCTGCGTTCCTGGGTGCTATCAGTGCCCCCTGGTTATGAAAGTGAGGTTCTTCCCAGAGACGTCAGCTGTCAGTCATGGAGGAGCTTTTTCAGTGTGACAAAGTGGGAGGTCAAGCAGTGACTCCCCCAGGTAGGAGCAGAGCTCCTTGTTTGAGGTGAGGCCATTCCCAGGGCATGGCTCTGCTTCACCGAGAGGGGTGGTTTCACACTCAGCTTGGGTCCTGGCACAGGCTGACCTGTTTTCCTTGGCACAGAGATGGCTGTAGACCAGCTGTGTTTCCTGGTTTGATTTCTGCCTGAATAACCCTGAGAAACCTGTTTGAGAGTGAAGCTGTGGAAATACTGAGTGTGCTGAATCCCTCCCCGATCAATAGAATGGCTATTTACAGTGTGGGAAGACTTGTGAAGCAGCACTAGTAGCTTGAGTGGGTATTGTAGTGAAAAAATGGCAGCCTTGGCAGCGTGAGTTACTTCTTATCTTGGGTTAGTTTGGCTTTCCTGTATAATAACTTAAGTGCTCTAACAAACAGCACCTTCTTGAACTGTAATCTTTGGCAAGCAAAGAAATGACTTGGCTTTTGTTTTTGTGTGTTTCTGAATCAGAGATGGTGTCAGAAGGGTGGGTCCATGCTGTGGGTTGGGGTAGAGTGCAAAGATGGAGGCACTAATTGCAAATGGCCTAATGATCTAGAAATTATGTTAGATGTTTTGGAAGGTCAGTAATCTGTATTCAAAGTGCTGTGCAACAATATCATGGTTGATTACTATCAAGTGGTTATATGCAGTGTTGGAGTGGAAAAGCTGAACTCAGTGGGAGATAAATGATTTCTTTGAGCCTTTGCAGCAGTTCATCTACAGAATCGGGACTAGAATTTTACATCTGGGAACGTGTTGCATTTAGTGCAGAGCTTTGTGATGTCAGTCCTATGAAGCTACGAGGTTGTTTTATGAGGTGACTAAGCCTGTTGTCATAGCAGTGCTTTAAAATCAGGCTGTTTTTGCAAGAATCAAATTATTTTGATGTCACTGTGTGCTGATAATGCCCGAACAGATAATGATATTAACTGTGTTGTTTATGCTTTTCTTGATGCTCGCTTTAAAGCTGATTGCATTGGGTGTTCTAATTCTTTGAATTTCTTCCCAGTAAAGGGAAGTACTTTGTTACTTTTCCTTACCCCTACATGAACGGCCGACTTCACCTGGGACACACGTTTTCTTTATCCAAATGTGAGGTAAATGTTTTCCTTTGCCAGTACCCTTAAATGCTACTTTTGAAATAGCAAATGCTTCTTTGTAGCTAACAGACTGCCTCGCTAAGTGCTTTGTAGGCTTAATGATGATGTCTTCCTGCTTTCTTATTTTTCCCATATTTTCAGTAGGAATAGTACTGTTTGGGGGGAGAAAAGGGTTGCATGTAACTTGTGTAGTTCTAGGAAACTGGACTGCAGGTGCTGCTTTTTCGGAGGTCGGAGGTGTTTAGGAGATGTTGCTCCTTATTTCTTGTCTAGCTGCTGACTGGCACAAGCATCACAAGGAGCCTTGTTGCCCTCTTTGTAAATACAGTGCTCTGTTTCCTACTTTAACAGGCTTTAGATAGTATTGGATAGGATTCCACGAACTCCATCTTTTCTTTGCATTCTTCTGTAGTCTAAAGCAGCCTCCTGGGAAAGGATGGCAGGTTTGTCCTGATGTGGCCAGGCAGTGCAGGTCTGGTAGCAGGATGGGTTTGCACCTTTGTTTCCTTCAGCACCTTTGTGCATGCTGCCTGCTGCATGCATCTGCCTTTCAGTAGCTTAATGGGAGGAAGGAACGTATTTCCTTTTTGGGATGGGTGCTGTTTTAACTTTTTGTCATTCTTTTTTCATTTTTCCACTTTATGTAGTTTGCAGTTGGATATCAGAGGCTCAAGGGGAAGAACTGTTTGTTCCCATTTGGTCTGCACTGCACTGGGATGCCCATAAAGGTAGGACTTGCTAAGGGGTTTTACCTCATGCTTTCCATTCTTAGAGGTATGTGGAACATTGCTTTCTGTCAGTGCAGAACATCATGGTGATTTATTCAAAGCTTTATCAAGATAGTGTGATTTGAAACCTGGCTTTGTAGGAAAGGTGTGTTCTTTACTTGAACTATGCAGTATGACTTCCAAGAAAATGAAGTTTTCAAAATTCAGCTGAAGCACTTTTTTGTTTGCAAGTTGTAGCAGGGATGCAAAGTCACAGCTTGAAGCAGTGATGGAGCACCTGGTGGGGAAGGCTGGCCCAGCCCAGGGAAGCTCAGGTGTGTGCAGTGTGCCTGAGTAAGTGGAAGGGGTGGAGCCAGGATCCATTCCTGCCCAGCCCTCATTTAAGGGCTGGCAGTGAAGGTGAGGGCATCTCTTGCTGGAGATCCCTGCAAGGCCTGAGGCCTTCCCAAGGTAAACAGCTCTATTCCTTCATTTCTGCACCTGTGACTGCTGTACTTGGGCTCGTTCTCATTTGCTGTAGCCAAAGACTTTGTCACCCTGCTATTATTGCAGTACTTTTCATCCTATCCTGGTATTACACAAATCCTCACTGAACATCTTCCTGCCATCACGGGCATTTTTCAACTAGAAAGCTCTTCTAGAAGTTGATGCAATGTCTGGAAAAAGTTTGTGTTGTAGTGGAAAGCACAGTGTCACAGTAAAAATCAATTGCATCATAGATATGGAGAAGTGCTGACAGACTTCCAATAACTCTAATTAGGCTTGTGCAGATAAACTCAAAAGAGAAATGGAGCTGTATGGCTGCCCACCTGAATTTCCTGATGAGGAGGAAGAGGAGGAAGAAAACTCTGCTAGAAAAGATGAAGAGATTATCATCAAAGATAAAGCAAAAGGAAAAAAGGTAAAGTTGATCAAACAGGGATTGGTAGCTGTGTTCTCAGAGCTTCCAGTTGTGTAGCACAGCCTGTTCTCCCTCCTTCACGCTCATCAGAGAGAAACGGGATGCAGAACTTAAATTGTTTTTCCAGGGCAGCTCAGCACTTTTGATGTTGACTTGAGGAAAAATGCCTCAGCTGCATGGATCAAGAGATAACATTTTGTTATGTGAAAACTTTACAATGAGCTGATGTACTGTAGTGATCATATTAGCTTCTATATCTGGAAATAACTTTAATGGGGGGGGGTAAGAGCACATGCAGGTATTGCCAATGTGATAACGTCTGATTGTCCTCTCAGAGTAAAGCTGCTGCCAAGACTGGTTCTTCCAAATACCAGTGGGGAATCATGAAGTCTTTGGGTCTGTCGGATGAAGAAGTGGTCAGTTTCTCTGAAGCTGAGCACTGGCTGGATTATTTTCCCCCCCTTGCTGTCCAGGACCTGAAAAGTATGGGATTAAAGGTAACTTAGAAATGTAAAGCTCAGTTCTGAAAGCAGCCATATTTGTATTTCTGAATATGGTTCTGTTCCTCTGGGACTAGAAATCATCTGCACAATAAAGACATTATTCCAGAAATGTTTCTATTATTTATGGAATTATTAATTTAATCTTTTAATATTAATCTTTTAATAGTCTTGTGTGATTAAGTGCTTTCTTGTCTAGAGAGTATAAGTTGTGTGTCAATCATTCCTTGAAACAAGAATCAGATGAAGAAATTAGGGCATTCTTTTCTTGTTTCCATACTAAGTTACCATTTTGTAATCAGTGTTGACAGTAGTTTTAGGAGTAATGATATGATAATACCTAGAGATAATTGTCCTACTGATAATAAATTTTTAAAAACAGATATTGAGAAACAGTGATACTGAAATTTAGCTTTGTTGATTGGTTAAAACTTCTACCAGACTTCTAAAATACACAGTTGGCCCATGAGGCCTGGAGTCGTGCATGTCAGCTCTCAAAGGCTGAGCATGCAGACTGCTTAACTGCCTTTTTAAGCGTGCACCATGAGTGTCTTATTTTAAAATTAGTGTAGTGTTTTGTGGTTCCTTCAATTTCTTTATTGTTTGTACTTAGTAGAGACTCCTATGCATTTCCAGGTGGACTGGAGGCGTTCCTTCATCACCACAGATGTTAATCCGTACTACGATTCCTTTGTGCGATGGCAGTTCCTAACATTAAAAGAAAGAAATAAGATTAAGTTTGGGAAACGGTAAGGCTGCTCTGAATTCACTGTGAATGTGGATGAACTGAGTTTGTGAAAGATGGAATGCTGTGACACCGTGTTTGTAACTCAGATTAAACTAAAAGGCTTTTATTTCAAATGCCCTATGGGTGTGAAAAGGTAGGGTGCTTATTGTGCTGAGTTTGTGAGATAGTCTGCTTGTGTTTTAGTTTTACCATAGCTGTCAATTCAAGGTTAAATCAATACTGACAGCTCATGCAATAACTGTCACTGGCATCTGTGGATAGCGAGTTAAGCAAAATTTGAAGATATCCTTTGGGCTCTCCCTTTGATGAAGGTGATTTTTCTCTATAGTTTATAAATGCACACTTTTACTTTTTAGGTACACAATTTATTCTCCAAAAGATGGGCAGCCTTGCATGGATCATGACAGGCAAACAGGAGAGGTAGTGTTTTCAGTTGTTTTCATGCATTGCTTGTGGTTCTTATCTACTGAAAGGAAAAAAAGCATCTTGGAGCAAAATGTATTTCATACATTCCAAACTGCCTGTTCTCAATTGTTGGTACATGGGGAAAATTGAGTGAACTCCACTACTGAGAGTACTTATCTTGAACTGCAGATAATATTTTCCATTGTGATCATTGCTTGTGAGTATTTGTGCTATCAGCATTGCTGCAGCATATCAACCTGTTGAGACATAAGCTTTTATTTTGTTGCTGAGATAGCTGCTTTCATGAGTAAATTTTTGGACAGAGGTATAAAACAGATCCTCTCTCTTTAGTCTGCATTTTATGAAGCAGCATTTTGTTTCAATAGAGTTGTGATTTACTTTGACAAAAGCATTGTTGCCTTAAATAGCATTTAGGTTACTACAGAACAGTTTTTCTTTACTGCTGGAGTCAACTTCATGTATTGATTGCTGCATTGTTTATGTGAACTGCAGGGTGTTGGACCTCAAGAATACACTCTAATAAAAATGAGGGTGTTAGATCCTTATCCAGCAAAGCTAAGGTAAGTCTTCAATCCATAACAGCAAGTTGCATCCCTCTTATGGCCAAAAGTGACCATTAAAGTAGTCTGGTTTGCCTAATGCGGGACTTAATTTCATCCTGTTACTTCTGTCACTTCCTGAACTTGGTCTCTGCTTTGAGCTGCTGTATTCACTGAGCTGTGTGGAGCTCAGATTTGAGTTGAAACAAGCAGACATGCACCAAATGAGAAGCAAGCCCTGCACTGAATTTAATGAGCCAGTTAGGAAATGCAACATATAGTTCATGTTGGCTTAAGAGCATGTTCTGTGTTACCCTGAATGTTCTTATTTTGGTGACTTATAAAATGCTTTTCCCCCCCCGCCAGTGGCCTGAGAGGAAAAAATATCTTCTTGGTGGCTGCGACGCTCAGACCAGAGACCATGTTTGGGCAGACCAACTGCTGGGTTCGCCCAGATATGAAATACATTGGCTTTGAAACTCTGAATGGGGATATCTTTATCTGCACCCAAAGAGCTGCCAGGAACATGTCCTACCAGGGCTTTACGAAAGACAGTGGAGTTGTACCTGTTGTGAAGGAACTGATGGGAGAAGTAAGCATCTTGCAGCTTGCTGGCCAAGTCTTTTTCTTTCTATGAAACCTGTACTTATAAAGGTGGTGGTAGAATTCTACATTTACATTTTCCTTGTAAGTAGTTTTGGTAGATGAACTCAGCAAGTTTAAATGAGTATCAGCAGGAAGAGCTTGCTTGGGCTGAAAAAATGCTGTTTTTGTAATTATATTCCTCTGCCCCACACAGGAGATTCTTGGTGCTGCACTTTCTGCACCTCTCACCAGCTACAAAGTTGTGTATGCTCTTCCTATGCTCACAATCAAGGAAGATAAAGGTAATGCAGCAGCAGCAGCTTGTTGAGGTCTGTTTGGTGCACGCTGTGCATTCAGTATGTCAACTGATATTTTATCTGTTGCATCTTTTTCTTTGTAAAGGAACGGGAGTGGTCACAAGTGTCCCCTCTGATTCTCCAGATGACATTGCAGCCCTGAGAGATCTGAAAAAAAAACAGGTTCATCTCTTCTCTCAATCACTTCTGTTTTTATTTCAAAGGTGTGGAGGGACAAAAATGGATATTCAGTGGATAAAAAAAAAACTCCTTTTAATTGGAGTTTTGCTGTCCCTAACTTCAAATCATTGTAGTTAAATGAAATTAGAACTAGCTGAGCTCAGTCAGGGTTTTCTTCCGTATTCAAGAAGGATTTTGAATGGGAATCGTGTTGCTTTTGTCTTAGTGTGCAGAAGAGGAATGTCAGTGAACTAGAAATGATTCCTGTTGTGGAAATGAATTTGAGATGAGAACTCTATATGAATTTCAAATGAATCTTAAAGTAGCTGTGGCTGTTACAGCTTCAAAAGTGATCACTGTCTAAACAGCTGTCACTGGCTGCTGAGTTTTTGTTGCACTCATTTTCAGTGGTAATGTGTTTTCCCATCTTTAGATACGTACATGTTCTGATAGTCACCTGAAAATTAAACAGATTCAAGTCAGATGTGTGGAGTAGTGAGCTGGCAGAGCAGCAGTTTTGTTTGTTTTAATCTAAAATAGCATGTATGCAAAAGAGCTTGGGAACAGATAAAAACCTTCTAAGGTAAATTTTTTTTCTTCCATTCATATGCTGTGTTTTTTTTCCCCTCTAACTTTCAAAGGCTCTCAGAGGGAAGTATGGTATCAGAGATGAAATGGTCCTGCCGTTTGAACCGGTGAGTTCACCCACTTGGTGCATCTGCAGTACGTGTGGTGGCTTTGTGCTTCCTGATGAGAAACGTGCCAGGATGGTGCATCTCTTCCAGAACTTTTGTCTGAATTCTCTTCAGCTGAGAAGCTTAGAGTGATGTTTTTGTTTTCTTACAGTTGTTGTCTGGGGGCTGTTAGCGGTTGCAGTCTTTTTTTTTTTATTCTGTGTTATAACAAATGTACAAAAGCATTTTTTTGTGGGAATTACTATCATTATCCTGATAGCCTGTTGGTTACAGTAATAATCCTGTCTTCAAGGCAAGATATAAAGGACTGAAGTTACTTAACTATTAATGCAAATGATGGCTGAATCAGTTTTTGTTGGAAAACATAGATTGCTGATAGAGCTGTCCCAGTGTTCTGTGTTGGCCTTGCTTCCATGGGCCAGCTATAGTGCTGGTACAGTGTGATATTGGCATGATATGAGGAGATAAAACTGGGTTATTGCCAGTGGGAGAGCAGGTGAGGGATCTCGTAGGAGACATCAGGAACTCTTGACTCGTGCAGGATGCAGTAGAAGTTGGCCGTTGCCCTGACACCTCCTGCTGGTCAGTACTGGTTTTTGCCCTGCTGTCATGCAACACGTTTAGGTAACATGTCAAAATTGCCTTTTCTCCTTTTGTCATCACTTGTTCAAACTCCACTGTCAGCTGCAAAACAAGATAAAAATACTAAATACTCATTTCTTATAGAGCTCATCTCTTTTCCTGAAGAGAAATCTGGGAGATGAATTCTTGTGTGGATTTTATTACACTGAGATGATTTGAAGTAAATACCTGATGCTGTTCTGTTAATTCTCAGGTGCCCATCATTGAAATCCCAGGTTATGGCAACCTTTGTGCTCCATTCGTCTGTGATGAGCTCAAAATCCAGAGCCAGAATGACAGAGAGAAACTTGCTGAGGCCAAGGAGAGAGTATACCTTAAAGCATTTTATGAAGGAGTAAGTAATGAAGGTGATTCTGCTTAGTTTGGGAGAAAAAATTCCCAGGGCAAGAATTAGAAATAAATAAAAAAGACAGGAAAGGGGGAGAGGTTTCTTTTTCACCAGTCCATTTTTTGTTTAAAACTTCTATAGTTGGAAGAGTTGTGTGGAATTGAAGGAGAATGGAGAAGTGTGTGACTTCAACTTGAGGCTCATAATTTAGTTTTTTTTGGAAATGGTCCCATTCTGAGGATCTGATCAATGTTGTTGCAAGTGTTGATTTGGAAACTGGTATAAAAAGATAGCAGTTTTTTCTGTCTGTGCTTACGTGATGGCTTACTGTGACGTATTCCTCAGGTCTGTTTTTGTAAGCTGGCAACAATTTGAATTTCTGCCTAGCCCTGACTGATTGCCTGTGTGCATGCTGATGTGTGCAATTTATTTTTAAGGAAAAGATTGTTTATTGAGGAAACAAAACCAAAGCAAACCACTGGACAAATGAACAAAAAATCTCCAAAAAGCAAAAGCTTGCTTCCTATTTTTGCTTGTCAGAGATAACAAAATGGCAATTATTGCTGGGTCTAAAACCTACTGCACCTCCTTCTTGTTAATTTAAAGTGAATAAACTCCTCTGACTCATCTTTTACAGGTAATGTTGGTGGATGGATTTAAAGGACAAAAAGTTCAAGATGTCAAGAAACATATACAGAAGATGATGGTGGATAATGTATGTAGTAGTATGCATACCTATATGGGATGGATAGCTAAAGCAGAGACCTTATTCTCTGCTTTATCTCACAACCTTATCAAGGAAATATTTTAGTCTCATTATCATATTTGATATAAGGCAAAGGTACTGAAAATGTAGTATCTGAACTGTAAGTTGTCTTCAAGTAAAAAGTAAAGGATATTGTTTATATGGAGATACCCCTTCTGGGGTTCATCAAGCAGAGAAGGAAGGGTAGTAAGTGAAAAATGAGCATGTCATGTCCAGTAACGTTTTCCTGATGAGGACAGCAAGTGGGACGGCATCTGTTAGTCTGTATTTGCCTGTTATTGCAGCACTGTAATCTTCAGATTGTAGTATAGCACTTTGTACTACTTCATGCTGCAACAGAATGGATGGTCTGGGAAGGCAGAATTCCAGTTCTACTTTTTTGCTTTCCCTGCCTCATGTTTTTTTTTGTATTAGCTGTGACATACGTGTGATACATTTTAGATTCAGCTATGAATAACTCCTTACAAAAAAAAAAAACAACCCACTAAGCAGTAATTGGTAGGGAGGTGATTAATGAGTAATTTTTGCTTCTGCCCTCCTTGTCATTGTGCATGGTGATGGTATTCACAAAATTATGTGACCTGACACATCTGAGAGGTACACAGTCAAATATTATCTTCATTTTCTGGAAGGAAATGCTGGGGCAGTGCAGTAATGAAGCAATGTAAGAAATGCTGTAAAACAGACTGGAATTAAGATGATATACATTTTAGTGAAACGTGAGGATTTGCAAGACTTTGTAAATGTCTCAGATCTTAGCTTTATTGCCCTTCCAGGTGTGTAACATCTCTTCTTGTAGGATGAAGCCATGATTTATATGGAACCTGAGAAACAAGTGATATCAAGGTCTGCTGATGAATGTGTTGTGGCCCTTTGTGACCAGTGGTAAGTGAAGCAGAGGTGTAGTTAAAAGTCACTGTTAATTTATATCCAGAGATATGGTGTTTTTTAACAATAAAATGTTCTGACCATAGGTACTTAGATTATGGTGAAGTGGAGTGGAAGAAACAGGCATCGGAGTGCTTGAAACAGCTGGAGACGTAAGTTATAAAAGCAGATGTGAAGAGGAATTGATTGTTTGGTGGTACTCAGAGTGCTGGGAGGAGTGGTTATTAATAGCTTGCTTCTTCCAGGTTTTGTGAAGAGACTAGGAGAAATTTCGAAGCTACTTTGGGCTGGCTACAGGAGCATGCGTGCTCCAGGACATATGGCTTAGGTAGGCAAAGCACTCCTTTTCTTTCTTGGTGCTTTGTAAGCATGGTATTCATTACATTGTTTGAAAGGCTGAAGTGCTGTCTAGAATCCAAAATGGTATAGTTGAGTGTAGAGCAGACTTAACCAACTTAAATCTAGATCCAACGTCCCTGAGAAGGCATAATGTATCTTGTGAACTCGTGTGGTACAGAACTTTTTCTTGGGCAGTTTTGGAAGGGATTTCAGCAGAAGAAACTGATGGCCATTTCTTTAGCATCTCCCTAAATGACAACTGCAAAGTGTGAAAGCAGGTGCTGCAAGCAAGGGGTGGTACTGTCTGATACCTGGCTTCTGCCTCTTCCAGGTACCCGTTTGCCTTGGGATGAGCAGTGGCTGATTGAGTCTCTCTCAGACTCCACCATTTACATGGCCTATTACACAGTAGCTCACCTGTTACAGGGAGGTAACCTGAGAGGTCAGGGAGAATCTCCTCTAGGCATCAGGTAAGGAGAACGTAACACCATTTTGCTTGTTCAGTTGTGTGCTTCTCTTCTGAGTTGTTCTGACAAAGACTTGCCAAGCAGACTCATGCTTTGCTTTTGTGTTTTTAAAAGCATCACTGTCAAAACTTAACTTGCTGATAGCTATGTTAAAGCAGTGGTGTAGAAGGAGGAATGAGGGAAAGAGAATGTAGTGCTGTCCCCAGAGAGAAGGGGAGGAATGTCCTTGAAAGCAGGACTGCATGTGAAGTAAATAATCTTTTTTAGTACTTGTCTGACTTGCCTTGAAATGGTCCTCCCCAGGTGTTTGAGTGATTTATTTCGGTGGCTGCTGAAGTATCTCAGTTCTTGCTGAGAGACTGCTGTACAGCTCTGAAGAATTTTATGGTTCAGTGTACATAGAGCACAAGATCAACACTCCAGTTTTGTTACTGCATTAAAAGTTGGTAACTCTTACAGGCATAGAGCCCTCCATCCATAGCCCCATGTGGAAATGCTCAAAGTTGAGAGGGACAAAGCATTTGTTCTGAAATAGCTCTCAGAACTGCTCTGACCTTTTAGATGGAATGGCTGAACTTCCAATGATGAATATCAGAGGTGATGAGGCACAGCTGGTCTGGAATTTAAAACAAACAAAAACCACAAAAAACCCAACCCCATGGCATTCTTGTCTTGAGTGTTATGCTCTAATTTTGCCTGTTTGGAGTAGTTGCTTTCTGGAGTAGTTCACACACTGTGGAATTGCGTCATGCCTTTTTTGATGCTATAACTAATCTGAGAAGCATTTCCAAAGTAATGTGCATACAAACAGAAGTAATTCTGAAAGGTTTTCATTTGGGTTTGAACCTTTCTAATTACAGAGAGCTTACCAACATGCTAGCCATGCCTGGATGCAAACTCTGATGTAATCATTCTTAGCACTGAGTTACAGATCTAACATGGTTAAGTACGTAAAATTACAGTGTACTATTGCACAAGTGGATAACATCTTTCTTCTTACTACTAAGAAGTGCTTTTTGCTGAGACTCTGTGGGGTAGGGTAAGTGAGGGCTCTGTGGCACATCAGGTGCTATTCGGATAAGCAACCTTAGCACCAAACATAGAAGTGAGGACACAGCATACACTAAAGCATAGAACAATAAATACCAGAGATAAAGCAGTGGAGTGGTGCACAGAAGAGTGTGTTAGACTGGTGGTGTTGTCTGTCATTTGAATTACTTGTTTAATATGTACAGAAAGTGCTTTGGATCTAGAATGTGTTCCTTTCTGCATAATACAGGGCAAAGCACCTCGAGAAATGTTAAAAGATGGTAAACATAAGTTTGAAATTATTTGGTTTGAGATGTGTCAAGTAATGTCTGGTGGACTCCCCTGAAATGGTAAGAAGCCAGAAATAAAACTGTAGAATGAAAACTATTTCTAGTGCAGGCTGAGCAGTATTTTCATTCAAACTTGCAGAGCGAATCAAATGAGCAAAGAAGTTTGGGATTACATCTTCTTCAAGGAAGCTCCATTTCCTAAAACAGAGATTCCAAAAGAGAAGTTGGACAAGCTAAAGGAAGAGTTTGAGTTTTGGTATCCTGTGGATCTCAGAGTATCTGGCAAAGATCTTGTTCCAAATCACCTGTCGTACTACCTCTATAACCATGTGGCAATGTGGTCGGATCAGAGGTAAGTTTGGAAATGATGCAAAGCAGGTGTGCAGGAGATAAAGCTGCAGACCCTGCATTGCATGATGTTATGATGTGCGACACTGATAACAAAAATCATAGAACCATGCAGACTCTTAGCAAGGTGTAGTTCCTGTGCATGAGAACACAGTTTATATTTCCTTGAATGTCTATCTAAAAGTTGTATAAAATTCTGCATAGGAAAAGCTATTTCCTGATTGTTAAATATTAAATCTGCTTCCTCCACTGACCAACAGACTTTTGCCCAACAGAATACAGAATAGCTCTCCCCAGTGCTATTGGATAGTGCTAATGACTGAGGTTTTAAATTACATGTACCTGAATAGAGGAAGGTGGTGTAAATGAAATATAAGTGTGGAAGCAGGGCTCCCTGCTTTGTATTTCAGCAATGGTAAGCCCTGCCCCTTATATTGTAGTTCTCCTCATTTTCAAAGACATTCTTTGACTTCTTAATTTTTAAGACACCTCCCAGATACTTTCTTGAAGATTCTACTTAAGGTGTTCATCCCAAACTGGAAAAAAACAGTTCATTTTTTGAAAGAGAATGTGTTTACTTTGTAATATGCTTTGTATCTTCAAACAGAGAAAAATGGCCAGTCGCTGTTAGAGCAAATGGACACCTCCTTCTCAATTCTGAAAAGGTATGGTGAGGTTTTGCGTATGAACCACTTGTGGATGTTCAAGTAGGCCCTTACCAGACTCAAAAAAAAAAGAAAAAAAAAATCCATATGAAGATAAAAGGAGGAAAGTGAAAATTCTAGTTCTTTCACTCTTACCTTCCAGGTTTTCATTCACCAGAGGTGACTGGAGGGACAGAAATTGCTGTTCCTCCATTGCTGCTTAACATTCTTCTGTTAGCTCTTCTATCACTTGATTGGTTTAGTGAAGATTTCAGAGAATTTCTGTGATGTTTTAGGATAATGAAAATGTAGTAAAACAAAAAAAAAATCATTCTGCTTTCTAGCTTTGAGGCCTGGAGTCAGTGTAAGAAGAGGAAATTTTGTGTGCATATCTTGCTAACGCATATGAGTTCTGAAACTGAATTTGAATGTAGAAGTGCCTGAGCCTAAGAATTTGGCCTTGGAGATTGTCTGATGTGAAACCAAGAAAGCCGCTATGATCCTTCTTGAAAAACTGATGCAGGATAAGCTGAAAATGCTGATTTTGAAGTAGTATTTAATTTTCAGGGATTGGATACGAGTAATTTCTGGAACTGAGTTTTGGTGCCAGTTGTCCCATTTTCCAAAACCTGAGAAGTTTTGGAGTGGAACCCAAATGATCCAGGAAGCAGCTGCAATTTCCATGAGTTTATAGTGTATGGCTACCTTAGTAATTACACAGCTTGCCCGAGTCACAAGCTGAGTTCAGTGTTCTGGATCTGTGCTTGTGAAGGTCAGTCTGTTTTTGCAGTGTGACCTGGCTCAGATTTACCAAAGTTCCTTTGCTCTAATTCATGAGAAAATACTTTCCTACTGTTTTCATCAAACTTTTTTTCTGTTGTCTTGCCTGTCCAGTAGTGGACTTATATATGAGAAAACAAAGGTTCTTCTATTTCTTTCAGATGTCTAAATCTACGGGCAACTTCCTTACCCTAACTCAAGCTTTGGACAAGTTTTCTGCAGATGGTAAGTATATTCTGACCTGTCTCTGTTATTTCAGTGATGCCAAAATGAGAACTCATGTTTTGCTCTCAGAGGAGCAGTGGGTATATTGGAGTATTGCATTGCAATAAACCTACCAGCTGGTTTTGTTTGAAAAGCTGAGCTGTGTTTAGAAAATTGGGATGTGCATTAATGGAACACCTGTTTAAATCAAGACCTCCTCCCAGGTTGAGGTCTTCTGGAAGATGAAAATATCAGACAAATGCTGCTGATACATGCTGTGTGTTCCTGTGTCCTGTGTTCCTCCTTGCATCCTCCTGGTGGCTCTTTTTTTTTTTCTGTTCCAACTTTGACAATGTCAGGCTCCTGGTTCTTGCTGTCTGTTTGATTTGCTTCCTAAGGAAAACGGTGCTCATCTCCTTGGTAAAGTGCATCCTCTGAGACATCTCTCTGGTTGGCCAGGCAATTTGTAACAGTTTCACATTTGCATTAACATGGAATTAAAAGTTAGTTGCCAATGCCTTTGAGTCCCTTGCCTCCCGCACCCGCATCTACCAGCTAATTGCAGACCAGCCCTGTTGGCTAATGTGATTTCCCTCAGGAATGCGTTTAGCCTTGGCTGATGCTGGGGACACTGTTGAAGATGCCAACTTTGTGGAAGCCATGGCTGATGCTGGGATTCTTCGTCTCTACACATGGGTGGAGTGGGTAAAGGAGATGATTGCAAACAGAGACAGTTTAAGAAGTGGTCCTGCCAACACCTTCAATGACAGAGTCTTTGCCAGGTACTGTGTGAAGGCTAATAATACAGCGTGGTACGAGCTGGTTTTCTGTTTTATTTTTTCTCTTGCAAGGATTGTCTTTGTAGTAGTCTTGTGGAATTCATTAACTTACATTTAAAAACATTTCTTAAATTCACTTTCAGAAGAGCTGATGTGACTGTGTCGTACTGGTGGCATTTGTTGCATAGTTCTGCACAGTATTCCTATTAACAGGGTGGGCTGTGCAATAGTGGTGTTTTCACTTTCCTCCCTAGTGAAATGAATGCAGGCATAAAGAAAACAGACCAGAATTATGAGAAGATGTTGTTTAAGGAGGCTCTGAAGACTGGCTTCTTTGAATTTCAGGTAAGAGTTCTCGTTATAGAAAAATAATGCTTGACATTTATTGCTTTGTGTGGGTTTCTTTTGATCCTGATGTCTGTGATCCTTAACCAGACAGCTGAATTGGAATTTGAGTTATATCAAGAAACCAATTATATATTAAGACCAATTAAGCTTAATTATAAAGGTCTGTTTGTGGCATTTTGCGGAGGCCTGGAGGAAGACACCTGTGATGTTGCATGTAGACACTACTGAGAAGAATGTTTCCTGTCTCTAGGCTTTCAATAAAGTTTCTTTTAAGTAATCCAGATAACAACAGAATTTTCTGGAAATAGTGCTTTTGATACACTCCATAAACCACATCCAGAGTGTCTGCATTCCACTTAACAAGTTACAGACACTCCTTTCTGTGGTTTCTCTACATTTGGGAAGGGGGTTAAATAAGCTGAGTTGTATGCATAATGATCATTTATTGCTCCTCTTTGTACTCATTCGTATCTGTGAGGGTATTTCGGGGTCTTTTATATCTGTTCTAATTAACACTAAGGTACTTCTTGTAAAGTGAAGTTGTCAGCTGACACATTCACAGTCAGATACTTGAGAAAAATGCACTACTTCCAATAATCTGTTATTGAGTTCTAAGCTCCTTACGTTCTAAAGGCATCTCGGAGCAAACAGCTGGGTGATCTTCCTTTCGAGTGCTTCTCCGTGGCAGTTACTGAGTTAATGGTGGTGATGTTGGCTTTCTTCCAGGCAGCAAAAGATAAATACCGTGAGCTGGCGATAGAAGGGATGCACAGAGAGCTGGTGTTCCGCTTCATTGAAGTTCAGACTCTGCTCTTGGCTCCTATCTGCCCCCACCTGTGTGAGCACATCTGGTCACTGCTGGGAAAGGTACTAATGGATGTTTGTTTTGTCATTTGATTCAGATCTAAGGTTTAATTGATTTTTAGGCTGGTGTCAGACTAGTAGATTTCATTTGTTTGCAAGTAGGGGAAACATCTATCCTATAATGTTAATGTATGAATTGCCATGACAGGACGTGTGTGACAGCAGGTATGTTGTGTTAACCTGTATCTTTGGTTACTGTAATGATACAGGTGACTTTAATGCAAGTCACTTTGACTAACTTCATACACAGGAGTGATCTAAAATT
Source organism: Phasianus colchicus (assembly GCF_987193195.1). NCBI lineage: Eukaryota > Metazoa > Chordata > Aves > Galliformes > Phasianidae > Phasianus > Phasianus colchicus. Next base: position 18,286,348 of record NC_143450.1, on the reverse strand, counting down.
AATCTGATAACAAAATATTCCTGCATCTATGCATGGAACAGCTGCTTTTGTGCTACCAGGTAAACTGGGGAAACAAATCAAGTGAAGTTATGCATCTGTGTGGCAGGTGTGCTTGTGTATGCAACACAAATAAATGCACGTTGGCTGTGTTCTTACTCTTTACGACTGAGTAATGGATGAGTGCTCATTGAGATTCATACTGCCTGAACTTCTGTTTCCAGTCGAGCTGTAATTGATTGAAGGACCACCAGGTACATGCACGGAGATAAAAATGCACTGTAATTTCTTCCCTTCTTAACAGCCTGATTCCATCATGAAAGCCTCCTGGCCAGAAGCTGGCCCTGTGGATGAGATCTTAATTGGCTCTTCTCAGTACCTCATGGAAGCAGCTCATGATCTGCGACTGCGTCTCAAGGGCTACATGGCACCTGTGAAAGGAAAGGTGATGTGTAACAGGTCATCTAAGTGTGCACAGTTGGTAATTCTGCATTGCCTCCTCCCTCCTGATGTTATGCATCTCTTCCTTCCTTTCCTCAGAAAGGTGCTAAAGAACCTTCCCAGAAGCCTTCTCACTGCACCATCTACGTAGCCAAGAGCTACCCTCCATGGCAGCACACCACCCTGTTGGTTCTGCGCCAGCACTACCAGGTAGGAGTTCTGTGGTTTTCTTGGGCTGCTTCACTGCTTTATCTGTAAGGAAGCTTGTAAGTTGTAACTTGCTACCAAATTACTTACGTGTAAAGTGAGGTAGTTTTAATTTCTTCTACAAATGTCCAAAGAATTTTAATGCTTAATGAGAACATTCCAGGGTGTGTCATTAATTCAACAGTATGTCCATATTGCTTTTGGCTGTTTCTGAGTAAAAATGGGCCCATGTTCTCTTACATTCAAAAGGCTATCCACTTGTTAATGTGGAAACACAAGCAGTGTTTCTGAGGAAATCTTACTGACCAAGAGATTAATGTTGCCTTGCTGCACAAGTGGGCTTAGAGGTGTTTTCTGCTCCTTAAGTAGGCACATGCTGTTCAGTGAGGAGGTTGCAAGAAATATGTTGAAATGCAGAACATGTGTCCTAAGTGCAAGAAATTCATTTCTCTAGAAGTGGAGAAATGTGTTTCTGACCCAGACTGCTGGGTGGCTTTCGCCTTGCTGGTGAGCTGTCTTCCTCAGCATTGGAGCTGACACCTTCTGAGTCAGGACTCTCATAACTTGCAGTATTAAATCGATATTTCTTGTGTGAAACTTGTCTTTTGAATATTAAACACTGGGAATTCTATAGCGTTTCTTGCATCAGCATTAAATTCTGCAGTTCAGTCTGGTACACTGGATGGGAGTAATGGCAAATACCTGAGCTGTGAATGTAAAACAAACGAGGAAACTAGTGCTTACATATCTGCTTGAGGGTGGACTAATGCATTTAAGATGCACTTTACTTGATAATTTAGGTACACTAATATGTTGTTGCAGACAAGATTAAAGAATGGCAGTAGATATCCATGGGTTTTGGTTAATTTTACATTTTAAATGTTTTTAAAGGGATAGGAAAATGATTGTATGGAATCAATGATGATAACAGTCCTTGATGGCATTTTGGTAAAGCATTGAGGATATATGATAGTAATGGGAACATGTTGTGGTTTGTTTTTCCTTCTGATCCTTCTACTTAATGGATATTCATCAATATTTAGGTCACTGGAGGCCAACTGCCAGACAATAAGGTAATTGCCAGTGAGCTTAATGCCCTGCCAGAGCTGAAGAAGTACATGAAGAAGGTCATGCCTTTTGTTGCCATGATTAAGGTAAGTGTCAGAGTGACTGCTCTCATGCAGAAGGCGGCTGATGTTATCCTGACCTTGCACAAAGTATTGCCAGCAAGTTGAGGGACTCGGTTCTTCTGTTCTGTTCTGCACTGGTGAGGCTGCACCTGCAATACTGCACCTGGTTTTGGGCCTCGCAGTACAAGGGAGACAAAGAGCTACTGGAGAGTTGCCAAAAATATGCCTTCAGAGGAAAAAGAGAGAACAAAGCAGCTGCTGTAAAGTTTCCTGCATAAGAGAAATTTGTAAAAAGAGGTAGTATTTCATTAGATCAGCTCATATGCTTGCAATGTATCAGCCAAACTTTCAGTCATACAAGCAGATCAGGTCTGAAATGTACCTGTTCTTTTTGTCTTTAGCTTGGCAATTAATGATTCCCTTATGCAGGGAATGGTTTGGCATGCTGAGACTTACCCAACACTTCATCCGTGTGCTTTGAAAGAAGAGCAGTAAGCAACTGCATATAAATACATAAAGAAACACTTAGATGAGTGTGAGCTTAGATTCCCTGGACCAGTATGTTCTCTGAAACAGATTATTCAGCAGTTCCAGGGTATAAGAAGCATTTCTGCTTGAGCCTCCTATTTGTCAGAAGATAGGGCTTTGTGATTTACTAAGGGAAGTAATTCACTGTTAGTGCAGGGAATCTTGCACGTTACACTGATGAGGGAGCCATGGCCATGCTGAGTGTGGTGAAGCAGAGCTTCAGAGGAGACAGCTGACTGAGCGTGTGGAAGCCAGAGACTAATTAAATTCCAAAGAGGAAGCTCTGTTTTACTTCAATAAATAAAAAGTGGTTGTTACATTGCTTTTAATACTTTGGCTACTGTTGCTGTTGGTTTCCTATACTAATTAATTTACCTTTATTTTAACATATAAAGTGGTTGTTATTTCCCTGCAGAGAACTGTTTTATGACTGTTGTGAACGTGTTCAGCTGTTGTATGCTTGTTCTTTATTCTAAACTAGGTCATAAGACTGAATTTCATGCTGTGAAACAGCAGTGAAGTGCTGACTTATTGGGAGAATTCTCAACTCACACATTAAAAGGAGATTACAAGTGACAGAATATAAAACACCTTTGGAGTTCTGTATTAAAGATGTGTTATAATTGCTCTTACTCCTCCCATCGGTGTCACCAGCTCCCTGTAGAAGATACCCTGTTACAGGAGAATTATTGCTTCTGTGCCAGCATATTGTGCCAGCAGAGAGCTTGCATATTTTAAAGCCTGTTCTTTTCATAACTAATGTAGATTGCAATTTCGAAGCATCATCTTGCAGTATTAGATGGTTTTAATCCATTTTTTCTTCTGGCAGGAAAACCTGGAGAAGAATGGCTCCCGTGTTCTTGATCTAGAGCTGGAATTCGACGAACGGGCAGTGCTCATGGAGAATATTGTCTATCTGACAAATTCCCTGGAGGTTAGTTTGTATTGGTGTGCTTGTTACTTGGTTCTTACTGGGATAACTGGAGGATCAGCCTCTGCAGTGCCACTTCTGAAGGGATGCTTTTCTCTGACCTTATGTTGTTCAACTGAAGGAATTAGGACATGTATCACTGGGAAGAATGGTTGCAGTCCTTAGCCTGGAGTCCTCAGACTCTGGCAATGGCACACGTGAGCTGTAGCAGATTACTTCACTCTTTTCAAAAGCTGAATCTGGGGAGGGCTTTTAAAACTGTTACGAAGTAAAATGGCAGTCCAGAGGAAGTTATGCCTGCTTACTATGATCATCAGAATACATAATGAGGGGAGAGCTTGGGCAGGTTTATGAGAAACAGCTTGTTTCAAGAGTTCAAAATTTCAAAAATACAAACCACAATTTAATTGTCTTCAGTTGTGCAATGTGAAATAAAAGTGGGTCCATTGGATTTGTCCTGAGCAAAGTCTAGAGCTAACAGTGCCTGTTTTAAACGCATGTGTAAGTTTGCTATCTGTGATAAACTGTGGGAGGAAGGAGATGTCCTGCTGCACAGTGGGGCTTTCATGCAGGAGTGTGTCAAGATACATAAGAACTGAACTGCTTTGTCACACACAGTTCAGCAGGAGTTGTCACATTCAGAACCTTGGCACAATTACTGTTTCTGGGTGAGCTGGGGGTGGCTGGCTATCGGCTCTATGAAAGACTTGGTTTATTGTGGGATGTCAAGTTCAGTGTGACTGTTCTGCTACTGCAAATGAGCCATGCTGTTTGTTGACCTAGATGAGAAGGAGTTACCTGCACAGGATGTGATTTGGCAAGCCAAGGGAAGCCATCCCTCCCAGCTCTGCTGATCTCAGACTTGGAGGATGTGTGTCAGTGTTCTGCCCTCCTTATTGTCCCCCACACCCTACCCCCAGTGTTAGAAAGGCTGGTGAGGAACTGCAGCTTGTTGAGCAGAGGACATCAAGAGCGTTGGTGTGAACTTCTTGATGTGCATGGAGGTCTGGTAACTCCTCTTGTTCCCTCTAATGTGATCAAACTCCTCTTGATTCCCTCCCCTCTCCCTGCCTGCCTTTCCTGCAGCTGGATCACATTGAAGTGAAGTTTGCTTCTGAAGCAGAAGATAAAATAAGAGAAGAGTGCTGTCCTGGAAAACCATTCTCTGTATTCAGAACTGAGGTAACCAACAGCAACAAAAAATCAGATGTTCAGATGTTGAAGGTCTGAAAAGTGGAGTACAAACCAACCCACAAATGTGCCATTTGAAAGTTTACTTGGAGATGTAAATAGGAACTTTTGCTCTTAACACCCTTCAAAACAGGAAACATTTACTGAAGCAATTGCTGTTTCTTTTCTATGTATGCTGCTGTAAATGGCCTTCAGGTGCTTCAGATCAAATCTTTCAATTGTGCTGGCTGGAAGGCTGTTAAATGAGTGACTGAGCATCAGTGTGTATGTGTGTCTTTTTCAGTCACGTGCCTTGCCTACCACCCTTCAGATAAAGTAGACTGTGCTCCAGCTAAAACATGGGCCAAAAAATAGAGAACTGAGAGCTCTTGATCCTACTGATCTGAATTTCACTTCTCTGCTGTTATTTAGAGCTTCTGGTGGTGCTATGTCTGTATGTAAGGCATCACAAGCTCCCATGTGAAACTTCATTTGCTGAGTTCTGTAGTGTCTTAATGTTCTCAGTGCTCTCCTGTTAGTTTACAGTGTGCTAGTAAATGGCATTCAGTTGCATAAAAATCAAATACTTAAAGTATCCTTTCAGCTCTGTTGTGGAATTCTGAGAGCACTGGTCAGTAATGCATGAGATCTGTGAAACTCCACAACAGCAGTAACAAATGTGAATATTTCTAGCTCTGATACTCTTCAATGGTAAAAATTTCATGGATTTTTTTTCCTTAAATATGTCCTAAAAAGTCACATACCCTGCAGCTTATATTCTAAAGATTTGTGTAGGTGTTTCTGTTCTGCCACTGGCATTCTGTGCTGTGCAGTGAAGGTGATCTGTCTGGAACACTTGGAGATGGTTGGTTTGGTTTAGGTGCATATTTCCTCTGAGCCTTGAATCACAAACATGGATCCCCCTCTAATTGTTCATTAACTTTCTTACAGCCCAGTGTGTCTGTGTTTTTAGTGAACCCTCAACCATCAAATGGCCACTTCTCTACAAAAATTGAGATTAGGCAAGGAGACAATACAGAGACTGTGATCAGGCGCTTAATGAAGATGGACAGAGGCATCAAAGGTAAATACTGGAGCTGACGTACATGTGCCCATGCTGATCAGGTTAGCACTCTGTGCCTGCCTCATAACACTGTGTTGATGTCAGTATGGGTGCAGTACAGGTGCAGCTATGGCTCAGAAAGGTCTCTGCAGAAGGAAATAGCTTTACTAAGGGAACAGCAGCTGTGGTTTTGTTGAGGAGTGCAGAAAGTAAGAAAGGAACAAATCTGAATCACCGTGGAGCTGAATGTTAGTGGAAAACTGGGCTGAATCCAAAAGCTTCTGACAGCAGAGATATCTTTTCCTTGTTTTTCTGTAACTTGTGTTTATATTAATGTTTATCTGTCAAACAAAGGTAACCACTGGATGGTGATGCACCCAGGGAGGAGTACATGATAACTTGTGTAGCAAAATGCATGCAGAGGGAAATGTGCTGTACACATAGTAAATGTATATCTAATGCCCTGCTGCAAGGTGAATATTTTGAGATCATTGGGAAGAAGTGACTCTTTCCAGCTCTGCATCTCTTCCAGAAGGTGTCACTGTTCTGTCGGTGGACAGGAGAGAAAGGCAGTGCTTGGAGGAAAGCATTACTGAAAGATACTGGGCTTTTTTTCTGGTCTGCTCAGCAATCTTCTGTTGGTGTGAATTTGAAAAGGAATTGTATTTCACAAAAACTCTCCCCTGCTTCTTTCCCCTGGTCTCTGAAATTAATTCTTCAAAACAAAGGCACTGCTAAGTCATTCACAGCTGACACGAGAACAGAAAGGCAGATGTGCTTGGAACGTGGCCTTGGGACTTGGGGATAGAACAGGCAGATGCTGTCTCTGCTACAGTTTGCTGTGTGACCACTGAATGGCATCTTTTAATGGGTTTAAGTCTTTGAGAATGTGTTTCCTTGGAGAAGATCTCTGGCAGTACCACGTTCAGTGCTGTTGTGATGAGCTCAGTATCACGGTTTGTGTGTGGATGTGTCCTCATTAGCTGCTGGTTGTATTGCAGATCTCTCTAAAGTGAAGCTGATGAGGTTTGATGATCCAATTCTTGGGCCTCGCCGTGTTCCAGTCCTCGGCAAAGAAGAAGCAGACAAAACTGCTATTCCAGAGCAGGCAGTTTTCCACATCGACCTGGCTGAGAAACGTGTGTGCGTCACAGAGAGCGGCCTGATGAGGGACATAGGTGACACCATTGTGTATCTGGTTCATTGAACTGCCTTGTGCAGCTTCATCCCTGGCTGAGAGAGCTCGTGGAGTGACTTTGAGAGTATTTGTGACAAAGATGTGAATTTGTTCTTCAAAAAAAAAAAAGCCCCCCCACAGAAAATGCACCTTTTTTGCATGCAAACTTATCTCTACTCTTTAAAATGTGGATATAAGGAAATTATTTTCCTTTGGACCTTTGGGTTTTTTGGAAATAAACAATTTTTCCAAACATTAATGTGGCAGATCTTCCTTTCCAGCTTGGGCCTGTGTGCTCAGTAGTATATCAGGCTTAGCACTCTTTTCTCTCCCAGCCAAACTGGGGTCCAGGCAGAGAAGGTGGTTGTGAATCTCCTCTGCTAGAGAGGGAAAAGTCACTTACAGACTTCTGTCCTTTGCATTTCAATGACATCAGTGACTGAACAGCATGAGGGCATTACTGTATGGACCATCAGGTCAGAATTAGCTCAGTCGTGGTGAACTTTGAGGTAAAAGTATGGAAACTTCCATGCTGCTTAGCTTGTAAAATAAAGGCTAAAATCTGACTTTTTTTTCTTTTCATAATGCTGTTCATAAATGGCTGCCCCTCCTGCCTGGGCAGCCCCTGTGCCTGGGAGCAGCTCTTCCTGCTCTGAAGCCATGGCTGAGGTTAGGAGCTGATCCTTGGTTACCATTATAGATGATATAGTATAAAAAATCCATATGGAAACCATTTGGGTGATGGCAACGACTGCTCAGCATTGCACATCGTGCTGCAGTACCATGTTTCTGATGCGTGATCCCCTTTTGCTCAGGAATTCAGCTCAGAGTTTATTAATCCCTGCAGGTTCTCCTAGCAGAGGAGAGAATTATTGACTGTGGCAGCAGCAGTCTGTGTGGGATCGTTATTTTGTTTAAAGCAGTAACAGTTTTTCTTCAGTGCTGCCTCCCCACCTTAGAAGCATTGCCTGACCTTTGGTGTGAGTTCCTGGGCACAGCGGTGGGCAGCATTCAGTGCCTCCATCAGCAGTGTGGGGCTGTGGGGAGGTCAGTGCAGGATCTCCCATTGCTCTGTGTGGCACTGGGAGTGCTGTGCTGGCTCTGTGCTCCATGCAGGGCTTTGGGCAGCCCCGACTTCCCCCCCACTGCAGCTTTTCTGCCACAGGTGTAAGATACGTGTCTACGGGAGGAAGTCTGCTGCTTCTCATATTTTATTCCTTGGGCAGCAGATGGGTGTCTTCTCTTAGAGTGGGGATTGTGTTGCTTTCTCCAGGTCTGCTGTGTGAGTGGAATGGTGCTCAGTGCATGCCTGCAGTGTGTGTGGGCTCCCGCTTCCCACCCCACGGCGTGGGGTTGGGTGTGCATGTGGTGTAACAGCAGTGCAGCAGCCCTGCAGGATGGGATGCACACCTGCCTGGTGCACAGTGTGCTGTGCCCACGCTGCAGCTCTGTTCTGCCCTGTGTGTGTCCTGCTGTGCTGCAGCTCCATTCTGCCTGCACCGTGCAGTGACTGCTCTGACCCCACCTGCGTGTTGCAGAGGGCCGTGCTGTCAGACACACATAAGTAAACGTTTGTAAACTTAACTGTGTTTTCAAACCTTTGTTTTTCAGTTACGGAAATAGAAAACAAATATTTGAAGATGAATACAAACCAGGAAACGAATATCTTTTTGTTTATTGAGTTCATTCTTCTCCTTAGTGGTATGTTAAATTGAAAAAGCCTTTTTAAAAAATGAACTTCACATCATGGAAAAAAATATTGAGCGTTGCTGAATTTGTGCAGGTGCCTTTCACCCCTAAGGTAAATGTCAGTGTTCTGTTTGCTCTTCCTGCCCATCACCAAATAAGAAAAGATTATATATACCTGTTTCTAAACATACACATGTAAAACAGTCCATGCTGTGCTCTCATTCATAGTAATAAGACTGTTACATTTCCCTGCAACATTTGCTGGGCTCAATGCAGAAAGACATCAAAATTTGTGGCCTGATGAGCACAGTCAGTTACTGTCTGACCCTTCATGAATTCAGAAGGCATTTAGGTCAGAGGTTTGGTACAAATGGTCCTTTGTCCACCTGTCAGCAGTGCGTGGCCCCTTGTACCCTGAGAGCACCCGTGGGGGTGTGGGGGTCCAGCCATGCAGCTGGGCTGAGTGCTGCCTGCTCTGAAATGTGGCCTCTTAGGGAAATACTGAGCCCAGGGGTAATTGGGGAGGGAGGAGAAAAGGAAAAGGGAAACCTAAAGTCTATATAGCTATAATTATGCGTGATATAAGTATTTTGCACAAATGAACCTTGAGCCATTCAGCAATGAGTAAGCCCTCTAAAATACTGATAAATATACATGTGGGCTTGCTGCTCTGGGCTGGGTTTTTGCCTTTCTGGGTGCTGCCTTGGTGGCTTAAGGAAGACTAAACAGGATCAGGTTGGGTAATAAAACGCTTGGAAGCAGTTCCAGGGCCTTGGAGTATTGCTGCTGGCAGCCCCTGGCACTGTTCCTGGAGTTCCTACAGGGGTTCTCCTTCAGCCTGGGGCTGGGAGGAACATCCTCCACCTGTGTGAGCCTTCATCCCACGGTGCAGCATGCAGCCCAGGTGCTGTGAGGAGCTGGGTTCACCCTCACTGCAGTTTGGAAGTGGTGGAAGGTGCGTGCAGTTGGGAGCAGCTTGACAGCACTGATGAGAGCTGCTGCTGTAAGTGGTGCCCTGTTTTCAGTTGTCTTTCCCTCCACGTTTTGGATGAGGGAGTAGCATCAAAGCAGTGACACCCTGTGCAAGGAGCTCCGGGATCTGTCCTAGAATGGCCTCCTGCTCTTAGCAAAGCAGCCTTTCCACTCGGTGCCTTTCCCCATCACTGCCCACGGCTGTTCACATGCAGTGGCAGAGCCTTTCCTTCCCCCAGCAGCTGGATGGATGCTCAGTGGTTGCCATCACCCAGTGGGTTGGGAGCACTTTGTGTGAAGTGTCAGCACCGCGCAACGGGCTGCGCAGCGTTGCAGTGTTCTCTGTGCAGTGCTGCCTTGGTGCTGTTTGTCCTGGCAGAGGGGAATGGTGCTCTGTGGCAGTGCTGTTCTGAGCAGAGGCTGGTAGGAGCGCTGCGTGGCTGCTGTGTGGCTAAATCACTGTCATGGATGGCCTGGGGCGTAATGCGTTCTGTTCATCTCTGGACGTGTCTGGGAGAGGGGCAGTTGTTCCAGGCTGTAGAGCTGCTGAGGTTTCTGGTTTATTTTTAAGGGGATGAGAGGAACCTTCGGCGAAGCACCGGTGTTTGCTCAGGGCTGTGCAGTGACACTGAGGGCACTGCTGAGAGCCGGCCTGTTCTCTGCCTGCACTGCCCCTTGTACCTGAGAGCAGCGGGCAAAGGATGCAGTGCTGCTGGCTGTGCTGCTGGAAATCCCTTTCTGCTGCTTAAAGAGAAAGGGTCTGAGAGAGCCAAGTGCAGGGCTGTGGGATAACGGACGGTTGTCAGTCCCTCTGTTCCAAAAGAAAGGCTCCTTTGCTGGGGCTGCTCCAGGGCTGTGGTGAGTTTGGGTCACCAACAAAGCTAATTCCACGGGTTTGGTGCATGATTAACGATGGATGTGATTTTACAGCAGTTTTGGATCCGATGTTCATCGTGTCAGATGGGCAGGGCTGGTCTTAACGCAAATAACGAGCACGTGAGCCGGAGCCCCATCCTGCAGGAAGGTGACGTTTGCTGCTTGGATCCCCGTGCGCACAGCTGCGGCCCCAGGGAGGTCACAGCACGCAGCGCCGTTCCCGCTGTGCCCGTCCTCCCCTCTCCCGCTTCATCCCCGTTCCCTGCGCGGAGCAGCCGCTCCGTGTCACCGCACACCCGGCCCAGTGCAGCTCCTGGGTCCCTGAGCTCCGCACCACCGCCAGGAGGCGCAGATGGGCGCGGGGCTGCGGGCGCTACCTGTCAGTTGGCGGAGACGCTGCTGTAGCTCTTCCTGACCGGGAAGGTGAGCGGCGCTGACAGCTCCAGCGATGCCGCCCGCGGGTGCAGCGCTCTGCGGGGGTGCAGGGGGCTGCTGCCCAGGCGTGGGGAGGGCAGTGTGGGCGGCTCGGGGCTCCCCTCGGGCGGCGGGGGCTCAGCTGTGAGCACCAAGTCGGTGCTGCTGCGGGGCAGGCGCGGGGAGGGCTGCGGGCCGTGCCGCTTGGGCGGCGGGCTGTGGTTCTGGAACCGCACCGTCTTCACCTGCTGTAAGGAGAGCATCGTGTCACCGTCAGGGGCGGCATGGCGCCCGCCTTGAGCGCCAGGAGCCCCAAACCCTGCTCTGTCAGCCACGGACCTATTGGGTGCCCTGGGGGGGGAGAGCTGTCATCGGGGCGAGGGCAGGAAGGTGTTCCCTTTGTCCGGCTCTGCAGGGAGCAGCCCGCTGCAGGGCTCCGCACCCAGCTCTGGTGTTTGCTCTTTCAGTACCCGAGAGATAAGGAGAAATTACTTCTCTGAAAGAGCAGTCAGGTGTGGGAGCAAGCTGCCCAGGCAGAGGGGCAGTCACTGACAATGGTGGTGGTCCAGAACTGTGGAGATGTGGCATGGGGGGACATGGTTGGAAGTTGGTGGCTCTACTAGTGGTCTGGGGGTTGGGATCCTTCTCAACCGAAGCCATTCTATGGTCCATGGGCATGGCGGGGGTGGGTTGGGGTTGGACTTGCAGATATCAGAGGTCTTTTCCAGCCTTAATGGTTCTGCGATTTATGGGGACCCCAGTGAGATTCATGCCTCATATAAGACCTCAGAAAGCCTCAAAGTTTGATCACTGCCACTGAACTAATGAACACCGGCCCCCTCTGAAGGACACCCTGCAGCACTTTGCCTTTCTGAAGGGCTTAATTCGAACAGCAGAGCCAGCAGCACCAATATCAGTCAGCTTAAGGCAGGCACCAACCCCAGCAGCACCCATCAGCCTGTGGGCAGCACTCTGTACCTTGTCACTGCTGTTACGGGAGGTGTCCGGCTTCACCAGGATGGATGGCGGGGCTGATGCGGGCGGCCGGGGCACCGACTCACTCTTTGCCAGAGGCTCCGTGGTGTCCAGGATCACCGAACTGCAGACAGATGGAGTCCTGCTTTCCCCTCCTCTGACCACGAGTGCTGGCAGGGCTTCATGGGAGAAGTTGGGCCTCGTGCCCATCTCGGCTGTGCCGGCAGCGGGGCTGCTGTGCGGTGAGCTGCCAGCATGTGGGTACGGCTGCAGCCCGGCCGTGGGAACGCGGCGGAGGGAGCTGGCAGCCTGCAGCCCTGCCTGCCCCGGCCTCTGCAGGGACCCATCTGGGGGCGAGAATAGGGGGGGGCAGGGGAGGATGGTTAGCGGGGTCCCAGCGGGAAGGCACGGGGCAGCCGCATGCAGTGGGGACAGACGGCCCTGCAGGACGTACTCCCAGCACTGCCCGGCCCTGCGTGCTCCTGCACTGAGCCCAGGTGCCATGGGGGAAGCAGCACCCCACAGACCTGGCATTTCCCATCTTCTGCCGTTGTGCTTTTGGCCAAGCACATCTGTAAGTTTGCACCCCAGCCCTCCCCCATGGTTTGCTGCCATTGGTTGCTCTGCACTGCCTGCTCCATCTGGCAGCTGCTTTCCAGGCTGCAGCACTGGAAGTCGCACACTTAATTTCCTTGGCAGTGCCTCGCTGTTTACAAGATTGATTTTTTAATAAGAGCCACCACAGGTGCGTGAGGTTCTCTACAGCAAAATAGCTTTTAAGTCTAAAGCCTCTGACAGTGGCTCTTGCAAATGAACCAGCCAGCATCGCTGCCCATCTGCACCCCAACCTGGAAGCGTGCTGTGGCTGCTCCAACACATTCAGAAATCTGTTCCGAGGCAGCGTACCTTTCCACCTGCAGCCTATTCATGACTTCACGCACCTTGGATATTTCCATGCTGTAAAACTTGGCTCCTGAAATAGAATTATTCTATTCTCTTGCTCATCATTCCTATGCTTATTTCTAATTTTACTCTATTCTCTTTGAGTTATCAGAATATGAGAAGTATTCAGGATATGAGCTCACCAGCACTCCTACAATGGCACTGCAGAGTTTTACCCTTTTGTTCTGAGCTTCTTTCTTGATAACTCCTGATAATACCTTAATTTAACCTCCTGTAACTGCCTGTGCACGCAGAGCTCTCAGGTCCTCTGCAACAATCCCCAAACCTCTCTCCTGTGGACCAAACCTAACGCAGCTCCCAGCGCTGTTTGCACAGCCAGGGCTCGCAGCTCCCCATAGCAGCAGTTGGCAGCACCTCAGGGATGCCTGCACCCATCCCAAGCGCGGCTGCGCTGCCCATATCACAGCGCCCACCCGCACTCACTCTTCCTGGTGCAGCCGCGGCCGCGCCGCAGAGCTGTGTGCCCCGCGGGCAGCGCTGCCTTCAGCGCACGGCTCTGGCGCTGAGCGCTCTCTGATGCGCTGCCCTGGGAGGACACTGAGGAGGCCGACAGCGTCCACGAGGCGTACAGCGAGGGCAGCTTCGAGTCGGGCACGCTCGGTTTCCTGTTGGCAAAGGAGCAGAACGTCAGCTGGTGGTGGAGGAACGCGGCGGTGCGTGCGGACGGAGCTCAGCGCGGCGAAGTCCTCCGCCGCAGGCCGGCTCCGGTCCCGGTGAGGTGGGGTCCGTGCAGGCACCTCCCTGCAGGGCTGGGCGCCGCTGCTCCAAGTAATTCAGTGCGAATCCAGGGTGAGGTTTCCTGACGTCTCCCCCACATTCCCTTTGCAGACACTGTGCATTGTGAACCCACGGCCAGGTCTCTGCCCAACCTGGGTTTATTTCAGGGAAACTGAGGGCACGGGCAATTTTTTTCTCACCTAAAGTAAGCGTATATTTTAATGATTGCTCTTCCTAATGCATTCACTCAGTTGTATCCATGGCTTCCACCATTTAAATGCCTGCTCTAAAGGCAGTGACATCACTGCAGAAGCAAGAAAGCCACGTCCTACAGATCCCCACCCCTCTGCTTTGGTTCCATGCAAGGAAAAACAGATCTGAGGAGGGAAGCAAAGGAACTGCTGGGGAAGATGCCGGCCCTGCCCGTGGCCAGCAGGGCGCCCTGCAGGCAGCCGTTGTGATGCTGCCCCAGGATGTGAACCCCTTCACCCTTCTGCAGCTTCAGCTCATGAGGGCCGTGTGCCACATGGGGTGGAGAGCCGTGCAGCTGTGGAGACACGGGGACGTGGGGGGGCCTTGTCCTTGTGCCCAGTGCCTGCAGCACTGCCTGCAGTGTGGGGCTGTGTGCTGTGGGCACTGCGTGCCCGGGAGTCCCCCTGCAGCCCTGCACAGCTCATGGGGTGCTGCAGAGATAACTCACAGGGAAGAGGCTGCCTGCAGGGTTTGACCAGAGGGGATATGAATAAAAGGAGGGCCAACAGGACTGAAGAAAAGTAGATCTTGTCACTGCATCTTTCTCAGAAGCAGTAGGCAACCAGCCAAGGGCAATGAGCAATGGGAATGCTGCTGTGCCACCGTACCATGCAGGTACCCACTGGCATAAGGGATGGAGGACTAACGAGCACCTGGCCTAAGGCAAAGCACCATGAGGAGTGCAGATGTGTGCTCTGCCTGGGCAGCAGCAGCAAGAACGGTCAGAATCTGTCTCAAATCTTTCCAGTACTGTACCTAAATTCTTCCATCCCCCTACAACAACCTTCAGGGTCAGCTGCCCCAGCAGTCTGTGCAGCTCCTGCTCAGAACTGCAGACACCCATGCACGGCCCCAGCCCCAGGCACACAGCCCTGCACCCCAATGCCCCTCCTGCAGGCAGGAGCCCAGGGAGCAGCTGGGATGGGAACAGGGATGGATGCAGTGTGGAGTGCTGTGTGACCCCCCAGCACGATTCACATTACGTACAGGTTGGCTGAGAGGTGATGCTGCAGGTGGGGCAGAGTGACAATGGCTGCCGAGTGCCTCAGTGGTCCTGGAGCAGGATAGTAGGATGCACTGACCTACCGAGAGGAAACAATGCAGTATGTTAATATGAAGAGGGGCTTATTTTAGCCACTGGAGAAACCATTGAAATCACTGGACAGGCTTCATCCGTGCTTCCAAAAAGACAAAAAAGAGACACAGAACCTCACTGAGTTGCAGATGGATCCAGCAAATGAGGCGCAAGGTCATTCAACGAGAACAGACTTTTCTAGGGAAGATGAACCCTGCCTTTGGTCTTGAAAGCAAATCTTTCAAACTGCAGAAGCAAAACAATTGAATTTGAACTCCCTGAGCTGTTGTGGCTGGTTGCTGTGTGTGCCCAGCAGTGCAGCACAGGATGAGCAACACAGGGCAGCACAGTCCTGCAGCAACGTGCTGTGCTGCTGCTGGAGTTAGAAATGGAGAGAAAAAGGGAAAGAGAGGGAAACAATTTGTCTGCTTAGAAGACAGTGCTTTAGGGAACAACACAGGGACCCAGTGTGGGGCACCTGTTTTAGAATCAAGTTACAGTTAGTGCTTCTCAGTGGCACTTAGGAAAGTAGGGTTCACAGCCTACAGAGCAGGACAGAAACAATGTTTCGGGCAGGAGACAGTAAAGCATTGTAGGCTGGCACTGCCCATACCTTGAAGCACACAGTGATGTGCCTGGAAGCACAGCCCTTCCACACCTTCCAGCATCCTCCTGTCACTGCTCCACACCGCTCCCAGGGCTTCTGCACCCCTTCTGGAACTGCTGCCTCTTCTGTTATGTTTCTGGGCTCCCACCCCCCCAACATCTCCCACCCCCCAGCACCACCCCAGCACTGTGGCTGTGCCTCATTGGGCACTGTGCTCACACACCAACCAGCCAATGCACAGCACACAGACCCCTGTGTGTCCCCAGGAGAAAAATGGTTGTTCAGAAGGAAGGAAACCTGAACAGGCAGCACATCAACGCATCTGTGCTGCTACTTATGCTGTTGACAATAGCTCACACCGAGACACTTTTGGTAAAATTATATTGGGGTCATGAGACACAGTACCATTTCAATTGAATTATGGTTCTATTGTAGGGCTTCATTTCCACTCACATAAAAGAGGGCCTAATATCCAGGGCTGTTTGCAGGCTAATGCTAAGCACAAAATGCCTGCTGGGTTTTATTGTGCGGACACCGAACTGCCGGGGGCTGGCTTATTGCTTTATAAAACGTTGGAGCAGCCTTCAGTGTGAAAGATGCCACATAAATCTAAACACAACCTTTTTCCTCCCATTGCAGATGATCTGTGAAGATCCTCTATTGAGATCTTCAGACGGAGCATGAAGCAGCAGTGAGGCTCTTTGCCCCTGCAGCCGGCAGAGGACGCGCTCCCAGGGTCAGCCTGCACCCCTGGGTGCTGCAGGCAGGAGGGCTGCCCAGGGACTGCCAGTGTACAGGAGCCATCAGTCTGGAAGCAGAGAGCTGCAGCAGCAGTGGATTCAGGATAGGGCAGCAACCCCAGTTTCCAGGAGGGCTGACACCACCACTTGGAAGCAGCAGGAGGGGAGGGCACTGCTCCTGTAAGTGCTCTCACACTGTTGCATTTGCCCTTCGTGCAGAAGCCTGCAGCAGCCTCCAAGGAGAGCTCAGCAGATGGGTTCTACCAAAATAGGGGCTTCAGTCAGGCTTTTATGCTGGGGCTCAGGACGATGGCATGGTCCATGGGCCCCCCAGCCTCCTCCTGCCCCAAGTGCCACCCAGAGCAGGTGCCCAGGGCCACGTCAAGGAGCTTTGGAGATCTCCGAGGAGGGAACTCCAGTCCCTTACTTTCTATAGGTTCCCGGGGTCCCTGGGCTCTAAGAACTGACCTTCCCTGTTCAAAAGTGTCCCCAGCAGCCTGCTGTGCTGTCATCCCCCAGGTGCTACCAGTGCCACACCATCACACGCCCTCCATCTGGCCGCCCGCCCCACGCGGACCCGCAGCAGCCTCACCTGGGCGGGGGTCCCGCGGGGCGGATCCTCACTGCCGGCAGCGGCCACGCTGGGGTTGCTGGAGCTGATGAGCACCGGGGAGCTGATGCGCAGCGCGGGGCGGTCGGCAGGGGCGTGCACCATGCGGTTCAGCGTGTTGAGGGCCGTGGTGATGGAGAAGGGCCGCAGGCTCTTGCGCCGGGCATCGGGCGCCTTGTGCAGCTCCTGGCCCTGCGCCTTCGGGGAGGCCACGCTCAGCGGTGTGCAGCGGAGCGGGGTGGGCCAGGAGCCTTTGCTGCTTTGCAGGAGCTGCCGTGCTGTCGTGTTTGGCTGCAAGAGACACAGGGAAGGCCCGGGGACTGCTGCAGGTCCTCCTCAGCAGCACGGCCGCAGGCAGGACGCAGCCGGCTTCATGGGCATCTATGGAACATGGAGCTCGAGTGCTTCCCTGCCGTGCTTTCAGCAACAAGTTCTGAACACCAAATTATCAGCGCAGAGCTGGCAGCCAAATTAAAACTGGTTTGGAAAACACACTGCTCACACAGCCGGGCGCTGCCATCGAGCCCCCATTGCCTGTGGCTTCTGAGCAAGGCTGGAGCCCGCTGTGCCCCTGCAGCCCATGGCACTCATGGGATGCTGCTCCTGAGCAGAGCCCAGCCTCGTACTGGAAGTGCTTGTGGGAAGGGCCCAGCCCTGAGCATACAGAGGCAACGCTCAAGCAGTATTTCTTGGAAACTGCTGATCACTACAGCATTAATACATAGGGCATGTGGTGACAGTGTTTTTCACCAGGATGACTGCCAGAGGAATTAATCATGATTTACTGCTGACATGAACAAATTGCAAAACTTGGAGATTCTCACCCACTCATGTGAGGCAATGCGCCCGGCTGGGGATGAATGGCAGCGGCTGGCGTGGGGCAGGGAGCTGCTGCTCAGTGCTGTCATTCTGCTGCACGGATTATTTGTTCATTTCCTTCCTCCTCACTTCTTACAGCGAGGTTTAAAAAGAATCATGTGTGCACATGTACACATACAGGCTGGTCATAGCGTCATTTCTCTGTGCAATTAAACCGCAGCCAGAGCCCAACTTCTCTGCCTTCTCTAAGAGCAGAGAGCCCATTAAAGGGCACAGATGGGAGCATCAAAGCCAGGAAAGCCCCGTGCCTCTCAGAGCAGACACACCGCTGCTCCTCTATGGTTAATTCCTAACTCCTCGGTGGCTCTGTGTGGCCCTGCCTGGCTCATTTCTGTTAACGTCAGGCTTAAATGAGTTAAAACAATTTAATTAAATGAAAAGATGTTTTACCAAATATATTAGTGCTTCAAA
The DNA here is from genome assembly GCF_987193195.1 of Phasianus colchicus. NCBI lineage: Eukaryota > Metazoa > Chordata > Aves > Galliformes > Phasianidae > Phasianus > Phasianus colchicus. The sequence continues at coordinate 18,268,524 of NC_143450.1, read as the reverse complement.
CAGGACGTTCTACTGCTGCCCTTTTATAAAACAGCCACAAAGAGGTGCTTGCTATAATTATGGTGATTATAAGTGTTAATTCTGTTTCGAGGAATTCTTGTTGGTGCCACACTCCCACTCTGCAGCTGCACCACAGGAGCACAATTTGTGTTCGGAGCGGAGCTGTGAGGGCTCAGCTGGGCTCTGCCTGCTGCCCATGCTCTGCCCCCGCCTTCCCCACAGTGCAAAGTCCTGTGGTGCCGTGCCAGGGCTGTACCCACCTCCACAAACAGCACGGGGAAGATGCCCACTTTGTCGCCCAGCTTGCCCTCGGCCCAGTTGCCATCGACTCTGCTGATGACGGTGATGATGTCTCCCTGCAAGGCAGAGCGCTGTTAGCGGGCGGCTCGCCCCACATTTCACAACGCTGCACCTCAGTGCTGCTCCCCTGCCAACCCTCTGCTCCTTCTCGTGTGTCTTTGTTCCCAAACACAAGTCCTTATTCAGCACAATGCTCAAGCGTGGTTTTTGTTTAAGGGTGCAAGCGTGGCTGAATGCGGACATGGGCATGAGCCTGGCGAAGGGGATGGGAGACACAGAGGTGCTGTTTGGAGGCTCCCACCTTGTGGAAATGTCTCTGCAATCACCACTCCCAGAATGAATAACAAAAATGGCATTTTAGCTCCAAACCAAGGAAAAGGTCAGTGTGTGTGGTGGGGCAGTAAGGATCACACTGCCACAACCCTCAGCCCATTACTTCAGGAGCTGAAATTGCCTGATGCTATTGCGGCGCAGGTGTTGGAAGTATGATGGCAGGGGTGGGTGGCAGGTGGGGCGACAGGCAGGGGTGGGGTTCTTCCCAGTATGGGGATGCTGCCAGATCAGGGACACTGCAGGGCTGCAGGCAGCCACAAGAAGATGGAAGATTTTTGAAGGTCTGCATAACAGCCAGCTTTGCTTCTGAAGAATGAGCTCGAGCTGTGCTGCATGGCAGGCAGGTGCAGCCGGAGCACTGGAGCAGGCATCCCAGAGAGGTTTTGGTGCTCCTACATGCAGCGCTGCTCTGCACTGCTTCTCTCCTCTGGCTCCTCTTCTTGGTCAGGAGGCACAGGGAACTCCAGAATCTTTGACTCCTTGCCTTGCATTCACTCCACACTCAGCCCTGACCCGCTGGAGCCCAGACCTGCCCCTGTGCCTCTGCTTCCAGCTGGCCAGAGTGCAGGAGCATCTGTGCTGTGCTGGGGAGGGATGGTGGCTTCTGCAGGGACACTGCTGCCTCCAGGCACTGCTCTCTGCTGTGCTCTGCACTGCCTCACCTCCTTCTGGCAGCACAGGGACAGCTGACTGCTGGGAAGAGCAGTTGCACTGAGAGCCATATCCTCTAGCTGAGAGCAAACCCGAGCTCTGCAGACTTTGGGGAATGAAAGTAAATACAGGAAAAGTTCAGGTCCTGCTCTGCAGCGTGTGCCTCCAGCGGGCTGCCTGAATGTGTCTAGGCTGTGTAAGAGAAGAGTTCTCAGACCTGCAAGCGAATTTCTTTGAGATGTCACTGGGCATCTTTTTAGGCTCTCTTTCAGTGATCTGGTGGGAGAGCAAACTGCCACCAGCAGCTGCTGCTCATCAACTCCATCAGTCAAACCGGGGCCTGAAATGGCTGCTCAGGGTCGCACTGCCCTCTCCCAGGATGCTCTCATTCTGTGTCCGTGCACCCCCCTGGGGGAAGCTGGCTTTAGTCACTGCTGTCAGTGTCTGGTGGGGCTTGAAACCTTCCCGGCTCTCAGCGTAGAGCTGCTATAGTGCTGCGAGGCAGCAGAATGCGATGCAATCTAAAGAGCACCGGCCCGGCCCGTACCGCCCAGCCCCCGCAGGGCGGTGTTACCTTGTGGAATGACAGGCAGTCGTTGTTCTCACTCCTATCCCTGCTCCTCAGATCGAAGTTGTAAAGAGCCCTGCAGAGGGGCGGCGGCAGCGGCGGCTGTTTGATGACCTGCACGGAGCTGGCTGGGAAGACCCCGCTGACGCCGTTCAGCTCCCCCAGGTACCAATTCTGGTCCAGCTGCCGCAGCAGCACGATGACGTCCCCCTTGTTGAAGCGCAGCTCCCCGGGGTTGTGCCCCCGGTACGAGAACAGCGCTTTGGCTCGCGGCACCTGCGGGACGAGGAACAGCACAGAGCTCAGCCGGGCAGCGGCGCTCAGCGCAGGCACAGCTCCACAAGCATTTGTCATTGCTGGGAAAAAGGCAGAGGGATAAGAAGGCTGAAGCATGCATTTGTGCGACCAACTGCCCCCATCCTTTCTTGATGTCTTTTTCTAATGAAATCGAGCTCCAAAATACTTCTTCTAAATGTGTATCCAGATGAAAAGCAGGCTGAACTTGTCTGAGAATATTAAGGAACAATTAATGCCTTAATGTAGTCATCCCACGGGATCCTACTGCCTGCTGTAAGTTCCCTTCTAATAAAATCTCTCTGGGAATGAATTTGGGTGTTTCTGCTCTGGTGTGGCCAGAGCTGGCAACAGCTGTGCAGCTCCCAGCAGCTGCCACCTGCAGTGCCCAACAGCACGGGGCTGGGGAAGAGCCCTTAAGATTTTGGTCCTCAGTCTGGATTACAGGAAGAGAAGCTTCTTAATGTTACTGTTGTCATGGTATAATATGAGAAAGAAGAGAGATGCCAGAGCCAGCAGATGTGAGGGACTGTCATCGAAATAAACCCATAAAGTTCATTTAAAATAACAGCCTTCCTGACCTTTATCCACACCAGAAAACTCAATTTAACACAACAGGCAGCAGACCATTGCTCTGAATGAAGGCAGGCCCACCCTGGCTGTGATGCTGTGGGAGGGGGGGCTGGCAGCTGCAGCAGGTGCCCATCCTGCAGTGCGTCTGTGCTCTGCTGAGCAATCTGAGATGTGCCTTTGGAAATCAGCAAACTGGAAGGCTTGCTTTTAGTGCTGTAGAGGACTGATGGAGGTCCCTTGAGCACAGTCCTCTGTCCCACAGCAGCACATCCTAAAACAACGGAGCAGCCCCTGTTTGTGCTTTCAGTTCTTTGTAACGTTGCCATGTTGTGTGAAGCACGGAGCGAGGCAGTGAGGCAGAGCTGTGCTGTGCCCATGGATGGAGCTGCCGGCTGCTGCCCTGCATGGGGCTGCTGCTAGGATGGCAGCACTCAGAGCTGGGGGACCAGCATCCTCCTGGGGCATTGGTCACATAACTCCGCTACTTTAGCACAGTCTGTATTTGGACAATGAAGTCCCATCACTTGTCAGGTGAGCTCCATCTGGGCTCACATCAGCTCCCCAGAGTGGTCCACACACCACCTGCCCTGCCTGGACCTCTGGGAGAGCAAGAAGGGGAGGACAGAAACACAGCACTGGTTTGTTTGGGGTGACCAAAGGAGCACAGGAGAGGATTGCAGTCTGGGGAAGAGAACATCTTCCAGTGCTCCCAAATGCTGACAGGAGGAGAAAGGAACCAGGAGGAGAAAAAAATTTATGTGCTGCATTTTCTTCAAAGCATTTGGAACAGGAAGCAATTAGTTTAATGTTTTGTTCTAATTGACTCATCTTGTCTGTTAATTTGCAGTAATAGTAAACACATGCACTTGGCTTAGTAACACTGAAAGTGCATTGGTGAAAAAAAAGGGAAATCATAACAACCAAATTCAGGAGAGCTTTGCTCAGCGATCCCCACTCAGTGCCTGGGCTGGAAGTACAGAACCAGCAGTGCTGCCAGAGGAAACACACTGCAAAGGCCTTGCAGTGCATGGCCCTGTGCAGCACAAAAACCACACAGCAGCACAGGGCAGCCCAGCCATGCGCCATGGACACAGCACGGGTAGCACCTGTGTTAGGAGAAAAACAAAAGGACCCAACTGTGGAAGCAGGCGTGTAGAGGAGGAACACAAACGTCCGGGGATGATGAGAGAGTGGTTGCACAGGCCAAACATAAAAGGAACGGAGAACAAGTTATGGAAATGTATTGAAAATAAGAGAAACTCTGAAATGAAATGCAAAACTGTTACTACAGGGAAAAGTCAAACAAGCGACAGTGTGGAGAAGCCTGGAATGTTCTTCCTTCAGCAAGAAGAAGAGTGCTGAGTGGGATGGGGATGTCTGTGCAGAACTCAGCCCTGGGGGGTGAGGAAGGGGTCATTACATCCTGAACAATTCCTGCTCTTCTGCAAGAGCTCCTGGAAGGCAGAACTGCTTCCAGAGGATGGGAACTTGTTGCAGAACTTGTGCATGCAGACATCTGATTGTTAATGTTAATGCTTCTATGCTTCTTTAGCATCCGAAAACTATGCAGAATTTTGGTCTGCTGGGGGACACCCACAGCAGGAGCAGCACAGCACCTCTCTGCCCTCTGTGCTGTGGGTGACCGCTCCCACCCGATGGATTTGAGGCTGAGAAGGGAGAGAGAATTGTTTAATTATTTTCGGCATTTGGCATCAGCTGTGCCAGGCAGTCATCCAACACGTCTGAGTCTCCCTCCATAGCAAACAAAGACACAAATTGAATACATGCATGCGAGTGTAAGGGAGCGATTCAAAGCATCTCCTCATAGCTGGGAGAAACGTGCGCTGTAATTATCTTCAATGGGCTCGTTATAACCTCCTCACTATTGACAGCGGGTGAACGTGAGCACATCCTCACAGCACTGAGATATCAAGAGGAACGTGGGGCTGCTCGGGTCACGGGGGAGGCACGGCTCGGTGCTGGGATCGGGGTCCAGCTGGATGCTGGCAGAGGCAACGCATACCGGCGCCCTGCGCCCGGCAGCACCGCCTGTGCTGGCAGTGTGGGCGCTGCCTGCGGAGCTGCCCTGCATCCGGGCCGTGCAGCAATATTCCCATAGCACCCAGCAGCCTCGTCGAGAGGAACAGTTTATTTCTAGGATAGCGGTAATCTTTGCCAGGAAGAAATCCAGTCCTGGGCATCTTCCAGTTTCGTTGCTCCGCGTTGGCCGTGTGCGCGGTTCGGGACAGCGGCTCGTCGTGCAGCCGTTGGTTCTGCAGGGCTGCACGCAGCGCCTCGCGCCGCTCCCGGCCCGTTCTGTGCAGGCGGAGCTGCGCTCCGTGGGGCCGATCGCCATCAGCGCCGCGTCCCAACCTCGGCGGGCTTCGCGGGAGCCCCCAGCGAGGCTGCCCGCCCTCGGGTGCGATGGACGAGCGCTGCCCGTCTCCTTTGTGATAGCGCGGTGCTCAGGGCTCTTCGGGATCCAGACGGATGCAAGGAGCTATTTGAATGTAAATTAATTGCCATCGCAATTCTGTTCTTCTGCTTTTCGGCAGAGGAGATAACTCCCGCCTCGTCACGCAGAACAAAGCCATCCGAAGCAAACCCGTCGCTCCCATCTCCTCGGGTAATTACGTCTGAGGGCTCAGACAGCTGTGGTTTCTGAGTTCCCCTCCCAGGTCTGCTCCCACCTGCCAGGTGCCAGCAGCCGCTCCCAGCCAGCGCCAGGCCGGGTCTGCGTTCATGTGGGGCACGAGGGGCTGCAAGCATAGGGGCTGCAAGCATGGGGGGCTGTAAGCACAAGCCCGAGGCCGCAGCCAGGCATGGGAACATGGCCCACAGCTCAGAAACTGAAGGGCAAGTGGGGATGCGAGGAGGGGGACGGAGCAGCCTGCACAGCACGAGGGGCAGCAGAGTGAGGAGAGCAGCCGTGTCCTGCAGCCCCACAACCCTCGGGATCAAACCCGTTCTGAGCTGTGCCTGCTGTTGATGTGGCTTCAGGCCACAGGGAGGAATGGGAAATGGGGACGGTGATGTCAGGAGGCATAGAGCAGCCCTTATCGAGGGCTCTGCAGCAGTTTGTGACTCAGAGCCACCGCTCCCAGCCCTGGGGCTCTGTAGAGATGCCGCAGCAGCTGTGGCAGAGGACAAGGCCATATTAGGCTTCACTTGATATAAAGCCACAAGAGAGGTTCGAGGTGAGCAGAGCCGGTGCCAAGATGCAACAATGCAGGCATTCCACCTGCGCCTGGCCTTGTTTCAGAGCTGTGCTCCTCGGTGCAGACAGAGCTGGCAGTGATGTGGGGCTGAGGGCTGAGCTGGGACCCAGAGCTGGAGCAGGGCCAGGGTTCTGCTCTTTGGGCACCACTGCTGTACGTGGCTCTCAGCTGGCTGTCGGTGCTGCAGTCAGCACACCGCGATGGCGGCTGCGCTGCGTGTCACGGCTTTCAGCCGCATGGAAAACAAATGTGTCAGCCCTCAGCATGCCCCAGCATGACGTGCTGCTTTGGGACCACGTGGCCCCGCCGTGCCTGCCTGCAACGTGGGGAGGAACCCCAGCACTGCTCCTCTGCACTTTCCACCCGTGCGTGTCCCTCTTGGCTGCAGTGCTGTCAGCTGTGCCCATCGGGCCGTGGCGGGGCAGTGCTGTGCAGCAGTGCCAGAGTCGTGGAGGGGCTGAGGCGGTGGCTCATGAGGCTGCAGGAAGCCAATGTCTCCGTGCCTCTCCGTGTCCTTGCCTCTTGTTAAACCTGCCAGCACCTCGCACTTTGCTTTTGCCCTGCAATGGCAAAGCTTTGCTTTCGTGTTATTTCAGCAAAGTGCTCGCTTAAGGATGGTGCATCTCTCCATTCCTCTGTGACCTCTGCCTAGCAGATGTTTTGATGGTAAGTTTTCAGCTATATGTGACGTGTGATGTGCTGCCCTTGGTTGACCCACAGGCCAGGCCTGGAACAATCACTGCCCCCATGCCCTTGGCTGCACTCGCTGTAGCCCAGGCCTGCAGCTGGATGAAGGAGCCGCTCTCCTCCTTCTGTGCTTCCACTTTCGAAAAGAGTCTGACTGTCTCTGAAACCAAGGTATGCATGATCCCAGCAGATGTGGTTTCTCAGCAGGCAAGCTTGCTCTCCCTTCCCTGCAAAACCATTCAGAACTTCTGGGTTCCCAGTTGTCCTGAACCCATGAGGAAAACCTCGTAAGGGATCTGATTTCCACAGGAGACATATTTGTCTCTCAGAAATAGCGCCCAAGCTGTGTTGTCCTTCCTGGCATTGGTAGAAGAGGAATCTTCCCTAGGCCAGGAATGAAAAGCTGGGCTCAATCACCCACTTACAGGTCATAAGGAAAAAGTTTTCTTATAAATTTGTCATCACTCAGTTGTGTGGTGCCTCGCACAGTGCAGTCCTGAGGCTAAGTGGAGTTTGAGCACATGAAAATTAGTAACAGCAGAGCAAATCGTTGCACTGAGGGACAAGCACTGCAGATTCCCCTGTGAGGAGAGCAAAGGAGAGCCAAAGCAGAGTGAGAGACAGCTCAGCCCAAAACATGGCACTGGTATTCTCACTGCCTTGAGCCGTGCTTCTCTTGGGCACTGCTGAGCTTCGCCTGGCAGAGCCAGTGTGAACGTGCCTGTCGCAGTGCCCATGCCAGGGAGTGCAGCACATCCCATGCAGGTGCTGAGCTGCATGTGTCCAAGTGGCAGCCAGGTGACGGCAGGCAGCAGTGGCGAAGAGCCTCAGACTTTCAGCCTCCTCGCTGACCACGGCGCTTAGAGGTGAACACGATACCCTGCAGAAATCCTGCTGTTCTATTCCTGACTTGCCATCTGAGTCTGACTCATTGCCTTGGTAACAAATTAAAACACTTTCATGTATTTGCAGCTCAGCACCTCATTTTGTGGAACCAGGGAAACTGGCTCCTGCTGCTGTCCCGGTGCACAGAGTGGCCCAGGAGCGCCCGGCCCCGCTGCGCCTGGCTGCTGGAGGCACACAGTGCTGTGCGGGCTCTGCATGGGGAACCCAGCACCCTGCCTGCCCCATGGCTCCACGGTGCTGTTCTGCCTGTGGCTGCCTCTGCCCAGGACAGATGGATGCCCTGGTGCCACGCTGTGTGTAGTTCCAGCTCTGCTCCACAGCCACAGCTGAGCGCAGCGCTGTTGAATGCAGCTCTCTAGGGTATGCATTGTTGGGTGATGGATACGGATGTGACTGACCTTTACTATAGACACAAGAAGCTAAAACCGTGTGCAGAGGAAAAACCATGCAATAGTGAACAATTACGAGGTAAAGACTGACACTTGGGTCACCCTGATGGGAGCAGCAGAGGAGAACTGGGGCAAATCTCTCCTCCCAGAGCATCACCAGACCCCATGCATAGCAAAGTGCAGCCCTGCACTTTGCAGGTGGAAATGGCCTGGGGCAGGCTGGCTCTGCATGGAGCTGGGTTTCCCCCCGCAGCTCTGTGCCTGGCACAACAGCCCTGTGACAGCACAGTGACCAGCTCTCCTCTTCCAGGAGGTTTTGCAGATGGGTCGGAGATGTGTTTGCCCCTCCTGGATGCAGCCATGAAGGTGGCTCTGAGTGAGGTTTCACCAAGATCCAGCAATCCAAATCCTGTCTGTCAAATTCAGAAAGGAGCTGGAGCTGTTTCTGGAGGAGCAGAAAATACCGAGCGCAGGCTCTATATATAGTGCCCATGTGAAGGTGGCAACGTTGGAGTGCGATGTATTTTTATCCTGGAGAGCTGTTATCTGCCCATCTCCCACGACGTGCAGGAGGGGCGGCTGCAGTGCGCGGTTCCTGCGGGGAGCAGCTGAAGGTGAGGCAGTGCGGTGTGCTGTCCCGGCCGGCTGCAGGGCTCAGAGCCCTTGCCTTGCCTTGGCCCCCACATTCACTGCCCTGTATGGGCGCTGGCTGGGAGTGCTGAACTGCAGCATGCAGTCTCCTGCTGCTCACATGTCCGGGCTGGGGCTGGGTAAAGGGATGCTTTGGTGCAGCAAGAATCACATCCTGCACATGGTAGGGGCGGCTCCGAGGAGTTCAAAGGATTCAGTGTCAATTATTTGTGCGTTCACCTCCTAGCAAATGCTTTCATTCCTGAGTTCCAGACGGTTTATTACGTGGAGATCCTGAAAATCCAAAGTCTTGTCCTCAGCACAGACGGTGAAGTCCCGGGGCCCAGGCAGACCTCCCTGCGCCGCCTCCTGGGCAGCGCCCCGCAGCACTGCCACCTGCAGCCAACTGGGCTGGGCATGGCAGGGTGAGAGGGGAGCTGATGGGCAGGTAAGACAGAGCTCAGGATGGGCTGCAGCTGGAACTCCTGGCTCCTTGCAGCACCTGGCCTGCGTGCTGTGCTCCCAGTGGTGCTGCAGCTCTGCTGGGCCTGCTGGCATTTTGCACGCCAAGATGTGCGGATCTTTGGTTTGCTTTGGGGATTTGGTTGGTGTTTTTATCATGCTTATGCGGATGAAGAGCAACAAGCTGGCAAGAAAGCATCTCTGGGAGGCGAAACTTCACTCGAACTTGTGATTTCTCAGCTCCACGGAGTAAAGGAAGTTTATTTATAGATGGTCTTTTCTGTAAAACGAAATGTGTCCTCTATCCTGCCTTGATGGTGCACCAGGCTGCAGCACAGCACGGTGTGCGCTAATTTTATTTGCTCTGTAGCATGAAGTGGTGCACATCCCAATGGCAATCAGCAGTCTGCAGGCGGGGGTGGTGCTTCTTTGGAGACCCCACCACCTCCCAGCACAGGGAGCGCTGCACCGGGGAGCAGCGCGAGAGCAGCAGTGAGGAGCAGGATGCAGAGAGCTGTTCTCTGGGCTCCCAAAAATAGAGCAAGCGTTTGTTTGGGGGCGGCTGTCCCATGGGAGCCCAGCCTCAGTGCTGGAAGCCCTGCAGCAATCCCAGCACTCCCTGAGCAACTGCTGGATGGCTACGGCCAATCCAGGCAGTTCCCTTTGGGACCACACAGCCCCGCGGGGATGGGGACACAATATGCTGCCCATGAGGTGGTGGGGACAGCCACGGTCCTGGGGACTGAGCACAGTGCCACAGGGGCTGACATCAGAGTGCTGGGAGCTGCCCGCGTGTGGGATGGCTGGCTTCACTGCTGAGAGTGAGTGCTTTTGGCCCCGCTTTGGGATTTTGGTAATGGGGTCATTCCAGGAGTGTTAGCAAAGCCTTGAGGATGGTGGAGGAAAAGTAAATCAGCTCAGTTCAAACTTTTCCACAGAAGAAGTCTAAAAATAATCGCGAGCCCAGATTTCTGTTTTGGAAGAGCAGCGTTTGTTAAATTATAATGACAATAATAATAGTAAAAGTAGTAGTAATAGCAGCATTAAGGACTTCTGCTGCCTTAGCCAAGCCCGTGGAGAGATGCTGACTCTGGACTGAGAACAGGGTCCTTGGCTCTCTGGGCTGTCACTGTTTGGTGGCCCTGGCAGTTGGCCCAGGGTTGGACAATGGCAATGCCACCCTGCTGTGTGCTGCCCCGACCCGTGAGACTGCTGGGAACGCTCTGGGAGCCCCAGCAGGGAGCTGCCATTGAGCAACACCCACAGCTGCCCCTGAGCATCCTGAGCACCGGTAAAGGAATGTGAAAGGGCTGAGAGGAAAGCTACAACCTGTGTGCTGCACTCCTTGCGGCGAGCTGCCCTCCAACTGAGTCTTGTGCTCTGCTGTGCATTTCAGGGCCATGCTGGATGTTGCCCTGCAGGAAGCCCCAGGCCATGAGCTCAGGAGGTTGGCTTGGAGCGGGGAGACCCTCTGGTGGCACTGAGGCCCCTGGCTGTGCGCATCCCCTGCTGCACAGAGCTCACAGCTGGGCAGAGGCATGGGGCCTCCATGGCACAGCAGTGACAGATGTGCTGCGGGTCTGCAGGGCTGAGGGGTGCCCTGGGCTGATCAGAGACATGGCACAGAGTAGTGCAGGTGGATGAAAAGGAAATTCAGAAATATAACCCCAAATTCAGGCAGAGGTAGGCTCCCTTCATAGGTCTCATGCTACATCCTAATTATTTCAAAAAAGCTTTTGTACTGTTAGAGAAAATGACAGGAACAGCTTACAGCTTTAAAATTAGCTGAGGAAAGCTTCCCTAGATGAAAGTAGAGTTCACTGAATCTCAAGGTGTTTTGCTAGGGACTCAAATGTCTCTTTACCTTCCTCTTTAATTCTGGAGAAACTGAGGTGCCTTTCTCCATCCCTGATAGTTACAGCCCTGCTGTGACTGATCTGACGGCTATCACACCCAGTGAGTCGCCTGAAAGTTAAAGCATCAGAAACGCCCCCTGAAAGTCAGGAGGGACCTGAAAGCTCCAGAGAAAAGCAGCAAAGTTTGTGTAAAGAGGAAGGCAAACCGCGTTTGTCTGAGCCTGGGGCTCAGCACAGTTACTGCTACGATGAGCTCCAAACAGAGAAATATCACAAGGAAACAGCGGCCAGATTTGCAAACGAAAGAACAATCTCTCTTACTCCAAACATCCGTGCAGCATTGCTGGCACGGCAGTTTGGCACCCGCGGCACGCAGGAACAGAGCTGTGCGCTCACACAGCCACGAGCGCGGGCGCTGCTTACCCCGTCCGTGAGGCTCCTGGGGGCGGCGGGCGGCCGGTGCTGGGCGAGCTGCAGACCCCGCGGGGCCCTGCGGATGCAGGCGGGGGAGGACAGGAACCCTGAGCGCTGCATGGAGCCAAAGCGGGGCGCATTCTGCCCGTACCTGACACCATCCAGCAGGCGGATGAGCAGCAGGTTGGCCGGCAGCTGCTCGATGCCGCAGAGGACGAGCGTCCTGCACTCGGGGCACCGGAGCTCCTTCTGGGACTTGAGGATCCTCTGCAGACAGGGCTTGCAGAACGTGTGCTGGCACGGCAGCACCTTGGCCGTGGCGTCGAGCTTTTCGAAGCACACTGGGCACTCCAGCAGGTCGAGCAGAGCCAGGTCGTCCATCGTCAGCACCGAGCCGCCGTCACGGCCGTGCCGGAGACGTCCACATGGCACAGACACGGGCGTTGGGCTGAGGCAGGCACCCTGCGCGGAGGGGAGGAGGAATCAGGCTGCTGGAGCCTGTACCGCATCCCACCTACATGGCAAGGCAGCGCCTCACGAGCCCATTTGCAAATGCCTACTTTGCACTCCCATCCAAGCTGCGGTGAGTCAGTGCTGATTCAGGAGCGAGGGGGCCGTGCCCAGCAGCCCCGCGTGGCACCGTGCGGTGGGGCAGGGCGGGCACCGTCCCAGCAGCACCCCGAGGAGCTCCGGCCCGGCCCTGCTCTGCTCTGCGGGCGCCTGGCGGCACGGCACGGTGCGGGCGCAGCCCGATAAGATCAGCCTGAGCTGTTTACTCCCGGCTCCGGCTCCAAGCAGCCCCTCGCACACCCATGCACCGCCTCGCTCCCAAGATCAGTCCTAATTAAGCTCTCTGCCTACCGGTTTTGACAGCAGCTCTATAAAAAGCCCTCCGAACGCAACTACGATCCCGTTTTACCTTGGAGGGACGTGGGGAACTCTGTGCCGACGTCCTCACCCACCAGGCTGCCTCAGCTCCCGCAGCCCAGCGAGATTATTCCTCCCACAGCGCAAAGTCACTCAACCCGTTCGGCTCCTTCGGGGCTGCGCTGGCTGCGCTCGGGCGGGCGGCTCTGGGCTCAAGTCACAGCTTGTGGGAGAGCAGCAGCTCCCGTGTGCTGGCCAGGTGAGAGCAGTGCCGCCCGTGCCGAAACCTCCCCTGGTGATGGTGTGAGAATGCGGAGGTTTGGCGGTGTGAGCTTCTCACTGCTGGGGCTCTCCCTGCCTTGGTGGTGAGGTGCCCGTGGCCATGAACATCCTCACACACAGCTAGGCCAGGGCTGGGCACCGGCAGTGCTGCTCCCAGGCTCTGAGCTGCAGATGCTTGAGCAAGCCAGGAGTGCTGCTGGGGATGGCAGAACCCAGCCTTGTGCTGCCTGAGCAATGTGGCTCTGTGTCCCAACATGAGTCCCAGCGGCGGCTCCAGCAACCCCATCTGTGCCCACGTCCTCCCTGCACGGTGATGGGTTGGTGATGCCCAGGAGGGTGCTGCTGCCTGCAGCACTGTGACACTCACACAGCCCTCTGAACACTGGGCCACCTCCACCCGCACCATCCCAGCACGGCTTTCATAGGGGGCCAGAGGAGTGGGAAGGTGCAGATCTAATGAGATTTATTTTGCACACCTCCATTTCTGGGTGGGCTGGACCCATCGGGCACACTGCACTCTCAGGCTTTAGCCCAGAGGGATTTGCTGTCCTGCTGGGAGCTCCCTGAGCAGCACCAACCACTGCTGCAGGGATGGCCGCAATCTCAGCTGTGTGTTTGCAGCCTATGAGTTAGAGGAAAGGACTGTAGATCTAAAGGGTTTATTTCTATTTGGTGCTTTTACACACAATGCAATACTACTGTGAGTGCAGGACACATTTCACTTCTCTGAGAAGGACTATTTCCAGAAGCATTCAGCAGATACAGTAAATGCGCTTCTTTCAGTGATTTTTCCGCACAGTGTGATTTTGTCAGAGCAATTTCTTTTAAATGGCGGCCATTTGGCTGAATTAAACACTGACATCTTCAGGATAATGCACAGAAACAATTACTTCACTCTGTTTCATCTCAGGTCTCCATTTACTTTGGTATTTCTTTGTAGTCTGTCATACGCTGATTCGCGCTTGGCTGACAGCGCACACTTTGTAATGAATGACGTTGAGAACAACATCCTGTGTCAGGCTGCTGCTTTAAAATGCAGTGTGTGACATCAGCCATACTGAGAACAGGTTTTGAAGTCTGTTTTTTGTCGTGTTTGTTGGTTTTTTTTTTACATTTTCTTCTCTATTTCTGTTCTGTGGTTCGTGCACACATGGTGTATTTTCATCTGACTGGGAACGAATTACAAAATACCGTGCAGTTGGGAACTGGTGGGGATGAAGCTGAGAGCTGAGTTTGTGCTCACAGGTAGCACTGCTCTCAGATGCAATTTGTTCACGAGTCCTTTAAAAATTCTTTTAACTTTTCCTAAGTCCTGATTTGAACTAGTTGTGGTCAATGGGTGGGACTGAAAGCTCCTATGAGAAGCTTGCACACCTCACCACACATTTCTCCTGCCCATGGTGGATTTCCATGGAAATCTGTGGGTGCTGCACAGGCGCGGGTGAATCACTGCTGCCCTGCATCCCAGCTGGCCCCAGACGCATCCCAGGCACATCCCAGCTGCATCCTGACCACATCCTGGCCAGTCCCAGCTGTGCTCCCACTGGGTTCTATCTGTGCTGGCTCTCAAGGCCAAGGCAGGAGCGGGGTGCTGGGTGCCAGGAGCCTGCTCCAGTGTCTGGGGGCTGCTCTTCTTTATCCTGAACAAAACAAGGCAGGTATAGTGCTGGCAATCTCCTGAGAGCGCTGCCATGTGCTGCAGCTTGGGGCAGATCTTTCTTTGCCCCCAGCAGTGTCCACACAGCTCCCTGCCTGCTGTGCACCACGAGCCCTTCAGGCAGGGGTGGCCACTCTCCTGCCCAGGAGTTTCCAGCTGCCCTGCCAGGCAGAGAGGATCAGAGAGGCTCTGATCCTGATTGCAGTCGCTAGGCTTTGCTGCAATATAAAAAATGGATGATTCCAACACTTAGCATTACACAACTCCTTAAATCTTCAAAGTGCTTTCCAAATACTAATTCAGCTGTGGAACGCCCCTTGGGCTGCGTGTAACCTCCCCCCCCTCCACTTTGCATGGAGGAGCTCAAGTATGAGGCCACTCAGCAGACCAGTGCCCAGTCTGGGGCTGGGCTGTGCAGCTTTCCTGCTTCTCAGTGTTCAGACCGTCCCACAGAGCTCTATCATCTGCCTCATAACTGGGGTTAAAGCACAAAGGCAGAGCTGTGAAGCTGCTGGTCCTTCCCTTTCATTTAAGAAGTTTGTGCTTGATGCTGATGCTGTAATTAGCTCTGGGCTGGATGAGGCCATGTGCTGCTCCTCTGCGGCTCCATTGCTCTGAACCTGCGTAGCAATGCACAGCCCTGGTGCTGGCAGGGAACCACGCAGTGCTGGGAACCAGCAAGAGACGTTCCAGAGGTGCAGCACTGAGGGGCTGTGTGCACATCTGCAGGAGCTGCGCTCCCAGCTCGTCCCCGCAGTCCCCTGTCAGCAGCAGCCCTGCACTGAGCAGGGTTCTGTCCGGCCAGGTCAGCCACTGTGGAGGAGAAAAGTGTGGAAACAGCATTTCCTTCCATCAGCTTTGAATTTCACATATTGTATCTGCTGACCATTTTGAGTTCTTGTGACTATGAGACAGTAACGTACAGAAGCTCGGGGCTGCACTCAGTGGGGCCACAGCAATGCGCAGGGTCACAGTGTGTGTGGGCAACTGGGCAGCAGGGCACGGGCTGCAGCATCTTGTGGGGTTTATAAAAAGCTGCTGTCACCATATACAGCACTGGGTGGGTGCCACATGCCTCCTCCTCCAGGAAATGAGGGACCCTTCGTGCTGTTTTTAGATCCTGGAGGGCAGGGAGAGGGGGTGCCACTTGCGAGCAGCTGCAAATTATAGCTCTCATGCTAACAGCTTGTCCTCCTGCCACCCACGGCCCAGGCACAGCGCATGGCTCAGTGCCTGTGGGTGGGGCGAGCGGCCCCCCAGCCCTGCTCAGGGATGAGGTAAGCACAGGGCCACGTCCCCACGCACCGCTCTGGTGCCACTCGCACTGCTGTGTGTGCCCTGTGCTGGGCAGCCGCACCGGGGATGGAGCTGGGTGGGGGCATGGAGCTGGGTGGGGGCATGGAGCCAGGTGAGAGGACAGAGCCAGGCATGCAGACAGAGGCAGCGTGGCCGTGGCTTCGTGGTCTGGGACTGGAGTTGCTCTTGGGGTGGGAAGGTGTGGGGGACCCAAGGAGCTGCCGATGGAGCTCCATCCCTGCAGCACCATGTGCATGTAGCACTGTTGTTTGTGCCCACAGTGCAGCAAAGGGAGACAGAACTGGGAGCACTATGCCTGCTGCCTGCCACCTACCTGACAGGGGCTGAGTGATTTTCAATTTTTAAGATGAGAAGAAATAAAAGCTTTCAAGCAGCAATAGACCTGAGCACCAGCCCAAAAGGCCTTTGAATGTTGCCTTGAGTGCTTCTCAGCTGCTCCTCAAACTGACTGCAGACAAGGTCAGGATTCAGTTACCTCATTAAACACAGCTGCCAGCAGCAGTGCTATTGCTGTCCCTCCATGTTCCCAGGTCTCCTGGCCGGCAGGATGGCACCAGATGGGTTATAAATGCCCAGCAAGCACAGTGCTGGAGTGGGTCTGTGGCACTTGAGCAGGGATGGTGCTTCTGTGGGTGTACCCTGCTGTATGAAGGATGTGCGGCCCAGCCCTGTGCTGCTGTGACCGGAGCTGGGCTTGGCTTTCTGACGTGGGCTTCTGGGGGGTGGGAGCTGAGCATAGGGAGATCCCAGCAGCACTGCCTGGAGCCACCCTGCCTCAGCTGTACACCTGCCTCTGTGCAGGTGATGGGAAACAAGAGCTGCTTCTGTGCTTGTGGGGAAGTAGTATTTCCCTCTGTGCTGTTGTTGCTGTTCTGCTATTTGCTGCATCTGCTCTGGTTTTTCTGAGCCCTGGCTTTGCTGCACAGCTCCCCGCAGCCAGAGGGGTTTGCTGCCCAAGGCAGAGCCCCAGCCCTGGGAATTTCCCTCTTTGAAGCGCTCTTTATTGGTTTTTGTTTCTTTGTGACCTCAAGATTTGTGTGCATGCTCAGGGCTCTCCCCTCACCCACGCTGTCCCCAGGGCCAAGGCCATCAGCAGGAGCTGTGAGGCTGTGTCTTCCCCTTCCAGTGAACTCAACCCCAGCAGTACAGGGCTGCTCTGTGTGGCTCCCCTGGAAGCGTGGGGTCTTGTGGAGAAGTGGTTAATGAGCAAGGGACTGTGGAGCTCTGCCTCTGAAATGCTTTGTGGCTCACTGCTGACATGTTCTTCTGCTACATGAGAGCTCTGGCCCTGCCCTTTTTGCCATCTTTCCTCAGACTCACTGAAATGCTCTAACTTTCTTCAACACAAGTACACGGAGCACAGTAGTAGTTAGCAAAGAGAGGAGGGTTCTGTAAGTGAACTGCATGCTCCTGTTTGTTGCAGCAGAGCCTGGCTTCTGTTTTACTATATTGGCCAGAGATGCAGAAGGTGTAGGGTGGATCCACGTGGACCCAGGAGGCATCAGTGGTCCCAGCACAGAGCCCTAGGACAGAGCTTGGGATGGATGGCCACAGTGTGTGCCCACTCCCAGTACTGCTCTGATCCCACATGATGCTGTGAGGTCCCCACAGTTGGAGGTGCTGCACATGGGCAGCAGCCACGTGGGTGATCTCTTGGTGGTCAGAGCCACAGTCAGCTCCCAGGCACCCACACAGGGCACTGCAATGTGGCAGCAGATTCCTGCTGTCCCACCATTCCCTGAGCAGTCCCAGTCAGTGGGCATGGTGCCCATCCTGTCCAGGGCTGCTGCTACATTTCTGTGGCATGTTGGGTGTTTGCAGGCTGCTCCCTATGCAGCTCAACTGTGGAGTTTTGCTGATAGAGAGCACATGCAGAAAGGAAGCAGTTTGTCTTTGCTTCATGAGATCAGAGTGATGAGGATATCTTTTCCCTGGGGCAAGGAGAAGGATGGGGCAGTCCCACTGCGTGACAGTGAGTGGTGGCAGCCGACTGCATGGCTGGGTCCCTACGGCTGGCAGCTCAGTGCGCTGCTGCTGTTGGAGAGCTGTGCTGGGTCTGCTCAGCAGTGCATGGAAATGCTGTATGTGCAAATGGGATGGGGCTCAGGGCAGGTGCAGCTGCTGCCGTGCTGCTGACAAGGGCCCCTTTGGTAGCACAGGGTGTGCCTGTCACTGTGCCGTGCTGGAATGAAGTCGTGGTGCTGTGGGTCCCTGCAGTACAGACACGTGGAGAGCAGCCACAGGGAGCGAGGGGCCAGGCTGAGCCCAGCAGTGACAGCGCTGTGCAGGCTGCGGGGTGTGGGGCTGGGCTGCCCCTGCTGCAGGGAACCCATGGAGCAGCACAGGGAGGACAGCTTCCTCCTCTTGCTCACAGGCAGTTGTGGTTAATGTGGCATGCTGATATTTCCTCATTCACCACCATATTTACTGTGGTAATGCCACTATCTTCTCCCCCATTAGGTCTCACAACCTTCCTCTTTGTGCATCCAGGGGTGTCTGAGTGCTGGTGAGATTTTTCCCAGTGTTTATACACAACTTAACCTTTTCTCATCCTTGCCAGCAGCAAG
Organism: Phasianus colchicus; assembly: GCF_987193195.1. Classification (NCBI taxonomy): domain Eukaryota; kingdom Metazoa; phylum Chordata; class Aves; order Galliformes; family Phasianidae; genus Phasianus; species Phasianus colchicus. Next base: position 18,250,553 of record NC_143450.1, on the reverse strand, counting down.
GATGCCCACTTGTGACCCCACGAGGTATCTTTCTCTCCTGCTTTTACTTCTTGCTCTCTTCAGCACACAGAGCTCCCTCCAACTCCATTAGACAATGGCTGCAGCTGCCTTCCTGCCTGCTGCTCCCAGCGATGCAGCAATGATACGGGCAGTGGGACACAGCCCAGCTGAAGCCCCTGCTCACATCCCTTTGTGAGTTGCTGAGTGCATCCCTTCCTGCTGCTGCTGCTTCGTCAGGAGGAGCACCGCAGTGCTCCAAGGAAGCGAAAATGAGCAAAGAGCAACAAAACATTTCTCAGCAAAATGTGCAGGTGGAAACATGTCTTCAAAGAGCTGCAGTGCAGTTCACCACCACTTCTCTATCTGTCCTCGTTTGTACGTATCCTGTGTTGTTGCAATAGACATAAAGCAACATGTTACGCTCCTTAGGGCAAGGCTGTCTGCCTTTGTTCTGCAAACCTTCGGTATGCTTCCAACAGCATTCAGTGCTTCCTAGCATGCAGAGGGGGTGTAGGCTGGCTGTGTGCTGGGCAGACACGCTGCTAAATCTGGTGGACCAAAGGCTAAAGGGATAACCCAGTGATAATGCAGATTGTGGAGCCTGGTGATCTCTGTTGTGTGCAAGATCACTGCTGTGCCTTCAGCAGGATGGGGCCCAACATGGTGCTGTGAGCAGGGCTTAGCACAGCCTGCAGTGTGCTGGTGGCTGCAGGGCTGCTCCTGAAAGGGATTCTATGGGAATTCTGGGCCTGCTGTGGGTCCGTGGCACTGGGGCTGAGCTGTGTGTAACTGCACGTGGGAGCTGCTCTGCTCAGCTGCTGATGTGGATGTGGCAGTGGTGCTGTCATTGCCGCTTTCAACTTTGTTTCCTGTTTGATTGTTCTCTTCATCAAAAGAAAATGAACTCCAATTAAGGTATCTTACAAAGTGTGGTTCGTGGCAATTAGGACTGCTGCTGTGCCTTTGAACAGCAGGGCCTGCTTGGCGCAGGACGAGTCAGGGAAAGGGGTGGATGGGACTCCCAGGTACACACACAGAGCGCAGCCCGACGGATGCAGCTCAGTGCTCCTACCACGTGAGTGAGCTCCTCCCGTTGGGGTGGGCCGGGCGGTGGCACAGGCGCTGTATGGTGCTGGAGAATGCAGAGGTGTGCCCGGCTGTGCTCACATGCTGCTGCATGTCATGGCACCACAGGGAGGGCCATAGGGGCCTTCTGAGCCCTCCTGGTGCTGCATGGCCAACTCCTAATTAACATAATAAACGGGTGTACTGAGAATGTTAAGCTATAAGGCTCTGGTTGTGAATGATAAGCAGGATGAAGGCAGGATGCTCCGCTCAGGTTCCAGTCAACACAGCTCCTTCAGCAGCAGAAATGTGCTGAAATGCTGAAGCTTGAAAGGGAGAGCCTTCACCTGCTGTGTGTGCTTGGTGTAAACAGGTGTCGGGATCTCTGAGAGCTGCTCCATTGATGCATTCTGTACTAAATACACCTCTCCTTTTCCTGCAAGAGGAAAGGCGAGCCCTGGTCGGGAGGGGTCCCATGGGGCTGGGGGAGATCTGGGGACTGCAGCCCCCCAGGGCTGTTCCTGCTGCCCCACAGCCCTGTCTGCCCCCTGCTGCAGAGTGGGGCCGGAGCCCACAGCCTGCAGGAACTGCAGATAGAGGCTGAAAGCAAAAGGGGATGAAATCTTAACTGGATCTCCACCGCCCTGCAGAGAAACACGTTTGGATTAAAACGAAGCGGAGCTTTGTGCTCTCAGGGTTTCAGAGCCGGAACGGAAGAGGAATTATTCACAATTCCTATTTGTGAGAGAGGAGAGCTTTTCCTGTGAACTTGTCCTTGTGAATTTCATCTTGTCAGAATGGTGGGGAGCTGCGGGACGGCACACTGGGGCAGCGCTGATCGCAGGGCAAGGCCCCAAAGCACGGCAGTCCCCGTTCAGTCTTGTGGCCCCGCTTGCTCTGTTCCTCGTTCTGCCCTCCTGTTCCCATCCGCCGGAGCTCTGCAGAACTTGCCACTCATCTCGGTATTTTCTCTTTGTGAACTTCTATCAATATTTAACGCAGCAGTGTCGGTTTTGCCGTAAGATGAGAGGAGCTACGAGAAGCCTGAATTATACATGGTGTGACGGGGAGGCTGGGGAGCTTTCTGCGAGCCGAGCGCGGCGCCGCGGCCATGGAGGAGCCCCAGCAGAACCCCGGGCAGCGGCCCCGCAAGGTGCGGTTCCGAATCTCGTCGGCGTGCAGCGGCCGCGTGCTGAAGCAGGTCTACGAGGACGGGCAGGCGTTGGAGCCGCCGGCCGTGGAGCAATCCCGGCGGCTGCGGCACAGCTTTGAGCCCGGGGTGCTGCCCGACGGCCCCGCGCCGGGACTGCCGCAGAGCAGCGGCTGCGGGGAGGATGGGAGCGGCCCCGGCTGCCCCCCCGCTGGCAGCGGGCTCTACGGGGTGAGTGGTGCCGGCCTCGGCCCCGGGACGTGCGGGCGGGTGGTGATGTGGGCCCAGGGACCGCACGCGGGGCTTCGTTCAGGTGTAGCCCGCTTTGTTAGCAGTGTTTTAAATGCGTGCCCGTACAGCCTCGTCCCATCAGCACGGCAGCATCTGCTCTGTGCTTCGTCCTCGGTCCTCACCAGATTGATTTGCATCTGTCTGTTTTGTAGAGTAAGATGCAACGTTTCCATGTATCCCAGTATCTGTACAGAATAACCCCGACGCATCCAAACGTAAGGTGGATATTATCTCAATTAGCTACATTTCAAGCATTAGAGCTGCATGACTTGTGCTGGCAGAAGGGCTGTGCCCGTGACATTGTGTCTTGAAGCAAGCCCCCTGCTAATTATTAGTGCTAAATCAAGCCTCAGGTTTGCCTGTGGGAGCCCTGACTTGCTGATACTTGGATTGTACCAAGCGAATACCCTGGGCATCTGGTTTAACCGAAAATATCAAACCACTGTGAATCTCTTCTGCCCGAGACAGAGCACTGATGTGATCCTATCTATGCCGTTAATTGGTTCTGCATTCCTGGGTAATGCTCATCTCCATTCTCCAGTCTCCCTAACCGTAGGTACTTGCAGTAACCACGCTGTCCAGCCCCGGTCCTGCTCTGTATCAGTGTGCACTCAGTGCACGGGGACACCACAGCTGTGCAGATATGGGCACTCCATGCCTGATGCTGTGGGCAGGGTGGGTGCTCACAGCCCCTGTGGTTCTGTTCTGGGGCAGTGATGCCCAGCTGCCAGCACGGCCATCGGGTGCTGCAAGGCTGGCATGGCCTTTTGTTAGGAGAGCATCTCTTCTTGACGTGGATACTTAGGGTGAAATATGAAGAGTAGGTAAAGCAATAGGATGTGGTAACTGCCATGTGATACCTGGGAAAGGTGAGGGAAAGAATGATCAGGAAAGCAAAATGATGCTTTCAAATGTCTGTGACCGGAACAAGGCTGGTTTTAAAACCATTAGAAAAGAATATAAATGCAAGTGTCCCCATGGATGGCTATTTAGGCTGGCTGTTAGGAACACAGTTTAGCATTAGATAACAAGATTGTTTTACCCCATCTGACCACTTGGTCAGCATTAGCAAATTACAAAGAAAAGTTTTCATTTAGGTCTGGAAACCCCACCAAATGCTGCCTAATGGGTAACCACCATCTGAACTGCTACTTCCAGGCCAAACTCTGGACATCCCCTCCAAACTGCTCAGCCTTCAAAGAGATGTGGCTCAGTCCCCAGTGCAGAGGCTTTTTGGCATATGCCAGCTCTGCTGCTCTGAGCATTGTGCATTTTTCATTTCTTCTGGGTTGAAATGAGAATTTCCATCCCAGGAAGTTTCCCCACCCAAAACATGTTTGCAGAGCATATTATATGGGTGGGAAACTGATAAGATCCTCTTACAGGCTTCTCCAGTTATCGACTTTGGTCAGATCATCATCTACACCAACAACCTGAAAATCATCCGTGCGCCGATGGACCAGAGAGAGCTCATGAGAAGGATCATCCAGACAGAGGGGGTGAGCGACTGGGCCTTTGTGTACAGGGAAAGGAGAGAAAGAATTGGTGCTGGACATAAAAAGGATGTGGAAAAGAAGGCTGTCCGCAACCAGTACATGCAGGTAAGAAAAAACTGGAAGCATTTTTGTTTCCTGGTTCTGGTCAAACCATTCAGTGTTCCCATCCAAGCCCCATCTATGTCAGTATCTGTCACTTCAGCTAAATTTGGGTTAGGAGCATCGCTTTGTTCCTCTCTCACTTGGATGTGACTGAGCAGCACAGCCAGCACCCTGAGCATCGTTGTTCTGCTTCCAGTGCCCTCGTGCCTCCTGCTTGGTTTTCCTTTGGAGATCACTGACATTCAGCAGTGTGGTGGAGCTCCATCCTCCATCATTGAGAGCAGACTGAGTTTCTGCAGCCTGATGAGGCCAAACACAGCTGCTGTGTGGCTGAGACTTCCCCAGGCTAAAATTTTAATATCAGCTGAAACGAGATTGCGCCTTCCACTTATTTTCTCATGGGTTAGACTTTGTTGGTCAGAACCTCAATTAATCTGACCACAATTTGATCCCACAAAACAAATGCTGTCATGCAGGGTAAATACAAGCACTGCAGCTTTGCCAGCCCCAAACCACCCTGCTGTGTGCAGTGCAGAGTGCCTGGGATGCCCTGCTGGGAGCCTCGCTCAGGGCTCACTCACAGGAGGACCCCGCAGAAGCTGAAAGCAACCCAGGTATTTACTGACTTTCATGTCTGAGTAACAGCATTTTTCATGATGTTTCTGTTGCAGGAAAGAGGTGCTGAGCGCACTTGCTCCCAGTGTAAAGGATCAGGCTCTGCTCCTTGCTCGCTGTGCCACGGCAGCAAGTTTTCAATGCTGGCAAACAGATTCAAGGAGTCCTACAGGGCTCTGCGCTGCCCAGCCTGCAATGAGAGCGGCGTGCAGCCCTGCCAGGTCTGCGCTGCGTGACGGAGCTGCGCTGCGCCCAGGTCTGCTGGGAGCTTTGCATTATTTCACTTCAAGCAGCTCTGCTCTAATGGGAACTTTGAAAGACGGGAGAAGTACGTTACGTGAGTTCGCCATAAATACGAACACAGCGCCTCTGCTCCACGCTGTGCCTCTTGTCTGCTGCACACATTTGCTCAATCAGGGCCCTGTCCTGCAAACGCACTGCGTGCAGCCCTGTGGGGTGAGCACAGCCACGTGATGTGATCTGCACGTGGGGGCTGAGACACTGCAGGACTGCACCTGGCACCGGGAGCTCAGCGTGGGCAGAGCCTGCAGCACTGCTATGGCAGCAGAAGGCAGCAGCAGTGGGCACAGCTGGGTGTGGGTCTGCACGACAGCAGCACAGAGCGGTGCCTCCTCTGGGCTTTAATTTGCTGAACACGTTAACATCACACCATCTTTTGTAATTACCTCTGAACTCGTGGTGTCACGAGCGTTTCCTGAAGATTTTGCTGATTCTTACATCTGTTTTAATGGACAGAATGATTCTTTTGGGATTTGGCTTATGGTGGGAAACCGAAAACTTTTCCTAAATCAGGAGCCATAGAAATGTACAGTAATTTATTATTACAGCTAGAAACAAATAAGCTTTTAGCCTGCTTAGGAGGAAGTGCTGAACTGAAATTCCCCTCTCCACTGCTCAGCACTTTTCTGGATCGGGCTGGCAGCGAGCAAGACTCCAGTTGCCCAATATTAATCCCATGATGTAATCTGCAGAAGGTAAACTCTAATTAGTTAAGGTGGAGCAGTGATGCTGAGTTCTTTGCAGGCTGCCCCTGGTGGTGCAGAATGCACGGGATTCGGGAGGTGGAAGCAAATGGGGGAAATGTGTGTTTTTTCTCCCCGAAGCCTTAAATCATTGCGCTGCATATTCATGAGCAATGCTAAGGCTGCAGTAACTTGCACCTTACTGGTGAGACTCGTGAGCTCGGCGCTGCCCACCTGCGCCGTGCCGAGGCTGCAGGCCCGGCTCACTGCCAGCTTTCTGTTCGCTGATGGCTGCGAGATTTCTCCAAACTGCTTCAGTGGTTGGAAGCCCTCGGACTGCCACTGATGGGCCGCTGGATTTTCTCAGCGGGTGCTACTGATTTAATTTTCAAACAAAGCGCACAAAAATGCGGCTGATACTCGTTCTGCTCCGTTTATCGCACTGGGATCTGCAGTGTGAATAACCGCAGCCCTTCGGCTGTTTGTGAGGGCAGAGGAATCCTCGCGGCTCCGAGAGCGACCGGAGCGCTCAGCCCCGCTGCGGCCGTTTGATCCCTGCGGGCCGGCATCAAAGCTCTGCGGTGAGAACAAAGCAGCCGGGCGGAGCTGCTGCCTGATCCTTCAACGTTTACGGCAGAGCTGATGCAAGCACTCATCGCTGAGGTCACTGCTGCCTGCTCAGTGATTGCGCTGCTCTCGGCAGCCGTACGGCCGGGCTGTGGGTGGCAGATAAAGGCGGTGATGTGGGGCTGCTGGGTCGGACACGGAGCCCAATTCCTCACTAAGGGCCACAGCAGCGCCGTTATGGCCTCTAACGGGAACCGGGATGTCGGCTGTGTGAAACCCCGACCTGGGCAAAATCCGAATTTCCTCATGGGTTGAAATGCCAGAACTTTGGTACATGTGCTTAGTCTGGAATCTTTTATTGATCGTCTGTTCCTCTCAATCATTTACAGCTGCTCTTTTATTTCCCTAGAACAGGGCTACGGCAAGGATACATTTAAAGTTTTCTTTCTTTCTCTTTTTCTGTCTGTCTTTCCAAAAAAAGCAAACTGTTGCCTTTGTCCTGCTGTAGGAATCCTGGGCCGCTTCTCCCCGCTCGGGCATCGCATCGCTGACAGCCCGGCTTACACTGCCACGCTATGGCTGCCTGTGGATGTGCTCTGAAACAGAACTGGAAACCTTTGAGCAAACTTGGGAGGGACGGCAGGGGCTGCCGTTTGCTGATTCTCCTGGCTGCTCGGCAGCTGGAGGTCGGAAAGAAGCAGGGCTGCTTTATTTCATTGTGGAACACATGAGCGGCATAGAAATGCAAATAGAAATCGTATTCAGTGTTAAATTTCTATAGGACTTAAGAAGGGCAGTTGGAGGTGAGTAGTGAGGCTAATTATGACAGCCAGAGGCGCAGAGCAGAAAGGTTAAAATAATCCTCATTTCCATGTGCCAGCAAAGTGCACCACTTGCTTTTAACCAGGAACTCCGTATGACTGAAGAGAGGATTGCCACAGTTGCTCACAAACGCCACAGTTAAAGCTGATTCCAGCGCTCCTGCTCTTGTTGTTCCTGCTGGGGTTCTGGAGGTGGAAGCGCGGAGTGCTGCAGGGAGGTGCCTCCCTGTTCTCAGAGCCCGAAGTCAGACAGGCGGTTCGTGGGGCCGCGTCCATCCCCTCCTGCCCACCCCTCGCACTGCCTGCACCGCAGCATTTGTGCCTCTGCTGCTGGAATTTTGTCTTAAATTCTCATTTATTCTCAACCACCACCCCTGCTACACAGTCACAACGTGAAGGAACCTGGACAGGTTCAGCTGACTTTGCAGTATCACCACTTCATTTCCTTGGAGTTGAAAAAGAAAGAATTGGGATATTTATGCATTTAAACGTTATTATATTTTGCAAGTCTTTGAAGCTGTCAGTTTGATTTATGTGGGCTCCATTTGATTTTGCTGTAAAACCAGCCCTTCTCTGCTTCGAAATATTTCATTTTTATACAAATCATTACGTGTAACCTGCAGTGATTTCTTTCTGCTGCTGAACACAGCACTGCTGTAAAAGGCCTGCTATTTCCCCCAAGTAACTTCTAAGAAACATCGCCGTGGATGAAAACTGCTGCTTCTGATAAATAATGGCACGCATTCCCATTAGGAGAGGCATGAGGGGTCTTAATTCCCTGGATTCAGCATAATGAGTAATGGAATCAATTCTGTTTGTTGTTTCTTGTGGAAAGCAATCGATACATTTGCAGGAAGAGTGAATGAGAACAGAAATTACTGATTTTAATTGTCTGTTTTTGCTAGTGGAGGATGGGATGCTCCAGCTCCGGTGAGCGATGGGATGCAGCAGAAGGTGGCCACGCTCAGGCACTGCTGGGCGGGGGCTGTGGGGCGGTCCGGGTGCGGGGCTCTGTCCTGAGCGGCCACTTCTGGTGCTGGAACACGGGGGGGGTGTGAGAGCCTGGAGCTGTGGCACTTGGGGACGTGGTTAGCGTGCGTGCTGGGGCTGAGTTGGGGTCCGGCTTGGTGGTCCGAGGGGTCTTTTCTAGCCTTAGTGGTTCTGTAATTCTGTGTGGCGCTCTGCATCCGTGCCGTGGGCTCAAAAAACGCTCCTGACCGTCAGCTGCGGTAAAAAAAAAAGTCATTTCTGTGGTACCGATGGCTTAAAGACATCGCTCTGTGGTTCAGCGTCGAGGATTTGTTTGGGGGCCTCTCGCAGTGATGGAGTCAAACGTAAGCGGGCCGATCTACGGCCGCCGTCCGTGGAGCTGCTCAGGAGCGGATGTGCCGGGCAGCCCTCTGCGGGGAGCCGAGCCGACCGAGCCGAGCCCCGCAGCTCCGGCATCCCGGGGCGGAACGAACGCGGACGGGACTCAGGCGGCGCTGCCCGCCCGGGGCCGCCAGGGGGCGGCGTTCATCTGCAGCGGCCGCCGCCATCACCGCGCCCGGGCCGGGGGGAGCGGAACGGAGCCGAGCGGAGCGGCCCGGCCCAGTGCTGCGGGCAGTGCCGGGGCAGCGCGGATGGCTGCGAGCCCACGTTAAGTACGGCAGGAGCTGCTCGCCTCTGTGCGAGCCCGAGCTCGGTCACACGACGCGAGGAGCCGGGAAAGGAGCAGCACTCCGGTGTGCCAGCGATGGCAGCGGGCACCACGTCGGGGCCGTGCCGTGCCGTGCCGTTCTGTGCTCCCTGCGGGGTTCAGGCGCTGCCGGGAGCGCCCGGCCGTTGCTCTGCTTGCAGACTCGTAATATCATTTATTTTTCTGTGCTGTGCGGGAAATTGAGTCTATTTCTGTTTAAATACTTGGGTAATAGAGCCTGCTATTTAGCGGAAGATTCATGTCGATGGCTCTTTGTTTCACGCGATTGGGCATCACGGTGCGTACGTTGTGCTGCTAATGAAGCTGTGCGGCTGCTGCCATTTCAGAGCAGCACGAAGAGGAGAAGCCTCCAGCTTGTGAGCAACGGGACGGGAGAGCCTCGTGCTGTTAAAGCCAACCTGTGATCTGCAGCAATAGAAGGCAGGAGAGCCGGGCACGGAGCAGCCTGTGCTGGAGCCGAACTTCAGCGCAGAGCCCAAAGTTTTGCTGTGTTGGAATTTCAGAGATCCCATAAATGCACTTTGTCACTGCATCACACAAACTGATTTGGTCTTAAATGCAACTTCTCTTCCTTTTCTAAAGCTTCACATTATTTAACGTTGGTCATTATTTGGTGTTCAGTATTTCTTCAGTCTGGCATTTTTATTGTCGTAGGCCATACAGTAACTTTTAAGAATTGAGTTCAATACATTCTCATATGCTTTAAATTTTACGTTTCATTATTGATGAGTGTTGATTGCTTTCCACAGGAGGAGCAAGGTCCTTGCAGCCCCATCTCCTCAGCACCAGGGCTATTCCCTGCTCCTGCATGACAAACTGATATTTGCACTGTGCATTTCTCTCCTGATATGGCAGTCCCATGGATAAGCATCTGCATGGGAACTGCTGAGTCCTGGCCTGCACCACTGATGGAGCACCTGGGAAAGGACCCGGTCAGCCCTGGGAGCACAGGTGAAGGCAATTCAGCTGTGTGATAGGAAGGGGTGGAGCCTGGCTGCCCCTCTCTTAGACCTCATTTAAGGGCTGACTGCCACTGAGGAAGGATCTCTGGTTGGAGGTCTCTCTTTAGTGGAGCTTTCCCCTGCAAAACTGGAATCTTCTGATATGGGTAAGCACTCTTCTTCCCTTCCCTTACAGCACCTTTCTAGCACAGTGAAGTCATTACACTTCTGGTGAAACGCTATTTGCCATCATGTTGGTCTGTCCAATTGCTACAGCATTTTATGGCTGCAGAAACAGTGGAAGTGTTGCTGTTTCCCAGCCATGTTGATGGGAAATAAACCTGCTGGGGTTGGAAGCGGTTGCACATAAGGCCCAGTGAACTGTGTGGGTTGTGCTCCAGTTACTAAGTTTGCAAGAAATATTTGCCATTTGGCATGTAAAGTAACGTGCCTCTGTAGGGCACATGTTAAGCAGTTATGGCACTGTGTGGAAGTCAAATGCCATCTGAATATCCCTGAAAATAATTCTCTTCTTTCAAGTACTGGGCCAGTGATGAGATTCTTATCTGCAGTGAAATAGGAGCTTGCCTCCTTTTAGTCCCAAGTGCTTGTGGGTGCTCCTTGTCATACATCTGGGGATGTCTTCTGTCTTGAAGCTTAGCAGGGCCCTTCATTCCAGGGCTGTGCTCTTTGTGAGCAAGTCAGTGAGAGTGCTCTGAGATTACAGAGAGCAGAGCATCAGTGCTGCCATGGCAGCTCTATTGAAGGCAGCAAAGCACTCATCCTGGTGAATGCTTTTCTGTTCTCTGCTCCATGAAGATACTTTGTATTACTGATGTGATGTATTTGAGTTCTGGAAGCTGAGCTCCGTAAAGTTTTCATCTCTCAGACCCAGCCGAGTGCCGCTCGAGAACATGCTTTTATCCCTGACAAGTCCTTAACCCGGGCTGCCTGCCAGCTGGCCTCGTGTTCTGCACCGTCCTGAGGTTTCTGTTCTTCATCTGGGTCATTAAATATTAAAAGACAAAGTGGTTCTAAAAGCTGGCTGTTTTTTAGAAATACAAAATAACTGTAATTTGTTTCCTAATAGATAGTTTTGTTCTTGTCGTCGGTCCAATTCAATGCAGAAATAAATGCATAATAAGTGAGACAGGACAGCACTGTAAATCTAATCACAGTGTGTTTCTCCAGGGAACGGGCTGGAGAACACGAATGGGGCTGTGGGCAGCAATGAGAGAAAGCTTCAGTGAGTGCTGCTGCCCTGCCTGCCCACCTCCCCCGAGCAGCAGAGGACGAGGTTACATTCAAAACAATAAAAATCTGTTTGCCAGCATTCCTGCTCGCACGTCTGCTGTGCTTGTGAGGTTTTTCGATGTCTCCATTTCTATTAAAAAATGGTAATATCTGCTTCTTTAACACTTCTAATGTACTTTTATCATCAGATTTGTCCATGGGGATTATTTGCCGGAGGGGAATTGGACTGTAATTCCTGAAATCCTGAGAAAGATGATCATTTGGAAAAGTTTAGGTAAGTCATAAAGCTTAATACCTGATTGTGGTTTATCTCATTTCGTGAAGTTTTACATCTCTTATAAAAAGCTGCTCTGTAGTGGAGCTCAGAGGGAATTAAAATAATTCTTACTGGGCCTCTAGCGTGCTGCAAGTTATGTGTGGCATCCTGAGTCCCTGCACAGGAGGTGAGAGGAGCCCTTACAGTAGGAAATATAAGAACCCAGGGTGCCGTCCCTTGGTGCTCCACTCCTGTGTCTCTTCCAGTGGCTGTCCTTCCTTCACCGTTTGTGAGAAGAGGAACCTTGGCTTTGCATGCAAAGAGAAACATGGCAATGCGAACTCGCTGTCTATCTCACACAGACACAGCACACGTTCCTGGATGAGATGCCTCTCTTCAAGGACAGCTTGGAAAACCCAAAGTGGCGAGGGTCTGAGTGCCTGCTGTGCTCCCCTTCCCTGGGAAGTGTTGTCTGTTGCCTTTTGGGTGCTTGAAATGAGTAACGATTTCCTCTGCTCTGTCTTGACTGTGTGTAAAGCAGTGCTGTCCCATGGCTTTCTGCTGCTGCCTTCAAGCTCTGGGTTAGGTTCTCTGGCCAGAGCACAAGGAATGGCTGGAAATTAATTTTCCATGTGCTGCTGTGCAGTCATGAAGTGCCCTGCTGCTCCGGCACAGCCATGGCGTCTGCTTTGCTCTCACGTCCACCAGCAGATGCTTGGCCAGCAGTTAAAACTTACCAGCTGCCTCCTGTTTAGCAGCCATTGGCAGGGAGCGTTCCCACTCCCAGACAGTTTTCTTTCTCTGATGTTTGGCCTGCTGGGCCTCAGAGATGTGAACTGCCATGGGGCTCTGGGAGTAAGTTTGTGCGGATGGAGCACAGAAATGTCTTTATGCAGGCTTCTGATGGGGTTAGAGTGGTATTCCTAATTCTTGCAGCAGTGGAATAAGCAGGTATGTGATATATGTGACTGTCTTCAAAAACAATTTGTTTCTAGCTGATGTCAACCCCATTAGTTCTTACTGTGCTCTGGTGTCTGTTGTAATTAGTCGTTACTTCTGCCTTGTGCTGTTCCCTGGGAAGTGTGGCACAGCTGTCCAGCACGTAGCTGCTGCAAGCTATGAGAATAGTTAATAAATCTGACAAAGTTCAGGTCCTTCTCATTCAGGTGTTTTTAGAAGCCCAGTAGTGGGAATTTGCTATTTGAGGATATGCTCCTCCTGGTTTATGAACCGTTTTGTTTTGGATTGCTGGGACCCCCTGCCTTGCAGCCCTGCAGAACGAGAGCCTGGCCAGCATTCCCTCTGGGCAGGGGATGTTTCCTCCCGCCAGCATTGGGTGCTGGTGCAGAATTGTGCCCTGCTCCTCCAGCAGCCCAAGCTGCTTCTGGCTGCCCTGGTCTGGGGGAGGTACCGTCCTTGATGTTTGCCATGCTGCTTCCCCCAGCTGAGTGGGGATCTGAGGTGCACTGATTGGAAACAGGTTGGCTTCAGCTGCGTGGATGCCTGTGGTGATGTTCATGTCTGAATAGAGGCAGGAATTATGCAAAAGGCATAATATCAACATACTTGCACTGGAGGGAAATAAGAGAACTCGCCATGAGGAGACTCGAGTGATCTGATTAGTGGGGAAATCGTACATTGTGCCCCTGAAGAGAGAACAGCACTATGAAAGAGATGAGAACCCGAGTACAGAGGGACACCTCCTGTGCGCGGAGCTGTTTGGTTTCTCTCCCATGAAGCGCTGCCAGGCAGACTTCAGCTGCAGCTCCGTGGGGCTCCGCAGGGCACTGCGAGTGTGAGGAGAGCAGAAGTCCCAAAGCATGCGGTGTCTGTGCCAACAGCTTCAGCCTCCTGCAGGGCAGCAGAGCAGCAATGCCTCAGATCACACAGTGCTGTAAGAGCTGACACAGCTGTGCTGATGCCATGTGTAAGCGTGGCACTGCTGGAAGTGTGCAGGTTGAGCAGAACAAGAATGGCACGGGCTGTGAATCCGCATGCTGCAGGTTGTAAGCTGGGGGGGACCTGCAATGGGGAAGATGTTTCTCTGCTGTCACAGCTTTGGGTAATTTCATTGTTCTCCCTTTTGGGTGCTGCTGGCACACGCTGGTTCCTGCAGGACAGCAGCGCTGCTCAGGCACTGCATGGTGTCCTGTGCTCCAGCTGGGATGCTGGGTGCTACTGCTCCTTTAGTTTTGAAACCTTCCCCGACACCACCTGAACGATGCTGCTAGACTTTTTATACTAAAGGCACTTTAATTAAACTCCCATCATGAAAACAATTAGACCAAATTTGCTGTACTTAACCAGTCAATAATTTAGTAGCTGGATCTCATTAATAGACTTCTCCCTGTGAGTGTTAGGATGCAGTGCTGCCAGCTGTGTGCCCCAGGAATCAATCAGAGATCAATACCTTCCTTCAGCCACCTTTTTTTCTCCTAGAATGGTGAAACAGCAAAATTAATAAGTAATGCTGATCAGTATAGCTGGGTTTGGTGCTGGACATTCACTGCTGACATCCATCCTGCAGCCAGGGAGACTCAAGGGAATGATTTTCTAAAGGAGACTTCACAGTTAAGATTTTCTGAGTAGAGAAGGAAATAATTTGGTGTTCTGTCCCTGTTTTGTAGGGATCTGGCAGAAAGGCAGAGCGTCAGTTCTGCTCAGGTTTGCTGTGTGTTGGGAGCTTTTCCTCAGTAGAAGAAGACATGAAGGTAGGTTCATCCATTCCTTGAATTTCTTCCTAGAATTACACTGTAAATGTTTTCAAACCACTCCGTTGTCTGGATTTGAAATAAATTTGGTATTTTTAGTCCGGGTTCCTTCCATCTTCTGACCGCTGAAAGAATATTTGACCTTTTCTCTACAGAGAACACGCAGAACAAAAATGGTTTAGTTTTATTATGGTAATAGCTTTGTTTCAACTACCTTTTAAAGCACGGTGTGTGTGTCTGTATCAATTCCTGTAATTTATTCTTATTCCTGATTTCCCCCAGGCATCGGAACAGTTTTTCTTTCTAATGTCTCATTGCACGAGCTGATACTGTGATGATAATCTGCAGTTTTATAGCACCCTTGCACTGAAATAGTCACAAATAGCCAACGTGGATTTATATCACATCGCCTGCTTCTCTCCAGGAGTGTTGGCTGTTTTTTTGGCAGCATTTCCAATGGCTGCAGCCCATCCCGTGCAGCAGTTCTGTGTGCTCAGCAGCTCTGCCTCTCAGTGGGAGATGCGGGTTGGATGGGCTCTGTCTGGAGGAGCGCCGTGGGGCGCGCAGAGCTCAGAGCCTTTGGTTTGTGGCGGTGGTGCACAGCCAGCCCTGCAGCACCAGCAGTGCCTCCTGCTTTGTTGGGCCACTGGGATGTGCGGATCCTGCAGCTGTGTCCTGGGGAGGTCTGGGGCTCATCGTGTGCCTCAACTGGTAAAAAATGGCAGCTGTCAAAATGAGCAAAAGAAGTCTCCCTATTGCTGTGTAGATGAGAGTTTTCTGCCTTCCCCTCGGCTTTATCTTATTTCTGATGAGTGAAGGTATCTCTCTGTGCCTGCTTCACACAGCAGTTTCACAGCTGGGTTCACGAAACTCGTGTGCAGAACGGTAAGAAGCCCACGTTTCCCATTGGTTGTTTTCTTAGTTCTTTAATGGAGAAATTTGTCTTGTGTACTTGGAAATCCACAGTCCAGGTGTGACTTTAATTATTTGTGGGCACTGAGTGGTAAATACCTGTAAAGGTTTTCTTTCACTTATTTACTTCTATTTTAATGTGTCCTTTGCAGCGTTCTGCCTTCTCTCCCACTGGGACAAGAGCTGTGCCCCAAGAGCTGTGGATGGGAATGTAGTTCAAACCACAGCATGACCACTCGTTTGTCTGCTTATTCTTGAAAGCTGTACGATCTTTTTGCTGTTGCTTAAAAATAAAACAGCAACAAGAGAGCAAAAGTAGGCATCTCTGCTACTGTAAGCAATGACAGCAAACAACAGCACCTGTCTTGCAGGCTGCAGGCAGCCCACAGCAAGCAGATGGAGAAACTCGACCACGGAATTGCTCAGTGCTGTGTTAGAAATCCATTAAAAATGTTGGCTGTGTTTGCAGAGCTCTGGAAGAGAAAAATACAAATGAGCTGTGTGTCTGGAATGCATGCACAGGCTTTAGTTTTACCTCTGAAGTTGCTCTCCCTGTTAGCAACAGCTGTGTATGCATTTCATTACTTTTAAGCTGTTAGATTGGGTCTCTATAGTGGCTTGGCCTCAGCTTATTTCGGAGACACGTTTTGCCCACAAGTAATAAATGGCAATGGAAATAGTTATTATGTAGAGGTAGAAGAGAAGTTTTGTGTGAGTGACGAGGCTCGGTGAGGATTCTCCTCACTTCCACTGTGCCTGGCTGACTTCTTCCAGCACCTGGTTTGCTTCCTTCCTAATGGTGCTATCAGGCAGGCCTTGCTTTTCTTGCACCTGGCCTGGCTGGCTGGGAGAAGTAAGGCTGCTGCTTGCAGAGCCCAAACTTCACCCTCGTGGTCCCAACAGCAGCACTGCTCGGTCCTGCAGGGAGGTGAGGCAGTGGGGGGCGTGGGGCTGAGGGGATGGAGCAGAGAGAGCAGCAGGAGACAGTGCTGGGAGCTTCGGATGGACAAGTGAGTGCAACTGAGCTCATGTACTGACATGTGATGCTGAATACCTGTATGTTATGGGATGAGGGGGACAAGTTAACTGTTCCTGGAACTGTTCTTGGACATTAGGCAAAGATCTTCTTAGTCACTGTTCTTGTTACTGACGTGCAAATCTATTCTCTGGCAGCTCTATTTCTTTAAATGCATAACAGCCCCCCGTGTCCCACCCCGCAGTGCTGTGTCCTTCCCTGCAGTGCCCATCTCTCACTGTTTTGTCCCTGCCTTCTGAAGTCACGATGATCTCTGCTGGCATTAAGCACTCCAAGGGCAAAGCTAGAGCGATTTTAAGGCTGCACGATAAGGGAGCCATTCTAGCAATACATTTTTGTTATGTAGATGTGCGGTTTATCCATTGCCTCTGAAATGTTGCAGTATTTCAGTCACTTTCACTTCTTGATTTCTTTTTTAGATTCTTTTCCCTTGACTTGAATGTATATGGGCTGGAAAGTAAAGGAAGGCTGTAATGTGGTGTTTGCTAAATGGAGCCGAGCTCCAATAACAGTGTTTAACTGAGAGACGTTATGTCACAGTTCCGGAGGGGTGGAAGCTGTCGGCTCTGCAGAGGCAGCAGGGCAGGCTGTGCTGTGCCTTGCAGCTCCCCTGCTTGTGGGCTGGGAGTGGGAACGCACGGTGATCTGCACTGCCTTCACCGAACTCAGTGCAGTTCTGCATGTCGCTTAACTTCTTTAAAACTTACAGGGTTCGTGCGGGTGTGGGGTACCTTACCGACACCGTGTGTGCTGTCTGTCAGCTGGGCTCGGGATGTTACTGAATGCAATCCCAGCCGCTCAGCAGCGTGCGCTCTGCGGGATGCTCAGGGCGGCTCCTGGCACAAGGCACAGCGCCTCGCGATGGAGCGCTGAGCCGCGGCAGGCAGGGCGGCTTTAAGCTGGAGCCACAGAGGTGTGGAGTGCAGTAAGTAGGCAGTGTTCGCTCTGCATTTCGAGTGCATCATTGTGCTCTAAGTAGTGCAAATTTAGCTCCTTTAACCCTGATCTCCTGGGGCTGAGCTTTAAGTGTTTGAACTTTAGTTGAAAGGAATATATTGATTAGGCTTTGATTTAGTCATTGCTTGCTGGAAAGATACTGGGTAATGACTTGTATCTGCCCATTTGGATTTTGATTCATTGGATGGATTCCCCTCTCCTTCCCCTTTTCTTCCTCAACACTTTTCTGCCTAAAAGTCTGCAGTGCTTTGAGGAGAAATAAAAGAAAAAGCAGCTGTCACGCTGTGAACATAATTGATTCAATAAACAACATTTTCAAGTCCCCTGGGGTGAACCTCAGCATCCTCGCTTACGTCAATTAGCGCTTTATTCTGCGAAGTGTGGCACCTCTCCTTGAGATGGATGGGCCAAGGCAGTCAGCTCATTGTCTTCGAGGAGAAGCTGTGAAAGATGGACCGGTTGCTGTAGATAGAAAATACCCCGTTCATTTGTTATGGACATGTGAAAGAAAGCTTTCCTGACCTATTTGTTAAAGCTAATTGTCTTTTTTCTTGTTTTTGTGGTGTTTTTTTCTCTGGATGGCTCCAGCTGAGACGTTCTTTTTCTTTTGTTGCGGCAGAGAACAGCCCGGGTTAAGCCTTAGCCCATCTCGCTTGCAGATAACCTCCAGGCTTGCTTATGTCTGCAAGATCCGAGCAAAGTGGAGCAGCAGAGCTGGCAAATGGGTACAATTCAGCATGCAGAGTGAAGGTGTGGGCGAGGAGGGGTGCTTTAGGTTTTCTTCTATACAGTGACAGTGTTTTCTTTCTTCTGCTTTTACACCAAATGCAGAGCTGCTTCTTTCGCACTACTGAAGCTTGCGCTTGAATCCAAATCAGAGGAGAGCCTTGCTGCAAAACACCACGTCTAGCCCTGCCATGGAAGAGCACTTAACAACGGCAAAGCTTCCCATCCTGAGGTGGCTGCTCTGTGGGAAGCAGTTCAGTACATCCAAATGGGGGTGGTGGGGAGCACCTGGGCTGAACGACCCTACAAACCAACTCCCCACATGGTGCTTTACTAACAGTTTATTGTCTCACAGATCTGTTTCCCTTCACAGATCCGTTCTTGAGAGGAAACGTTCACCCCGTGGTCCTCTGAACAAAGTCATGGACACCATCAGTATTGGTTTCCTGCATTATAGAGTTACTGATGTGCACACCTTCAATCATTGCAGAGCCAACTGCTTGCCAAGAATACAAACGATGGCATTTTCCTTCTGAGGAGGAGTGCATCCAGGTGCAAGGGGCAGAACTGGAACGTGGTGTGTGACATAACTGAGTGCTGTGGGATCACAGCACCTTGGAACAGTGTGGGAGCTGCAAAGAGTCCTTTGTCCTCTCCAGTTCCTCTCTGAGAAGTCAGCGGTGTTTGGTGCCATCCAGGCAGCAGGGAACCTGCAGAGAGCAAGTATGGGATCAAAAAATGCTTTTCTTCTTTAGGGTGTTACTGTGTACTGTGGGGCTCCTCTTCCTGATGTGTGAGATAATGAAGTTGTGTGTAAAGCTGCCATTTATCTGTGCGTTTGTTCAGGCTATTAACATAATGGAGAGGCTTCTTCAGGAGCAGTGTTGTTGACCGCCCTCTGTGAGCTGTTGTAAATGCAGCATCCATCTTCAGGTGAGGAAGACTGTTCAGATCTGCGATGCCTATTGCACGTTGTGCTTTTTGCAGTTGTACGAGTGACACAGCTTTTTGTCCATTAGAAATAGCATGCAGTTTTAATGGAGTTTTCAAGAAAAATAACTATCTACTGCAATGTTAAGCTTAATAGTATCTCTGAGTTTCTGGACAGTGCATTAAATTGTGTTCTGTCTTTTTGTTCTTTCACTTAATACATCACAGTGTGGTAATCTAAGAAAGAAGTTGCTTCTATCTGAAGATTTCCTGCTGGAAAACAGCATCTTCAGGGTCTACCCATAGAGTGGGGGTTTGCTCAGCTCTGAGTACCTTCAGAACAAGAGCAAACGGCTGTTGGTTACCTCCTAATAAACGTTATGACAAACCTATGTTCTCTGCTTTGCAGGAGAAAAAGTACCTGCATTGTTTCCTGGGAACAGAATGTCTTCATTGCCATCATGACTCTGCGGCCGTTATCTGATCTTTGTTGTTACCATTTGATTGAGGGGAGAGAATTCCATGTGTGGAGGTAGGGGGGGAAAAAGAGAAAACTGTAGGCTGGAATGCTGGTTGTGGAATCGCAGAGGAAAAAAATGTAAGCTTGGGAATGGCATCTCCTTGTGAATTTGGTCTACCATCTCTAGAGACCACATTCGATCAGGGAACGTGGAGCCCTGCTGCACAAACAGCCCTCGCTTCCATGAGGAGCCCCGGGCCTCCCCAGCCCCCTGCTGTCTCTCCCAGGAGGCACGAGCACAGCCCATGCACTGCTGCGACATGCTGCCCCAAAACAAAGCTTGACCTCAGCAGTGCAGTGGGGCTGCTGCTTCCTGCCTGTGTCAGCGCTGCTCATTATTATGGCCCTGATGGCGGTGTTTGGTTACTGTGCTCCTGCCAGTGTAATTATACCCAACTGTAGAGATGTGCCTCAGTACAAGTTTTAAGTTACATATGTCTGAATTCTTTCAGGAAGTGTTTCTCTCCTGTTGTGTCTGAGCAGAGGCAGAAGGCTGCGGGGATCAGCAAGGTGCAGGAGTGCCCAACAGAGCATCTCCTCTGTGACACCTGTAACACTACAGCGTTATTTCAAACCTTTGGTGTGAAGCTCAGAGGAGCACAGACCCGCTCTGGTGCTTCCCTGCAGATGGGGGGTGGGGGTGGGAGAGCTGTGGTGTAAACCATCCCAATGAGCCTCTCAGTGTGGCACAGAGGAACAGAACTGCCTGGAGTGCTGCGTGGTTTGTGTTATCTGACTGCTGTGAGGTTGGAGTCCGAGTGCCAAAGGCCAAGTATTTATGAAACGTAATGGCCAAGACTAAATGCGTTCATTAACACATTGATTCTTCTTCAGTTACTGCTTCGAACACCCGAGGAAACCACACATGGCTTCTATTCCAACTGCTGTGTATGATTTTAGAGCTAATGGTTTTATTCCTGCACTGCTCTGGCTTTTGGGATGAGCACAGAAAGCACTTGTGTTCTCCCTCCAGCCTGGAAGCAGGAGCTGTGTGTGGCCACGCTGCCCCAATGGGCTCCTGTCTGTTCCCAGCATTCCCACCTGTGCCTTCCCCCCACTTCTGCCTTCCCTGGGAGCAGCGGCTCCTGAGCCTGGGGGTCCTCCCCCACCACGCTGTGGCCAAATGCTGCACTCACTGAAGCCACGTGCAGGGGGCGGTGGGCACAGAGCTGACGTGGTGAACTCAGAAGTTGAGAAAATCAGTATTTGATTCCCTTAATTACTGTATTACAGCTGATCTATGAACGTTTCCATCAGAAAGTCACCTTCTATGATATCAGCTCTGATCACTGGGGGCTGTGTGCTGAGTTCAGTTCTCCATTTACAGAATACTGCTGACACCGTTGTGTCTGTCCGTTTTCTCATGTGTTGTCTGCTGTCTTCTGGGCTTCTGCTGTGCTCCGTGAACCTGACGCGGCTCCTTTCTGAAAACCTCGGCGAGCATTAACTCTGTGGGTGCGGTGAGGTATTCCTACAGCACTGTGTTTGTTGGCACTCTTGTCAGGAGCCCCGTGATCTCTGTGCAGCTGAGCAGGGATGAGGGCACAGGAACCTGCAGCTCACCTGGGAAGGCGATGGGCTGTGATGGAACGAGTATGGAAAGAAATACAGAAGAAAAATGTTCTGCCTCTATCCTTGCCAGCTGCCTCCTGCCTGTTCCCATGGCTGAGGCCCTGTGTTCAGCTCTGTTTGCTGCAGTTGCATACAGGTGCCCACATACTGCACTGTGGCTGCTGGCTGTGGCCTGTGGGAGGCTGTGTGAGCGCTGCAGCAAGCCAGCACATCTTCCAACCCTTCCGTGCTGTGACATATGCACAGCCCGGCGTATCCAGAAAGATGACACATTTTGTTACATGGGGAAATTGAACAGTTGGTGGAGGAAAATAATTTCACTAGGAACAGGTTTCTGCTGTAGATATTTAATTGCAACACTGCCTGTGTCAGAGTTTGATCGGTAGCTTTGATTTGCTTTTAGAAACAAAACCCACGGCGTGTTCCAGCTGCCAGCTCTGGATCTGTGTGTGGGGCTGAGGTGTGATGGGTTGGGGGCTCTGCTGCCTGCCCTGGGGTGGCCCATGGGTGCAGCCCCACTTCTGTAGGGACCCCTCAGCCCTGCAGCCGCTCCCCACAGCCCGGTGCACCTGCAGCGCTGTGTCTGTGCTCCCCCTGAGTAAGCTGTTAGTTAAACTGTGCTGCTCTAAACCTGCTGCTGTAAAACTGCTTGTTTCCAGTTATCAAGCACGATATTATTTTTTTTTGCTGTTTATTTCTTGTTTTGTGAATTCTGTTTCATGTTTGTCTCACTAATGATAGCAACGTTTCTGTAGGAGTGGCAAGATTTAGAGCACTTAGCTGCTTTGCTATCCACCAGAGCAGCCGAGGGCCCCTGGGAGCTGTGTGTGCAATTCCCTCAGCAGTGGGCAGAGCTGGGCTGGGAGCTCAGTGCCAAGAGAGGCTGTGGGGAGCACCCAGCACCCGCTGGGAGCACCAACACCCACTGGGGTGCTCTCAGTGCCCATTGGGGTGCATTCAGCACCTGGCACGTCCCCACCAAAGTCACTGTGCCAAACTGTAGGAGAGGTTTGTTTGTTTGTTTTTCCCTATGAACGAGTGCTTGCCTTCCTGCAGCCCTGAAGACCTGGCTTGGCTGGGAGCCGAGAGCAGCAGACACAGGGAAGCAGCACACAGACAAGAGACCAATTAAACACAGAACGCTCCAAATCCATCTAGTGCCATTACGCTGTATTTTGCATTAGCTGAGGAAACAAAGTGCCCAGATGAAAATGGACTCTGCAGTCTGGCACCAATCTTTTGTACTCTTTAGAAAACAAGTTTTAGAAGTGCTGAATGCACAGTGGGCAGAATTGTCCTTCTCAAAAAAACAAGTTCCATTATGTTTTAGTATTTAGGAGATAAAGAAGGCATACGATTCAGTCCCTGCAGAGGACAAATGATGACACACTGGGAGCACCTGGTGCAAAGGGCACTGCACTGGGAGGAGGACGTGGTTCTGAGTGCCTCCTTGAAAAGACCCACATGTGGTGCTGCCATGTAAACAGGATGTGCTGTGAACGTTTCTGACATTTGGAGGGACAGCACTGCAATCGCAGGTCACTGGCATCTCTTGGTGGGAAGGGACAATGAATGCCCTGGTTTTTGTTATCTGCCTGATACCAGGAGTATGAAACACAAAAGGTCCCAATGTCGGGTGCTGGTTCTGCCCTGTGCAGAAATTTCAGCTCGCCCTTAGGTGTGCGGTCCCCCCCCCCCCCCAAAGATGTGCAGCAGCACACTCTGTCCCCAGGCATGGCTCAGCCCAGCTGTGCACCTTACCTTGCTTCTGCCCATGTCCACCTTTCTGTGTGCTCTGTGCTGGTGATATGCAGGCTCTGAGCACAGAGCTCCTGTCTCAACAGTGTTCTCCAGTTCCTCTATAGAGTTCCTCCAGACCCATTTCTCACTCGTGCTTTGGTTCTCGTTCATCTTAATCATCAGAGTCTTCAACCAAAGCAGGCTGGGCTCCCTTTGGCAATCCTCTTTTGCAAAATGCAGAGCAGCCATTGCAATGCCAGGGCTTAGTGTGCTTTTTCCACTCACCCCACCCGGAAGGCCTTGCAATACGATTAATCTGCTTTGATTGATTCATTCTCATTATCAGTCCTGAATTATTTGCAGAGGTAAATGAAAGTCTTTATTTTCTCATAGTGCTTTATCTTTTCACAAAAAGCATTCAACAAAGTTGCTAATGGAAAAGCTTTTAACCTTCTGTGGCCGCGGGCAATCTTTGCCCATTCCCGTTGCCATGAGACACGTGGAGCTGTGAGCACCATGAGAGCTTCCACTGCCCCCACCAAGGGTGTGGGCACAGTATGGGCAGCGCGAGGTGATGGGCAGCGCGGGGAGAAATCGCTCGCTTCAAGAATGAAAGAGAAGTGGAAGGACAAATCCATTCCCCCACTTTGGAGGCAGGGATGCACAACCACATGTGGCCTCACTGCTCCCACTGCATGGAGCCAGCAGCAGGATGGGCTCTGGAAATTTCTCCTCCAAAAGAGTGGTCAGAGCTGGCACAGCTGTCCATGGAGTGGAGAATCGCCATCCTGGAGGTGTCCATGAACAGTGGAGATGTGGCACTGGGTCAGTGGGCATGGTGGAGTGCACTGGGGTTGGGCTTGGGGATCTGAGAGGTCTTTTCCAATATTAATGATTCTATGATTCCCTCTGGCGGTTCTGCCCTGGCTGTGGAGAGGAGCCACTTGGTGTTGGAGGTCCCCAGGTGCCGGTCTGGCCCTGGGCACAGTTGTGGTACTGCTGTGTCGGTCCTGCTGCTCCATGAGGTGCTGCCTGGAGCACTGGAGGAGCGGGATGAACTTTAAGCATAAGTTACAACAATCCCCAGCTACTGCATTTCATTCTGTCCTTCACTCACAGGGTGACAATTTGTCCTGCAATGATGGAACAGATGGGGGGGAAATATTAGGAAAATTAGATCAAGCTGTGGTGTAATGCCATGAGATGACTCAGTTCGATTATGGTGTAGCCTTACAAAAACAGGACGTTGGACAGAATGTACTTTATAGGAGAAGGCTTTTTTTATGCTGTTATTCCTTTCTAAAAGCTGAACAAACACTTCCTGATCCATTGCTGAGTGGCGCTGGGCTCCTTCCTGCAGTGCTGCCAGCAGCCGCCAGGCATGTGTCCCATGGGAGCAGTGCCACTTCCCCACCTTCCTCTGCCTGCTGTCAGCTGTCTCATGGGCACCTCCTAAGGGTCAGTGGGAGCCACAGGCACTGTCCCAGCCCTGCTGCTCCATTTCCACCCTCCGGTGCCTTTCTGAGCACTTGGGGAAAAAGACGCAACTCTTAGAAAGAAGATAAAAAGCTTCTGCAAATATTTATGAACAGGAAATCGATCAAGCTGTAATGAATCTCATTATATAAAACAACTTTTGAGTGCTGTAGCTCCTACCTCTGGCTCCACAAGGGAGAACATCTCTTGCTGGGGGCATAAGGAGGAGGTACTGCCACACAGGTGTGGGGTAGGGGAGTGGTGATGCTGCTGGGGCTGTGATGGAAGCACCTGGGGTCCTGCTGGGACTTTATTGAATCCCATCAGTGCTAACAGGATGCAGGTGTTGCTGCTTTTTCCCAGTGCTGGTTTGGTCTCAGCAGTGGCTGCAGTCCCCATCTGCTCTCTGTCTGCCCCCAGCTATGGCTGCAGGTAGGAGCCCTGGAGGGGCTGGGGGAGGTGAGCAGGGCCCCACGTGCATGGTAGTTCTGGGTCTCCTGCAGTGCTGTATGTGTCCAGCTGGCTGTACTGAGGTGCAGGAGGTGTTGCTGTGGAGCAGGAGTTACTCCAGGCTGATACAAACCGAGGTTTTGCATCAGTAAACTTCCCTTCCTTTTCTTTCTGTGTTCAGCTTTTCATCTCTTTACACCTCAGGAAGGATGTCTTAAATACAACAAACCAGGCAGCAAGCTGTTGTGTGAGGGCTGTGGAGGTTCTGAGTTGTTGTGCCACAAAGAAAACAGTGTGCTGGAATAAATCTCATTAACAAGTAACTGTAATGCACGTTGTTCTGAGAATGCTCGACAGTTCTGCTACCTGTCAGCTGTGAGGGCGCAGCGTGGCCTGCTGAGGGCATTGCAGGGCCCATAGGTTGTCCTTTACCTGGAGGAAATCCAGAGCATGCAACAGCAGTAATTAATAATAATGCAGCGTGAGGAGAGCTCTGCTACCAGAGAGGCTCTTCCTATGTGTCAGCTGAGCCTCGGGGAGAGAGAACTGCAGTTGTATTCGAAAGCACAGCAGCAAATCACTAACAACTGCTGTATGTGAAAATGTGGATTTCCATCAGTTATTCACACCTCTCTTTGGTCTTTGACCCGATTGAGTATGGTTACGGTTGTAGTGTGTGAAGTGCCACCTGCCAGCAGCTTCTTGTGCGTGGTGAGAGCAGTGGGGTTGTGGCACTGTGGGGCTGGGGGTGCCTGGAGCCCATTTTGGGCCCTAAGGTGACCCTGAGCCCATTGCTCACACGCAGTGCATCCTTCTCCTCTGCTGATCGCCTTGCTGCTGGGCGGTGCTGTTACCTGGAGGTTCTGTGCTGCACAGCGACCTACTTAGAGCACTTTGTGAGGCTGGGAGCACGGCCAGAGTGCCACAGCAGGATTGTTTTCCCAAAGCTGTGCCATTGCTGCAGTGCAGGAGTGGGGCCATGGGGTGCAGTGCTGGAGGGGAGAGCCTGGGGTGAGCTGAGGGGTTGTTGGTCCTTTATAGAAATGCAGGAGTGCATGACAAAACCATTGCCTTCTCTGTAAGATCTGCTCTGTGCAGTGCTGGAGGAAGGAATACAGCTGCACACAGAGGATTGCTGTGTTACTGCGCTCCTTGTGTGCTGATGTGCTGGTGGAGTTCAAAGGGAGGAGGAGGAAGGCAGTGTGGGTATCCCCATTTCTCACGAGCAGTGGGTTGCTGGGGAGGCTTTTTCATTTCTGCCTTTGCTTTGCTATGGAAATCTGTTCCAGCACTGCTGGAGGGATTGGGATCTCCCTGTCAGTTTTGGAGGGAGAGGACAGGAGAGATGCTGTAGCTCTTCACACTGGGAGGGGATGATGCCGATGTGGCTCTTCCAGCTTAGAGACCTGGAGGCACCCACACCTCTGCTGCTCCCCCACACAGCCCTGCCCACTGCTGTCATAAACCACCTAAAGCACAGTTTGCAGGGCTTATGCTCAGCATTCACACCATTTTGTCCAGAATAATCCTGCCATTTTCCTTTAGAAGGGAGGTGGGAGTTATATCAAACACTGCAGTTAATCTGAGCTGTTTTCTGCAGCCATGTTTGAGTGCTGCTGGAACACAAATGAGCGGTGGCTGAGGGCTGTTGTTCCAATTAGAGCACCTTCTGCTCAGGCTCACGGGCTGCAGGTAATTCACAGCAAGTGCTCGCGTGCTGCAGCGTGATGGGAGGAAAGGAGGTCAGCCTGCACCTGAAATACACCCATCATTAGCTGCACTTCTCGGTGTTTCTACAAGGCATAATTTAAAAACAATTTTTTCTGAATTGCACCATCTGGAGGAAGAAAAAAATCAATACTGTGTTTACATGAGGTTCGGTGGCTCTCGCTGCTGCCTCTGCACACATGTTCTGCTGCTTTGCCATCACGGCTGTGGTGGTGGGCAGTGCTATGTGGTGCAGCAGGAGTGGTCAGGGGATGCACGTGTCCTGCTGCCATGCATTGCATGCTCGCAGTGCTCAGCAGCCGTGTCAGCATCCTCCCAGCTCGAGGGGCTGAAGGGAAAACTTGATTTACATCTATATTTATAGGCTTACATTTCTTTATGCCATAGAGGGCGTGCTGGTAATTGCAGCAGATGAAGGCAGCAATAGAGCTGTAGACGTGCATTAGTGCTGAAGCTGAAAACAAACAACCATAAATCCAGCCTGTGGTTGTAGCAGTGAAACACCACGGTTGTGGCTCCTGCTGGCAGCTGTGTGCCGTGCTGGCACTGCGGCATCCCTGGCAGTGCAGACCTGCACGGGGCTGGGGTGCGCAGTGCTCTGCAAATGCGCTCTGTGAGGTGCCTGGTGCATCTCCTTCCTGCGGGTTCTCCAGCAGATGCTGACTTGTTGCTGAGCCACTGCTGACCATGTGTTTGTCTGAACTGCACGAGGCTGCAGGTTTTGCCAGGCTATGCTAAATGCCTCCTTAGATGTCACTGGAATAACACATCTGTTCCACTCTTTGGGATCTCAGCTTTGCTGGAACAGGGGATAAACCAAAGGTGGACAAAGTGAGGATGTGAAATCAGGCTCAGCTGGGTTGGGTCTGCGTCCCAGTATGGTTCCAGCACTCTGCTGGCAGAGCTGTGAGCCTGCAACCAGCTGCCCTGTGACCCCCTGGAGGCACCTCTCTGAGCTGCTGCACCGGTGGGAGCTGCATCTTAGATTTGGACTTGCTCCTTAATATTGCTATAACCAAGGGCCTAGAAGATGATGAGTTAAATAGCAATCCTGTCTTCATTTGTCCATTTCCTTCCATAAAACATAAAATCCCTCCCTGATGCCCCATGACTGTGCCTGGCTCCATAGGAGCAGCTCTGCAGGGTGACTCTGCAGCTGGGCTCACCCTCAGCAGCGCTGTTTGGAATCTGCTGCATGCAGCCCGGGGTGAGCTCCAGCTGCGTGAGCAAAAGGTGCTCATGGGGTGGGTGCTCCCCTGCTGTGCTCCCAGGAACTGTCCCCAGGAGAGAGCTCACTGTGCTGTGCTCCCTGCAGTGGCTGTGGGGTGACTGCCATCCCTTAGTACTGAGCCCTGTGCAGCTACAGGGGGAGAACAGAACACGATTGCTGAATCTAAGTGAAATTTTGCAGATCTAAGATCAATCACAGTGTCATCTTTCTCTGCTGAATCTGCTTTTTATTAAAAATAATAGCAAACTTGGAGATGGAGCACTAATACAGCGATGCCTTGTTTTG
This sequence comes from Phasianus colchicus, assembly GCF_987193195.1. NCBI lineage: Eukaryota > Metazoa > Chordata > Aves > Galliformes > Phasianidae > Phasianus > Phasianus colchicus. Next base: position 18,223,039 of record NC_143450.1, on the reverse strand, counting down.
ACACTTTTGACAGTGTTTAATGAAATGTTGTCAGTGGTTATTTAATAGCTCTTAATTCGGCGACATTTTCCAGCAGAACAGGTCTGGTGTAAACTTTCTGTGTGTGTTTGCAATTAGTGGTGCTGGCACAGAGGCACGAATCGTCTTTTAGTGCTCAGGCATATGGAAGTGGTGCTGCTAAATGTGAGCGCTGTGTCAGCACCGCTCGCTGAGCAAAGAGGAAACATTCACTTCCTTCAGAGATGATCCGAAATCAAATGCTGGTGTTTTATACCCATTAACTGAACACAGAGCACAGATTAGAACACAACGACACAACTAATAGCAAGTCTGTCTGCTTTGCAGTGTACACTGTGCCTTGACAGCTCCGGGTCAGCTTCTGCACTGATCAGTCTTTGCTTATTTTTGTGCATGGAGACAAGGTGCACGCGTCCCAGCCTGTGCCGGAGGGTGGGCACGTACAGGCAGTTATTTTTGTTTTGGTGATCCTTGCTGTGGTCTTTGTGCTCTTGAGGGCTGCAGGTGTGCTGGGCTGTGTGCTGTGGGCTGAGCAGGTGGTGGGGATGGGGATCCTGGCCGTGTGCGCAGTGTGGGGACACAGCCCTGGTGTGGGGGACAGGGACTGAGAGCTGCATTACTGTGCATGTGCACTGATCTGCTCTTTGAATTCCGTCTGCACCGCATGGACTGCTGCACCTCTGGGAATGTCAGCAGCTTTTGAGAATATGTGTTTCTGAGGCATGGTGCCAGTTGTTTGGACGGAGAAAATCAGGAGGGTACCCTTGGTTTCAATTAGGCATCCAGCACATTAATATTTTCCCAGAATTCAGGCTTGTTTCCTCCTTGGAAGCCAACCTCGGTTCCTTCTGTTACTGGTTTGGATGTGCATTTCTCTGTGCCTTCAGACCCGCAGCAGGTAGAGGCATCCTTCTCTCTTCCCCCAAGCACGAGTCAGGGGCAGCCTGGGCGCTGCAGGCATTGCACACTGTGTGTTGTGGAAGGGCTGCTCCAGTTCCCAGTGCTCAGCAGTGTGGTGATAGCACGGAGCTGCTCATGTTATTTAAACAGGTGATGAAAGTTTACCTTAGATTTATGAAAGGCCTTGGAAGTATAACTTATCTGAGTTTCTTTAAATTGCTCCTGATATGTACATACAGTTTTCTCATGTACAGAGCTGACTGCTTTGCAGCTATCAGCTGTTCATTCCATTGTGGACCCAACTCCTGCTTTAACACCTCAGCCTGAGGGCTGTTCTCCAGCTCTGCTGGCTGCTGCCATCAGCTGCAGGAGGGCCATTCGGGCTGGTTGGGTGAGTGGAGCTGCTTAGAGGCTGATCCCTGTGCTTTCTGCCTCTGTTGGCAGCAGCTGAAGCTGAGCCGGCACCTGTCCATGTGGGATCCAAACTGCACACCTTGAGCAAGCTGTGGCTTTGCTCTGCTTGGTATTCTTCTGTCAGTATCATAATTTTGGGACAATTCTCTGGTGTTTGTACTGGGGTGAAATGCAAAGGACTGGACAGGTCTTTCTAAGAAAATTTTTTCAGGCAGTCCTGCTTAGGAAACGTGTGAGCAGCTGCTGGGTCAGCTCCTGTTGGTGCTCAGGGAGCTGCAGTGGTGGAGCCCTGCGGGCACGCAGCAGCACACAGCCCTGGGAGGGGAGCATGCTGCTGGACAGAGCACCCAACACTGGTGCCATACCTGAAGCATCCAGGTCTATTTCATCTTCTAAAATGGAATAACAAATCTAGGGGATTTTCAAATGAGTGTAGCAGCATGGAAATTTGGTGTTTTGGATGTATTTTAGAGCTTTACTAATTTTAATGGTGTTGGGCCTGATGACTTTTATGTGCACCAGAGATGAGGAATATAAGGATTTGTGATGCTTCGTGTGGCAGTGTGGTTGCTACATCTTCCATGGGCAGCAGTGTCCTGTCACGGCGTGATCAGCACAGCGGAGTTTCTCTGGTGTAGATTCAATAAAACACCTCTAATTACAGACGCAATTAGTTCTGCTCATGTTCGTGGTACATTGTATGCTTCATTGGATGCTCCATGAATATTTATGCTGTCATCCACAGATCAGAGTTCTAAGGCAACTTGAAATAGCAGACTGCAATACATCTCCCTGCCGTCCATCCAAGCATCCCAGAAGTACCCTTATGACCCGAGAAGCTGCAGGTCCTGTTCTTTCATTTTGAATGAATTTGGATTTGCAAATATGTGGACGCTACTTTTGGCTGTTCTGAAATATCAGGAGAGTGTTTGAAGGTATCACCCACCTTTCAGCTTTAGAAGGTGTTTTCTGCTTCTCCCCCACAGTGACCCATCAGTGCAAGTGTTTCTCTGCTGGAAGCCACTCACTGTTCTCAGCAAGGAGATATAAGGAGCAGTCAGGAGGAGCACAACCCCTCCACTGGCCCAAAGCAGAACCAAAGAGATATTCCTTTTCACACTGTTGTCTTTGCGTGGCTGTGGGTGATTAATTGCATCACATTCCAGCTCATGCAAAATACAGTTTGAACAAATGTCCTTGCTGTGATCTGGCAATTTAAATTATCCTGTCTGCAGAAGTTTGGGGTGTTTTAGCATTAACTCGTGCTGTCTGAATGAGGTGTGACTGAGGTAGCCCAAGAGCTAATTAAAGAGTTGCTGTGTTTTTAAAAATTCCATCACCATTAATGTTGGTGTCTGCAGTATCTGGAGCGTGCATCAACAGCGGCTCAGACCTGGCAGTGCTGCTCGGCGTTCCTTCTGGCGGAAGACCTTTCCCTTTGTGATGCACATCTTACTTCTGCAATGTTTGTTTAACTTCAGCTGTCACTGCTTACATAATGCCTCACTCTGCCTGCAGTTTTCAAGGTCAGATTTGGGTTTTACTTGAACAAACAGCGAGTGCCTGCGCAGGGAATAGAGAGCTGCAGACAGAATGTGCTCCTGATGTAATGCGGATACCTCCAAAATCTGGCTGCTAGAAGGGGTTATTGCAGCTGTCTCACACGCTCTGGGAGGATTGCCTTAGAGTTGGCCTTTTCACTCATGAAGAATAGGTAAAAATCTGAATTCTATGATGCGTTTTGTTGAGTTTTCTCCTTTGGTCATTGCTTTACCTGCTCACTGTCTTCATGGACAGGGCAATCTGTGTCCTTTAAATACAGGGAATTAATGAAACCTGTGCTGTGGATAATTTGCCTTATCAGCACTTCATCAGAAACCCAGGTGGATCTGATCTTTGTGAACACTCATCTTCTGTGGGTTCACCTGAAGCTGTGAACCTGGGCACACACTGACCTGTCCCCGTTTTCTAGTTCATTGCTGCAAAGTGTGCAAGCTTTGTGGCACTGAGGAGTTTAGGCAGCAAAGCTATTCTGATACCAGTGCTCGTACTTCTAATTCTTCACCTAATGGTCCTCCTTGCTTCTTGCATCTGGTCTTCCCGAAATAAGAATAAAGCTGGAGGAGGCACAATTACTCAGAACTGCTCCAAGATGCTTTCCAGTGATCAGAGGACTGTACGTGGCTTTGCAGTTTTGATTATTGAATTAGGAATTGGAGGAGAATGGAATATTGGCTTGGGCACGGTGGGCTGCCAGGTTGGGCTCAAGACTGGCTGCACCCCTGGAAACAGCACACTGCAGTGGGACCTATGGTGAAGCTCTCATCCTGCAGAGCTCTGATTGTGGCATGCTGAGCCTTTGCCAGGCTCCGGGGAAGAGGTATTCATGTAGGTCATAATGGGCAGCACGTGTTCAGAGGTGTCTGGGAGTTCATCTGTCTGACAACATCACTTTATTTTTCCAGCTGAGCAGCTGCTTGGCCGGCTTGCTGGGAGCTGATTGACTGCCTAGCTGGAGGGGAGAAGGTGATTAGACTCTCTCCCACCCATCAGCCCTGAAGGGAGAGTGTGATGGATGGAACTTAACTTATTTCCAATAGTGAAATCTTGATTTCTCTGTGTGGGGCACTTGCAAAACATTGTTTCTTACTGAGTTCCCCATCAGCAGAGCTGCTCTTGGCATTCAGGAGCAGCAGGGCCCAACCCTGCACTGACACCATGAGAATGGGGCTCAGAGGAAGGACCAGGCCCTCATCTCCTTGTAAGGTGAACAAATAACATGGGTTTGAAACCTCTGGGCTGCAAACAGCTTGGAAATCTGACAAAATGCATTGCTGCCACCTCTACTCCCTGACAGATAGCTTTGTTCTGTTATATCTGACTGCAAAGCTGTAAAGATTTCATACAGCACAGATTAATGCTGTGAGATGCTGCTGGTCTCAGACAGACAGAAAGAGCCACAACAACAGAGCATAATGTGATGCAGAGATGAAATTTAACATAGACAAACTGCAGCTGATCGACTTTTTAGTCTCTCAAAAGAAAATTCACAAACCACTCTCACTTCAAGTAACAAAGCAGATGAAACCTCCAGGTTTTGCTGTTCCCTGCTTCTGGGCTCCTTGCTGCTGGGGGCTCCTGTTTGCCTGAGGAGGGGGCTGCTGGCTCTGTGCGCTCATATGAACGTGGGCTTTGGGAAAACCTCTGGTATGGATATGAAGGGTTGAAAATGAGCAATAAATAATAGCAAATATAATAAATAGTGGGCTCTAAAATGTTCTGCTAAAATACTGGACTGTTTTCAGTACTGTGCAGATGACAGTTTTCTGTTTTCAATAACTTAAAGTGGAGCCATAGAATTTCAATCGCTTTCCATCTTACGGAGAGCTGAATTCCTTCAGAATAACTCAGAGGAATTGACTGAACCGTATTTTTCATGTTTCCCAAATGAGCAGCTCTGTGGCATGGAAATTAGGATGGAACAGGAAACAGACGGCTGTGCTGCCTCTGTCCTGCTGAGGAGATGAAGGTCAAAGACACCTTCATTCTTCTCAACACTTCTCCTCCCAAAGGGGTTGTAAATAAGATCACAGCCTAGTGTGATTAATTGTGAATAAAACCAATTCCTATTGCCTCCGAACCAGATTGAGAGCAACTTCTGCTACAGTAGGTGCTGTGTTTGATAGTGTTCTCTTCCCACCGTATTTTGGACCTTGAACTGATTTATATAAGAGATAGCAAAATTAGGAGAACTTCTTGCATGTTTGACCCTGTGTTATTTCCATGTCTTTATCCCCTTATTGCAAGTTCTGCAACGTGAAAAAAGCCCAGTGTTTATTAGGTAGCCAGGCTGGAGGAGCCTTCTGTTGGCATGGTGTGCAGAGCTTTCCCTGGGCTGTCTTTGATTCCTAATGCTTCTGGTGAAATTGGAGATAGCCCTAAGATCTGTCATCTTCCCGTATGGAGACCAGCTTTTATTCCTTTCTATGGGGCACAGGTCAAGCACTGCATTAAACAGAACTCTTACATTTGAGTAAGTGCAACTAAAAATCGAGCACAGGAATCACTGCATGTGTCAAACAGAAAACAACGCCCTGCCTTACACTGAGGGCAAGTGCAATCAGATCTTGGCCTTGTCTACGTTTGACAAATTACGTGTGTTTGTTTCTGAAACCTCCATCTCGTGCTGCTGCCTTATCTGAACCCTTCCCTTTGCTGCTGATACCACTTTGCGTTCCTTAGCCACAAAGTGGAGACGTTACAATTTCCTCACGTGTAACACTTTGCTCCTTTTGTCTGAAATGGCACAAATGAATCTCCCAGAAAGTAAAACAGAAGTCTGCCTCCACCTGTCACACCACGACCCTCCAGCTGAGGTCTGAACCCTGGCCTTGGGCAATCCAGTTCCCGTGTGTTTGGTCTTCTCTCAGTTCTCACAGATACTTTGTGTTAGCAGGTTACACAGGGTTGGTAGTTACAATGAGAAACAATGAAAACCAAATGCAGCAGCTGGGCAGGAGGGATTATTTTCCCAGTGAAGCAGGGTGAAGTTCTCCTGAGGCATCTTGCAGTTATTTGAAGAAGTGACTGAATTTCCCACTGCAACTCAAGGGCTGTGAAGTCTCCTGTTCTTACTGCCTCCTGGTTTCATGTAAATATGGTATGTTGACATTTAAACGTTCCCCTGATTGCCGTGAGGACATCGCAGTGAGCGCACCCATGGTGAGCAAGGAGAGGGTTAAGCTGCTGAGCACAGTAAAACCTCCTTTAAGCCTGAGCTCGTAAAGGAAAGGAGGATTTCCAAGTAATATACTGCTTGAACTCATTTTAGCCCTCAGCCTTTCTTAGGGCAAAACCCATCAACTGTGTTAAACAGTGCACATACTGGTCATTGCCAAAGGGTTTAGCCTTCCCCCAGGAGATGTTTGGCTAACGAGGTGGTTTGCTGTGCATACAGACGTGTCTGACAAGCAGTCAGTGCTCTGCGAAGTCCTCACCTAAAGAAGAACAAATAAAGAGGAAAAAAACGAATAGAGCATGCAGTTTCCTGCATCCATAAAGCACAATCTCTGCTCTCAGTGGATCTCTCTGTTTTGTGTCAGGACTCCTCTGATTGGAGCTGTTGGCATTACTGAGCCTGACCTGCTGAATGCGGTGCTACCAGCTGCATTAATTCTGTGCCTTCTCTGTTACGTAAGAATCATTTTGAGTTTAATTTAAGGAAATTCTTGTTTACATGTTATACAGAACAGGAAGTCTGTGGTGGGCAAATGGTCACAGAGCTTGTCAGCCTGAGTTATTGGGAGTAGCACTTAATGGTTTTTCTAAACCAAAGACATTGCAACTCCTTTAAGCACGGCAGCTTACAGAAAATTAAGTGAAATCAGCTGCAATGAATTAAATGACAGAAGGCTCTTGAACTTACTTATACTGAAACTTGAAAACAGTCCAAGTAAGGATTTTGAAAGCACACGCTTGCTTAACAGGAAACATTGCAAGTGACTTTACGAAGTGACATTTAATCCACATTCATTTCTATGTATGGATGTTAAATCAGCTTCCGAAATCCTTAATTTGAGCCGAAGATCTGAATGCAGAACACTCAGCTGATGGCACAGTTTTCCTGTGAGCATGAGCTGCTGGTGCTGCAGAGCAAGGCCCCCTCCTGCAGCCAGCAGCACCCGCGCTGCTCTGTGCTGCACCGCTTCCCCGCGGCGCGTGGTGTTCTCCTCCCTTCTCTGCACCCGGGAGGGAATGGAAACATGGAACCACGTTGTCAGGATAATGTTTGGCTTCTATTATTATCTGTGAAGAATTTGGTCAGTTAAATGGCAACATGTTCAAATTGCAAAATCCCTACCCATCTTCATGCTTCTACCCCCGGTTTTGAATCTGTTTTCAATATTGTTTTGACAGATTGAGAATAAAAATCTGAGAGTTGAAGTCTTCAGATCTGAAACCTCCCAGCAGCCAGTGATCCTGTCAGAAAAGGGAACGAGTGAGTCACAGGAAAAGCCCGGGGGGCATCTCTGTGCACAGCCCAATTCCTCTTCATCTTGGAGCAGCCTCGTGCTGCGGCACAGCACCCGGGGTTGGTGGCACTGCGAGCGAGCAGAGCTGCACCGCCTCTCCTCCTGTGCTGCCTCTCGGGGCTTTGGGATGAGGAGGTTTGTCTGCTCGGTGCAGGCGGGCTGCTGGGGGAGCTGGTGTTTGTGTGGGGCTGTCCCGTCCGAGGAACCCCAGCTGCACGTTTGTCACAGCGCGATCCTCCTCACTGTGCTGAGAGCCCCTCCTGCTCCACCCGCCCCTGGTGGGATGTGTGCCCAGGGCAGCTGTGTGCCCCCCGGGAGCTGCTGTAACTGCCCCTCTCTTCCTACCTGCCAAAAATCCTTCTGAATGCGTCTGTCTGAGTGCTGTAGGAAAGCAGAAGAATTTTGAAGAGAATGGAAAATATCTTCATCGCCACTCTGTGGCTCTGTCAAACAGCACCTGGCCATTGCTGTAGGAGCTTGGAAGGCATTTGTGGTTCCAGTTTGTTACCTTGATGTCACTGCGTGGACACTGCAGGGGTAAGAGCATCCCTGGGAAACCATCTGTGTGCGATGCAAAGCACAAAATGGAAATAGAAATACATCGGGATCCTCATGCAAAGTAAAATTAGAAAAACACAAGTCCTCTTCTTCTATTGGTGCATAGTTGAGTAGGCACAGAATGCAGCCAGCTGAAAAATGTGAGGCTTCTGTATGCAAAGCTGGGGAAGTAGGACATGGCTTTGTTAAACTGAAAGGTCGATGGATTTGCCTTTGGTTTCTCCTTACTGCATTTCTACCTGTACAGAAGTTGCACTGTTTGATCAAACAGCTGTAAGGAGGTGCCCCAGAGCTCCTGCAGGTGTCAGTGGCTGGCATGGATCTGTGCAAGTGAAGGACGGACCCTGCAGTGAAACGTCCCCATCTCTGCTGCTTTGATGTATTGGCGGTGTGAAATCATCAATTGCACAAAGCGTTTCAATCCCTGTAGCACCGTGTTGCCAAACCTCTTAATAATGGCATTAGCAAACTGGAATTGAATTTCTCTTTGTTGGTTTGAGCCAAGTTTGTGACAGCTGATTTATGTCTGATTCACTCTTATTCACCACTTCCCAGACCCCCGATAAATCAAACTTTTTAAAAGCATTGAAATGTGTGTAATTTGCATTTATTTCATAAAAAGTGGGAGGAATTCAGTTCCTCATAGGATGGCAGCACTTCCCAAGAGATTGAGTTTTGTGTATTTTGCAGCAATCCAGACGTCCATAGCACCAATCCCTGCCTCTTCCCCAAATCTGGCCACGTGAGAAGCCCCAGATCACCTCACCCATGTCTGGAAGTTATTGGCTTGCTGCCTTTTCAAAATCTGTGTGGCTTCCTCCTTCGTGGCTCTGATGTTTATCCCTTGAATGTTTTACTACTTTTCCCATCCAGAAACCAGGCCTGAATTCATTTCCTTTTGGTCACCTTTGTTATGGCCTGGTTGGTGTTGGTTTCCCCAGAGCATCAGCTGAGTGTTGGACAGTTCTGTGGCAGCTGAGAACTTCTGGACTGTGGCTTTTTGCTTCTAAAGCAAACAAGTCTGACCCGAAACATCTCCCAGTTCAGCTGCAAATTCACATCCAGGTGGGATCACAGCTGTCCTCAGCGCTGCAAGGAGGGCACGAGAAGAGCTCAGCTCACGTTGTGCTGCAGGGTGCTGCTGGCTGTGGTGTGGGAAGGTCAGCGTGCTGCAGGGCTGGGTCATTGTGCAGGGCTGTGTGCTTGGGCAGGGTATGGCTGCGTGCAGTTTTCTCAGCCTGCCACCAGCACCAGGGCTTTGAGAGGGGCTCAGAGCGGGCTGGCACAAGGTTGTGCTGGAGTCCTCCAGAGCAACTGGGTGCTGCTCTCGCACGATCAGTTCGTGGTTCTAATTATCGAATGCTGTTTTACAGTGCTTAAGTAACAGATAAGGATTGTGTGTGCTGCTATGTAAACATAAAGTAAAAATCTGCTGCTGGCTGGTAAATGTGTCAGCTGTCAGGAGCACAAAACAGGGCTCTAGCAGCTCACTATTGCACGCCTTCTGGCTTCTGGTATGGCTTTTTCTTCCTTACTATTCTACCAAGCTGAGGTCTGTGGGGTTGTACAATAATTCTGAGTTTGGCAATTTACATTTCTCTTAGCTGGAAAACTCTTTCCAGTGCTTATGACTTCGCAGGTGCCGTGAGGTATCGCTGCACGCTGGCAGTGCTCACTGAGGAGCCCATTGTGTTGGTGTTTCCTTGATTGCACCATCCTCCCCATCCTCTCCGTGCCATTTGTTAAAGGAAAAAAGCCCTGGGCATGTCAAATGCAGCCGGATCAGCCTCTTGCCTCTGATGTGGAAAGTGTTCTGAGTGTTTTGAAGGAGAAGCTGCAGCAGAAAGGTTAGAAAATAGTTGGGTCTTGTTTCCATGTAATTCTGGGGTGGATTTTCCACTTGGGTGTGCGGTGATGCGGCCAGGAGAGCTGCTTGTTTGTGCCTGTGTGGGGAAGGAGTGCAGCAGTGCAAATGGCAGCACTCCTCTGCCAGGACTTGGTGAGGAGGCAGAGCAGCCCTCGTGTGACCGCTGAGCTCTGTGAGCACTGTGTGCCCTCAGGTGCCGCCTCCCCTCCAGCTGTGTTAGCACTGCTGTGCTCTGGTTTGGGAAACAGCAGTGAGGGAGCACAGGGCTTGAACAAGTGAATGAGGGCTGGAAGGGACTGCTGGAAATGAAGGCTCTGTTGGGATGTGAGTGAGGTACATGGCCAAGGCCCTGCGGAGAGCTGTGAGGGCTGATGCGGTGTGCTGTGATATGGTGGGTGCTCCACAGAGCTGTGCTCCAGAGCTGTGTGACAGAGCTGGCTCGTACAGCAGTTTCTGTTCTTCCTTTTGATTGCTTTCTGCATAATGGGTGCATCCTTTCATCTTCTTTCATGGTCTATGAGTGTTTGCCGTAACAATATTTCTGTAACTTTTAACCTCAGAGAGACTAATTGTCTTACTGCATTTCTTTCACTGTGTTTTGATATCTACCTCTCGAGTTCTTCTTCCTCTGCTCCTTTTTCTGGTACGGTGCAGCAGCATGGACAGCTGTGTAGATTAGAGCATCCAGGCTCCCAGTGGTGTGGGATAAGTTTGGTGATGTTCTGCACAGCTGCAGCTGTAGGTTCTGTAAGAAACGGCCTTTACAAAATATTCCGTTTATCAGAAGCTTCCAAAAGCGTTTTTAATTGAGATTGTAATTAAGACCTGCATGTTTATTATCCCGAGAGGTTAAAAAAATGGATGAATTGTAGTATTCTTTCTTCTCAGGTCATTTATATGGTACTCTTTCTGCTTACTGAGGAGGGAGGTTCTGTCTTCATCCTCCCTGGGGCTGAAGCCAAGAGCTTTTTTGCAGTAGGAACACAGAATGGCACGGCAGTGAATTGTAATAAAGCCCACGCACAGCTATTTGCATACAGTAAATACATTCTGCCCACTTCATGTATTACCTTTTCTGCTGAGCTCTTATTAAAAATGGGCAGAAATGGAAGGTCTAACGCTCATGGCAGAAAGCATCTTCAAGATCAATCTCAAGTTTTTTTCAGTCGTAGCTGGTGAAACCTGAGTGTTGTCTGAAACTTTTACAGTGTGAATTCCAGTTTCATAGTTCATCTGTATGGGGGCAGTTAATGCAAAATCTGAGCAGTGCTGATCCGTTCAGCAGTGCAGGTGCTCCCCTGGGGGTGGGCACAGCAGTGAGTGCAGCACTCCGTGTTGTAGCTCAGCTGTAACAGAGATTTCCCTCGTATGCCAGCATTTCTGGCAATGAGTTTTTTAATGGAATATGCCTAGATGTGTGCGTGCAAAGACTCGAATGTTACAAGTGAACTGGACAGATCTAAAATAAGTATTTAACTTTTTTAACTCCTTTTGTTCCTGAACCAAATGCAACCTATGGGGCACCGGGTGAGGGTGGGATGAGCAGTGCAGGGATGGGGATGGCTCACTGCTGCCTGGCGTCCTCAGGGCCTGGCAGGGGAACTGCTTGGCAGTGTGGGAGCACCGCGTGTCTGCTGCAGCACTCTGGGTTCAGTTCCCATGGCTATTGGGTGAGAGAGCTCCTGGGAGGGACGGCTGGGGGTTCTGTTACCTGTGTCACAATGCATGCAGATGTGTTTTACACCTCCTGCACGGATGCCAGCCCTCACCTCCTGCTCTCCTGTGATACTCAGGTAGGAGAAAGCACACCTTGATTTTGGGGTTTCCACCAGGTGCACTCAGTTGCAGTTTGCCCACACGGAGCAGCAGATGGAGAATGCCCATTTGCATTAATTTCCCAGACCGCTGCCTTTGCGCTTCCAAGATTTTATCCAATATGACTTCTTCTAACCTTGTAGAAATTGCTGTGATGGAAGATGCTTCAGCAATTTTCAGTCTTATTTCTTTTCCAGTGATGCCTATCAGCTCGCTTAACAGCATAATGAATGAGTTCACAGGTGCCTTTCTGCAACCGTTCAGTTTGAGAGGAGCTGTATTTTGGTCAATGAGACAGATGATAGAGATGAAAGGTGAACTAAAGTTTACCTTTTTTTTTGTCTATGTCTAGCAGAATATGACTAAATGTTAAAACTACACAGTTAATTCTGTGGTGTTTACCAAAAGAAATTTTTCTGAGGAGTGGTTGTTATGGAAACAGCAGCCCTCTGTCCTTCCAAATGGAAAAGATTTATTTTAAGGGAGTGAAAATCCCTTAAATATTCAGCGTGTACGAAAAGATGAGATTGTGACATTCCTGGTGTGTGTCCTCTATGAAGCTCCAGAAACTTTGGTGGAAGGAGACGGTGCCAAGCAGTGAGGAGGAAAGGCCTGGAGCCTATTTCTAATGTGGGAGAGTGAAGGGGGGCTCCTAAAGAAGGGAAAAGGATGTTCATCAAGCTCAAATATGGACAAATCCTATGCGAGTGCTGCTCCTCTCACAGTGCAGGCTGTAAATTCCACAGTGCAGGGAGCCTGGGGGGAAATGAAACAACCGAATACCCAAACACCACCAAAACCCCAAACCCACATTGCTTTCCGTGGGTCTTTGCTCTCATCAGGGCACAGGCACTTGAGGCTGGCTTTCACAGCTGCACCAGGATCAGGATCTGTTTATGGAGGCTCTGTGGGCCACAAAACGGCACATAATTTAGATCTGAATTGTGTCCTTACAGTGTTTTCCTCGTGTTGCAGAGTACCTGCAGACCCAATCTCTACCGTGCGAAAGACATTTTAGGCTCAGCATAGCAGATCTCTGCATACCAGTGGCTCCTGTTGACAAATTAAAATACTATAATTTGCTGATCAAAGAATATGTAAAAAAAATAAGAAAACCTGGAATTAATTGCAAAATAACACGGCCGAAGCTGCAGTATATAGCAGGAAAATTGTTCCCTGAAGTACTTTTGTGTTGAAAATCACACATCAGCTTCACTGTATTCCTGCTGCTTTCATGCCATTTCAAAAAGCACTGACAGCTCAAGTATAGAACAAGTAATTTTTATTTTTTCCTTTGAAAATGAATTTTAAATGAATCCCAAATTTGAATTTTCATTTCTTTAATGGTTTTTAGCTACAGAACACGTTTATGTATGTACTGTTTCTGATATCGTCATGGTCGTATCTCTTTCTACGCCGGATGCTTTCAGGTTGCAGCTCTGACACGGCAGAGTTTGAGAACAATGAAGTATTAATATTGCGTTCATTTCGTGCTGGAAGGGCAGTGCAGGGCTGTGGCAGTGGCTGTGGGCACTGCTGGTGGGGGGCGGGCAGCACGAGGAGGAGGCAAAGCAACTGCGGTGGGAAGCACAGGAGTCATGTCCTCCATGGGGCTGCCACTGAACCTTGGCAGAATAGGAGAAAAATACACAGCCTCAGAGGAAAGGAGCTGCCTGGCCTGGAGGGCAGCTGCTTAAATGCGGAGCAGCATTGCTTTTCCTGGGCTCCATGCAGTGATGGTGTTTCCATAATCGTGCAGGAAGCTCCTCGTGGACGGTGGACTGTCAGACTTCCAATCAAGATGGTCTGTTTTACTCCTTTTTCAATGGAGTTTTCACTAATATAGAATTTATATGCCAACTCTAATATTTTCCTATGCAAGCATATTGATTACAATTAAGTAAGACACTGCTTGCAAACTTTCGTCTGAATTTAACTTGCAGTATTTCACTGTGTGCCAGAAACAGTTCATTAGGCTTGCAGATCAAACAGGAGCTAACACGGGCAATGGGAAATCAATGCAGTTTTAATTAATCTTTTGTTTTTTGAAGAGGGGAACGTGACGTTCAGTGAGGAAAAAATGAAATTAACCCCCTTCCAGCAGGGCTTTTGGTAAATTGTCCAAACATTGCAGGTGCAGTGGGAGAAGAATGAATGGTGGCGTGTCAGTATCCAGGCTTTCATAGTCAGGAATGCGTGTTCTCCCTGCAGAAATAAACACCATTCACCACAGCAAATGGGGAATCATGTGGAGCCATTGTGCCAACCAGGGCCGTGCGTTGTTTGCTGTCTCTTTTGTTTGAGTGAGAATTGGGGGTCTGCAGAAATCACTGATTGTGCTCCCTGTCACTTATCCTCTATTTTGCTGCTCCTTTGCAATAAGTGACTGCCACCCTTTGTACACAAACTCGCTGGCTGGGGAACGAAGCAAATCTAGTTCTACCTGAGATGCACTGCGTTCTTTTCCTTGGGAGGAGTTACAATGACGTGGTGTTTTCCTTTTAGACCTCACACCAGAGAGAACATTTGTGCGATGTTAAGGATCTGTTCTGTAGTTCCAGCTGCTTTTAAGCACAGCCCCTTCTTTTTAGGCTGCGTTCCTTCGCACCCCAGCACCAAGCTCAGGCCCACATGCAGGCTGCTCCCCGGGGTTCCTGTGCTGCATGGCGGCTGCTGTGTGCTGGCCATTGGGTGCTGGGTGTTGGCCATCGGGTGCCAGGTGCTGGCCATGGGCTTCTGGGCCTGGTGGATGCAGGACTGATGGTGACTTGTGGCAGTCTGGTGTGCCTAAAAAAGTGTCTTGGGAGTGGATCTGGAATGATGTGCCAGTCTAGCCTGCAGTCTAGCAGACAGATCCATCCAGAAGGGAGCTGGATTTTGAGTTGGAAGGGGAAAATATCATTATTTGCTTTTCACGAATTTCATTGAAAAATGGGGAAATGAATTGCCAAGGAGACTGTAAGCAACACAAGGATGCCGACTGAGGCTTTTTCAAAGATGTGCATGACACTGAAACCATGATGAGTCTGGGGCAGGGACAGCCCCCAGGGTGCCCACAGCCACTTGTGGGCTGGCAGGAGCATGGCCTGTGCCAGTGCTGGGCTGGGTGCTGCGTGTTTGACACATGTAGCCCTGCGTGGAGGGAGTGCTCCAGTGGGGAATAGGGCTGTGAGCAGCCTGCTGACTGCTGGCAGGAGACCTGGTATGTGAGGTGCCTGCAGAGGGATGCAGGTGGAGGCTCAAAGTGGATGCATGCACTGAGAGACCCCAGCCTCTTTCAGCCAGCTCTCAGAGATCCACAGCTCACCCTGTGCTGAAACTGGGTATTTATTCCCTTTTATGCTTGACTGGTGAGTTCTGGGACAATTAAATAATTGCCATGAGATGCTCTGCCTTAAAGAGGTGGCAGATTGCATTTGGACTCTATGCAGGCGGTGTTCAGGGACTGCTGACTTGAATCATGTTTAGGCTGAGGCTGTATGATGTCTCCTGCAAGCTCTAGTGTGGATTTGATGGCTTTTGATTGTTTTATTGGCTTTGGGGAGGGAATTTGCCACCACAGGCAGTCCCAGAAGTCCTCCTGTTGCTGGCAAGCCCTGAAACAGCAAGAGATCCATTTCCACCCTTAGTTCTGTTCTTTTAATAGTGCCTTGGATCTACCTCCCTGATTACCTGAGCTCTCCTCCCCCCTCCCCAGGACCTGCCCCTCTCCTCTGCCAGCATCTCCCTCTGCTGCCTTTTGTTAATGGTTTGGAGCCCTTTTCTTAATGGAGTAGGCAATAATACTCAGAGGTCAGCCCCTGAACTTTTCCCAGGGCTCTTGAGAAATGCAGAGCTGCTTTGGAGATGCTACGAGTGAATGACAATTACACCCAGATCTTGATCTCTGAACCCTGCAGGCTCTAATGAGCATTTCTGGGGAATTGTGCCCTTAACGAAACAGCACTTTCCAAAGGGAAGTGATCCTGAACACATCAATGGATGTGTGTGGGAGCCCTCAAGGAGAGAGTCTGAGCCAAGCACTGAAATACCCTGAGCTCTTTTTTTTGCTCTGTATCTGAAATGCCAGTGCAGACCTCTAAAGCACCTACGCTCACATTTGTTGCATTTTGTATAGGTGAACTGCATGCTTAAGTGCCACATTTATAAAATCTTTATAATGCTATTTTCTGCAATATTTAAAATATATGAAATCTCTCGAGTCCCTCAAAGAGCACTAATGATACGCAGTGAAACGCTTATGTAAGATGCGTCTCAAGCTGAAAGTTTTGGGTCAAGAAAAGGAGCTTTGCATTGAATTAAGTAGGTGAATTTATTGCCTGATGTTGCTGCCTATTTCCTCTCCTGTATTCCTGTGTGATGACTTGCTCTGCAAAGATAATGGTGCTGGCTGCTGCTGGGGATGGCTTCTGCAGAGCAGGTTGATCTTCACAGGCGGTCAGCACTGCAAAAGCAAATTCCGCCTGCGGACTCCACTTCTGCAGCACACTGTGAGAATTTTACAGTCCATTTCTTAAACTCCATTTTAGAAACTTGAGAACAAATGGTTTTTGTTTTACATTTTGATTTATTTTACCAAAGGCATTTTCCCAACCCCCCCAGTTTGATGTCCTACCCCAAGTCCAGAGAAAGATCTTTACAGAGAATCTCTTTCCATCAGGAGAAAATAATTAAAAAACAAATTAAACCAAACTCTTGCAGAGCAGTAAAATGAAACAAAACTTTAATTGCTGCTCCCCACATTCTCTCCGAAACATGTTAAGTTCCAAGGTGCATAGGATGGCCATAGCCCTCACTATAGGTGCCAGCCAAGTATAAAAATGATTTCATTCCATATGTGTACACAGTAATTTTGGTATTTTATATATGTGGCCAGAAGTCACCTCAGCCCAGTTGTCTTTATGTACACTTAAGTATGAAATGAAGTCATTGAGAAATGGTTCAGCTCTTCCGATTAAATTTAATGGGGTGCTACTTTCAACCTGATTGGATCATAGCCTGGGATTTGAAAAGTAGCTGCGCTTCTTAATAAACCCTTACAGATCTTTTCCTAAGTGATGCACGTGATTTATCAGACTTGGGCTAAAGAAGAGCTCACTGCATCAATTTATCCTGACAGCGTGTGTCTCTGATGTTTAATTTCATTAATAGAGGAACATTTGCACAGAGCATTCAGAATTGCGTGGGGCTGCTACAGTGGCAGAAAGTTAATAGTCTTGAAATAAATGATTGCTTCAGGGCAATTGAGGAGAGTGAGGGGGGAGGAGGAGGGCGTTCGGGTGGTAGGAACTGGTCTGTATGTTGGCTGATCTGTGCGTGGTGAGAAAGCTGTGCTGGGGATGTGGTGCAAAAGAAAAAAAACAGTTGGTTTTTTTTCTTCACAAAAGTGGGAAAAAACAATAGTCTGACTGTGGGATCCACAAAGGCGAGGGATCAGTATTACAGGGAGACACAGCTGAGTTAGCTGCTGTTCTGTCCACTGAGAAGAAAGACTCGGAACCAATTATGCTGTTTTAGCACCAGAGTGTGTGGTAAGGGTGCTTTTAACCCAAGGTCTGGCACAGCCCTGCTCACTTTAAGGTCTGTCAGGAACTCTGCACGAAGCCTGTTGGCTTCAGGCAGATGATCAGTGTGAGCGCGGTCTCTAATTGCTGAAGATGTTTATCGTGCAAATTAACGGAAGCGAAAGCTTTACTTGTACCCATTAAGTTGAAGCGTGCGGGTGGGTATATATGTGCAATGAGTCCCGGTGTTCCATCATACAAGCACGCATCCTCCCCACATCGATTTGGGTTTGGATCTGGTTGCTGCTGCGATGGAGCGGCATTAGATTTCCCAGCATCTGTTTTCCGGCGATATAATTACTAGCGCCTTGCTTTGCGTCCCACAGGGCTCGTTCCCAGCTCCCCGTGCTCCCCGCAGCTCCTGCCACGAAGGCACTGCACACATCTGCTCCAGCCGCCGTGCGGGCAGAGGCAGCGCAGCGCAGCAGACAAAGGCTGTGCGATAAGGAGCTGCCGGCCCAGCGCTGAGCTCTGCTAATCTGCGCTGCAGCTGGCGAGGCTGCCAGGAGAGCAGCACTCCGCAGCTCTTCCATTACTAGATTAAATTTCCAAGGATGCTCAAAGCTATTTTTCTGTTTTATCTATCTTATTTTGTGTCAGAAAGTGGGTGGAGTGGGGGAAGTTCTCTGAACTTGATGCACAGGACGTACTTATAATCCGTTCTGATCTGGCACATGCTTTGCCTTGGGCAGTCTGGAATATTTTATTAGTTCTTAGGGATTTATACCCTCCCAGATAAGTGCCTCACGCTAGAAAGGCATCGTCCAAGCATCCTCTTGTACCATCCCTGTGAGTGATTGCTCCAGAAGAAAATCATAGAATCATGGAATGGTTTGGGTTGGATGGGACCTTAAGATCATGCAGTTCCAACCCCTCTGCTGTAGGCAGGGGTACCTCCCTCTGGACCAGGCTGCTCAAAAATACTGGAAAAATGAAGTTCAGAATGAAAAATACAAGACAACAGCAGTAAGCTCTCTGATAGGAAAAGAAATAGATATCTATTTTAATTCTACCATTCTGTGATAATAAAATATGTCCCAATAACTGCCCCAAATAGAATTTTGACTGTGACTCAGAGAAATGGAGGGAACTCTGAAGTACTGTAAAGACTGGGCTATTTTGTTGATTTTATGGGAAATGCATTTGGAAGAAAACATTATGGTGGGGTTAGATAAATTACTCTTAAAAAAACAAATAACTTGAAGCAGAGCTGGGTAAAGAATTCTAAAAATCATTACTGCCTCAAATGCAGCTGGATGTCACATTGCCACTGCACAGGCAGGTCTCAGCCTTGGATGCTGTAATACATCTGTGACATGCAGGTAGGGTAGCAAGGAAACCAGCCAGCAGGTAGCAGCATGCAAATGAGCACTGGGAATAAAAGGGGTGATGGTAGCCATGGCCAAGTGCTCGCTTCACCACAGACCTCAGCAGGCAGATAACACACCAGGTGCTCTGGGTTTGGGGGTAATTTTGCTGGAGTCCATGGAAAAAGGACAAGGAGAAAAAAGCTGGTGTGGAGAACGAACGCCTTGAGCTTTGGGGTGGTTCTTTTTAGGAGAAGCTTCTTCTCCAAAGAGCTGTCAGCACTGGCACAGCTGCCCAGGGAGTGGGGGGTTTGCTTCTTGGGGGGCATTCAGAACATGGGGATGTGGCTCAGAGGGACGTGGTTGGTGGGCTGGGGGTCTGAGAGGTCTTTTCCAACCTTAATGGTTCTGTGATTCTGTTTCCTACTGATCTTTTTGTACTTTTCCCATGACCCCTCTGCCCTCCATCTTCCTCCTTTCCTTCGGTTTTGTTTCCAGCTTCCTTGGTTTTGTGGTGATGGCTGTGCAGCCCCCAGCACGCCCATAAATCTGAGTGTGGATCGGGCACGTCTCTGAAAACAATTTTAGTAAGCAGAGCAAAGTCCATTTAGTCTTCATTACATACATTGCATTTCCTGAAGAGACTGTGGCTGGATTTACTGTGTAGTTTAGTGAATTAACTTACATGTTCTTTCCACATACCTGAGCCTGGGGAATCTGAACTCATCCCACAGAAAACTGACTGAAAATCAATCAGCTCAGATAGATGTAAAGAGCTCACTGGGGAAACGCAGTCAGGCAACTCCATCCTGAACTACTTATGGTATGACAACACAGCCTGCATTTCCACTAATTCAGTTGTCTCCAGGGCATTCAGTGTAAAGCGGGTCCAGGAAACACATTTTTAATACCGTGGCTGCACAAATGGCTGCAGCAGGAGGCACAGCGAGGGGTGGCTGCTAACTGCGCGCCGGGGGCACTTTGATTCACTGCTGTCCACCCATGCGTGCCGACTTACAACAACACTCAGTGAGGCCGCTGGCACTTTGCAGAAATACAGGAATATTTATCAGTTCTCAGGCCTAAATTGTCTTTTCTTGCATGGTTCCTGAGACAGGGAGCTTTTTCTTCATAAAAAAAAAAAAGGAGGGGATGTACAGGGGGAGTAGCAACTCCAGTTGTCTCCATCACTTACCTGCTGAAGAGGCTAATTCCAGCAGTGAGTTATGGAGTCCTGTGTGCTCGCTCCTTTGCTCTATTCTCAGAAACTATAAATATGGTTTCTGCATTTGACACGAGATGCTCTGCTATTATTTCTGCTTCCCCCTCCTAACCAGACCCCCCCCTTTCATTCCCCACTCAAAGCTGAAGAGGTTTCTGTACCACCCTCCGCCTTTTTCTCCCTACCAGCAGAACTTGCTGTTACGAAATCGGTGACCTGAGGTTACACAGAGTGTGTGATGTGTAACAGGAAAGATGCTCTGCTGCAGAGTCGGGAATAGGCACGCAGTGTTGGTCCTCTGGGTGCACTTCTGAGTGCGCAGGTTTTTGTATTTTCCCTTCTTCCACCTCTCTCATAACCACCTTGCTATGAAGGAGGTGAGAACTGATATTAAGTCCACCCTGCAGCTGGGCTTATTAATTAGGACTTGGTTTTATGATTCTGAGCAGCTACGTCCTTCCCGTTTGACCCAAGATTTAAACATCTGTGGGTTAACTATGGAAGTGAACAGTGCGGCTGTGAGAGCTGGTGGTTCTGCTCAGACGTGCCAGACTGCAGTCCTGGGAGAGCCATGAAGTTTCTCTTTATTTCTAGCATTCATAAAACAGGCTTGTTTGCAAAATAACCCAGAGGAGCAGAGTTAACGTTTATTTGGGTTGACTGATGCTTTGCAGCCCTGTGGTGAAAATGTGAGCGTGAAAAGCTGCTGTTAGAGGTGGAACGCTGGTCTGCAGGGCCAGGGCTTGGGATGGGTGCTGCCAGTACCCTGCTGCCCTCAGCTCTTCTGTTACCTCCTGCCCACAGACAAGAAACAGGCATGAGTTTTATCCTCCCTTCCCTTTGAACATGAGGTCAGCTGATTTCTCTCTTATCAAAAATAGATCCCTCGTTCCTGGTAGCAAGGGCCAATAATGAAGAGGTTGAGTTTATTTGAAGTAGTACTTCTGCACTATACCATGTAAACTTCTGGTGATCAGAGGCTTAAAATAAGGAGCTGGGTTTGTGCCAATGTGCTGGTTTTGAATCCCATGTATTGATAAGCACAGTGCAAGCTGTGCAACCTGATGGGCTGCATCCAATGCCAAGCCTGGATGCGAAGGGAGCTGCTGCAAGGTGCATGGCACAGAAGGAAGAGCAGGAATCGCCTGTAGAGTTGTCCTGAGTTTCCAGCAACCTCACAAAAAGAGTGGTTTGAAGTTGCAGGTTCCATCTGCCCACACAGCTCCAGTAGGCACAGCGAGATGCAGTTATGCAGGACCTGGAGTCCATCCATGAGCAGCAGGTGGTGGAGTGGCTGCAGACGTGAGCAGGGCCATGAAACTGGCAGCTCCTGTAGCTTCCGCCAGCGCCTTTGTTGCATTTTAGCAGAGCTGTGGTACCAGACTGTTGCAGAAGTCTGTATTTCAGAATGTGTTTTTAGGAGGGAAATTAAGAGAGGGCAGGAGAGCTGCCAGCCCACCTGTGTATGGGAACTGATGAGTCAGGGCCTCAAACACTCACTGAGCACCTGGAGAAAAGACCCAGCCAGTCCTGAGAGCACAGGTGAATGTAATAGAGCCAGGCTCTACCACTCCTAGACCTCATTTAAGGGCTGGCTGCCTTCTCTTGCTGGAGATTTCTCCTTTGTGGAGTTTTTTTTGTGAGCCTAGATCTTCAGAGATGGTGAGCACTCTTCTTTTTGTAACATCCTTTCATTATGTTGGTCCTGGTGCTGTTACACATGTGCCATTAGGCAAAGAGTCAGGTGAAGGCAGGGATCCATCTTACTGCTGCAAGGCATTGAGGCTATTGGGAAAGGCTGTCTTTTTCTGGTGGCTTGTCCAACAGGTTTCTTTCATATTGATTCCTCAGTTATCAGAGAGAGAAACACAAACCAACCAAACCCATACTGAGGCTGAGGGAGCCCCCCTGCCACATACCCAGGCAGCTTTCCCACCTGGGCCCATCCCAAACCCCCCCACATTTCTCTCTAATGATGAAAGAAGTTGGAAAGAGAGCTGTGATCACCGACCAGCTGATGTGACTGTGTGCTGCAGGGAAGCTGCTTCCTTTTCATTCCTTGCTCCTTCCAAAATTACCCTAGAGTGAATTTAGAGAGGAGAATGTTGTCAAGACTCTGGAGGTGCAGCAGAAGGAAAAAGGTTTGATTTTGTTTTTCTTTCTCTCTGTTAATATGTGACTGTGCACGTGCTTTCTCTCTGCTGCTAACTGTGCCTTCAGGAAGGTGAAAGGTTTAAGTTGATCCCATTAATGTATGTAGAAGTAAATCTTTTCTGTGCTGGGTGTTGAGTGATAAGGAAGAAAACTTTATGGCAGGCTGCTAGATTGGTAGGTAATATGGACATGCATCTTTGTGAACTAACGTGGGAAAACAGTTCTTCACTTTCATCTTCTGCTCAGAACTGGGGAATGTTTTCTGTTTCCTCTTCCTTCAGTGCAGCCACCGCTGAGCTCTGTTGCAACGAACACACAGGTTATCAGGCCAGATAGAAGTCAGCTGGGGTGAGGGTTTATAAACACTGGAGACCAAAGGCAGAATGTGGAAAGCAAGAGATATATATACACAAGTATGTGTGTGCATATATATAATACATATTTGTTGTGCTTTGCAGAGGAATCATTTTTAATGGCTTCTTAGTTTTTCCTATTCGGTTTGGTTTTGTTTTGTTCAGATTTTTCTATTTTTTTCAAATCTACCATGAAATATAGAAAAAGGATGCTTTGGGGTGAGAGAGTATGAAGGTGTCTCGCTGCAGACTTCAAACAAACTCTGCCACAAGTAAATCCATATCAAATTCATGTAAAATTGGGTTGGCTAGCATGCTTTTGATGTTCCTGAATTACTGCACAAAAACGTTCAGCAGAGATTATCTATTAAGATTTTTAGTTCAGTCAAGCATTCCTTTAACCAGACAAAAATACTTCACCCCGGGTGAGCGCCGGGCTAACAGCTCCCATCCCACTGGTGCGGAACGGATCGATTGGTGCCTTTCTTGGCGCTGACATTCCGATCACGTTTTGACCCTGGGCTGCTCCCACATGGCTGGCATGGCAGTGTGCCCTGCGCTGCCCGAGGCTCCCAGCTCTGGGATGGGGAGCTCACTGCGTGGATGAGTGCCTGAGTTCATTTTGGCTCTCCAGCACACAGGCGTGGAGGTGCTGGACTGGCACAGGGCTTCATCCCACGGCAAAATGAAGGCACTGCTGGGTATTTGTGTTCTGACTGCTTTTTCCTTCTTTCCATGATGTCAGAAGTAACAGAGTGGGCTTGATCTTCTGTATTTAGAAGGGAAAATCAACATTGAATTCAACAGAATTCTGATAATTTCTGACATAGTATTTCTGCTTTGTTAATTGTAATGGTTTGTGATTAACTTCATTTGCTGTAGGCATGTGTGTGTGGGAAGATCTCACAGACATTCCTCCCCTACTGAGGATGGGTGGGTGGTCAGTTCAGACCTGAGGTAACTCAGTGAATGGATGCCCATAAACAAAACCCTGAGCTCCTGCACCACAGGTGGGCACCAGTGGGGAATTGTGCTGGTGCTGGGTGTCAAATTGGCACAGCCTGTGGAGAGAGAAGGAGCTTTCTCCTCATTGTAAGGAGAAGCATCACTCAACCCAACTTCAACTGCCTGCATTTTTGTTTATGCTTGGAAGAGAACAACCCCCAAAGCAAACTGTATGAAACTGAGATGGTTTCAGCCCTGTGGGATGTTTGGGGGCTCGCAAGCAGACAGCTGCAGGGAACAGTCTCACAGCATTGCTGATGCTCTGCTGAGCACGGTGTGGTGGGCACACTGCTAGTGCTGCGGGGAGACCAGGGAGCAGCAGGGCTGGGACTGTGGAGCCCACGAGCCATGGTGCCCGTGGTTCATTGTGTCCACTGCTGGGCTGGCCCACTGGGTGCACAGCCACACACGGCCCTGACTGCTGCCAGCAGTGGCTCAGTGCCTTGAGGAGCTGCAGGAGGAGATGCTGGGGGCTGTGGGTCATAGGAAGCTGGCAGGAGCTCCCATTGCCAGGCTGGTCGGCCGTCCCAGGCTGTGTGTGGTGGTGCTGGCTGGGGCTCTGAGCGGTGATGGGCATTTGCAGCCCCCAGCTGACCCCCAGGGCCCTGTGACTGATGTTCTGGGGGTGCAGGAGATGCTCTGGGAAATGGGGACCTGCTGGACCCCCCCCTCCTGCTGCGCTCTGTGACATTTGTTTCCATCTGCCTGTGCTGCTCTTGCTCTGTTACATGGTGCCTTGCCTCGGAGCTTGAATTATTGCCTACATGCATGGGTAGAGCCTTTGGAAAACAACTGAGCATGTAATTAAGAGAGTCAGTGTGTTTTATGGGGATAGTGACGAAAGGAAACAGCTTTTCACTTTAGTAATTGTGAGTGCCTGTCAGAAGAGATTTGTGGCAGAGGGAGGTCAGTGGGAAGAGAGCTCCCACTGCACAGAGTGGGCTTCTTCCTCGAGTGGTGGAGCTGCTCGTTGTTCATCAGCCTTCCATCTGAATTCATCAGACCCGTTGCAGATGCAGTGTGTGCAGTGGCCGGGTGCTCTCCGGGCACACGCAGCCTGCTTTGCAATCTGAGCTCACAAAGCCCCCGAACCCCACAGGCCTTTCTGGGTGGGAGGGTGTCAGCGGGCTGCGCGCAGCCTGGGGTCTGGTGCCAGCTCACTTCTGTGAGAGCAAATTGCCATTGCTCAGAGGCCTGGGTGCTTTGGGACAGGAAGGGCAAGGGAGGATTTTGCTGATACTCGCATTGTTGCGCTCTGCAGATACTTCTAATCAAGCAGCACATTAATGTATCTCTTGTTTTCCAGTAAGTCATTAGTCGCTTAAGTGAAGTTGCTCATGTCAGTTTTCCCTTTCATTAAATATTCATATTTACTAATGGAAATTGTCTTGACAAATTGGTCAAACTGAGCAACTTAGGAATTTATGCCGCGGACTAAAAAAGTTGTTTGGAACTCCCAGTGAGCTGAAGTAATGCTTGAAATCATTAACACTTCATTGATTTTATAATTAAAAATCCGTAGAGTAAATAAAGCATCCTTTAAATGTGGCATAGCTGTTTATCTCAATGCTTAGTATTAATATTCATTTTTTTTTCCTGCGAATATCCATGAAGTTCTGAAGGCCCTTCTGCTGTCCCTATGGGTGCTCTGGCAGCTCCTGGTGCTCCCCAGTGAAGGAAATGGCTCTGCAAAGCTGGCTGGCTGAGCTAAGACAGAGTTAGCACTGCTTGGGGCCACAGTAACCAGTATTCATGAATGGACATCTACCTCCTCTAAGCAGGCCGATGTGGCCGAAGGCTTATGGTGAAGTCAGATGGGAGTAATCATTTGTGGAGGCTAATTCAGCCCATTGACCAATAACTAACAGCCTATAACTAGTTTCACAGAGAATTATATTTTGATTTGCTGCCCCAAAGCGTGGCTGCTAGAGAGTCTGAAGGAGAGAAAGAAGCTCTTTAACGTAGACACTTTTTTTGAAGTCTGAACTTATTTTGGCAATAACTGGGCTGTTACAAAGACAAAATAAATAGAAGGGATTAAAGTCATCCTTCCATAAAGAATTTCATGCTTTGCATGGAAGCAGCTCCAGCTGGGTCAGCAGCTGTGATGCATCTTTAGAGCTGAGCCCACTGGCCGGTGGGGGCAAACGTCCACCCAGGGGCTCACAGCATCTGCCCCAGATGGCCGTCACAGCATGTGTGACCCAGAAGTGCTCTCTGTCTCTCACTCTGGCACACTGCTTGTGCTGAGCCCAGGCTGGCAGTGCTTGGTTTGCAGTCATCTAGAGCAAATGCACTTCTCCCATTACCCTCACTGTCTGCCTGTGCTGTTGCTCGGCCCAGGAAGGCGTTACAGGTAGATGGAGAGGCACAACCAGCCAGAGCACAGAGTTTGTTTAACTCAGCAACTTCAGATTTCTTGGGATAATGAGAGCCTTCTGCTGCTTCAATATCAATCTATTTTCTCTTCTAATTAGTCTTCATCTGCCTATACAATACACTCTAGTAGAGATTTCTCAGCAGTGAAGCCTGCGTGCAGAGAGCAGTACCAAGCAGCACAGAAGCACTTGGGAGAACAGTAACCTTGGAGCCCAGGACCTGCTGGCCACGCAAAGACCTGGCTGCAGCTGCGCTAACAGGATGGCATGCGACTCCAGTTCATCTGACTGCAAACATCCTATTTTTAGTATCCTTAACTATCACAGATTTAAGCAGGTTTCTGCCTGGTTTCAAAAGCAAGTATCAGAGCAGTGCTATTCTTATCTGCTCACAGAAGAACTCTTTGCTTCTAGTTGTTACTGAACGTGCAGTTTTGTGAAGGGAGATGGCACCTTTGGTGTGCTGTGAGCGTGGGGCTGCAGCCAGTGCCTGTGTGCAGTGGAAGCATCTCTGCCCCCCGCTTTGCATCCTTGGGGGGAGCACCTGCAGCCCCCTCTCTACGTGCAGGCAATGAAGAGGAGTGAGCCGTGAGCCTGCGCAGCATTTTGCGGTCGGAGCACTTTGCCACCTGTGGCTGACAGCTCGGGAGGTTTGGCTGCTGGCAGCAATGCAGGGCTGCGATATGAGCTGCCTGAAATCCATGTGCCCGCAGCTGTGCAGATGTCCACGGGACTGGCATTTCCACTGAGCAGGAGTTTTTTCTTTAAGGAGTTCACATTTGATGCTGTTTAACATACGACTGGAGGGCAAAGCATTTAGCAGTGAGATGGATGATTATTGTTTTAAATGAGTTCACAATTATTTGATGAAGCGGAAAACAAAAAAATGTTTTTCTGGCATGTGATCTTTTCTGTGCTGTTTTTTTTTTTTTTTCTGCCTGAGTTATGTTTTCTGTCAATGCTTCCAAGCACACACGTGCTGCTGTACCCCCATTTCGCTCCCGCTGTGCCCGAAGCTGCACTCCTGTGGGCCAGGTGGGAGCTCTGTGGGTGATGCTGTGTGCTATGGGAGCTCCCAGCTGAGCTGTGATGAGAGGAGAGCTCAGGAAACGTGCACTGAAAGAACAGGTTAGCCACGTGTGGCCGCGGCAATCCAGTTCTGTTCATGGGTTATTAAAAAAGGAGAAGGAGTTAAAATTAATTGAGTAAACGTTTCACTTAATAATTTATGTAAGAACTAATTGGCATAGTAATGCCTTCTAATGTGCTGTAAAAATTCACAGGATAATGCATTAGAAGTAAAAAGGTGGTTGGATGGTAATTAAGGTCTCTCTTCTTGCCACAATCTTCAGAAATTTTTTGCTGGTCTGCCCTGCTTTCGCCAGTAGTAAAGGTGATTTTTGGTTTCATGTATTTTCATCACATTTGAAGTATGTTGTAGGATTTCCATTTTGATTTGAGGTAATTTTGTTCCTTGTTTATGTGATTAATACTTCTTACTTAATATATTAAAGGCATAGTATGTATATAATATAAATACATTTTATATATATATATAGCTTGTCTCTTTGTGCATTGCAGTGCACATACCTGGCACTCTGATGTCAAAGTAAAGTAAAGCACTGAAAAGGTGTTACTCCAAATGGGACTTTGTGCATTGCACACACAACGGAGTGGAAAATACAATGAAGCTGTAGGTTCTCTCATCAGCACACATGCTTCCCCACTGCTGAGAACAATACTGGAAATGATGAGGTGTGATAGGAACTTGAGCCAGCAGATGGGGAGGGAGGGAGGGAGCATTGCTGTGGTTGGTAATCTCTTCTGTGTTGTTGGGAGATAAGTTCTGGGTCCGCAGGGGATGTTAGTTTGCTGCTCTAGGATGCAGCATTGAGTTAATATCCTTAATTAATAGATTTAATTAGAAGCTTTAATATTCTAAGATAACCAGCTACATCTCCATGTAAATGAGTGTCACACCACCTAAATTGTAGAACACACTGATTTGAGAACGATTCTGGCTTTGTCAAAGGATTTGATTTCCTTAATGGTGATGACCCGTGAAGTGGCTGTGTGGGGGCTGTGTTTGCAGAGCTGCCCAGTGTGGGCTTCCATTGCTGTTCTGCACTCTTTGTAGGAAGCACTGCTCCCAGAAGTCAGCTGTGTGCGTGCCTTAGGAGCGCACCGAGCTCCTCTGGGGCACCTGGGATGTCTGTGGTTGGATGAGATGTTCGAATTTTGTGGGGGAAAGAAAACTTTCGCAGTTGCTCTCACCTGTTTTTCCAGAACCTTGAGAGCAGTGCATCTCTCTGAGGAAGAGCCCTGGCTCAATACCTGCGTTAAGGGGTAGCAGCACATCGATGGAACAGAGCTCTGCAGTCTAACACAGGAGCGGTGCGGTGGGAGCTGCCCTGAGCTGAAGCTGGGCCTCGTGCTTCTATCATCGACTGCAGGCAAGTGAGGTAATGTGGAAATAACAATCCACAGTGTGGGCTAAAAAACCCTTATGGAGAGGCTTTTTCTTGGACAAAAATCATCAGAGATAACAAACAACCCGTAGTGCGTATGCTAAAGGCGAGGCTGTTATCTTGCTGCAGATAAGTACTGAAAATACCTCTAAAGAACTTCTGTTTCATCTCCTCTAACTGCAGAGCCTGCTCTATCTAACCGTGGGTGAGAATCTAATGGATGTTCGCTGCTTTGGTGAGATGTTGGCTCTGGCTGTGCAGTGTACTTGGGAGCATTTCCAAGATAAAGATGCCAAAATTAAGTGCGATATTAAGCTGTAATTTCTGATATCTTTTAACAGGACACATCAGGATTTAATCTTCTTGATTAAATCAGAATTTTAAGGTCCCACAAGACTCAATACGGTCGTACATTCAGCATCCTATTTCTACGCATCACGCATATTCCCATGATTTGTCTTTGTTTCTCTCTGTCTCTGTTTTGTGGATCTTTAGAGAAAGTAGTTTGCTAAGCTTAGTTTAACTAGAACAATTCCCATTAAATAAAATTTGTTCTGGATAGAAATGTGTCAGAGAAGGTATTTATTGCAGTGGTTCTTATTTCAGGGTCTGTTAGCCACTAGAAATGTATACATGCTCTTCAGGGTATTTACCCAGGATTCTCATCTTGGCTGGCTGTTTCCTTACAAAAGGAAGAAAAATTTTCCGAGAAGAGACTGCACAATGAAAGAAGAGGTTCTACACTGTGGAGGAGCCTGTGGCAGAAAGCAGATGATGTTAAAGCAGATGGTTCCCTAAAGCTGGGTGGTCAGATCGGGTTAGGGCACTAACTGTCCTCCTAGTTGTCTTGGCGGTATCTTAGGGTGATCTGAGTTACCTAAATGAGGCATCAGCTCCCCCGCCGACCCTGCAGAGACCATAGTGGTATCAATCTCTATTTTAAGAAATAAAGAGTGAAATTCTGAACCTAATGATGCCAAGTTTATCTGTTTGTATTACTTAAAGCAAGGAGCTGAAGTGGTGGAGGGATCTGTAGAAAGTAAATTAAGGAAAGGCAAAGATGTGGGTTTTTGCCTAAAAGCTGAAAGCCTTGCTGAAGGCTTTGTTCCCTCTTTCATGAAGTTTCTCTCTGGTGGTTGTGGTGGCTGCAGGCAGCAATGAGGCTTCCAAGGAAATTGCTCTGAGATTCATTGGTTTACACACATGATTTTGGACAGTGCCCCAGGAAGGATCAGTTTTTATTGCTTTGCCCTGAGCTTGTTTATGAGTTCTTTTATAAGGTTTTGCCTCATAAAGGAAGATCAGTTAGAGATCGATGTCGCTGTGCTTTGTAGGTGCAGACCAGCCACTTCAAGTCTTCATCTGGTCCCATCTGAGTAAACTCAAACCAGAAGCTACGTGGGGACATCGTATGGCACCTGGAGTCGCACTCTGACTCAGAGCAGACTTTTTATGAAGTAACGTTGTGTTATTTCTCCTGCAGCAGGCGCGTTGCCGTGCTCTGGGTTCCATCACACTGTGAGGTGAAGCAGCTTTGTGCAGCCCTGGTGCAGCAGCCCTGCATCACCTCCTGGTAACCAAAGCCCCTGCCTGGCAGAGTGTGTGGAAAGCGTCAGGCCAGGCAAAAACAATGGATACGGAATGAAAGGTTTCACGTTTGTTGCTGGCATTAAATCGTGGGGTGCCTGATGAATGAACTTCGTATAAACGTTGAGGGCAATAGCAAACTCCCTTATGTGGATGATTAAGGAAATAATTGGAGCAGGGAGGTAGAGAAATGCAAGTCCAAAAAGCCTATTAAAGTCAAGATAGAGTGAGCAACTCCTTGTGATCGATCTAAACTCGGGAAAAAAACTACTGAGGTACTCTGTTCATCCAAGCCCCAGGTTTCCTAGGAGATGGAAGGCAGTTCAGAGATGGCTAATGACTGGGCTCTTACTGCTCAGCTAAAATAAGTTTCTCTGCCAGTCCCCAGATGCTCTGGGCTTCTCAGCTCCGCGATAATGAACACACCCAGCAGAAAGCAGGCAGTGCTGCTCCTGCCCGGCCTCGCTCCTGGAGGAGCTCAGTGTGTCGGGTCCAGGTCTGACCCGAGCTACAATTATCTGACAGCTCACGTTACGCTACATTGATTGTTTCTCCCCCAGTGACTAGAAGAGTTAATCTACTTCAGCAGTAACTTGATCAACACTTAAATCTTAAGAAAATAATAGAGAATTCAGGATAAGGGATAGGAAACTTCTCTCTAGATTAAGCCACTAAATGTCAGAGCTATGTAAGAGCTTTGTCTGGAGTAAATCGAGATGAAAACTATATGAAATTTCTTGCATGCTATCTGCTTTAAATTTAGTCAGCTCTTGCTGTTACCCAAAGCTAATAATCCTGGGCAACCTGAGTGCTCAGTGTGTGTTGGTCTGTTACTGGATCCAGCTGGATGTCACTCTGGAAGGGTGACCTGCACTCCGAGGAGCTCCGCTCAGCCGCTGGACACCACGTGCTCTCAGCATCACACGGCGGGCCCAGGATTTAGGCAGCTGTTGTACATCACTGCCTGAAATACAGGTATGAGATAGAAATAATTTGCTTAGCCTTAAAACGTTAGTTATTGTCACCGAAGTCTGGCCTGACATTAATGCTTTTAGTGCCAGAAGAGTGACAAGATGCTGTATCCAGATTCTGCTGAATCTTCTCATAGCAGCATGCCTGCCTGCCCTGGCACAGCTTTGCATGTGTGTACTTACACATAGCCAGGATTCCTGCAATGCATTTAAGTGCTCATCTTTCTGAAACCACAGGAAGCAAATAAGTGCCAAAAATTCATGCCGTATCCAAATGCTACTTTGGGTGGCTCGGGAGACCTAACAGCAAGTTATCTCTTTCAAACAACTGTGTGCTCCCTGGGACCAAAGCAGACACTTGGTTGGAGAGCTGTGTGTAACTGTTGGCTGATTTCATGTGATTTAGAGATTTCCTTTAGCTCTGTTATTAGCTTTTATGAGTCTTAATTGTGTAGTTTACTTGCAATACACAGTCTTTGATGTGCCAGAATATATCCTTAAATGTGCATATGTGCTGAGCAAAATGGTATTTTTACTTCTTCTAAAACTGGGAGCGATGAGCTGGGGAATAGGTCCCAGCCCTGGCTGCAAGTATTTGATGGATCAATACAGACTTAATGGTTATTCTCTTCTGTATTCTGTGTCTGCTGCACTGATGCAACAGGTATCCTACATTCTGTACGATTTGCAGATATGATGTTAGTACTGTATTCTCTGTACTAGATTCACCTCTTGTTTTCTATTATTTCTTTCCCTCTTTCACTCCAATCTTTTCTTTCCCAACAGTAGGTATGTTTAAGGTAGCAGCAAACACAATTGTCAGGACGCCTTTGATAGCTGCTTGAGTCTCAGCTGTGTACGCTGATGAATGGCGCTGATATTGGACTCAATTTCTCTTGCTCTCAGTGCTGTAGGGCTTCGTGGTTTCCTCCGGCTGGGGTTGCTGGCTCTGCTCCTGTGCTGGAGCCATGGTTCTGGTGGCACCTCGGTGTCTCCTGGGGACACGGGTAGGAGCCAAACCAGGAACAGCACCCATGCAGACCTTGTGGTGGTACAGCTTACATAGATGGACAGCCTTTGCAAATTAAGTAGTGCCGTTCATCATAAATTTGTTGCAGAAATGCTCCTAGCCACAGGGAATTTGCGCTATGGCTTGAAGAGCAGCACGTCGTTCAGTGCCTAGAGTAACGGCTGTCTGCTCCCTGAGCTTAAAGATCATTATCCAGCACTCTCTCATTCAGCAGAACTTTTATGTCTAGCAAATTAAATTTCTGGGCAAAATAATTACATGTAAAGGCTGCTGGCTATTATTCACAAGGGGCCAATTTTCTCACCATTTGTTGGCATTTGAAATGTCAAATTTATGGCACTGTAATATATACAACATATAGTTCAAAAGTAGAATGTGAAAGGCTCCAGTCAAGTCTGCTGATGTAAATTCTGAAGATAGCTGGGCATCAGAGAGGGAAAATAAATTATCTAATTGAAGACAAATGGCTGCTTTATTCTGGATGCATTTGCTGTCTGTTCCCTGCCCTGAATGTTGCTGAGCTGCTGCTGCTGTGTGTGGCAGTGCCTGGCTCTGAGCTCTGCTCTGGGTTCCTCAAGGGAAGCCTGATGGTTCCTCCTGGTACCGACTGCTGCTTCCCTCGTCTTTGGGATGGAGGTGAGGCAGGACACATCTTACTTCTGGTGTCTAACGAATTCTTTTGCTTTCAGTTTTGTGGTCACCACCTAGTGTGAGGAACACGGTTTGAGCTAGGCTTGTGCTATATGAAGAGCAGAAATGCCGTTGTTTGGAGCTCCTCAGTTCTCTCTTACAGCATGAAGTTTTGTGGGTATATGGTCAGCTTTCCAGTATCCAGATCAGTGGTGTTGAACTTGTTTTAGGAAGCATTCAATGGCTTTCGTTCATGTAGCCTCTGTTGGTGTCATTTTAGGTCCAGAAAAGATTCATTTCTATCTAGTTAGGATTTTGGTTTAACCATTCCCAATTCTGGAGGTAATGCTTGATGAGGAGCACGGAGTTGACAAACCTGTCAGTCTTAGCATAGCTCTGCATAACGCAGGATGTACTTTGCTCATACGCGTTGGCATCACACACAGAGATATGTCGGGGCCTCCTGTGAATGAAGACCAAAGAGCTGCATGTGGCTGTGTGCACTGAGCATCTCACTCAATGCTATCTTCCCAAAAAGGCTTTGTTAACAGACACCCACTCGCTCCTGCTTATTCTCACCGTGCTCTCGAAAAAACAATCAGTATAAAACCCCATTGCCTCCTTCTAAGATGGATGACTAATGAGCTGTAATTGCTCCCCAACCCTACAGGAGGCTGACTTCATGAGGAGTTAAGGATTATCTAGCTCTATGTCCCTGGGAGGTTATTATTCCAGGAAATTAATTTAATTAGATTAGACCTATTAGAAATATAGAGAGAGCACTGAAGATTGGCAGGGCAGAGCAATGTGCTTTTTAAAAAAACTGTAAAGACTGCAAGTAAAAGGGGGTAATTTTACATTATCAGAATTACTTCCATTTCCTGTGGAGCTTTATTGTTCTGAAAATAACACTCTGTTGGACCTTAGGGCAAACAGCTCCATCCACCTCCATGCAAGAGGTGGTTTCATGCACGCAGTGACCCTGGCTGCATTTCCCCTCGGTTGTATTTGGCCTGTGTTGTTTGCTACTTCATTGTGCAAAGCCTGACTGCACCTTTAGATGGCCGTGTTGCAGTAAGGCAGCTTGTTGCGGTGTTAGATGGTGAATTTAGTGGCAGGAGCAGCACTGTTCTCCCAGGCCGTGCTCAGTGAGCGAGCCTTGGCAGTGACACAGCAGTGTTACAGATGGTTGTTAGCCCTGCCCTGGCCTCGCAGCCTGGTGCTGTGTGTCTGCTGTGGACCAGCACTGTCCTGCCCAGACCGCAGCACCTTGAGAACCGCTGCTCTCCTGAGGCAGCTCTGCCCTGTTTGCTGGCTGTAAAACAAGAACTATTTTCTGCTTGTGGATGGAAAAGCGATTGTGCCACACAGCACAGGTGTGTGCTGCTGCTGTAGTGCTTGCTGGCCAGAGATGTGCTGCTGTGGCAGATCCCTGCCCATCCCCAGCTGGGGGGCGTGTTGGGTGGGGGGCACGTCCCAGGACAGGACGTGGGAGCAGCTCTGGGTGCCCACAGGATGTTTGGCTGTGCTGACAGAGGAGTGCGGTGCTTCTGCTCCTCCATGAGGAGTGTTGGGAAAATAGTGAAAAATATTATCCGTAATTATTTTTAAAGCATATGTATCTGTGACATAGCGTATGTTCCCGAGGGAAAATGTTCAACCAAACACCAAGAAACGCTGCTGCTTGGGAATTGCCCATTGATGCTGAGCACTGAATCTGCTCTCTGATGGAGGGCACGCTGCCTGCAGGAGCCCCAGCACATCCTGCAGCCCTGGGCACCCACCTGCAGTGCAGGCAACTCGTTCCACTTGCATTGTGAGGGCTGCGGGGCTGGGCTGCTGGGTGCTGCGTGCTGCCTGTGCCAGGAAAATAGGAGTTTGGGATCGTTGCTTTTCTGGCAGGAGATTTACACAGCACGCTCAGGCTGGGGTTATCTCAGCAAGTAGGTGATAGGCCCCGGAATGGATTTTCATACTTAAAGGTTCCAGGCAAAGTGCTGTGTGGCTTGCAGTTTGTTTTGCAAATCCTTATCATCCAGCAGCTCTTGTTTGTGAAATGGAGCACAAAATAAAAGCCACGAGGAGCAGTCATGGGGATGCTGCCCGGGGTTGCTAAGCCCACTGCTGCCCTAGGAGCACAGATGTGCTTCCAGTGAGCCTCCAAATCTGGACTGGTGTGCACTGATCATTTTGCTGGGTCAGCCTTCCATGAGCTCTGCCTATTGGGCTCCTGCTTCACGTGAGGTGTGTGCAGGCATTTTGCTTCATGGGATCCTCAAGATTATTGCATGTCTCAATGTTTTAATTATTTGGTAACAATATTTGCCTCAGCTTGTTTAAGAGAGGAGATTGAAAATCCATCAGCTCTCCACGTGGTATGCGCTCCCCCAGAGATCATCTTTGGGGCAACCACTGAAATGTGGTGGGAGGGATGGGTTGGGGTGGCTGTGTGCTGTCTGCTTGCTGCCAGTGCCCCACGTCCCGGATCTGAGCCCAGCAGCTGTCCTGCAGCTCTCTGCGTCGAGTCATTCCAACAGTGCTATGGCGCTTTCTGAACTGGGGGACTCCTAAGTACAGCTCATGGATGCATTGAAAAGAGTGCATTTAGCAGAGGGGAGAACTGGCTCCCACAGCTCAGGAAGCTGCCTACTGCATTAGAGACAGAAAAGTGAATCCAGCTTTCAGAGACATTGAGAACTGTAAATAAAATAGGAGATGTGATCAGTCTCTGCTCTGGCTGCTGGCAGTCTCAGGAGCAGTGGATGATGCCTGGTAGAGGCAGGAGAGCCCCTGAGCCCCTTGGATGGGCCCCGCTGTGCAGCAGTAACAGTGACTGAGCTTGTGTGGAAATGCAAGGTAAGCATTTATTGCAAGTAAACTGTATGCAATGTTTCTCTATAGATGGGCTGCTTTTCAGGGCAGGAGGGATTGCTGATTCTGTTGATAATAATTATATTTATTTATTTTTAATCAAAAAGACTTCCTATTTATAGAGTGGCTCCATGTTTCCATAGGGCACATAGAAATTTTTGGAAGTAGAACAGTGTGGCTTTTCACAGAGCACAATTATGATGCGTTGTTTTGTTTTTGTTTTTTTTTCAAATTCAATTACAGAACTGTAGAAACGTGGGGGAAAGCTGTGTTGTATGCAAGTCCTTTGGCGTGCTCTCTTTTGCTTTAATCTCTCCAAGCTGGTGAGTCTGTGCAGAGCTTAATTAAAGTCAGTGCAAGCAGCTCTGAAACAGAGGCCCGTGGAGAGCTGGATCTGCTGCTCAGGCTGGGCCACGAGCCGCTCTCCTTCCCACGTGCTTTCCTCCGCTTCCTGTGCCCAATCCTTGGAGGTGGCAGTGGAACCAAAACACGAATTAACTCCTGGATGGCCTCCACCAGAGCAGGGGCTGTGCCAGGCGTTAGGGCCAGGCGTCGGGTGCCATGTGCAGGCTGTGTGAGAAGGCTGCATCCATCAGAATCCATCCTCAGTGCCCGTGGGCAGCTGGCTGCAGCCAGCCTCAGCCCTAGTGGAGCCTCTGGCTTTGGGAGATGCAATGCCAGCTCTGCCTGCAGGGCTCTGTGTGCCCGGATCACTGTTCCAAGGCCTCGAGCACAGCAAGAGCTGTAAGAGGGGGATGTGACCTCAGGAGAGTGATTAATAATAGAAGAGGAGGCAGACAGCCCTGTGATAGGGCAGGGAACTGGAGATGGTAGCGTGTGGAGGGCGGCAGCTCGTGTTTGAGAGAAAGCAACACCTGCAGACATGGAAAGGAATTAGAGGTGTGCTGTGATAGCAGTCGGCAGTGAGGCTTCTCCAACACTGTCAGCAAAAAGTGCCTCGACACAAAAGCAGAGGCACATTTCCCCTCCCTGTACGGCTTTTCTGCTCCTCTGCCAGCACCAGCCACTAAATTATCCCACTCCCTCCTGTTACTGGTTATTGAGTGTTTGGATAAGATGGAATCAAATTATATGCATGTTCAAAGAGGGAAGATAAAACCAGACTGCAGCATATTTTATGGCTTTTATAAAATTTTGATGTATGTTGTTGGAATAGATGGGAAGCCACCACCACAGCTTGAGGGCAGGGCTCCTCTTTGAGAACCTCACCGCTGAATTAATACAAGTAAATAGTAGACAGCAAGTATGTGTGGATGAGATTGGAAAAATAAATGTTTTATTTTTATGCTTGGGCTGCCAAGGAAGGGAGGCCCCTGATCACTAAGTCCCGATTTTGGCACAGCTCTGAGGTTCTACCTTTAGTGTGTATTTTGAGTGTGAACAGTTTCTCATCCACAACTGGGAAGGCAGAGAAATGGGAAAGAGCAGCACTGGGCAGCAAAGCAAGCAGCTCAGCTGTGCGGCATCTGAGTGTGCGTGCAGGTTTTTAAGTATAAGCTTCATACGTGCTTTTGTAGAACACAGTTTTCCTTTGGGACTGACACCGCCTTAATTCTGTTGTCAGCTGTCAGCTGTAATTATTTTGTCCGTCTGTCTGCCCAGAGATCTCCTGGAGCACCAGGTTGGAACGGAGGAGCACGCTTGCACTTTGAGACAGTTATTTATGGCCTACGATTCATCTGAGTAGAGAAGCCCCCCAGAATGCCAATTCTTCCCGTGTTGCTCACCCCAAAAAAGCAGGAGGGCAGGACAAGGCTGCTCTGCCAGGACAGTGCTGGTGAGCTCTGCTCAGGGGCAGCCGTACCCTGCAGGCTGGGCGCAGCTCTGTGTGCAGCTGTGTCCTGCCTGGGGGAGCAGATGATACACCAGACACGTACCCACAGCTGCATGCTAAGAGCTTCCCAGTGAATTCCTCTGATTTCTTTTATGGATTCAGCATTAATCCGCTGGTGTTATTTACATATCTGTGTGATGTGACATGGCTTTGAGTCTAGCATGACTCCTTTCATTAAAAGCCTACAATTACCTCCATATAACCTTCTTTATTCCATCCTTTTCTTCATGACTTTGACATTCGTGTCTGGTGTGTTTCAAGCTTCACTTGGGTTTTGAGGAAACAAATCTTTGTGCCTCTGTGTAATGATTGCATCATATTAGTATTCCACGTTCGTGCACCAGTTTGCAGCTGTATCATTGCAGGTAGTGTCGAATAAAAACTGTTTGACTCATTGCAACCTTGCAGGCATTTTGTTCCTCAGAGCTGGTCTCCTGTCCTTAGCAGCTCCATGTGAGGAACGCTCTTCTCACGTTGTGGTCTGCAGCATCTATTTGTGTTGTGGCAGGCAGGTGCCATCAGGCTGCTGGGATCTCAAGGCTTGCAAACTGCAGCTTCCTGCACTGCTCCCTAAGTGCTCGTGTGTAATAACTCAATCTCCAGCACATCATGGGGAATATGTTTTGTGCCTAATAAGATACGTATGTTCGATATCCAATGTATCTGAGTATCACCCTACTTAACCCACTTTGGGCACCATGAAGAATAAAATCATCGTATTTTGCATTTCTACTGGAATTGCCTGAACACCAGCCTATAAACAGGCATTAGTTATCTAATGTGAGTGTTTGCATCTTGTCATTATACCTGCACTTATTCCTACACAGTGTGTGCACGTTCAGTTGTGCTGTTCTAAGAAATAGCACTGTTGTGGGCTCATACAGATTTGCTAAGCTGCTCCGTGCTCCTTTCAGGAAAACAACTGGAAATAAAACGTTTGAGAATGTGTTCAAACTCCTGGAAAGCAACAAAAGCTACAGATGCACTGAGGTCTGGAGGCAGGAGAAGAGCACATGCATGATTTCTCTTACACTGATGCATATGTGAGCCACCTCACCAGCCCTGCAAGAATTTTGAAGATGAATTTCTCCTGGTTGCAGTTGCAGCTCTAAGCTAACAGTGCAGCTGTCTGCCTCATCTCCATCCCTTTAGGAGAAACGTGACTGCTTCCCTGTGAGGTTAGTGGGAATTGTGGGGATTTGCCACATTACATTATGCAACTCTTGTGGTGGTTTTAATGAATAGATTCCAGAGAAAGCTGTTATTAATTAAGCTGCAATATGGCTTGGTCAGCTAGCAGTGAGGAGATGCTAACTGGAGCTGAAGGACCCATCTGTGGAGCTCTTTCAGAACCACAGCTCAGTTGTCATTGTGCAGCAGAGGGAATCTTTGGCAGCAATTCAGTGCATTCCTGTGCCAGAAAGGTGCCTTTGGAAGACAGAAATAAATGGGAAGCATGGGGATGCATTGTGATGCTTGCCACAGGTAGGTAGCGCGGGGACGAGGCACGGTACTGTGTACCAGTCTTGGGTGTGAATAGATGAAAAGATTCAAGCATATGGTAAGCTATTCTCCATATGAATAACAGCTTCTAATTTGCTCGACTCATCTCTAATAACCTTGGCAGCCTCTTTCTTCATAATTAACATCTTCATTCAGCTGCTTGCTAAGGTGCAGTGTGTACGTTTGGGCTCGGAGCAGCTCGGCCATGCAGCCAGCCTGAGTGAGGGCAGTGCGTGGTGTACAGCAGGTGGGTGGGGTGGTGCTGTTTGCTGACTGATATGGAGAACAGGGCTCTGCTTCTGTACAGGTGAATGTAGGCTGTGCCTCTGGTGTGTGTGTATTATTGCCTGGATAGATCTTAGGTCTGCATTATCAGGGCTGTTATTGCTGGATCCTGTGAAAAATGGGAGCACAGAGCTGGGTTCGTTGTCACTGTTACAACCTCAGGCACCACCTTGTGCCACAGCTTCTGGAGAATGTTGGATCTCAGCAGTTCTTTTACACGGAAACAAGATCTAAGAGGTGAATGCCACTGGAGCACGATGTAGTAATGGTCCAAACCTAACGGACCCCTTACAGCACTGTGCAGGGCAGCAGTCCCTCTGTCCCCTGCCTGCTGGGTGCTGCCTGCTGCAGCCATCCCAAACACAATGGTGGTTTTCCTCTCACAGCTGCTGTGTGTGACCTAATTATTGCCTCTCAGCACACACAAAGAGCCACAGGAGAACCAAACAGGTATCTGTTTGTATAAGGAACGTTGATTACTATTTTAAGCCCTTTATCGTGTAGAGCTCAGGCTCACTCCTCATTGACAGCAGTGAGATAACTAGAAAGGCTTCTCCCCCTGCCCTGCAGTTTGACAGTGCTGGAGTTTTCAGGCAATTAAAATCACTTCACACGTCTCCGGTGTATCTGTTAGTGTCTGTATTTGCATGCCAACAATATTCAGACTTGAAATAGCAAATTATCTTATTTGGAGGAGGTGTTTTCTAGGTTATTTTACTTAATTGCTGCAAGGTGAATATTTCAGGTGGATTAATTTAACTAAATGACGCTTGAGTGACTGTATTGCTTTTGGGCAGAGGTGAGGAAAACCCCCGTGCCAGTGACTGATGCGAATAAAGCACTTGTTCTTTTTTCCTGCCCTTTTAGGGAAGCCTCAGCCGATCCCCAGCAGGTGATGGGTGCACTGGGGCAGTGCTGGGCAGTGTGCCCTGAGCATCCAACAGCTGGGACCAGCAGCTCCAGTGCTGTCCTGCGTGCGGCTCAGGTGGGTGCAGTGGGGCCAAGTTCTTCTCTGGGACTTCAGTGTGCGTGTAAAACGTGGAGAATGCTTGAAGTCTTGATTAAGTGAGGTGTGCTGTATCTGCAGTCCTGCACGGTGCTGTTACGTGCTTAGGAGCTGACCTGCATCTCTGTGCCTGCAGTGCAGACTGGTGCTGGTGGCTGCTGTGCTCTGCGGTTCTCCCAGCCCAGTGTCAGAGTGGCACACGAGGCCCAGAAGTGAGAAAAGTGCACTCTCAGTTTTTCCTTTCCTGAGTACTTCCTGCAGCAATTCACAAGGTACAAAATGTTGTTCGTTTATCGGTGTTCCCCGCTCTGAATTTTGGGTGAAATCTTTCAAGGTTCAGCAGCTGATAGCAGTAAGCTCAGCACCTGGTTTGTATTTCTTTGCTGGTTTTGAAAACTGTGTGAGGATCATCCAAAGCACTGAAAGCAATGGGCCCAGCTGCACAAAACTCCTTTCCTGTTGCAACTTCATTAAGTTAGTCCTGTGAGTTCCTAAAAAAAAACCAAGTGTTGGCTGGTGTCAAAGTTAGTGAACAATAACCAGAGCTGCTATTTTTAGCTCTATATTAACCCAGCTCAGCCTAACGTTGCGTTGCATCAAATCAGAATGCAGGGAGGACCCGCACCGATTGGTCACCTGCATCTCCATCTCTGCTCGTGTGCGGGGCTCACACAGCACAGGGCCACCAAAGAGGTGGGCTGAGAAACCTGCCCTGCAGGACCTACAGGAACACTGCTGGTGTTTAACAACACCTTGAGATGTCTGTTGGGAATTTCCTTTGATTATCTCAATGGTTACTCTTTTATCATTATCATCAGTTGTATTGTGTGAAGTTGCGATCTCTCCCGCAGTGCTGTAAGTGAGGAGAAGCACAATGCAAACTCGGTTTGGCTTTGCTCAGAGCAATGGGCAGAAACTCAGTGCCGACTCCTGAGTTCTGCAAGTTTTGTTTTCGCTGATCCCCTTTTCTGAATTTCGGATTTTATCAACTAACATAGCTTTGACATGAAGTGCATCGCTGAAACAATTAGCGCGTGCAATTAAATTGCTATTCATACTGATTTTTCTCTTCTAGGGAGAAGTTTTATTTCAGCTGCTCATTATTTTAGAGCAATTTGCAAAAAGAAGCATCATTGGGAAAAATAGGCGGGTGGCATTTTGGGTGAATGAAACGCACCACTAAGCAAATGAGAAATTAGTGTAAATTTCTTTCCTTTGACTTCATTTGCTGCAGATTAAGTTTGATCCTAATGGTGAAAATTGGGTCAATCTTTTAGAATATTGAGCTTTTCCCATGCAATGAAACTGAGCAAAAGTGGCAAAAGTGAAACCTGTTTTTTTTTTTTTCTTTTTCTGAACTAAATGGGAATATTTTTAGCAGTTGGTTCTTTTCCTCCGGCAGCCAAGGTGCAGTGCTGTCTCTGAAAGCACTGTGCGTGTGTGGAGCCATCTGTGGGCAGCAGGTGGGTGACCACAGCCATGGGTGGCACTGGGTCTCAGCACTGCTGGGTGCGCTGCGGGGTGGGCAGAGTCCAGCAGGGCAATGGCAGCAGTTGGGATTGGTCTGCCTGCTGCCTGGCAGCCAGCTGCTTCACACCGTGCTCGTTTTGCTGTGCTGTGAGATGCATGTTGAGGCCTTTTCTTGGTGTGACTGCTTCTGCTGGGCAGCTCTAATCCCAGCCCTTCTCCAGTGTGTGGTTATACACATTGTGAAAGCAGAGTGTGCGCTTTGTGATGTGATAAGGGTAGGAAGAGTTGGAGAGAAAGGAGAAGCAATGAAATACATTGACTGCAGTGACTTACATGCCTGATGGCAAAGGGCACAGCAGGACCACGCAGTAGTGCTGGGACCTTTTCTGTGCCTATCTGATAAAGCACTGTGGATCTCAGCCGCAGTGGGAAGTGCTGGAAGGCGCTGCAGGGGCGGCGGACAGGATGTGGTTTGGTTGTGTGACAGCCTGGTTGCTTGGAGGAGGAGGTCCTACTGGGGAGGCAAGATTGAGAATGGGCTGGAGGTAAAGCAGAAGGCAGACTGTGCTCAGCACCTCCTGGTCAAAGAGCCAAATACTGAACCTTTGCTGTGCTCTGCTTCTCAGCCTTTCCCAGCCCTATCCTCAGCATGTAGAAATGGGGTGCTTTGATTGGAGAATGTAGTTTTGACTGAAATAGTGGCAAGCATGCGAGCGTGTCAATAGTTAAACAGTTCTAAAATTAGAAGGGAAGAAAACCCCAAAGAGATGTGACATTCGTATGAAAGCAATTGAAGTCCTATCCCGTAAAATTACTCTGTGCAGCCAGAAGCAGCTGTCTTCACCTGGTGTCTGTCACGCCGTATCAGGAGTGCGAGGTGACATCATGAAGTCTCCAGACACATTTTCATGTCATTGGGCTGATTTGTGCCGTTTGATAAATTGCATGTTTGTAAAATCAATGTTCTTCACTGTGTGCGCTCTGCTTTGCGGTGTCAGTTCTCTGCTGGAGATGGCAGCACTCGTAAGAGCCAGCACTGCATGGCATCGCACTGCCACTTCAGTCAACAGCCTGCATTTTCCAGCAGAGTTGATGTAAAAGATTAATGAGTTGCATGAAGATGTGTAAGATGAATTCTCTTTAATTTTGTTTAATGACATCTGTTTTTTCTTAAGCAGGAGACAAAAGGGAGAATTAAATCCTGGCGAGAGGTGAGAAACAGAGCCACGTTCTGTACTGGGGACTGTGCTGAGCTCTGGCCATGAGCTGATGGGTGCCTCTGCCACCAAGTGAACTGTGCTCCTGTGGTGCGGTGCTGGGGAAGCTGTGTCCCTGCATGGTGTGCAGGCGTGGGGCTGGGCTGGTGTGGGCACCCTGCATGGTGACTGATGGGCAACGTCTGCTGTAGGTGTTATAATAGGTGCAATAGCAAATCCTCTGGAGGTTCAGAAACCAGGAGAGCATCTACTGCCCTTAGTGCCTCTGGCCTGCAGCTGGGCATTGAGTGGGTGTGCTTTTAAAGTTCCCTTAGAAGGTGCTGGTGACTTTTAACTGTATTGAATTATTGAGATGGGGCCTGTTGGCCCTTTCCATGCAGCACAGAGGTTATTTCTCGGGGCTGCGCAGCGACCTTGGAAGTAAGGAACAGTGACCTGCTGCAGTTTGTAGCTGCAGGTAGAACTGTTCTGGCAAACACGAGGTGAAAAGAACATCCTAATGAATATTAATGTGTCATAACTTACGACAAGGAGTTGTTCACAAGTTTAATGATGGCTCACAGCTCAGCACACGTGGCTGGAAACACGGATCAGCATTGCTTGGAGCTGACCTCTGTCCCAGGGGAGCTCCCCATTCCTCCTGGAGACGCACTGTTCCCCACAGCCCACACTCAGCACCTGATGCCCACTGCTGCGTGATGCTGCAGCTGTGCTCTGGGGCCCTCCCTGGCAGTGCTATACATTGGTGCATTTCTTTTTCTGCTGTGATGTCAGAAGTGACCCTGCAGCTGTTGGTGCACTGACATCAATGTGAGTATTAATGGCAGCAAGGTGTGTGCCCAACCACGCAGGACTGCCTCACTGCCTCCAGCGAGAAAGCCCAGCCCTCCGAACTGCTTGGGCTGAGGAACAAAAACACAGCACATGAATGAGACTGCTTCTTCTGATTGTGTATTCTTTTAGACAAGAACTGTTTATTGACATAGATTGTCTTGCAGCTCATTTTGCATTTTCCATGCCTGAGGTCTCGTAAAATGAGCTGACTTTGAGAGGAACGTTCATCAGTTCCAATTTAGTTTCGTATGCGAAGTGCAGTGGTTGGTTTTCCTGATGTCTGACTCGTTTACCTAAAAAACAAAACCAAACCAAAAACAACCCCATCGAACAGAGCTAAAAAGCAAGCTATAGATGCATTTCTAAAATAAAAAGCTGGCCACAAAATCCTTCTGTGAGACACCGATAACACGTAGCGCCGAGCCGGACCAGTCCTGTCTATTGGGTAGCAATGCTGTGCAGCTCTCTGCTCCATTCTGGCCAATTTTCAACACCCCAGTGACTGATGTAGGATTTAATAGCCTCTCTCGAGTTGTACCGTGTAGTTAAGAGCACATCTGCTGAGAGATAAATCATCCCTTTGAATAGTCCAGATGAATAGCCTTGGTCCTGTATTGTCATCTAACTCAGGTTTTCAGATTTCTCTTTGCTATTCCAAAAAGGGAGGGGAGCAGAACTAAAATCTCAGGAACGTGACACTGCATAAATAAATGTGTTTATGGCTGTACCCCTCCATCTGTCTGTCTGTCAAATCCTGTGGCCTTCCTCTGGAATGGCAGAACTTCTGTCAGTACTTTCAATGCCAACGCTTTAAATGTTCGGCTGAGCTGTTCTGGTTTTGGGCTGGCAGGGGAGGGGCAAACACTGCTGCTGAAATCATTGCCCATAACTGAAGCAGATGAAGTTTGTCTGCTCACTTTTTTTTCCCTTCCTTCCTTCTTTTTTTTTTCCTTCCTTCCTTCCTTCCTGTTTTTTTTCCTTCCTTCCTTCCTGTTTTTTTTCCTTTTCCTCTCTTCTCACGGAAGGTGGGAAGAGGAGGGGAAGATATTAAGTAACACTGACTTACAATGTATCATCTTGACCTGACTCTCACAGGGGAACCCTTTGCAACATCCACCAACGACCTCCGAGCAGTTATTTGTCCTGTAGGATGCAAAGACAGAGAGATGCTTTGCTGCTGCTTT
The DNA here is from genome assembly GCF_987193195.1 of Phasianus colchicus. Classification (NCBI taxonomy): domain Eukaryota; kingdom Metazoa; phylum Chordata; class Aves; order Galliformes; family Phasianidae; genus Phasianus; species Phasianus colchicus. Next base: position 18,178,541 of record NC_143450.1, on the reverse strand, counting down.
CAGGAGCTGAGGTGTTGAAGACATAAATGCACACAATGGAGGAGCATCGCATGGGAAACACTGCCTTCAGGAGAGTTGTAATGGTAGGTTAAATTCTCGTTCTAAGAGTGATAGTTGAATGAAGTACAACATAATTATGGATTACAGGTATTAAGTGGCAGAGCAGAGCAATTGCAGTTGTCTCAGCATACATCTCCTGTCATCCCCACGGGGCTCCACTCCTCCTGCCAGCTCTGGGAAGATGGAGATCGTTCAAAGAGCAGCCAAAATGATTGCAGTCAGGATAAGATTTATGAGGAAAGGTTGGAGAATTAAATATGTATGGGATGGCTAAACAGTGACTTAAGGGGAGGCGTAACTTTTTATGAGAGTCTGAAGGTTACAAATATCCAGGATTGAAAGACCCATTCTGCGTGAACAGGCAGAGTTGCTGAGTGTGATGGTACAATGCTGAGAAAAGGCACAGTTTCAAATGTCAGTGATATAATTTGTTCACATTTATGTAAAGGGAAAAAAAAAAAAAAAGAAATAATCCCAAGTAACACAAAACCTATGGGAAAATGACTGGAATGTCTCCAGCTTTTGTCACCAGAGTCTTCCATTGAGTCGCTGTGCATCAAACTGCACACAGCTCCAGCACGGAGCTCCGCTGTCATGGGATCTCTGCTTCCCTCTGCTCCTGAGGTCAGTTCTCAGGGTGGCAGATGGGAGCTCTGATTGTATGCAAAAGTGGTAGATGCTGACTGGAAATGGGCAGGGTTAAAGAACTGTGCTCTGTAATTCCAATCTGAGGACAGCATCTCTCTGGGCTGCAGACTGGATGGGCTGGATTGATGAGAAAGGATGCCAGAGTCACTACAGTTAACTTTGTTTGCTGAAGCCAAAGGATGTTTCCATTGAGTTCCAGGGGTTTGGGATCAAGCCTGCTCTGAAAACATCCCATAAAAAGGCCAGAAACTGTTAGCAATTATTTTCTCTTTCATTCCTTAAATCACTTTTCCGTTGAGGAGCCTTGCTGCAATTTTCCCATGGACTTTCCTCACGTCTGCAGGCCGTGGGTGCTGCAGAGATGCTGGGCACTGCCCCGTGATGCTGCCCAGAGGTGCCCTGGAGGTTGCAGAGGAGCCCAGCCCAGGCAGCGTCCCAGAGATGGGAGAAAAGGGGTAGGGGGCAGCAGGGGTGGCAGAAAAGTATTTGCACTGTTTCCTTTGCACAGCCAATTCTTGACACAATTCTGTTGTCTTCGGAAAAATGAAACCCCAGGAAGTGATCCTGCATCTTAACAGCTTTGTCAGCAAACTTTTGTTCTGGTGTTCTGGGGCCATTTTTCCTGAACTGCCGTTGTAATGGATGGTGAATGTTTACATGCCTGGTATGAGCTGCTCAGATCCAAAGTCATTCTGGAAATAGTCTGTCTGACAGCCATTTTATTGGCAGAGAAGCTATTTAAATGTGCAGGCTGTGCAGGAGATGAACTGGCTGCCCCGTGTGATGGCAAGTGGAAGCTGATGGATTCTGTTCGGGCCATCAGGTGACCTTAATGCTTTCCATTCTAATTACTTTCCTGTCAGATGTTCAATTAGAGTGACAGGGTCCCAAATTCCCAAAGATCTCTGTTTTGTCTTAGAAGATTAAAGGGTGGCAACTATTTTCAATATGATTATCATCATTATCTCTGGGAGATTTTATACTTCAGAAGTCAAAGTCATAATAGCCTGGCTCACCGCAATTATTTGCAAATTGCCTTAATGTATTTTCCAGAAGCTCTTTCTGCACTTTGTAATTTATTTATTTGCTAAGCCAATAGCACATTAAAACGCTAAAATGTCTCTGAACCTATATGAAGCCTGTCTGATGGTAACTGGCATGGACATTGCCAACATCCCCTTTACCACCAGCAGCCTTAGATGCACTTTGTTGGAACGCCTCCCATTGGGGTTCTCTTGTAGGTAAAATACCTTGATGAATTTCTCCTCTTTTTCCCCATTTCCCCCCCTCTTTTTGGTGATGCTGCAGTAGTTCTCTGTGCTGGTGGAAAAGTTTGTGAAAATATATATGAACCAGTATAGGAAAATACCTACATTCTCTCTCTCTCTCTCTCTCTCACACACACACACACACACACACACACACACACACACACACACACACACACTCACACACACTCACACACTTCTCCAAACACACCTTGTCCCTGGGTGCACGTTTCAGAGGTGGTGCACGTTTCAGAGGTGCAGGTGTGGAATGGAGCAGCAGGGCTCTGCTGTGCAGCAGGGCTGCAGGGCGGGCAGTGCGGTGGGTAGCAGTGCTGAATGCACCGTTAATATCCTGACCATTTCTGTGCCCTTCCTTCCTGCTTCTGATGGGGAGCGGGGAGAAAAGAGACAATGTGTCCTGTGTATTAAATGGAAACCAACTCAAATAGCTTTTAAAATACGCTGGGCTAATTGTTCAGGAGTAATTTCCAGACCGAAAGTTACATTGTAATAATTGTGAATAATGACTGAACCACAAAAAAAGGTAGATGGCTTGCAGACGTTTTGTGAACAGAAAATGAGGCTAAACTCATTGAATAAATTAATTGCTATGGATTATTCCCTTGGCTTTAATCTGCTGCCTGCTGAAAGAAATCTGTGCAAACAGAAAAGCTGCTCCGTAGCTCTCATTTTGAAATGTGGCTGCTTTGCACTGAATAGGAGAGAAAAGAGGCCTGAAAGGCTTTTTTCTGTGTTGTAATGATGTATCACGCTTGTAACACAATTTTCACCTTCAAAGTTTTACCTGCCCTTTGGGATGGGGCAGTTTTATAATCCCATTTTATTAGCAAGAAGCAGATGGAGAGCCTGCAGGGAGGAGAGGCCACTTCTCCCAAGGCCACACATTGTCTCCTTGGCAGAACTGGAGCTGGAATTTGGGATTTTGCACTCCCTGGTTGATGCTTATGAAATTGTTCTGTTTGAAGGCTTCTCCTTCCTGCAAAAACACACATGCTGGGAGATGGGCAGAACAACCCTAAGCTGATTTGAGGCTTTGCCAATGAGAATTCAGAGAAAAGAAGAAATGAGAAGACAAGTCCTCCAGTCCTCCATTTTAGAAGATCAATCCTGGTAAAGAGGAATTATATATTAAGACCCAGACAGATCCTCTCAGATTTACTATCTCAGAGGACAGCAGTGAAAGCAGAATGTTTTTCTGTGAGGATTATGATTACCTGACAGGGCCTTATCGTTACCAGGAGGAATGACCTCAGTTTAGGAATGATCTGTTCATTTATACATAGCTGTTGCTTTTTAATAGTGCAGTCCTTTCTTGCTGCTATGAATATTAATAAAAATAAAACTAGGGTCCATCTCTTTACTTGGATGAAATCTGCGATTTAAAGCATACTTTGAAGAGCCTTTAGATCAATCCCTGGGTTTTATAAGCTGCTGGCAGCGATTTATGTGGATGTTAGACCTGAGGTCCTTCCAGGCACAGCACACAAGCTGTCTGTAACACATCAGCTCGAGGCTGCCTTCCTCCCTGCTCCGTTTGGTGTGGCTGGGTGCCTTAACGGGGTGTCCTTGAGCTGGAAGTGCTTTGTGACAGCCTGGCAGCTCAGGACAAGACCTTGCTATTAATGGGGCTCGGGGTGGTGTCACTGTGCTGGGATTTATGCACTCTGCAGGTCATCCCTTTGAGGAAGCACTGGCATTTCTCCTTGTGCTGGGGCTGATGTCCCCTGCTTGGTGTTATTTATAGCTGGGCTCTGTGCCCCTGCCTGCTCACACGGCAGTGGGAACCAGCTCTGTGCTTCCTCTCCCTGAGCTCGGGTCCAACTCACGCTGCATGACGCAGCAGCTGCTGTGCTGCAGGGCTGGGTTAGGGCTGGCGTTGGGAGGTGGCTGAGCAGAGTGCATCGCACCCCATCTGGTACCACTGCATCCACTCAGTTTATCCAGATAGATTCTTCCCCTTCATTTGATAAAGTCTAATGGAGCAGAACAAGAACCCAACACCAACGTGAGCTGTGAGACAGCTAAGCCGTCTGTTGCAGGAAGCATCCAAGGGCTGCAGTTCTCTCCTGCAGGTTCTGTTCTGTGGCAGCCCCTTCAGAGAAGCCATTCTGCAATTATTGCTGCTGGAACAAAGAGTAACCAAATGCTGGTCTTGGTACTGTGCTGGTTTGTGCTGCTGTTGGTTTGTTCAGCACATCCCTCCGTGCACCCCTCAGCTCCCACTCTTTCCAAAGGCCTTTTCCTTGCATGGCTGCCATTCCCACAGCTGCCCACCAAAGCCCCCCCAGCACACTGCTGTGCAGCTGCTCCAGGCCCAGCTCTGCACCATGTGGGGGCTTTGTCCCTGCTGATTTCTTACTAAGAAAGCCTCCTGGTTTCCTTCTGCTGCTTCAAACGCTCATTGAGAGTCAAACTTTCAACACGAAATGACACCAATGGAAAGAAACAAAAGTACCTGTCGTTTCCTGATGTGCCTGAAGCCGTAAAGTGATTTGTATACAAATGAAAATCAAGATTAATCAAAATCTCTTTCTGCACGTTCAGGGGGGTGAAACCTCCAGCATCAGTGGCAGAAGCACATTGCACTGAGTTCTGCAGAACAATGTCAGTCTTTTTTATACAATGCTGTTCATTCGAAGTTACATTTTCTTCTTCTAATTTATTTGCATGAAAAAGATGGCATGGCATAAATCATCCTGTGTAGGTGGCTGGGTTATTTGCATTTCAGAGGCTGTTTTTAACTTTGTATTAGAAAGGAATTTGCCATTGAGAAGCTGCAGAAGGTGCTGAATTTTCTGGCTGGTGATTCTCAGGAGGTGGTGAAAGACCTTCTGTCTGCTTGGGACAAATCTCTTGTAGTCTGTATCTGTCTTAAAAAAACAGCAACAACAAAAACAACAGAACAAGAAACCAAACTACTCACCTACAGCAAAGGCCAGGAGCAGCCGCTCTGCAGGTGGCTCCATGAGATATGGGGCATCTGGGACTGGCGCTGAGACCCGACAGCATCCCATGGTTGCCCAGTGCTGCTCTTCCTCATGGATGTGCCTGGGGTCTGGAAGGCCTCAGTGAGATTGCACATGGCTGTTTCCAGCTAAAGAAGAGTGATGAGAATCTGTATCTTAGATTCAATACAGCATGGAGCACACAGGGACCAAGCCAGCAGAGTCAAATGTATTTTATTAGTGACGAGCTGAGGCTGTGCATGAAAGAGCACATCTGACATGTTAAATGCATTATATTTCCCTTCAGGAAGGGAATACTCAGAGGGACGGGGCTGACGAACTGAGCTGATGAACTCAGACTGGCGGTGATGAGAAGGGCATGGACAAAAGGTCGGTGGTGGACTGGGGACGGAAGGGCTGGGGAGGAGCAGCCCCTGCCTGCAAGCAGGACAGAGCTCAGAGCTCCTTAAAGATATGGGGAAATTGATCGCCGCTTCATTATCCTCCTTGCTGATTCATCTGCCCATCAGCCTTCCAGCAGTTTCTTACTGCTGCTCTCAGTTTACTCTCTATTAGAATGGATCTGTGGTCAAGTGGTCCTTAACGATACACAAACATCCTAATACCCTGTAAATTGAATCCCGGAGCTGGCTGGGACTGCCTCTAAGTGCCTGAGTGGGAAAGCACTTCCTGAGTCCGGGGTGCCTGATAACGGTGTGGAGAGATGTAATGCGACCATTATTGTTCTCCCTCCTCACAGAGAGCTGCTCCTTTCCAGTTTTCCTCTTGAGATAGCTCCCTTAGGCGAGAGGCAGTGCTCACAGCTTTCACCAAGTGGGACTCTGACCTGTTTCTCCTTGAATAATGAGTCCTGTCTTTGTTGTTCTATTTGCAGCTCCTTTTCTTTACGACTGGGCAACGGCCCTCCAACTCCTTCAGGAATGTTTACTGCCTCACTGTACCTGCGTTCATGTCCTGCATGCAGGCAGGTGGGGAATGATGTGGCACACCCTATAAACGAGTATCTATGTCTGTTCCGTCATATCCTTATGATTTATTGGTTGCCTTAAGATATTCACAGAGATGCAGGCGTTATTCTCCTATTTTTGCAACTATCTGTTTTGGTAGCATTGGTACTTGCTGTGTGGAGGTGCTTTCTGTTGCCTAGGGCTGTTGCACTTTGGTCTTTGATCTCAGATTTTGCAAGCCGAGTGAGTTGGGGGTTGGCCAGTGTGTGGGTGAGAGATTTATAGGAATTCCATGATGCCGAGAGGAATTGTTTGGGACTGAAGAAGGCTCTTTCTGCTTGGAGTCAATGCTGGACAGACAGCCTGGTGCAGGGGGTGTGCAATGCCGCAGGCTCCGGCTGCGGAGAAGCTGCGAAACACATCCTACAAACCTCAGAGTGCCTCAGCCAAAATCAAATGTGTGCAATCAGTCCTGCATTCAAAAGCTTCAGAGGACGTATTGTTACTTTTCACTCTCTCCTGTAATGTAGCACCAGGATTTCAGTGCACAGATGTTCTGAGGAGGATGGAGGGGAGGAGTGTCCTACAGACGCAGCACGATGCCAGCACTCCTCACTGTATGCCTGCTGCCCTCTTGGTTTGCTGCTAGGAAGCGGGAGCCACTGCTGGCCTGCTGGGCTTCTGTGAGCTCCCACCTGAACAGGGTACATTGGTGTGCTGCGGCTGTTCCTCCCCATGGGAATGCAGTGCTCAGCGCTGCGCCCATGGCTGCTGCCCGGCCAGTCCTGGGGCTCGTGGGAAGCACTGTCTGTGCTGCACAGGAACGCCCTGAGTTGGGAGATCTCCCTGCATCTGTGTGGAAAACAATGGTGAAAAACTGGCCATCAATTTCAAAGCACTGTGGGACTATGATAGCAGTGTTCTCCAACCGCTCTCATTTGCCATTAGTGAGTGACCCCTTAATCACATCGCCAAGTAATCACTCACACAAGTAATCCTATTGACACCGGTTGGGCTGGAGCCACATCGTTATAATTTAGCAAATAATTACTCAGTTGTTTAGAATATAAATGCTTCTAATTTATGTAGGAATGGAAGGCATTTCCATCTCATTCATTAAAGAAAACATGATGTGAATCGTCACTTACTTAACACATGCAGGAAAAGGCAGTTTCAAAGCAGCATAATGCAATAAATAGAACGTATCTTTTTCTAGCACAGGTAATGTGAGTTTCCCAGCTAACGTCTCCTGTGTTTTTCTATTGCCTAAAGGGTAAACTTGGGCTGAATTGAACACTGGCTTCTTTCCAGGTAAGTCACCATCAGCAGCGAAGACCATTTGTTTTGAACGCTGTTGTTTTTTAGCTGGTGGTGGGTGGCTCCATCCTGCAGAGCTGCCTATGTTCATAGAGCTAATGTGAGCCAGGAGAAAAGGAAAGTTCTGCCAGAGGCTTGCTGTTACAATGCTCGGGTCATTCACAGAGTGTTATAACAGCTGTAATAACCCATTGTATTTTCTGTAGACTGAGGTATGACTCCGCTTGTTTGGAAGCCTCTGAATCTTCAGTCGTGCAGAACTCCAGTTTGGAACCTGGCTCTCCATCCCCAGGCAGTCCTGCAGTTCCCACCAGTGGCACATCACCTCCAGCATGCTTTCCTGAGCAGGGATGCAGCTCTCAGCTCAGTGCTGGAATGCTGTTTTTGTCTCTTCTCCCTTTCTTCTTATTGCTAAGTAAATAGTAAAAGCATTCCTAATTGGAAAAGTGAGGCTTCAAAGAAGAGGTTTCTTCTTATTCACTACATTCTCCCACACTTGGGATATCAATGCACTTTTTGGTAAATCCCCCCCTTTTTTTTTTAAGGAAAAATGGTGTTCTAGCTGCTATTTATGCGTAATCTACTGAGCAGCAAGGGGAAATGGCATAAAAAGAAATCTCTGGAGTAACACAGGGAGAAAAACAAACTGATAACTCCTGACAGATTGATGGCTCCTTCCTTCATCTAAATCTTTATAGATTAGCATGTCTCTTCTTTCACAGATATGTTTGCTTGCACTATGTCATCTAGCCTAATCTGTACAGGAAGTATATTTATCCTGGAGCAGTGGGGCATTTGTACTGCTAGCTTGTCACCGAGAGTAATGGACAGGAAAGGTAAGATAATTTCAACCATATTAAGGGCTGAGAGTGACTATGGGTGTTTTGATAATGGGATGCTAGAAGTGAATAAACTGAAATGCTTTTGTTATGTATTTTGCTAATAATAGATCTTTCGCTTCAGTTTCTTCCTGTTTCCTCTGTTCCACTGCTGAGAGGGGGCAGGGGGGCCACATGAGGACTGGGTAACACCTAGGGCTGCTTGGGCTGACCCAAGGAAGAAGGGATGGGTGTGTGGACCCCCAGGCAGGGCTGGCTTGGAGCCTCCCCAGGTTGCTGCCTCCCCCAGAGCCTTCTTCTGCAAATAGGAGACAGCACTGAGTGAGGGGAAGCATCGCTGGGATCAGGCACCAGGGATGAGGCAGCATTCCTAGTCACAAAGATGACAGTTAACTGGGGATTTTTTTTTTTTTTTCTAGTGTGTTACTGATGAAGCTGGCAATCTCCAGAAGCTGCTTCCTGCCTTTGTTTGGTGACCAGCCCTTCTGCAGGTGAGACAAGTTATCACCTGCTGTCTGGTATTCAGATGTGGAAGAAGCCCTCCCGCCGTCCTGCTGCTCTGCCAGGTGTGGTTTCTCTGCGTCTGATTCTCCCTTTTTCAGTAACTCTTTGGTTACTACCTTTGTTACCTTTCATCTACTGATTTCACAGCTCTCCACAACTGCCAGGAGTGATTTGAATTCTGATCCTGCCCTCAGAAATCCCTGCAAACCTTCCATCTCACAGCCATCACCAGTTGTATCCATGTCGTCTCTGCTGCAGCACTGGAGCCTGCACAGGAGCACCTGGGAGCCATTCAGCCATCCTTCATCCTCACAGGGGGCACTCGGAACACTTTGGTGATTTTCATTGTATTTGTATGTTAATTTTATTCAGGCTTTGCTTGTTGAGCTCTACTCGTGAGCCCGATTAGGGAGCTGTGTGGCACCTTGCTCAGGCGTTGCGCTGTGCCTTGTATTTTGGCAGCAATGAGCTCATTTCCCCCTCCAGCACATTCCCTCCCTGCCATGGCCTAACCCTAACCTACCCCCTTCCCTGCCCCAACCCTCCTTGAGATTTGACTTCCTTTACTATTTATTTCCCCTTGAGAAATGTATAACTCACCTTGGCTACGCCCTGTGGGCCGCCGCCTAACCTTCGAGGTGATGACAACTTGATCGGTGAATCATAGATTTCGGTACCTTTGAAGCTGACACAGAGGGCTGTGATTTCCAAATGCATCCCTTCTGATAGGAGTGGTGCTTGTCCTTCTCTGGGATTTTCTGTTTAATCCACTCTGTTGTCTTTCCATTATTGAAAATGTTTTCCATTGTAATACACAATAGACATATTCAGTAACTGGACATTTACATAGTGCAGCGTGTGAATTATGGACCCAAAGTTTTGAATGCTGTAGAAATTCCATCGGTGATATTCCTGGCTAGAGAGTGTTTGGAGGCAAACAACCACAGCCTGCTGACCAGCATGCACACTCACCTCCCCTCTCAAATCTTTGGGGTGTTCTAGGGTCTATAACTCTATTGCTGCTAAGGCAGCCTCTCTCATGCTTCTCTGCTGTTATTCCAAGTTCTTTACTTCCTGCTCATCTTGTTCTTTACCCTATGGGTTATAACTCTGCCCCGCACTGTTGCTGTGAGCTGCCTTTCCTTGCCCTTACATGCAGCATGCCAGCCTGCATCCTCCCTGTTATCCCAGAGCAGCTCTGCCTGGAGGCCCATTGCCATCCTGATCAGGCATTTCCCTCCTTCAGCAGGTTGTCGAAATTAAAAGCCTTTTCAAGTGTGCTGTGACACTTAATAAATCATACATCATATGGACTGTTTGCAGTGCACAGATGGCAACAAAGCCATTTTTCAGCTTGCTGGGGGCTTTTCCTCAAGCTCCTGCACAACATATCACTAACAAGGCCACGGGGCAGCTCAGAGGCACCACCTCACTCCTTCTCTTTTCCTCCTTTAACCCTTTTAGGATTACTGGTGTTACAAGGCCATATCAAACCAAAGCTTACCTGTGTTGGAGACTTCTCTGAAAATCCAACTCGAAAATCTAATTTGCTACTGAAAATGTCTTAGCCCTACAAAGGAGATCAGTCCTGGTAAGAAGTTTCTGGACAACTGTTCACCACATCCAGGGCAGCGAAGTCCTTTGGGGTCCTCCATGTGACTTCAATGGGAGTTCAAGCAAACCTCCTGCCACAAAAATAGCCAAAATCAATACTTTGATTCATCCCAGGGAATGGAAAGCATGATAATGTGCTAAATGCTACTTTGGCTTCTGATATACTTTTTACATTATAAGAACTGATGAAGCATTTAATGGGAGAGTAGAGAAAAAACAACGAATCGGAGTGTTCCCCTAGGCTGCTGAGTACATGTGGTGTGATAAAATGCCATTATTAATCTCAGCTGGGGGCAAATGATGGATTCACAGTAGAAAGAATCAAAGCCCATGCAAACAAACCGCAACCACTTGGAAAAGCATTTCGAATATAAACGCAAAAATTACAGATGTTACACGAAACTTTATGGGAAACGGTCCCGAATGCAGCCAAGCATTGAGCAAACTGTTGAATGCAATTATTTCTCTTCTTTCTCCTTCCTTGGGTGTCTCTCAGCCAGGTGTGATGTTCCCCGTTCCCAGTTCATTTGCTGCACTGCTGCTCCCCTTTGCATAGCCTGCAGTCCCTCCCTCGTCTCCCACTTTGTTTACAGTGCAGGAGCCAGGGCTGCACATTGCCTTCCTGCAGGGGCAGAGGTGGCAGAGCTCCCCAGCCCCATGGCCACGGTCCCCCCCAGGACCTTGGGAGCTGTGGGTCTGTCTCTGGTGAGGCTCTGCCCAGAGCTGTGTGCTGAAGAGCAGCAGCTTGGGAAGGCCATTCAGAAGAGGTGCTTCTGCAACGCTGTGATTAGTTTGGGCTGAGTATGTATAATTAATTTCATCTTAAATCAATTTACAGCATAAATAATGAAGCACCTCTAAATGGCCCTTGGGCCAGGCAAGGGTTGAGGTGTGTAGTGCAGCACGTGGAATGGAAGGAGCAGCTCCCCTTGTTGTGTCAGTTCCTTGCAGGGCAGCAGTAAGTGTCATCCCTGTTACTGGCTCACTCTGCTCTCAGATCCTTGAAGTCATCTCCCCCCAGCTGAACATACCCCACTGTTTTTCAAAGCAGCCCCCTCCTCTTCAGAAAGAGCACCGAATTTCTGCATTGCTTTTAACTTCAGTAAAAGAGAGTGCTGCAAAGAGCAATAGCTGGGGATGGAAGTTACTCTTCCACTGACTCAGGGATGAACTGCAGCAAAAGGAAACCTCTGAGAGCTGAGGGCTCCCTGTCTGCATGCAGCCTTCTGGCTGGAGCTCCGAGCTGCTGCTGGGGAGGAGCTGGGTAAACTCTTCCTTCATTCCTGTGCAGAAATCACCTATTTCTGATCTGAATTTCACATTCTGTCTTCTGGGAACTGTGATGCTTTTTTGCTCTGGAATGATGCAATTACAGTGATATGTGTGCTGCTACCGCTGCTCTCCTGCACTGAGTGCCACGTTTGCTAACTCCTGAGATGATATGGGGAGGTTTAGCACAATTGCATCCATTAAAACCAACCACTGCTATGATGGCAAAGCTCTTCACAGTGCCTCAGATCTGTAAGTCACACATGAATCCCAATCAGTTTTCTGTAGCTGTTGGATGGGAATGAAACTCATTCAACACAGCACCTGACATGCAGATGTGATCCCCTGTGGGGTGTTATTTCACAACAGGAAATTCTGTGCTCTGAACAGCCAGAATCCCACATCAGTACACTGTTAAACAAATATCTTTTTCGGATGGTCAGATTTACAAGGTTGATTGAGGCTGTTTGCAGACGGAGTTGAGCCGTTGGCTCACTGCTGTTGCTCCTGCTGTCCCTCTCTCCTGTTTTGCTTGCATGCAGGCAGCCTTCCCTGTAATGAATGGCCCTGTGCCCACCATCGCTTCATTGCAGCATCAGGAAGAAGCAGATAGATGTTGCCATTTACCTGGGTAAGATAAATAGTGATTGGGTGGTGGGTTTCTTGTCTGAAGATGGATTGAGCAATAGAAGTCATTCTCCCTTGCACTCCTCTTTTCAAGTGGCTGAGAAGCAATTTCAAGCAATGGAAGTTTGGACCCAGCAGTGTTCATCATGTTGGCTCTTGGAGAGAAATTAGTCACAGTGTGAGTAAATAATGGAGAGGGTGCAGAAGGCAGAGCGAGGCAGCATTTTTCTCCACCTTTTGATTGCTACAGTGCAGAAGGCATTGCCATGGAGAAGTGCAATCTGCAGTGTGGTTGCTTTCCTCTGCAAAAAGGTGGCCTGGGGCTGGGCTGGAGGTCAACGTGTGGGAATGCCTCCAGGTTTTACAGCCAGGATGCCCTCTGATTTTATAAACAAATATTTCCCACAGCTCTGCTGAAGGCATTGTTTGCGGTCCCTCCTGGTTTCCTATGGACCAAGCAGTGCCGAAAGCTGTGGAAGCAGTGGCACATTCAGGCTGCAGGACAGCATGGCTGACAGTTTGGAACTCTATTCCTACTCCTGCTTTTCTGGTTGAAAGGATGGCAGTGCACCACATATGCACTCAAGGTCTGGGGACTTCTCTGAGTCAACTTAATTTAAACCTAAAATTCATTCCTTAACCCACTGCATGGCTTCTGCTGAGGGACCACTGCCCCTCTGCACAATGCTGTGTCAGAAGTCTCCTGTACTCTTTTGAGGTAGATGACCAATATTTGAGTTGCTCTTACACGTGTCCTGTTTGCCGTGCTGATGGAAAGAATGTTCTGTGCTTACCATAACTGCTAGCAGCACAGATTTCATAGGATGAAAGAGCAAAACAACACAGAAGTGTTGGGGGTTTCAGCCAGAGGAGACTGAAGCCCATACAGAGAGTTCTGTAGGTGTAGCTCCCAGCTATCTGTTGCCTCATCTAAGATGCACTGCACAAAGATTTCTGGTCTGTGCTCTGGCCCTGAATGGAGGTTGGTGGCTGCCCGTGCCACGCTTCCCTTTCACCTCAAGGCAACAGGAAAATTACTTCTTCTGCTCCTTCCTCTTCATATTCATTCATCATTTCCATATGGTAACTGTGCCGTGGTGCCATGTGCTGTGCAGCTCAGCTGTGCTGGGAGCTGCCAACGTTAGAATCAATTTTTGCTCTGAAGCAGCAGTGAGGAGCTGCTTCGTATCACGCTGCAAGGAAATGAGCACTGGCTCGAAAGCAGTTGGTTCTGTTTTCCCATTCCTCATATCTCCTTGGGATCTTGGAAAGTTTTTTGATCATCTTGGACTGGAAGTATGAGCTTTTGATGATTTTCTATGGATACCATTTGGGGGTTACTTTTCTATGTATAGCTGGCAGCGTATTTTGTGGGGTCACAGAAACATGTTTCTGTGAATCGACTTATTTCATTTCTGCCACTACTGAGTCTGAACGTGAGGAACTGTGTGATAATTGGAGGGTAGAATGGTAAAGTCTGGCACAGATCTGACTTTTTAGTTTCCCTGTTGGGTGTCACAAGTCAGTCTAACTAACATGCAGGTGTTTTGGTCTACGGCTGGTGGCTGCCCTGGTGATGCCAAAGGGCTCAGATCTGCAGTTATAAAGACCCAGACATGGGTCGATGGAGCTCTGCTATCCCCTCTGATAAGGAGATACCTGGGAGCACAGCACGCTTCTCCTGCTGAGACAGAGAAAGTGGTTGTGATGGAAAGCACTAGTGACCCTGAGACATGACAGTTTGGGAGGTTTCTCAGTTAATGAGATTTTTCTCAGCCAACAGCCTGCCTGCTGAGCAGCCTGACCCAGCCCACCCCTCGTGCACACTGATGGCAGAGTCCCTGCTGGGAGGGGACACAAGGCATGGGGCTCAGATCTGCATGGGGCAGCACCAGCACCGCTGCCAGGAACGTGTGTGGTCCTCACCCAGGGGCGAAGGGCTGGAGGGAGCAGCACTCCACCAACAACTGCCTACATACAGAAACCCACCTGAATGGGCCTTGGGGTGATTTGTTGGGTTCATGTTTCAGAGACCCTGCAGTAACTAAAACTGTACCTTTGCAGAGCTGGCACTAAGCTTATGGAAATAACTCACTTCAGAGAGCTGACAGATTCTTGGCTACAGGACAAGTGAGTGCCCAGGTACAGCTGGTCTGTCGGGCTGGGGCAGCAGTACCCGAAGGTTTCTGTGCCTGGGCAGTGGTGGTGGCAGCAGGTAGGGGCATGTGAGCCCCCATTGCTGGGACATGCCTGGGTCTGGGCCAGGAACATCCCAGGACAGCTGCTCTGGGGCCAGGCTGGAGGTGTTGGCTCCAGCTTCAGAGCCAGGTGCTGTCCGGGGCTTTATGGGGGGAGCAGCACCAGCACTGGGACAGTTTGTGTTTCTCACCACTGTCAACAGGCCTGTTTCCCCACGTCATGCTGCACTGGGATCCCAGCTCTGTGCTCACAGCCAGAATCCCACTGCAGGGCAGGGGACTGTCTGACGCCAAGAACGCGATTGGCAGCGCTGAGCTGGCAGCCTTCCAAACCAGAATGGTACTGACTGCCGTGTGGGAGCTCAGCTCTCCCCCAGCCCTCACTGCTGTCTGTTCCTCTGGAGCACTCGGGAGGCTCTGCAGGCTGCGCCCACAGGAGGGATTGCACTCATGGATCAGATGCCACAGCACAGACAGGATGATGCTGTGCAAAGCATGGAGAAGCAGAGGCAGAAGATGTAGGGAAAAAAGAAAGATATTTGAAGTTGTAACTAGGAGGAGTGAAATAAACATGGGAACGTTTCCCAGGAGCAGAGCTTGTTATGGTATATCTGTAAAATGGCAGAGGGTCACATGGATGGTATTTGCAGAAACATGTCACTCTCAGCCATGAGCTGTGGTGCTGCTGCTCTGTGCCAGCTGGATGAAACACACTGCACACCAGCACAGTGCTGTGCATTTCCAATGTGCCATGGTAAAAGATTATTGCTGCCACAGCGTTTAAGTACAGTTATTTGATAAAGGCAATTATGAGAATATTAACTGGGAAAGGTTAACTTTGAAGAACTGTGGAATGTTTGCTCCCGTTGGTATTGAAGTGTGGTTGCAGGGATCTCTTGGTAAGAAACTTGAAGTCTGGGTGCACATTAACACAAGGCACATTTCTATCTCTTCACAGCAATGACTTGGCCAGCACGATCTGGATTCAGAACTAAATACACAGAGTGCAAACAGTCACTGCAGGATGGGGCTCGGGCAGTTGGCACAAATGAGTGAGTCCAGGCTCTGCCTTCATACAAATCCCTGGGACCTTACATTAGGAAACCCCCCTCCTGTACCAGCATCTTCTCAGCACGTGCACTGAGAAATACCCACCTTTAAGCTGGTGCTTCCATACAGGCTTTCACACAGTGCTCTCACACACTTCATATAAAAATGTGTCTTAAACTGTTCTGATTGCGCTTCCAGAAAGATTCCTTTGGAGATCTCCTAAGTGATACATAGTGGCTGCTTTTTCTTCTTTATGTGATTTTACATGAGTCCTTTTTTTGTTTTCTTTAGTTTAAAATCATGTTAGTGATCTGTTCTCAGCTCCACTGGATGCTCCTGCCATACTTCACAGCTGGGCACTGGCATAAGCAGTGTAGACCTGATAAAACGTGTTTCCTGTACCATGCGTCACTCCCAATTTATTTAGCAGCTCAAAGCTGCTGCAGTGGTAAAGGTGGTGATGTATTTGCTCCATTCTTTGAGGCACAAACACAATACTTTTGCTTGGTTTGACCCATTCAGGTCCCTCTGTGCCAGGCACTACTGGAGCACTGGGAGCAGCCCATGGGACCACGCTGTGCTGGGACGTGATGGCCCTGATGTGCTGTACAGCCCCTGTACAGAGCAGTGCTGGCAGTGGTCTGAATGGGCAATGCACCCAGAGATACAATGGGTGCATCTCTGGTCTCTAATCCGTCAGAAATCGTGCATGCAGGAGTTACCAGGAGGCGTATCCTGGGGAGATGGTGCTAAAGGAGAAGTGTGCTCTGTGCCATCTTGTTCGTGGCTACACCCCGTGATTCTGTGAAGCAGAGCTGTGCTGCAAAGATGCAGAGCTAGATCAAATCATGCTATGAGATATCACTGATCCTTCCTCTTTCCTTGACCACATCGAGGCTGCCTGTAGAATCTGGATTTGTTCTTTTAAGTCGTACTTTAAAATTCAGAATAATTATTGTGACTTTAGGGGGATGTTGTGAAGTGTGATTCATTTGTACTTCCAAAGGATTTTTGCATCTTCAGAGAGCTTTTGTTAGTCAACGTTATTGCATAAGTAACCCAGAAAGCAATACCAAATAATACACCCCCTGCCCTCTCATCCCCACCCCCCCCCCCCCCCAAAAAAAAAAAAAAAAAATCCAGCCCCAGAAAACAGAAAGAAACAGTATGAACCAGTTGTAGGTGTTTCACCTGGTGATATTTTCCTTTCTCAAAACCTTAATACAGAAGCAGGGTGCAGATCTCCAGTGTGTGCAGCCATACCCTTAGGAGCACCAGCCCAACACATCGCTTGGGTGCTTACCGGGCTGGGAAGAGCAAATAGGAATTGGGCCTTTCAAAGACCTGTGGGCATCCTGGGACTCAGGTACACTTCAGATGATGTGGATGAGCAGCACAGAGTCCTCCAGCAGTTGTGTCTCAAGGGCAAGCATAGGCTTGCAAAGAGCAGCAGATATTTGCAGGTTGGCTGTACTGAGCTGCTGTCCTCGTCTGGGAAGCCTTGCCATAGCAATAACAAGAACTCCAATGCAATATATGCTTCAGACATACTTTTGAGTTAAAAATCGGCTTTTGATCAATGCATTTAAGTAGGTTTATAGAAATGCCCATGGCTGGATTGATTATGGCTTTTTGAAAGTACCGTGGTGATTTTTAAAGTCTCCTCAACGAAATCTGATCTGTTGTTTTCCTTTAGGCGTTACGACGAAGTGGATGTAACAAAATTTCTTTGACAGGGAACATTGTCCCATCTCCTGTCAACCACAGACTGGACAGGGGCAGAGCAGGGGGTCCCAGCAGCCGCAGTCCATGGGAGCTCAGCTGGCAGCGCACAGCACGCAGTGCGAGGGCAGAGCGCACGCGGCCAAGCAGCTCTGCAGAGACACAAACTGGGACATAAAGCAGCCCAGCCTTCCAAGGGATACACCTCTCTCTTCATCTCAGGAGGATGCACGTGTATTAGACAAAAAATACGATCTGGGAGAGACGTGGGACTCAACCCTGATTTCTTTACATATTCTTTTACTCTGAGTGCCAATGCTACAATCCCAGCAAGGCAGAGATGCAACATTACCACGCTCACCTTGAGCAACAGAGGTGATCCAATCCCTAGATGGAAGTAATTGTTATATTGAAAAGTGACATTTGGGTGACATTTTCAAGACAGCAGAAGAATAGTAATTAAGAGATTTTTATGGAGTAGCACTGCTTAACCACCCATTTCCATGCGCCTTTGAGAAGAGCAGATGTGTCATCACCCTCTGACAGAGGCTTGGTGGAGCTGGAAGGACACTGGATGATGCCTTCAGCCTCTGAGCCTTACGTCTCAGCATAGCAAAACTCAGCAGATAGTTCAGTACGAGTCCCTAACAAACTTCTGTGGTATCCAACAAGGAATGTCGGGCTCATCCTCAGACTGTGGTGCGGCATCTTGACCAGCACAGTGTGCACTGAGGATTTCACAGTTAATTACTTACTGCCAAACTCACTTTTTATTGAACAGGGCTTGCCTCTAACTCATTAATGGAGACTTGATGAGACAAATTTACAAGAGATGACAATGGAATGAAAGCTGTAGCTAAAGATCTCCCAAGGTTGGCCTTCTGCAGACACCATTATGCTCTCTGATGAACAATTTCGAGACATGTCTATCAGTTGCTGGTAATGCAGACTGAAAGCGAATGTCTCTGCATCAAGACCGAGGAGGTTAAGACTTCAGCGAGTTAACATGCTCTCTTGTCCATAGGGTTACATGTCTACGCTAAAGACTATGAGATTCGACAGCTTTTATTGCCTTTGACATCCACTGTTGGTCCATCACTTCTCGGGAATAAGAAACGTGCTCTGGCTATCAAAACTTTCGTGGTCTGAAACACTGTTTTCCAAAGAACTTGAACTCCAACTGAAATGAGGTAAAATTGGATTGTATTAATGCCAAGGAGCTGAAATCAAAAGAAGGTCGTTTATTGTTATATATATTATTAAGGCAAAACTGCAAAGCCTGGTATCCAAGAGAAGACGTGGTTTGCTACAAAGGGAAAGGTGACCCCTGCACAGTGCGTGTGCCCAGAAATACTCTGTGCAGGGGTCTGTAAGCTAGGGGCATGCAGGCTGCCCAAGATGGCCGTGCACACAGTGTGAACCCCTGCAGCACGTGTGGGTGCCCTGAGCGAGCCTGCATCACAGCTGCACTGCAGGCACTGCACACAGCTCCATCCGCCCCCAGCACTGCCAATACAGCCACGTGCTCTGCCTGGGGCCGTGTGCACTGCATGGTCTGGTCTCTTCAGAGCTGGGTTTTTGCTGTAAAGTGATGTCTGTTTCTTCTAATTAGGCAGCAGAGGTTAAGTTGCACATTGCTATTATGTAAGTGGCTCCAGGAACTGAAACTTCAGAGTGCACGATCTGAAATGCTGTAAAGCCACGGCTTGGGCTGTGGTGTACAAGGAGAGCTGGGAAAGGTCATCCTCAAGCTCCAACCCTCACAGTCGTGGCTCAGAGAATGGTCATTAAAGCACATCAGAAGGACAGAATGAGAACTCAGCAGTTCTTACCCAGCTTCCCAGCCTTCACCTGCACCTCTGCACACAGCACCCCATGACAGCCTTTTTGCCAGGGATTTGTCTGCTTGTTTTCTGGACACCTTCACACTTGGTGTGCCTCCATGCATTCTATGGCAATGACTTCAAAATGCAATCATACGTATTTCCTTTTGTTTGTTTTCAAACCACTGCAAGATATTTCATTTGATCTGATCCTTGTTCTTGTATCATGAGGAGGATTTCCCCTATTCACCCTTAATCTGCCACTCATGTTTGTATATAACTTCACTGTTCCTCTCCAATAGTACATAAAGGGCATATAAATATCACAGTTATTTAGCATTTGGTAAGCCATCAAAAGTTAAGAAAAACATCTTCCTCAGGTACAGCATCATAAAATCCCCTATAAGGAATGGCTGCAGGAGTGCTGACCGCAGCTACGTGGCCATAAAAATCAGCCTTTGGGCAGACCTACACCTGCAATTACAGAAATAGATCTCTCTGTGTGTGCACTGTTGGGAAAAATGAAAAGTAACTCCCGATCTTCCTCGGCAGGCAGCTGCTGTTCCTGTGCTTCACAGGAGTGGCCCTGCTTGTATATGATTTCCTTTGATGCAGACATCGGGCTGAGGAAAGCTGCTATAGGAAAAAAGTGAACAGCACAAACTATAATTAATTTGAAATAAGTAATTGGGCTGCAGCTCTGGAGCGTGATGTAAGGCTCCGACGTAAGAGAAGCACAAATCTTCTGTTTGTTTGAAATGAAGGACCACTTCTGTGTAATTTTATTGGTTTGCTGCAGGGAGGACAGCTCCTTTTTCTTGCTGCATTTTGTTTGTTGAAAAGGGTGACCCTCCAGGTTATTTAATGAACATGCAGAATACCTAAATATTGATCATTGCTGTTATTAAAGTGTCGGCCTTGGTCTGAACTGCATTATGGGAAGAGGAATTTTCAGCCAAATCATCTTTTCTCTAAGATCAATTCAGTGGAAGACACAGCTGGGCATGCAGCTGCAGTGCTGCAGCATCCGGAAGCTGCGAAAGTGCACAAAAATGTTGGCTTTGAAAAATCAGGCTGTGAAAATCTAAGGATGCATTTTTTTGTCTGCTCAGGTTGTGATTGTGAAGGGTGAGAAACTGCTTTGTCCCCTGCAGAAGAGTTTTAGCTTTATCCTTTTCCCCACTCAGCAGCACCGAGCTGGGACTTTCCAGTGGTTGTTTGGGAACAGCAGGGGAGGAAATGCAGTCTCAGTGTGGGTGCTGCACACTGCAGGTCCTGAGAGCCCTCTGCTCCCTGCAGCACTGATCCCAACCTCAGCATCGCAGGAAGGATGGTTCTGCTCACAGCCAACAGGGTTTTAATGGAGTGAATATTTGTCTCCATTCAGGGGGAATATTTGCTCCACTGGAGCTTTGAATGCGTGTTTGGAGACAGCAGAAATCCAAAGGCACATGTGGGGGCTTGAAGTAGAGCTTTACAGGAGGTGCAGCTCTGAGCTGGCACTGCGCTGTGCACACAGCTTCCTGCAGAGCCATGCGTGGCATCACTGACGTGTGCTGGGCCTGGGATGCAGGGCTGTGATCTGCTCCTTTCCCACACACGGTGCTGGCTTCAGAATTACATGTTACAGATACGTTAAATGCACGGAAATACACCATCAAACCTATTGCAAACACAAAGCGTTTCCTGCTCTCTGGAGTAAATACAGTTTGACAGAAAAAGAGGGATTTGCTGCCGAGTCTGGACAGCCTTCCCCCTGAATTACAGCTTTGTATGAAATGTGAAATCCCGAACGCACTCATTTACACCAGCAGTGCTGGTTACCCCTGAGCTACTGCTGCAATAAGCATTCACAGACTGCTGGAGTGCTTCCTCTTTAGAGAACAAAACTGTGCAACTTTCTGATCAGAAACAGAATTTCTCTGGCTGCCAATGAGAGGAACACACTTCAAGCAGGAAGGTGCGTACCTTTCTGAAGGCCAGAAAAAAAAACAACAACACATTGGTGGCAGAAGAGTGAGAGAGATTCTGTGTTTATTTCTGAGAAACAAAGTGGTCCATTTGTGCACTGATTGTCCGGGCTGACCCCAGCTGTGCAGCAGCCAGGCTTTGCAATGCCATCTCTGTCTCTGTGTGCTGCAGTGCACAGATGTGCCTTTCCTAGCGGAAATCAATGCAGCTGCAGGATGTCTCCGGTGCTGCTACTGTCCATGGCTTCCTTGATTAAACTCTGCTGAAGCCTAATTACCTGGAATGCCTTGCTATTTCCTTGGCAACGCTCACACAGTTGTCAGAGCAGGAAGCATTTTATCAGGGCACTAGAGCCACACATAGAACACGCTGCACAGAATTACTGTCCCCAGGGCAAGAGGACATCTGTGTGCCATGCAGTGCTGGTATCCAGCAGGAAAGCAGCCCCTGTTGTTCCGGCACCAGCCCCGATGGCAGACAGGCTCCACGTGGGTGCAGGAGCTCCTTGCAGGGCTCTCAGGGCAGTGGGTGTGGGGGGGCTGGGTGTCCCATCCCCACCTGGCACTGCTGCTCCGCTGCAAGCAGTGAGAAAACCCACGTCTGCGTGACATTATCCGTTGGCAATCCACGGCTCGGCCTTCTCCAAACAGCGAACAGAAGGAGAGCTGTCACGTTAACATTTCAGCTGACTCCAACCTCCTCCTTTTTTCTTCTTTTTCAAGCCTGTGCATGAAATCCGCCTCTCCTTCCCCACGCTGCCGGATGGAGCTGTGGCACAGCAGTGTGAGCAGTTGGCCATCTGAACTCTCCCTCTGCTGGGAGGGGCTGAGTCACAATGCAGCACAGGACAGTGGTGATGGATCCAGGGAGGTGTTCTGGTCCTGCAGTGCTGCACCAGACCAGCTCAGTTGTTCTGAAGGATGTTTTCTCTGCAATTTAGGCCCAGGCTGTCCCATGCCAACAGCTGCTCCTCAGCCCCTTCCTTCCTTCTGGTGCTCCGTACAATTAGAGCTTGGGGCACAGCGTTTCTGTTAGGAAGGGGTAAACTTTGTGAGTGGGAACTGCAGAGAGGCGCCCGCAGAGGGCAATGTCTGAGGCTGGGAGCAGCCAGCTGGGTGCTCTGTTCTGCCATCCACCATTTCACATCAGGCTCAGGACTGCCTGGGGGCTCCCGGAGCCCCTCCTCACCGTGCCAGCTGCCGCAGAGGGAGCTTCACCATGGGAGCTGATGTAGGGTAGGGCAGACAAACTGAAGGAGGTTACAAATCGGTCTGTAACCACCAGGGAGAAAGGATGTCTTTTGCAGCCATGAAGTTACTGTAAAAGATGTGAAGGGATTTCTTTACTGCTGAGGTCCCTTCCTTTCCTGCAGCCCCTTGCTAAGCACTTCCCAAGCCCTGCTGCCCACAGGGGAAGGACAAAGGACCCCGTGCCAGAACCGGAGCTCTCTGCTCACTTGGTGCTGGAGGAAGAAATCCCAGTGCTCATTTTGACCTCACGATTGTTCAGATGGCCAGTAATGACGGCAGTGAAGAAGAACATCTAATGAAATGTGGGCTTCCAAAAGACTAGGCTTTTGCAGTCTGCTGTGTGTAGATGATGAAAACGTTAATGGGAGCTCGTGAAGTTCGAGGCCAACTCGAGTTACACCTCTTTGTGTGTGATCACACAAGCAATTGCACACAGACAATTCAGCCGCTGCAGATTTATTGCCAAATAAGAACACAGCTTCCCCAGGCCACGCTCAGCATCCTGTAGCTGTTGGAGCTCTCAGCCCTGTCCTGCAGTGTGCCTTGCACCTGCCTGGCCTCCTTATAGCCAGAGCAAACAGCAGCTGAGCACTGCAGGAACAGCACTGGGAAATTCTTTGCATCCCAACCAGCTGCCTGTGCAGTCACACAGTCAGGTTTGTCCTTTGCTAGTCATATCTGCAAACATTTCCCAGGGCTTTTTTTTTTGTCTTTCATACAATGTTTTGAAAGTAGCTCCTCTGCACAAGGAGCTCTATTTGTATATGAGTGCTAGAAATTGTACACAAATAAGGCTGTCTCTAATCCATTTGTTATAAAGTGTCATAAAAACAGCAAAGAGAGAATAATGCCTGGTTTCTACTCTGGACAGTCCTCCTCTCTAGGTGCAGCTGTGCTGGGGGTGAAGGCTCTGCCCATTCCCAACTGCTGCCCATCATCTCAATCTGCCACAGATTCAGGTGTGACTACTTTTTAATCATTTTCATCAAGAATGAACCTGATAAGCAAGCCCTTCCCTGTTCAACAGTTTGAAGCCCTCTAGCTTGTTGTATTTGTTCCCCAGTCTGCATCAGGTGCCCAAGCTGCAATGTGGGATGATCTGAGCAAGTAATTGCAATGGAGCTGAGCAGGTAGGACTGTGGTGGGAGAGTTTTCCTCCTGAAATGGTATGGCTGTAAGTATAGAAGAAAGCTTGTGCGCATGCTAAAGTGGTGCTCAAGGGTGTCCAAAAATAACCAAAGAGACCATCAGAGATCTATCAATGAGCTCCTTACAGCCTATAAGGAAAGTGTGTGCCAGGAGCTGAGCTGATCCCATTGGAAGGAGCCCTGCTCTGCCCTGGCTGTGCTCTGCTCTCTGTGCTGCATTGGCAGCGCGGTGCCTCGGCTGGCAGCAGTGCTCCTGCAGTCACTGAGAGCTGTGCTGCTGATGGTCTCCTTTCTGTGGGTTCTGTTAACACTTGTGTTGTGATGCTGGGTTAGGAAGGTGTGCTCTGTTTTTGTCTGGCTTTCTTCCTTGTGTTTTTCTCAGCCCTTTTCTCCTGGGTGAGGGTTTCCCACTCCTCTATTCCCTGTTCCTCTTTCTGTAAGCACAGTAGATAGGAACAAACTGTCTGTTGTTCTCTTTGCAAACGCTGGAGTGCTGAAGTGAGCCCACAGATAACAGATTGAAGAAGCAATAATTGGGAGAGAAGCGAGAGAGAAATAGGAGGAATGTAAACAAGTCACTGCTGTGACAGTGGAAGCCCCAAGTAAATGTATTAGGCAGATAGAAAGCCTCAGCTTTAATGAAATAGTTGCTGGAGGTTTTCTAATGCTTTTGGAATACAAACGCAATAAACAGCAGAAGTTGCCCTTGGCTGCAGAGCTTTGGGGCAGGTGTCCTGTTCCCAGTGTCACTTGTTTGGCACTGAGCTTGATCTGGACCCTGCATTCAGCACGTGGCACGCTCTCCTAATCCTTGCTTAGAGCTCAGTAAAGAGCACGCTTCAGTATTTATGTTTTTGGGGATTACCTGCTCTGGTAGATGTGATTTCTTTGCTGCTCCTTGCTCATTATAGATGGCCAGAGCAGATTACAGCCACGAGACCTTTCATGGCTCTAATTCCTATGTCCTTTTCCTTATCACTGTTTAACTTTCATACAGCCAAGTTAAAAACTTTGAAGAAGAACAAAGTGGAGATTTAAAGCTCCCCACGCAGGGGAAAAAGCTCTAGGGAGCAGCAGCTGCACAAGAATTTTAAATAGAAATGCTAATTCTCTGATGTCACCCCCTGCATGGCGCTGCCCAACCCCTGCTGTGCCCTCCCAGCTGCTCTGGGCAGAGCTGTGCCCCCCAGGAGGTTTCTTCAGAGCCTCAGAAGGACAGGTGGAGACTAAATGCACACAGACTGAAGAGCAGAGGATTCCAAATCCGACCCATAATTGCTGCTGAGTGGGGGCTGCCACGTGGAAAGGAGAAGTTCTAATATAAGAACTGGATTTCTTGAGCTTTGTCACTGAATCTAGCTGTCAAAGCAGTAGACGACCTAACAAATGGCCTGAGATGCTGTAAGTGGTAGCTAGCAAAACTTAGTAAATAAATGGAGGTGATAATTTAGGTGGCAGCCAGGTGTTGTGCAGCTCTGGCTGGGCACGAAAATAATGGTTTGTGTCAGAGTGTAGCTGGAAGAGTTGCTTCTAAATTGCACCATTTATTTGTGGGAGTGAACAGGACGAGTCGGGACTATTGTAGGTCGTCCATGTCTTATTCTCTGCTGGCAAATAGAGATGGATTTCTGGGCATTGGGGAAAACTTCCCTTTGCCAGCAGCACAAAACCTATGCGAGCTTCTTTCTAAAGCCATATCTCAGGGATATGCTTCCCCTATTCAAATACTGTCCCCATAAACTGTGGCTCATTAGTCTAGGAAGCATCCATATTCTTCGTACGAGCTTTGGAAAGATGTGACACTTCGACGTGTGGTGGGAGGACCCAGTCCCAGCAGCTGCTCTGCTCTTCCCTTGGTATTCATAAAGCTCTGCCTGTGATCAACATATGGGTATGCAGAATAACTGTGATTTGGGAAACAAAGGGAACTGTTTCTTCAACCCTTCTTTTCACTGGCAAAGGGTGATGTTCGTGGTCTGGGATCTTTGGCCAGAAAAGTTTGGAGAAGGGAAGGGCAGAGCCTGGATTGTTGTGGCAAGAATCCTCTTTAGAGGTGAACGACTGCATGAGTGAATCTCTTGGTTGTCTGCTTGTGCCACTCACATGGAAATACCTCTGGTGACATTCCAAAGGCACACGTAGGCATCCTTCCAGAAGGGTGGAAAGCAGCAATGCTGCAAAATGTGCCGCAGTTTCGGATACAGCTTTGCAAAGCCAATGCTTTGTTCAGAAGGCTTTGGGATGGCAAGTGGAAGTATTGCTCTGAGCAGGGAAGAGAGGAATTAGTAGCTCAGGAGTGTGTTTCTCTTATTAATTTTGCAGAAGCACTAATGTTAGAGGGTCAGCCTCCTGATGATGGGCTGTGGAATCCCAAACCTGCAATGTGAACATTAAGGATTGTACTGGGTAGGAATAAACGCGTTGGATACAGCTGTTAGCATGAAATATGTATGAATGAGGTGCAGAGGATGTATGGCAAGGTGCAAACTGCTGATGTTTTGGAGCCTCCAAACTTCTTGGCCAAGTTAAAGTGAAATTTCTGCTGCAAGATGCGTGCATTCTATCCAAATACCACTCCAGAGAAAAGTGCTACTGTCTCCTCCGTTTAAGCTAAATGCTCAGAATTCATTAACTAAAAAGCTCCGTTCTTTCCACTCTCCTACACGGTGACCTGCTCACCCTGCTCAGTGTGTTCTGCTCTGCAAGGCTGGCACTGAACCAGTGCCCATTCCCATCTGTATTACTGACCTGGGTGATGGGGCACCCCAGTGAGCTCACAGGGCACACTGGGACCAGCTGGGAAGCAGCTCTACAGATGGGCCTGAGCTTCCTGGTGGTCACCACGTTGAAGATGAGCCAGCAACGTGATACTGCTGCAAGAGGGAAAAGTCTGGCTGCGTTAGTATGGGTACTGCAGTCCAGGTGAGGGGTGAACCTCCTGCCAGGGTGCAAGGAAGTTATTTATGCTGAGTTGGGCCAAGCACTGCGGTAGGCAGCCTGGAGAAGCTGTGGGGCCTTGAGGAGATGCACTGAGTGCCAGAGGCTGAGTAATCTGATGTTCTGGTGTGGCTTTAGCAGGAGGTGAACCAGGTGTTTCCAGAGGTCCTTGTCAGCCTCAGCTGCTCTAAGTGCTGTGAGCTGGTCGTTGATCAACCAAGGAAAGGAAGGAGAACATGTGGCCTGATGTCCTCTGGACTGGGATCAGTGACTCAGGGCACAAAATGCTAGGGGGCAGTGCGTGTGCTGTGCTTCCATGAATGGAGGAAACCAGATGCAATAGAAAGAACAACTGAGAAAAGGTATGGAAAGGAAAAGGAAATGAATTTTTTTCTTTTTTTTTTGTGGCATTAAGATGCAAGAGAAAGTGGGAACTTATTTCATCACCTTCCAAAAACCAAAATGAGTATTATGCATTTATATTTGATTTTGCCTTTGTCCAAGGCCATTAATTATCCTTGAACAGCACAGTTGGGTGACAGAGCAGTG
This sequence comes from Phasianus colchicus, assembly GCF_987193195.1. Classification (NCBI taxonomy): domain Eukaryota; kingdom Metazoa; phylum Chordata; class Aves; order Galliformes; family Phasianidae; genus Phasianus; species Phasianus colchicus. The sequence continues at coordinate 18,151,813 of NC_143450.1, read as the reverse complement.
AGTTACTGTGTGGAGCTCCAGGACAGTGCAGGCATCATAATGGATCCTATCAGAGGGAAAGCAGTCTATAAAGTGATGAAAAGTGCTGGTAAGGCCAGGTAAATGATGTACCAGCTACCAGAGCATCACCAGCCAGTTACCATATAGGAGTAATTGAACACAAAATGTGTCATGTTGGAATGCATTCAGATAATCCAGTTACATATAAACCATACTGGTGGATATACACTGTACTGTCTAGGGATGCTTTATGCTATGGAATAATGACATAGACCTTAGTTTCACATTTGACATATTCCTCTCTGTTTTCCCCCTGATACGGTAGCATTGCAATGGGAAGTAATCTTTCTTCTGCAGCAAGTGTTTGGTTTGAGTGACTTTGAGCACTGCTGGGAAGTTGCACCAACTGGTGAACACTTCCCACCCCCGTCCTTTTGTCTGTGTGAAAATGAGGAATGCATGCAGATTAATTAGCATTAATTGAGCTCTGTACAGAGCAAACATGTGAAGCTACTCAAAAGTGTGTGTTGTTGGAGCAATAACAGTTTGCAAGAAATGCATTTTACAGTGATAAATATCAATGGAAAAGGGCTGTTCTTCCAGCTGGTCACTAACTGCCACAAAATGCTGCCCACGAGGTCATTGTCACTGTTAAAACACTGCAGTGGAACCTGAGTTTTGCAGATTTTCTCATCGTACCATCTCTACTTAGATTTCAGTGCCAGTGCCCCACCAGTCATTGCAGAGGAGATGCTTGTTTATCCTAACAAGCAGTGTCCTGCTTATGGATTTGATCATCCCTTGTGGGGATCTGGGTCCTGTTGTTCAGTCACAACATTAAGAACCACTCTAAGGCTCACTTCTGTGCTGAGTTATTGCCTCAGAGCTGCCTCCTTTCTTTCCTCCACTTGGGAGCCAATGAACCCACCCAGGGAAAGACAAACTCTGATATCTAGATGAGACCAAACAGCAGCCAGAACTTTTGTTAGTTGTTTAAGCCAGTTTTAAAGGAAAAACAAAAGTCAGTGAGGTGACCATGTGAGAAATCTACTGCCCCCTTCTACTGGGGAAACAAACGTGCAGCCAACAGAGGTGCTTCTGCTGTGTGCTAATGGGTACTTGGCTGAGGGCAAGGCTGAGCATGGTGTAATTTCTGCTTTGCAGAGCAATGCCTCTGGGTTCTGCAGGTGCACTGAGCAGGCTGAGCTGAAAGCTATGCTTGCCATTAATTCCAGCTCACAGATCCCAGCACCGAGAGATGATGCTGTGAAAAAAAAAATGCAATGAAACCAAATGGCTGTTGGGGTTCTCAAGAAAAGTGACCTCAAGCAGTAAGCTGTTATGATTGCCTGGAGTCTATAAAGAGCTGATGTGCTTAGATGCCTGGTGGCACAGAAGTCAGTTACCCAGTAACTTTTTTTGGCACTCACAGTGAGTGGCTGCATGGCTGAAGGAGCGCCGTGCAAACACCATCTGCATGAGTGATGGCTGGTGGCTCTGAACAGCAGTTTGTTCAGTTATGTAAACCTAAAAGGTTCAGCATGCTTCTGGGAACACCAGGAACAGCAGTGGTGTGGTGCTGTGGCCAAGGTGGGATCTGGCCATGGTGGGCTGGAGCAGGGCCATGGGGTGGTGCTGTTGGCAGATCACTGTTCAGCTGCCAAACAAAACTGTCATAAGGACAGCAAACGCTCTTCTGAGCTCCAAACTCCTCACTGGCAGCTCGGTGCCGTGGTGCACAGCACTGCCTGTGCTGTGGTCACTGCGTCCATGGCAGAGCCATCACTGCCAGCAGGGGGGGAGCTGCTTTAATGCTGTGGCTCTGTGAGGTGTCAGTGCTCAGGGTGAGGGGCTGTTCAGGAAGGTCAGTGCCTGCATTCCCAGAAGGGTAATTGATGCAGGATGGCCATTTCTCCTTTTCTCACTTGAAATATTGCTAGTGGTCACAGATTAAGTAAATACAATTGAGAACCGCTTTGCCTTCTGTTGATTAACGTTCTACTTCAGGTGTATAATTTTTCCAGTGTTCAACGTGGCTCGTTTTTAGCCTTGGTGTGATTTGTTCCTCGGCTCTGAGCAAAGGGAGCTGTAGTCCCTCAGTGCTGGGGGAGCTGAGCTGTAGGTGTGGGCTGCGGCAGCTGCAGGAGCTGCTGGGGCACGGAGGGCTCTGGGTTGTTGTAAGGGCTGCAAACCCTGTGGTACCAGAGGTGGAACAAACCTTCCTGACCCACAGCAAGGGAAGGGAGCAGCCCTGGGTGTGGGGCGAGTGGGCTAAAACCAGTTAGCTACATGGCAAGGTTCCATCAGCTGCTCTGAAATCTAATTCGTGTTCTTGTGGGGTTTCCAGTTCTGGAATTGGTCCCCCTTTTGGGTGTCAGAATTTGGGGTAGAAGGAAAAAAAGATTTGGCAGGAAAGCAAAACAGAACCAAATAAATGACCAATCCTGGCAGTGATGCTTGGTTTGTTCACAGTCAATGTTTTTCTTCCACTTTATTTCCTTAGAAATATGACTAACCATTTTTTTCTCCCCAGGTTTTGTGAAATCAATTTGCAATTGAGATGCGTTTCTGCGATCCCAGCAGTGCCGGCTCTGGCATCGCTGCTCTCACGGAGCACCATATGCTTCCTTCTGTTTGTTTGCTGCCTTCCCAACGCTCCCAGATCATCTCATTGGTGAGTGCATGACAAAGTACCAGGAAGATGTTGGCACACAATGCTGCCGTTCCTACAAAAGGGGAAAAAGTGATAAATGCTTTCATTTTCTGAAGAAAAAGATAAGGAGTTGTTTTGGGAACCCAGCTGACAGTTGTAATAGCTGTTAATGTTTTTCATCTTAAGAGCAAGAATTTCAGGGGAGGCAGGTAAACTTCTGCATTAAATTTGCATTCAGAAGAAGGGTAACCACCACCAAACAAAAAAACAAACAGCGCTGCACCTGACTTTCAGGAGGTTTCTTGTCAAAGATACAAAGGAAATGCAGTGGGGTTTTCAAAAGTAGCAGGAAATTAAGTGCCTTATTTGCATCCACCCACAGTCAGCAGGAGTTGGTTCTAGATCCCTCTCTGTTATGTGGATATCTTTTGTCATGTGGGTAGCAATACAAAATAGAGAGAATAGACATTGTTCTGCTGTTCTGGGAAATAATATAAAAACAAAACAACAAAAAACCCCCACATCTGAGAAGCGTTTTAATAAGAAGTGCTCTTGCTCAGCAAACCAGCCTGCCTTTGCTGCAGATATCATCTGTGTTTTTGGGGACCCTTCTGGATATTGGGGTGCTGTGAGAGCCACTGCTTTGATCAGTTTTGGTGTGAGCTGATCAGACCCTGGCAGTGCCTCTCCCCGCTGTGCTGCTCTGCAGCAGGAGATCCTGCAGTGTCCTGCATCCCATTGGGCCCATGCTTAAGGCCATCACATGCAGCCTGTCCCACATCTCAGCTCTGCAGGACAGTGGAGCTCAATGCATCAGCATTACTGAACTCAGTGATGGCAAATCACCCTCTGTGCACCCACAGGGAGGGATCCAGTGCAACTATCTGCCTTCACAGACCTTCTGCTTCCCCTGCTGCTCTGATGTCAGCATCCTGTGTGCACCAATAAGTCACTGTTGAACACTGGGAGGGCTCTGCCTCTGATGGGGGGGGGGGGGGGAAAGCTTCTCGCTGCTGTTAGTGGTCTGTTGCATCCTGCAGAATGGGTGGAGATCACCTGAATCCTTAGAGCGGGTGAAGCAATGCTGTTCAGTGCTCATTGGCAGCAGCCAGGACTTCAGCCACTGCCTTACTACTGATGGTCAATCTGCTAGTTATCAAAGCTTCACCTTGTGCTTTGCTTCCCTCTGCTCAGCTCCTCCATGTCAGTATCATTCCTCACTCACCAGGATGCTCTGAGCCCACCAACAGAATTCCTACATTTGTAACCTGAGGGCAATCTGTTCTAAGTGACCACCAGCCCTGTGGTGCAGGGGGAGCTCCCTGCAGCCTCCCCACATCCTGCAGCCTCTCCTTAGGAGGAAAACTCCTTGAAGTCCTCCCTGAAAAGAATCAAAGGAATTCTGGTTTCAGAGGCATTGTTTGCATAATTTAAAATTTTCACTTTGCAAATGGTTTTGTTGTAAATTTTTAGGGGCTGAGATTTGCAGAACTGAGTGCAGCTCTCAGACATTGCAGTGCTCTGGACAGGTTAAATCATTTTCTTTCCTTGTGTGCCCCCAGGACGGCCGCAGTGTCTGTGAATCAGTGCTCCCTGGGATGCATTCACTCAACCTGGAGCCCGGGGTGGTGCAGGTGGTGGTGAAGGTGGGCTGTTCTGTGCGGCCGTGCTGACATTTCCCATCAGGTTGTTCCCTCCGAGTTAACAATGTTTTTCTTTCATGCAGCTGTTTACCATTAAATGAAATTGATGGTTCCCCTTGCAACACTGTTGTCATTTCCCTTGCTGAGTTGTTCAAACCAGCTCCGTGTGCTCGCATCTCTCCTCAGGCGACTTCATTTTCTGTGTTCCTTAACCTTTTCCCTTGGACAGCGTGATGATGTTTGTGTTCTCTGAAGGCAGTGGTGGAGCAGAACAAATGGCCCTGGTGATCCCAGCTCGGGGGCGACTGTGACCCTTCTGGGCTGTCTGTCCTGTGCTGTGCAGCTGTGGGCTGTGAGCCATCTGCCTCTGTGGGCCTTCCTGAGACACAGCAGCTTCTGTTTGCACAACTGCCTGCCTTTTAGATAGAGTCACTATGTATGTATATGAAATATTTAACATACATAAATCTGTGTGTAAATATGAATGCATGCACCCGTGGATACGTAGCTGATGGAAGGATCAGTTTTTGTTGGAGCAGAGCACGTTAGAATGCTTGGACCTGACAACACCTTCATTATCTCTTCTTTGTTGCAAAGAGCAACCAGGAGGCAGTCCGTAATCAACGCAGGTGGAGCAGGGAGTCCTGCACTGCTGAGATGCTGCGTGGCATGGGGTGGGTGTGGGTGTGTGTGGGTGTCTGGGCCTATGGGGTTCCTGGTGCTGCTGTGGGTTCTGCCCCGGCGCAGCAGCCTCAGGAGAACCACTCACAGCAACCCCAGGTTCAGAACAGGGTGGTGATGTCTTGCATACGGCCCTCAGTACTTCCATAATCCAGGACATGAACAGCCACTGAAATTGTGCAGGGGAGGGACAAGAGCTCTGCCTGCTGAGCTCAACCTTTTGCAGAGCTTTTTCTTTCCATCTATGTGTGCCAGGCAGTGATGCTGGGAGCAGCTGGGGTGCAGTGAGAGGTGTGACGTGCTCCCTCTAAGGTGTCCCTTCCTGCAGGTGCTGTGGAGCAAACATCCCCTGTGCTGCTGCTTCCTGTTCTGGATCTGTCCCCCTGCTCAGGTGCCCTGCTGGCTCCACACTGAGGTGCAGAAAGCTTTCTGATCACCAAGCTGTGTCCTCAGTTACATCTGGATGGCATAGCTGTACAGGTGCATAGGTACACGAAGAGGTTCCTCATTCGATTTATGTCCTGTAAGGCCTCGTGCAGCACTTCTGCCACTGGTGGTTTGGGATGCAGCAAATGGCTGTGCTTCAGATGCGGGGAGCGAGAAGCACTGCTGTGTCTGGCTGCTGGGATGGAAGTGAGCTGGTTCTAAGTGTGGGATGCATTTGAATTGTTATGCTGTCTTTTTTACTCCCACTTTATTATTATTATTTTTATTTATTTGCCACCAGGCTGCTTTCTGGGCCTAATTAAATGCTCTGCTAATCCAGAGCCAGGTTTTGATTCACAGAGTTCAATCTGGCCCTCTTACACTCCTGGCAGCCAACCCTTTTGCTCTGACAATGCATCTTCCCAGCAGGACCAGGAGGTGCTCTCCAGCTGAGATGTTCTTTCCCACTAGGGACTCATTTTCTCTTGCACTCTCTGCCATTTTTCACCTGTGCTATCTTTCTGCTGGAACTCAGGCTTGCAAATTCCAGTTCCTTTGAACAGCTTTTTCCCCCTGGTAAGAAACACAGATCCTGCAGTCCAAAAATAGAGGTGATTCCAAGAACGTATCAGCTGTTATGCCTCTCTGTATTCCTGGATTTTTAAGGATGTTTTTAGGTTATTCTGTTTCCTATTCTGATCAACACTGTTACTTTCCCTACATGCCCACGTTCCTTACAAGTTCTCTTATGATGCTTCCTAATTAACACCCAGCACATTCACAATTAGCAATCAGTTTCTACCCAGTTGAGTTTGTTTCAAAATATATGTTGATATTTTAGCATGCTCAGTAGTTCACTAAAGACTCTGAGAAAGCAATGGGGCTGAGATAACTGGTGGTTAAAACACAGTGCAGAAAAGGACAAAAGACTGTGTTTGTTCTCCAGTGCAGCTGTCGCCCCGCCTCAGCCCCATGGCTGCGGGCAGCAGTGCGGTGCAGTCTGGGTGCAGAGAGGTGCTGCTAATTGCAGCCCTGCAGGGTGGAAATGGATGTGCTGCTAATTGTGGCCCTGCAGGAGTGGAAGCGAATGGTGAGAGCTGAGATTGGGCAGAATGAGGATGCAGCAGCGCAATTTCGGTCCTCCTGGCTTTGACTCACGGCTGCTGCCAATTCTTCCTTAAAACCCCACCTTTCTGCTATAGATTGAACATTTTTTCCCTAGAAGATCTTGCCTGGTGGAGCTGATACTAATGCCAGCAGGACAGAGAACTGTTTCACAGACTTCAACGTTTTTCCTGCTTAGAACTGAAAGCACTGCTGAGCACATCCCTTTATTGCAGTCTTTACTTCAACACAGGATTGCTTTTTTCCCCGGGGGTTTGTTTTGTTGAGTGCCCTCAGTTTCACTAATGAATGAAGTGCTCCTCCTTAGTCGTTGTGCTCACTTCAGGATGCTGCTGGGACACAGTGTGACACAGCACGCAGAGCTCCCTGCCACAGGGCTGCGGCTGTTGGTTCTCCTGCAGCTGTCGGAGGGCAGCGAGAGTCAGATCAGTTCCTCCCAGCGATGGGGCATTCAGGCAGATAACACGAGGGAGAAATAACCACTGAGGTCGGCACTAGAAGCTTAGTGAATGTAAATCGGGGTGTGCTCTCAGCCGGCCCCGCTCTGTGCCTGAGCCCAGCCCCTTCCCATTGTCCCTTCTTCACTTTCACGTTGTTCCCTGCTGTTTGCGTTGCCGCTGGCGCAGCGCTGCCCTGAGCACCAGGCAAGGTCTGGCGGTGGTGCTCTTCGTCTGCTCTGCAGCAATTCGGGCAGCCTGCTCAGTTCTGCTCGGACTGCCTGCAGGGCTCCCAAGGTTTTGCAGAGTACAGACAGCCTGTTCTCCCCAAACCAACCCAGTGCCCTGACTCAGCAGTGGCTCACAAGGTGCGGTACAGGCAGCCTCTTTCCTCCTGTTTGATGAAGAGAAAACAATCAGCAAGCCAATAGTGATCTCTATCAATAGTTGCCAAGATAGAAGCTGTTAAACTGGGGCTGAATATTGAATTCTTTTAATAGTGCCTCAGGTGTTGCAAAACCAGCTTTGCAGGAATTGGCTTCTTGGTAAGGGCTGCACTGTTAGCAGCACACCAGGTCCTACTGAGCCCATGCTCACTCACAGCCTGTTTCTTTTTCTCCCATCCCTACACAGGTACCTGCTGACACGTGCTCCCCAGCTGCAAACGGCCAACCCCGCCCTGGCACCTCAGCTGCCATCCTGCTCAGTACCAGGTGATTTCTTACAAGAAGAACCAAATAGGTGGTTTCTTTGTTTCTGGGGATTTTTTTCTAATTAAGAAAGCAAATATTGCAGTAATTTTTGATGCTGATGGGGTCTGAAAAGTAAAGCAGGCAACTGCCCCAGTGTCAGATGCAGGCTGCTTATTGTCCACACAGGGGTGACAGCTTGCAGCAGAAATGCAAAGCCACAGCTTGAAGCAGTGATGGAACACCTGGTGAGAAGGCAGGGCCAACCTGGAGGAGCTCAGCTGTGTGCAATGTACTGAGTGATGGAGGGGCTGGAGCAGGATCCACCCCTTCCCAGCCCTCATTTAAGGACTGAAAGTGGAGATGAGGGTATTTTGTTGGAGATACCTGTGTACCTGAGGCCTTCTGAAGGTAAGTGGCCTTTTTGCTTTTGTTTTTCTGCCTATGGTTGCTGCCTTGAGTGTATCCTCATCTGCTGTAGCCAAGATCTTTGCTACTCTGCTCTCATTGCTGTGTTTTCTATCGTGTTACGCAGCTGCAGAATGCTGTTGTCCTCAGGACCCTCTCACTGTGCAGTCTGGGAAATACAGCGTGAAAGCTGCTTTTAGGGTTTGACTATGGCAATAAAAGTGAAAGATATTGTGAGTGAGCAAAGCAGGATGAAGTATTGTACTGTGAATTGCAAACGCATCTGAGGAAAGAATTAATGTTTCGTCAGCTGTTGTGCACTTACGTTTCAATTCAGAACTTTATAATGAGTGTTTTGATTATTCCATTTCTATTAATGTGCTTTTACTGTGTTCTAGTGGTACAACACCAGAAGATAAGATAATATTCTATCTTATAAAAATGGGATAGTTTTAACTCGTATTGCTGGTGGGAGTGAATCTTTCTCCAAACCCCTACGCGTGCTGTTCTGTGGGCTCTGCTTTGTGGGAATGTGGGCCTGCCTCTGGCTGATGGATGAAAGAGTGATGGTGCTGTTGGCACGTCTTGTGGCAGTCCAGTAGGACACAGCAGCTCTCCCTTTCCCTTCTCATTGGAACCAGTGCTTAAAAATCTGATTGCTTGCCGTGACTTTGGTGCAGAACACCATGGCCTTACTGGGAGCTGTGAGATGTATTTTTCCAGTGTTTTTTTCCAGATTCTTCAGAGTCCCCACTTTCTTCCACCAAACCCTTGTTAAGAACCAATGCCACGTGGCCCTCAGATGGCAGCCACAGAGGGAGGGATGATGAGGAATGGAGCTGCTCCTCCTGAAGTGATGCTGGGATCTCAGGGCCCTGTGCACTGCCTGCAGCAGCCCCTCACAGTGCTTGCTTTTGTGCCCTGTGCTTTGGCACGTTTTTCTGTCATTGCATTTTTCCTGCCTCCAAGAAGGGGTTTGCATTCCCTTTTGCACCCCAGGTCCTGGTTCAGAGCCCCATTGTGGTGTGTGCCTGTGGCTGCATTTGTCCGTGCCTAATTTAGAGGTAATCCCATGGGACATGACAAAGCCAGGGTGAGGAAACAGCTTCAGCACGTGGTCAGCTCTGTTTAACAGCGGTTGATGAAGAAAGCACACAGCAAATCTTGCTTCCCCAGCAGGTTCTGTGAGCAGCAGTTTGTCAGGTTGCATTTCTCAGTGCCGAGTTATGTTAAGTTCTGCTGTGATTGGTGCTGAGCTGCAGGAACGTGGCATCACCTCAGAGCTTCAGCAGAGCGCTGCGAGCTGCTCCCAGCACAGCTCAGGGTGGGAGGCAAACAGCCCCTGGTACTGGGGGGGGTGGGTGGGTGTCTGTGGGTTCCAAATTCATGCACAGCCCCTGAGCTCCTACATGCATGCAGTGCAGCCCCGGTGTGACCTGCAGCCAATGGGACTGAAGCCAACAGCAGTGCCACGGTGGGATGGGCAGAGCTGGGGCAGCGCTGCTGGGTTTGTCCTGTGTGAGCACTATTTCTGTGATGTTCGCTCAGTGTTTCCAAAAGCCTGTAGTGGCTGTGAGCTACAGGGGTCCTTCTGAGGCCTTGTTAGTTTCTTTGCAAAAGCATGTGGTGCCTTCTTTGCTAGTAAGCTTGCTTTGAGTAATTAAATCTAAATTGCAGCTGTCAAAAGGAGAGAACAGAGAGGTGATGTTTTGTCTTTGCTCTCTTTGGATGAGGTCGCTGACACGTGAACATCCATCCTCCCTCTGCTCTCTGTGTGGAAGGATCTGTAACAAACACAACTGGAGCGCAGTGCTGTGGGCTGGGCTGTGCAGCACTCGGTTACCCGCGCTCTGTGGCTGCTCCATGGCTGCTCGCTCTGTGCAAACCAATTAGTGCGAGGGAGTGCACTCCCATCTAACATCCCAGTCGCTCTTTGGCGTGCAATCATTCACCATAAATGCACATGAAGCTGGAATTCAATTAATCAGCCCGTACAATAAGCCTGTCTCTTGCTATTTTTTCCCAATACGTTTTTCTTTGAATAAAAATGTAATTGTCAGTGCAAAATATCAGGCCAGAGCCACATAACAAATAACTATGGATTTGTAATTAAACCCAGTAAAGCCTAAGATGAAATACAAAAGGCAGAGAGCTAAAATCCAATTAAAACTTATTATGAGAAATACAATGCCAGTCCTTTCCAGGCAGAGCGCACCGCACCCTGGGTTGCAACAACAGTTACTGGGTTTGATAATGAGCCCCGAGGTGCAGATTGAGGGGTGTGCAGGAGGAGGCGGGGATGGGGGCAGAGCTTTTGCCTCCATTAGTGCCTGCTGGCAGGCACTGCCTGCTGCCTTTGGACTGGAGAAACAAGCTGCGTGCAGCGTCAGCTCTGTGCCGTGCTCTGGTTCCCTGTGCGAGGTGCTCTGTAGCAGCAGTGGTGTATGGCTGTGTTTTTTTTTTTTTTTCCACTTTGTTGTCAGCCCAAAAGCTTCTGAGGCGTGGAAGTAAATGTATGAAGTTAACTCAGATGGAAAACAACTGGACTTTGAGCTTAAAGTGGGGAAAAATATTGGATTGCTCTTCCCAGATTTCTCATTGTTACAAAATAACTGTAATTATTCACTCTTTTTTTTCTTTTTCTTTTTTGATATTGAGTTCTTCCATTGTGAAACATGCAATTCTCCTAAATAGCTGAGAGAATCAAATCAGCCTGGCCCCTCATTTCATTCTGACCCTCATCTCGTTTAAAATTTGATGATAGGCGTGACTCCCTAGCGCCTATTTTGTGTCTTTGTAGCGTTAATGGCCTATTCAATAATGCCCAACCGCTTTGTTTGTGCATTTCTTTATTTGTTTCAGCTGATGGCCCTGGCTCTGCAGCTCCACCCTTCAGCTTTGTGCATCCCAGTGCCGACCAGAGCGGCAGGGCAGGGCTGCACCATCCCTCTGCACCCCTGAGCTGTGCCCTGTGTCACTTCTGTGCCTGTCTTCACATTCCACCTACCAACTTCCGTGGTGACCAAAGTTCTAACCCCCAAGGAGTTAATCCACAGTTCCCAATCCTGTATGATTCCCAAACCTCCAAAGTGAAGTAATGGCAAAAAATATCACATTCAAGAAAGAGTCCAGAACAAAGCTGATTCTGTCATTAGAAAGCAAGCAGAACCTGAGCAGCTGTGCTGCTGGAGGCTGGAGCTTTCCTTTTCTTTTCCCCAAATGAGGAGACGTGCTTCTGTCCAAACAAGCTGCAGCTGCGTGTGGGAAGGGGCTCAGGAGTGGCCATTTGGTGCCTCCTTGGGAGATGTGGCTGAGCCTCTGTATGCATACCTGAAATCTGACTTTGTTTTCATATTCCAACTCACTAAAATCTCATTGTCACATATGTTTATTTGTCTGTATCATATGCTCACACACGAGGAACCTGTTAGTAAACAGCATGACATTTAGGACCACCGTCTGCATCTGAGGCTGAACAACGCTGAGTTTTCTGTGGAACAGTTATGGACAAGTTCTGCATTCCTGCAGGAGAGCAGGACGAATTACTGCCTGTATCCCCTGCTGCCAGGAGCAGCTGTGTCCTCAGAGAGCAACAGCAGGGAGAGAGGGCGGCTGTTCTGTAGGTAATGTGGAGTTAAAATAAGAGATGGGCTCTGGTGTGAGGCAGAGGCAGGCACGCATCTGGGTAACACAGGTGCTTTGTGGAAACTCAGTCTTGCTGGGTACTGGGGGCTTGCACAGTGAACTCTGGGTAGGAAACAGATACCTACATGATTTTGGTTTAATTGTATGCAATGTTTTTACTTCTGCCTTCGAGGAATCTATCCATAAAGACCTCCTCTTTGGGGTGTTTTGCACAGAGCCGCGTGCTGACACCTGTTCCTCTGCCTTCAGTGTAGGCTGCCACGTAACTTAAACACAAGTAATATAAAAATGTTCATCATGTGAGATGCTGCAGTCAGAATAAATTGTGGGCTGGCAACTGGGGGAACTGGAAGAGCAAAGGAGCAATGAGAGCCTGAGGAGGTGCTGAGGCAGAATGCTGCTGGGGCTGGGGTGTAGATCAACTTAGCCAGGCTTTGCACCTTTAAGAGTTAGATCTGTACTGTCATACTTCTGGTGGATGTACATATATTTGTGTGAACAATGTTAAAAGCATTTAGACTGCAAACTTGAGCAGTGCAGCACGTGTGGTTCTGTTACTGCTGCCTGTGCTGCTGGCACATGGCAGGGACAGGGTTGAGTGTCCCTGGGATCCTCCAGCTGTTTGCAGAGGGGCAGAACAGCCCATTGCTCAGCTGGAGCACAAGGGTGCAGGTTTTCCTCTCTGAAATGCCCCCGCTGTGCCTCTTGGTAGACTGCCTTCCCACATGCTGTTCAGGGATGCTGGTTGTCACTGTGTGTCCTTCCCTGCTCCCCATTCCTCCAGGTATTAAAGCAGTGATTTTGATGGTGAGTTGGATTTTGAGCTGTTCCTTACTGACAGCTTGCTTAGAAACAGCATGTAAATGGCACAGAAAGCAAAGACAGTGCCAGAAACCATTTCCAGGGAATCAATTTTATGTCTCCACGTGGCTTCCTGCTGCCCTGGGAGGCTGAAATCAGGAGCAGGCATTAAATCTAGGGCTCTGTAAGGCAGCAGTGCTGGGAGCAGCTCCTTTGGAGGCACACGCTTCTGCAATCAGCCGAGCAGGACCTGCTGCTGGGGTACTGGGGGACAGGCAGAGCTCCCTGCTGCCATCAGGGCAGTGCAAGGAGCAGGCAGGCAGGCAGCCTGGCGCTGGCCTCATCTGCAGGAGGCTCCATTTCCATGCTCAGAGGACAATCTTGCACTGATTTTTTTTTTTGGCTGTCTGATTTTCTTGTAGTAGATTGTGTTGGAGATTGAAGCTCTATTCTTTCCTCTCTCCATTCTGCCTGGTGGTGGCTGCAGGAGGTGCAGTGCCAGTGCACAGAATGCAGTTTGTTCTGTTTGGTTGCCTAAGCCTTGCTTTCTGTTTATTTTTCTCTCTTTAATTACTCTATTAGCACAATATTAAGTGTATTAACCAAAATAATGTCAAAGGATTTTTACTTTGGTATGCGTGCCAAAAATAATCATTGCTAACTCTTAAACAATTGTAATAAGAAAAGTGTCTTGCTGCTAATGATACCTCATTTGTATTAAAGATGCTTTAGTAGGAACAGCTCCTACAATTATTTCAACTAACGCTTAACTACTATGTCGGATTTTGAAATCAAAGTACATGCATGGAAAATTACAAGCTACTCTGCCACGCTCAGCAGTGCACGATCACTCTAGAAGCCCAGGAGCACTGCCGGCTTTGAAGATCATTGCAGAAGATTAGCTACCTGTAGTGGCAATTAGCAGTGTGAATTACAGAGCCATGGTCCGAATCCTCTGAGTGGGACAGCAGGCAGCAGCTGCAGTGGATGCCCTGGACCTCCTCCCATGCACAGCCCCCGTCCCCATGTGCACAGCTGCTCCCTGGTGAGACCTCAGCTTTGGGGCCATGGCGTTGCTCAGAGGAACCCCCAGCAGTTCCCTGTCCTGTGCCCAGTGCAGCACATCCCCACCTGTGGAGGTGCTGATCTGAACCAAAGAGGGAGCGTGTGGTTGGGGTCACGGTGTTCGCGTCACTGATTTCTGTAGGAAAAGCCATTTCCCAGTTGCCTATTTGATTTTGGGGGAATTTCAAATAGTAATTTTAAGTGCTGTCTGTTGGTCCTTTTTGGTGTGAAATAAGCAGGATTCGTAGGGCTACAGCTCTGCAGAGGATTTGGGCTGTGGTTTTGGAAAGAATTCTGAATGATTCAGTGTTAAAAAAACGCACAAACAACCAAACAAACCCCACCAAAGCAACAGCGGCAGCAACACGCTGATTAACTTAATTGACCAACTGCAGCCACCTGGGTCCTGAGCACCAAGGGAGGGCAGGAGCTGCTGCCTCTGCCCTGAGAGCTACAAAGGGCTGCCAGGGGTGCTGGGTTCCTTGGGCTCTGGCTTGTTTAGGCTGCAGGACCGTAAGGTTTCGCTGAGATTTGTTTCTTTTAAATATTGATGTTTCTATTTTAAACATTAGTTTGGGTAGTGAAACAAAGCTGCCTTTAGCTCAGGTTATGAGCAGTGTGCTTTTATCAGGCCCTTCCCGGCTCCATTAGCGAGCTTTCTGGGAGGCTGTTCCAGCTCAGAGCTCCCTGAGGGTGTCCCTGGCCCCCTGCAATGTGCTGCATTGAGCTCTGGAAATGAGCAGATGAGGCAATAATTCACGGCTGCTGTCCTAAATGCATTGGAAAGTAATTAGCGGTGATGGTTAATTGGGATATGTTTCAGCAAAGGGCATCAGGAAGCCGTCTTGGGCTGTGTGACCCAGAGCAGCAGAGCCCTTGCTGACTCATTTCACCTCCCAGATGGGGCTGCATGTTTGTTGCTGCTTGTAGGTTGCAAGTGAATTAGGCAAATTGGCTTGGGAAACACGTAGCTAGGACTTTGGATGTGGCGTATGCCCCCATAAACTTACTTAAAAGGAAAATAATATTATTTTTGAAATCTGACAAAATCACATTAAGCACAGCACTGCGATGCTTTCAAGCCAATTAAAACGAGGTTGGTTTTCCTCTAGAAAACAGATATAGATTCAGATGGATGCAAAAGCATCAATGTAGCTGTGGATTTCTTGAATAGGAGAACTCTTCCAACCCTCAGGTCCTGTCCCTGAGCCTATGGCTGTGCAGAGACAGGTGGGCTGGGCCGTGCTGCTGGGGGAGCAGGAGCTGCAGCCCAGACTCATGCAGCCTCATTTCCTCCCTCACACCAAAGAGGCAGCGCAGAGTGAGATGTGTTTGTGCTGTAGACTTTATCACTGAAGTGTGGAGAAGGAACAACCACTAACAAGTAAACTTCAAGGCAGAAATTAGAACATATGCAAACACAGATGCTGCTGCCGGAGAGATTTCTGAAAGTTGCTTTCTAAAGTAAATGAAAATGCACACAGCACCTGCAGCCTGGCAGAGCCTAACGAGCTGTGACGGCGATCAGCTGGACCATGAGCAACTTTCTCCAGCAGTGATTAACAAGTGGAATGCAAATAGCACATGGGACGGGTTTTAGAGAGCTGGGAATATGTTTTTTGTTGTTTTCTTTTTTTCCTGTTCAAAAAGCACATCGGGGTGGAGAGCAGCACCAGGCAAAGGCTGCAAAGCTGATGCTCAGTGCAGCCCCAGTGTGCGAGTGCATGGGTGCAGGGCTGGGCACGGCCCCAACAGAGGAGTGGTGGTGGCTGCACTGGGGCATCCAGCTCCTGTTTGCTCTGAGTGCAGCACTGAGGAGCTGTGTGTGTGCTGGGCCCCTTCTTGTGAGCCTTTCTGCTGGGAGAGGGTGAGGAGATGGTGGTTTTTAAGCACTAATTGGAAAATTAAGACCATTTGACTCCCACACATCAGTCTGTCACGTTCTGCTTCAACGTGGTCATATAAAAAGAAGGTTTGTGAAATTTTGCTGTGACAAACTATTTAAATTCAGCAAAACTGCCTTATTTCCTTAGAAATTCTGCTGGAGGCATGGTGATCTCTAGAGACCCCTTCCAGCCCCTGCAGTTCTGTGATGCTCTGTGGGGCTGTTGTGCTTAAAGCACGTCCGTGAAGTGGGGCAAGCAGCCACAGTGCTTTGAGTCTTAATTGTGGGCAATGTGCAAGTATGGAACTTGATGTTCTGGAGAGGAACAACTTTTCAAGTCTGAGTTTTCTCCTGAATCTGTGTTTGTTTCCACATCTGACTCTATCCATTAACTCAAAGTAAATTCACCTGTTTGACATGTGGTGGATTTTTAATTTATTCCAGGAATATCATTTAGATGACAGCAGGCAATATAGACTTTCTGTGAGGGAAGAGGTGGCACGTGGCCAAATGCAGCTCACTATTTGCTCAGTTTGTTCTGTGTCAGAGCCTTTAATTGAACTGTGCCATCAGCATCTGAGATTTGCCATGGCTGGAACACCAGGTCTTAAGAAAGGCTTTTAAATGATGTTATATCCAGCTTTTGCCTTTGTGATATTAATTCTCAAGAACGGGAACTGAAAAGAAGCAATGGATGTGATTTTGGTGAGTTTGCTGGGAGCAGTTAAAATACAAAAGCATTCTTCTTGTGGCTGTAGAGTAGCTGATGTTAGCAAACAGGGCTCTTTTCCCCAGTGAATTTATTTTCCCTTTTGAGGACGTGTGTGAGCTACCAACAGAAACGAGGGCCTTTCCGGCACTTTTCTTCTCTTAATTGAGCATTGCCTTCCTGCTTGCACAAAGTGTTAAATCCAATCCTCTGAGCCTGAACAAGTTTTGTAGGCACGGAGGTCATTAATTTTAATTAGATGGAACTTTTTTACACTTGCTAGAAAACAAGGATCAGTCTCAACAAGTTTCATTAAATAAACAGCATATTAAAATGTTCAATACATCTCTGAGCAGACCTGAAATCACCTTACCTGAAACCACCTGCTCAGGGGGAGAGGCTGTAGGGCGTTGGGGTTTTTTCCAGACAGGGGATGTGGATAAACTGCCCAGTTGGAACACTGATGTTGCAAATATGTGGGGGGCTCTCAGGCTGTTGCCCTGCTGTGCTGAGGGCACACCAAGTTCTCTCCCCACCCCTGTGGTTCTGCACCTTTCCCATCATTCACATCTCCTTCCTGATGCAGCTCCAGTATTAGAGCAGTACTCTGATACCTGAGATGGGATGAGCACCAGAGAGGCTGTTCTTCCAGGAATGTCAGCATCTCAGCTGCCAGCAGTCCTCTCACTGACAGGAGGGCTGTGCGAAGTGTTTCCTTTTTGCCTCTTGTTTGGCACGTCTGGTCTAATTAATGGACTGAAGTGTGTGCAGAATGTTTCCAAATGGGAATTCCTAAGTATCCTCTGTGTGAGAAGGTCCATTAGCACAGCGCGCAGGAGATGACTGCTCTTACCACTCGCTGTGAAGATGTGTACAAAGTGTTTTGCCAAAACTGAAAAATAGAGATGCAGCGTTACTGTGAATATATTGGTCTCTGCACTTCAGCCTCCTTTGCTTTGCATACCAAGCAACAGCTACTCTTCAATCTGGTATTACCTTCAGAAGAAGCAAACTCACGCAGCTTAAACAGCTCAGTGCCATCCCAGGGTTTTGTAGTAATAGCACTGATGTTCCTAGAAAACAGATGACCTGTCTGCTCCTGTGCAGTGAGTACCTTTGGGTCCCACACCTGGAGTTCAGCATTAAGCCCACTGCCTCCCCTGGTGTTGTTTCTGCAGCGCTGAGCTGGTGGCCAGCACGGGCAGCCTTGTGCTGGCAGTGTGACGCGTGTGCCTTGGCAGGGAGCTGCTGGCTGCTGCTGTCATTTGTCTCTGAAGAACAATTTCTGTAGCACATTTTCTCCCCTTCTTCCTCGCCCCCGTCACTGATGTCACCAGGGCTGGCCATCTCCCAGCTTTTGTAGCACTGCCATCAGCAGAGGGCTGAGCAAGAGCTGCTTGCTAAGTTGAGCACAGTAACTGCGTGCAGGAGGTGTGATGAGTGCTGCCCGCGTGTCTGAGGGCAGCACGCACGTGGTGCTCAGGCACAGTGGGCACCGTGTAACTCTGCCCATCTGGGCTGTGGGGGTCTTTGTCAGCAGAGCTCTCCTGGTAAGTAGGAGTGGATGCACTGCAGGAGTGTCTGCACAAACGGGCTGTAATTTACCAGGGACGCTTCAGTGCCTTACAAAGTGGCATCTCACTTAGTCAGAACAAATGGGATAGATAGAGAGCCAGAGGTCTGCAGCAGTATGTCAAAGTATTTTATAGAGCCAAAGAAAACTATAAAGCCAAACCGAAGAGCCCTGACAGTCAGGAGAAATGGACAACAGCAAGAAGCTTTTTCTGCCTGTGATTCAGTGTGCTGCCTCTGAGAACACATTCTTTCTGGAACTGAAATGGCTGCCATAAGGCACGATTGTGTTCTCAGCCAGGACAGCAAAGAATTTTCCTTCTGCAAGTTTACCTGGCTGTGTTTGGCTGTTCTTGTGGAGTCACAACACAAGTGCACAGGTTAATGCATGCTTTGGCTGGCGTTCAGCAGAACCCTTGGGATGCTTTTTGCTGCGTGCAGCACACAGCTATGGAACAGTGCTGTAAGTCATGTGAAACGAAAGTAGTTTTATAAAGGCATCACCAATAGTGTTAGAAAGCTGAAGGCAGCAAAATGGGACTCTTCTTTTTCAAGTGTTCCAGCTTGCATATGGGAAACCTGTCTGCAGGCGGGCTTTGCCTGGAAAGGAGGAAAATGTCCTTTTGGGGTGGGCTTCCTGAAACCTGGGTGTAGCAGAGCAGAGCCAATTTGGCTTCAGTCTGTAGCGTGTCATGCTGGTGAGAGGGGAGGGAACAGTCCGTGTTTTAATTTTGAGATAATTATGTAATTAATTTGCCTAGAAGTCTTAGTGTTTATGTAGGAAAAACTGAGCACAGAACCTAGGTACAGCCTCACCTCTGTTGTCTGAGAGGGGATTACGGATTTTTGGCCTCTCAAAAATGCATCTAAATTTGGGCAGATTCATTCTGGGTATGACTCTATTAACTTACAAGTGTTATTATCAGCAGCACCGAAATGCCAGCAAGCTGTGTGCTACAACAGAGCCAGGGACGTACAACACAAATGATTAAGGAGCTTGAAGAACTTAGGAGGAAAGATTAAAAGAACAAAATGTTTCGATTGGATAAACAGCAACCAAGAGTGGCTGTGATAATCAGCTACTCCTGCGTGAAGGGTACCGGTGCCAAGAACTTCATTTTAGAATGAATTTGGCTGCAAGTAACAGGATAAACTATATGGCATGGATGAAAGATTTCTTTTTCTTATGCACAGAGCTGTTGGACTGGAGTTGTGTTTGCAGGTGTTTCTCTGGCTAGATCACCCTTTGGGTACCAAAGTTCAATCTCTTTTCCTTTGCTTTCGTGCGTGGCAAAAAGAGGTGGTGGTCTCTGAGGAGTCTGTTTTCCATTGGCATCAGTGGGAATGAGGATGCTGAGGAGGAAAAGCATTGTGGTGGTTACTTGGAACTGAATACCCAGGCAGATGGCAGTACATGTGTGGGCATTTATGTATTGAAGGCCAAAGTTCAGGCACTGCCATCATTCGTTATCTTCCTGGTTGTTTTTCATGCCATTCTGAGATTGCCTGTGCATAAGTCCCAGCGTGAGATGTTTGCACTGGCAAGCATGTCAAAGCCATCTACAGCCTCATGTCTGCCCATTGCTGTAAGTCCTGGGTCCAAACTAAGTAGGGGTGACACTCTTGCTGACACAGCACACATCCCCTCTTCACTGCAGCCATAGGCAAAAAGCAGTGTGTGCCCTACAGCAACTGCAGGGCAGTTTGGGGATGCCTGAGAAATCCAGACCCGGTGTTCTGAAAACCAGTCTGGGTCAGGGAGTGCCTTGGGGTAAAGGTGTGCTATGAGAGGCAGAGTCTTCTGCTGAGAGGAATAGAAACTGTGGGGACTGCTGCTCATAGAGGAGCTTTTCACCTTTGGTTTCAAGAGCCACGCAGGTGTGTGCAGACAGCCACACTCATGGGGTTGGGGCTCTATGGCAGAATGGTGCTCCTGCATGGGGGTGGGGAGCTGGGGATGCTCAGTGAAGTGCTTGGAAGTGCACACGGAACTGCACCTGGCAATCTCTGATCTATGTTTATTTATGAAGTCTGTAATCAGCAGCAAAACTTGTGTTTGTTTCCCTAATTGTATTGGGTAAGTGGAAGGAGAGCATCTTAATTGCCTTCCTTTAGGTAAACCTGTTCTTCCGTTCATCAGGGTCTTGCCTTAATTATTGCTTCCTCTTAATGCGTTTCAAAACTGTTGTTAGAGGTGGAATTGGAGTCAGACAGCTCAGAGTGTGGGAAGAGGTTGGTCTGAAGTTTTACTAAAATAATTGAATAAGAATGTTGTAGAGAAGTCCCACCACATTTAAGAATTGTGAAGGGGTTGTCCTGGAGGAATCCCATAGGATGTGCTGCTGATGAACTTGCTGGCTTCAACCACAGCTCATGCTTGGAGATACATGTCTGCAAAAGCGCTTTCCTTTGTCCTTCTGTAAGTCAAGCTCTACTTGAATCTACCCCTCCTCCCTGCAAAATGGGTCAGCCTGCGCCTTGCAGAAGGGTTGGTGCAAAGGTGGTTCCTGTTCATTTCTCTCTTACCATACTGTGATCCTGCTGTGGGATCACTGACAGTGTTACCAACAAAAGTATTGTGATGACTTCATCAAGGAATGTTCCATTATGTATTTTCTTCTTCTAATGCCAACCTGGAGACCAGTGCTGCATGTGTCAGCTGCCGAGCAGATTATAGTTCCAAGAAGCAGAACTAGCTGTTTTATTGTCTAACAGTAACACATAAAACTCTCATCTCAACGCTATTTTCAGATTGATAGGAAGCGGTGATTCATTGAGAATTGCCAGGCTGGACCAAAGCAGCGATTGCTGCTGAGCAGATATACAGCGCCTGCTGCAAAGGACTGCTGTGTGGGATGGGGGCATGCTGCAGTCCCACGATGGCATCAGTGTTCCGGTGGGAATCCTATGAAGTGTGGGGAGAGGGGAGAAATATCTGCAATGCTTATCATGCTGATCAGTCTGACTTCATGTTTACCCCATGGAAGCTACACAGGTTATACTGTGCATGCATAACACTGGGTAAAAATATGTTACTGAGCCAGATGGAAAGTCAGGATTGCAATGCAGTCAGGGCGTGAGCTGCTGGGTGTTCCTTCATGCACTGGCAGAGGGACGCGCTGGTATTGTCAATAGTGCCTGGTGCCATTGCAGATGGGGTAACAGTACTTCGTCTCTCTCTGTATAACAACAAAGCACTTCAATTCCAGCAACCACGGAGGTAATGCTGTGTGATAAATAAGCACTTATTGCTTGGTATTTGCTCAAAGCACTCCTGAAAGATGTCCTGGGCAGGCTGCTGGCAGAGAATCCAATGAGTATGGCTTTGGAGCAAGGTGTGGGAGGGAGAACTCATGGATTCATATCTCTAAGGCAATCTTTTGTAAATATCTTGGTACAGCGCTGCCTGATCTGTCCCAGGAATGTAGCTTTGATGTCAATCGCTTCAGACACAATGAGTGTCATGTATATTCTGGGGTCTCCAAATAAGTGACAAATCACTGAAGGCAGGGAAATCACATAAGACTTTACCATTGGTGATGTACCAATGGCCCCTTGGGACACCTCCACCATTACCCAAACTCTGGAGGATGCGTGTGAGGTCAGACTGGGGAGCTGCAGCAGTGCAGGGCCAGTGATGGCAGAGCTGTGAGGCTCCTGCTCAGTGCCCTGTGTTGTGCTGTGTGGGGATGTGTTGCTATGGGTGCTGCAGCACCACGGGGCGCCGTCAGCCCAACCTGTGTCTGCCTCATTTCCTGCCTCCCAAGCACTGTGCTGGCCTGCCAGCCTGACCTGTGTTCCTGCATCCCAAGCACTGCTGGCCTGCCAGCCTTTTTGCACTGGGGACCAGATGAGCCAACCCTGCAAGTTTGTTCTGGCCATCTGGATGCCAACTGGTGCTCGGGGAAATGGATGTGCTCATTGGGGACCCTGAATGCTACATTCAGCATTGCTGGTGGCAAGAGTTCCTTCCACAAACCGGTGAGCTCCCACTTGAGCACAGTTCCTCATTGCAGGCAGGGTAAGCTTCCCGGCTTATTTCCATAAATAGGGATCGCAGATGGAAGTGTTGGAGCTGGCACATAACTTGGCTAGAAATCAGCTTTTATTTAGGGAAAGAATAATCTTACAATGGTTTCAGTGTACCCTTTAAAACAAAAATATAACCGTAAGGAAATAGATTTACAAATAATGTAAGCTTTTGCTCATAGTCCTGCTTAGCCCAGCTGCAATGCTGTGCGCCGGTTACCACTGACCCTTTGTTCCTTTGCAGTGAATTTGTGCAAAGATGGGATGTATGTGAACCTTGTGCAGAAATTATTAGAAAATCTGCCCAGTACTGCTCATCACTCTGTGATTTTCTCATCCAATAATAACTGAAATCTTGCTCTACAGAAGCTGTCACCAAGCTACCCAAAAGGGTGTTTTCCCCCTATTTTTGGAGGTGTCTGCATAGGGCAAACTCTGATGTTGCTCAGTGCCTAGGGGGCTGCCCCTCAATGTGGCCCATCAGTGTGTTGCCACCACACAGCACATCGGCCTCTGTGGTCAGGGAGCTGAAGTGAATAAAATCCTCAGACCTGGAGGGATAAACGTGTTCTGTAATGCCATAATCAGCTTGCTGCATGGGCTTGTGCTGCAGCTTCAGTTGGATCTTGGAACGGTGGTGCCATGAAAAGGGTTTCATGTGTGCTGTGGAATTCCAGAACCTATTGCTGAGCTGTTTGACATGCAAAGTGTGAGGCTGCCTTTTTATTAGCAGCGCTGCTTGTCTGACGGATCTCTGCTGGTGCTGTGGATAGACATCTTAGAAGCAAAGCGTAATCGAAATTCTGAGCGGATGAGATGAGAATTAGCTGCCTGTCGAGTGCTTCCCTGTTTATCTCCAAATGTCATCACTCCGCACTCAAAGTTTTGATAGGAAGGCCTCTGTTATTCTGGGCTAAAGAATTAGCAAATGAGGATCAGGGTGTGGGGAGAGGGCTAATTGAATCAGCTGTGATGACAGCAGCCCTGCGAGGTGCTGGGCCAGGAGGAGCAGTGGGGTGCAGGGGCGGCTCACGCTGCTTCGCCTGTACCACCACCCACCAGGACAGAGGTGTCGTTCTGTTCAGCGCCCTCGGTGGAGCACTGACATCTCCTTCCAACCTCCTCACTCCTTTACTGCAAATATTTCTATCTTGGAGGCAAATATAAAAAAGACCAAATGGGAAATAATCACTAAGAGCACATCGCCAACCTGTGAGCCACAGTGAGAGCGTGACAGCGTGAGCACGATTTGGTTCTGTAAGAGATGAGGGCTGCATTGCTGTGCAGTGAGCAGGAAGGGGTCAGCACTGCTTCCCCGTTCCTCGCTGTGCTTTGTTCCCACTACAGACACCAGGCAGGAGTAAAGCTCCATCCTTGCTTCCCAGGCCTTCAGCATAAGTGAAGAGAGGAAAGATCAGGACTTCCTTCCACGAATGGCTTTTTAAGGCAATTATAGAGCTATAAATACACTTTTTTGTAAGCAGCAGCCTATGAAATCAGTATCAAACAGTTCTGTTACCAGTACAGCTCTCAGTAGCCTTTCAGTTTCAGTTCATTGGAATGTTAAATGGCAGGGAAGGGAGGGGGAGCTGCCGGTATTTCGGATACTATTTGTTCCATTATTCATCTCTTTCATTCCGTATGAGTCATCCTGAGATGGAACCTCTTTTCAGGAGTGCGGAGTGTGAAACGCTCAGTGCATGCAGAAAGGGGGCAGTGGGGCTGCTGGGGAGCGCTGCTCTGGGGGGGTGGAGTTATTCCTCCTCCTGATAGACTGTAAATATGGTTCAAAGAAAAAGGTGATGAATTGCAGGTCGAACGTATACACTTATAACACCTTGAATTCTGGTGTGAATTATTACACAGCTCTCTTACGTGGATGAGTTGTAAAAGAAAGCGGTGACGTACTGTCAGGTCCTTGTACTGAGGATTATTGGTGTTAAGAAGCTGGGAGGGATGGTGAATGAGGGAGAGTTTGGGAATGTGTTTTTTTTTTTTTTTTTTAAGGAAAGAAGACTGAAAAACTTCCCTAAAATTCGGGAGAATAAAATAAATACTGGGGATTAAAAGCCCTATTTTGTAGTGTTTGTAGCAGGAATTTCTTGCCACGGGTGTAGAGAGGGGGTGGGGGGAAAAGCCTGTGAGCAGTGACTTAATACAGTGCTCTCATCTCTCCTTGCATTTAAGGGGAAATCCTGTTCAGCATGAGTAAAAGGGCTTCTTGTATTTGTAAAACCAAATGAACCTTTGCAGTGCTGGAAGTTTTAGGTGGGTTCCTGCCTGCAGCATCCATGTGCTCTGTTCACATGTGGTGATGCTGACAGACCTCTGTGTGCCCATACATTGCCATCTGTGTGTCTCCATCCTGACCTTCTGCTGGGCTAGGCTGGGACATAGGCTGCGTTCTGCATCACCTTCCTCTGTGCTCATCATCTCTGGGCTGGAGGAATGGGTTTGATGTGGCTCTGTGGGGACTGACCTCCCCATGAACTACACATCTGGTGCACAATGCAGACTGATAAGGAATTAATTCTTGCTCTGTGCAGGCAGTGTGGTGGGGAACAATGGGAGCAGTGGCATCCCATGTACTGGCAGTTATCAGCTCTGCTGTGCGCTCCAGTTCAGATTTTCTGTTTTTTCCCTGGCAGCAGCATGAAAGGGTGGGAGGAAAGAATAAAACCCAGTGCTAATCTCCTCCCCCCATTCGCCTTTGGATATGTGTTTCAGGAATGATTTGTTTCTGTACAAATCCTGTTTTTTACACCTTTTTATTAAACAAAGCCTCCAAATAAATTTTAGCTGCTTTCCTGCCTGCCTAATCCCCATGTTTTTGCACAGATAAATCTTGTATAATTAGCTGTTGCTCTGCAAGCCTGCCGTGCCTGATGAGAATGCAATGAGATGCTCTGTGGCACAGCTGTGGGCTGCAGGTCAGCATCCTTCATGGGGCAGCCCCACTCTGATCACTGCCACCCAACCCCTGCAGCCCCTCTGTGCAGCTCAGGGGCCCTGACCCCTCCTTAGGGGGCACAAAGCACATGCCAAGCAGTTGGGATTTGGTAATGATTGGGACGTAATATTCCATCTTAATGGAAATATCTGCATCCAAACCTGTTCCCCTCACCCCCTCCCACCACTTCGGCCTGTGAATGGTAAAATAAAGTCATTTGGAATAGGCACAGGGACCTGGCATGGGACAGGAAAGCTTACCTTCAGGATTTTGTGTTTTGTGCTGGTAAGGAGTTGTGTTTCTTCTGGCAATGGTATGTGCTATTTTTCAGGTTTTTCAGATAATTTTCCTGTTAGCTAGCAGGCTGAGGGAGGCTCCCCAGCTGTGTGAATGACTGAACTAATGGTATTAACAGCAGTAACACTGACATGATTATTTTTTCAAGGCTGATCTCTATGCTGAGTTACGTTCCTTGCAGAGCAGGATGCCCAGTTAACCTGTTTCAGCTCACAGCTCTGCCCTCACATCAAGTCTCTGACATTCAGCTCATCAGCAGAAGGGCAGAATCACACGGTGGATGAGCAGAGCGTTATCCAACAGAACATGTGGGCTTTTTACTTGCTAGCAAGTTGCACAGCTACTGGTAAAGCAGTTTGAAATGAGACAGTCTATGTCCTTTTCATGGTCCAGGCTCAGCGCAGTTTCTTCTCCCTCTCCCATCAATGCAGCTGCGTCAGCTGCCATCCAGCAGCTTTTCTTTAAGTGCTCATTGGCATCAAAATACTTCTTGTGCTGGTTTCTGCCATGACCACACAGCCTTGCTTCAAAGCTGTGTGTAGAGAAAGCACAAGAAGAGAGAAATCAGCAGAAGTGTTTTTAAACTTTAGAGCTGTCCTCATCCAAACATACATCAAAGCATTCAGGCACTAAACCAATCTTCTCCAGAGTTTGGGAGAACATTTCCACTTCAAACCATGCAAGTTTAATATTTTTCAAGGAAATTTTTTTCTATGTCATATATATATATAGCACAAACAAAGGAGGAGCTGGGGCACAAACACGGGTCTGTGCTGTGTTGGGTGAGCAGGAAGGACCACGTCAGAGTGTTCTCCACTCCTTCATGCACCACGACCTGGCTGCGTGCTGTCCTGCAGGGCACAATGGAGCTCAGCATTACCAAAGTGCACCATATGCTTTTAATTCCCTTTTCTCTCAAGAGGGGTTAAAAACACTATGGTGGAACCTGACATACTGTCTCTTTGCTTTGACCTTGACTGGATCGGAAAGGAAGAGTCTGAGTGAGCTCCTCAGTAAGGAAAGAGGCTGTGCTGACCCCGGTGAGCTCAGCTGTTCGGTGGCAGGGCTGTGGGATGGCAGGCTGCAGGGAGGTGTGGAGAAAGGACTCTCTGTTGTACTAAGAACATGGCAGGCTGATGAGAACAGGAGAGGAGACTTTTGCAAATGCCCTTTAGAAGACCTCCCTTCTTCTCCTTCAAATACGAAATCGCAAGAAAGGAGGACAAATATGAGGACCTCTCAGATCCTTTTGGGTTTGGTTTTGTCTCTGCAGTGGCTTTGCATTGACTCAGAGCTCAGGGGAAAGCTGGAACTGAGCACTGCTCTGTGTTGGCTGCACTCAGGTTGCTCCTTGTGCCCACTGAGCTGCCCTGGCACAGGTTGATAGCCATGATGGATGCTGCTCCTTGGTGCTGCCTCTGCCATTGCTGTGTGTGCTGGGCTCAGGGTGGGGTACTGTAGGAACTGTTGTGGTCACATCAGGGCCTGCTTGTGAAATGGGAACTTGTAAAAAAAAAAAAAAAAAACAACGTGGGAGGATATTGGCTTTTTTTTTTTTTTTTTGAGTGTAAGCAGGTGGTTGTGCATATTGAGGTATTTAAAGTAGCATTTCTGTGTTAATACTCAAAGGAAATGCCCAGCATTCTTTACCAATGAGATCCTTTCTGGCTCTTCAGCCTCCGTGTCCTTTAAGCCATCCAGGAACAGCAAAGCAGAGAAGGGGTTGCTGGATCTTCAAAATGAAGCTGAACAAAACCTGAATGCATTCCAACAATAATTGGCTTCTGTACACAGAGATAAGCTGCCAAAAATAACAGGGCTGTTTGAAAGGCTTGCTGGTCTGATCCTTACAGAGTGAGGAGGGATGGAGTTCCATCTTGAGAGATGGTGCTGTGACAGCACGCAGCGGAGCACCAGGCTCTGTCCCCTTTGGGGCATAGGAAGTACATTTGTGTGGGCTTCTGGAAGGCACAGAACTGTCATTTTGAAATTACTCTTTAAAGCCTTTCCCAGGAAGATGTGGTATTTATGCAGTCACCACAGTGGGACCTTGTTTTTTCAAACAGGAAGGAAAAATCATGCTGGCATGCTCCATCATCTCCAGGTTGTGGGGCTGCAGAATGAATGTGGCTGAGCAGTGATAGGTGACTGGGGCAGCAGAATGAGACAGCTGTACCAGTGCTGCAATGAGCAGGGGGAGCTGGGTGCTGCTGGCAGCTCCTTGGAAGGGCAGAGATGGGCTGCGGGGTGTGGATGAGGGCTGAGAGCTGAAGGGAGGTTCTGGTGGATGTGAGGTTTGGCCATGGGGGTAGCTCAATAATGACAAAATGACCAAAAAAACCTCAAAACCAGATGAAACTGTCACGGGAGCTGTAGAGGCAGGCTGTGATATTGTGATAGTTATTTACTTCCCGTTAGATCAGGCCCTGAATTCCCAAGGATCCTCATTTGCACATATTGTGCCCAGGTGCCCACAGTGTAGGTTTGTGACCCACCGCAGGACAGCACTGCAGCCCTCCCTGCTAACAGATGTCTGAGGCGAGGGCTGGCACCGCTCCCTGCTGTTACAGACAGGCACAGCCCGGAGTCGTGGGAGTATTCTAAAGGATGGACTGTGTAATGCATGGGATGGGGGAGAATGGTTGGTTTGCTTTTTCTAGTACAAAAACCAGTGCATAAATCTGAGCTGGAAACAGTCATCTATGTGTGGATTAGAAATAAAAAGCATTTGTTTTGCTCCCCCTCATACATACCTCTGTTGGTGGTAATTGAATATATCATTCCCAGGAGGAAAGAAGCAGCTCACCTGCTGGAATCCGTGCATTAATTGGTGTGAGCAGTGAGAGTGCCATGGGAAGGCAGCGCAGCCGGGTGGTGGCGGTGGCTTATTTTGGCAGCAGAAAATGAATGAAGAATTGCAAATATGCAGTGGCTAAAATGGGAAATCCTGAAGTCAAACTGTGAATGTCAGAGCACACTTACATCAGACAGAAACAAAGTGCTGATTGATATCAGTGTCTGTGCCCAGAAAGGTGCAGGGTAGTTCATCATCTGTGCAGCTGGAATTTCCCTCTCCTTTTTCTTCACTTACAAAAGTGCTGAGCTCAGCTTCACCATGCCTGCTCTATGCTGTTCCGTTCTGTTCCGCTTCGGAATGAGATGCCCCAGTACCTCCATTCTCAGCCACTCACCCAGAGAACTCACTTGGGTCTGCTCCTCCAGTACAGCTCTTGCCAGCAGAAATCACCCACCTTCCTGCAGGCAGAGTGCAACTAACTCAAAAGCTGTCAGTGTTTCTGTATGGGGTTTCTGTGTGGGTGGGGGCAGCTCTGACTGGTTTGCAAGAAAGCAGAGCAGGGGCAGAGCTCATTACCATGTGTTGTGTGCAGTGTGGGCACTGAAACCAGCACTGCATCAGCAAGCAGTGCTGGAGGGAGGTGTAGCACTGACAGCATAGCGAGGGGCTTCTGGCACTGAGATGGTTCTCAAGAACAAAGACGAGCGGCTTCATGAAGCTGGAATGGTGTCAGACTGCGATGATCACAGCTTTGTCTTCACATGAGGCTGTGGGGCAGTGCTGCCCTGTGTGCTGGTGGTGAGCTGGTGGTGTCCCACAGCACTGCCATCCTGCAGTGCCATTCCAGTGCTCTGTGCTGTGTCTCAGGGCTGCTCTGTTCCCGGATCGCTCTGCTGTAGCCCATTAATATTCTTTATGAGCATTATGCTAATACCCACTTTTAGAAATTCTAGGAACTACAGGAGTGCAATAAAGAGGCCATTACAAAACTTGCAGACATGCAGATTTCCCACCCCGAAATATCATTGTGGTGGATTGCAGCCATGTAGCTGTGATTATGTTGACATAGCATAACATAAATCTAATCCAGAATGCCTGGCTGCAGTTACGAGGCGGGGGCTGTGCTGAGGAATGTATGCTGTTTGCTTTGCACCACTCTGATTACTTTAATCAGTTTTTATTTGGCTTATTTGTATTAGGGTAATTTAGCCTTCAAGACAGCTTCAGCCACACAGACAGTGGGAATTTTAGAAATATTTGTCATCAGCTGTGTGCATATCCCATCCCATCTTGACTTTAAAATCTTAAAGAAAAAAAGTGTGCATTGTGTCTGCTTCAGTTCGCTCCCATCAGCAGCCTGCACTCACACCTGCCAGGTGTGTTTCGGGTTGTCAGCCCTCAAAGTGACATTTGTGGCTCACGGGGTGCTGTGTGCAGGGCCTCCTTCCAGCACAGCCTGCTGAGTGCTCGCACCCCTGTGGCACACAGCCGGCATCTGTCAGTGGCTGCAGGGAGCTGGTGGGACACGAGGGCTGGCAATGGGAGGTGTTTTGTCCTCTCTTGGGGCAGAGCCCAGTCCTGAGCGTTTGTAATGACCTGCAGCTCTCTATGTTCAGGTCTGCTGGAAAAATATCCAGGTGATCCGAGCTGACTTCCAAAAAAAAAGACGTGCTGGAAAGTGGGCAGTTATGGTAAATACAGTGATTTCAGTGCTAAGCAGTTCTGGAACTTTTTTTCTTACACTGTAGTAATTACAGAAATACTCTCCCATGCCGGTTCTGTAGATGAATTCCCAACAGCAGAAAGAGCTGGGATGCTTCTGCCAGTGCAGGAAATGCATTGCTGCTGGCCTCTGCTCAGGGGGCTTCAGGCTGAGCTCCTCCTGCCCTTCTCTGCAGTCACGGGTCATTTGGTTTCTCAACCTACAAATCCCCTAATACAAATGTAAGCTGGGATTGACTCAGCTCTGCTTTAATCTTCAGATTCTTATGAATAGCAAGTTTTTTAGCTTATTTACCATTTATGAATTAGTAGCATATAATATACTGTAACTGAAAATGGGTCTTTGTACCACATGAATCCATGCAGGGATTCCTATTTTAATTAAATGTAAGGGCTAGCATGGAAATCCATCCAGCAGCTTAGATCTGGAGCATTACCTTCACTACACAGATTGATAACTTCCTCAACGTTTAGATCTTTTCTTGCAGTTGTGCTTCAACAGTTTGTAGTGGTATAATCAATGAAAGAGATGAATTAAGTGCAGAAAAAATGTAGCATTGATTTTGTGATAGACCTCGTTCTTCCTACGGGTTCTGACAGGTCTGCTTGTGGGCAGAGCAGGTCAGGAATTTCACAGGCAGTGCTTTCACTGGGGGCTGCTGGGGGGATGGTGGGGGACAGCACACATGTAGCTCTGTGTGCCGGCTCCGTGGGCACATTCCATTCAGGAAATATCAGAACATTGCTTTTGGCATGAATTTTTTTTGTTTTTACTTAGTGGGAGATAAATATGATTTTGAACTGAATTGGTACAAAAATGAATCTCCAAGTATAAAAAATTTGCTTTAAGGAGATATTGTGAGCTATGGCTTATTGGCTTGTTTATGGTCTGAGTCTGTGCTTGCTGAAGGCAAAAGGAGCAGAAGCAGAGCTGGTTTCAGATTAAAAGAGGAGAGATTCAGGCTGGGTGTAGGAAAAGGTTATTCGCACTAAGGGCAGTGAGGCGCTGGCAACGAATGCCCAGGGAAGTGGTGGTGTCCATCCCTGCAGACAGCCCGGGTCAGGCTGGGGGGGCTCTGAGCACTGGAGGAGCTGTGGGTGTCTTTGCTCTTTGCAGGAAGTGGGGCCCAATGGCCTTCAGGGGTCTTTACTCTTCCAACCCCAATCATTCTGTGAATGAGGTGCCCCAGGAAAAGGAGCACATAACTGCACGTTATGGCAGTGAGCTGTGGGGCTCTGCTGCTCCTTACTGGCTTAAAAGATGGAGACACTGATTGGACAGGATTGCTTCCACCAGCTGGAACACTGTGCTCAGCCATAGGGTGGGCAGCACGTGCAGCCAACACTGCCCCTCTGCTCCCTGCTGTGCTGCCAGCACTGATGAGTGCAGCTGCAGGAGATGAAGTCTCACTTTGATGGCGTTGAGGGCCAGGAGCTTTGATGTCGGCCAGTCTGTCTGTGCCCTTATTCTTTGCAGAGTTAGGGGATACTTTCTGGTCCTCTTTTATCCTGCATAATGCTTAGTCAAATATTATGTGGACTGTTAACGAGGGAATAGCTTAACAAGAAGTTTAATCTTTTTTGTCAAATCACTTCGGGAGAGAGCCAAATATTTGTGGACCTTATGGTTCCTGCATATTTTATAATAAAGTCATATTTTATGTATCTATCCCTCACCTCTAACAGAACCCATTGCAGGGGGAGCACAGATGATCACTTAATACAGCTCAGATCTCTGAAACGATGGCACAAACAGAGGGTATCCCTGCAGCGACTCCCTCCCCAGGCAGCAATTATTTGATCAAACCCCGTGCAGCACGTCCTGCTCCGGCACAGAGCTCTTCTCCAGGAGCAGAGCCCCACAGCTGGCAGAGTCCTACAGGTGACCTCTTCTCACTTCTGGCTCTGCAGCCAAACCTGCAGTGCTGGGTGACCTGGACTGGGCACAGCCATGGTGTGAGGCAGCCACGTTGTGCTGCTGACCCCTCAGGGATGTCCCTATAGAGTTCAAATCACAGGAAGGAAGATGATGTGGAGATGTTGGATTTGTGATGGGGAATGCTTGCTTTTCTCTATTTCTGCATGGCATGGCCTCTGGAGAAGACAAAGATGGAGCTGTGCTGTGTTTGGAGGGAGAGAGATGGGATAAAGGGGCTGGGAAGCACCACCTGTGTTATGTGCTCAGAGTATGAATGAAGGCAGAAGAGGGGAGATAGCTTTTTGAGGCAGGGAATGCAATGAATGCTGTTTGTCACTTATGCTAGCTCTGAGATGCTGAAATGGTAACCAGAAGTGGGTGACTCCCAAACAACATCCGTCTTCTCTCCTCAGCCCTCCCCATGTGCCTCTGCTCTCAGCACCACAGCAGCCCTCTGGATGAGATGCACAGAGCAGCACAGCTCCTCTGTTACCACTTCTCAACACGGGAGATGCCGCTGTGATTACAGTGTCAAATGATTCCCGTTCACATTACAATGAAATGTGACCACTGCTCTCCATGAATGGGACGTTTTTGTCACCTCTTCTCTCTCTTCTCTAATATCTCTCTGCTCTGTGCTGGGTAATGTGGATGTCGAGTCATATTTTAGTTCCAGTGAGATGACTTCTGCTTGACAGATCTCATTATGTCATAGATCATCCAATTGAAAATGTACATAGGCTTGGATTAAAAGCCCTTATGAGGAAGATTTCCACTCCATGGGGTTTGGGGTAGGCAAATTCCTCTCCTTATGTCTCTCTCTCTCAGACTTTCTTTCTTTCTTTTTTTTTTTTTTTTTTTTTAAATTAATATAATCTAATACCAGAAAATTCCAGAAATGTAACAAAATCCAATCAAATTAATCATGGTTGTCAAAGAGTGCAATTGAAAACCATAACCTGGGCATAACAGAGCAGATGAGTCACAGCTGGCCTCAGAGCACTGTCTCAGGGTTTGTAGACCTCTAAAGCCAATATTCTTTCTCCTTGTGGAATTCCATTACCTTTAAGTGGTGCTACCCTGCTTTTAGAGCTTGCATTGTAACCGAGTGCTGGCTCAGCCCTGCACACCGTGAGCAGACACCTAATGATGATCCCTACCAGATTCACGCAGTGCAATCCCTTCCCAGGCAGAGCCCAGAGGGCCGTTCCACAGCAGAGGCAGTCTGTGCCCAGCGAGCAGCCCGTGCACCTTTGTCCTTGTGAAACTGGAACGTATGGGGAGGATGGGTGCTTAATTACAGCCTCCCAGGGAAACTTCCATTATCTGCCCCAGGTATCTAAGCACAGCAGTCCAACCAACATCTGCTGCTCCTTCTGACATTGCCCACCCTTTGGGCAATCCAGCAGCTGTCCTCTCCCTTGCACATTTTGCATTGTTTCTGCCTCCCACAGACTAGGGCTGGCCTTCTCTTTGCACTTTCTTTCTGACTGGATTCTGTTTCCTCATGCAATGATTTGCTTTGTCACAGAAGTGATCATTTTCATTTACAAACTGCTGTATCTGTAGGGTCAGCTCTGCCAAGGGAGGACTGCTCCCTGCTCAGTACCTGCGAGCTGAAGGAAACCCCCATGCAGGGCTGCCCTGGTCTGAAAGGAGAGACTGAGCTCAGCTTTGTTTCCTGAGCAGTGTTTTGTCAGACTACATGTCCTGAAAAATTCTTATCCTAAGTGTATAATCCACGTCCTAATCCCGTATGCTTGTTACCATATGATTGCATTGGATGGGATTTCATTACCTGCTTTCAATGCCCTTTTCACAATGCTCCACCTGTGTCCGTGTCCCACTGAACGCAGCAGAAGCAGATTAGTGTTTCCAAGAACGTTAGTTAAAAAGTATTCATGAATGGCTATCAGGCGTGAGGCCTTCAGCACATCTGCAGTTGATGGGCAGATGGAACGAGCAGCTCATGAGCACATGGTGCTGCTGGTCGGCTGTTCCACACCGCGCTCATCTCTGTTTCCTTTGAAGCAGTTACATGTTTGTCTTCCTAGGGAACAGTAGGACTGCTTAATTATTCTATTGCTGTTCAGATAATAAAGGGATGGACCTGGGTAGATACCTTGTGCCTTTGGAAATCTGTGTGTTAATGAGATGTTCTGCTTGGGCAGTTTTGGATAAGTTCCTGTTCTGTGCTTGGTTTTACAGATCAGGAGAAACCTTCTCTTGGTTTCCACTGGAGAACTTGTTTAATAAGTCTCAATCTGAAAGATTTCCAAAGGAACTCTGTAGATGTACAACAGTGTAAATGTTTAACCATGGTGTCAGCTGGCTTTTCTTTGTTGTTGTGGAACACAATTCTTCTGTGAAAACCAAAACCATTTTGTCTGAAGTTCTATGCCACGTTTCCAGTGATCCCTTTTTTTTCTTTCTTCAAGACTTTTTTCTGAGCTCCCTAATAGGTCCTCATGTTTTTTCATTACCCCAGACTTGATTCTTTGGTTCCTTTGTTAATTATTCCATGACAGGACTAAAATACATTCACTAGGGATTGGGGCGGGAGGGATTTGTCACATGTTATGGTTTACCTGTTCTTTGGAGAAAACAGACTTCCACCTCCAGCAACATCGGGTTCTATAAGCACTGTGCTAATGAGAGCGAGGAGAGAAATTGCATTTGTGCCAATGGTGGGAAGGAAACGCTTAATTTTCCCATTAGTCTATTAGGTTAGCTCATATAAACAACATGATTAAATTTTTCTGCATGCGCCATGCTATATAAATAATAATGATAATTAAAAAAACATGCAAAGCCTGAGGATAATAAAATTATGTTGGAGAGGGACTGGGAGGACAGAAATGTTGATACAAAGATGGAACGAATCCATCCGTGTGAGGGCCGTTCGGACAGCGGCGCTGGAGGTGCTCTGAGGGGCTGATATGGAATAATGGAAACTCCCAGCAGCATCAGAGCCTGGAGAGGGAGCGTGGAATATCATCTGGGTTCCTCAGATGAATTGGCTTTCCCCTTAGTTCAGCTTTGCTCTGCAATGTTTGAAGATGCTTCATTTGCAAAACATTCACAAAAGGTGAATGCTGAGGTTGCTCTTACTGCAGTTCCTTGTTACTGAATCCCAGATCCACGTGCAGAGGGAAACACACAGTGGAATTGCTTGCACTGATTTTCAATTAGGGAAGACAAATCTCACCATGTGAGTGATTAGATAAAAGGTAGAATAAGCAACACAATGAATTTTGGCTGTGTTTGATCGGGGGGGTAAAACAGAGAGATGATTTGATTTATTTGCTTGCAGATAGCTGACAAAGCAATTGGAATTCCTCCCCTGTTGTGGGAGGATGCAGTTCCCTGAGGGGCATCCACAGGTCTGGGGCTGCCCAGCACAGCCCTCCTCGAGGGGACAGTTCTCACAGAAGTGAAAAACTGGAAGAAAAGCAGGTGTAAAGGTCAGCGTACCACTCGGTGCTTTCCTGAGCTGCAGCTCCTCATGTTAACTTGTAGCAAACGTGGGAAATTAACTCACTGCCTTGGCCCTTCACCTGAGATAGGAAGGCAGTTTGTGATTGAGACTCCTGTGTGCACCAGAATTTGTGCTGCTATGTTAAGACTTTCCGTAAGACACCCCAAGTAAAGGCCAGATAATGCCTGCCATGGCATGCGTCCCTCTGCAGGGACTCTGATTTCTACTGATCCATCAGCAGACCTTGTGCATCCCATCAGCTGGACCCTGTGTGCCCTGTGTGCCCCGTGTCCCACCGCACTGCTAGCAGCTGCTCACCTCCTGGGGGCTGTGCTCAGTGCTCCCAGGGCTCTGCTAGCACTGCCCCTGCGTGCATAGGCTGGGAATAGGCTGGAATTGCACAGGATGAAGTGATTCAGAGGCTGTGCTACATGGGGCAGTGCTTTAGCACAAGCAGGGGAGCAGCTGGTGGATGAGTTGAGCAGAGCAGCCCCAATTTTGGGTTTGGAGATAATGGTGCTGGGTGGCACAGGGGAGGGTTTGCACCTCCACTGTTGGCTGTTGGCCTCAGCACGTAGAACCAACCGCAGCCCTGAGCTTCTGTCTGCAAGAAGTGGCATTAAATGAAAAGAAAAAGAGGAGTGTATGAAATTATGGAAATGCAGCATTGAAGCATTATGGAAATTGGTGGATATTTGCAGTAATATCATTTACTTAATGTCATGTTGTTCTGATAATAGCTCTATTTCCATTATGGGGAAAAAAATCCACGAAAAACACACAAAAAAGCACGACTTGATGCCGCTTTATCCTTATCTATTCCCATGAGACCAGCTAGATCGTCAGGCAGCTTAACGTGCAAATCTACATGTATATGATTTAAGGGCACGAGGGACCATGAGGAATCCGTGAGAGCCATTTGAACTGCAGTGACACCATCTGTGGCTGCGCAGTGCTTTTGCCTGTGGAATAGGAATAAGGCTGTGGAACAGGAATAGGGCTGTCCTGCAATGCAGGCTGCAGAGCATCTCCTGGTCTGCACCAAGGGCAGCCACGACTTCAAACCTTTACCATGCTCCTGCCTTGCTGTAGCACTCATTTACCTGCCAACACCCACAGGTGAGCAGGAAGGGAAGGGCTCCTGGATATGCACAGCACTGCACCCACACGGCCCCCTGCTGTGTGACCCCAGTGTGTCATTGCGCATCCTCTGTCCGACAGCAGTGCACACTGAACCCATCTCTCCCTGAGTCCGTCCGCCCCTTCCCACCTCAGGCAGGGCAGTGCTACTGAGGCACAGAGCAGAGGGACACCACGGGCTGCTTTGCTGCAAGTGTTGCTGTCCAGTTTCTGGGCCTGTGCGCTTTTTGTCACTGTTTTGGTAGCTTAGCAAACCTCCACAGCCAGCCCATGTGCACCGTGAAATTAGGAATGATCATGTTTAGAAGAGGTTTGTTAGGAAAATTAGGGGGGTGTTATTTTCTCTTGCTTGGTGCCCTGATATGGGAGCACAAGGAATCCTCTCAGCTGTGTGCAGTTGCAATGGTTCTCTCTGGGGTCCCAGCATCACCACATTGTGATCGGTTAAATCTGCTCAGTCCTTGGAAGCGTTATTTGTCAGCATCATTAACCCTAAAGGGATTCTTCAAAACAGGACAACAGTTCTGGTTTTCCCCAAGAAACACACAGTGACATCAGCAGTGGTGTAAAGTCAAACTGAAGGGTTTATAGTGAGCTTTAAGAGGACATCTATGGAGCACTCAGGATCCCTCCTGCAGCCTGCCCTGAGCTCCCTGCCCTTTGTGCCCCTCTCCTGACTGTTGCCAGCTTCATTAGGGCCAAAGTAGCGCAGGGCACAGTGTTGTGGTGTCAAATGCTGTTGCGTGGTGAGGAGAGGCAGGTTGTGCTGAGCTGGGGATGGCACTGCTGTCTGTGCTCACTGCCGGCTGTGGTGAGAGGCCCCTGCACACTGATTGCAATTTCAGACAGTTCTTGTTAACGCTGTGCTATTAATTACTCTAATGATGCATTCATTTAGATTGAAAATGTGATACTAGTAAAGTTTAATTAAAAAAATCAATAACTCATTAGCACGTTACCCCTACACCTACACGTGCCACCAGATTAATCTCTGGTGTTGCAGCAGTGGTCTCCGCAGCCCTGTGTCGATTCGCTTCTCTGTTAGAAATGATTTGCTGGAAGGATAATTGCAAAAGGAGCTATTTGGTCACTGCTTTTGTTAGGCAGCAGCAAGGGCCGGGTGTTGGATCGATGCTCCCTGTGTCAGGGTGAGGCTGATAGGTACTCCTGGGTAGAGTTTATCTTTTCTATATTTTTCAAAGAGAAAGCACAACAGTGTGTCTGTGTGCCCAGCTGGGATTCTGTCTTTTTGCAGCACACAGGAGGGAATAAGGCACAGAGCTATTAATTAGTGGCCACAGTCCTGGCATAGAGCCCAGCAGTGCTACTTACCGGCTGTGTTTCCAGCACTGGGAGCTCTGTGGCCACTGCTGGACCTGGGGCTGCAGCACAGAACAGAGCAGCACTGAGGGCACAGCTCCTCCCAGATGGGCAGACAGGTGTGTGTGTGCGAGGTGTGTGTGTGCGAGGTGTGTGTGTGCGAGGTGTGTGTGTGCTGTGAGATCAGTGCTGTTCGGTGTTTCTCAGTGGGACGGATGGCAGAAGGAGCAGTGGTGATCTGCTGGAACCCATCCAAGTGTTTCAATGAAAACCGAGCTGAGGAAGGAATGCTTCTGAAATTGTATTTGCTCCTTGATGGATAAAATACATCAGCTATTGCTGTGTTCCCATGCAGTAGCTAGTGTGGGTTTTAATTAAATTATCCCTGTTGGGTGTCACGGCACAATTCTCAGACGGCAGACACAAACTGTATGCAGTGTGGGGACCTCCGTGGGCGCTGGGGCCATGGGTGCCCCACTTACCTGCAGAGCTGTCCCTGCTCTGTGGCAGCACTGTGCCCTAGGGCTGAGCTTTGGCTTCAGCTGCTGCTCCAGGAGCAGCGGTGCGGCTCTGTGTGGCCACCAGCACAGAGCAACAGGTTCTCACGTGCTGCTGCCACTTTGCTTCTGCTCCCCGAACCGAGGGCTGGGCAGTGGGGCTAGAAAGAAAGGGCTCTGCCTCCTGGTTTGTGAATTCTTCTCCTTCAGAGTCCGCGCTGCTGTCTGCAAGCTGCTGCCAAAGCTGATGATGGATTTTTTAATTAATTTTTATTTCCATTTGTAGCAGCACAGAGCGGCTGCAAGCCTGCACACCCAGCCCCATGCTGCTCTCTGGGTATTGAGGACACCTCAGGCCGTGCTTTTCCTCAATGAGGAAATTTTAGAGCCTATTATCTTAGTTGCTATGTCACATTCTTTTAGATTTAAGGTAAAAGTACGTGCCAGACTTCGCAACCATTGCAGCTGAGTCCTTATCTCAGCAGTCCCCATTCCCAGTGTTCCCAGGGAACCGCTGCTCTGAGCCCCACAGGTGGAGCCTGGCTGTGCCATTCCAGCTCCAAGCCCCAAAACCTTCCTGGAGCCACAGCCACGCTAACAGTGCTAACAGCGATTCGTTACTAATAATTATGCTGAGCCAATGTGCACCGCTCTTCATTTTCACTGTGCTATACATACATTAACCAATAAATCTCTACAGTGTCCCAGTGAGAGTGGTAAGTGCTGTTATTTTTGTTTTATGGACAGCAAAATGAGATACAGAGAGGTTAAGCAAGTCTAATTGGACAATAATTGCCCACTTACCACACTGGAAATTAAGAAATAATCCTCCCATTGTCATCACATCAGCAGAACAAGGAGAGAGCAGCACTCCCATCTCTCCTGTCCCACTGCTCAGCCAAACAGCCCACGTGCAATGAAAGCAGAGGGAGCACGAGAACAGACAAAAGCTGTTCTGTTTTGTTTGCCATGTATTCCCCACTGCCTGAGTCACTTCAGGACAGGAAACAGTGGTGCAGTTTCCTTAGAAATGCATTAGGGGATGGTTTAAGTGAGTCCTGCCCATTTGTGAGATGTGTGTTTTAGAGAAATGGAAAGGAGGTCCCACAGAGCTGCAGGGCCCCATCTCACACTGCTGCACTCACTGCCTTTTCCTCTTCTCTTGCTCACAGGAGCAAAGCCCAGCTCTACTCTGGGTGGTGGTGTGATGTCAGCATTGGCTATCCTGAAAGAAATGCAGGTGGAGTGAGGAGGGCACTGACTGCAGCAGCAGAGTGCTCTCCTCAGGGCTGGTGATGCTCCTCACGGTGCTTTCCTTGCAGGACCTGGTGTCAGCTCGGGGAATGGCAGCAGCTCTGCTTTGTGACACCTTGGCAATGAGACCAGGAACCTCTCCTGCCTTCTGCTACTGCGTGCTTCCCCTGTGCTGAGCAGGGAACCTCGGGAGGATACAGGACCTGTGTGCAGCACCAGGATGCTGAGAAATGCCCCACTCTAAGCCCGATTTATCCCCCAGACATTGAGGGGTTGTGAGCTCCCCAAAGCTGTGTCCCCACAGGGATCAGTGTGAGCAGCAGTGCTGGGCACACCTCAGGGTATCCCTACCCCCAGAGCCCACGCTTGGCATGGTGAAGGCAAACAGCACTTGAGCCAGGTGTGCTCTGCATGCACCCATGGATGGCAGTGCTCACCTTGCTGCAGGCTGTCCCCTCTCCCAGGGATTGTCTCTTTGTGCTTTACTGAAGGAGAAACTGTATCTCAGTAGTCATAATGGCTATAAAGTAGTAAGTGCTGAAGGAAAGCCCATAGTCACTTGTTAGTGCTGATCCATGAGCTGATCCATGAGGGGATGCAGCTGTGAGCGGTGCTGCTGGGCTGTGCTCCACTGGGTGTTTCCTGAGGGCATTTGCTCCAGAGCTGAGTGTTCCTCAGCCACCCGTCTCCTTCCTAATTGCCTTCTGCTGGATGTGTGGGAATCCTGGGTTCCACATTAAACTGATTCACAGTTCATTTACTGCACACTTCCATATGTCTGTGTATGTATCTGCAAAGCGTGTGAGCGTGCAGTGAGACACCGGTGTTTAACCACTAAATAAAGCACTCTGTATAACGTGGTAACTATCCGGGATCTGAAAAATGAAAAGGAACATAAATTGAAGTGCTTTATTTGTTCTGACCTCCCCCAGCAGAGGAAAGCAGGGCAAAGCAGAACAGTTTAAACGACCACATCTACCCAAATACAAAGGCACACCTACCCTGTGGTTAGTTTCCAATGGAAACACTATGCTAATTCATTTCTTCTGAACATTTAAGCTTTCTTCTACCAAGTAAATAGGACTATTATACAAGTGACAGCCACTATATTAATGTAATGTTTTGAGTATTAGTTCCCAAGTGACCTGTTTCAAAACAAAATCTTTTCTTCCAAATCAGCATTTCAAAAGGTGTTTTGATACACAGCGGAACTCAACTTCCAGTGCTATAAATAAAAGAAGACCAGAAGATATATTGGAGAAGATGTTATGCCTCTTTCTGGGTTAGCACTTGAAGTTGGCTTCATCTTGTTTCTAATTTTTAAAGCAAAACGCCCATTTGAAAGACGGTGCCTCACAATCCGCAGTATTGAAATCATCCATTTGAGTTTTTCCTTAGGAAATGAGAAATCCAGCTTGAATTTGGGTTTCTGTGGGTGAGCGTAACTCTGCTGGACAGCCCTGCTGAGCGCTGCCTCTCCTCTTGGGCTGACCTGTGGGATGAACGTACTGAGAAAAATGTCAGGGCGTTCTGTATCATTTTCATTTCTTTCAGACATAAACATGCTGCTCATTCTTTGCCCCTCCTTCAAAGGCATTCCTGCAGCATCCACCACCCTGCTGCATCTCCATTCAAAGAAAAGAAGCAAGGCTCACGTGTAATTGATTTTTTAATTCGCAAAGGCAAAACAGCTGTAGAATTGTGCCCAGATTATTCACTGTGCAGAAACTTTGCAATACGCGATCCTTGGTTGGGGGCTGCCCTTGGTCTCGTTTTTCCAGGTGCAATAATGTGGTTGTTGGAATTAAGGTTTTAACTCGGATTCCTGGCCTCATGCAATGCACTGCAATGGCTGTATCTGTGCGGTGCTGTGCAGTCCAGCTGCAGCAGCTCATCCTCACTGTGTAGGCGCGTCGTGAGCAGCCCTGCATTGCTTAACGTAGAACTAAACTTGTGGAACTCGAAAGAAATGTAACGGCGTATTCCAGATTTGTATCAAAAATCAATATTGGACGATGTAAAATCCTCTTTGGCCGGAGGTGAATTGTGTAGCACTAATGTAACTTTTGATTAAATTCTCTACAGGAGATAAATAAATCTACAAAAATCTATTATTTGCAATTAAGCTCTATAAAGCTGCTCTATAAACTGCGTATACAAACGGGGAGCTCGGACAGCTCGGCCTTTCGGTGCGCCTTGTTGTGGTGGGAGAGCTCCTCCTGATAAAAAGTGACGACAAAAATAGATTTGCTGTCAAGGATGGAACGGTCTTTTTCTAACGCGCTCCGAAGATTTCCATGAGGCTTCTGCTCTTTAAATACATGCCATAGTACATCAGCACAGCTCCGTGAAAGTCAATATCCCTTGCCAATGAGTAACATACTAAAACTGATGACCTGACCTGCTCCTCGTTGAGCCATCTATCTCTCCAGCTTTGTTTTCCTGCTGGGTGCCCCACATCCGGGGGGTTTCCTTTAGGGCAGTGGGTGTGATGTGCTTGGGGTAGTTCTGGGGGTGGGCGGCTGTGCTCCCCCCCTGCAGTCAGAGGGCTGTGAGGAGATGGCCCTTCCCATCCCGAGGAGAGAACCAAAGTGCTCTGAAATTGGCTTCCGTAAATCAGTCTCTTCAGCCCGCACTGGAAGAACAGGGGCTCCAGCTCCTCGCTTACACCCGTGGTGCTCGGAGTGGGAAAAGCGTATTTTTAGATTATAGATTTTAATTAAGACTGAAAATACCCTCTCAATTATATAACTAAATTGGATGGAAAATTCAGTTCTGCAGCGTCTGAATTGCTTGTTTCAGTGATTTGGGTGATTGAAAGTTGAACTGGAGATGGGAGATATTTGTTACAGGATATCTTAAGTCCTATTCAGTGCCTCTGTGAGTAAATAAATACAAGTGGCTGTCACAGGATGAATGAACAAGGAATTACCTGCAGCTCTGCCTCCTGAAAGCATTGCACCGCCCAGTGACACAGCTCAGTTTTAAGCATTTTCTAAATCACCATCAGTGCTGCTGAATCCTGGGAAGGGCACTGAGAGCTGTGTGCCAACTCCTCCCAGAATGGGGGAGAACTGAATCTGAGGGGTGCACGTCTGTCCCTGACCTACTGGCAGATCTCCTTCCTGCTGCTGCCTCCTGGGGTGCATCTGGTGCAGCCCACCAACCTGCAGGGGAGGGGCAGGGTGCTCTGGGCTGCGCTGAGGCTGCCATCAGCTCAGGTCCATCAGTATGCTGAGCATCAGGGACACATCTGCTGTTCTATGGCAGAAGGCAGTGTAGAGCCTGAACCACCTAAGAAGGCAGTGCCATGTCTGCTCCACCTTCCACAGTCCTTCTTTATCCTCAGACTGTGCAGTCCTGTGTGTAACTGCGCTCCTGCTTTGCTCTCATGCTCAGCTCACTGTGCCCACGCTGGCAGCACCTGGACGGGTAGACAAGGTGCAGGTCTGCAGCAGAGGCTAAAAGTAAGGTCAAAATGCCTAGGTGGCAGTTTCCCTTCAACCATAACTGACAGCATTGTTTCTGTGTTTCAGTCACAGAATTTGATGTCAGAGGTTGCGTACAGCACTGCACAGAGGGATGTGCCAGCAGGGCACTGGGTGGCACTTTGCCCCCTGTCAGCAGCTGGGATGGGAGCAGTGCCAGCGCGGTGCTGTGCAGGGATTGGGTGCAGCTGGCAAAGTGCAGGCTTTTCAGGACTAGGAAGGAGCTGCAAGCCAAATTGCCAGCAGGGAAAAGCTGCGAAAGCATTGTTTTCTTTCAGATCAAGACAATTTAACCCACTTTTCTCAAATAACTTGTGCGTTAGGTTTTGTTCATCCTTGTTTCTCCTGGAGAAGGACAAGCTGCCATCCAGCGCTATCTGCTCTGGCACAGGGACCATTATCTTGCTCTGCAACCTGTTCTGCATTTCGTAGAACAGATAAATTAGAGAAGGTTGCTGACTCTCTGCTATTTACATGTGTACCAGCTTTGTTTCCCCACACATGTTCTGTCTTGAGGGCCAGCCATGGAAGGGCTGCAGGTGCCAGCAGAAGTGTAGGATCTTGCAGTTGGCGCCAGTTGGTGCCTTTCCCCATACCTTGCTACCTGCACTGCTTTTCTGTTCCTGTGAGGCTCATGCAAGCCTCCCAGGGATGGTTTAATTTTCTGTAGCACATTGAGAATCAGAACTTCTCCTCCAGTTCTGCTTTGCTGGAGCATTTTTTGTCTATTACAGAACAGAGACCCTTCTGCCCTTTGCCCGCATTAAGCTGAATTCAGCTTTTCCATTCTGCACAGGGATAGTAAGAACCAAATCGGCACAGAACCTCCATTGGCTGTGACCCCAGGCACACCTCCAGCACCAGCCGAGGATGCAGCTCTCACAGAGCACTGACATGAGCCCAGAGAGCCCCGCTCACACAGGACCACTTTCCCACCCCTTTCAGGAACCTCTGCTGGGTGCTGGTGCTATTCCTGTATTGTAGGTGAGGGGAAAACATAAATCACACCAAGTGCACAGCACCTTGATACAGCCCTGCTGCAGACCTTACGCACCTGTTAGACCAAGCGGAGCTTTGTTCGCTGTGCAGCCAGCACAGAAAATCAGAGCTATGCTAACTTTGGTGTTCTGCTGCACAGCCTGAGTGCTTTGGTGGTTCTCAGAACCACTTAGAAGGTTCCTTCTCTGGTAGATTCGGGTTCCTATGCCAACCTCAATGGCTTTGATATGCTTCCTGTTTCAGTTCTCCCGTTCCTGTCAGAGTGCAGCCAGAGTTACAAACTATCATCTGCTTTTGCCTTTCATAGCAGAGCACTTAGAGCTGCATCAGAGCCAGGCGTTGTAAGACACCATCTGCCCTCGGGGGGTCCTTCCCAGGCACATCTCCAGTGCTCTCTGTCCCACCTGTGGTTCCTGTGGCTGTGACAGCAGTGCTCATCTTCCAGGTTGTGATCTCTGAAAGTGAAAGGAATGCTGTGCGTAATGCAGCTGATAAGGGCTCCTTGTGAGCTTTGCTGCTTGGGATTTGTGTGGCAGGGTTGAGATAAAAGCACTTCAGGAAAAGAAAAATGTCCGTACTGTGAATGTGCGGAAGGCATCGTGGTTTTCCAGATGCGTGGAGCATTGTTCAGAGTGCCACCTGCATAGCCAGGCTGCTACCTCAGGATCGTGCAGCTTCCCTGAGCTTGTGTGATGCACAGAACATTTGATGGAGTCTCTGGTTTATGGATGCAGTAGGCTTAAGAACCAGAGAATGATAGATG
Source organism: Phasianus colchicus (assembly GCF_987193195.1). NCBI lineage: Eukaryota > Metazoa > Chordata > Aves > Galliformes > Phasianidae > Phasianus > Phasianus colchicus. The sequence continues at coordinate 18,107,422 of NC_143450.1, read as the reverse complement.
TGTGCCTGAAGCGGATTATTTGAGATAAAAAGATGGAAAGGTATCCGCTTCATCGGAGTAACTATCATTAATTTTTATGACTTAGTGGATGGAATTCCCAAATGTTCCAAACCCCACTGGCTGTCTGCAGCCCCAGGACGCTGCTCTGGGCACTGGTTGGGTATCCCCACGTCATCTCCCATTCTCAGAGGTGCTCTGCAGAATGCAGGCTGGGGGTCTGGCAGCAGCCTGGGGCAGGGGAGTGTGAGCAGCCCTCACACCTTTGGTGGTAGGGATGGGCTGCACAGTCACTGAATGCTTGGGTTCAACTCTAGTCTGTTCTCTGTAATCATTAACAGTGGTTTCTAATCACAGTGACATCTGCTGATGGATGATAATTGTCCCCCAGAATTGAAATGGATGCTGACTGATATCTTCAGTTCGATCCTTATTAAAACATCAGTGAGTGCTGGTTTTTAATACACATTTTCAGACATGAAAATTGTAGCTATATGCATTACACTCAAGCCCTAATGTGCTCAACTTGGGACAAAATTTCTTGGAGAAAGCATTTCAAGCTATTGCCTGGACTCTCACCTAATATATCTTACCTGTAATAATTGCTTTCCTTTAATAGATTGGGTCACACTAATATCACTGCTAAATTTTAGGAGAGAAAATTGGAAACAGAGGACAGGCATTTTTCCACGCTTGTACTCCGGCGTGCATCAAATCCTGCTTTTATAACTTACTAATGATAAATTGATCTCGGGAGATACTAACTCTGTATTTACAGAGTGTTCAGACGTGCCAGAGGCTGTTTTCAATGTACCAGCTTCTCGGTGCTGATTTAAGAACACAGCTGTTCTTATAGCACAGCATTCGGATCCAGTGCTGTCCTTACCCGCACCCGCAGTGTGCAGTGATGTGAGCAGAGCAGCACAGCAGCAGGCAGCCCATTGCCCCTCGGCTGCTCAGGCTCTGGGTCCCCAGGCTGTGGGGTCTCCCAGTGCTGTTCTCCAGGTGTGGTGCGAGGGCAGGGCATGGGGCTCGATCCTGACAGCGCCCGGCTGCATGGCAGCAGTGGCACCAGCTCTGTTTGGTGTGGAGCTCCTGCTGTCCTTCTCTGTGTGCTTGCAGCTCTGTTCTGCCCTTGCTTTGTGTTTTCGAGGCACGAGCTGTAATGGGAGGTAATGTTCAGTGGTCTTTGAACCAAAGGACTGTGTGTAATGATGGCAAATTGGTGTCTGGCACAGTGAATTGCACGGCGCGGAGATGTGTCTGAATCGCCGCTCGGGGCGGCAGCTCCGCGCAGCTCCTGGTGACTCGAGCCCCAGCCCGGGGTGACGGCCCTGCGTGTTCCCTGCAGCACAGGGCATGGCTCTGCCCTCACCACAAAGCAGCAGAGGCTGTCACGGCACTTCTGAACCAGCCCCGAGTTCCCCCAAGTTTTACTGTGATCCTCATTGGGAAAGAAAAGTCATTTAGCTTTTCCTGCTTTACTGGCTATTTTAAAACAATCTTTTTGTTGTTAACCACAGTGAAGCTGTGATATACAGTGAAAGAGTGGTCACCACCAGCAAGCACAGCTGCCCGGGGAGTGGGGCAGTCACTGCCCATAGGAGTGGTCCAGAACATGGAGATGTGGTGCTGGGGGTCGGGGTCAATGGGCCTGGTGAGGGGCTGGGGATGTGAGAGGTCTTCTCCAACCAGAATGAATCAGTGATAAAGTCCTTCTGCAAAGGGGCTGCTTTCTGTAGGCTGCAGTGGGATGAACTGTATGAGGTTTCACCAGCACGTCTTCATTCCAGATCAGCCTCAATCCCACCGTGCTCCCATGGTCTGTGTGACATGGTCTGAATATTTTAGGCCAATATCTAATTTTTGTAGGGGGATTTATTTGGCGTCCTACTTCTTGTTCTGATAGTGAAACCCCCGGATCCCACCCCCAGCCATTTCCTCACGGTGGTGGTTTATGTATATGCGCTTCCTCACATTTATTTTTGTTCACCATTCCTCCTGGCAGAGCTGTGAGCAGTGCTTGGAGCAGCTGATGTGTTTGAATACCTCCTGGGTTTGGGCTGCATGCTTTCAGCAGCCGGAAGGGATCAGGGCCGTGTGAGACCCACAGTGAGTGGTTTGCTGCTCCTCCACCCCACAGCAGCCATCCAGCTGCCTGGGGAAACGGGAACTGAGGCCAACAGAAGGGCTGGAAATGACTCCAAATGGATATCTCGTCAAAGATCTGGGAAATATCACAAAGAATATAACAGAGGCTCAAGAAGGATTTTCCTAGACACGCTGTTATAGAAGCCTTTACCACCCCCTGCAGAGGTAATCAAGACTAATGGGAACATTAGTGCAGCAGAAGGCTGCATATCAAAGGGCCCCCGGAGCACATCACACCCAGTAACAGAGCATCGCTGGCGCCGCTCTGAGCCACCCTCCTGTCGCAGAAATGAGTAAAAGGGTCGTAAACAGCAGAGACAAAATTTTTGCCTTGTGACTGCAAATAAGCACCCAACAGAGCTGTTAAAAGTTACTTGCTGAAGAGAAAAATATGATTCTTCCCATTTTATGGGCCATGTTCAGATAGCTCTTACTCCTGTGCCATAAATCCCATTCTCACGTAGATCCCACAGCAGAGCTGTCCCAGACCCTGTGGGGTGTTGCTCGGATTGCCACACATGCAGCAATGCTGTGCAGCCAAGCTGAGCCCGGACTGCCACCCACATGTGGGGACGAAACACTGCAGGGGTCCCTACAGCACTCCTGGGAAAGCACAGTCCTTATGTCAAGGCTTGCTTGGATCCCTCTGTACTTTTAAAATCTGAATTTAATGAAATGCAACACCAACAATTCCTGCAGCCTCATGATGGAGGTTAAGCTAAAACCACACCTCCAGAGGTGGCCTGGGGAGCACCTGCTGCCTCCAGAGCAACACGGAGCTGCAGGCGGAGCAAAGCCCTGGGCACAGGTACTGAGGCATTTTGGGTGTCCCTAAACGTCAGCAACGGATCCTGCATCTGAGTGGTCTTCAGTGTGTGGTGTGCTGTGCTGTGCTGCATGGCGTGTTGTGTTCCTGCTTGATGCTGGATGGAAAGAAGCACCCGTTGCTGTTTGGTGATCTGGATAACTGAGCAGGTGGTTGATGCAGCATGAGGCATTCTGGGGTCGTTCCTCACTGCGTTTAGAACAAAGGAAGGGATAAATCTGCAGCCCACCAGGTTTTTTGTGCCCTTTGGCAGTTTGGGAACCCTCAGAAAGGTCTGTGCTGCTCGCACTGTGGTCAGCGTGCTCCTGTCCCTGTGTTCAGCTCAGACCACGCAGGGCTGCTACCAGTGCTCAGGGCGTTAGTTGCTTCTGCTCTGCACAACGCATCCCTGCTGGTGGTGGTAACTCTGCAGCAATCTGTTCTCGCCGTGATTACTGATCCTCTGCCACATTTGTTGGGTGCAAAGCCACCAGTGAGTGTGGTCTGTATGGCTGCAGCATTTACAGGGCTTTAAGGGAGGGCTTAAAGACAACTTGACTTTCCAGCTACATCTACGGAAGTGAAGAACGAGATCCCAGGCAGGACAAAATGGGGACGGGGCGTTCCTTCACCGTGCCCCATGCTGCCCAGGGCTGCTGTGCCCATGCCCTGGTTGTTCCCCAGCTGCTGCCACTGCTGCCCCACCGGGAGCTGTGGGGGCTGTGGGCAAAGCGTCCTGCTGGATGCACTGTGGGTGCAGTGCCCGCTGCCGTGCCCACAGCTCAGCGCTGAGCGCGGTTTGTTCCCACGAGCCCGAGTGCTTTGGGCTCGAATCTCATGTGAAAACGGGCGGCTAAAAATAAACGTGGCACGGTTCCTGGAAGCAGCGCTGGGTGTGGGTGGGAGAGACGGGGGATGTTTCTGAGATGTCACCTTTTTTCTCACTCAGAAAAATTCAAATTCAAACAAATTTACTGAAATCCAGCACTACGTGTTTGATTTTGCAGCAAGATCATCTCACTTAGGTGTTGGCGCACTGGGAGTGTGGGAATTGAATGTTGTTTCTGCATCAGAACAAAATAAGAATGTTGTTAATTTCATGGTCTCTGCTACCATTTGGGTCCTTTATTGGAACTAACAGTTCTTTTCAGGGGTCTTTCTACTTTATTGGGGTTCTCTGATAAGTTTTCATTGCTAATCCCCTAGATAAATCTTCCCCAACAACACATACTCAGTATATAAGTAATGTAATATGTATGTATAAATATATATTCATAGAGATTAGGTAGATGGAGTAAATTCTAAGCACAAAGACTGAAGCTCCTGTCTGTCCAGCCATCTGAAAAACTTCTGGGCCTTCAGTTAAAGGCAAGCTAGATGTAATAGAAATCTTTACAAATCAGAAACCCCTTGATGTCGGAAAAGTACTTTTGGTGCTGGATGGACAGGACCTGAGTAATGGAGAATTAAAGGAGGAGAAGTTAAATAATTAAAAACATATATAAGCTAGTAACAACTTATGCATAGCCAGCATTGAAAATAGATGTCACACACATTGCAAGAGTATCCTGGGCAAATTAAAAGACAATTCATTATTTGCCTCAGGGAGTGCCTGAAGAAGGTACTGAGGAAGATTGGGCACCTCCCCTCCGTACTCCTTGTTTAACAAGGAAGAAAATCACCATATCAATATGAACAAGAAGAGTGTTGAGACACGTTGGGGAAGACAGGACTGACACCAGATAACAAACAAATTAACAAGTAATTAATAAATGCAAACCTTCTGATAAGATTGTGAACCTGGAGTACCCAGCCAGTGGGGAAACAGGGGAGGCAAGGGGGGGAAAAACAGGATATAAAGACTGTCGTGTTGTATCCATTGGTGCTCCTGCTTGCAGGACGCCCGTCATTACAATCACAAATAAAATCTGCTTTTATCAGAGATACCGTCCTGACAAAAATTACTTGGATATTTCCAACACGAAGTGTTGGGTTTGTCCTTGGAATGCTTTAAAGCCACAAACGAGCAACAGCTTCTAACACGTGAGGTGTCTTCACAACAGAAACCATTTATCCAAAGCGTCCCACGTGTGAGCAGCTCATCACTGCCAGCAGGCACTGCCACAGCACAGCTCCAAATCTGGCTGACCAGCTTCAGTGTGACGTCCAAAGCCCTGTGGGGTGTGGGGCTGCATGTGGGGATGTGATCCCTGGGGCAATGTCCACGTGCGTCCCCTGGCCCTGCTGCAGTGCAGGAGTTCTGCGAGAGCTCTCTTAGCACAGCACTGATCCATTCATGGTTTCCTCTGCCTCTGATGTGCAGGCATTGCCTCCCTTGGGCCGCAGCCTGTTTGCACACCAGTTGCATGCTGTGAATGTGGGAGCTCCGCTTTGGGCTTGTACTGAAGGCTGACAGCTGTGATCAGATGCTGGTTGGTGCTCTGCCATGCACACAGGGCCACGTGGTGCCTGGAGGTGATGGGCAAAGCCAGAGCAGCAGAAGTTGTTTCCTTCCTCTTCTTTCTGCTATCCTATGTGACCTGCCTGCGGTGTGAGCTGCAGAGCTGGGAGGATAACTTGGCACAGGGAATCTCCAAATACAATGCCTCACTCTCATCAAAAACTGATAAAAGAACAGTACAGACTGTTACTGTTACAGACTGTTATTAGTCCTATCTTGAACTGTGGAGGCCAACAACATCCAAAACAGCAATTTAACTCCAGAACAGCAAGCATCACAATAGGTGGCACAGCAGTGACAGAGCTGCTCGCTGCCTGGTGCTGGGTTTGGCACCATTGCTCTGCCCCAGCCTGCAGAGCTCTGCCTGCGCGCATTCCCCTCCTCCCACAGCTGGAAGTGCTGAGGAGCAGTAACTCTGGGTATTTCCCTGCTGGGTTTGCAGCACTCACCCAGAAACCTGGATTTCAGCATTGCTGTAGCAGAGAAGGAATCGTGATCAAGGATCTTGCAGTGGAAGAGCTGTGATCTACTTTGAATTATTCTGCACCAAACACAATCTTCAAAAACATCATTTTTGTCTCTACTTGAAAACTGCATTCTCAGCCTTTGAATTAAGCAGAAGAAACAAGGAGTGGTGTTTGTGTGATGAATGAGAGATTTCTTTACAACGTACAAAATGAAAATTAATTACAAACATAATGCAACAACAAAGAAGCAAACATTCAGACATGGGTAAATGGAAAGTACCTTCAGCAGAAGTTATGCACTTAGTGGGAAATGACACAGCAGCGGGGTACCTGCGTGACTCAGGTGGGAGGCAGCGCATCCCTTCAGAGCAGGGCTGCTGGGTTGGGCAGCCTGGCTGTGGAGCACCCTGTGCTGCAGGGCTTGGGATCATCAACCTGCACATCTCCTCCTGCCCGCCCTGCTGCAGCCTGGCAGAACTGAAGTGAGCTGCATAAATCAGCACAGAACAGCTCTCGTGCAATTGCTCTGCTAGAAATGATCCCTTGGAGGTTCGAGGAGGTTGGTTTCTCTTTGCCCCTTTTAACCTTTTCTTTTCTTACAAATGAAAAGAACTGTTCCAATCAGCTTTGCTTTCTTACTCAGGTGAGCATTCCCATGCTGGAAGATGGAGCCCTGATCCCGCGGTGGCTCCGGAGCAGTGAGCTCTGTGGGACACGGCCACGTGTGCTTGGAGGGTTCTGCACCCCGCACAAGAGCGTCCACAGCTCTGCAGCTCAGATCCCAGCACGTTGGACTCCGAGGTGCTGATCCTCTGCTGACTGTCTCAGGAAAGCAACAGCCATGGGGGACATACAAGGCGCTGTGCTCAATTCAACAACTATTTCAGTGCACTCCAGCTTTCCAAGCACTGGATAGGATCTCATGTAGGGCCACTTCACTGCCCGATAATGAATCTGGTGGAGAAAGCACTGCCATGCATCTCGTGCATTTTTAGGGTAAAGGGACTGTTATGTGAAGATGAACCATTCTGAAGCAGCAACACAGCATGAAAAAGCATCAACACATTCGGGAGTGCCTCTTGCTGCCAGCAAGATATATAGCAAGATATATCTGGGGACACTTTCATGAGTATATTTTGTCAGTGTTAACCTGGGGCTGGGAGGTGATTCGGGGTCACTGCAGGACATTTTGCATTCATCATATTTGCTGCTCATCACTCCGCTCCCTTCTGCATGGAGCTGCTTTTCAGGAGCTGATCCCTGCTCCTGTGGGTCTGACAGCAGCAGGACCTGCTCCTTTATGTGTGCCACTTAGGAACAGGAAAGGGAAAAGGTCCAACTAATTGTCTGCCATATCTTGCAGCCATATTAGGATGAGATCTTTGTGTTGACACAGAAGAAGTGTCTTCCATGGCCATGCATAGATCTGGAGAATATTCTGAAAGCTGTCACATCCCGATTCTGCTGTTCGTTGCGGCTCAGGCTCAGGCTCCTGTCGTTCCCATCCCTTCACTCCATTAATTCCTCCTCCTTACGGCAGCGCTGAGCTCTTATCTCCCACACTGGCTCAGTGCATCCATTTGTGCTCAACCTGCCTCACGCCTGAGCCCATGTAAAAGCCTCTGCACTCAGGGGCTTGCTGCAAGGTTTTCCATTTCCTTTTCTTATTTACTGTAGAAAATTGCTGATGGAAGGAAAAAAAAAAAAGAAAAAGCGGTTCCTCTTTTGTTCACAGAAATGTATCAGAAATCCAGCATGGCTTCAGGGCAGAGCTGAGGTCTGTTTGGTACAGCAGGAGGGCAGCACCGAGGGGACGTGGGCACTGAGTTGGTGTAACACAGCGCTGTGGCACCCAAACGAGGCACCGAACTCCGTGCTGCAGCAGCTCCCTGTGCCTCGAGGAACAGCTGTGGAAGCTCTCTGAGCTGATTTGATGGGGAATGCTGTGTGGCTGCTCTCTGCTCTCTCCTCCCAGGTTCTCGCTCTTGATCTGTCACAGCACCTGGGTGCCCTTCCTGTCCTGGCTGGGGGAGCTCTGCACACTGGAACCCAGCAGTGGGGGGGATGGTGGTGAGCGTCAGGTGGGTGCAGCTGAGTGTCCCACTGGGCCATTCTTCTGGTGCAGATCAGCATCCATTAGGAGCTGTACCCCAAATGGCTGCCGAGCACAGGCGTTCTGATGGGAACAGAGCAGCATCTCCTGGGCTGCAGTAGGAGCACTAAATCCTGTATTGACACTGCATAATTTTCAGTATCTGTGAATTTTCTTCTGTGTAGGAAGGCACTTTCTGCACGGCAACGTGCTGAACAATGCTGAATAATTCAAGTGGCTGCAGGTACCGCAGATACAGGCACATGTGCTTCAGCCCTGCGTGCCCCTGGGCTCCTCCCTGAGCACTCCCCTGCTTTACCTTCAGCCCCAGATGAGGTTTCCTTTGCTCTCACCCCATTGTGCCAATTGTGCGCAGCCCCTGCAGTCCCATAGAAGTATGAGTATGAACGCAAACACAGGAGGTGTGCTGGGAGGTGCTCCCTGGCTGTGTCCCCACATGCACTGCTGCAGCTGCTCCTGCAGTTCTGAAAAGTGGAACAAGCACTGGATTCATGTGTATAAGCTCTCACCGGAGCACTGCTGGGTCTGCCCGTGCCACGTGCTGCACGCAGAGCACTGCCATGAGCTGAGTCTCCCATGCTTGGAGCACACGTTCCAGGCACTACTGGAAGGGTTCCGTATGACTCAGCCCACTTTGTGCACCTCCCATGTCCGGAGCCCCGGAGCTGCCTAGGGAGCAGTGTTCCCCAAAGAGCTCTGCCCAAACCCCCGCCAGGAGCTCGTTGCACCTCCCTGGTGCTCAGTGGGGACAACAGTGGTTGAGCACAGCCAGCAGCAGTGCACACTGAAGTGCAGGAACAGGAGTGTAATGGGAGGTGAACAGTGTTGCGTGTAATGGCTTTTCACATGAATTCGTACCAAATTCTGCAATGAATGATGAATAACTTTATGGATAGGTAGCAATAAACCATGTGCTCATTTCATAGGGAACAGCGGAGTCAGGTGAGCCTCAATTCCACAGCTCCCTCACTTCAAGGCCAACAAGCCAGGTGTTTAATTGCTTTTTTTCCTCTTGGCAGACTCAGAAAGCAGAAGGAAGTGCAGCAACGTCCCCAGCACAGGGCAGCTCCCACAGGCAGACCCAGCACTGTGATGGCACCTGCAGGCCCCAGCTGTGGTCTGCAGCACTTAATTTATGGGAAACCTGGGAAAGCAGAAACCTTTTTGTACCTTTTCTTCAAAAGAATTTTTTTTAAGGGGGAGGGCAACATATAGCTTTAATTTAATACTGCCATTTCTTTTTCTCAAATTGCAGAGGGCTCAGAGGGGTGGTAGGACACAGACATCTAGGCAAAATAATTTAAAATAGTGGGCTTTTTTGTTTGTTTTTAATATAAAAATAATTTCAAATCCACCTCCTGGTTTCTCTTGTAACACACGGGGTGTCAGCGGGGTCTGTATGGGGCTGTGCTGGAGGTGGATCTGAAATGAAGGGCTGCCTGGGCACAAAGGCTGCTGCCGGTAATAGCAGTTCTGTCCCCACTCACTCTGCTCTTCCAGGCTCTCATTGGGGCCAGGCTCTCACTGCCCATGGCTGCAGGCTGGCAGCAGCAGCAGCAAGAGATTCCTCCCTGCATCAAACAGTGCAGAGGTGCGGGGATGGCTGCTGGGAGCCGGGCAGTGCCTGCAGGCACAGAGCGTGGCGCTGCGCCCTGCGGGGAGGAGGAAGGGGACACTTCCCAGCATGGGGAGAACAATTCCAGACCTTTCTTGGGCAATTTTTTAAGTATTAGCAACCATGGTAACTGAATAGAAATGTAACCCCTGCGCTGTGCATTCAGCTTGACACAATTATCTCTGCAGAACAGCCACGTTAAAAATAAACACAGCTTGCACCAGCATCCCCAGCCACTGCACGGGGCCCTGCCAGAAGAGCACAGCATGCTGCAGCCAGCAGAGCGAGTTTGGGAAGGAAAAAGGGCTTGGGGACTTCATTTTGTCTCCAAACAAACCACGATGTAACAGTCAGAGCTGTTTGGATTTGATATTCCTGCCTCACGTTGGTACATTCCCTACAAGAGACAGCAGAATGCGGGGGGCAATCACTACCAAGTTGGTTTGGAAGCAGCAGTTCTTGGTTTGTGCATCTCAAACTGCACTCACACACGGGTGGGCCCACAGCACACACCTGATGTGTTTTTCTCATCTGTAAACTTGTGACAAAACCTTCCCCTGTCTTCAGCAGTGGATGGGATTGAATGAAGCCGTGCAAAACACTCCTCCATCTGTGAGCAGACCCTGGCTGCCACGCATGCTTAGGAGGGGGTCACCAATAAACCCCCAGTGCCAAACATTTCAGAACACAGTGAAACACACTGAAACCTCTGCTGAGCTGTCGTGGGCTCAAGCACAGCGCTGAGGAGCGCTGCCCTGCATCCCTGAGTGGGGACACCAGGACCGACCGTCGTGCTGCCCGGTGCTGGGTCACAGCCGAAGTGAAAGTGTTAGACAAAGACACGTGGAAGTGGGTGAATATGGGCATGAGGAAGTAGGAAAAGGATCTTTTTTCCTGTGCTGTTTCAGTACATGCTGAGGAAATCGAGTGAGAGGCATAGATCGCCAGCTCTTAACTGCTAAAGATATTTGCAAGAGTCATTTCCGCAAATGTCTCTCATTCCATATATAGATCCATAGAGCCTGTGCTTCTAATGGACTGACAAATGGACCATAACCCCGGATGACTGTTGCTTCATTGCTTGGCTATACAGATAAGAGGAATGCTTCCTTTTGATTGAGATCTTAAATCAATTGTTCCCTTACCCAGCGTCTCGTGGTTATTATCCAAGGCGAAGATAAAGTTTAGGTGGTAAATTGTTAATATTGTAAGAAAAATGTCTGTTGTGTCCTGCTTAAAGTTCCCTGTCTGGATGAAATACGCCCTCCTATAATATTTAAGACTGCACGTGATCCATCAGTGTGCACGCTGGCCCTGCTGCTTAGTGCTGCTGCCAGCTGCGAGCACAGCACTGCAAGGCCTGCACTGGGGCAGAGGGACCTTAAAACACTGCCTGGGATCACCATCACCTCCTCAGGTTCTGGGAGTGGAACAATCAGCGCCACCTCTTGGGGCGCTCCTCTACGACCTCTCCATATCCACGTTACCCCATTCCAGGTTCCCTCTCAGGCAGAGGGCACACACAGTCTCACATTCCTTTCCAAAATGAGCAAGAGATGTAATCCTTCCTCTGCCCCTCTCTGGTGGCTGTGGCCATCCCATTTCCTGCTCATTTGTTACTGAACTCTCACCCACATCACCAAAAGATGTAGTTCTGTGGTGTCCTGCTGGGGACTCCCGTTGCACAGGATGAACTTGACCCCTCCAGGTCACTCTCACTGATGAATGTCTGTGGGCTGCCCATGTGAAAACCAGTCCTTGGGCAGCAGTGTGCCTTTTGCTGAAGAGTAAAGCGATCCAAGCGTTAAAATCTGTGCTTCGTCACAGGAAGGTGAAGTCGTGACCCAGCCCAGTGCCGGGCAGCCTGGAGCTGCAGTGTCACACAGCAGCGGGTGCTCACACTGCTCCTGAGCAGGGAGCTGGGCTGATGCAGGGCTGGGGGCTGCTCCCATGTGGGACACCCCCAGCAGCGCCCCGTCCCCATCCTGCGCAACGCCCCACTGCTTTCTCCCTTTCAGTACTGGCAGAAGCTTGCGCTGCTGTCTGCGCCTCTCCTGCTTGGGGAACACGCAGCTGACTGTTGCCAGCCCATGACATCTCACCAATGTTAAAAATGATTTCTTTTTCCCTTCAAAGACACTTTGGGGATTTTAAATGATCTTTTTGACCTACGTGCTGTGCAGCTCCATTGCAGTCACTGCAAATATTCACCCGCAGCAAGTGGCTCTCCTGATTCTTTTCCTACTGACAGGAATCAATAGCAGCAGATACGAGGATGCAGATAAATGCATGTGCAGTTGATGAGGGGTGAATGGCCCTTCAGAGCACGCTATTCTCACAGATTTCCGCTCCTCTCTGCCTTGTTACATGCTTTGGCTAAATGCTCTGCGCGTTATCTCGCTCACCTTGAGTGCCTGAGCTCTCCCATCCCTCTCCAATATGCTTTCAGCATTCTGCAATGTCAGATGTTGCTTCCAGCTGTAGGAGAAATTATCTTTTATTCTTTAAAGGGAAAGCAATTCAGAGCATTCCCATCTGCAGAGGCAGCAGCTCCTGCTGCAGCCCGGCCCCGAGAGGCGCTGCCTTTCCTCTGTGATCGGACTCCATGGGAGGCAGCGCTGTGCAGCGGTCATTCACCGCCTTCTCATGGCTCTTCTCACATCCTTGCGTAGTGCCTTTATTATTCATACCAATCTGTCTTTCAGATCAGCTTCCAGAGACACTCCAGATTAAATTTCCTTCGTTATCATTATAGAGCTAGATGAGTAAGTGGCACATCTGTTCACGAAATGCTTTATTATCTGTTCTGATGGGCTTTGGGATGAATAGCGGAATGGCTTAAATATGGAGCACAAACACATACAGGTTTGTGCACAGTCTGAGATGCACAAACGGCACTGCTAACTCGAGGAATCTGACTCCATACTAAAGAGACAATCATTAACTAACGATCCAGGTCAATTTATCACAAGGGAAAGCTTAATGAAGGGACAAGAGGAGGCAGAACACAGACGTGCATGTGGAATTGCACTAATGAGGACCCACACATTGTGCAACTGGTTCTCATTCCATCACCGTAGAGGAAAACGATAAATATTTTACAAACACAGCATTCCAGCCATGTAAGGCCAAATTGCACCAATAAATCTATTTATCCGGAAGTTATTTCCCAGTTTCTTACAGCTGCAGTGCTCACAAAGGAGGACAGGATCGTTTGTCTCTCAGGCAGAGGCAGTGCTCCCGCTTTGCACCCACACATCCCTGCAGTGCCCAGGAGGACTCCGGGTGCAGGTGGGTGCGGGCAGCGGGCACTGCTGGGGCAGCAGGGAAATGAGGCAGCAGGGGAACAAGGCAGCACGTCAGTGGGATCCTCACACCTTCGTGCTGGGGAAGGGAAATGTCAGTGGATCGTGCGCAAAGCATGGGCCCATGTGAGACGGAGGGCTGCATCATCTTGAGATCCAAGTGACAAATCACTCGAGCTGCAGGAGCTGTCACAGCATACAAGGTTGCCAGGAACAATCAATGAAATTATAGCCCTGTGCTACATGGTTGTTTATCTGCTATTATGGAAATAAGGTACCATCAAAACTGTTGAAAAAACTTCAAGATTACAGTAGGCACAATTTTGGGAGATGACAGCAACATTTTATCATGTTATTCTGACAGGTCCTTTTAAAAAAAGCCCTGACTTCTGCTGTTGTTGCCTGCATCAAGCCGGGAGGATAGCAGGGAATGCTGTTTGTCAGCTGTCGTGCAAGAGCAGACCTGGTGCTCTGCGCGGGGTCACAGAGCAGCACGGTGATGATGTCAGCAGCAAAGAGGTGCTCATGGCTGGTACAGCTCCTGCCGAGCCCATGGGAGAGCTGGGGCACAGCACAGCCACAGAGCATCCACATGTAGGTGTCACACAGCATCTTCTGAAATAACTGAGAGGCGTTACAGCTCAGAGCAGCACGCCATCAGATGATGAATCCAGACCTCCCCATCCCCGCTTGGAGGCACACCTCCCGGGGTTATTGCAGGGGTCAGTGGCTGAGGTCCCCCTACAGGGATGTGGGGAACCCTGAGCAGCCCAGCTCAGGGAGCATCCATTAAATGCGATTGACTAAAGATACCAACAAGTGGATATAGACGTTGTCAGAAATGGTGCAGACAAATAATTTGCCCCAAGGCTGTATCCTCACCGTACCGTCACCTATATTTTTTGAGATGTTTTTATTATCTATTTTCCAGCTTTTATGAGTCAGAAAGTCTTGGCTCTGGTTTTTGTGAGAAGGTATGATTTACACCTGGATTGCTGCTGTTGGAATTTTAAATATTAAAAGCTAACGTTCGGTCTAGATTAGCCCTACACCATCACTCCTACGGGGAGCTGCTGTGCTGAACATTTCTGTTCATTTCTGAGCACAGTATCAACCACCTCTGTCCTTGACAAGCCCTAAGGAAAGGAACATTTACCAGACTCTATGAGAATGGTCTGAAAAATATCTGGAAATGACATTTTATGAGAGAGAGTGCTCTGGCTGGAAGATATCAGAAGGTTGGTGTCTTGTCTTAGAAGTTCTGTTTCCTCCCTATACAATTGCTGTCATCACAGCACCCCCACCTCACTGTGCTTATTTTAGGAGATGCTTTCTCTGTGCTCTCACGTCAGTCTCAGTGGGGAAGCTTCCAAAAGGGGCAGGAAGGAGCTGCAGTCTATTTGTGGCTGCCACAGCACCTCCTGCACCACGCACTGCTCCGTGCTGCCCGCAGAGCTGCTGAGCGCAGCACCCACTGCACACCGAGCAGTGCCCACACACAGCAGATATCGCTGAGTTTGGGCCTGGGTGCCTCTGGAAGTTTCCCCACATCAACCACATTGATGCAGGTCTCTCCTCTATGTTCATACTTCAAATTTCCATGTATTCCACCTGTGTAACACAGAAGGAACACCTACCATGACAAACTCACAGGGTTGGGCAGCACGATGCTCCCTCCCCATTCGGCTGCTTCCTGGCTGTCTGTGCTTGCAGGGTCTTAGGAGACCTCCGTGGTTTTTTGAGGAGTACCCCTCCTGCATTTGTCCACACATGGTCACCTAAGGACGAGCCAGGCAGATCCTTTTTCCAGCTTGCCAAAGAAAATGGTTGTCCTTAATTAATCAGATAATATCAATGGCCAAGCTGCTCTGCCTTAGCGTAAGCAGCTCTTGATCAAAGGACTGTACGTCTATGATGATTGGACACAGCCAGTGGCTCCTTCCTTCCAAGGGAAGGTCGTGGTTTCCACCACATGCATCTCCCCCCCTCCAAAGGCTCAGACACCCACCTGGGGCAGCCATTGCCCTGGCTGTGTCTGTACCACATCCAGCCCCGTGGCACTCGCTTCCCTTCCCCTCGCCATGGTCCAGCCATGGCCCCACACGGCAGCGCAGCAGGGCTGGCACGCACTGCTCCAGCAGCACAGCACTGCACGGCAGGCAGCTGTGTGCCCAGGAACCTGAGCTGACACCGCACGCTTGGCTCTAATAGTAAAATCAGGGGACTATTAAAGTAGATTATGCACTAATAATTATGCAAATATTCCTTCAGTGAAACTATAAAAATCTCATGAAGATTTAGCACCTGGCTATTATATGGAGAGAAATATGTGGAAATGAAAATGAAGATCATTAACTTTAAGGAGTTAGGGGAATTTTTTCTGCTATCATTTAAACACATGGCTTGGGATGCCTTTGAAGGTTTAACTTGGAGGAGATTACCAGTTATAACACTGAAATGCAGCTGCAGGCTGACAATGGGCTCTGCTTGGAGGAGGGAGGGCAGCAGAGAAGAGCCCACCCAACTCATCCCCTCAGAGAGAGAAACACAGCACTACAGTACTTAGAGAGAGCTGAATGCTGGCATCCCAGACAAGTGCAGGAGCAGCTCCCAGACAGCAGTGAGGATGGAGCAGCAGAACCTTCCCACTCAGCTGCCCTGATCCCCAAAAAAGAACCCAGAACTACACCACATACCGGGAGATGTGAGGAAATGTAATAGGAGCCACCTGAAGGAGCAAATCAATTCACTGATTGCAGCTGGGTTCAGCACCCAGGTCCTGCCATAACAAAGCACTCCATTAACTTGAAAAGCACAGGAACCTCTGAAAGACTGGATACCAGCTGGTGGGTGAAGCTCAGAGGGGGATGGCTATCCTGATGGAAGAAATCAAAGCAAAACCTTTATTTTGTTATGATTAAGCACCACTGTGGGTGCGTTGGCGGTGGGGCACGCAGTGCTGCTCGTTATTTGGCCCCAGCGTGGTACAGCTGCAGCTCCCCGTGCTGCCTGCAGGCGTCTGCGGAGCTCTGAGCACAGAGCGCTGGTTGGGCTCCCTGCGCGACGCCTCGGTGCTCACCTGCTGGGTGGGGGGGAAAGCAGAGCTGCTTCCTTGCCAGACTGAGGGGGCATTGGGGCTGTGATTGGCAGAGCTCACACAGCAGAGCTTGGGAGCTGCAGCCTGACGTGGTGCTGGGTGCAGAGAGTTTGCCTGCTGCTGATGGAGGGGAAATAACGCTGCTTACGAGTCTATTCACTCATTAATAAACAGAGAACACACAGGCAGTTCCTGAGGCAGAAGCAGAGACCAGAAGCAATGCCCCACTTGCTCACTGAGCTGCACTCCTTCCTGAATATTTAAGCTTTCTGGCCCAGTGAGCCTCAGTGCTGTGCAGAGCTCAGCGGTGATCGCCCCGTTCCTGCGGTGCCTGGAGCTGCCTGACCCTGAGTGCTGGGCCGGGAGATGCCCATCCCAGCTGCACTGGTGGGTGCTGAGCTGCAAGCAGTGCCAGAGGGGGTCGCATGGAATCATAGAGCTGCTGGCATTGGAAGGGGTGCTTCGTATGCTTGGGTTGCATCTGAAGGACTTCAGTGTTAAGAGTCACAGAATCGTTACAATTGAAAAAGGCTCTAAGATCATCAACAACAGCCAGCCCCTTCCCACCACGTCTCCAGTGGAACCATTACTCCCAAGCTTCTCTTTGGGCTGTGGCTGCTTTATGCACAGTGCTGTCCCTTTGTGGATCTATCTCAGTGTGCTACGAACCCACCGCCGTCTGCTTCCCACCACCCGGCAGCTGAGCTGCCTCTGCCTCCCACCCCATGGCTGCTGCCAGCACAGCTTTCCCCAGGGGCTGGGGGAGGACTCAGGATTGCAGCCAGGCTCTCCCTCCCCTCCTTTGGAGGGCACCCACTGCACACCACGGGGATTCTCTCCCTCTGTCCAGGCCTGGGCTGGGTCACACACAGCACCCAACGCCTCTTTGTCTTTGGTTGGTTTTTATTTACCAATAAACGGTACTACAAAACATGGGAAACATCTGCTTGAAATACAGACTGCAGTCACACTGTCAGCCTTTAACCTGCTGTATTTACAGATCTCTCCACCCCCTCAGAGGAGCTTCAGCCTCTTCTTCCTCCTCCTCCTCCCCTGGGCACTGCTGTGCTCAGCGCTCTGTGTTGGGGCACAGCAGTAACTCAGCCCCACTGCTGCGGCCATGGGGGTCAGTGCCACCACCGGGCAGAACAGCCGTGGGTCCATCAGCATAGGAAAGAGATACACGTGTGTGTGTGCACATACATCTATATATAAGTGCTTTTAATTATATAGTTGTAAGGCAGATTAAAATTATTTTCTGACACCAGCTGGTATCAAAGGACACACTCCTACCTCCCATGCACTTTGTGCAGTGTGTATGGGAGGTAATTAAGTCTGCAGTAATTATCATACAGGTACTGCAATATGAACAGCCTCTGCTCCTTCACATCCACCCCGTGTGAGGCTCCTGCCCTGCACCCCCGGGCAGTGCAGCCCCAGCACTGTGGGGCTCTGTGCTGCTGCCCCTTGGCACATGGGGGCATCAGGGTAGGTGGGAGGCGATCAGAAGCCCCAAACCCTTCTGTGTGCTGGGAGGGAGAGGGCAGGACTGCCTCTGAGTAGGGCTTCCCTCATTACCACTGGATTGTCCTCACCCCGGCTGCCAGTGAAGGACAAGCTTTTTATTTCTTTGCACATGAAAAGAAATGAAGACAATAATGTATTCCAGAACAGTTCCTCTTCTCCCAAGAATTATTATCAGGGAGCTGGAGCCCTGCTAATTGGCTTTGTTCTGCAGCACCGAGTGGCTGCTGCTGGATGCTCATGCACACAGCCCTGCAGCCCCAGACCCTGTGGCACAGCCAATGAACTTCACAGCAGCACCGGGTTCTGGACAGACCTCCTCGAAGATGAGCACACGGTGCTCCTCAGTGCTGCTCCAAGCAGCAGTGCAGGCAGTGCAGGAGGTGCAGGTGCAGTGTAGGAGTGCAGCAGTGCAGGAGGTGCAACAGTGCAGGAGTATAGGAAGTGCAGCAGTGCAGGTATGTAGGAAATGCAGCAGTGTGGGAGGTGCAGGTGCAGGAGGTGCCATCAGAATGGGCTCTGCTGAGGAACAGGCAAGTACCAAAGACCAACAATAATTTAAAAACCCTTCTCCCGGAACATGCAGCCACACAGGTGCTCAGCTGCTGCTCTTCAAGCTCTTCTGCCCCAGCATTGCCAACCCCATTGCAGTCATGCTGGTGCAGAGCAGTGACCCCGAGAAACTGTGCAGGGAGGGGATGAACAGAAACCCACATCCAGCAGCTGCCACCCGGAGGACCCTGCAGGAGGGTACAGCAGAGGGCTGCTCCCAGCTCCAGCAGCTGCCCCAATCTGTGAACGTGACAGAGCCTTCCCTCACAGGGTGCCTTGAAGAATACAGGAGAGCTGCATCTGGTGTTCTTTGGAATGCTCCATCAGGTGAACCCAATGCAGTACCAGCTGTTCCAGATGAGCTGCAGCTGTGGCGGTGCTCCCATCTCTTAAGGTGGAGGGAGGAGGGCTGCAGCTCACGTTTGCTCTGTGCTGCCTTCAGCTTCTCGTGTGTACAAACGGGGCAAAACAAAAAACGTCAGGGGAGAGTGATCCCTGTTCTGCAGGGACCTGGTACGCATGGAGCAATGTGGAATCACAGCGGGCGAGGAGGCATGGAGGCACCCATTGCACATTTCTATGTGTGTATGTGGTAGGTATGGGCACCAACTCACTTAGCCCTGCCTGTACTCTCACAGTACGTGTGCACATAGTGGCACTGAGCAGCTGCAGGTCTCAGCTCCGACACAAAGCGCCGAGAGCTGCACTCCCACACTGCATCCCACCCATGCAGCCCCAATCCTGCACCATCGCACTGTGCTTATTGGGCTCCTAAGGCAGAGCTCAGCTCTCTGCCACACCACCAACCCCTCCCTGACCCCCAGCACCTCCCCAGAGGGACGCAGCCCCCGTCAGCCCCCAGGCCATGCTTGGGCACTGCTATTTCCCCCCCATTTCCATGCTCTCTCGTTGTTATCTGTCCCAGGGAAATACAGCAGGCTAAAAGCTACTTTGTTGTTGCTGTTGTTTTTTTTTTTTACATACCACAGTAGAAACAGTAACTGAGTTATAATTGTCAGAGTCACAGCAGTGTATGCGTATTTGCTATTCACAGACCGCAGAATATTGCCAATAACCTCACTGGTGGGGACTGACGACACGGAGATACATGCATTCGTGTGAGACCACAACCGATGATGTCTATACTGCATTAAGCACATTCATTGTTAAACACCTTCCAGTCAATTCGGTTCCTTTACATTTGTCATTATAACTTTAGTTTTTTCTTCCACGATTAAGCACAAAGTAACCTGTAAACAAGTTGACATTACACTTATATACAAGTGAACCACGCCGGAGAGTAGAAGAGGTAATTCGGTGGGTGCCACTTAACCTACGTCGATGTGCAATAGATGGACTCCGCCGCAGCGAAGTCACTGCGTGCCATGGGAGGTCCGGGCTGTGGGTGAGTGGGGCTGGGAGGCACCGCCCGCAGCCCCCCCCCCCCCCCACGGCCCCCAGAGCCGCATCCCGTGCTCGGTCATTGCTATAGATTAAAATCTGCAATAGCATTCTTACAAACTGATTTGTAGCTAAGTGATATCGATGCCAAGAAAAATAAAGAATGTCTTTTTATAATATAAATAATTTAAAAGTGCTTTTTTGTTGTTGTTGTTGTCATTGTTGTTCTTTTACTATTAATCTACAAAACCCTGCGGGGGCATAATCTATCCATAGGACTGGACAAGTAGTTCGTACCATGGCACACATGGGGCTGACTCGTCAGGGACTCAGAACACCGCATGCAGCAGCGCTGTGGGGCAGGGAGGGGCTCCCTCCTGGGCCTGGGGGCACTTGGGGGGGCAGGGGGTCCCAGCTACCACAGTGACTGCCGGCACCGGGCAGCCCAGCACTGCCCTCTGCACACAGCTTTGCAAAGAAAGGAACAAACCGACTCCCAGGCTGGAACTAAAACCCCACAGACTGCCCACCAGAGCGCTGTAAAGCATCTTTGTGGTGCATATAGGAGAAAAATAGAGGGGAAAAGTATAGGGGAAAAAAATTATTTGGTCCACATAGGTCCACGTGCACCCTCACCAATACCCTCCTGCGGCCGCACCTTGGGTATGATGCTCTGTTCAGCAGCCCTTATGATCCTCCTGGCAAAACAAAAGCTCCCTGATTTGGGAACAACAGAGCCCTGCAAGCACAGAGGAGCCCCTCACTGAAACTGCCTTAGGATCAGCAGAGATAACCTGTGCACACTGACATCATTTCCCATGGCAGACTCAAATTCAGGATCTCTGGAGCCTAGATGATGCTAAATAAGTCTGAGACAAGCTGTCCATTACAGCCAGCCCCATATCTGTGTGTTTCACTCTTTTTGTGCTGTCTGACAATGAATAATTTCTCTGAGCACCTCAGTGCTCATTCCTCCCCCTACAGCGGTGCCACTCTGCACCCACAGCAGCCCCAGGGGCACTTCATGCAGCTCATTTCCTGTTCTCTGGAATGCACACAGCTGCTGACCCAGAGACCCATTCCCTTCCAGTCAGAGCATTAAGCAAGTCTCATCAGGCCGATCATCCAGCATTTGCTTCCACACCAGATGGGAGCCCGCTGTGCCTGCCCCACCACCAGTGTGGGCTGAGCGCGTGGCCCCCACACAGCCTGAGGGTACAGCAGGGGCGAGGGACAATGGAGAGAGAGCACCAGAAACACATGGAACACAGCAACAGAGAGCCCTGTCCCTGTCTGCTGGGAAATGCATTCATGGTGCCTCAGAAAAAGGAAAGGAGAGAGAGACAGAGCAAGGGGTTCTGCTGCAGCCCTCAGAGACTGCAAAGAGCCGACCATCCACAGCTGCTAACAGTGCTCTTTCCTGAGAAAGTGCAGTGATCAGGAGGGAGCCAATCTGCCAGCAATGTATTCTGATATATATATACATATATATACACGGAGATGTATATACACACATATATATGTGCGCACACCCACACCCAGGTGCTGAAGGCAATGCTGTCCTGGCACAGTGCTCCCACAGCCCTGCTGCCCCCAGGTACGGAGCTGCACACCCCCAGAGAGCAAAGCAGCGCGCGCTGCCAGCCCTGCGTGCCCTTAAGGTACTCTGCTTGTGTAAGACTCAGAGTTGACAAAGAAAAACATTTGTCATTGTGCTTCCACAACTGGAAAAATATCGTTACCCTACGACTATAAATGTTAAGGTGAGATAGGCAAATTAGGCAGTACTATAGAGATGGATTGGTTTTTTGTGACCTAACACATAATTACTATCGGGAATTGTTTCCGCATCACTCCGTATCCCACTGTGACAACAATGGGTATCATCCCACCTATAGGTGGTACTTCCGCAGCAGTTCTGACTGCCAGGGATGCTTTCTTTCTGGAAACCTGTCTGGAATTTTGATCTTGAGGAAATCCTGGATGCACTTCTCCAGCTCCTCTTCGATGGAGAGCTTCTCCTTCACTGCCTTCTTCTTGCCGGCGGTGGATTCACGGGAGCCCGAGGTGAGCGTCCGCAGCAGGTCGCTCTTGCGCCGGCTCTCGGAGTGCTGCAGCAGCAGCACGGGGCCCTTCTTGGCCGGGCGGTCCAGTGTCTGGATGTTGGGCTGCCGCGTGACGGGGCCGCAGATGACGGTCTCCTGCGGGGAGCTGCCCTCCGACTGGCTGTCACAGCTGGACGTCGACAGCTCGTTGCAGGACGTGCCGCTCTCACCCTCCTTCTCGCCTTTGCCGTTCTTGCAGCAGCAGTCGCAGTGGGATGAGGCCCAGCGGGACGGCTCACCTGGAGGGAGAGAGCGTGGTTAGAGCCTGCAGCAGCTCCCTGAGCCCACGGTTCCCCTGGAGCAGAGCCCTCAGGGCCATCAGTGCCACGGTTCCCATAGCCACTGATGGCTATGCCCCACGCCTTGGGCACATTTGGGATGCTCAGCAGGAACGGATGTGCTGATGGTGCATGGAAGTGGTTAAGCAGCTCCAGAAAAACCGAACTGTTTGCGGCTGATGGTTGCGGTGACCGAGGCCCTGTGCACAGTCCTGCTCCCTGCACTCCTTGCGTGCACTGCCTGGAGCCACGCGTGTGTCCAGCGGCACAGAGCACCAGCACAGTGCGGTGGTCTCATGGGACAAAGCATGCAGGGAAAGCCACTGCCTGCCCAGGGCAGTGCTCACTGTCACTGCAGCCTGTGCTCACTGCAGCTTCTTGCTTTCATTGGATCCAATGGAACTACTTGTTATTTCTGAAAGTAACAAATCAAAGCCATAACGCTGAATAGGATGCTGCATCAATGGCATCCATCCTGCAGCAGGAGGGATAAACTGAGCCCTCTCCAAAGGCCTCAACTGGGCATCACAGAATCACAGAATCACAGAATCATAAAGATTGGAAAAAAATCTCCAAGATCACCAAGCCCAACCCCAACACATCCCTATCATACCCTCTGAAACACATCCCTAAATAGAATCCCAGAATCATCAAATTGGAGGTCTGGGAAGCAAAGCGCAGCTCTGAGGCACTCTGCCCTCAGGCCATTCCTTTTGCAGCCACAAGCACAATGCACATCATGGGTATAAATGGGGAAAGAAACAAACAGCTGAAAGCCTCCTCCTGTCTGCTCATTGCTCAACAGTGGAGGAGTCTCCCAGTCTGTGTCTCTGCACCTGAACTGAATTCAAGGCTTGCTTCGGGACCTGCTCTTTGTCTTGTCTGATGAAAGTCAATAATGGCCAAACTGAAATTTCTCATCATTTGCTTGGCTGTGACAAAGGCACGAAACCTTCCACCATGCAGCCCCTGTGCCCACATCTCATCTCACACGGGGCAGCCCTGGCACCCCCAGCCCTCCGAGCAGAGGCACATGCCAGATGCCCCATGCACAGGGCAGTGCAGGGCAGTGCTGGCCCCCCAGCAGCCCCCATCCTGGCAGAGATGTGCACACTGCACCGGTGTGACCGCGCACTTCGGTAATTACCGCCTGCCTGCTCAGTGATGCTGGGATAAAAGGGGCTCATTAATCCCAGCCTGGCTCTGCAGCCTCTCTCCCTGATCTTAGAACATTTCTCTCCTACTGCCTTAAGTATAATTATTATTAGAAGGTTCTGAAGCAGCAGCAAAGCCTCTGATGTGTAAGTGACACACAAGTGCCTGTTGCATGCTTCTCCTCTCCCTCTTAGAGCAAATGCACTGTGAGCTGGGAATGGGAAACCTGAGCTGCTGCATGCAGCAACCCCATGGACAGGGAACACTCATGGTCCGAGATGTGCACGGGGCCTTTGGACTGAAAACAATGAAAATGTGTGGGTTTCTTGTTGATTTTTGTTGTTGTTAGAAATGGTGCACAGGCACCAACTCCAGCACTGCACAGCCCAAGGCAGATACAGAGCTGGAATTCTGCAACCTGAGCACAGGGAACATGGCCCCATGCTGCTCCTCCTGCTCCTGTCCCCCAGCACAGCCACGCTGCTCTGGGAGCGGAGCTTCACAGGAATGCTGCCATGTGTCCAACACCACGCTGCAGTGTGGCTGCAGCACATGGGGCATCTCCTGCCCACCTGTATGGGCTCTGAGAAGTACGATTTGTGCCAGCTCACCAAAACATCAATTACTCAGATGTGAGTGCCACCAGTCCCCAAGGACCCCACAGCAGTGTGGTGTGAACACACAGACAGTGCCAGGTTCACATCTCCATGTGGTCCCAGCAAGAGCAGGAGCCCCTGAGCCAGCTGTGAGCCCACGGGTTCCTGGTGAGCAGGGCTGACAGGATGGACTGTCCCTGGGTAATTCCTTGCCGCTGGCACTGCCTCGTGGAGCTGCGGTATTCCAAAAGCAGATGGTGACTTTGATGACATTTGCACTGGGAAAGCGCTCAGCTCTTCACCACCTCCCTTCGTTTTGACATCTATCTTATAATATTAGTTTTAATACCACACTACGTACAGTCAATTCTCTTTTTAGTTTCAGATCTATACAACTCATAATGTTGTGATATTTCGGAATGAAGCTGCCACAGATTACTAAGATCACCAAGGCCAGCCTCCAGCCTACCCCCACCATGACACTAAACCACTAAATAGAACTTCAGCACAGCGCCCCACATCCCACTCCTGCCCCTCCCAGCCACAGGGCTGAGGCACCAAGAACTACCACACATTATCTGGCAGGTAAATAAAGCCTGGATGGCCCAGACCTGCAGACAGGCGATGGTGGCCCAGTGACAATTTGATGTAAATCACTCGTCCACACACGCACAATGCTTCAAATGGATTTTGCATCCATGCATGAATTAAAGGTGTTGTGATTGATGAGAGACTGAGGTCTAATTGGTGTTTTAATAAATACGTTCTGAGTTGGTAATCTAGCCAGATCAGCGGAAAATACCTCTGTCCAAACAAAATTACCAAGGTAAAGCTCAGGAACAACGACAAATGCTATGCAGTCATTGGCTCTGGTACCAGCACTGGCAGCAGGATGGATGTGCAGCAGATTTATGTGCATTCTGGACCAAGGACTCTTCAGACAACCAGAGCAGGGGAGGCCCCAGCAGTGACAGCACTGCTCTGAATGCGCTCATCTGCACTCTGGCCGGCACTGTCTCAGCTGTCTTCTCTCCTCCACATCCTGCTCACTGCCAAACTCACCACTGGCTTTGAGCTGCTCTCCACAGATGCCTGGCTCCTTCCCAATCCATTTTAATGCTTTTGAAGTTGTAATGTGATTTTACCATATACATTTTCTGATGTGGTGTAAAAGCAGCAACATTTGCTGAGGTCCCTGTGTGGGTTCTAACCATGTGCAGGATGACACAGCCCCAGCCTGCGCACACACATCAGCCTCCCAGCATGCTGCCACTGATCAGTGCTGCCATGGTCATAGAACCACAGTACATTCAGGTTGGAACAGACTCCTCAGACCCGCAGCCCAGCCCACCTCACCATGCCCTCCAACCACGTCCCCCAGTGCCACATCCCCACGTTATGGAGCACCTCAGGATGGTGACCTCCCACTCCCTGGACAGCCGTACCACTGCTGATCGCTCTTTTGGAGAAAACATTGTCCCTAATATCCAACCTGAACCTCCTGTTCCCTTTAACACTCTGTGCTTGAAATGCAGTCCCTTTCCTTTCCAAATACTGCAAGTGGAAACAATATTTGGCCATTAGGACTGTGGCATTTATCTTCTTCCAAGAGACCTACAGTGAAATGAAAAAATGGTGCAGAAGTTTTCTTCCACCAATAGCATTTACTCTTCCTGCCCTCTCTCAAACACCTCCAGCTTGTTTAAGTTGGGTGCACCAGGCATCAGCAGCTGCCATTACAACATCTTCCCTTACATCCAGCCCTGCCTCCACCAGTGTAAGACTGTTCTGTATCTTTATTACTACGGTTCTAATATTTTATCTTAATACAATCCTGTTTCTTAAAATTTCTACTCGAGTTCTGGAAAGCAAAGTTGGAATAAAGGAGCAGGGGCTGCCCTGTCCCAGGGTATGGAGGTGGAGCATCCAGCAGGATGCAGACCCCAGGTCAGAGCCCAGTGATGCAGTGCAGGTGGATCGTGGATTGAATCCTCAGACATTCAGCACCAACGTGCTCCTGCTATCTACTGAGAAAGGAGTTAAAATCCTCCATTAATTAAAACAGAGGTAAAACCATCTAGGCTAACCAATCAGAAAGAACATCCCTCTCAGTGTCCTAATTTTAGAATTACCCACATGAGCATTGCTCCAGACTCCCTCAGTGCATAATGCAAACATTCAGAGCCAGCTCAGTGCCACAAAGCACCACGGCCCCACTGCGGCACTGCCAGCCCTACAGCCCCCCTGCAGGCACTGCCACACCACGGCCCCACTGCGGGCACTGCCTGCACTGAGCTGCTGCAAAACACCAAGAGATGCACACATATAAATACATGCATTTGCACACATACAGGTGGAAACTCACTCCAGTGTTTTCCTCTGTTCTGCCCTTCACCGTTTACATTTGAACTTGAGCCCCTTCTAAAAACTGTTTAATTAGCAAAGACAAAGCACACGGGCAGCCTGCTTCCGGAAGACTTACAGTGCAAATTGCCAACAGATGGTTATGATAATATGGGAGCCACAGTTTCTGAATTTTTAAAAATTAGGACTCATAACAGATAAATGCTCTAGAGATATGAAGGCGTCATGTCAATCTATGTTGTTCCAATTAATTGCAATCAATTGCTAATTGAGAGCTATTTTAAGACTCATCATTACTTTGAACATAATGTGGAATAATCTGTGTGGATCCCTTCGCCTCCTGCAGGTGCCATCGGTGCGGAGAACTCTCGGGACACATAAGCAGAGCAGCCCCAGCAGTCTGCCTCCTGGCAGCCCTCTGCCAAATGTGCAGCTGCAGATTCCAAACCTTCAGAGATGGGGCACCTCAGTCTCTTGTTGGATTTCTGCTTGCAAAGCTTTCCGAAGTGACAGCTCTGATGTTACTGAACAAATACATCTGCCTCCTCTTTGGGTTTCCACGTGGCACCAACATCTCTTTGGGCAGCTGGAGCCACCATCTCCAAGGACACCCGAGCAGTAACAGTGGCACGGTGCTAAAGGCAGGAGGGGAAGGGGAGCCCATTTTTTTTTATTACAGTATGGGAAAGGGTTGTCCAAAGACACATCACAGATTCTAAAGAGAAATTAGGAATTTCTCTTTGCTTTTGCAGACAGAAAAAATACCAAAATAAACCCATACTTGGATGATGTGTTGGCAGTGGCAGCACTCAAACAGGGCCCAGCAGCCACCAGGTGCCGGATGGACACAGCAGGAATGGCATGGCTCTGAGCAATGGCTGTGCTCAGTGGTGTGCTATGAACCATGGAATCATAGGATCATATCATAGAGCTGTGAAACAGTCGGGTTGAAAGGAACCTTACAGCCCTCCCAGCCCCACCTCTGCCACAGGCTGGCTGCCCCCCAGCTCAGGCTGCACTGCTCCCCATCCATGGCCTCGGGCACCTCCAACTCTGGGCAGCAGTGCCAGGGCCTGACCGCCTTCTGAATAAAGAATTTCCTCCTAACATCTGACCTAAATCTCCCTTCTTTCAGTTCAAAGCCATCTCCCCTTGTCCTATCACTACCTGTGCGTACAGCATCGCCCTCTCTTTTCCTTATAGGCTGCCTTTGGGCACTGAATGTGAAGACAAAACAAAGTCCACAGTGCTATTTACACGGCCGTGCGTGCGCCAGTGCTGTGCCACAAGGATGTGTCCCCAAATAGCTTTTCTGGTCACCAGGAACCAGCGCAGCAAGAGGACAGCTGAGTGCAGAGCTGCCAGCAGGGTCTGCAGGGTGCTCCCCACCCGAGGAGTGCTCAGCATCACAGAGAGCTCTGCGTGGCATAGCACAGCAGGTGCCAATACGTAACTCACGTTCTTCGCTGTTGTGCTGCATTTCCAACAGCACTGAACCAAGCTCCATTTTTCAAAAATGGCTTTCTCAGACTGGCACTGCATGGCTCTGGCACAGCAGCCACTGATAACTGGCTGCTGCCACCCCAAGCTGGCCCCACTGCTCCACAGTCCCACTGCTCAGCCCTCGCTAACATGATGGCTACGTGGCAATCAGGGCAGATGGAGGTGGCCCTTCAGGGCTGCTGCTCATTAATTATCTGGAACACAGCTCTGAGAAGCAGCTCTCTGAGACAACTGCACTGAGCAAAGTGGGGAGTGAAGCCCTCAGCACCCGGAGCTGATACTGCACTTCTGCAGGATGGGAGAGCCCTGTCCAGAGGGGCACACACTTGGTTTTTTATGAGCTATTCAAGACACTCTCTCTGGAAGCTTTTATATTTTTTTTTCCTGTCTGAACCTCATAAAACAGCCTTCTGCTCTGTAGAGATAAATGTGGTTTATATGAGAGAAGCGTTTCCAGCCACAGTGGGTTTTGCCTTAAACCCTGTATCTCGCAGTTTAATCTTGCTGTGGGTTAGCTTGGTTTATTTACTGTCCTATAAGTGGAGAATTGAACTTTGGGAAATGAATGGCGTGGTTTATCCACTTTAGCATCTAGAGCAAAGCACTTTTGCATTAAATGAATGCATGCAGTAGGACACCCTCCAGACACGGCTTGGAACAGCCCAGCACTTTGCTCACAGCATTGCCAGCAGAAGCACCAGGCTGATGCAGGCACCCACACCCAGCACTCCAACAAGGGCACTCCATGGGGCCAGCACAGTGCTGAGCAGGTCACTGTACCCCGTGGCACAGCAAAACGCTGTTTCCATATACAGCTTCTACTCTGCATTTGTAGGAGAAAATAGGGTTATTTTTGTTCTTTTCTTGCAGAATCAAATAGATTATTAGAAATTTTCTTCAATATGTTTCTAGTGGAGGATGAAAAAGCTCTTTAGGGATTGTTTAGTGCTTCCTATTGAACTCTATAGGGTTTTAGTGTCATTTAAGGAGAGCCTGCTGCTATCTGCATTATTAAATCCCATATAACTTCTTCATAAGAAAGTAGAAAATCTCAGCGATTATAAACCCAGCATCTCTGCAGATGAAAAATGTTCTCACAAGAAATCTCAGAGCATTACAAATGTATTCAAAATAATAACACCAGAAGGATTTTCTACAAGCCATAATGTGGAAAGCATCAAACACCGAAAAATGGGACTAAGTGTCCTTTGACCTAGAGGAAATGTTGGAAATGGAGCTCTCAGCTCTGTCACGGCCTGATCCTATCCTTGTGAGAATAATGTGAGCATTGCTACTGACTGAAGGGACCTCTGAGGAGCACAGCGGCTCAGCTGTGGCACGGCGTGCACACACTGCTTCTTCAGAAGTCACCGCACTTCTCCGCTGCCTGGAAGCCAGCAGAGCCCATCCCAAGGCAGGCTGAGTTGGGAAAAAACACAGCATCGGATGGCAGCGCTGCAGGGACAGCCCAGCCGGGAGTCTGCAGCAGCACTGTGCTGCCCAGAGCAGGTCAGAGCAGGGCTGTGCCTCCAGGCTCTGCTTAGAGAGTTAAAGTGTCACAGAACGGCTTGGGTTGGAAAGGATCTCAAAGACCACCTTGTTCCAACCCCTGCATCCCAGGACGCGGCTGGCTGAGCTGTGAGGGCACAGTGCTGGCTCGTGGCAGTGCCACCCACCAGTAAGGCAGGCACGGCAAGGCAGCAAAAAGGGACGGAGCGCTGCCAGCCAGGAGCTCACAAACGCTCTGCCTTCTCACAGCTCCCTCACTGCATCCGAGAGCCATAAAATAAGCACCAAAGTAATTTACTTCTGCTTCAAGGCCCCTTTACAGAGTCAAAGTGATTGATGGAGCCCCCATGCACATGACCGACAGCTCCTTAATATTTAACAGCAGTAAAAAATAGTGCACAAACGATGTGTTACGGAGTTGCTTTTGGCCTACAAACACATTAAGGTAACTCTGCGTACATTGCCACTGCTCAAATATTAATCACTGAATAATTTAGGCCGTGAATTTATTTGTTTAAAGAAATACTTCAGCAGATATATTCATCCACTGTAGTGCAAATCCATATTTATGATACGGTTATTGGTCTAACGTGTTTTCCAATATCCTTATTTCGGGGTGTTTACTGTAAGAGTCAAAGCCAGCACTGGGAGTGCACCCACCTCTTTGGGGCCCCACTCCCCCACCTCTGTGCCAGCTGTTGCTCATCCCCATCCCGCACAAGCACTGCACTCACCTGGCAGCCCCACACCCAGAGCTGTTCCCTGCACAAGGAACCCAGCAGAACCGCCTCCCCGCACCCCACGGCACCGCGAGGCTCACAGCAGCATTTTGCTTGTTCCATTTTATTTCTTCATTATGAGCCTGCTGGCAGCACTGGGATGTTCACTTGGAGCAAGAGCTTTCTCCCAGGTTGAATGTGCTGCTAAAACCATCCCAAAGGCTGCTCAGGAGAGAGCTGGAGGTCCGACTGTGGCTCAGAGCAGAGGGCTCTCCTCGGGGCAAAGCTCCTGGGAAGCGTTCCCAGCCTGTGCCAGCACTGCGTCACTCTGACATTAAAATCAGGGCTGACCAGCAGCAACAGCCCGCAGCAGCTCTGGGAGTGCTGGCATGGGAAGCTGGAATATGGGGAAGTATAAGAGGTCCCTGAGCTCCCCCCCGTCACAGCAATGAGGCCGGTGTTCTGGTAGGAAAATACAAACTTGATTTTAGGTCCCCTGGGAAATTCTGCTAAGCAATTTATCATGCAACTGATGAAACTGCTATTTAACTTCAAAGCCCTACATAGAATTAAGGAAAGCCTTGAGTTCAAATGAACAGTGTAATATTTGGCACCTGAAATTATGGTAACAGCACATAGCACTGCTCCCCAGTCACCTGGTGCTGCGGATTGCTGTGGGGGCTGGCATTCAGCGGGTGGGCACAGAGCCCTGCATGGGCTGAGCCTGCAGCCCCCGGGCGATGCCCCCACATGCAGGTACCAGGGGGGCAATAGGAAACAGTGCTCAGCCAGCTAGTGCTGATTAGAGCAAAGCCACCTCACGTTAGCAGCATGAGAAGGAGGTTCTGCTCTCCCTGAGGCTGGAGGAAGGAAGGCGACAGACTCTTTAGGAGGGTCTGAGTGATGGGACAAAGGAAAATGGTTTCAAACTATAATGGGAGATTTAGATTGGATGTGACGAAAAAGTTCTTTACGATAAGAGTGGTGTTACGGGCACACTGCTGAAGAACAATTTCCAGCACCATTGAAGAGATTTGTGATTAAACCAGACAGAGGATAGCTGAAAATAGCTAAGGTGAAGTTGTGCACAGCCAAGCTCCCCGGCAGGCGTGTTTTATTTCAGCCAACCAGCAGTGATGGCAGGAATTCAAGCTTTGCAGGTGCCCAGATAGGAGCTCAAATCCCCTCCTAAGCCTCAATGCAATCATGACACACAAATTGCGTCCTTTCCACATTGCTCAGATTTAGGAAGGATTCGTGGTTTTCCTATTTCAGACATGTTTTAAAAGACACAAACAGCTGCTTTGTGTAAGATGGAATGGCATCCAACAACATTTGGGTCCTTGAGAGTCATATGTCCTCCAGCCTTCAGCTCTATGATTACTGTGTTGTTTTATTGGCTCTTTTCTCGATTAAGCGGAATCAGAGTGACAGTCGTGCACCCTATCACTACTTTCTAAGGAACTCTACAGTTACATATTTTAATTCATATTCTTGTTCATTAAAAAAAAACAACTTTGGTTTTAAAGCTGCTTTTTTTTGCAACCAAATTGCATCCACACTACAGAGTGAGAGCTTTCCTGCTGCAGCTTGGGACAAAGCACCAATCCCAAAGACTGCCATCCAGGAACGGTAGTTTTCCTCAGTAAAACACCTGATTGAGGCCATGCAGGCAGAGATCCACCCTTCCCAGCCCTCCTGTGGCCACAAGGCCGCAGCAGATGCCGGTGGCAGCAGGCAGTGCCCACAGCTCCCTGTGGTGCAGAGCCCTGCAGTGCTGGTGCAGCCATGGCTCGGCCCCGGCAGTGCTGGGTGCTTCCACTGTGCACAGCGCCGAGAGCCATTACTTAATTGCTTTGATCTGTGCTCTTGTGAGATCTGTGCACTGTAATTATATTCTTGCTTTAAAAAGAGTGAAGAGGGAAAAAAAGTGTTATTTTGATGTTTTAGTGTTTGTTTCTCAGCAGCATGTGCTTGAAGGGAACTACAGCGATTTATCTTCCCCGATGCCTGCTCTCTACATCTAAAAAAAAAAATTATGGGAAGAGCTGCTATGCATTTGCATCTCAATTTTAGCTCGAGCAACGTGACAAGGATTCAGCTAAACGCACTGGCACAGTTAGCAAGGAAAGCACCGAAGTAAACAAAACCTCCAGGGATGCCGACGAAAAAAAGCACTGAAACCAGGACCTGCTCATGGTACAGGAAGCCCAGCACAGGGGTGGGACCCCAAGTGCCTAGAGCCAGGCCAGGACCCAAAGGCACTGCACTCGCTGCTGCTGGGCTGAGTGTGTGGTCAGATGCAGAGCCCCCAGGGTTTGTTCCACAATGCTCTTTCAAAGTTTCATCTGAAATGGAGAAAAATCTCATTTTGAATTCCTGCAAGTTAAAAATACTGACTGTTTGCAGTTTTCTGGGGAAAGTGCTATCCAGCACAGACCACAGAACCCACTATGACAGCACCATTTACAGGTTCAGACACCTGTTTGCATTTTACAAAGAACATGCATTGCATCCAGGTCTGGGCCCCCCGACACAGAGCCGTCAGAGTGGGTGCAGGGGAGGGCATGAGGTACTCAGAGGCTGCAGCACCTCTGCTGGGGAGGAAGGCTGAGGAGGCTGGGGGTGTTCTGTGTGGAAAAGAGGAGCTCCAAGGAGACCTCAGCATGGCCTTTGGTGCCTGAACTGATGAACAGGAGAGCGACGTTTTACACAAGCAGATAGCAATAGGACAAAGGGAAACAGTTTTAAACTAACAGCAGAGGTGTAGGCCAGATGTCAGGAAGAAATCTTTCATTCAGAGGCCGGTGAGGCCCTGGCACTGCTGCCCAGAGCTGCGGGTGCCCCAGCCTTGCCCACTGCCTGCTGTCCCCATGCCTGGAGGTGCATGCAGATGTCACAGTGTGATTTCTCCTGCAGATCACTGCACATGTACTTAAAGATTTCACTGCAAGCACCTCACATTCAGAACAACTTCATTTTCTGTTGCTGTACTGTATGGGAACTGCTGAGTCCCAGTCTGAACCACTGATTGAGCACCTGGGAAAGGACCCAATCAGCCCTGTGAGGTGAAGCCAATTTACCTGTGGGACCAGAAGGTGGAGCCTGGCTGCACCTCTCTTAGACCTCATTTAAGGGCTGACTGCCACTGAGGAAGGGTCTCTGGTTGGAAATCCCTCTTTGGTGGAACTTTCCTCTGTGAGCCTGGAATCTTCTGATACGGGTAAGCAATCTTCCTCCTTTATAGAACCTCTCTATTGTGCTAGTCCTTTTGTCATCACACCTTTGTTATAATGCCTTTCTCATTGTATTGATCTGTCCAATTGCTACACTGTACCAGTAAATGCTTCATTCAAGGCTTGGTTTTCCCCAGTGCATCTCAGGACACAGATGTTTCTGCAAAGTGAGATAGGGCATGCAGCACCAGCAGCTATGGGCTGCTTCTGTCAGAGAGCCTGAATGACCACTGTTCTCTGAGGCATAGGGGAAGCAAAGCTTCAGGCACTACTTCATGAAATACCTCAGGAGCACGCTGAGCTTCAGCAAACAAGAAGCTTCTCTCCAGCAACAGATTGCTTTCTAATTCACAGAATGCAAATGCAGATGCTGTTCTTGGCTCTCAACCAAATTATTGCACATGTTTGTTTCTAAAGTAGCAGCATTTAATACAGTAATGATAAAAGGGAGAACAACATCCCACATCTACCTGCGTGTGCGTGGCTTTGTCACTCCTGCATGGCACTACCAAGATCCTAAACGTAAGGGAAAAGCCAAAGCTGAAGAGATCTTGGGCTGCCTGCCTGCAAAGGACAGACTGGGAGGAAAAGTAACACACCCTGTTGCAGTGTGCTGCTGTGGTCCCGAGGTCATTTTGGTAATGAGTTACCCTCTATCCTGCACCACCTCCACTGCTCACAACTCCAGAACTACATCATGGTTGGCAGCATGTGGGGCTGTCCTGATCCATCCCCACATCTGTCCCAGGCTCTGGGCATAACAACACCCATGGCTGTGGGACTGCAGCTACGGCCACATCTGCAGGGGCACTGAGCACCCCCTGCTCCTCCTCCATCCCTGCACAGAAACCCCTGCCTCCGGCTGCAGGCTCTTCAGTACACACTTTTCTAAGGGTAAAGCTAATCATGTGCTCCTATGCTTCAGGCTGTTTTAGTACACCAAGTGTTAACTGCAAGGGTCCCCACAATTAAGCTGCACATAGCACTTCCCCTGGCTTTCTCCCCCAGAGTCAGCCCATGGCTCTCCATCAGAACCGTCCTCCCCAGCCACTCTGAGGTGCTGGGATTACCAAGTCCCTACCACCTCCCACAAATTACATCTTATCAAAGAAGCACTGAAGTACATGATGCAATTACTCAAAGAACACCGTTCTGCTGCCAGAGACAGCATTCTATGCGTGCCATTGAATTTACAGTTTAAGACTAAATACAGTCAATGAGCACCGATGTGATAAATGTTCCTTTGTTTTTTTTCTTCTTTCCTCCCTCTTCCCAGCACTGACTCATACTGACTACAGCAGGACCCAATGAGGGTGAGATGACACCCAGGGAAGCTCAGCAGCCCTGCTGGGGGATCAGCACTCACTGCCCAGAGGCAAAGACCCACTGCAGGGCCCTCGGGCTGAAGGAGAAGCCCCCTCCAGCAGCTCCCTGCAGCAGGTTGCACAGGAAAGCATTCAGGTGGGTTTGAATCTCTCCGGAAAAGGAGACTCCTCACTTCTCTGTGGGCTGCCTTTTATCTGCCTACCTCGATTTATACAAATACAGTAAGTGCATTTGCCTCGAAAGGCTGTTGTGTTGACGGGCGCTGTATGAACCCTAAACATCACTACTAATAAAAATATCAGTTCAAAAATCAATTAAGTCCCATGTAACCAAGCTCTCGGCAGAGATGAGCCAGTTTATTTCTGCTGAAGTCAATTAAGTTAAACTAATTTACACAGCTGCTAATGCCATCCAGATTTCTGAACAGTAATAAATAGTCTGTTCTCTCCTTTATTTAAACAAAAATGCATTTCTTGTTTAAATAGCAGAAGACCTTTCTGCATTAGCTGTGGAGATTTTTGCTTACATCAGATGCTGCCTTATTCATTTATTTTTAAACCAATAAGCTAAAACTGTTCTCTGAATTTTTCACCTTCTGTAATAGAAACTAGACTTGATATGGCCTTAACAAAATCAATGTCAAAAAGGCAAAGTGTCCTACTTTGGTCTCTGACTGATTTCAGGATGAAGGAGCATCGCTGCAGGCACTGCACCGCACAGGGCTGCAAGGAAGGAGCCTGCTGGAGACCAGCACCTGCTGTTAATTACACCTAATGAAACCTCCCACATTTTAAGGCCCTGTGAGATCTACCAAACCAGGTTTCATGTCTACTTTACCAGCCTGAACTACAAACTGTGCCATAGACACAAGTGCTCCACCACCTGTGCCAAACCAGGTGCGCCCCATCAGAAGGCGCTCACTGGGAGCACACACAGCCCTCACGTGCCCTTCAAATTAGGTATTTTATAGAGATGAAAGCTACACCTCCTCACGATTTAATTACAGGTGGATAATGGAAATTCATAAAAATCCCAAGGTAGCATGTATAGATATAACAAGAAACTTTTGACAAAAACATACTAAGATTGAGTATGCTCTGAGTAGAACATTGAAGGTCTGCTTAACTAGACACATCCAGGTTAATTAAATCACAGTTATCACAGTTATTGAGAGCTGCTTTTTTTTTTTGTTTCCTGTTTGTTAGAGAACACACTGCCAAGCATGCTCCCTTGGTGCTACACATTCAGTAATTACACATACATTTTGATAACTTTTTGTTTTAGTCTTTGCAAACTTGGGCAATTGAGATGAGAGAACGTTATATCAGCTTGCATCCTTCAGAAGCTGAGATGCTGCTCTTCGTTTAAAATAAAAAGGGTACGAGCACATTGCCAGCTCAGGGTGAGCCCAGAGCAGCTCCCCAAACACCCAGGCTTCCCCAGGCTGCCAAATCCCAGCAGAATCATGGAATTACAGAACCACGAAGGCTGGAGAAGACCCTTCAGATCCCCAGCCCACCCCACCATGCCCACTGACCACATCCCCACAGCTCTGGAGCACCTCCAGGATGGTGCCTCCCCACTCTCTGGGCAGCTGTGCCAGTGCTGACTGCTCTTTGGACAAGGAATTGTTCCCAACATCCAACCTGAACCTGCACTGGTGCAACATGAAGCCTTCACCTCTCGGCTCACCAGCAGAGCAGCTCTGAGCAGTGACTGCTTTGCTGGGCTGCAGCAGCCCTGCTGCACGGGGCCACTGCTGGGCTGTTCCAAACAGTGTAATAAACTGGCTTTTTGTTTCAGTTAGCAAGATCAGAATGAGTTTAGTTGTGGGAAAGAATAATTAGGCACTGACTATGAAATCTGAAGGGGGATGGAGATGAGGATTTTATTACATTTATCACAGCTATAACATTATCTCCATGCAGGCGATGGGAGCTTTAAACTGAGTTTAAACTCTTCGGTGGGCTACAGAGCAAGTTAATAATGCTCTTAAGATGTGGTGCTGTGTATCGTTTGTGACCTTTATTATCATAATATGGAGCAATTATCAACATGCAGAACTAGAGTAATTAGCACACGTTAACAAGTAAAACAGGGCCAGTGAATGAAAATACATTATAATTACATTAAAGAATCAAAGAACTATAGAAAGCTTTGGGTTGGAAGGGGCCTTACAGACCCCCAGCTCATCCACTGCCGTGTGCTGGTTGCCCCCCACCAGGTCGGGCACCAATGCTATTCTGCTCAAGCACCATCAGTGCCGACCTGGCAGCCCATTCCCCGTCCTTGTTTGTGGTCAGGGGTTGAAGGCATTGGATAACACAAGCGAAGGACAGAGCTGAAGGGCTGAACAGCATGAGTGCAGAAAACAAGGATGAAATTTGAGACCTTATCACAAGTCTGCTGAAGTCCACAAAAGCTTTTTAAGCTGAAGGTCTACTGCGATGCCCGTGGCCTTTCTAGAATAACAGCTTACTGGAATCGATTGCTTTTTTAGATCCATTTGTCCTGAACACTTGCTAGGGCTATAAATGCAAATCAGAGCAGCAGTAAATGGAAGGCAGCTCCCTGTCTGCTACCAGGGGACACGGTCACCTCCACCGCACTGAGCCCGGCAGGAATGCGCTGTGCCCGGTGCTGGGGGGCAATGTGGGACAGCGAGGGATCCACACAGCCACCAAGCATGTGGAGCTGCCCACCTGCATGTTTGCAGGGTGCCCAGTGACCTGGATGGGGAGCATGAGAGTTTGTGTGTTCCCACACAGAGCTTCAGGTGACACCCATGGGTAGGAGGCGGTGCGTTATGGAGTGCCAGCTGCAGCCACCCTGAGACCCACACGTTTACAAGAGGCATTTGGGAGAACCCTCTTCACCACCTTTGTTAATGCTCTGTGCAGCTCTCAGAGAATGACCTGCTTTGTCTTTGCCTTTCATTTGTCCCTGCAGAACTTCATCCACCAACACGTCTTTAATGCATTATCTGTGCCAATGACTCACAGCACAGCTTTCAGCTCCAGAACTTTCCCTTCCAGCAAAGACTGCCCTGCTCCGTCAGGGAGTCTCCTCCCTTTGCGGCCAGAGGGACTTGGAGCATCTCCACCTTCTCTTGCTGCACTATCATGCACTTTGCTATGGCCAACATCATGACTGTATGAGCAGCTACATGTAAGCAAAGTTCTCACCCCCAGAACTGCAAACTCACCCCTCCAGCTATGGGGCACACCGTGGGCTGGGGCACCCTCTGGTCCTGACACCTGCAAACAGGGAGCTGAATGGGAAGTAGCCCCAGCAGCCTGAGTGAGCCCTGGGAACACCTTGCTAGCCTGCAGCAGCTCTGCCCTGGGTGACACCAGCCAAGCTACCTGCTCATCCTGCCTGTTGTTATTCATAGGAAGCAACAAAGAGAATGGCAGGCTTTAAGCAATTCACCTGGGACTCATTAAAAATTGTGCGTGTGGTGGAGGGGGAGGAGGTCCTTCCTATGTATCCAGTGCAAGTAAAAGGAAAGTGAAGCTTTTGCATCTTTAGCATTCAGAAGCCAGCATCCAAAGAAGAGGATGTTCTTCACGCAGCAAAGAAACGGACACAGAATGAAAAAAGACACTGGAAAACAAAGGAGGAGATCACATGCTGCACTGCATGGCCAAGGAGAGGGGAAGGAGAAGGAAAGGAAAGTGAGAATTAAAAAAAAGATTTATGATTCGGTTCCTTTTTAAAAAAGGAATAAAGGGAATCTTAAGCTGGAATGTTTTTGGCTCAGTGCTGAGCAGTTGCTCACCCATGTGCTGGCACTCCTCTCTGCTCTTCCCACTCGTGGGGAAGCTGCAGCCCAGGAGGCAGCACTGCCATCAGTGATGGGGTAATGCATTGCTGCTGCCTGTGCTCACCTGTGCCAAGCCTGGAAACAAAGAGTCATGGAAATTCCAATTGTTAGGGTGAGGAATTATTAACAATGGGTTGATGAACACAGTGTTAATTTTCCAACACATTTCCTACAAACTGTTTCCTTAGAAATTTTCCCCAGAGCCCAGAAAGCAGCTCCATGGAGCCCTCGTTAAGTACTGACTGCTGCTGTGGGACCATCACACTGTGGTCAGGGCAGTGTTCCCAGGGCAGTCTGAGCAGGGCTGATGCTTGCTATGGGCAATGCCTCTTCTGCCCCAGGATGGAGGGGTGGGGGAAAATTCCCAATACCAACAAAAGGCATTTTCAGCCCAGGAACAGAACACATGGATCTCAGCAGGGAGAGAGCAAGCTTAAGCAATGGACTTGGTGTAGAGCATGTGTTTGTGACACCCAGCAGGACAGGCACTGCTACATCTCTTTCTTCTGAATGAGAAAGCACCAACTTAGCAATGAAACCCATGGATAAATGGCTCAAAAATAATGTCATTTTCCAACATGATCTGCACTGTGTGCTGCAGCTCACACACTTTATGCTGAGGGAATGCCAATTCCCCGATTTTCCAGGCTCTGTAAGCTCATAATGAAGAGCACACGTTGGGGATTTCAGCCAGCTGCAGAAGCTGTTCTTCCTCTCTGGCTAAGAGGGTAAAACTACAGCCATGCACTTCTGCACTGTGTGTCATTGGTGTCATACAGAGGCCTGGGATGCAGCGCAGCAGCAGCAGCCCTCGTCCAGCACCCAGCTGCAGGAGGAACCAGGGAGCACCCTTTGGACACAGTTTCCCCTTTCCCAGAGGCACCCACTGGCACATACAACTCCTTTTCAGCCACTTACAGTTTACGACCTGATTTCCAGTTTTCCCCAACACAGGAGGATTTCAGGGAAGGCAGAGATGAGCAGCACAAGAATACAGGAGCTGCAATGCTTCCCTTCTTTTTCAGCCACTGAAGGACACTGGTGGCAGCACGGCCCTTGTGCATCACTCACAATCACTGGGGCGTGACATTTATTTCCATGCAACACAAACACTGGATGGAGGAGGGAAGAGCGACCAGGTACATCTTCTATGGATGGATTCAATTTTCCTGGTAAGACTCTCTGTCCCAACGTCGCTATTCTGGCTTTTAATAATTGTAGTTTGGAGACGAAAAAACACTTTTCTCCTTAAAATGAAAATTCACTGATGATCCATTCAGCAGCTACACAGCTCAGCTCTGCTCATCATCATCAAGAAGCATTTGACTGATAAAGCTGAGTTTAAAAGCCCTGATTAGCACATGAAATTACAGAGAAAAAAAAATCAGAGAAAAGCAGAGCTTTTCCCCTAAATACGTGAACCCTTGTTTGTGGGGTATTCAGCATGAGAGAGGAGGATCCCCATCTGGGGGGAGAAAGTGCAGGGAGATGTTTCCAAGTGTGCTACACATCAGCCCTTAACCTAGCGGACATGGCAGCGTAAGGTGGGAGTGAGCTGCAGTAGATCTTCTCATCTACTGAACAACCAGTGCCGATTCCACGTCTTTGTGCACCACCCCACCTCTGTCCTGAGGCCCGTGCCTGGCACCAGCACCCTGCCCTGCTGCACCCCCCCAGCACAGCCCTGGGGAGCAGTGATAAACCCGGGGTGGTGGAGGTGATGGAAAAGCACCTTTTGTCCTCTCACATCTTCCTGCAGGAACTTAATGAGTGCAGCAGAGCAAGAGAAAAAAGACCTCATTCAGTTTTAAAGACATTTAAAGCCTGTTGTTCCTAATGGATCATCACGCTTTAAAGTCAAACCAGCTCGGATGCGTGCAGCTGAGCTCATCCCATAGCACCAGCAGCTTTCAGAGCTGGTCTCAGAGCGCTCCCATTAAAATCCCATCAAATCATTACCATCCGTTTGGCTGAGGACAGAGTTTTAACCTTACACTGCATAATTTGGGGGAAAACTCAGAAATCTGGATGCAGCCCATTACTCATTCAGGGTATTCATTTGTTCTGCTGCCTTCCTGGCTGTACCTCAGGGGTATCCCCCAGTCTGGACACATGGGCAGGGTCAGGTGCTGTGCCCCTGCTCCCACAGGGTTTGTTGATGACCTCAGGGCCCCAGGTGGGCACACAGAGGCCCCAGTGCCCACAGGGTCCCAATCAGAGATTCCATTCAGGCTCTACCATGCACTGCTACAAACCCACACCAGACGTCCACACCAGATGGGCCCTCGCAGGGACAGGGGGCTGCACAGCATCAGGGATTCACCCAGACCCTTCCCACTCCAAGAACACTGAACTGCTCCATCTAAAGCTCCTCTGCATGCTGCCGGGGTGGTCCTGGCTTTGCAGAGATGCACTGTGGAGGCCCCTTTTAATTTCAGCCCATGGATCACACACTTGTTTGGATTTTAATATTGAGTCTACGTTTCAGTGATTTGCATTTAAATGTGTTGTCAGAGAACTTCCAGAAATCTTTAATAACAAGAGCGATTTGCATTTTAATGTGCACTTAAAGAATTTCAAGAAATCTTTTCATGTGAATTGTGTTATCTGAGCAGTGCTTCTATTTGAGGGGCACGAGAGCTGCCAGTTCATGAAGTAAAAGTCAAACCAAACCATTTTTGGAGATAGCCCAGATTTGCTGTGCTCTGCTTGAGAACTCCTCACTGAACAGTGTGCTCCCAGGGGAGAGGTGGGCTGCTACCTGGGGGGCTGCAGAGCCCAAAGCACTCCATTGCACCTCCATTGCACCTCCCTGCCTGCAGCCCTGCACAGCCCCTGCACAGGAACTGTTGAGCCATGGCCTGAACCACTGATTGAGCACCTGGGAAAGGACCCAATCAGCCCTGTGAGGTGAAGGCAATTTACCTGTGGGACCAGAAGGTGGAGCCTGGCTGCACCTCTCTTAGACCTCATTTAAGGGCTGACTGCCACTGAGGAAGGGTCTCTGGTTGGAGATCCCTCTTTGGTGGAACTTTTCTCTGTGAGCCAGGAGTCTTCTGATACGGGTAAGCAATCCTCCCTTATAGTGCCTTTCTATCATGCTGATCCTTCCATCATTACAGCTCTGGTGTAACACCTTTTCCCATCACACTGATCTGTTCAGTTATTACAGCCCCGCTCCTCATGCACAGTCTGACCCTCAGGAAGCCCCAGCACCTCTGTGGGACCTCCCAAAAACCTTCCCTGAGGCAGCCCCAAAGGGACCCACGGCTGCCTGGGGGCTGGGGAGCAGCACAAGACTTCACGGCCATTTCATCACATTGATCACTGCAAGCAGCATGGCTTCAGAAATCAGGGGAAGACTCTGCACTTCTGCCTATCAGGTTGATCTCCTACGTGTTCTTATGTAGGAGAGAGCCCCTGAGGTGGAAACAAGTTTTTCCTTATACTGGCAGTAGCTTTTTTGACTTGGATTTTTTTTATGAACACCTTGTATGTGGCTACAGATTATGTCAGCAAAAAGTTAAGTTTCTATTGCTGCTATGGTAATAGCTGCTGCATTCAATAGGAGAAATCAGGCTCATAACTAGCAACA
The DNA here is from genome assembly GCF_987193195.1 of Phasianus colchicus. NCBI lineage: Eukaryota > Metazoa > Chordata > Aves > Galliformes > Phasianidae > Phasianus > Phasianus colchicus. The sequence goes on along the minus strand of NC_143450.1, from coordinate 18,065,722 downwards.
GGTGGGAGAACTTGAAGCCCATCACATAGTACAAATTAGCTCTTCTTAAGTGTGTTTCTAGGTTATAAGAACACAGAAAGCAGATCACCCCCCCAAAACACACATACACTCAAAGTACTGACGAAACACAGAGTTCAACCACAGCTCCAATTCATCCCCAACGCCAACCCCACTCCAAAAGGTGGCTCAGACCTCATAAACCATAGCTACAAACAGAAACTGAGCCACCACAGCAGCTGCAGCTGTGTTCAATAAATAGCTGAAAGTGAACTCATATGACTAATAGGTGGAGGACCTTAAGGACCGCTGCACTATTCAAAGCAGCCCTTGTGAGATACCTGCAGCTGAAACAATGCCCACGGGACGCAGGAACACCGTACTGCTGCCAAACAAATGCAAGGCTGAGGCATTTATCAAAAATAAATGACTTCAGGAAAGCAGGATGCTATTTTTAGAAGGCACAGTGCTGCCTGACAGCACTGCCATCAGTTTGCATCACTTCACACAGACTTGTACAGCTGTGACCCTCCCCAGGGGATGTGGGTGCGCACACACACAAACACACACATACACACACATGCACACACACACCGGCTGCTCACTGCAGCCACCACCCCATTCTGTTGCTGCTGCTTTTGCTTCCTTTGGGCTCAGGGGTGAACAGAATTGCTCAGGACCAGCATCACTGCAATGTTCTCACTACTTGAGTTGCGCTAAAAAGCGGAGTGCTCCTGATCTGTGCACACACCCATTGGTAACCACTTACAAACAAGCATGCTTTCCCAGCTTGCAGCCCGCAGCATTGCATACCTGCAGATACTTTACAGTGCAATCAGAAGTTAAAAAGCCTTACATCAGCAAGGTGGGGATAAATATAAGGAGGCAGCACAATTTGTGAAAAGCAACCAAATATTTTGGAGTTTAAATGATCTAACACATAATCTGTAGGTAAGTAAGAATATTTATTTGCTTTCTGTGGGGTCACCCATTGTTTCCAGGGAAGAAAGCTGTCAGTGACTCTAAATGCAGCAGGCTTCTGTTTTCCAGCCAACTATTTGTTCACCAGAGATCAGAGCATCAATAAAAATGAGCAATTAAGGCAGTTTTTGATCATAGAAAGCTTTGATTCTGTAGGAATTTGTCATATTCTTTATTGCACAGAACATAAACAGAGTACTGCCTATGCATGGGCATTGCCAACTCATCGTTTGTCTGAGTGCTTCATGACAGCTGACGTGTATCCTCATCCACCTGTCTGGAGACACAGCCGTGGGGGTTTGGAGGATTGGGGGTGTTTTTAAGAACAAGTGACTGCCTGTGGACACGTGGGTATGTCCCTGTCCCATGGAGGGGAGTGGTTCTGTGTGAGCCGTATGCAGGTGGATGTGCACAGAGCTGCTCAGCGTGGCTGTGAACCATGTACAGCCAAACAGCTCCTGGCAAGCTATGTCTAGGTGGGTTTTTCAAAGTGGCCATGTCACTGCACACAGCACAGGATGTGATGGAGCTGTGGTGACGGGCAGAACTATGGAGGAGCTCTTTGACGAGTACACAAGTGTCTCCAAGTTTGCATTTTCAAATAGGAGTAAAGGAAAATGCTTTGGATTAGAAATGCGGTGTCTGTAAAGGTCTGTAGCCTGCAGGCTGCCTCCTCACAGCCCTGGGGGTAGCACAGCTGCATCCACAGAACCCATCAGGGGAGGGAAAGAGGTAGGAGGGAATGGAGGGGAAGGGAGCAAGATTCAGGCACCAGCCCTGCCTGCATTGCCCTGCATGCACCTGTCCTGCCTGCACCATCCTGGTTGAAGTCACGTGTCTGTGAACGTAGAGCTGCAGGATTCATGGCCAAGAGGCTGATCGCCGTGCTCTGGCAATGAGCACAGTTGACATGCATAATGGGAAATGCAAACCATCAGATACCAGTAACCTTAGGCAAAGCAGTTTTAAAAGAAATGTGATTTTTCCCAAGGAAAACATTCTTTAAGGTTTAACTTAATCTGTTCTCCTCAGTTACTTTGTCTCTTGGGAATAAGCACATTATAACAGCGACGATCTGTACAAGCAAGAAAAGGCATTACAATGCCATTATCAATACAAACCAATTTAGAACGCTTCCCGTATTTAGGGAAGAGTTACAGCATGATTGCAAACAAAACCTCTGATCATTTTTTTAAACAACACTTAATCTGTTCTATAGCCATGGCTCTGTAAAGCTGCGAACAAAAATTACAGCATGTAACTGAAGTTGTCATCACAGCTGAGTAAATGCATTCCAGCTAATATTTCACATATTTTGCTTCTTTCAAATCTATTCAAAGCCACAGCTTTGCAGTCGCTGGCTCTCCCAGGCTGCTCCATACAGCTCTGCCCTGCAGGAGAAGCTCTGGGAGCACAGGGGAGCCTGAACCTGCTCTGTGCTGGGCCAGACGTGCAGGGGGGCGGTGGGTGCAAGGCATCGTCAGCACAGAGCTCTTTCATCCCCTCCCTCAGAAGCAGCAACACAGCTATAATATTTCTGCACCTGGGGGGAGGGCAGGCAGCTGGGGGATGTGTGGTGGTCCAACTGGTTCTCCCCATTCTGGTAAAAACAGCACAGGAAAACATACTGGTGCAGTGAAGAAGCATCAGTGCATGTGCAGTGATGTCAGCTGCTTCACATACAGTCTTGCAATGGCTTTTCATGAAATATTCATTATTCATCCCACCCCCACCAGGACGTGAGTCTCACAAAGCTGCAGAATAGGAGCAGTTCCGTGTGGCCTTCTCTGACCCAGCGGGGCCAGGCAGCCACTTCTTCAGGTGTTAAAACAACCCTGGCACCACTGGGCTGCTCAGCATTATCCCGGCCAGGATAACTTTGAAAAATACTAATTATCAGTAATAGGTTGGAGGCTACAATTTCTGCACTCCAGGAGATCCTGAGAGCCCAAGTGCATCATGGCTGCCCTATGGGGTGGGACGGGATGGGTCCTGGGGAGGCCCTCACCACCCCCTGAGCATCACTGCCTGCTCCAGCCGCAGCCTTTTGGGGTGGGAGCAGCATCTGAAGGCTGCAGGTCTGACAGGCGCTGCGATGCTTGCTGTTTGCATGCAATGCACTGAGTAATGACAGCAGGTATGAGGGAAGAATAAATGAACCTGATCATGCTTCCACCTGCAGCTGTCGGCTTTGCCCTCCTGCCATATGTTTTCATCATCTTTCGTGGAAACCTCTCAGCCGTTATTGCCAGGATGTAAATGTGAAATGCATCAAGGACAGGCAATAGATGAAGATTTATTTTTGCTTGTCCCATCACTTGACCACAGGCAGAGCTCATGCACTCCCAGGTTAGCAGTGAGCTGGGTAATAATGCCTTCTCAGTCCAGGGATGGGAGCACTATACTGATGATCTCCAGAAGGAAAGAAGATAAGGAGATGGGGAAAAAAGGATGTCAGGTGGCTCTGGAGCCCACATCACCTGAAGATATCGGGGGAACAAGAAGACCCAGAGCAGCAGAGTCTCTTCCCTGCTTCTTATTACCATCCTGTGTTAGTGGAGCCAGATGGAAGCACAATGGCACGTGTGAGTGGATTGTGGGGCAGGGACAGTCAACAGCAGCACCAAACAGATTCCACTGAGCAGCCACAGTGAACCACGGGCCCTGGCAGGACAAAGGCTGGCACATGCATGAGTCCTTCTCTGAGCATCAGACATGAGCCAGAGAGCAGTGTGGGAAACGCACGTGGGTGGTTCTGCAGAACACTGCTGGGAACACGGTGCGGTGCGGTACAGTGGAGTGCTGAGCTGCCCTTTCCTGCAGCTCTGCTCCGTGTGTGTCTGAGGGGACGTGAGGGGCAGCTGGGGGGAGGCAGCTACACAGAGAGGGGCTGTGGGCAGTGCAGGGTGCTTTCAATTTACGAGGAAAAGAGATTTTGAGAACATGGTCACGTGTGCATGCACACACAGCAAAAGAAGAAGTGATGAGGAGAGCAATAATAACAGTCAAGAAGTAATTTGTTCTTAACCTGTTCAAAATAAAAATAGCTGGTGTACAAGTTCACTACGTGGACCATCTGCATCTCATAAGCATAAGTTAAAATCCTGACACCATCTGTTCAACTGGAATTTTAATACTGTACCAATATGCCAAATCACAGTTATGTGAGCGAGGATGGCAGTCTCCTCACTCACCCACAGCTCCCTGCCATGCCTACATGAGGCAGGGAGCTAAAAGCAGCCCCTGGGAGCAGAACTCAGTAGCCCAGCAAAGGGGAATGTGCAGAGCTGGTGGGAGGGCCTTCAGCAGGTGCAGGTGGGATGTCTGGGTCTGGTGGGCATGGAGAACACATTCCCTGGATTCTCACAGCATGTCCAAGAGTCACAGAATCCCAGAACCTTGGAGGTTGGAAGGGACATCTTCTGGAAGGGAGCAGACCTGGGGCTCTCAACCTGTCCACATCAGGACGTTCTCCAGGCCCCCCACATCTGCACCCTCCTCTGGGCTCTCTCCAGCAGTCCCTATCTGCCTGCAGCTGGGGAGCCCCACGCTGTGCTATGTGCTCCAGATGTGCCCTTCCCAGGGTAGAGCAGAGGGAAGAAGACCCTCCTTCACCCAGTTGCCATGCTCTTTGTGATGCATGCCCACATTCTCAGTGCCAGAAGCACACTGTCATCCTCCAAAGCTTGCTACTCCAACAAAGCCCTCCCCAAGGAGAGGTCCATCACCACCATGCATGGCTCTGGCCAGCCGGAGCTGCGCCAGGGCTGCTCACTGCAGCGTGCGGTGGGGCTGCTGGGAAGGCAGCACCTCAAGCACTGTGCTGGGGCAAGGAGCAAGTGCTGAGATCCCATTGCAGGGCCAATGGTCAGCACTGGGAATTCAGGTTGAGTTTGAATTTGGTGGCAAAATAAGTTTTGTGAAGTGTCTAAAAAAAACCCTACCTTGATAAATGAGCCCAGCGAGATCTACGCCATCTTTTAACTAATTAGTACTAGAGAGGCTGTTGAAAGCTTTCACATGAATTTTATTGGTTCTAGTGGGAAAAAAATCCATTGCAAAATGGAAATGAATGTAGTACCCATCAAGCCTTCTTCTGTTTTGGGGGGATTTTTGCTTAGCAATCCTGTATAGTTACAAAGCACATATCATGTTCTTTATGTCTTAGGATCAATTTCTTCAAGAAAGAAAAACAGAAACGCATTCCTTCGGCATTGGAATGTAGAATGAATGAAACTGGCACAGGAGAGGGGAGGATGGCAGAACACTGCCGGGCGAGTAAATCTCCAAGACATAGCACATGTTTGTTTCCTGATCAATGGAACTACGTGAGCATGAGCATGAAATTTAATTAAGTTCTGTGCCTCAAAGAAATCTATGTGCGATAGCTCCCTGCAATTATTTATTTACTGTCTGCCATGTAGCTTTTAGCTTTCATCCAGAAAATGACTGGTTTCCCACGTGCCCATCAGCGGGCGGCGGTGAGGAGGCAGCGTCCCACACACCTGGGGGAGGCTCCCGCCTGCACACACACAGCAATCTGTCGCTGGGTTCAGGCACGCTTCAGGCAGGTGCAGTTTGTGCTGAAGCCCTCAGCAAAAGTTCTCTCTGCAGACACCTCCAGCCCTGCGCCCTGCCCCGTGCGGCACAAAGTGCCCCCAGCCCAGTGCAGCTCGGAGTGGCACACAGTGGAGCAGCCGCTCCGCAAAGCCGATGACTTTTTATTTCCTTTTCTTGTTATCTTTCTGTTTTTGAACTGCCATGTTTTCATGCAGCAGTTTTTCCCAAAGGAGATGATGTTTAGATCCAGAATTTGGTTTCAGGCCCCACAGGGGGTTTGAACTGTCAGCTTGGATTGGGTTTCAACAACCTCATCTCTTTGTAGGATGCAGATCTGTAGCGCTGCATCAGTTCAGCTCATCTCATCCCCAGCCCAAACCAAGAAATAGCTCAGCAGCACGGGGTGCAGTTTGGAAGAGAAATGAATGAAAGAACAACATCCAGCTCTGCCAGCAGACACGGGTGCTGTGGGAGCCATGGCTCCTGTTTGCATCCAGGCTCAGTTTGATCCTGGGTCTGTTTGCCGATAGCAAACATGAGCACAGCTCAGTGTATTGCAGGGAATCTATATGGGCACAGCAGCCAGAGCAGCACTGTGCAAAGCCTGATGGAGGAAGGTGAGAGCGGGGCCTGACGCTCCCCACGAACAGCCTGCTGCAGATCTGTGAGTCTCCACAGGGCTAGAACTGTCCAACTTCATACAAAAGCACCAGTTATCCACCCAGGTGTTACATTTAGTTTAGCTGATGACCCGTTTCCACATTTTCACGTGAGTATGCTAAGAGTGCATTTGTAAAAGCTGCCTTCGCCTTCCAGGCTTGTGCTCAGCCTCTGCAATCCTTCTGCTCCTATATGGAACAAAATGCTGAACTTCCCCACACCAATGGTGCAAACCCTGAGCCGAGAAAAGATCAGTAAAATTCTCTTTGTAGGAGCACAAATAAACACATTTTCAGGCTCTCTGATGGCATGTTTTTGCTCGGTAAAGTTTTGCTCTGAGTTTTTGGCCTTCAGAATATTTAAAGTGCAATATTCAGTCAAAATCAGCACGTTCCTCTGGGTTCTATTTCAGCCTGATTTAATTCTGGTGCAAAAATATATTCTGATTCATTTTGATAGAAATGCAATCTGAAGTTCTTAAAATAAGACTCCTCCGAAAAGAGAAGGAACTTTTCTCCAAGCCAGGCTCCCAGCCCTGGCCAAAGGTTGCACAGAGCAGAGCACTGCCGCCCTGCACCCACAGCTGGCTGTGCTCCGCCAGGCACTGTGCCTGCCCTGCTGCTCTCCTCCCGAGTGATCCCATTCTACAAACACAACCCAAAGCTCCAACTCATTATCATGTGATCATGAAATTAAACATCTGGGGCTGTTGGATTTGTCCCAGTTCTCCCCAGGCCAGCAAGATGCCAGACTGAGCCACCCCCAGTGACCGAGCACGGCAGCAGTTGGTGCTCACCATGTTTCCAGGTGGATTTACAAAGCAAGACAGACACCGATTTCTCCACTCTATTTTGGGTAAGGGAATATTTTAGCTGCCTTAGCAGCTAATCAATGAGCTCCTACAAATTGCTGATCACTTTGTTAGTAGACTCAGAAGAAGTGCTAACAATTTCTTAGCAGCAGTAATTTACGAACCAGCTTCCAAAGCCCATGCAGTTCTTAGAGCTGCACAGTGCTCACACCAGCACTCATGTAAGGGCAGAAGGGTATTTTACACGACAGGCAGTCAATACAAAGTGGTCAACAGGAACATGTTCCAATCAAACAATTTGTATTTATGGGTATTTCAACAACATTCATAACCAGCTATTGAAATGTAAGAAGTATCATCACAGCCCCAGGCTTCTCACTTCAAAAGACGTATCATTAGAAAACTAATACAAGAAACTAATTTAGAAAACAGCCTACGTGGTACTGTGCTGTCGTTATCCCCGACTTTATCCATCCAGCTCCTACCAGCAGAGATAAAACCAAGGGCCTCTGACTCCAAAAGAGAAGTTCAAAGTTCTTGCAAAGGCCTCAGTGAGGGCTATTAGCTCTGAAATAAATCCAGTCTCCTACACTGGACCGGTAAAATGAGATGGTATCTTTTGTACCAATCTCGGATACAACATTTGAGTCATCAGATTTGAATCAGTATGGACTTGCAAAGCATTGCAGGTGTTCAGCACTCCTCACCTCACCAAATAATCAGCTCGATTACACCACCAGGTTAAAGCTCGGCATCCATTACTCCTGAAGACTCACCCTAACGCAGCACGTCTGAAACGTGTGAATTGAAGCAATTGGTTTAACATCAGCTTGTATGATAATGGCACAAGTGTTGTATTTTATTCCGATATTAGCTTGAGCATGCCTTCTGAAAACAGCTGGGCAAAATCACTCAACCGACTCAGTCACCATTACACCCCAGAAGCAACTGAAGCAGTTCCACCAAGTCTAACTCCTCTAGGTCTATTTTCTTCCTTTAAAAAAAAATATCATTTTGAGTAAGATTCATAAGAGATTACTCTTACTCTTTTCAAAGATGTAATTTAGATTTTGCTTCTTGTCTCTATATTTACTGTATGTAAGCCTTGAACTTGAAAAGCTGAAAAAAAAAAGGAGAAGAAACTGAGAAAATGTTGTGGTTACAAATTTAAACAAATCCAGGATGACTTGAAAAGAAAACCAAAAAACCAACCTGCTGCAAGGAAGTGTTTGTCTGTATATACAATATGTTGCTGATATTCACTGAATGGCAATATCTGTGTTATGTTTTCATATTTACACTGCTTGCTCTTTCTGATTTTGTTTTCCCTAAGTAACAGCAAGTTTTAAGATTTGAACCCATCAGGCACAGTAAGGCTGCAGAGTGGCTGCTGGGAGAACCCTGCACTCTCAGCTGTGACGTTTTCCCCTCCAGCTCTGCAGCTCCAGGCACCCATTTGCCATGCTGTCCCCCGAGCCACGGTGGGCAGTGCTCCCTGCCCCTACGGCCCCAGACCAGCAGCATCAGGCGGAACATACAGACACACACCTCCATTTATTACAGTAAAACCCTCTGATCAGCCACCTAGAGGAATGGTTCAGTGGGATTGTATACCACTCTTAGCACCCAGCTCGAGCTGCCCAGCTGCAGGGCACAGCGCAGGGCCAGCTGTCCTCATGGCCGCTCCACTGGGTTCCCTCTCTGTGTGCTGCAGCCCTTCTCTGCCTGCGGAGCAGCACAGGACAGACCTTACAGGGCTCAGCCTCCAGGTGCCCCTGCCCGCTGCAGCAGGGCAGGTTGCTGGGACCATCCAACCCGCTGCAAATATCCTCATTTTCTCCCCTACTTGTACAGCACTGAGCCTGCACAGCCCTCCAGATAGTTTGAAAAGACAGGAAAACCACAAACATCAAGCAACTTAACCAGGCCAAAGCCTCAGCCATGGCACTGGTTTCCTCGCATGACCTCAGCAGTCCACTGTGTGCAGAGGCCTGCGGGACTGTGGGACAGATGGAGCAGTGTTCTGGGCAGGAAATCTGCCAGGCTGCCAAGCAGGGATTGCAGCGGAGGAAGATGTGCACCACTGAGATGTTCCTTGGAGCAGCAAGGAAACAGATCTATATATCCATGCCAAACATCTATAACAAACATCAATGAAAATCATACCAAAGGGATGGGAAACAGCCAGCCATGCCATGAGCACTGGGGAGGGACACAGAGCAGTACCCAAAGCCATCCTTGCTGCTTCCTGAACATCACTACTGTACATCACTAGAATGAACTCAGAGCTCTATACCCAACCAATCTTTTTTACTGAGCTTCAGTTTTTCACTGTGCTTCAGTTATCCACTGAGCTGAAGATTCTCAGACTAATCTAAGAATCAGATTTGCTGTTATTGGTTTCCAATAGCATTTTTCATCTATGGAATAATTCTAATCAGACTGACAACCTATGCAGTCCATGACAAAGTGGGAAAGCATCAACCAACACTCAAATGTGACCAAAAAAGCTGACAGCAAGGTTCTTGTACACCCACAAACACTCTAACAAGCGCAGCACACTGCTCTGCACCCCCGCCATGTGCAGACGAGCGTCCATGTGAGAATTCAGGGAGTTTGCCCAGCAAGGTGGACCAGATTCACTGATGATGTCAATAATTACCTGGAAACCAACAACTCTTGTCCAGAGGAAAGGAAGAGTGCATAATTCATTGGATTAGATTCTATTCTGTTATCTTTTGGGTCATTTTCTTCTTTACCAGTTTAAAAACAGAACAAATTACTAGAACATAAAATGGTATCAGTTTAAAGATGTAGGAAAATAGGCGATACTCATGTTCCACATCTAACCATTTGACAGCAGAGCTGTGGGTGTCCCTGTACAAGAGGATTCAGTCTTGTTAGTCAAGTTTCTACCACGCAGTTCATTTATGAGTCAGCCACACGTACATCAGCGATCTCTCAGCTCTGTTCACATGTACTACAGGGCGGGCTGCGGACGTTCTGGCATTCACCTTTCCTCCTGCCCAGCCCCACCCCACCCCAGCAAAATCCAAAACCTACTTCAGAAATATCTCAGCCTCCTAGAATGCAAATGACAACCATGCACCACCAGCATCTTCTTGAAAGAGAAAGGTGAGAAGGGCAAAATGCACCCTGTGCTGGAGGCAGTGCACGACCTTCAGGAGCAAGAGCCTTGTCAAGTCATTTTTTCCTTTCAGAGCTCCACTGCCAGGAATACCTCACAGTTCCCTTGCATCATTTGCAGGTGCTTGAGCTGCTCTGAAAGATGAGAAGTGGCCAGCACGAGGCAAGGCGTAAGAAACCAGGCCAGTTGTTCGTTTTTTTTCACACTTGCTCAGACTTGGAAAATGGCCTCAGGAAGGGTAGGGACAGCCATCTGTCTAAATCTCTGCATTTTTTTCTGTAGTGAACTTGAAGGAGGTTTTCTCAACCCGTCTCCACCTGCTTGTTGCAGAGAAACATTTGTGATAAACTGACGGCTTGACGCTCCTAACAAATCCTCCCTCCCCACGCCCTGGTATAGCTGTCAGTACCTCCATCTTTTCCCTAGTTCTTTCCCCTCCAGATTGAGTGTGAATTTTCTATCTCTTTTCTCCATCTGTACTTCTATATTTGCTCCCTTTTGCCTCGCAGCTCTCCTCTCGCTTCCTTCATTGCTCCAGCTGAGCAGAGGGCAACCGGCTCCTCATGGTGCACCCCGCAGCCGCTGGGAGCAGGGGCAGGGGCTGGCGTGACATGCTGGCATCAAAGTCTCCCCTCTGTATCATGAGCTGCTCTGAGAGCCTGCCGTAATGGGGAGAAACGCAGAGAGAAGGAAGGGATGTGACATCAGGATTCTGGGGGCAAACAGCAAAACACGGTGGGGCTGTGCTGCAGTTTCTCCCTCCCATTCCACTGCCACGATGCACTGCATCCAGCTGTGATGCTGACCTGCTGCCTGAAGCCAAAGCCTCCTCCACTCCCAACCTGTTGTTTTGCACTCTGGCACTCACAGTGTGCTGTGCAGGACTGTCACCAGCAGTCCTGGCAATGCTTTGTGCTGGGATCCAAGCAAAAAGGGCTGCTGTGTAGGTTATGGGAGGAGGTGAGAAAGAGCCTGCCTCTGCCGCTGTCAGGGATAGGACCTGGCTGAGCCAGCCCATATGCTTTAACACCACCACTCCCCAGCATTCACCACTCGTGCCAGTGAGCAATTTTGATTCATTCCATTGTAAAGGTTGAAAACATTTTAAAATGTAAATCCCAGCACAGGCAATAATCCTCATCAAAAAGGAATGTTTGGAGATGGGGCTTTACTTCAAGATCACTGAAATAACAGTAGAGAAAAACATAACAATGTTCAGCTGAGAAACCCAACCTTAGCTGTTAATTTTTTAAAAATTCCCTGACATAAAAGAATCTGGAGGGAAAGAAAATGCGTGCACAGAACTCCACCTGCGAGCAGATGCACAGGCTGTGGCTCCTGCCTACCCACTGCAAAGCTACCACATTTCAAAGAACTGCTTAATGATGGGCCTAATGGACCCGCACTGCCTGTCTCCAATTCCTCCTTTGCCTCGGCCTATTTGAAACTGGAGTGATGCCCAGCTGCACTCCCAGGATTGCACTGTCATCCTGTGTGCAGGCTTTGCAGCCCATCTCACCACCCACTCAGCAAAACAGCTGCAGGTTTGCAGTTCTGGATGCTCCCTGCATGCCCTGCATTTCGGGCAAATCTCCTCCATGGAGAACATGAATCTCCCATTAGCTGTAGGAGTGTCTGAACTTGAACAAGTGGAGAAAATGTCGTACAATATTAATTGTCCAATTTGGTTAATAGCACACACTGTGCCCACGTGAATAGCTGCACGATTTACATCCTCACTGGTCCATCTGCTTTGCTTTCAGAAAGATTTGTACATGAAGAATGGTCTTTATCTTCAAGCCAACCATAGAAATTTGCTTCCTGAGGAGTATTTGGAGCACACAATGTATTTGGTGCATCAGAACACTGTTGCCCCTTTCTATTCTTTCTCCTATGGAAACAGTCATCCTTCCCCAGCTCTGGACTCCCTCAATTGCACATTTCACATAAGCTGCTCTGCAGAAACCACCTTTGTACCTGTCTATCCAGTTGTATTAGGCACCTCCCATGCTTAGGACCATTAACCTGATCACAACAGCTTGATGAATTCATCCTTATACAGACACAGTTGGCAGCTTCTAATTAAATAATTATGACTAAACAGCTGCAGAGAAGTTGTAATGTTCCACTAAAAAGCCAGATGTCAATTTTATTGGACCTCAAAGTTTAAAAAGATATGGCTCTGGAAGATTTGGAAAGGGACTTCTGCTGCCACAGGTGAATGCTGGAGGCACTGTGCTGCCCTTCTGCTGCAGCCCAGCCCCACGCACACTGCTGGTGAGCCCTGCAGCCCAGCAGCAGCTCTGTCAGAGCGAGCAGCAACCACCATGAAGAGTAACAGAGACATCTGGGTCAAGATGCAAAAGAATCACAGTCCTTGCTTTGCCTAGGGAAGGATCCTTCGAAAAACCCATCTTTGAAAAAGCGTCAGTATCAAAAATCCACAAAATTGGCATGAGCCAAATACAAAACTTATTGAACTGGATAAACCTTTCCAGGAACTTGTATGGGAACTGTTGAGTCCCAGCCTGGACCAGTGATGGAGCACCTGGGGAAAGGACCCGGTCAGCCCTGGGAACACAGGTGAAGGCAATTCAGCTGTGATTGGAAGGACTGCAGCCTGGCTGCACCTCTCCTGGACCCCATTTAAGGGCTGCCACTGGGGAAGGATCTCTTTCTGGAGATCCCTGTTTGGTGGAGTCTCTCCTGCAAGCCTAGATCTCCAGAGACATGTGAGAACCTCTACTTTTCTTTGAAGTATCATCCTATCTGCACGGGCCTCTTTGCTGTTACTTTCCCACATCGCCCTTCCAGCATGTTAAACTTTCCCATTCTAACAGCACCTTTATTGGATTTGGAGTTCTCTGCCTTAGTGAGAGAAGATTTTGTGAAGCTTGTTGAAGTTTTACTGTCCAAAATTTGTGATGTTCTTTTTATCTTGGTACCTTAACCATAATGATGTGGAAGCAATGAGCAACCCTTGAAGGCAACAATATGAGTAATATGGAAGTTATTAGTCCATGTTTCCTAACTGGTGTCAAACCTACTTTCATCCTCTTTTCAATTAGCAAAACACTGGGCCTATTAAAAACTTTTCTGATTTTATATTTAAAAAATTAATTCTAATTCATATATCTACATGAATTATTCTTCTCTATCTTGCACAAGGCACCGATCTTCAAACATACAATGGCCTGGGTTGAAAAGGACCACAGTCATCCATCCCTGTTAGCATATAAGCAGATCCAAGACCTTTGGACCTTCTGATGAGAAATCCATCTAGAAAACTAATTTTAAGTAAATCTATGCATGTCAAAAATACATATGGCTTCTCAGGATGCTAACTTAAGCATCATTACATAAGCAGATTAGGGCTGCCTGTTGAGCTGAGACACGAGGAGATGGCACTGAATCCAGTATTACACACAAGCAATTCAATTCCTGATACATCATCTTTCATCTAAAACTTTTGTCAGCTCTCCACATTACCAAGCCTGCCAAATGTAAGTGTTGCACACAGCGCAGTAGGTCTGCAGGCTAAGTAATTTTTGTCCCTCTTTAAATGCTTTTGCCCAAAGCAGCAGCTAGCTAAAGCCCATTTGTACAAATGACCAGTGAAATGTTCCATTCTTCACCCTCTTGAGATGAAAATGGAGAAGAACATCCTCATGAACTTCTTGCACATTTATGCATAGCAGCTGAGGAATGATTTTCTGATATAGGAATATAGAATCAAAATCATCCTCATGTTTCCATTGGTAACAGTGCCTCTACCTGAATATCAACTTAGAAAGTTAATGAGCCTGCTAGAACGATCAGCTAAAATTACCACAACAGTATGTGATCCGATGTGATTGCAGTAAGCAGGGCAGATACTTCTCATTATGAGGACTGTTTTTCATAGGCATGTTGCATAACAGGGCAGAGCAGCTCGCCTCTCTCTGCTCCAAGCCCTCATTTCAGAGAACATCAGTTGGATCTGAGAAGGCTCCCTGTTGAAAAGCAGCCAGGGGGACAGGATTTTGTTTTCCCTTCCCTGCATGTAAGTGTGTCAGGAGCGTTGACAGATGGTTTGCTGGCTATGCTTGACTATTATCAAGCAGCTATTACCTTTGTAAATTCAATCCAATTTGAAGGCTTTCTGTAAATAAATCTGCAGCGCGTTTGCATGGCTTACATTGCATCCTGCTTGCTCTCAGGAAGTGTGCAAGGCTGTCAGATGGCTGATTTACACAGCCAGAGACAGCAGCATCCTTCAGGCACAGGGATGGGGTGCTTTTGGCAGTCTGTGCTGCCACCTAGCCAAGACCAAGCCACAGAGTTCAGCCTGGCCTTATAGTTTGAAAGCTTAAACTGAAGCATATCACCTCACATCAAAATAAAGCTCCAATCTGCAGCAGATACAAAGAAATCTGCACTTCTCGTGCTTTGCAAACTGCACAGTCAGCAGAAGAGACAGGTTTCAAACAGGCAGTTACGTTTCCCTCAGAAATGCCTCGTACTTACGGTAGAAGACGTATTCAGTGTAGCTGGACCAGACCTTGTCATCAGTGTACTGATTGACAAAGGACGCCGTCACAGAGGAGTTGCAGGCCACCATGTGGAATCCACACTCAGATAACATGTCAAAAGCCCTCTCCAGATGCTTGAACTTGAGATAAAACCTGGAGGTGTACCTTTCTGGAGCTCTGTCTGGATCTCTGCTTTCATTCAAACTTTCTCCAAAGACCTCTTTGACCAAAGCGATCCTTCCGCAAACCAAAATCCTTGGGACCCTCCTGAATTTGGCATCTGCTTGGCTCTCCCTGCCAATAGTGCATGACCCCCGGTATCCAATGGTAATGAATCCCCACTTTCGATCTGATGGTAGGAGAGATGCAGGGGGGCATATTCTCGTGTCACTGCCTTGGGAGACCTCTTCGTAGTCACTGTGGCAATAATCATCGGGGCTTTGCTTGCTGTCATCAGGAGTCAGGAGTTTGACCAAGTCTGGGAGCTGGAAGTACTCAGCCTCCCTCTTGAGCCTTCCCTTTTCAGGGAAGTGGTCAGGCAGAACAACTTGCTTGTCCCTGAGATAGTCCAGAATATAGCGAAAAAGGAAACCATCTCTGTCAATGAAGAATCTTCCCTTGGAGTCCTTGGCCAGATCATTGGCTGTGTCTCTTTTTGGGGTGAACATTTTCCACAGCAAGGAGTGAGGGGTGCCAACCAAGGTGGAGTGGCGAGTGAAGTAAACCTGGCCACCCACATTTAGCTCCACAACCTCCGGGAAGGATTGCAGCCCAGAGCCCTGCTCCCGGGCAGGGAGGTAAGTCCTGCAGTTGCCACTTAGTGCCATTGTGCTTTAAAAAAGAAAACAGCAGCACGGAGCAGGAGGATGGTCAGTCACATCAAAGTCTAGAATAAGGCTCCCAGTATTAAGGAGAAATGGGAGGGAAGGGGAAGCGAGGAAAGAAAAAAAAAAAAACCCAAAAGGTATGCCTAAAAAAATATTTGAATTGTCCATAAGTAATAGCGTGATAGAAGTGTCTTATATCCTAAGCCATTGGGGCTGGAGAGAAATCCCTTCATGAAACACAATCATATCATTAGATCTTCCAACAAAGCCATCAAAATCAAGGTCAAGCCCAGCCTACGGTAATTCACTGGTCTTCTAAAAGGGAAAACAAAATAAGATTCAAATTAACCTCTGAAGCATGCCAGCAATTGCAATAGAGAAAAACAACTCATTCTAGGAAGCTGTTAGCCTTCCTGCTAAATATGTCTAATTTTTCCAAGTTCTCCCCCTTCTTTTTCAGAAATGCTAATCAATGGAACGACTTGGTGCGATCCTGCAGTTTAAAGAATACACATAGTTTATCTTCAAACAAACATCTAATTTAAACATGCAGATGAGACAGTGAGAACACCAGCTCTTACCTTGGTTACAAATAATGCATAGCTCTTGTAAAGGAAAGCAAAATTTCAAGACACTCAGAACACACATACAGGCACATAGAGTCCAGATAGTATCATATCCGATCCCAGCAAGGGACAGCAAAGGCAAGAAAAGTGCTCTTAACAACATTCATGTAGATCTCGAGAGTTAAACCGAGTCGCGAAAAAAGTTAACCGTGGCAGGTGATGAGAAAACAATACACACAGCACAGAGGGGCAGAAGGGGAAAAAAAGCACGAAAATCCCAAATAAATCCGATCGGGTTCCTTGAGAGCGGGGAACGCGCTGCGGGGGACGCTGCCTCAGATGACTTGCAGAAACCCCGCAGCCCGCGCTAAGGGCTGAGACGCTCCAGCGACTCCCGCAGCCGCCCGGGCAGCGCGGAACGCGGCTCCCCACGTCCGCCCGCCGCTCCCGCGCCCCACCGCGCCGCTCTGCTCGGATCCGCTCCGCTCAGCGGCGCGGGGACGGGAGCGCGGAGGGCGATGCCGATTGCATCATCCTAAAGGAGCCGGGACCGGAGACGGCGCCAGAAGCCCGGGCGGCGCCAGCACCGCGGACAGCGCCGGGCCGCGCTCCGCCGAGCGAGTTGGCCGCCCCCGGGGCGCCGCCGCCGCAGCCCTCCGAGCCCGAGTTCAGGTAAAGTTCCTCCCGCTCCGCTCCTCTCCAGGCGGCAGCTCCCGGCCCCTGCCCGCCGCCGACACGTGCCGTCCGCGGCTCCGCGCAGGCGAGGCGGTGATTTCACCCGGCGACGCAGGCGGGCAGGGTGGGAGCAGCCGGTGGGTGGGCGCTCCCGGCACGCTCGCCCGAGGCTCTCCGGCAGGAGCGCGGTTTTATCGCGCTGCTCGCACTCCTCATCTCCCCAGCAGTGACCCAGAAAGGGCAGAAGCCAGCAACGAGGCGCCGTGCAATTACCGCGGGGACGGCAGGGAGGAGGTGGGGCGGTTTGGCAGGAGCGCTGCAGGACTCGCTTCGTGTGCCGGACTGTGATGGGGAGGGGGCAGGACGGGGGCAGGACGGGGGCAGGACGGGGGCAGGGGCTCCCGCCGCGCCCCGCTCTCCTCGCGGCCGTGGCCGTGCTGGCACCGCCACCTCGCGTCCAGCCCTGGCCCTGCTCCCGGCTCTTCCCAGCCGCTCTTACCAGGGCAAAAGCTGCGGGAAAGGCGAGCTGAAGAACGCCGGGAAAATGGGCTTTCGGAGCAGCGGGCTGCTGCTGCCGAGAGTGGGCTGAGGCCGCAAATCGGGCACCCTGGGCTCTCCTCAGCGTGAACTACTGTCTCGGGTTAAATAAACACGGTATGCAGCATAAGATGAAAGGAAGTGACCGGGCTGCTCAACTGGCTCACAAAATCGGCACCATAACGTGCAGTCACCGATGATTTCACAGATAATTACATAGTGATATCAGAAAAGTTCAGTGTATTTTGGCATGAAATGGGGATACTCAGAATGATGAACATATGATAAAGAGCCCTGCGTTCAAAGAAAACCCAGCGGGGAAGTTTTAGAATGAAACCTTTGTGCATGGAAGTTACTGAGCTGTCAGTTTCTACTGGCTGCACTGAAGTTGCAGATACTTCAGGAGGAACGAAGGAAGGGAGGGAGGAAGGAGGACTCTGACTTAACAGTACAGTTCTATAGCCTGAGGGAGGAAAGCACTGATCTGTGTACTTACAGTTTCTCAATTTCAAGCCTGATAGTTAAATAGTATATCAAACCCTTGCTTTTTGACCTTAATCAATTCATTAATTCAGAAGCAGCTGTGAGGCTCGTGAGCCAAGGTTCTGTTTCTTACTGCTGGACCTGACTTTTAATTTGCAAACCAGCAGAATATGGGACTGCTGCAGGGGCTGTACATTGTATCTCAGAAAAAGACAAAGTTCTGTGCATCTTTACTTGCTGTTCCCACACACCAGCTGAAGAAGAACTTGTCAGTGCTGCCATAAAGTTTAGAATGAGGATTTAAAAAGGTTGGTGTGAGGACATGTTAACTTAGATGCCTTCATCATATGTTTAAGTCTGGGAGAGTCAAAGTGTACAGGCTTTAACATCTCCATGACCAGATAGATGAAATGATAGGCTTCCTTTAGGATTTAAACTCATTAGTGCTGCCTTGGTTGACAGTAATGAGTATTCTATCAGCTTTTTCAAATACTTTAGTTATTAATGTTAGTTAATATGATTTAATAATATCTAAATCAATTTTCATAAAGCCAGTGCTGTCCTATTGGCAAGGCTTGGAGAATCAATTCACTGTGCCCAGTAAAAAATCGATCCTGTCCAAACAAACTGAAGTCATTTGAGATCACATGGCATGATTAAGATCTGAGTCCCCAAGGGAGGCTGATAGGATCCCCTGGGCAGAAGTCCTTTGGGCAGTGGAAACAAGGCAGGCTCGATGTGCAGGCAGCAGCATGGGGATGAGTCTAATAGAGAGCTGTGATTCCTGACGAGGTGCTGTGAAGTATTCTGACATCAATACTGTGTGATTAGTGAATACAGACGTATTTAAACTCCAAGTCTTTTTGAAAAATTATAATCAGAATTGTCCTTTGAAAAGAACAAAAACCTTAGAATTTTAATCACAACAGCTTCAGAAAAGCATCTGCACTTTTCAAATAATAAATGAAAGGAATTCAACTCCTACCTTTATTTCTTTACACAGGATGTTCCAATCATTTTACTGTAATACAATTTCCTTTGATGCAGTGATTTCAATTGTAGAAGCATCACGTGATGCTTCCTTGCTAAATAGAAAGCAGTGGCCAAATCCATCGAAATGCTGTCTGAGACAAGTGAAACTTGAAAATCTGGGCCAAACACACCAGTGACCTAAATGTAAAATATGTGTCAGCACCACACTAAGGACCTTACCTATTCAGCTGCGAAACTAAAGCAGCTCATCTCAAGTGCAGTTATAGTTCTGTGATGGAAAAGAAAAGTGGCATCTATCAGAAGGAAGAGGATGAAGCTTGTCCCACTTTTAGAGATGCCTATGTAACCTTCGATTTAGCTGGGGAAAAATTTAGCCCAAGCTTAAAGCGTATGTTCCAAAGGTCACAGCAGAGCTATGCTGAAACCCAGCGCAGCAGTGATATGACATCATTCACAGGTTTGAGGCCCTTCCGTATGACAAAGTGCTATGTTAGCACTCCAGCTTTCACTAATCATGGGACTACTGACTCCATCAAATTCTGTGGGTGCTAAAATAGGGTCGGCATCTTTAAAGAAGCAGCAATGAATGTTAGGAAGGGTAGCACTCAATTTGGTCTCTAGTAGCAATGGTACGTACACATCTCACCTTCCATCTCACAGTGCAAAAGCACAAGCTGTAAATACCAATCAAGCCACCCACACATAATGAGAAATGTAGGAGCTGTTTATCAGCATTTAGCTGCACCACAATGAACTTTGAGGCACTCAGGGACACAGCAATAATTTCTAGTGGAAATTGAAGGAGTTATTCTGAGAAGAAAGAAATATTGAAGTTCCGGAGCGATGCTCTGATTTGGAAATCACTTCACGGTGCCACCCAAGGAGCCTTCAGCCACATATTTTGTAACTGCCAGTGCTCCTCAGCAGCCTCCTGTCTAAATACCAAGACAAAGCAACACTCCACCAGGGCAAGGCTCAGATAAACCACAGAAAAGAGCACAATTGCTGAGGAGAGTGGTGTGACAAAGGGAAGCAGAAATGTATGTCCTTAGCAGGTGCTTTAGGCTTACTGTCAGAGCACTGTAAAGGGACACTGGTTCCAGAGAAAACCACCACCAGATCCTGCAGGCAGCTGGCAGCACTTTCAATCCAATCTCAATCCATAGCTACAGACATTAACCATGTTCTGGTAGGAACAGTGCTGAAGCAGAGACCTTTAACTTAGATGCTTTCATGAAAGATTTCTAGTACTTCTAGAGTAGAGCAGTCTTCACATCCCTCAGGCACCTTGAGTTCCCTAGAACTGAGCCAGGCAAGAAAAAGAATAATAGTGAGATAAAATAACGTTATCCACCAACCAGCAATGTGAATTACGTACAGTGCAGATCTCATCTGCTGAAATCCAGCAGTGTGTGTGAAGTCATAACAGATCTCTCACTTTGCAGAATAAGCAGAAAGAAACACTAAATGATAGAATCTCCCCAGAAAGAGGTCTGCTAGCAAAAGAATGAGTGCCATAAAGTAGGGTTTATTACAAAGAACATGATAAAACATTATACAGCTTTGCCCTTGATCTTTTATTTATTACTCAAGTGCATAATGCATTTTCATCAAAAAAAGGCAGAGGAAGAACAGCTTTCATGGTTGCTCAGTGTGTAAGCACGGGCAAGCTTAAGCAAGTGTAAGCAAGGCAGAGAATTCAAACAGAAAACATGAGACAACATATTTTTTTCCCCTATCATGTAAGACAGAATGTGGGCACAGCTTCGGTAAAGAAAACAGTTTGTAGCTTTTAAAAGGCACCAAATCCAAAGTAAACTCATTGTACAAAGTGCTATTTTCAAAGGTGGAGCATTTTAAACCTGCTGGTTAAACTTCATCATCAGTGGATCATCTCTGAGTGTCTTATAGGCAAAAACTTGTGAACTGTGAGGCATGAAACTGATGCATCTCCTTAACTGTCTTGAAGCTTCCCTTTCATGCAGTCCCTCACGAAATCATTTCTATTTTGCTTTACCAGAAAATGAAGGGTTCTCTCATCTGCACAGCTCCAAAAAGAATATGTTGGTGGAAAAGATGATGACAAACTTCAACCTGTTCCCATTAGCACTGCCGACCATGATGCACTTTCTAAGTCATGTGAATAGGAAATGGTTGAGTAAGTGCAATGTCTTGCCTTCTCTTGGACCCTCAGGCCTGTACCAGACTACACTCTGATACAGATGAGCATGAATTTGTCCTGCAAAGCTGAAGCTGACAACTAATACCCTAAAAATATGTTGAGAAGCTCAGTGCAAACAGAGAGAGATAATTAATGAAAGCTCAAACCTAAGCTGAGAGTAAATTCTAATAATCTAAGCAAATCCAAATAGATTTCTAGCCAAAGAGCATTTCACCAGCAAATCACAATTAAACAGCCCACTGCTTGGGATTTGGGTCTCATTTCACTGTCTAGTGAACTGCAACAAAGTCACACAGTTCAGCGAAGTGGCACTAAGCCATCAACATCAGATGTAGCCTGCACACTCTACAGGTCTTCCATGAAAGCTTGGATCTTCTCAGACTTCAAACACTAATTTACCTAAAGTATAAATCTGTGGGAAGCAGCTTATACCACAGTCACTGATCTGTGCATTATCTGTGACTATAATTCCCCCATCATTATTTCATTCAGTTCTACAAACATGCACGTTTTCTGTGAGGCTGTTCTCAGGAGATACTGCATACACTGCGCCACAAGTTACATTTTTGCGGAAGCTTATAACAGAACTGTAATTTAAATACAGTAATCTCACTAGAAGAAGATTATATCCAAGAGTTTGTAACAAAATAACTGCAATTGTGTCCAAAGCCACCATGAATTAAAAGAAAGAAAGAAATAAAATGATTGCAATAAAAAAATAAAGGAAAGAAAAGAAAAAATGTACTTCAAAGCAGGGACTCACATTCGCAGAAGTATGTGTGCCCAAGTGGCAAGCAACGAGATTGCAACTGTTGATGTATGCACAACTAACACATTTCTAAACCTCACTGCTGTGTACCTATTCAGCAACAACAATAATGTGGCAATTATGACTCATTTCATTCAGAAGTTTCATCTAAACTACCTCAGTTGGGCTTCTCCCTTATTCTGTCTACAGCAAAGCCCATCTGGGTCAACATCTTTATTTTTTCCTGCACTCTGCATCAGTACCTTAGGTAGTTAATAAAAACAAACTCTAATTAACAGCCAGCATATAACCTTTTCTCCTGGACAAGCATGAAAAAAAGGAGCAAAATGATGGAACTAGATGGATAAACAGAGTGACCAGCAAAGACTGGGCTGTGAAGGAAGGGAGCTCCTTCATATTAGTCTCTTCTTTAGTCCCCCTGTCCCTCTTCTTCCATTTGTCACGTAACAGCACCTGCAGACCTTTTCCTCAGCTCTCTCCCAGTCCATGGCAATTTCATCTCCATCCTGGGCTGTCTCAGTCATTTTTTTCTCTTAATTCCACAGTAACCCTAACTCCTGCAGCTTATTCAAAGGTAAAGATTGACAGCTGGTCTTTACTAAAGACAAGAAGCTCCACGGCTCTAGTATATGTTTCATTTGGCCTCAGCAGAATATTCAATTTATTTGATTGAATGCCAGCAATTACTTACTTTTCTCTCAGTAGCATCATCACCAACAAAGTCTGTTTCACACACTTTCCCATTCATGCAGTGAGCAGCACGTTCTATTCCAACTGGGAGATGAAGGAAGATCCCAGGGAAAGATACTGAACCTGGAGACAAAACCACCTCATGTAATTAAGCTCTGGCCTTGGAGGAAAAAAAACAAAACAAAACAAAACGCAGAACCAAAAAACCAAACAAAAACCACCGCCTTCAATGGACAAGGGCTGAGGCGCATGGCACATGAGCCCTGCTGCATCTCTCCACAGGGTGAGCCCAAGCCCCAGCCTGGTGCTTCCTTGTTCTTGGGCAATCACCCATTAAAGTGGTTCTCACCACCTCTCCTCACTGCTCGCACAGCTCTGCAGACTGAGCTCCAGCCACACACACAGCAGGGCCATGCAGCATTGTTGTGCAGCACTGCCATGCACCATTGTTGTGCAGCACTGCCCTGCAGCATTGCTACGCAGCATCGCATTGCCTTGCAGCATCGCCGTGCAGCATCACCCTGCAGCACTGCCGCACAGCACTGTCCTGCAGCATTGCGTGCAGCACTGCATGCAGCATTACACTGCCTGCAGCATTGCACTGCCTGCAGCATTGCCATCCTGCCCTCCATCACCCCGTCCAGCTCTGCGTTTGCTGAAGCACAGATTGGGGTTTTTTGGGGTGCTGCTCACCCCTGTGTCTGCCCCACGGGAGCACAGCACAAACCGCCCGCTGGGCTTCCGTGAGCTTCTCACAGGTTAACGCAGATAAAGGGTTTGTAACCAAAATTGAAGAGTTTACATTTCACTGGTGGCTGCACCAGGGGAGAACACGAGATGTGGCAGTGATTTGGTGCGTGGAGCCCGCAGCTCACCTCGCATCAGCTCCGCTCTGCCCCACAGCCACGGGCAGCAGGAGCGGCGATGCAGAGCAGCGCAGGAGCTCGGAGCGGACACAGCCGGGGGTCACGCGCGTTCGTGAGCCGAGCATTTGCTTCCCTTCAGGTTTTAGACAAAGCGGTAGGAAATAGAAGCGAAGCTTCGAGGAGCCGACCGAACCCAGCAGAAGGAGCTCCACGACACCAGTGGCCAGCCGCCATCTTCCCGCCGCCCCGCGCCTCGTTCCCAAGGCAACGCGATACTTCGCGGGCGCCACGCAGGCAGAGGGCGGTGCCGCGAGAGGCGCGTGCTCAGCGGGGGGCGCCCCGCCGCCTCTCCTGTGCGCATGCGCGAGGTCACTGCCCCGGAAGTGCTCGCGCGGCGCGTTGACACGTCGCAGGGCCGGGCGGGCGCGGGCCGCGCTGAGGCTGCGGGAAGCGCGGCGGGGCGGGCGCCGGGCAGCGCGGCGGGGATAAGCGGCTCCGTCCGAGCGCAGCGGGGAGCGGCGCCTGGAGCGGCTCCTGAGGCTGCGGGAGCGCCCCGAGGGCCGCCGCCGCCCGTGTGGGGATCCGCGGGCTGAGCGCCCCGCAGCTGGCGGCGATGTCCGGGTTCGACAGCTTCAACACGGAGTTCTTCCAGACCAGCTACAGCATCGACGAGCAGGCCCAGGCCTACGAGTACGGCGGCGGGAGGCCCTACGGCAGGTAGCGGGGCCTTCTTTGTGCTCATCCGTTCGTACGTGATGCCTTCCTTCTTTTCTGCGGCTCAACACGCGTTGCGGATGCGCGTTGAAGTCTGTGTCACGCAGTCCGTGGCTGCAGCACCTCGGCAGTTCGTTTAGGGATGGGACGTGGCTCTAATGAGGCTGTTCTTTAATTAAAAAAACGCGCAGCAATATATAGTTTTATGTGCCTGAGATCTACAAGGAGAGCATTCCAAAGGCAGCATAAACTGACTTGGTAGTGAATGCCTGAGAAGATGTGAAACAGAAACTGAAAAGTTGCTTTTCTCCCGTATCACATCCTGTAGGTATGAAGTGCTTAACTTCCATTTAGTAGCTCCTTCCTCTGTGTTGTGATGCTGACACTCGTGATGCCGCAGTGGAAGGAAGCAGGGCTTTTAATTTCATCTGACTTTTTGTCTTTAATTCCTTTAACTTTAGAGGGGGGTGGAAGTGACAGTGTGAGCTGATGATGGCATCGAATGAGATGTCAGTAGTGATTAAGGTACACATTAATTAGTTTCTGACAGTTTTCCTACTCTTATGTGCTGCAGTAGTAATTCTTGATTGTGCAGGCCTATGACTTGAGAGCAAAAAGCAATGCGAGCACATGCAGCAGTAGTTACTTGTTTAGCTGCTGGCTGCATGTCTTCTTTACTGATCAGTATTGTTTATGAGGGCTTCAGTGGAAGAAAGCAGCTAAATGCCCAGCAGGTCTGAGGAGGGATTGTGGAAGGTAACTAAAACAAAAAATGGGCAGGACTGTTTGCTTATTGTGTATGAGCTTTGACTTTTGCGTGGAGGTGTTTCATATCAAATGCTTTATCTATCCATGATCTGATGTAATTCTTTATAGGCAGTATGGAGGCTACGAGTACTCTCAACAAAGTGGATTTGTCCCTCCTGAGATGATGCAGCAGCAGCCTTACACAGGGCAGATTTACCAGCCAACACAGACGTATACTCCAACTTCAGCACAGTCGTTCTATGGAAGTAATTTTGAGGATGAGCCTCCTCTATTAGAAGGTATAACTTGTGCTTTATGGCCAAAATGCAGAACTCCTTCCACCTGGTCCCCAGTTTGAGTGATTTGAGTAGTAGGGTGTAGGTGCTGTTTCTGAAAGTGAGCAGTTGAGTTGATATGCTCACTATCTTTTCGTATCTAACTGTATTTCAGTATACAGAAAGCATATTCTTATGTGAATTTCTAGACCGAGTTGTAGCATTATGCTTTATTTATACTAGCTGTTCTGTGGAAGCCAGGATAAATTAAATGGATTTTGTACAACACAATAAAATGTTATTTTCTTTCTATTGTAAATTAAAAAATACTTAAAATTGTCTGTTTTGTATGGAAACAAATTGATGCTGTTAGTTTCAGTTGATTCTGTGGTTAGAACTGAAATCTTTCAGTGCTGAAGGCGAGTGCTGAACATTGCAGAAATTCCTGTCCAGAATACAGACTGCCAAATGCCAGAATGGATGTGTAGTGAGTGCCTAGATGGATGCATCACTGCTAATTACCAAATAACTGAAGAAGCTCTTTCAGTTGCTGATTTGGAGTTGTGTTTTTCTTCCACTCGTCTGGCCTTGCGTATACTATTCATGAAGTGCTTTTGTTTATGTAGATGCTTCTCAGGGCCTGAGGTGGGCAGATGATCACTGCATTCATAACTAGGTTTGCATGTGCAACTGTGATGAAATCGTGCGGATGGAGACTCAAAATCATTTCCAGCTGCATGGAGCTGTAAAATATGTGTCATGAGACATCAGTGTTAAAAGAGATGACTGTTTTTGAGTGGATTCACTGATAGGATAGCTGGTTTGTGAAAGAGAAGCCCACTGAAAGGGAGCTAAGTATAGAGAAGCTACTTTGAATTAGAAATCTTTGAGCCACTGGTCACTGGAAACTTGGGGACTGTTGGAGCAATCTGCATATTTTGTTCTGATATTTTTTGTATGTATGTGCTTTAGGCCACGTACAAGCCCAGCATATACTGGGCTAACTGAACTTTGGTCTGACACAGAACCCTGCTTTTGTGCTCTTATCTGGCTCTTTAGAAGCCAGCTTGTCACTGCAGAGCATTTGAGACCTGGAATCTGTAGAAGCAGCGTTCTCAGCAGCTTAAAGAGAGGTGTTCCTGTAGGATAATTCCTGGGGATGATTTTGGAGTGGCAGGGAAAAGTGACAGCAAAGTAAATGGGGCAAGGGGAGAAGGGGAGGAAATGTAATGCATAATTCTTTTCATGTGACTTGTAGAATTGGGGATCAATTTTGACCACATCTGGCAGAAGACGCTAACAGTTCTGCACCCATTAAAAGTAGCAGATGGCAGCATCATGAATGAGACTGACTTGGCTGGACCAATGGTCTTCTGTTTAGCTTTTGGAGCCACGTTGTTACTGGTAAGATCCTAATTGTCTCGTGTTACTATTTATGCTTTCATGCCTGGAGACAGTGGGGCATAAGGCCAAATTACGTGTGGCCTTGTTGGAAGTGACTCCTTAGCCTGGTGGACACAAAAAATGCGTCCTGGGTGAGAGTTTCTAGCTGAGTGGAAGAGGAACTGGTGCTTAGTACAATGCTCGTTGGAGTTAATAAGGTAATTATTCTTTTTCTCCTGCAGGGTTCAAATGAAGGTTTTAGAGCTTGCTTTCTGCATGATACTGATTTAACTGGAATGCATATTTCTCTTTATGCTTTGTTTTGAGGAATATGGGTCCTTTTGTCACAGAACAGATGCGTGACCCATGTTCTCAGATTCTACACGTAGCTTTTGGGAGATTGAGCTGTTTTAGTTTCACAACCAGGTGTTGCCTTGTTGAAGCACCTGGTTCTGATCAGGTCTCAGGAAAATGTGCTCATTCAATATTTGAATTTTTATTTTTTATTTTTTTTCTAGCACTCATGTTAAATGCTTGAGGCCTCTCTGTTTTGTTTCCCTGTCTTTGATGCTTTGTTCATTTGTTTCTACTCTGTTCCTCCAGGTGTGAGGAGGCTCATGTGGTGGGATTTCACCAGTGCTGTTACAATTGATACGTTTGGTTTGTCTGCTGGTATAAATAGCCAATCTTAAAACACTTCTAAAGTGAATCTGCTTCCAAATAGCTTATACTTCTTAATAGGTTAGCATCTGATGAAGCCTTCTTTTTAATTGAGCTTCACTGAAATTAGATTGTGGTTTAATGACTCAAAAGTGTCTACTATTAAATGACAGAGTAGCAGCAGGCAGAATTCCTTGTCTTAGGAAGCCTCAGTATTTTTCATCAGTTCTCTTCTCTAAATGTCTTTGGGCATTGCATTTTTTTCTGAAAATGCACTTTGCTGCAGTGCAGTGCTTTGGCACCAAGGGCAGCATAAGCCCACTTTTACACCTAACTTCATTTATGGCAACTGGGACAGCAGAATTAATGAATGTGTTCATAATAGGTAATTTTGAATGTGCTCTTATTGAGAAATTATCACTTTTTCCTATGTGGTGTTTTGAGCCCTGACAGTGTTATTTTTCTTATTTTTATCTGAATTTTAAGTAAAAATACTGAGTAAGAATGTTGGAATGTAGTGAGAGAAAGCAAATGTAGGCTGGGAAAAAGAAAGGATTAAAGCAGGTTTTGTAGCACTTGAGGGAGGGGGGAGCTGAGCTATAGACACCGTGCTATGGGAGGCAGGCAGGCACAGGAGCTGTGCACCAGGGGAGCACTGCACTCCTCATGGCCCTGCCTTTCTGCAGGGCTGGAATTGTGGCCTTTTGATAATAAGATCATATGGTTGGAAAAACAAATAGAGACATAGGATGCACATGTGTGTTACAAAAAAACAATCTTGAAAGTTAAGCAGAGTTCTGATTTTGACTCTTTTTTTAAAAAAAAAAATCTACACAACTTAATTCTGCACTTCATACGCAGTACTTTGCAGCTCAGCTTCTGCCTCTTAGGGGACTTTTGTAGAAGAGTTCAGTTGGAAGGGAGCTGCAGTTAAAGCACACTTCTGAGGGCGTTGTTCAAACCCCTGCTGAAAACTGACCAGCATCAGGCAGCATTTGCTCTTCTGAGAAGCCTGTCCAGTGTTTTACCACCCTCACAGAAAGAAATTGTCTCCTGACATCTGAGCCTGATTTGGCACAGCTTTGGGGTGATCCCACATGTCTGTGCAGGGGCTGGAGGCTGTCATCTCTCCCTGTGCTTTCCCCCCCACAAGAAGTTGATCACTCAGAGAGTGATGAGGTCACTGCTTATTTATGATTTACTTTGTACTGCAGTGCTGTAGAGTCTATTGCAAATCCCAGATAAATAATTTAATGGCTTTATAAAGGAGTTCCAAACTTTTCAAATCTTCAAATGTTACTTCTGCTAATGTTGTTACTGCAAGAAATCTTTAGAGACATACTAACAAGTTGGTTGCTGAAAGCTCATAGGCTTTTGCAGCCCAGATCAGACTAGCAGTTTGATTAAAGTCTGTTTATTGAAGTACATAATCTTAGAATAAACATGCTTCTTGGATGCCTGGGGTGCATAGGTGCACTGGAATTTGGGTTGTGGGAAGATACTGCGCGTTGAATTTGAATGTGGCTGTTGGGATTGGAGGGATGAAAATAAGGATGTTCTGTAAATGTTCGTTCTTCCTTTTTTTTTTCCCCCTCTTGTGAAGGGCATTACCTGTCTTGGTAATTAACATGCACTGCTCTGCTTGACTTTCAGGCTGGTAAAATTCAGTTTGGCTACGTGTATGGAATAAGTGCAATTGGATGCTTAGGGATGTTCTGTCTCCTGAACCTGATGAGCATGACGGGTGTCTCCTTTGGCTGTGTCGCCAGTGTCCTTGGATACTGTCTTCTTCCTATGATCCTGCTCTCCACTTTTGCCATTGTATTTTCATTGCAGTAAGTACATAAACTGTAACTTGATTGTAGAGCCCTCTCCTGTGAGATAAAGGCAGCTTTTAAAAGAAATCTCAGTGTTCAGTGATGAAGGTGCCTGTAATTTGGATATGATAGGAATTTGTAAGTATAAAATTAGAAGTATTGACACTCTTCAGGTGGGGAAAAAAAGAAAGATGGGAATACAGCTTTTAAGTCAGTCAACAGCTTTTAAATGCATAGAGTCAAATAACAGTATTGTTTTCAATCTGCTTTGCATCTGATAAATCTTAGTACCTACCAAGTCTAAAAGCTAATTGTAAGTTAAGATGCAAAATTGAATTTTTCAAACAAAAGGAAATTAGTGTGACTTCTCTTAAAGCAAGAGAGAGATGTGAATTTGAAGGATATTAGCTTTTAAGAGGTGTTGGATCCAACTGCAGTTCCTGTAAGTATATGCACAAGTCATAAATGAGTTCTGATTTTATTTTTATCTTTACAGGGGAGTGATGGGAATTATCCTCACAGCCGGGATCATTGGCTGGTGCAGCTTTTCTGCTTCCAAAATCTTTATTTCTGCCTTAGCAATGGAAGGACAGCAACTTCTAGTAGCATACCCCTGTGCTTTATTGTATGGGGTCTTTGCTCTCATTTCTGTGTTCTGAATAGACTGTCGAAATCGTTCGACTCCAGTGGGCCAAACTGAAGACATCAACTTGGGATATTTCATTGGACCAGAAGCAGTTGCAAACACCTGTATGGGGGGGATATCACAAACTTAGACCAGTTTTAAACCATCTGGAAAATGGAAACAAATGTCTTGTGTTCACTTTTTTAGAACTTTGAATACTGTTCTCAATTGACCTGAGGTGTCTATAGCTTTAATAAGTATTCATGCTTATCAAGTTAATGTAATTTTTTTTCCCATTTTTGAATCTTCAGAAAAGTAACTTTTGGTTGTTAATGTGAGATGGGAGGGGCTAATTTGGTTTTTGAGGGGAGGGTGAAGGAGAGGGGAGGGAGAAGGGTTACACACTGTAAGATTTTTCTTAGCAGAAGTTAACAGAGCCACAGAGTGTGGGATTGGCATTCTTTTTGACTAAATCTGCAGTAATGAAGAACCTGTTTCTCTCCCCTCTTGCCAGGTGCACGGAATGTATGCAATTATTTACTGTATTTTAACAAATACACTCTTAAGTTCTTTAGTCTCAGTTATGTGTTCATTTGATGTGATAGTATTTCAGGATGTCAGAAACTGAAATCATGAATTAGAATACAGCTTTAAAAATTAGAAGTTTCTGTAATTCTGTCACACTTGAAATATGAATCCATCTGGATGTCTAAGTAGCTATGTGTTAACTTGAATTTCTGAAGACTTCAACTAGAGGTTTTTTCCTAATGGTGCACAAATTGGTAGACAGAGTAATCTCTTGAAGTACTACCAAGAGAAACACCATTTTGAAAATGCTTGTCAGTATTGTTGTTACTGTAAAAGTAATTTAAGGCGCATTGATTAAATTTTCCTTAGATTTTGAAAATGGTGTTTGCTTCTTCCAACCTTTATTTTTGAATGAACTTCAGTTACTAAAATAAACTTTCATATAGCAGCAAAATCATATTTAAAAGTATGTTCAGTCAGTGGATTTGGTATTTGCTTCAGCCGGAAATATTTGATTGTACGTTAGAAACATGAGACTTTGCAAACAACTGTTATCACAAAGTAGATTACAGGTATGAGAAGTGGGAAAGCAAAGGTGCTTGGTCTGCATGTCAGCTCTTGTTAATTCCCAAAATAAGCAAGGAAGGGGTCAGACGCTGAACTCTTCACAGGGATGGGATGTGGTTGTCACCCCCCCCCCCCCCCCCCCCCCCCGAGAAATGAAGACTCTCCAATGAAATATTACTATTTTGTTGGCAATTTGATCCAGGGGATTTCATTTCATGGAGTTTCTGGCAGGCGTTTGTCTCACGTTCATCTGCCAGCTCTGTGCACAGCTCTGTTTGTTGGTCCTAGAGCTGAATCAGTGTGCAAATGGGTCTTACTTCAAAGGCAAGCTTGGTGGAAAACTGCCATTGCTTACATAGTGAGCCTTCATCTTAGTGAGACAAGGGTCTCACTTTGTGTGCTTTAGCATGCATTATTCTTTGCTCTTCACTCAATTCTTTGTGTTTTCCTAAAAATGCCTTCCTAGTGCTGCTAGAAGTTACTGACAAGATCCTCTTTTACTGGCCGGAGCTGTTCTATCCTGTTACTGGGAGTTGTGGGATGCACTGAATGGGTGTAGAACCATTAAGAACCAATTACCAATGCACTGAGCTGTTCTACTATAGCTGGCTATGGTAATGAATTTTAAAACTCGTGCACATGAGAGAAAAAGACTTAAATTTTCTTCTGGAATTGAATTCAAGAGCCCAGATAATTTTCTGCTTTGCTACATTACAAGTTATCATCCTAAATAAAATTGTTGCATTTACTTAGTGAAATGCTTTAGTCTGTGCTCTCTAGTTCTGTTCTTTGAGCAGGCCCTGGTGCAGAGCTGTTACTGTTTCCAAGGAGGAGCATTACCTGCTGGTGGAGCATGCTGTCCTGTACTGCTGCAGATAAGTTACAGTGATGCTCTTTACAAATGAGACCTAATTAAATATAGTTTGTTTTTAGTAATAGAGAAGCTCACAAACTTTCTTGTGCATAGCAGGTTCTGATACTCAAGCACTGCTTTATTTGTGTTGTCTGATTAGGTTTACCTTACATATATGGATATGGTTCATTTCTTACAGCTTGCACTGATCTTTGTAGGTAGTATCCTTGTGTTGTGGCAGAGAAAGTTATTAAAAACAGTTTAACAAGTATTCATCCTAGTGCACAGTGGAAAACATAAAAAACATACTTGTTTCAGCGTAGCACTAACAGTGCAACTGCTGAGTTTGGAAAATGAACCCATGGCCTTGCTCTGACAGCTGGAGCACTGCATGCTCTGCTGGAGCACTGGGACTGAGCTGGTGGGTTCAGGAGAGCTTCGTGTCCTTCAGTCACGTGGTGGAGGACTTAGCCCTGATTGGTTTCCACATGGGCTCTTGGCTGTGGGAGTGGCTGGGAGTAAAATGTCAAATGCTAATCCATAGCTTCATAAAAAACATAGCTAATGTGGTGGTCTTAAATATCCCAACTTTCTGATAGATAGTGATTCCGTTGGCCCTGTTTATTGCCTATCCACAATCAATTCTATTGATTTTTCTTCTCTAATATTATTTCATCCTGAATTTTGTTTCACTGTTAGTTACATTTCAGAGTGTCAGACTGTTGAGTCTTGCCATCACGTGGACTGACAAGATTGTGTGCTGTAATTTTTCTCTTCCTTGTGGAAGTGCCTTTTTTAACTTCATAGAACGCTCTCCTCTTCCCTGCCTAATGTTAAAATCTCACCTAGTTTCAGATCAAGTGTTGACATTCTCTGCTTCATTCTACATTCTCTTTAAAAATCTTTTTCTTCATCTGCACCCAGTCTATTGTACAAAGTTGGAGTGCAGTCACTGCACTAACGGCCTTGCTGTTTCCAGCAGCTCCACTGGGTGGGCCTGTAACCTCTGCAGTGCAGCAACGTGCCTGGTTTGCTGTTAGGCAGGGCTTGCAGCTGGCACAGCTCAGCATCAGGTCTGCCCTGCTCTTCAGAGGCTCTGTTTCAGCCCTGGCCTGTGAAATTAGCAGAACTGTGTGCATGCAGGGTAGCCCTCGTGGCAATGGGAAATCTTTGCTACCTCCCATTCTTGGTAGAAGTCTTCATTTTCTCAATTCAGTGCAAAAGCAGAAATAGTTTCTCACTTCCCAGCTGCTGGGAGGTACAGGCAGGCTCTGGGCCCGTTGTGCTTTAGCACTGCCTTACCTCCATTTAAGATGATGCATCCTCCCACCAACAGGCTTTTTTAGGTCAGTTAAATAGCATCCCTCCAGAACTAAACACTTGATATACATCATCTGTGGGATTAGAAGAGTTTGTAAAGAATTTTTTGTTATTAGTTTAGGAGTTACAAACCTTAATGCCTTGAGATGTGAGGACTCCTGCCAGGCAGGGAAGCTTCCTTTGAGGGATGATGTGAAGAGATGTGTGTGGTTGTCCAGGTCCTGCTGTGTTTGGTCATCTTTATCCCAGCAAAGTACCCTGAGGTCATCCTTTGGGGGTGAATTCCCAGCCTGGTGCTCTGGGACGCAGCTTGGAAGTGGAGGGAGTTTTGTAATTGGAAAGTCTGCCAGCTGTATTTGCCAGCATTGTGCTTTGCTAATCAAAGGCAGCAGGCCATTAGCCAAACAGCAGTTTGTGCCGGGGGGAACTGTGGACAGGGGGCTCTTAAGGTGTTCTTTTGCTGTTCTTCTCGCAGTATTTGCTTTATTGCTAGGTTGGTGCCTGCTCCCAGCCCCCTGAAATGCGCAGACCTGAACATCATGGAGGGGCTTTTTGCTTCTGTAAGTGATGTGATGTGCAGAAATGAAAATCACACTGCAAAACTCATTAACCTGCTTACCCCAAAATGCTGATGCTCATATTGTCCTAATATCATCAGGACATGCACTGAAGACCCATGACAGACAATGGGGGATTTTAATTAGTTTAGTGCCTTTTGCTTCGTTGATTTAATAGTTACTAATATGAGTCAATCTTTGATTGTTTTAGTGGCTGGTTCAAATGTTAATTGCTAGCAGAAGCTGATGGAGCTCCTTGGCGCTGCGGTGCTGCTTCACCACATCACAGGTTTTGTGAACGTTCCACATTTGGGATGATCATCTCATCCTCGTGTTTTGTCTGCGTTAAAGATTATTGCTTCTGACGAGGTGAGGAGATCTAAAGAAGGCAACATCTGCACTTAGCTAATGCCAGCAGCCACGTTACCTGCTACTCTGCTTTCTTATGGGTTCATTGAGCCAAAGTCCACCAAAAGCGCATTGGGTTTATTTGAAATCTGCCACAAATCTGCTCAGTGAGCTGCCGACCCAACGCTCTTCCTGCAAGTCCTGCTGCAGGGATGTGACACAACTCCTCGCACACCTCCTCAGTGCTCTGCTGCTATCTTTGTGAGCAGAAAATGGGCCGTGATGTCAGGCTTGTTTCTTCCTGCCTCTTCCTTCCTTTAATGCACATTGTCTATTGTGGAGAGCAGAGTAATAACATGTCAGATGTGAGACAGCTCATTTGCTTCCTTTTGGCAGCAGCCTCTTACATAATAGTGAACTCATTCTAATTTCCCGTGTCATTCTTCTCCTCCTTGAAAGGACTCTGACTATCCCTGCAATCCCCAAATCCCCATCTGCAGAAATGCTGCTGAGCCCATGGTTTCCCATCTTGTTCGTGTGCACTGACACTTCTTTGAAACAGGGATGTGTGCTTTACTGAGCTCCCTCAGAACAGTTCTGATCATTTCTCCGGTTTATGGAGATGAGTTTGAAGTCCACTTCACTTGCAATGCCTTCTGAAGCCTCAGCAGCCAAAGCAGCACCAATGTGAGCAGTGTGGGCTGTGGGCACTAATCTCACTGAAGTGATTAAGTTGTGTAATTATTGCCACAGCAATCCTATTGTTCTTAAGAGTTGAAGAAAGGGAAAGGACATACAAATATCATCTGATGTGGGAAAATGGTGCCCTGCGTGCGGATTTCAGCAGCGGTGATTCAGAACCAAGAACATCTCCTTGATTACACGCAGTTGGCTCTCATTATCTCTGCCCATCTCGTACTCCTCTGGAATTCTCACACTTGGTCCTTTTATCTCAGCTGGATGTCCTGGGCCTCCTGTGATGGCAGTTTGATCCGCAGGCTGAGAATTCACTTCTACACGTTAGTGCTGACACTGAGCAGCACAGATACATCACGGCCATCTGATTTCAGAATCTTTCAGATCAAAAGCATTTATTTATTCACACATTTACTCAGCTGAGATATCGGTTCTGAAGCAATGGGCTGGTTTATTTTATTCATTTGGCTACAGTTTAGATCACGTTATCTGCATTAAATACTAAGGGTGGTTTAATTGAACAGGCCTTTCTCCTTTCACTCCCCAATCTCTGGCCATTTCACTGTCATACCCAAATGAAGCGTTAGTGTTGGGTGTTAAGTATGTGTACTGACAAGAGACAGGCAGGTTGTCATTCCAAATGCTTGATTGGTGCAAGCCCACCTCACTGGAATCTTTGCTCCTTTGCACCGCTGTTAATTTGGAATGAATTTGCAGCAATGAAATGATATTAGCTCGTGTGATGAGTGTGGAGATCGTAATGCTCTGCCTGAGCCTTAGTGGAGCTCAGAAGGCCTAATTCTGCCTCAGATCCTTTTTGCTTCAGATCTGGAGTGGATCTATGGCCTATATCTGAAAACGTGCACATCCTGTGTGTAACAGCCAGGGCAGCTCTGCCTCTGTCAGCACTGCAGTCACTTCTGCCATTGGCCATCCCAGCGTGCTGCTGAGCAGCTCACCCCACGTGTGACATCATTTCAACACACGTGGAGGTCATGTCTTCTGCATGTAACTTCTATCACTTCAGTAAGACCTGTTGCAAACGTGCTGTGATTCATTTGGAGAACTGCAAAAGGCAACGAGGTGCAGAAGGTCTCAGCAACAGCATGAGGCAAAGAGCGGGTCTTAATATATTTAACAAACAATCACGAAAAGCACAGGAAAAGGGAGAGGAAAAATACATTCCCTGGCAATCAGTTGTTTAAATATGAGCGTCAGGAGTGCTGTTCAGTCAGGATTATTTTTTTGGCTTTTCTCCATGTATGTAAATCCTTGTGGTATGCAGAGCCCTGCTGCTGCTCCCTGCGATGCCAGCCCTGGTGCAGCATGCTGGGGCTCATTTCAAGTAGCATGTAAACATTCAAGCTAGATGGCTTCACATCATGCGTTTAAAAACAAGGATTTCCCTATTTGTCATTAAAATACCCTAGCAATATTGTAGAGTACATACGAAAATATACATCATGTTAGTACAAAAAAGGCAGTAATTCTGCAGCACGATGCCCCATTCTTACCCTGGAGCTCAGCTCCGGTGAGAAAACCAATTTTTCTGACCTGGTGATTCTCACCAGCTGAAATCAGCGGAGCTTTATATGCTGGGAATCCTGAAGGGCTTTAAATACTTGAGGTCCCATTAGGTATTTTAAGTCCTGTGGTCCATTTCCTCACCATTGCAGAGCTGTGCCTCTCTGCACGGCCTGGGCTGCTTTAATCACAGCAGTGAGCTGCTGCCCTGCAGAAGGGGGAACGTGTCCCCAAAGGCAATCTTCCCATGTCGCCGTGAGTTGCCCTTTAACTGTCAGCACAGGGAACACACATTACAGACCTGACATTACAGAAATACAACGGGAGCTCTTGTCTTTCTTCCGTAGTCTCCATGTTAAATTGCTTCATTAATTCGGAGGGAGTTTTCTGCCGTTTCCTTCTGATTAATTTGTTTGTGTGCACAGTGGGCCCGCTCTGCGTGCGCAGCATTTCTGAAGAGCTGCTCCTGCTTCGTGCTGTAAGTAGCTCTGAAGTGTTCACATTCAGCTCTCCCAGCCCCTTCCTCCAGAGTGTTTGTTTGCCTGTTTTCGCTCTGGATTGCTCAGCAGATGATGAATAATCACAGAGGCCATTTCTTGTTCCTTCATTATTTCTGAAAGCAAACATAGGCAGAATTCAGGACCCCGGAGAAAAGACAGCTAAACTAAATTTTGAAATAGTAAAGCGCCGGCAGCAGCCAGACAGTGCCCATTAAAACATCATGCTGGAGCTCTGAAACATCTCTCTGGTTTACACAGTAATTCAGCTGGGAGTATGTTTGAGGGGAGGTTTTTCCATGGAAACCTGAAGTATAATCCCCCAAACAACTCACTTCACTCTAATGTACATGGGCTTAGTGTTTAGATACCACCCAGCTGTGTTAGGCTGGTTGCTATGGTCCTGCTTTCCGTTTCAGAGCCTTTGATTAATGCACAACCACCAAAGGAGCGGGGGAGCTGCCGTGTGCAGATGCCACGGGCAGGGTGCTGGGCAGCGGCGGTGTGCAGGGAGCCCTGTGGCTGCGCCCATGGCTGCACATCCAGGCGTGCTGCTGCCCGGATCTCTCTGTGCAGATCCTCCTGCCTCCACCCAGCACTCTGTGCTGCTTCCCAACCACAGCCAGCAGTACTTATGGCTCCCTGTGGGTGCCCACGCCAACCTCACCCAAAGCAATGTCCCGACCCAGCATGGGCCCTGCGGCCTCTCTCTGTTACCATCAGGTTTCAGCTGGGAGATGAGCGGGGCAGCAGGCCTCCAGTGGGTGAGTCTTGGCAGAAGTGTTGGCTTTCATGCATGGAGCAACCTGTGGATGCAACACATGGTGGAGCACAGAGAGCCAGCAAGACTTCAGGGATTAAAGCTATCCATCTGCTCTGCTCAGTTTTTTCCCCTACAAAATACATTTCCCCCTTTTACCAATCTTAACCAACCCAGTGGATAAGGAATGTGGTGAATTGCTGTCACCTCTGTGCCACAGAGGGGAAACTGAGGCACAGAGACGTGCAGCATTGCACTGTGACCCCTCCAGGCAGAGCTGAGCTCACATCCCCACAGCAGCACCGCCGCTCTGCTGGGAACACAAAACCAGAACAAAAGTGCATCGTTATCTCTTGCTGTTAATCAATGCTGTTATCAGCTGTGCAACTGCATCGTTTTCTGAGCCAGTAAAATTTTTAACTGCTCTATTTATGTATCTGTGGTTTCTCAATACTTCTCTCTGCTCTCAGGCTGTATTTTAACTCATCTTCTGTGGGATCCGCCCGAACAGGCACAGATATCTGTAATGCAAATGTAGACAGGAGTAAATCATTTGGGGCCTTACAGGCAATGCTAAGAAACGGGCTCCTCCTTCTCTCTTGGAGCAACGACAGCACCGAGCAGAGCCTCTGACCGCAGATGGAGCCCCTGCCGGGGGCGGTGAGCTGTGAGCTGTGAGCGCCGTGACGCGGCACGGAGGTGCCGGACCCCCGGGCGTGGGACGGCCGGAGAGCTGAGCGCCCTCCACCCCGCCGCACTTCTCCCAACCCAACTTGTTCCAGAGGGTTCCAAACCTCCTCCCGCACCGCCCTGGCTCCGCTCTTTGCCCAAAGCGCCCCGAACGTTCACAGCACGCGATTCGTCCCAGGGCTCTCCGTCCCCGCCGGGCGCACGCGGCGGTCGGGCCGTCGGCTGCGCGGGGCTTCGGAGCCGGACTCGCTGCCGTCCCTCCCGCGGCCACCGGGGGGCGCTCCGAGCGCGGCTCTGCACGGGGCGCGCGTTGGCAACGCGGCGGCGCAGGAGCGCGGCCGGAGCGGCAAGGCTGCATCGGGGCGCTCCGTGACCTCGGAGCCGGGGATGGAAACACCTCCCTCGGGGCCGTGGCCGCTCACAGTTACTGCGCGCATTTGCTGCACGGCTGAAGTTTTGAAAGAGGACTCCGTTCGTCTTCCAACAAAGATGGCAGTTCGCGTCCTTCCCCCCTTCCCGAGTATAAAGGTCAGCGGTGCCCCCGGAGGTTCCGGCAGCTGAATCGGTCCGGCACTGTGCTGTCCTGTGTGCGCACCCACAGCGGCTGCTGTCCCCCCCCCGCCCCCCGACAGACCTTAACGACTCCACGGAACGATAACTGAAGAGGGATGGGGAGGAGGACGGGGTTTTTGGCCCGCTGCCTCTGCGCGGAGCCAATGGCTGAGAGCAGAGAGATGCTGAGGGCTGCCCCATGACCTCTGCCACCACCGTGCTCATGTCCCACTCACACCTCGTTGTGCTGAGTAATGCACGCATTCCATACGTCCTGCAAGCAAATTCCGCTTCGTTCGATGGGAAACAGAAGCCAGCAGAGGCAGAACGCCCATTCCCCACAGCACTGCCTTATCATCTATTTTTAACTGAATTTCTCCATCTTCTTTGTAAAGGAATAACACTCCTCCGTTGCCTCTGGCCATAATTAATATGCCATATGTCAGGTCCAAGAGACACACAAAAACAGACTGAAAGCAGAGTGCTAGCTCTCAAGCAGAGCAAATAACTTTGGAGAAGAACTGTATATTCTATATTGAAACTCCTTCTTTCCAGTGGCTGCAATTAAAGGCACTCAGCTGCCTGAGGCCTCAGGAGCCGAGGCAGGGCAGCATCAAGGAGAGCAGCTGGTGCTGGGACACCAGGGACTGTCACTGTTAGGAAGCACCCTGCCCTACAACAGCCACAGAGCTGGTCAGTGAGCTAGGTTGTTAATCAGTTGACTGCCTGCAGGTTCTGCTCCATCTGTACAGCTGTAATCCATCTGCATAGGTGAGCCCTATCTGCACAGGGTTGCCCATCCCCACTATGCCTATTAGTGCTGCTAACCCAGGGAGCTGCTTCCTTCTGAGGCGGCCACGTGCTGCAGAGATCAGGGTGCAGGTAAGGACTGCCCTGGAGGGATGGGAAGTGCTGAGGGGGTCTGCATGCCCAGGAGGGGCCCCTGGGGGAACTGGGGCTGTGTGGTGGCCCCTGCAACATGAGGAGCAGCAGGGCTGGGGCTGCCTTGTGCTGAGCAAACCCAGGGTGAGGGAGAGCTGGCCCAGGAGCTCTTTTCTGTACTTGTGTGTATGCCCTGATGTGGTTAAAGCCAGAACTGAGCAGAATGCCCATGGTTGTGGTCCTCATTCTAGGGGTCCAGTTGCTGTGGGTCCCTTCCTGCTCTCGGCTGCACTGATGGCAGCCAGCTCTAATGTACACTAAGGAACAGGCTCACTTTAGTTTATAGTAAAATGCTTTCTGTTGTTATGGCAACTGAAATGCTTAAATAAGCCAAAGAGCAAGAGATGATGTACATCAAAATGACCATGCTATTTTGATTAGGAGTTGGCTTTTTTTTTTTTTTTTTTTTTTTTTTTTTTTCCTTCTTCTTCTTCTTAAAAGCCTTCTGTGCAAAGAATTCTGAACTTCAGGCTTTCCTCCTCCCTGAAACTTGCCAGCCCCAAGCAGCCAGGCACCTCAGGCACTGCTGCAGGGGATGTGCAGTGCTCCTTCCTTCACATCAGCTCAGCCATGGCACAGCTCTGTGCTGGGTGTAGGGGATGGGGCTGAGCTGTGGGGCTCTTCTCATGAAGAACTGAATTCATAAACTGTGTTTGAAGGGAGATCAATTGGAGTTTAATCTTTGGGATACCTCAATCTGTAACCAAGCTTTGTGGCAGCAACCAGGAGAGCAGCAACAGCTGCTGTAGGGCTGTATCTGCAAACACCAAGGGATGGTACGGCTCCTGGGCCAGGGGCTGTATGGAGGAATAGTGAAAACGATCGGGCTGCTCTTTAAAATCCTGTACTGGGGTTGAGGGCCACTGACTCCATGGTGATCTCCATCCATCTGTGTCACTGTGCCGTGATGTCCTGGCTTGGCAGCACTCCCTATTTCCCAGTAACTGAGGTTGGGCACTTTCACTTCTCTGCTTTTCCACCACTTCTGTGTAGCGGAAGGTGATGTAACTGAATGCATTGTTTTCTCTTGTCGGTGGTAACGCACACTTGCTTTGACGGGCTCTCCAAAGCTGGCTGTTCCACCCCGGTAAGCCTTAGGGCTCTGGTTTAGCAGAAAGAGCCCTCAGGAGCTCTCCCCTACCGCCGGGCTTTGAGAGCAGGGAGTTGAAGTCATCCTTGGAATGGCTGCAGAGGTGAGCTTTGCTGTGTCACAGCCTGGCTGCAGCCGCGATCCTTCTGTTAATCATCATTAAGCGCTGCTCCTCGTGCCGGCACTCAGCGCTGCGGGGCGGATCGTTCGGCTCCGGGCACGACGATCCCGACGGACCGCCCTGCTTCCCTGCGAAGTGCAGAGCGCGGAGCGCTGCCCTCCTCATCCCGAGCTGCTCCCGGGTCTCTCTGTGGCTGGGTCCGGTCCCTCTTTGGCCGGGTCTGTGCCCTGCCCTGCCGCTGGGGTGGTGGGAGGAGAGCTGTGAGCGCAGGCGAGCGGTGTGCGTGGGAGAGGTGGATGTAACTAACGGTAACGAAAAGGGAAACGTGCGCTCGCTCAGTGTGTGCCACGGGGTGAGGGTGTTCCCAAAGCACCACAAGGGGAAGCTGTGGGTGTGAGGCTGCTGCTGGTGCCCTCCATTCCAGAGCAAATTGGCTGCGCTGTTGCTCTCTGTGCGTATGGACACACCAGGGCACGTGTGCTTACTGTGTGCTGCGAGGTTTTTTTAGGTGCTGTAAATTTAATGCCTCTTCCAAATATTTGAGCACTCCTCTGACCTTTTAACCAAAACACTGTAAGTAAACTGTACGAAATCCATACATACAGTGGTTGTTGTTGGAAGCTAACGTTTATTCGTAGTCATTGCTGTTTATATTGCAAGAACATGAAAAATGGCAAACATAGAGGCAAGGGGCTGCTCTGCAAAGCTCTGGGACCCAGGCAGCCCCAGCTGGCAGTGGGGCACAGCAGTTGGGCTCTTCTACCCTCTGAGCATCCCCTGGCACACAGAGCCCTCGCTCCTGCTTGGGTGTTCTCTATTTTTTTTTGCCATCCCACTTGTTTTCCTTCACCCCACGTCTCTCCACAGTGCTGATGATGCCTGAACTCGGGGCTCTGTGTGGGCTGGGAGCAGCGCTCAGCCTCGAGGGGCTGCTCCTCATTGGGTGCCCAACCCCCAGGGCTCCGAGGCCCAAAGGGATGTGCCTGATGCTCTCATCCTGCTTTCTGCCTGGGCAATGGCTCTTCTTCCAGGGGCAGAAAGCAGTGCTTTGCCTCTGCTCATTGGCACACACACACACACACCGGGGGCCTGGGCTGTCTGAGAGCAATGCTCTGCCTTTCCCACTCCAACCACCCAAGCTGCACAACTGGTTGTTGTTACTCAGGTGTTTGCAGCTCCTCTTCCACGTGAGGAATCTGTGTCCAGAAGGACCTT
The DNA here is from genome assembly GCF_987193195.1 of Phasianus colchicus. Classification (NCBI taxonomy): domain Eukaryota; kingdom Metazoa; phylum Chordata; class Aves; order Galliformes; family Phasianidae; genus Phasianus; species Phasianus colchicus. The sequence continues at coordinate 18,023,985 of NC_143450.1, read as the reverse complement.
ATCTTCACAGGATGGCAATTAGGTGTATGGGGTGCTTGGGAAGGGAGCCTGTGTTGCTGGGTGTCTGACTTTACTTCAACCATGCTCCTTTTATTCTAATAGATTTACTCTCCAAAAGCACTTTGATAATAAGTGCCAACCCAAAGCTAACACAGCTGCCTGGTGCTGACTTTAGGAGGAAGCGATGCAGGGTGCGGGTGCTCGGTGCACCAGGAAGAGGTTAATGGCACAGCAGCTCTGCTCCGCAGCACTGGGCAGCCACAGCAACAGCCGAAGGAATGGCAGAGAGCCACGTGTTTAAGTCAGTGTGACATTTTAATGCTGCATTGCAATGTTTGTGTTTTATGCTGAACCAAGAGGCTGCTTGAACTATTGCCCTATTTACTCTATCAGTCTTTTCTATGAGGAGTGTTTGCTCTCTGGAGCAAGACTTGTGTCTCCATGTGCTGATCTCTATCCTCGAGAGCCCTTACTGGGCAGTAATACACACCAAAATGTAGAGAACCACTTGGACCTAAATTGAAGGTCTGGTGAAAACACAGTGTTATGTTTAGGACTATTTTAAAAGCCGACAGCCTGATGAGTGTGGTGTCATTATTTGGCTAATTAAATGTAATTGGAACTGCTGGGGCAGACTCTGCAGGTGGTGCTGGAGATGCAGTGTAACTGACCACAGAGGTGAACTACTGAAGATCAGGGCAGAGGGAGCTCAGGAGGGTGTTTGAGCTGATTGCTGTTCTGCTATCTGTGTTAATCACAGTAATTACCAGTGATGATGGAGATGGATAGGGCTGCTGGAGCAGCATGCTGCTGGGGTGTTTGGTGCAGCTGCACTGATGTGCTCTGCGGCATGATGTGCAGCTCTGCAGTTCAGCATCCAACAAAGTATGTTTGTAACTGTCCAACTTCTGCCTCTCACTTGTGCGGTGTCCTCACTGCTCCCCGCCTGCTGTTGGGTGCTTCTGCCAAAAGTGTCACGTAAATAGCATCGTTAAATTATTACCCAAAGTAAGAGGAACGGACTCAAAGTGCACCCACGGTTATCTGTCAGGAAATAAGGAAAATGGCCTTGGGCCCATGCTGCCAGCAGGACACTTGGATGTGCTGGGGACATGGAGGTGCTTCGTACATCAACCCGCTCTGTAGCTGGAGGGCTCCCTGGGAGGGGGAATGGGGAATTGAGGTCATGGCCATGCCATGCAGGAAGGCGCCCGAGCAGCCAATTCAATTGCAGTGGGCAGAAAGGTGAATCATAGCCCACGGGAACACAATTACCTGCTGGACTGATGACGGCTTAAACTTGTTTGTCACCTTCCTGTCCCAAAGGAATACATCCAGAAACCACGTCACCCCCAACAGCTCAAAGAGCAGTGATAATCCACAGCCTGTGTGGGGCTGCAGGAATCTGGGGGCAGAAAGGACAAATCCGAGCAGCCGTAAGGAACTGCACGGTGCCTGCAGCCTGGCAGGTTAGAGCTGGCTGGGGTGTGTGCTGCCCTGGGACTGGGGAGGGCAGCAATGTCTGTGTGGGTCCCGTGGGTGAGAGCTGTGCTCCAATGCCTTGGGACTGAGCTGTGCCATCCTGCTGTGCTGAGCTCACTGCACTGCGTTGGCCCTATTTCTGCGCCTGGTGGGCGCAGCGAGGCTCAATTCGTTATGTGAGAGTTCTCACCTCCCACTGTTTGGGAAAGGATATTTGGACATTATTGCACGTATGCTCAGCTGCTCAGGACGGGCAGAGGAGAATAATGCTGTCATTTTTTTAAACTTGCGGGAAAATACAGAGGAGCAGCGTGCAGCTAGCAGTGTTGGGGTGGACATATGATAGGTGTCGTTATGTTTCTAATTACCAAAGTAATCGCGGCATTCATTTGTGCATGGCAGCCTGGAAAAATTAAGACCACTTTTTCCATTGGAAAATATTCATTTGTGAAACAAAAATAATTCATAAAAAGGGGATGTTTCTTCCAAGTTGTCTAGGTTAGGATCTCAGAAAAGGGCTTCTTTCAAACTGACCTGCTGAACAGCGAGCAATGTTCCTTTTGAAACCTCCAGTGAGTATTTATGGAAAAGAAGTTAAAAGGAAAATGTTGAAGTGAAACCTTTGGAACGTTTCTGATGAGCTATTTTGGTGAGCTGCCCCCAGGACCAACGTGCCATCACTTCCATGGCGGTGTGGGCCCTTCCCCTGTCCTACAAACGCTGTTTTGGAGGAGCTCCTGGGAGCTCTGTGGGCATCTCCTTGTTAAGGTTTGCTCAGGAATACCCATATTCCCCTTGTAACGTGAATGAACCACGGTTTTGCTGTATCACATCTCCCCTCAAAAATGAATGAAATGATATCTGATTGGGAACACTTAATAGGCATTAAATTAGACACTAAAAAAAAAAAAAAAAGAGCCTGGCCATCTCCATAGACAGCTGCGGGAGGAAAAAAGCTCCCCTTGTGCCAAATGGGAGGAGGTTCCTCAAGCCCAGCGCTACCCAGAGCTGTGCTGGAAGCGGCGCTTGGAAGGCTGCAGGCGTTCCGAGCTGCGCTGTTTTCCTTGGCCATCTGCTTGGCTGCGTCTCTGCTGACTTCTGGACCAGGTCCTGATTTTTTTTCTGAAGTTAATGGAAATTTGCATGGGCTCCGGTCTTGGATTTGCCCTTCTTTTCTGTTGCAGGTTTGTGCTTTTTTTTTTAATCATTTTTCTTTATTGTTACACTTCTGCAGTCTGGTATTCCTCAGCATATGTTTCTGTATTCCACAGGCCTGAAATAGCTGAAAACTGGTCAGTAGGTGTAAGATTTCAGAAACTCACTGCTTTATTGTTCATAATCTCTCCCCTCACTGCTCCTTGTCCCTCTCAAACCACTATGCCTGGGTAAGGATCCTTGTGCTGAGAGAAGTGAGCAGAGCTTGTGTGCTGTAATGCAAACGTGAGCACTGCAGCACAGCTTGCTCACAGATTGGAGATAACACAGCTGTTTCTGTACAGTTGATATTACAGATTTGCTACACCCCGCTTTGCAGATAAAGAGTTGGATTATCTGTAATGAAGTTATGCAACTCAGTTTTGTCTCTTGCTTTTGTTTCATGGGTGTGAAATATAAAAAATCTATAAAGAACTCAGCATGCAAACAAGGTCGCTCTGCAGCAGCAATAGAGCCCTCAGCTGGGCACAGAACCTCGATGTTGGCCCAGGATGCCTCATGGTTGGGGTTGCCCTGAGCTGGGGGTGCTGTGAGCCAGGCAGGAAGCAGCTCACTTGGAGTTGCTTCTTGCATCCTGGGCATCTCCTTTCAGCTGAGGGGAAGAAGGTGGTCTGGCTTGGGAATGAGCTCCTCTGCGCTGCTGCACACATCTGCAGCTCAATGGGCCCCAGGGATAACGCCCTGGAAGAAGCTGAAGCTTTTCTGGCCAGGCTGAGGACAGCCAACATGGGGATGCAGCAGAACCATCGCTGCCAGCAGGGCTTCATGCCTGGGGCCATCGATGGGAGCAGCAGAGGGGTGCTGGGGCTCAGAGTGGTGTTTTGTGTGCATGCAGCTCTCCAACATTTGTCCTCATCACCTCTGATGTAACTCCGAGTACTGCACACGGTTAAGGCTGTTGCGTTCAACGTGATGAGAGCCTTAAAGGGTGCAATCCTTGCAGCAGTGCCCATGTCTGGGTGCCCAGCTCACTCTGTAGGAGCCTCACAGCCCTTCCCCATGGCAGCACTGCAGGGAGCAGAACGTGGGTACAGCAGCAAGGCAGGTGCAGCCAGAGTGAAGTGAGCTGAGCTCCATTCATGTGATCATTATAAAGCTGATAACAAACAAACCTTAAGTTCTGCTGTACATCATTTTGAAGAGTATTGGAGGTTAACCTATGCTTGCTGCTCCTTAAAAATATACTCAAAATATTGCAACAGTAAATTGGCTTTGTGAGACATTTTGTTGGTAAGATTACAAAAAAGCCTTGAGGAGGAGAGGTCAAATGTAATAACAACGTGCTTGCTTAGGAGCCCAGTGGCTGACTTGAAATGCTGCTGTGCACCAATAGGTCTGATGGTGAAATGCACAGCCTCTCCTCCCCCCCCCATCTCCCTTTTCCTCCCCCAGAGCAGGGAGCACCTTTTGATGCACAGTGAGCTGTGAAGGTGCTGCCAGGAGAGCAGCTCTGCCTCTGGCGGTGGCGCTGGGCTGGTCCTGCTGGGCTGCTCTCCGGTGGCAGCCGGCACACGTGCAGTGCTGTTGCACCTTTGGAGAAGCAGCAGCAGATTGATCAGGTTATGCAGTGCTCAAGATGTTCTCCCAGAACAATATGGGCTCTGTGCAGCAGATGAGATTTTCTTATTGGGAGTTTAGCACAGAATGACCGAACGCCTTCTGCAGCCTTGGAAAGAGCTGGAGCTGTATGGCTGCAGCTGAACAAAAGGAGAAATTCCACGCAACAGAAACGAGATCTGGGAGCGAAGTGAACGCAGCCAAGCTATAGAAATAGATCACAGGCTGCCTCGAGTCTACACCAGCAGTAAGGAAAGCTTTGGTCCTCGTCCACAAGCACATTAAAAATCTGAGATGGCAGCGCTTGCTGAAACAAACACAAACCATTTGTTGGTGTTGGCAAACACCGCGTCCTTCAGGAACAGGGATTTCTTCAGCCATGAGTGCACGGCTTCCAAGCTGAGCGCGACGCTGGGGAGATGTGGTAGCTCCGACCCTTCGAGAAGAGCAGACAGATTTCCAAAATAAAACAAACAGCAGTGCCCCTTCCAGCTCTGGGTGTGGGGAGGAATGCAGGCTGCCATGGCCCTGCTGTGCCTGCACTGCAGCTGCTGCCAGAGGCCTGGGAGGAATGTGCTCTAAATGGAGCGATGAAGCACTTTCCCTTCAAGATCTGAGTCACATCTTTACCTCCTGCTTCTCTCGCCTGACTTCCTGGTGCTGTCTTGGAGTAACAAAGCTCTGCTGGCCTCTGCTCAAAGCAAACTGGAACTGCAGCTTGAGCACTGCTCCAAAGCTGAGCAGCAGGGATGGGCAGGAGGTCCGAAGGCTGAGCACTGTGTTACCAGAGCTGCAGTTTTCTTCCCCTTTGCTGCTGCCATGTTCTGATGTGCTGGCTGGTGTGCGATTGTCAGGGTCGAAGTTTGACTTCACTGAGAAGCACTGAGACCCAGAGCTGTCCCAGCTCTGCAGCCCTGATGTGGTGCCATTGGTGTGGGTTGGGCAGGAGATGCTCCTGGTCCTGTTTGCCTACACGGTCGTACTCAAAACCAAACCAGAATTGGGGCGGCACTACCCTGGTGCAGCACTCTGCCCTGGTGCAGGCAGCTGGATGTTGGCCCCTGGCAGCAGCCCTCCCAACCTGCCGTGTCTGTCACTGATATGTGGTGCCATCAGATCAGACAATGTACCGAAATACAACGCAAAATAATTGGTTTGGACAGTGGTCTGCTGCTGGAGCTGAGCTGCCAGCTGCTCTCAGCAGGCTGCACAGGAGGGCCAGCTTTCCTCCTGCTCTTTCTACTTCATGCTTGTAGTAACTGCTATGGACCATTACTTCAGCCTGTCAGCCCCGTGCTGAGCTCTGTCTCTGGTTTGTCTGCTTTCCCCCTGTTCTACCAATGTATCACCTTTGTTCTGTTGTTGCACGCCCTCCTGAGCTGCAGCATCACACGCAGAGCTGGGAGCAGGAGCACCACTTGGGCCAGGTTCCATCCTTGATTTCTGGTAAATCTTGAGGCTTGTTGCTAAAGGAGCACCACCTCATGGTACTTAAATGCCTTTTGTCTAAGGCAACGTGTTTTATCTCTGCTCCCTCTCCCCTCCATCCCCAGGTTTGGGGTTTTACCTGTGTAGACTGAGGAGCTGCATGCAGAGTGGTTGTCTCCTGCGCTCTGTAACGTGCCAGAATGAAGTGAGCCTGCCTGGAGGTTAACACAGCTGAGCAGAGGCACAGATGTGTTGCAGAGAGCTGTCAGAGCTCAGGCCGGTGCCTGCTTAAGTGAATGCAGAACAGACAGGGGTACATTTTGTGCATGTAGTGTCTGCCGATGACTCAATATTTCAGCTCAACATATTTACCTGAATATTCATAGTCCCTGAGGTGGCTGGATCTCCTGAGCTCAGCTCTTCATTTACATTCTGGTAACTGCTTTGCTCTTCACCATACTGCTGCTTGCAACAATGTACTACAATCTTTAATATCTGCCTGGGCTCAGGTTGGGACCTCTGGCGATGGAGGTTTGTACTGTGTCACCTTTTATAAAGACTGCTTTCATCCTTCTTCAGGTTTGCAGAGGACCAATGGCGATGCCAATGGATACCAGGGCAGATCTGCTGGTGGAGGAGGCAGGGCAAGAGCAGAGAGGTGCTGCTGAGGGTGCAGGGCCAGGGCAAACAGATCGAGGTTGTCTTCAAGTCACAGCAGGATGGCTGCCTCTGGGCATCTTCCTGCACAGGAACAGAAAACAACTCTGAGGGTGTCTTCAGGTGAAGGTTGCACCTGCAGCAACACAGAACCCAAATGTCTGCTGCTGCAGTGCCTGCACAGCTTTCTCTGAGTGCACTGTTTGAATGGCAAGAGTCATTCTACGTTCTGCCTGACAAAACCCAGCCCAAACAGCCAGGTTGCTCTGAGGCTGCCAACACACCTGGAGGCCCTGCAGCCATGTGAGGCACCGTGCTGGATCCTGGCTGCTGCCCACATCTGGCACGGTGGGACATGGAGCGGGGCTGGGAGCACACAGCATCAGGGCTGAGACACAGCCCGTTGGTGTGCCTGCCCCTTCAGGAGGGCTTCATCAGGGAACAGATGGTGTTAAGATGCTGCTGAATCTCAATGTCACCTTCGTTAATCCTCTGTGAAGTCTTGAGGTTTCTCTGAAAGCGGTGGCTGCCAGCTCCGGCTGCTGCGCAGGCAGTCCCAGTTTGGCAGGAGTTCTGTCTGACGGAGCCAGCAGTGCCACGGGGCTGTGCAACAGCACGAGCAGGGCCTGAGTGCTGGTTGGAGAGCGTTGGACTTAAAGAGAGTCCTTCAGAAAGCAGGAAGACAGCTCAGGCTAGGAATTAAGGAACAGGCGTCACAAAAGAGACCCCACAAGGCAGCTTCCCCTGCAGCAGTGTTAACTGGCTGCGAGGCTGCAAAGGAATCCAACAGTCTGGGGCAGAAGAGCTGCCAGCTGCAAAACACACTGCAGCCAGTGAGCGCCCAGCTGTGCTGCAGGGAGCTGCTGGATGGGGCAGGGGCTGCGGGCACCCAGCTGTGCTGCTGGATGGGGCAGGGGCTCCCATGGGCAGCTCTGCGAGCGCCGTGCCCTGAGCAGCAGCCCTGGTGTTCCACCGGCTGAACGACTTCAGTGCCACGTGCACCGTCTGTAGAGCAGCCCTCTGTAAATTCCTGGTGATTGCATATCTGCCTGCAGTTAATCAATTTTATGAAAGCAGCTAATTAGGAAATGCTGCATGTGCTCCTGTAGCAGTTGCAGTAAGCTGGTAACTGTTTGCTGCCCAGAGGTGTGGGCAGAGCAGCTGCTGTGAGCTTGGCAGGTGTGCCACAGGCGTGACAGTTTAACTAAAGATGGCTGGGTTGTCTGGTGCTATTGTCAGCAGCACCCCAGCACTGCTCACAGCTCCCATCGGCTGTGCTGTGCTGCCATCGAATCCTGCCTGCCCACAGCCGTGTGGGGAGCCCAGTGCACAGCAAAGCCATCATCAGCATGAAGGCTACAGTTGCAACCATTGTTGCATTATTTTTAGTGTACATTTTACAACTAAAGATAAGCTGTAACATGAGATACCTACAGGTGAATGAGTTTAGCTTTCTCCTGCCGTAGCAGCATTGGTTTTAGTTGGATGTGTGTGGGCTGAGGGGGAGAAAAGAGGAACAGCTTCATCTCCAGGACACCCATCTCTGTTAATCAGTCATACATCAGGTATTGGGTTCTCCCTGCCCAGACCATCCTGCAGGACAGATCTCAGCTCTTGGCTCAGGTGCTTCTGTACGTGTGCTGAGGCTTTCTGAGAATTTTAAAAACAAAACTGAGGAGCTGTCAAAGTAATAATGCTAGCATTTAGAACCACGTGCTCAGTGCCTGAATAGGAGCTGATTTGCATTGGTGCTACTGACTTCTATCATCCCAGCTGGACTTCGGGCCCTCCCGGACATCAACGTTAAATGAGATAACACCATGTTCCTTCTGACATATCCCTTCTTCAGTTAGTAGCTATGAAAGTCAGTGAAAATCCCAGCACACACAGGGCTAGGAGCATTGGCTGTTCTGTGTTAGTGAGAGCCCTGTCAGGCACGTATGTCCATTCTCTGCGATTAATCTTGGACACACACTGTAGTAATGTGCATAAAATATTGTATACATGTGATGTATGTGGGCTGAGGGGAAGATGGACATGACGAAATGGCAGGGCTGTAATGGTCTGTGAAGTCTTCTTAGGACATAAGAAAACAATAAAAATTGAGACAAAGCAGAGGGAGGATATGATTTCAATTGTATTGGCCCAGTACCAAAGAAATGACAAGGAGTTGCGTGGAGCGCAGAGATCCAGCCTGTAAAACATTAGAATGTGCTGCAGAGAGCTTGCCTTCCTTCCAGCTGCACAGCTGCCCCGTGACCTTGGGCAGTTTGCTCCCAGCCCAGCCACTGCCCCCTCCTGGGCTCATCCTTGCAAACATGATTTCTTGCAGCATACGCTTAGGCAAGAGCAGACAAGGGGATTTTGTCTTCACTGAGGTCAGCCAGAATCAAAGCACAACTGTTCATCTTGTTTTCTGTATAACACTCCCATTTAATTTCCACGGGGCTGTCTGTGTAATCGAGGAGGTGGGTGGGCCAGGTGAGATGTACCACTGAGCAGGTAGGGCCTGGCTGCTGTCAGTGCTCACATGGGTGGTGGTGAGGCAGCAGTGCTCCCAGCGGCTGTGCTGCTGCAGGGATGGCCGGCTGCACCTCGGCCCTTTTCTACACTGATGGGACCAAATCCAGTTTAAATGCAGGCAGAGCGCAGTGGAGAACAGACTTCCCGAGGGAACTGAAGTTTTCAACTTTGTTTCTAGCTTTGGAAAAGGGGAGTATCAAGCATTTCGCTCAGCACTGGTCTGATTCTTCAGTGTTAGTGTGAGATCTGGAGGGGAATCGCCTCTGTGACAAAACAAACGCAGGTTCCTGAATTAGTAACTGAAAAATGAATTGTGCAGCCATGAAAGGTGGAAGGCCTGGGGGAAAGCGGGCAGCTCTGTGCTCTAAAGGAGCTCAGCACAGCAGTGCTCACACAGACCACAGTGGGTACACGAGGAGGAGGATCTCATAAGGCTTTTTGGTGTAAATGGCTCTAAGAACCACCATTCTTTCTTTCACCTCATTGCTGAGGAATTTGTACCTCTGAAATGGATGGAGAGCGAGCGCTGCACTGTGGGCCTTTATGACCTAAAGAGACACCACTGAGTCTGCATGCTGTCCATAAGCATTAAGTGTAATATAGTCTAATTTATAGTCGGGAACAGAACATAAAAGAATTATAAGGGCTTTCACTGAAGGTTTAATGCTTACAGTAAAATCTGTTTGCACTGATGCTCCCACTCTGGTGAGGATTTCACAAGTCATTGCAGTTCATTGGGTGAGCAGGGCACAGGGGAGCACCTCGTGCCATGCGGTGTGAAGTGTCAGCAATGCACTCCTGCCTGACTTCCTCATCTCTGCTCTTCCTGCTCAGGAGTGGCTTGGAATGCTGGCTGTGCTGCAGGAGAGCCCCATTGCAGCCAGCTGCTGCAGCCCTGCGGCTCCCGGCTCCCATCGCCCTGCTGTGCGCTGGGACAGGCGGCAGGCAGCGTCACCAAGTGTGCTGCGGGCATGCTGCTGTGCTACAAACTTACGGCCAGCTTTGCTCGATGGGAAAGCAGAGAGGTGTTAGTATGTCTGAAACTGATGATTTTAAATACTAAATGGGAGACAGGCTTCAAAAAGCTTCAGTCATGGGAACAGTTTCCTGCTTCCCACTTAAGAGAACCAGATCTCAGCTGCTGGGGGTGCCCTGTGCCCCCCAGCTCAGCGCAGTGCTCCAAGTGCTGTGCTCACACCTGGCTCCCAGCTGCAGGGTTGGGCTGCAGCCAAACCCCCGAGGCCCTTTTGACTGACCGATGTCCTCACAGCACTATGCATGCTGATCACACTGCGGGCACAGAGGGCTGAGTGTGCACACCTTCCAGCAGGGCTCAGAATGCGGGCTTACTCAGTGCAACACTGCAGGGGCAGCCATGGTCATCAATAGGGTGTTGCAAATCTTAATGCTGTTAACTGTGTCTCATTTTAGTTTTCCTTTTGCTTACTTCTCATGTTCCTTCCTGTCTGAGGATCCCAAACCACATCTGTTTGCATGCTCCAGGCACAGTCAGCCTGGCGCTGCAGGCAGGAGAGCAGTGGGGTTCCCACGAAGCTCCCAGTGGGTGCACACTGATGCCCAGCCTGGCACGCAGCCGTGGCAGCAGAGCTGGGTGGGGCGATGCTGGGCTCCTCACAGGCACAGCTGTGCCCAGCTGCAGAGCAGGAGCCCAGATCTCCACTCTGTTGCACCATTTGGCCCCGGTCTGTGCCCAAGGGTGGCAGAGTTCTGCTGCTCTCAGCAAGGTGAGACTCGGCTCTTCCAAACCCAGTACATAAACCACCCTTCTGGGGTCACTGTGATAACAAATTCTGAATTCTGTGCCGAGTCATTTAATTAGTGTGCTGTACTCCTCTGATCTGTGAAAAGGTCACAGTCATATCTATTTTTTCCCACTATTAAAGTGAGCAGTAAAAATCAGCTCCACAGTGCAGCCGTGAGTTTATTTATCAATGACTTCAGAGCGTGTGTGTACCATTCAGCTCTAACCCACAGCACCTGGAGTCCCAGGGACTGTTGTTGCTGTGGTTATTTGCAAACTTGTCATTGCAGCCCCGTTTGCTTGTCAGCCAGGTTCCACGTGCATCTGTTCTTTATCCTTAAAGCACGTCTCAATGTACTGATGGGGGCATATCCCTGAGCCAGCAAACACACCTTCACTGCTCTGCAGTTACTGCCTTCTTTCTTTCCAACTCTGTCACTTGTGGTAAAAGCTGCAGGTTGGTGACCACCAGCAAAGTTTCTGTGCTATGTCAGCACCTTGTGTGGCTGGCGAGAGCAAGTAAATATTCCTGATGTAAAAGTCGATGATTAATAGGTTTGAGTGGAAGAACATTTTTCTTCCATGCATTCTGAGCATTTGTGTTGGGCTCACGTGCTGAACAAGGCTGGTAATTCCATGTAGCCCTCTGGATTTATTTCTGTATGGCAGAGTGTCATTCACTACCCAGTTTTGTTCAGAATATTCTTAACATTTGGGAAGGTCTTCAGCTGCAAATACCTGATTTCTTATTCAACATTTAGATTTCCAAATGAAATAAATGATCTATTTACATGCATCACTAGGCCATCTGCTTCCATATGAGAATTCAACAAAGAGGTTATTAATTGTCATACATGTTTATTCATCATTCCCAATTCACAATTCTTATAAATAATTATATTAGAGGATCTTCTGCAAATAAACAAGCCAAATGATTATTTTGAAGCTCCAACTTCCATACCTAAAAGAAAATAAAATTAATAACTCATGTAAATATCCAAGAAAAGGAAAACATTCAATGACATGAATACACAGAGCACTATAATTTTCTGCAGCCATCTGAGTCCCTTCTTCTCACACTGAAAAACAATTGGCAATTACAATTGCCAACACGCTGCAGAAGGCAAAGGAAAGGCAGAACGATGTATAGAAAGAAGGAGCTAAGGTAACTGATGTGAAAGCAGCAAGACAAGGCAATTCGACTGATCTTCTTCGTTGTTTCCACAGCTCTCCCCCCACAGCAGCAAGGGTGCCCATGTATTTATCAGACCGTAGAGAGCATAACAATAGAGAGAATGAGATACTTAGACCCATGTTCAGCTTCCAAGCAGAGCCTGGCCCTCCTGCAGGCTGCCTCCCCTCACAGCCCACTTCTCAGCAGCACACAGCAGCAGCTCACTCTTTGCTCCATGAATGAAAGGCGAGCATCTTCCTTTCACCCAAAGCTGCCTGTTGAACAGCCTCCCATCACAATGCTCCAAGCTATGTGGAATTTACATCAGAGCTGTGAGATTTATTTTCCTCATGTCCCTACCCAATAATGATGGTAGAAGGCTGTCAGGCTTCCTGCACTGCCCATGTAAAATCTGCACTTGACGATGATCTCTGCTGCTCACACTGGCGACCACTGTTCATGAAACACCCTTGGATGCAGCCTAAGGTATTCATCCCCATTACCAGGTATACACACAGGAATCAGAATAGTACAATTGCAACCCACACGTGTGAGTTCTGTGGATGTGAGCAGCAGGAGAGCTCCCTCCTTCAGACGGCACCAACAAACCACTGAGGCACCATTTGTGGTATACACACAGCCCTCCACTGGTTTCTTTCCCTGCTGTGTTGGTTGGGTTTTTGTGTAGCGCTGAGGTGAGGCTGAGGATGCTCCTGAGAAAGAAAATGAGCTCCTGGTTCCAGAACTGCAACTGGCCAGGGTCAGTTCCAGCTGTGGGGAAAAAAAAAAGACAGGAAGGATGGTGTGCTGTTCTGTGCTTTGTGCTGCTGTTCTGTGCTTTGTGCTGCTGCTCTGTGCTGGTGCTGAAATACTGCTCCATCCTGTCCCCAGAACGTTGCATGTGGTACTTAATCCTACATGTTCACTGAATATAGCTGGTGAGAGAAAGCAAAGGACACTTTGTTGGGAGGATAGTGTGGTGTCTGACAGGGGTGTCCTTGTTCTCCCTGGGGCCTGGAGCTGTGCACTGGGCATTACAGCACTGGGGGAAGCCTGGAGCACGTCCTGCATGGAGCTGTGAGTGGCTTCTAAGGACAAGCACACGCACACGGAATGTGAGTTATTCACTCGTAAATTTGCTGCATCCAACTCAACCCCTGAGTGACAAGAATAAAATACCCTGCAATTGTTCGTCCCTTTTTTAATGAACTCATAGCCTCGTTTGTATGCTAAATGAGGAATCGATGCGATCAGACCACAAAAAACACACATTCTGTATAGATTGGGCTCGAAGATATTAGCAACTGAAATGTTACCATACGTTATGCCACCATCTATAGAAGTAATGGAAAATATTGATTTCAAATGCCATTGCTAAATATGAGCATGCACTTTGAAACTTACTCATTCTTGGAATTTCATCTCTGCCTTCAGAAACTTTGTGAGGATTCCTGAACAACTTCTCCATAGGGTTTGCTCTTCTGGGCCTGGTGAGTGCAGAAGTATCTCAACACCACAGGGGTTTTTCTGTCAGCCTGTGGCAGAGGCAGGCAGTGTGGCTGGGATGGCATATCATCAAAGCTGAGTGACAGCAATCACAACAGCCACCGCTTGGCATATATTAATGAAAATGTTCTGCCTCAGGCTTGTGCAGCACTTTATGTCCAAGCCTTGTCTTACATCACATCCCAACAACATGAGCTACAAATCAATGGTTGTTTACATAACATAGGCATGTCTGTTTACACGACGTAGGCACGGCTTTTACTTTGTTACCACTCATGCAGGAACAGTGCCGTCCCTGACCCCATGCTAAGTGCCTGCAGCTGAAGCAGTACTGGAGCAGTAGTGACAGTTGTGTGTGTGACGTATGAGAACACCAAAGAAGCGTGGAGCCAGCAGGCAGCGAGGAGCAGCTCTGCCAAAGGCTTCATGCAGCCACACTGTCACTGCTGAAAGTCCATCCCTGAGATGAAGGATTCGTGCAGTGTTGTACATCCCATCTCAAAATTTTTTAATGATATGTTTCCACACTTCCTTTCCAGGTGCCTTCGTACTTCTTTGTTTTGATACTCCATTATCTCTGTGTCTTTCTTCCCATCAGAAGGTGTCACCTTCTCCCAGAGTGCAGTGCTGTCAGTCAGGACTGCACACCTCTTACAGCTCAGGAAAACATCCCATCTTGTGGCTCTTATTTTCCAGTTCCCATTATCTGTGATCATTTGGGAACCAAGGTGGGAAATGAATCCCTGCCTGAGGCTGCGGCAGGGGTTCCCCCAGATGAATGATGGACACCCCAGACTGAGGCCAAGTTGTGTCTTACACAAACCTTGCCCCTAAATGCCTCTGATTTGCTTTATTCTTTCATCTTCCACAGCCTCAGTGAAAGACTAAATGAAAAAACATTGCTGTTGGGTCCCAAGCAGCTCACGCCCTCAGGAGCTGCAGTGGGGCTGTGTTTGGGAACGGCTGAGTCCCAGCCTGAACCACTGATTGAGCACCTGGGGAAGGACCTGGTCAGCCCTGTGAGCACAGGTGAAGGCAATTCAGCTGTGTGATTGGGAGGACTGAGCCTGGCTGCACCTCTCTTAGATCTCACTTAAGGGCTGACTGCCATTGAGAAACAGATCTTCTAGAGATTCTTCCTTGGTGGAGCTTTCCCCTGTGAGTCTGGAATCTTCTTTTCTTCCTTTATAGCACCTTTCTATTGTGCCAGTCCTTTTGTCATCACACCTTTGTTGTAATGCCTTTCCCATTTTATTGATCTAATTGCTACAGGCTGGTTTGAGGGCCAGGGTCACCCCCAATATTCAGAGCTTTTTCCGCAGCTTGCAGGGATATATACATGCAGTGCAAGCACAAAGCACATGTGCAAATGGAGAGCCTATGTGGGTGAAGGTCCTGCAGCAACGTTGGTGGGAGGCTTTGTATTTTCCTCTGTTTGCCATCTGTATGCGGTGGCAGCTGCATGTAGTTGGGACTGCAGTTTGGGTTTTGCTATTGATTCCCCTTTTCAGGGCTAAATGAAAGATCCTCATGTTTTACGAAATGTAAATGTGCCCTGTAGGAGAGCTGGGCAAGTCCTCTGTCTGTGCAAGTGGTATCGCTGAGAGATAAAACTTCCTGTGGTGAGAGTAGAGCAGTGCTTATGTAAACTGAAAGCCCTGAAACATGAGATTGTATATAAAATGTCTGCTAATACATTTGTGGTGGCTGCTACAGTATAATAGAAAGTCTATAGGAAAGGGAAGAGGAACATTCGCTTCTGGAGTGCTGTTAACCCACCCATAGCCACTGCAACAACCGACGTGCTGAGGCTCGGAGCAGTGCTGTGAAAGTAATGTGCTGAAGCATGGTAGAGCAAGGGGAGAAGGCTGCAGATGTGGTAGAGGTGAGCGGTGCTGGATGGGATCACACTTCTGCTTGACCGGGGGGACCCTGTGTGCAGCTGGCCCCATCTCAGGGGGACATCACTGGACTCTCATGGTGCTTAAAGCATGGTAGGATGGCAGCAGCAGGACGGGAAAAGGCATCTCTGATCCCCAGGCCAAATCCCAACCCACCCCACCGTGCCCACAGATTATGTCCTCCAGTGTTGTATCTCCACTGTTCTGAACAGCCCCCAGGGACGGTGACTTCCCCACCTCTTTGGGCAGCCTGTGCCAGTGCCTGAAATACTTTGCAGAACCTGACTGACCCTCCCCTGGTGCAGTGTGAGGCTGTCATCTCTGCCCCCATCCCTGCAGCAGCCCCTTCCCCTGCAATAGGGATCAGAGCGAGCACCCCCTCCCTCCCGTGTCTGCTGGGGGCTGGAGGGGATGGGCTGTGGTCTAACTCCTGAGCTGTCTGAGTTGATGTTATTATCTGTCGTGTTCAGGCTGACTCATTCCAGGATTATGTGGGCTTCTTATTCACAGTGCTACTATAGGAAAGTACTTTCTGCACAGGTTTGGAGTATGAAACTGAAAATATTCTGATTGTAAACTGTCTAAGACAATAGGAAGTGCACTGTGAAGGTGCCGTCTGTGCTACACTAATTCCACAACTGCAGAGGCTGCAGTGTGTTTTCCTGCTGCCATGCAAGTGCTTTGGTAACTGCCAAAACTGAGGTTCTCACCATGGATGAGTCTGCTGCCTGCCTTCTTTTCACACGTGTGTTTTAGCTGGTTGACAATCAGCCTTTTGCTGCATTGCTGCAGGGTGAAGAGCTTTTCCTTGTGCAATGGCTGCAGCTTCCCCCCAGAGCTGGTCTAACCGTGGCTGCTTGCCCCAGAGAGCAGAAATGCTCTCCCCACAGAGCAGGTTTCCCTCCTGCAGCTCCCAGCCATCTTCTTCGGGCTTTGGTGTTTTTCCTTCCTGCTCACTCCTGGCAGTGGGAGGAGCTCTGCAACACAAATACTTATGGATGAGCCACTGTTTGGATTGGGGAGTGAGGACCACAGGTCAGCTGCACTGCTTATCTCTCGGAGATAATGGATATGAAGCACGTGGGCACAACATCTCACAGCCCTGATTCCATGGGACGTGCTCAATTAAAACGTAGTCCAAAGAAGGCAGAGGCTCCTTCACAGCAGATATTCACTGCAGAGCTGCACAGCTTGGCACCACTTAGCAGTCTCTTGGCAGCATGTCCAAGCCTGTGGAGAGCAGCTGTGGAAGCACAGCTACAGAACCATTGGGCAGCGCCACACGGCGCGGGGCAGCAGGGGCTGCACTGAGCACAGCATGGGGGTCCCGGCCCCACCGCCCCAGAGACGGGGCAGAGAGCACCCACCCCCTGGGAACTCCTCTGTAGCTGTTCTGTGGGCACACGGTGAGCTCTTCCCGAGCTCTGCCAGTCCTGCCTCTCCCCAGGACACTGAGATTGTAGGAAAATAATAAAAATAATGGCCCAGCTAATGAATGCCCTAGGAATTCTCTAGGAGGCCTTCAGACACCTGCATTAATACCAAATGAGTTCATTCTGATTAATGTTATTGAAACAAATGTCACGGGAATGAATAATGGCTCGGTCATTATTTTAAAGTGTTGCTACTGGATCTATAAAAGCCAATGATTCAATTCTGGGGAAGTAATTCTGCATTTCACATCTAAAACCTGTGCAGGATTCAAACTTTTCTGAGAAAAATAGCCATGAAGAGAACACAGAGAGCCGTGCCTGTGTTCTGCGAAGGCAAACAGGGCGCGTTCTGCTCCTGATGGCAGCAGTGCCCATCCGCGGGGTGCTTCCCTGTGCGGCGGATTTCTGTGCTGCAGGTGACTGCAGAGCTGCTCCTGCTGGCTTGGGTTGGGTTTGGACCAGATCAGGTTTTTTTTTTTTTTTTTGCTCTTCCTTTCTGAAGGACAGTTTGGCTTCACCCTGTGAATTCAGGATGAGGTCATTCCGAGATCCATATGTCCAAATGTTTTTTGCTCTGAGTTGTTTGCAACTGATATTTCTGTGTAAATAATTTGCAAGTGAGAAGAGCCGGACTGAGAGCACACATCCATGGGGTGGTGCAATGAGTTGTGTGCTGAGGAGGCAGATCCCACAGCCGACACCATGAGACTGGGAGGCTCCCAGTG
Organism: Phasianus colchicus; assembly: GCF_987193195.1. Taxonomy (NCBI): domain Eukaryota; kingdom Metazoa; phylum Chordata; class Aves; order Galliformes; family Phasianidae; genus Phasianus; species Phasianus colchicus. The sequence continues at coordinate 18,006,622 of NC_143450.1, read as the reverse complement.
CTCCAAGGGCCCATGGGTGGACAGGGGCTCCCATGTCCCAGCAGCACAGCCCTCGCTGTCCCCATGCTGTCCCAGGGCAGCACTCACCCCGGCTGCTCTCACTGCTCTGAGATTGCTCAATATTTAGAATGAAATATTAATGTTTGAAAATGGCTTTAAAGATGAGGATCTGATCTTCATTTCAGACTTTTCACAGTGCTTGGGAGCCTTGGAGGAGGGGAAAGGGAGTGTGCAGCAGGGCAGTGCTCTGAGCTGCAGGCTGCGTGCTGCTGTGAAGGGCTAGGTAAATGTTAAGCATTATGATTATTATTCATTGATTTATATAGCTTTTTTGTGGCATTCGCAGGCATTAGCTCACCTTCACCTTCAATCTTAAGAACACATTCTGCTTGTTCAAAACAACTGGAACTTAGTCAGAATGGTAGAAATCAGACCTCCACTGGGCTGATCTGAAATCACTATTGACAAGAGCGGCCCGCTTTGTGCTCCTGAGTTCTGTGTTCAAATTGCTGTCTTTCTGTTATTCGCCTCTTACATTGATTTTTTTTTTTTTTTCCCAACACTTAAGTCCAGCATTCTACTTATCTTTACCAAAAAAAATTAGAAGCTAAGAATGAACACTTTGATTTACATTACTGATGTTTTTCAGTGCAACAGTTTTTACCTATCCAGATCTTTGTAGCAGTTTGTGAAGCCTTAGGAGACATTCCTTAGAAACTTGATTAAAGTCTCAGCTGGAATAAAATATTTAGGCAAAGATGTTCCCATACTCTTCAATTACTCCATAATGAATCATCTCTGTTAACCTACTCAGAGGCATTCAGTTTCACTCAAAGCCTACTTGTAAGTGTTCCCTTCTGGATTAGTATGACACATGTAAATTCATTTTAGGTTCTATAATCCAGTTGTAAAATGAGAATAATCCTTCTTTGCCTGTCGCAGGGGCGAAGCAAAGAGCTATGGGCTCCATGCTGCCTGTGTGTTCTGTGCTGCCTATGTTCTGTGTGCTCCATACCAGTGCTCCTCACCCACCCCAGCATCTCTCCTTGCTGCCTTCTCTGTGCCGGCTGCCTGGGTCTGAACTCGTGCTGGGAGGTGGGGGCATTGCTACTGGGTTTGGGCCACTGCAGCTGGGGCAGGGCAACACTGTCCTTAGGAGATGTCGTAGAGGTACAGAACGTGAAGAAAGCAATCTATATTGGATTTGGAGTATTGGCAAAAGAATGCAGTGAGGTTTAAGGGGCATGTTTTGCTGGGGAGGTAAAACCATTGAAGGTGGAAGAAATGTAATAAGGGATAAAACTTATGCAATTTATTTCATCAATTTTAAGGCACCGAGTTTGCCAGGTGACAAAACTATTTTAGCTGTGGTGATGTATGGTGTATTGAATGACATGACATTGTGAGGAGGGGTGTGGATCTGCAGTGTGCATTTCCCTCTGCAGCCATGGGGCAGCAGCTTTAAGCATGGGGAGGCTGCAGGGTGTGTGCAGTGTGGATACAGGGACAGCACTGAGCTGCCTGCAGGTTGCTGCAGAGGGTCCTCATGGTGCCTAATGCCTCTGAGATGAAAGGGCAGATGGAATTTGGTGTAAACCAATGTGAAGAGAGGAAGGAATTCCACCTGACCTACCTAGCTACACTAGTAGCGTTTAGGTTGACCAGTTCCCTCGAGGGACCTGGACTGCAGTCAAAAATAATATTGTCTCAGAGGTGCTTTCAAAATGTGCAGTGTTGGAGAATTAAGAAAGGAAGCGAGCAGGGAGAGCATGGCCATGCATCTGAGTCCCAAACAATCCTGTATTAAGAAACTTTGGCTGTAAACCAGGTATGGAGGAGATTATGGAAACAAGGAATGTGGAATTTCTTCTGTTATTGTTTCTGGGAACATGTGAATAGATAATGGCTTTTCAGCCTGAGCACGAGTGGTCTGCATAATCCTGGATGTGGTGGAGACAGCTGGGAGGATACAAGTGTGCTGCGGCTTCCAGCAGTAGATGGGCAGCTGCCAAAGACACCCAGCAGTGTTCAGATGGACACAGATCAAAGGGAGAGCTTCCAGAGCATGTGCAGTGGCTGCAGGGCTCCCTCCCTGAGGATGCTGAGGAGGCTGAAGTCTGACATGGGCACCTGATGGAAGGAAAAGCCAAAGGCTACAAATCCAGAGATGGGGCTCTACTGGCCATGGAATCAGGAGCGCCTGTGAGCCCTGCCTGGGGAGGAGAAGGACTTCAGACCTGGTGGGACATGACCTGACCGTGCTGTCTGCCTGGGACTGGAGCTCAGTGCAGTGCTGAGCCAACACGTGCTGTGGGCTTTGTTTGTTAGTGCCTTTAGCCTCCTAATTCCTGAGTAGGTGTTTAATTTATTTTCCTCTTGAATTTTTTTAGCTTTAAGAGGCATGAGTCATTCCGTTCCATTTACCAAAGGGCTCTGCTCCTGGATGTTGCTTCAGTGGATATTTGCAGCAGCTGCCTGCTGTGAGTGGGATGCTGCTGCTGCTGTGTTACAGGGCAAGATGCTGGGAAGGGAAGCTGAGAAAACTGAGTAATTTCTGGGTTGTAAGCCACTGAAAGAAGTCCCACATGTTGATGAGAGAGATAGTGTGTGCACCAGCAGCACAAGAACCAGAGCTTTAAGTAAATGAGGTTGGAGATGGAGTGATATGTTGTAAATGGGCGCAGCAGCAGTGGTGGTTGCCAGAACTCAGCTGCTGTTTCTTTCCTCACAGTTGCTCGACTGTGCAGAAATATTAAACATAACTAAAGGATGTGGCAACCCCTCTTTGCTTATCTCCTTGTTCTAAATGTTTTCTCTTCATGCTTAACGAAGGAAGGTTCATGTCTTTGTGCACTGGGACAGCTGTGTTGTGCTTTGCACCAGAGTGACATTGCAAACAATAGGGGGAAAAAAGATAGGAAAAAAAGAGTCATGTTCTGATACGCTGCCAGAACTAGAGGTTGATAATTTAATCTTCTGCCGAACAGTATGCAAAACCCCCACTTGTATCCACATGCAAACCATACAGCTTGTGGCACAGATGTTGGGGAGGCCACAGAGATAAATTGAACACAGTAATTAAATCCAATGGCTGGGATTCAAACCTGGGTCAAACATCTAATTTCTCAGATTTATTATGGCCGTATCTCTAGTTATTTCCATAATCTATGCAGCTGTCATACATACCTCTCACGAAAACAGAAAACATACAGAAGTTGCAATAAGACCCTTATACACCTTTGAGTAAAGCAATAGATGTTTCCTCAAGAGGGGATTTTTGTTAGAGCGCTGGATCCTTTTTGATCAGCTCAGCGTGCTGTCCTATAGCTGAGTGCCACCCTCGCACTGCCGTGTGGCTCTGCAGCTGCTGTGTGCACAGCTCACTGCCGGCACCCGCAGCGTGCAGCCATGGCTGCTTGCGCTCTGTGAGCGGTCACCTAAGCAACAGGTTTCACATCCGGAATTAATGTGGAGCAGCTCTCGCTGCACAGAACGGAGCAGTGCGTGAGCTGGGTCTGGAAACGGCTGCCTTACAAAGTGCTGTCCTTTTGGCAAAGGGGAAACCCTCGGTGGGGCTGCACGTGGTTCCACTTGGTGTGCCCAGCACTGAGCTCCATTGCTGTGTCCTCTGCTGGGATCAGAGCTCTGGGCAGACGGACAGAGATGTTCCAGACACGGACTCCCTTCCCCCTTAGAGCAGGACATAAAGCATGCTGCTGGTGTGGTGCCTGCCTGCCCCATGTGGAGCTCTTTACGATTTCTGGTCACGCAAAGAGCTGCATCGTTACAGGCAGGATTCACAGGAATGTAGCTCTGCTGGGGGATGCAGACAGGCAGGGATCCTCCCCATGAGCTGTTTCACATTATCTGCAATGTTTATGGATGGAGATAAATCTCTCCTGACCGACATGACCCCTTGGCAAGCAGGAGCAGGTCCCACTGTGCCTGGGTCCAGCTTCTTTTCATATTTCTGAAAACTGTGGGGTATTTATCCCTCCTCATAAACATGACTGAGTACAAAGGAGATTTGATCTTGTCCTCTTTGCAGCCTGAAGCTCGCAGGGTCTGACTTCTTGCTATCTGCAGACCTCCGCTTATCTCCCTGCATTCTGATGTTGCTCCCACCTTCAGCTCTGACATGACATCACAGCACAGTGCTGTCTCCCCCAGGAGAGCTGTGGCTGATGGGGAGGGGCACTCTGTGCTGCATTTCCCCATGCCGTGCTGCAGCTAGGAGTGGTGTGTTGCTGGCTGTGGAGCAACCTGGGCAGGAGACCTCAGCCAACCCCTGTTACTCCGGCCTCCCTTCCTACAGCCTTTATGTTCCCAGAAATGCCAGTAAATATCCTCGTGCTTGAAATAATAGTCAAGGACGGATGTTAAATGATTTGCTATTTGCAGACACGTTCACACAGCTCTCCTTTTAGCATAGCAGGGCTCTTAATAAAGTGTAATAACTAAGTTCAAGCTTTTTTGGGAAGGTTTCCATAGCCCTGCTGCCAGCCACAATCATAGCACTGGAAATTCATGAGCTCAGTCAGTGCTGCAATCACATTGCTGGAGAAGCTGCCTGGAAGGCTGTGACCACACGGCTCTGTGCTCCCTGCAGCACTCCTGTTCCCCTCCTTGTACCATCAGCAGCACAAGGGCTGCACTTCAGCTGTGGCTCAGGCTGTGCACAGAGCTGTGCTGACAGCTTTGCAGCTGCTCTGGAGCTCGCACTGTGGTCAGTTGAGTTTGCTGCTGAGAGCCATTTAGATGAGCATGCCTTCTGGATGCAATGTTCCTCTGGTGGGCGTGTGATGGCAAGGCAGGTTTGTTCATTTGTAGAGCAAACATGCCCTTAGAAAAAAGGGTCTGCTGTGGGATTTCTTGAATGAAAACCTTTTTTCCTCCAAAGGGTGACTTGAGCCCTACATTTCCATTCCCTTCTGCTGCTGTATTTTCAGGTTTTCCATTTGGGCATTGGATTTCCTGAAAGAAGGGGGAAAAAAAAAAAAGGTGAGGTGAAAATGCTGAGCCCCTCAGAAAGTGCTCACATTTAGCAAAGACCCACAGCTGTGCAAACATGAGGGCTCACATGGAACAAGTGGACTGCAACCCACCTGGCTCCATTGCTTTCCCTCACCGTGCTTACCACAAACAGAGGGAGGGCTGAGCTTCCATGGCCATTTTTCAGAGGTAATGCAAAACCCAGTGGGCAGCCTTGGCTTGGCCTCTTGCTCAGATTCCTCCTGCCATTGACAACCACGGCTGCCAGCAGTTCTGTAAGACTGAGTGTTGGACTTGGTCTGGAAGGGCTACTGCAGGGGGTCCCTGGAGCTGAAGGAACGTATCCTAACGGTGAGGAGAGAGCGCCCTGAATTGAGAGACAGGCTTTTGCCCAGGGACGTCACCGCTGGCTCCTCGCTGCCTGGTGGTGCATTGCTGTGCATCCGTACTCTGCTCTGTGCCACGCTCTGCTCTGTGCCCGTGCTCAGGCCTTTCTCTCCTGTTCTGTTGACCATTCTACTTCTGATTATGAATTTAGCACGGTGTGTTGTTATGAATTTAGATCGGTATTGAATTGTTTGAGCATGGCTTAGCCCTGAGTGAACTTATGGTAACAATGTAAGATCAGAGCCAAGAGAAACAGAAAAATCCTCAGCATGTCAGCAGGGAGAGAGCACTCACCTTGCCGTGCTGTAAGGACAACAGAGCAATGTCCAGGCACCCTCAGCTCTATCCAGCATCTGCTGGTGCTCTCTTTAGGGCAGAGCAGCAGTGCAGCATATCACAGCTGTGAGCAGGTGAGGTATTTTGTTACCTCTGTGACGCACAACTCTTAAAAACTGATATGAGAATTGAAAGGCAGCACAATAGAAAGAAAAATACTGCAAGTGTTTTTCATTAAAAAGCTTCTACTTATTGAGATATATATCATCAGGAAGGTACTTTAAAACAATTATTATCCAGTCCTGTAAAACGGAGTGCTGTCATTAAGCATGTGAAAATGGTTGTTCCATTCCACCACCTGTGTCCATGCCAACAGGAGACGAAACACAAGGAATTTGGTATTGGTCACTTGATTGTGGGTTTGCTCCCTCACGGCTGGGGATTTGGTGGCAGAATTGGTCTCACAGAGCTCATGGAAAACCCCAGCCTTACATCAGTCATCTCTCTTTCTTTCTAGTGGAGGCACAGGGCTCCCTGGGAGTGCAGCGATGCTGGAAATAGCTCTACTATCTTTAGCTCCCCTTCATGGTCCCCTGAAGAGAGCTCTTGAGTCAGAAAGGTCAGCAGACGCCAGCCCCAAAGCCATAGGTGTTCTGGGAGGAATGCAATAGAAAATAATCTGCCTCTTTTAAAATAGTGAACTCTATTAAATGTAGATGACTTTTAAATAAACTCCTGCAGAAGCCTATTAGTTAAGTGGATTAAGTGTTATAAGAGTTCCTTGCGGGGCTGCAGGGCCGGAGGAGGCTGCGTGGTGCTGCTGTTTGCAGAGCAGGGCTGCCAGCCCTGAGCCAACGGCTGCAGCGCATCGCAGTGCACGCAGTGCAGCATGCCTCAGCTTGCAGGGAGAGCTTCAGCCCCCAGATCACAACAACACAAAATCCAACCCCCCTTAAGGATCCTGCAGCGCTGTGCTCTGTTACCAGCAGCGATGCTGTGTGGGGCTGTGACTCCCCGAGTGTTCTTAGCCTTTAGATCTGATTTTAATCCCGTGTATTTCTATCAGTTTTAATAAGTAGATTTATATTGGACACCAAATGTTGAAATTACCTCAACTTGAAGCGCCTGCCTATGAAATGAGTCGGAATAGATTCTCCATGGAAGTTACTGCAGCGCCAATAAGGATTAATTAAAACTCAAATGTTCTTCATTGTATGTTAATTGAGGAATTGCTATTCAGTCAACCTTCTTGATTTCACTCTGTGTTAAATAATCATGGAAGTATTTCACCTAGTCTCACTGTTTGCTTAACCAATTAATTAAGGAGGGGGATATTCTGCATTTATTAATATTTTAATTGGAGAATTGTATTCCCGGTGGCCCAAGCATCTACATATGTTCAGTTTTTGTGTTTATCTTCCTTGTCTCTTAAATGACCAATGTTCCTGATTGTACACACTGCAAACTTAAGAACAGATTTGAAGTACTCTGCACAACTGAGGGCTGGGAAGCAGCGCTGGGCTCAATCCCAGCTGCGCTGGTGTAAATCTGAATTTACTCCCCTGCCACAATAACAGTTACTGCTACCAGGGGACCAGGGTTACATGCAGGTTAAGGATTTAACCGTTACCAGTTCGAAGAAGTATCTTAAATGGTTACTGATGTATGGAAGTGCACTCTGTAGCCATGCAGGGTTGAGCAGGTGCCTCAAAACTCCCATAGCAGCTCCCTGTAGTGGTGGTGCTCCTCGGCTTTGTACATGCTGCTTTGCTACATGTTGCACATGTAGCATGTTGCTTTGAGAACCAATTTGCTTTGCTTTGTCTTCAGGAGGAGACGAAATGGGAAAGACTGTAGCTGGTAGGATGGGGGGAAAGAGAAGTGCTGGAGGGGGGTCCTGGCCACAGCAGGCCCTCTGGCCGTGGGGTTTGGAGACACTGAGTTTCTGAAATACGAAAACTCCTAACTTCTGAACTCTGGCTGCTGCAGACAGGATGTCCAGGAACACTTTGGTTTGCTCTCCTCTGCTGGCTTCAACACAATGGCAAGGAGGAACTGCTGCAGCTGGAAGGAGCTGCAGATGACTTTGGGCTGGTATCTTCACTGGTGTGGTTTCTTCTGCTGAAAGCAGGGAAACGTGCTGGGGTGGGCACAGCAGCTGGGGGTGGTGGTTATCTGGCAGCCATCTGAATGCTTCACCCCCATCAGCACAGCGCCCTTTGCTGTGGGAGAAATGGGAACCATGCCCACAGCAGATGAGTTCTGGTCTCTGCTCCATGCCAGGTGCTGATGGTTGGTCCATACAGGAGCCTAGTGGGATAAATGCTTGCAGCTTTACACTTTTTTTTTATACCTACACGTAGGGAAGGAAAAAAAGAAAAAGGAGTGAAGTGGCACCTTTCAGAGATTTATTTCCTCTTAGAACACAGGAGCAAAATAATCAACATTTGTGACTCTGAAGTGGAAGCGAAGCACTTCAGTATTTTTCTCCTGCATGCTTTCTTTCCCCGTGCTCTGCCACAGCCATGCAGGCAGCACACCCTGCACACCCTGCACACCCTGCACACCCTGCACACCCTGCACACCCTGCACACCCTGCACACCCTGCACACCCTGACAGCCTCTGCTCTCCAGGTGCCCTCCCAGGGCTCTTTTTTTTTTTTTTTTTTTTTTTTTTTTTTTTTTTTTCCTCTCTATTTAAACTTCTCCAAATTAACACAAATTATTTTTAAAGTCTGTGCTCCGACCACAGTCCCTGGTTTAGCAATACCAATGGCATCTAGTTGCATTTAAAGCTGTGAACTAGCAGCCTGCAGCCAGTGAAGCACTCAGGCACTTGCATAAATCCTGATGGATTTAATGGGATGTGATCATTTAGTTGAAGTCAGGTCACTGCACTAAATATAGACAGTCCAGTTAGCAGATACCGGCGTGCTTCCATCAGCTCACCTGGGCCCATAGCACCCAAATTTCACACCTGATCTTCTCTGAGACATCAGTTCATCCTCCTAGAGTTGCCATCTGAGCTTCTCTTTTGTATTGCATCATCTCTGTTACTCTTGATTTACGATCTCCTTGGTGCCCGCCCGTCCATTTATTTGTGTGTGATATTAAACATTTGGGAAATGACCCTCATGGTGATTCATTAAGACACTGCTTGTAGGCAGAAAGACAGAGGCGATACGAACGGGTGCACAGCATGCGTGGGAATGAGAAGCTTTGTCACATCAGCACCAGCTTGGCTGCACCACTCAGGTGTGCCAGCACTGAGCTGCACAAAACCTTGGATGAGCGTTCTCTGTTCTATTGCTCATGGCCCTGTGGGAGTCATAAAGCCCTGTACTGATATTGGATGACACTGAATACTGGCAAATCACCAGAACTGAAAATTAGGGTGAATCATAATTTGTGCTCTTATAAGAAAAAATAAAAAAATAAAAAAATCCCATTATATACATCTACCACTGCCCACCCATCCAAATTGCCTTGGAGAAATCTGCTATTAACCAATCTCTTTTGGGTAATTGCTTTACCCATAAGAGCCCTCTCCCATAGAAGTACTGTCAAAACAAGGGCAAGTTTGGGTCCATCAACCTTGCCAATGTCCTCTGACATTATTAGCTGAATTCATCAGCCATTAATGACTGCAAGATATATGGGATATGCTCTGGTTAGCACTTGGACAGACTCTTTCTAGCTCTATTTATGCATTTAGTCTGAATGGAGTTATTAAAGGTCGTGACTTCATTTCCAAAGTATCAGGTGAAAATAGTTTTCAATTTAACAAATAGAGGAGACTGCTTGCAATGAAATGAAACACCATCTTTAGTAGTTTCTTTCATTTTAAGAGGTATTTATTAAGAGTTTGACTTTCATTAACTAAATCCAGGTGGGGCCCGGAGGAATGAATGATAGCACACGGTGCTCAAAGGAGCTCTGTTGACTCCAGTAATGAATTTGGGGACTTTGGGTTTTCAGAGACCAGCAGCAGGATTTCTTGTCCTTCTTGGCGCTGGATGACGAGGAAAGCCTGCAATGTAATCACTCCCACGTGCAGAGGGGTTTACTGTAACACTCCCATTTCCATTTTATAACCTGAGATTCAGCTGCAGAACACGAGTGAGTCAGCCAGCGCTGAAAAAGGTCCTCACTGCTCTCATGTTCCTTTAGCAGCCTATGCTAAAAACTTTTTGGCTGAATATATAACTGTTAAGGTGATTTGATATGGATGTAGCACTGAAGGTTATAGATACCACTGTACTAAAAGTGTGCCGCTTCTTTTCCCCAGCAGGAATTCTGGAGCAGCCATCTGCACTGCTGATTGCTGCCAGGAGATCCGTGCTCACTTTTTCATGTCCTACAACAATTTATGCCCTCAGCAACCTGCACTGTGGCCACCAGGGTTCCCTCATTGCCGGCTGAGAAATCTGAAAACGTGCATTGCATCGTTTTGCCACATTTCTTCAGGGAAAGTTGAGGCTCCCAAGCAGAATCAGACAGAACTCTGGTGTCTGTGCTGTTCCGGCAGTGTGAAGGGTGATGCAGTTTGGGTCACCAAGTCCTGCATCCATGGGCAAGCTGTGACCACAGAAACCTGCTGCTTCATTTGGAGGCTGTGAGGAGAATGCTGCTGCTTCTGGGAAGACTGGCTTTGGGAATGGCCAGGCTGGGGGCTGGATGTGTGTTGCACCAGGCCAGAATAAGGAAATGCTTTTTACAACAAACAGGTACTGTACTGTAACATCACACCAGAAGTATATAACGGCCCTTTGTGAGGTTTCACCTCACAGTTCGAGGCTCTGTGCACCTTCATTCTGCTGGAGCTGTGTATTTAGCACTCCAAACAGTACAATACATTTATGAATGCCTTGTATTGCCTGTCGCATCCAGACCACTTGGCAAGTTAGTAAAAAGAATAATATCAATAATATTAATATTAATCTACAGTATTATTGAAAAGATGTCCTGCTATTGATGTCTTAGAGTGACAAAACCAAGCTCTTTATTAAGAAAGTTTGATTTAAAGCCCAGAGATATTTCCTAATGTTTACAGGGAAATAAAAAGGTAGAGTCCCTGACATTGGTGGGAAGAGAGGGGTCATATTTGCATGCATATTTGCATGCATATTTGCATGTTTGCACAAATATGTGCAACAGTTTTTAAAAGTAATTTTTAATAAAGAGTTTAAAGCAATCCTTCCTATTTTCGCATTTCAGGTGACATGCAACCAGCACAGCAAGCAGCAATGCCTAAAGCAGAACAACCCAAAGAGAAAATCTGGGAAGGCTCAGCAACACAGGTAGGGTGGTTTGGTTTTTTTTACTGCAAGGAAGAAAAGTTTGGACTGAGAATGCTACTTTGAGACCTTCTTGCTTTCGGTGAGAGTTTGAGGAGTAATTAACACAAATGCCATCAAGGCACTGATCCATCCAATGCTCAGAGGTCAAAACGCTTCATCAGATTAAGGGATTAAGAGATCTTGAGAAGATTGGTGAAGGTCACTTCAAAGTTACAGTGGCCAGATTTTATCTTAGTGGTTGCCAAAATGAGAGAGATGGATGCTTGGACTTCTGACACACTTTGACCCACATAGTATAGAATGTAACCGCTTTCAGGTATTTACATTTTCCTGCAAAGCAAGTTGTTCCTGAGGGGGTTGAAAGCAGATGACAGTTTGCACCTATTGCAAATCTGGAAATGTACAACAGAGGTTCCCACAGAGAGCATCAGGAAGAGGAGCCAAGCGGGGCCGGGGCTGCACAGCCCCACTCAGTGCTGCAGGGCACGGGGACCTGCGGGCAGAGCAGTGCAGGGCCTGAGGCTGTCATAGAGCTGACTTCTCCTTGCTGATGGATTACGCTTTAATACCTTCTTTCAGAGATGGCCAGGAATAGTCACTAATTAAAGTAAATAGATGGATGAAAGATGTGCTGAAAAATATCTGTCTGCTTGCCAAGGGGATGTGTAAGATGATGGCAAGTGTGAGAAAGCGCCGTGCTTGGAATTTCCCAGCCCGGTGCGGTGTTCCACATGTGTTTGTGTTAGCTGGTTTGTGCTGGTTTGAAAGGAAATGTGCAACGAAGAACTTTTGCAAAAGCACCGATAGCAGCACCAAGCACTGCACTCCATGACCGCCCAACAGACAGACAGCACAAAACACAGCAAAAATATGTGGGTGCCTTTTGGAACTCCCAGGGGAGCACCGCACCCACCCGCTCAGTGCCTCATCCAAAGTGCTGCTCTGCGTGACACCTCTGTCTGTGCACCCCCAGCAGCACAGCACTGCTGGCAGGCGGCACTCAGCACCGTGGGCTGAGCTCATCCTGGACACCATCCAGGGGCACCGCGCTCAGCACCGTGCACGTGGGGCAGCCCAGAGCCAGAACTCACCAGGGGGCCCTCCTGCATTTCCACCTTTGAAAAGAATCTGCACAGCTCTGTAAATGTGTCGGCTTTGCCTGAACAAGCAAAAAAATCAAAATCTTCCAAGAATGAGAACAAACCTCCGGAGCAGGAGGAAGGCGGCTGCACGGAGCTGAGCCCGATGAAATCATCTGCTCAGGGTTCGCCCTGCGGTCACAGGGATGGGAACTGATTGCTGCATCTCAGCAGGGCCCGGAGCCTCCAGGTGGGTCAGTGCTGAGACCCACACGGTGCTGAGCAGCACTGCAGGGCTGTGCCAGAGCGGGGCTGTGAGCAGGGTCAGGGGAGCACTGTGGGTCCTACGGCACACTGAGCTTGCTGGCTCCTCTGCTCTTAATGAGCAACGCATCTCCTAATTTCCAGCAATCTGATGTGCGTGTGAAAGCAGAGAGGCTTCAAAATGCAAATGTTTGCTGCATGATACAGATTGGGGTGGGAGGTCGCTCATTCTCTGGGCAGCAAATAGGTCACATGCACTTAAGGAGAAAAGTGATATATATGGGTGGGAGAAGGTAGGCAAAGTTTGAGTTGAAGTCACAGGAAGCTCAGCGTTAGCCCGTCTGAAACTGTGTCAGAGTGGGAGTCTGAATTTATAACATCCCTGTAAGCACTGCTCAGCATTTAAATTTAGGATTCTCTCTGTGGGCGACGCTGAAGACAAATGTGTGAGGAACTCGTGCTATTGCCCTGCACCCGACCTCCTGTGTTGGCAGTGCACTGCCGGCCCTCCTGCTCCCAGCACAGCTCAGAGCAGTGTGGGACTGGAGGGGCTGCGGGAGCCTCTGTGGTGAGTGATGTGGCACCGCTGGGCGCTGCAGGTTCTGCCTTCTTGGTTGCCTGTCTGTGCTGGGAAATGCGTAGCTAGAAGCATGCAAGGCAACCTACCCACCACCCCACCCTGCAGTGCTGTGTGTGTTGCCTGTGCGTCTGTAGTGCTGAGGTTATGAGATGTGTCTGTGGCAGGGAACCCTTGCTCTGTGATGTGCTTTCATTCTGGAGTCATGACAATAATTTCCAAAGCAGTATTTTGTTGGGCTACTTATCTGACATTACTGTTTAATTTAAGATGTCTCAGACTTTGATTTGGTTCTGGTTTTAATTAGGTAATGATTCTGCTTAACTGTAATCTCAGCATCTGAGAAGAAAACAGCAAGAATTGTGATTGGCTGACTGCAGTACATCACTGCTGCTCTCAGGAGCAGCAGGTAATTGGCCATGCTTTGTCTAACATGGTTAGCACGGTTGTTAATTACTTCACTTACCAGATAAGTGAATGCTTGTAAGCAATTAGGGCTCAATTCCATGAGGAAGGACACACACGAGGATTTGTTCACCTTCTTTTTGCCATCTGCTCTGGGAGTTTGAGTTGTGCATCTGAACATGTGGCTGTGAGGAGCTCCTAGCAGTGAGAGGCGGGTGCTGGGGCATGGGGGGATGGAGCTGTGGGAGAAAGAGCAAATCAGAGGTGAAGTGAGTCCCTGTGCTGTCATCCAGCACCAGGCAAAGATGGGGAAGTGGCTGTAAGACCCAACGCTACTGCGTTCTCTCATCAGTTCTCCTCTGCAGTTTTCTCCTGGCAAGCTCTACTCCAAGATTTGCAGGGGAGACCTCAAAGGATGTATTTAAAAAAAAAAAAAAAGGCTTTTTGTCAAGGCTGAGAAATGTGATGCTTTGTTAAAATGAAATCACGGATCACTGAAAGAGCCGGATGCCTCCAGAGAGCCTCTTGGCCTGAGCACATATGAAGATACGGTGCTGCTGGGCTGTGAATGTGGGTGGGTGTGAGCTGGGGGTTCAGCCCCATCCCCCCGCGCTGCCCCACCCTGCACTGCAGCCAGGAGGGGGGGGATGTGATGGAGGATGTGATGAGGGGATGCCATGAGGGAAATGGAGTGTGTGGGCCTGGGGGGGGACGAGGCAGGCATTCAGCATTTGCATAGAGCTGCAGAAAAAAGCATCTGCTCTGCATACTTCTCCAACCAGAAAGTGCTACTGCATGCACTCACCAAGAGAAAGTGTGGGGTGGCACCCACGGCAGTGAAGGAAATTTATTGCATGCAGTCACGTGGATTCAGATGGACTATTTTGTACTTGGTTGTTATCACATTCCATTGTTGTTTCTGTGTCAGAAATTGTTGCTGTATAATGTATATTGACACTGCAAGTCGATAGATCTGAATAATTGGTTTGAACACAGTGAGTTTGTGCTTTTCTTAAAGAAAAAGAAAGAAGAAAAATGAAACACTGCTGCCTTTCAGAATTGCTGTTTCCAGGAATGTTGTGCTGGGAGAGTGGGCCATGCAGCTGTTTGCCTCGCTGCGGATGGACGAGTTCACAGGAGCCCAACTCCCGTCTAAGTTTATCAGGGAAATGCTTGCAAACTTGCCAGACTCCTGCTCCTCCTCCTCATTCAACCTTCTTTCACAGTAATTAGAGGTTATTGAGCTTCCTGATTCCTCTGTCATTTTAATGTCCTGTAAAAGGTGTCACGCATATGCACTTCACATGTGCTGCAGAATCTGTGACTGTTGACCTATAATCTTTGTAATTTAATGGATGAAGCAGGAGGAGCTGTGCTGTGCAGCTCCAGGATGAAGCAGAGCAGTGCTGGTGTGCCCACACCTGAACTGAGCACTGAGCTCATTGCTCTCCTGTAGTGCCTTCTGTTACACAAATGCATTCACCCCAACACTTGAGAGATCAGCATACTTTCACTCACACCCATGTGTGGATGTACTGATGGGAGGACAATTGAGCTCACCTCATGTTTCCAGCTGTTTGGGTACACTGAAAAACATCAGTCTCTTCTGTTGCCCATTTGATTTGATGCCGAAAGTAAAATAGAGAATGGAAAAGACCTCTGGAGACTTGAAGAAGAAGAAGAAATGAAAAAATGGTTGGTTCATGGAAGGTAACTCAGGAAAGATGTTTTGGGAAAGGTGATGAGTGGTGCATGGGGAAGGAGAGCTGATCCGGAGCAGGAACAGGCTCCAGAAGGCATAGCATCCATGAGAGACATGCAGAGAAATGATTGCTTAGCCTCTAAATAAGTGGAAGGATGCTGAGGTCATGACTGGTCCTGAAGCAAGAAGTCCTGGCTCTGCTCAGAGCTGCCAAGGGGGGCAGAGTCCCTGCCCTTCCTCTGCTGCTCAGGTGAAGAACCTGAAGGAGCCCACCCAGCTCAGCAGGAGCTCATGGTGTGGTGCTGGTGGTTGTGTGATCCCTGCAGCCTCAGAAAGGAGAAAAAATGCCCCAGCAACAGGCATGTGCTTTGAACCGTGCCATGCCTCTGTAATGGCATGTCTTTGCTTTTTGCTCCCATCTGAATACCAGGAAAGGCCTTGAAAAGAATTATTTTGGTTTAGATCTTGTTAGTATGGTTACACAACTAGAAGTCCATAATGGCAAAATATTTTGTGGTGCGAGCGAGGCAGACTGGCATCGGAAGGAAGAGAGCCTTGTCTGTACCAGGCGTGCCCAGCAGCTTGGTGCTCCACACAGACACTGCTGGCCACCTCTGAGTGAGGGCTGACTGTGTCCTGGGGACATCCAGCACTTACTGCTCCGTTCATGTGGTCTGACCATTATATATCCAGGGGGTGTCTTTTTTTTCTTTTTGTTTCTCAGACACAGAAGCCTACCCCTCTTACAGACTTTGCTTGAATTGAAGCCTATTTCTCCTTAGCGCGTTTCATTTCTGTTCACTGCTGGGACATGTAAAGCAGCGAATCTGCACGGGGTTCATGCCTCAGCACACTAAAAAAAGCAGAGGCTGGCAAGGAGGAGTGGGAGAAAGTAGATCAAGAGAGAGTGCTTTGTTCCAGTTCAGGGCTTAAAGTATGAGACGCTGTTATTGGAGGCTGAAATAATTCCATTAAAGGGATGGGATCTCATTTTCCTTCAGTTCAAGTTTTAATATTTCCTTGGCCAAGCTAATAATATGGGGAAGGCCCTCTCCACAAATATTCCCATTGCAGGCACTTCTCTGCAGCCTCATGCACTTTTCAGATGGCTGTGAGAGTAAATCCATGCTGCGAAGTGAAAAATTTCCTGTAAACACTGAGGATATGCAGCACTGCAAATCACTAAAATCTGAACCTCATTACCACGGACATCATTAACAACCAATCACTTATGCCCTTTGTAGATAAGATACGTTGAATGCTATCAGTTGAAATATTAATTAATTCTGTCCTCCTCTGAGGAGCAGAGCAGCTATGGATCTGCACTGGGGCATGGGAGTCTTGCTTCTCCTCTGCCTGCAGTCTGTACTGTGCATCTCCAGTTCAATCTCCTGCAGCACTACGTTCTCTTTCTTCATAGAGACACACCAGAAGACTTGATGGGGAGAGGCCCTTGATTTCTAGGGAAGGCGTGGAGAGAATTCAGGGACTCTCCAGGACAGCAGGAGCTGTAATGGGAGGAGCGGGTGCGCAGTGTGCCCAGTGCCAGGCCAAGGGGCTGCAGCTGCTGAGGGGGGCACAGGAATAGAATGGGCAGCACTCAGCCCCTGAGTGAGGAAGAAACGTGGCACAGACAGGATGAGGGCTCTTCTGTCTGTAGTTCAAAATTCACCAGAGCTGTCTCAAGAGTTGTGTTCTTGTTTGCTTCTCTTTGCTGCGGATGGGAGCAGCTCAGGCTTGGCAGGGCAGGGGACTTGTCATCTTCTCATTTTCATACACTTCAGCACTTTGCAGTCTTGGCAGAAGCGACGTGCTGAAGGGGTTCTGTTCTTCGGTTTCCAATTCTTATATTCCCAATGGTGATTAAACAAGAAAATCTCCTGCAAGCCTCTTCTTGTTGGATTCTTCAGTCCTATTTCGAGATCAAATAGGCTTTAAGCAGGTCTGGATAAGCTCAGGCGCTTAATCTGCTTGAAAGGAGGGGACGGGGCGATGTGCTCGGCACGGTGATGGATCACGGCGTGTCGGGTAGCACTCCTGTCCTCACAGTGAGCTGCTGCACGGCCCTGGGCACCAGCATTGTGCAGCACTGTGCAACCTGCATGGCACAGCTGGACCTGAGGGCAGTGCAGGGATGGATGCAGTCGCCTCGTGTTGTCTGCTGCTAATACTTGAGCAGGATCGTCGTTATTGAAGCTAATTAGAATTCAGTGAGAACGGATTGTTCATTAGAGAGAGGAAAAAATGTTCCACGGAGCCCCGGATTTGGTAGAACTATTTCACATAATTAAACAATTCCACATCTTGGCATTTCATCCCTCTTGTTATCGTTGAACTTTGTTAATAAGTTTTTAATTGCAAATTATCTCTATGACACAAATTACGCTGTGTTTACTGATCAGCAAACATACCATGATAACCGTGTTGGGTGCCAAGTCCTTCAGAAATACCAGCTGCCAAGCTCTCTCTCATACACAGTTTGGCATTAAAATATCTTCCGGTTAATCAAAATGCAGTGACTTCCGGTTTGAAGTGCGATGGACGGCACAGATTTCTGGCTAAAGCTCCAGCAGGGAAAGAAGGGCTTCCATCAGGGGTTCAGTTGCACAGCACAGGTTTGTCCATGCTTCTCTGCCAGTCTGGTTTGTGTTCTGCATTGTGAAGGAAACGTGTGAATATCCATTTACATTCAGGTGTGTCGTTTCTGTTGAAGTGACTAAAAATTAGTGAAATTAGCAGATATTTCGGTTGGGAGAATAGGACGAAGTTTTCAGAAAGTCTCAGTGAGTCTTGTATCTGTTTCTGAGGGGGTTTGTCTTTTAGTTTGGTTTGGTTTTTTTTTTTTTACATATGCAAAGAAAACTATTTTAAAATCACAGAATCACAGAGAATCACAGAATTGTAGGGGTTGGAAGGGACCTCTAGAGACCATCGAGTTCAACTCCCATTGACTTACATCAAAACTTTATAAGTATTCAGATATCAAACAGCAACCAAACTGGAAAAAAAAAGTTTCCATGTCCAACCAAATACTTAATGCTAACGTAGCACTTACCAGCAGTGCCCACTGCACAGCAGGCTGGGTGCTCAGCAAGCGGTAAGGCATGGCTGCCTTTTCATCAGGCTGTCAAAGAGACACGGTGCGCTGAGCCCCTGCTGCCTGACCCCTGAAATAAGTGCAGCACAGTTCTGAAATGAGCCAGGTGTTTAATTGGGATAGCTCATTAGCTGTGAGCGTCAGCTGCTGGCACGTGGCCGACCATTGCATGGAGATGCGCTGGGGCTCCACTGGCCCACGGGGCTGACAGCAGCGGCATCTGTGAGACCTGAATTTGTGTCCCGCTCTGTTGACTTTTTGTGGGACCTCGAGCAAACATTTATCCCTCATGGTGAACTGACGGCATCTGTAAAGCATTTGGAGCCTCTCCTTGGGGCGCCCACGGAGCAGAGAGCAGAGGCACAGCCCGTTGTGGCCCCACAGCCATTTCACAGCTCACCTTCAGCCTCTTTTGAAGAAAACAGTCAGTCCAATTTTAGCTGAACTTCGTGTGTCCAGGTCAGTGTCAGCTGGCAGGGACGCACGCCCTGTGCATGCCTTGTAGCACGGGCTGTGCACTCCAGGTGCACTCTGCACTGCCGCGGGTGAATTACTGTCCCCTGAAATCACTTCCAAACAACCCAAACCTTCAGAATGCACTCCTCCTTTATCTGAAGTAGCTTTTCAGAAAGTGATCTCTTAGTTCAGGTAAACAGAGATACACAGACCAAACACTGCTGGGTTTTGCCACTTCTCCATAGCTTACATTTCCTGCCGTGACCTCAGGGTTTGTTTGCTTCGCTCCCTCTGAGCAGCAGGGATACTAGGTTTCCCATGGCCAGATGTTGTTATGTCTCTGCTCCAGCCCTCTCTAGAGACTGGGACATCATTTTATCCTCCAAAGGGCAAATTCATTCTGGAGCAACCTCTGCTGCTCACTCTCTGTCATGTTAGCTGAACAGAAGCGAGCTTTGTGCACCAGGTATGAGTACTACTGGCGCTCAGTGTTTTGTTTCAGGCGTGACTCCTCGGTTTATCTCATTAATGTTGGGCCCTGTGAAGTGACCCCTCTACCAGACAAGCATTCACTGCATTGTTTGCTTTGCAGAGCACTGAGGTATGAAGACCAACCTCCTGCTGCTTTTTTCCAACAACTCAGAAGCTCTTCTACACTACCACTCCGCTTCAGAGGAAACAGCTGTTTTTGTTTGGTCTTCATCGCATGCTTCTCTACGTGTTTCCATTTCACAGATGCTAAATTATATGTGCTGGAAATGAACATTAGTGCTGCTCCCGAGGAAGGCTGGGGTTTGGCCACGTGCACATTAAAGGTGCAGTGCCAGTGGCACTGGGATGGCCACTCAGAGCTGCTGCTGAGGCTGAAAGACGCCTTGGTTCCCATAACCACAGTCAGGGAAAGGCCCCACAGGGCCTCACTGTCTTCATCTCACACTTAATTTCCTTTGAGTCACTGCAGGAATGGGCTTCCCCAGTCCAGGCTGTAAACATCCCTTTATAAATACAGTCTGCAAAAGCTGTTTGATGTGAACATTCCCCAGTTTGTTACAGAATAGTATTATAAAACACCGAATACCAAGAACAAGAAAACAAGTACAGATGGAGTCCCGTCTCAACGTCTATAGGTCCCCACGCCAGAATTAGGCCTGGTGGGTTAATTATTTTAACATTCATGACACACAGCTTGTGAGGGAGAGCTGCATAGAGGCAGACTAAGCTCCACATTTAATGTTCCTAGAAGGTCAAATGACTGAAAGTGACAAACACAGCATTCAAGCTCCTTTTTAACTGGATGCAATTAATTAGACCAGAAGTGAAAACAGTTGCTTAAGTACTGAAGAAGCAGCACACCCTGCAAGTCATTATCATATGCCCAGAATAAATCCCTGTAGCGGTGTCAATCTAATAGTTGTCAACAGTGTAAGTGAAGCATTAGTCACCGACTGCTCAGTAAATTGTGTGTTTGGAACAGGAACAGCAACCAGCCATCATTTATCCTAAAGGACATCCCTTATTTCCTCTGTTTTAGAGAGGTAAAGGAAAGCGAAGTGAGTAAAATGCTAAAAGCCTTTACAGAACCAGCACTAAGAAATGTGACTTCATATAAAACGATTCGATACCTAATTCAGGCTGAAGACCTTTCAAACAAATAACAGAGACTAACCCAAAGTCTAAAACAAAATATAAATCCATGTTTTCTCGAGCCAGAATTGCACACCCAGAGAACCAACTATGTGCTCTTTCTTCTTGCACTGACAACTCAAATTAAGAAATAGTGCAAAGGAAAGAACTTCCCCAGTGCGCATCTCTTACAGAGGGAAGAGCAAAGTATGCCTTTCCCAGAGTGAATGGAAGCATTTATTTTGTGTGCATCAGTAAAGACTGCAATTATTGTTGGCATGAGGCTTGCTGTAGTTTGTGCACAATTCTTGTAGCTGCCCCTGCTAGATTATCAGCTGCAAGGCAGCATGCAAACAGAGCAGACATGGTAACATAAACCTTGGGGGTGGAGTCTCTAAGAATAAAATCAGTAATCACAGAAGTTTTTGTTAGAGGAGTGAGGAAGTGAGCGTTAAACCTTTGCAGTCATCTGCATCCAGCAAGGTGTGCTGTCACCAGGCTCAGCAGAGCTCAGAGCCACAGTGGCTAAAATGGCATCTCCTGGTGAGGTGAGAATGCCACAGGCTGACAACGTGAGTGCGGCCCTCCTTCAGCTAGGGCAGTGATTCTGCTCATTTAACCAGGCTATGGTGGAAATGGTGTCCCCTCACTAAGTCTCGGAAGAGCAGATCTTATTTTTCCTGATGCTCTCATAAGATGGTGGGGGCTGTGGCTTCATAGGACAGCTCAGGAGCTAGGGAGTCCCCCAAGCAGGATTCAGTGAAATCGAGGTGCAGAGAAGCAGTGCTAACTCCAGCACTGGCCTCAGAGATTTGCTAATCTTTGCAGCAGAAGTGCTGGAGGAAGTTATACATTTAGTTCACAGTTCTGGGCACAGAAGGTGACTTCTGCTCCCATAGCTGTGGACACTCAGTGTCCCATGGAGGGGAGGGGAGGATCCTGAGCAGAGCAATTGGTGGTGATGTCTGCGTGGTGTAAATGAGGAAGCCACATGACGCGGCGCTGTACATTAGATCAGCCTTCTTCCTTTTGCTGAATTGCTTCTCTGCTCATTTATCACCTCCTACATTCACACCACACTCATTCCATTTGCCTTTTCCTTTCCTTTAGATATGCATTTTGTACCATGGAAAAAGTCAGCACAGTGGAGAGAACAAGCACGTATCTCAGTGCAGCTCAGCAGTTTAACTGCCACCCTCAGACAGCAGGGATTGGAGAGGGGAGGGGAAGCAGCAGTGCACCCTGTGGCTCATATCAGCATCCCTCTTGCTGGAGGTGCAGGGTTCCCTTTTGCACAGAGATGTCTCTGCAGAAGCCAGTGGAACTCATCCTTGTGAAAGTGGAAGCAGTCTGACTTAGAAATGACACTCCCTGCCAATGGAAAAAGCTCACAAGGAGCAGAGCTCCTACTGCCAGCAGCCAGCTGAAGGAGCTGGGGAGTGGGAAGCAGAGATGGGATCCTCTACCACAAAGCAGGACTGACCTGTGGAGTATTTATAAATCATAATCCATTTCTTATCTTTTCCCTCAAATCCCACCAGCTTTACCTAAAGCACAACCAGACCCGCCTGCCTGCCCCCTTGTGTGGGGCTGGGGCGTGTGGGTGAGCCCCCATCCTGCTGGGTGCTGCCCAAAGCCAGCCGTGGGTATCGCTCCCACACCGTGGGGTCAGCACAGAGTTCCCATAACCCATGACTTCCTCCTCCTTTGTACACATTGCACAGAGAAGGGACGTTTTGGCTGTGTGTTGGGTGCTGTTTGGAAGCAAAGCATCAGGGAGAATTCTGAGCATGCTGCCTCGCTCCAACCAGCTGCAGCCTGCCAGGCACTGAAGAAATGCTTTTATGCGACAGACAGCATTTGATGGAAGCACTTAATTTTGAACTTTAGGAGTATTACATATGGCAGGTTGTAAATCTGAGAGAGAATAAACAAAGAACCCATGTGGGGAGTTTGCTGGTGGAGCATGAGCTGCAGCAGTGTGAGGACACACAGATCTGGGCTCAGGGAGGCACTTATGTCAGAAGCACCGCTCTGCTGGGCTGGAGCAGGATTTCCTTGGGGAAGAACAGGAAAAGACTGCATTGTCAAGAATGTGTGAGGGTAAAATCTTGTTTTGTCTCGGAGAGAACCATCTTATCCAAGAAATACTTCGTTCAAGAGAAATCCTGTTACAGCTGTGCTTCAGTGATTTTCCCTCATGTGAGCCGGAGCAATCAGGAGCTCACAGTCCATTTCCTCACACACTACTTAATTATGAATGGAAGGTGTGGAGATAGCTGAAAGATGGCTGCACTCAAAGGTGCAATCTGTCCGGGCTGTTCTGCCCTTCTTGAGTGCAGAGCGCAGCTGTGGTACAGTGCTGGTCAGCTGTGTTCTGCTGCAGAACACAATCCTGAAGGTGCATCGGTGGACATTTCTCACCTTATGGCGGTGTTCTGCACTACACAGCTGTGCCCGTCCTGCTGCTGAAGGCGCCGTGCTTCATCCTGGCTGCTGCAAACAGACTCCAAAAAGGGCACAGATGCGATAATGGGGCATTAAAATAGAGCATGGAGTTACCAAGAGAAAATCCGTCTGAGGGAGCCCAACGAGCTGCTTCTGTCTGGGGTAAAGATAATCATCGTGACAATACACAGCTCAGCATTTAGCCATTCCCCAGCAGTGAAGGCAGCACTTCTCCCAGGCAGCGCTGAGCTGCGCTTCTCGCTCCCTCGGAGCACAGCAGAGCACAGCGCGCGGGTGGCAGCACGATCGCTCCACAACATTTGTTGTTCACAAGGTCTGGTTAATGCGGAGCTGTTAATTGTCTGACCATTAAATCGCTTGGCTTCTACTTAGGCCCCACTAGGGACTAATTTTAAATTCAATTAGTTCAGAATTTAAAGCACTGTGTCAAGGGATTGCTGCAGGTTCCGGAGCCACGCGATCGCGCCTGGTGAAGGGAAGGTTTCCATCTCCGCTTCAGACGTTTAAATGCAGAGAAACTCCAAAAGAAAATTGAAATTCCCTTTGAATACACACACACAGATGAGATTCCTTTTCCTAATGCTTTCCTAAAGCTGGAGTTGCCTTGCCCCCCCAATGGTGTCAGCCCAGCAGCTCCAGCTGCATTCTCTACTTGCCTGCTTTCTTCTCCTTTGATGCCTGTGTACATCTTGTGGGAACTCCTGGGGAATTACTAACAGTAGAACTCTCTGTAAAAAAAAAAAAAAGAACAAAAAAACCCCAAACAACTTTGTGTATATATGTATATATATAAAATGGCAAAATAACCGCAATTATATTCTAAACTTTGCAGAGGATGCCAGTTTTATTTTTCTTCCCTTCTGTGGCACAAATCCACTCAGAAGCAGCGCCTGCCAACTCATCTTAATTTTGGATAATTACTTTTTTGCAGTTTCTAATTTTCTAATCTATAGTAATTCTCTCCTGATTTTTGAAAGGCTGAAAGGGGAGTAAGGAAAGCTGATTTGTGATCAGAGTTCTCCCTTCTATAATTAACTACATCTGAAAAACCATAATTGATGCTTATACAGCTTCCCAATAGCATCTCTTGAATTGGAACGCTCAGCATTGTGTATACTGCGCTTTCTGCTCTGCAGAGATTGATTTGCAAGCCGCTACCAATCTGTTGCTAAGCACTCGGTGACGGCACACGGCGAAGTCCTCAAGGACAATACAGAACAGCCAGAATGTTTTTCTCAGTATCAAACCCTTTTTCCCCGTCTCCTGAAATATTGCATCAGTTGCTCCTTAATCAAAGCATAAAAAATGTTGCCAAGGCAATGCCACACGGAGAGCACAGGCCTCAGCAGCAAACCTGTGCTGGGAACTACGGACACCGGGACTTCCGCACCAGGCAGCGGAGGTGCGGTGTGCTCTTGTCGTCACCATGGTTTCACTCAGAGCCCAGATGACTTTTGTCATTTCTTTAACCGAGATCAGAAGAAGAGCTGTAGGACAAAGGCGGGCTTGGTTACCCAAAGGCTTGGAGCTGGCTCTGCTGAGCAGCAGGGGTGGCTGATGGCAGGGCGGCCGCTGCGTTGCAGTGAGAGATGGTGCTGGGAAGTGGCTGCTGGAGGGGCAGCATGGAGCGGGGCTGCTACCTCTGCCAGCAGTCTGGGAGCTGACAGGAGCAGGGGGGGCATCTCTGCTGCACGGCTCTGAGTGTCCTGTGAGGGTTTGCAGTGCTGCAGCATGAATCCCAGCCTTTCCACTGCCATAAAACACTCCGTGGGCCGTGAGGGAAAGGCAGCAGCATGCTGTGCGTTTCAGGCACAGGAGTGCCGCTGCGTTCCCAGGAAGGAAAAAGAGGAAAAAAGGAAAAAAAGCGCAACAAAGCCAATGTGCTTCTTATTTATGTGAAGATGCAAATTGCAAACCAATTTTTAAAAAGATATCTTTAACAATTACTTCAGAAGAGGAACAGAATACTGAATTCTGCCTGCCTGACTCTCAGGCTTTCTTTGTAATAAGACTTTAATAAAAAGGCAAAGAATGCCAGCTGAGCTGGCACATCTGACATTTTGATAACCTCGTCAATAATGCAGTTATTTTATTGGCTTCAAGCATCTGCAGAACTTTTCCTTATTGTTTAGCTGTCTGTTCATTCTATTCCTGTCTTGTTGATAGCAGTAAAAAGATGATGAGTAACAGTGGCCAATCAATAGAGAGGCATGTTCCTTCTGCCTGGCCATGAACCCAGCTCTCCAAATCACATCCAAGAACCCCAGGCTTTTCATTTGATCGTAGATATGCAGGAAAAATCCTCCAACAACAGAATGTTTTGTGGTTGGCTCAGGATTTTACAAACGTTTTCCTTCCCAGGTTTTCTCTCTTCCAAAGTAAGTTTAATGACACTACAAGGAAGGTTCAGGATTGATGTCAGGTGAGGGGTGAGCTCTGTTACAAGCACTGTGGGACGTGATGACTGCGTGGAATGGCACCATGCTCTGCTTGTGGCTGCTGTTGGGTGAGTCCGTGCTCCCCTGGAAGGGCAGAGAGCATCTCTGGGTCCTGCAGAGAGATGAGGTGAGGCTGAAAGAAGGAACTGGCACACCAGGGCTGCATGCGGGGCAATGTCAGGAGATGCTCTGGGTGCAGCATGCCTGGAAGCTGGGACAGGCAGGGAGGGATGGAATCAGGTGTAACTTTAAGAGAAGCCTTTAAGTAGAGCCTTAGCAATAGCAGTTTGTAGCTGCAACTGAGCAGAACAGGACAAATACACACAGCAGTGCTGACTTTCCTCTGTGGGGAGCAGAGCAGATGGGCGCAGCTCCGCACCGACACGGAGCAGGGGTGCTGCCTTCCTGCAGCATGCAGAGCCTGCAGGGAAGTTTTATGGCTGCATGTCAACATGTAAATAGAATTTAAGGAAATAAACAGCACTCTCAGCATCACTTCATTTTGATTGGGATTGGTATAGGAGGTCAGGGCTGGGGACGCAGCTCTGCTTTGTAAAAATTCAGATTTCTCTATATCCGGAGAGATGGAAATAATATGGGGTCAAACTGCAGATACAGAGTGTCTGTGCTAAAATGTGTCCAGCTGCTCTCTGCAAACCTGGCTGGCCCAAAGCAGCACTTAGTAATGGGTTGTTGTGTGTTAGTGCTTCCTGAGAATACCTGGTCTGAGACCCAGGGAGGTGATGGGGATCAGTCCCTCCATCAGTGCTGTGTGGTCCTAAGGAGGTACCAGTACCAGCACAGGGAGAGCCTTGAGTTGCACCACAACTTCTGAGGTCCTTCAAGCTAAAGAAACCTGGAGGCAGCACCAGTAACAAATTACAGCATGTAAGAACTGTTGAGTCCCAGTCTGAACCACTGATTGAGCACCTGGGAAAGGACCCAGTCAGCCCTGTGAGGTGAAGCCAATTTACCTGTGGGACCAGAAGGTGGAGCCTGGCTGCACCTCTCTTAGACCTCATTTAAGGGCTGACTGCTTCTGGGGAAGGATCTCTGGTTGGAGATCCCTCCCTTGTGGTGTCCTTCCTGCAAGCCTTTGAGGATAGGTGAGCACATTTACTTTCCTTTGAATCGCCATCCTATCTGCACTGGTCCCTTTATTGTTACACTCCTGTATTGCCTTTCCACTGCATTAATCTTTCTGATTGTTGCAAGGAGAAACAAAGTAAGGCCTGGCACCCATTAACAGGCAATTTAGGAAGGGAAGCATAGACCTACCAATAGCTGGTAGCTGAAGCTGGCAAAAGCAAATGAAATTAAACAGGTTTTTAGTTGTTTCTTTAGAAAAGCTGCAATGTGCCATTAGATCAGTCCTCTCCTGGGAGGAAAGGGAGCCAGGCTGTGCAGGGCAGTGAGAATGAAGGGAAGTCTTGCTGGTTCCTGGGCTAATTCTGTGTGCCAGGTATGAGCCCTCAGCCCAGTGCCTCTGTAGGATGGAGAGCTGCTGTTGGGGCAGCACCAGTTTGACAGCAGTGCCTGAGGAGCCCTTCTGCTCAACCAACCATTTCTTACCATTCCAGGGACTAAGCTTCCTAAAGCATCAGATGGAAACTTCTTAATTTCTGAGAAAAGAAGATAATCAGAATACGTCTCCAGAAGAAAATAGTCTTTCAGCTTATCCTTGGAAGGATTTTTTTACCGGTTCTGTGTAATTAGAAAATGAAAGTAATAACAAAAAGTTCTTTGTACATAAGTAGACATCCTTGGCTTCAAAACCACATTTGAATAAGACTAAGAAGAGACTAAACAAGCAGAAAAACATGTGCCCTGTGTTGAACAAGTCCAGGATGTACTCAATGAGAGAGAAATCTGCTGCTTCAACCAACAGGGCTGCACCCATAGAAGTTGAACAATTTGGGAAGTGTTTTCTGTTCTCTAACCTATGAAACTTGAGCTCTGCTGTTCTAATTTTACCAATTTACTCTAATTTCCTCCTCCTGTAATGCTAGGATATTCATTTTTCCCCTTTCTGTTTCACTGGATCCATTTTGAGCGTTTTTCCGCTGTTATTCAATACTTCTGCTCAGCCCGCGGCAGCGATGCTTGTAGGTGAAAAAGCCCAAGTTGTGGTGCCAACAGAGGAAATGTGAGCCAAACTGCTTGTGTTAATATTTGCATTTGCGAGTACAAAGCTGAGTTTTCTCCAGTACCAGGCCCACTCTCATAGTAAAAGAACCCAAGAAAAATGTTTGCTGGTTAGAAGGAAGGATGCAAAAATATTCATGGAAAATATCTCTTACTCAGCGATGTTTTCAAAACATAAAGAGAACGTGGAAATGTCAGCTATCTGCTTAGCAGCTAGAAAAGGTTATGCTATGGTCCCATCCCCTGGAACAGTTTCCTATTGCTGTCTCATCCGTGTTGAGGGTTCAGGGAGGAGCAGCCCACCTCTGCAACTGCTGGTGGGTGGGATGTCCTGTGCTGTCCAGGTCGACCCTTTGTTTCAACCGCTGTATGTGACGTGAGCTTTTGTGCTTTTGCTTCCTGTCTTGTCTTTGAAAGTAGCCCTTAATTCAGACACTGTCTCTTATTTACTGAATTCACGAACTCTGATCCCTTGGAGGGATGGCATGGGGCTCGTTTTTGCATTCAGCTCTTCCCCCTGGAAGTCTGTTTCACTCTGTATTGGAATTGATCTCTCCTCCCCAGGGAAGGTTTCTGGCCAGCTTTATGCTGCGCTAAGCTTGCGCAGAGGGATGTCCTTTCAAGCACAGTGCTGCGGGTCTGTGTGCAAAATGGGGCCCACAAGAAAGTTGGGGAACTCCCAGGGACCCTACCACAAAACCCCTCATAGCAGTTATTGCTCAAAATGTGACTGGTTTGAGGCAAACGAAATCATTCCTGTGGTGCATCGAGTAACCCGAGGGACGCCTCAGAGCAAAGCGCTGCCGCATCTCCTCTATGGGACAGCTGCAAGGGGGCTGGGAGGAGCGTGCTGCACCCCGAAAGTAAGCTGGTATCTGCATTTGCCTCCTCCTGGGGATGGAACGGGATGTGTGCCGGCTCTGCCTCCCCTTTTTCCCACCGCAGCTCTGCTCCCGGTTGGGAAGGCGGTGCGCTGCTCTGTGGGGCTGGAGGACCGCCGATAAACGGGGCGTGGGTCCGCAAGCAGCGCCAGCAGCCGGGGCGGCCGCCTGGTTTTCTCGAGGAGACGACGATGCTGAGGAGGAGCGCTGAGTTCCGTGTCAGCCCGGGCCGGGCCGGCAGGTGGCACTCGGGGACGCGCAGCGGCGGGCGCTGCGCCGGGACACAGCGCTGCGCGGGGCGCGCTCCGGGCCGGGCACCCCGGGGGTGCGGGGACAGCGATGGTGCGACACGGCTTGCAGCGATAGGTAAAGGATGTAGATGGGATGTATTTGCGAAAAGGCGTTGCTACAGAATCACGGAACGGCTCAGGTTGGAAGGGGCATCTCAGCCCCGTGCCTGCTGTGGGCCGGCTGCCTCCTGGCTGCCCACGGCCCGTCCGTGGTCCGAGCGCCTCAGGGATGGGCAGCCGAGTCAAAGTGCGTCTCTAAACAGGGACCCGGCAGACGCTGCCCGATTCAGGAAGAAGTTTTTCACTCAGAGGGTGGTGAGGCACTGGAACAGGTTGCCCAAGGAGGCTGTGGATGCCCCATCCCTGCAGGCATTCAAGGCCAGGCTGGATGTGGCTCTGGGCAGCCTGGGCTGCTGGTTGGTGACCTGCACACAGCAGGGGGTTGGAAGTGGATGAGCACTGTGGGCCTTTTCAGCCCAGGTCATTCTGTGATCTATGATCCATGTGTGGCATCCCTGTAAATGATGCCACAAGCAGCATCATAATTTGCCACAAGTGTTTCTCACTGGGACTGTGAGCACAGTAATTAGTGCAGAAATTACTGCACATTGATGAAGTAGCATTCTTTTAAAAAATATAATCAATTTGGCAAACGTTTCTTTTGTCTCTCTCTCTTGCACTCTGTCACAATGAGAGGAGGAGACATGCAGGGTGAAGAAGTGCTGTGAGCTGCATGGATTTAGTAATTAGTGTCACGTTCATCTTGAAGTTTGCAATTTTTACTCATTAACCTGAAAATTGTCTTGCAATTTTCTTCTCTTAGACTGCTTTTAAAGTAGCAAAGCATTTTCTATTCATTTCAAGGTGTCTGAAACAACTGTCTCTATCACAGTGTGAAGCAGAAGGGAAGCAGGCTGAGGATCATAGAGCAGTGTTTCAATCATTACATCTATCATCTGTTTAACTTCTTGATTTAACTACTATTTATCTGTTTTACGTCAACTGTCTGAAGGGCTGAACTAAATCACTGTCTATATTAAAAGAAAGACCTTCTACTCTCTCTGCACTGTATAATTGTAGTTAGTAAATAATGCAGCCCCAGTTCTGATCTCATCTGCTGTATCTATACCCTGGCTTGCTTCCACTGACTGTAAGGAAATTGATCTCTGTTTTACAGTGCTGCACAGCCCACTGCACTCTGCACCATCTGTGTGCACTTGCTTGCACCCTGCCATGCAACGCAGACACATTTTAAGGCGGAGATGAGCAGCTCAGACGGAAGCGGCAGCAGCAAAGCCCTGCACTGCCTTTGATGGAGGCAGGGATGGCCATGGCTGTGCAGCCCCAGCACACGGCTGTCCTGTTCTCCTGAGAGCATCATGTTTGGTTGGCTCGCTCAGTTTGGAGTTTTTTGGTGGTTTTGTTGCCGTTGTCTGGATTTTTTTAATCCCCAAACTGTCCTTGTTGAACACGTGCCCTGTCTATTAGTGTTCTTGCTACTGCACACATCTGCTTGTCATCCCCTGCTGCCAGCTGCAGCACAGGGCGGGTTGAGGCTGGCAATGTCCTGCTCCAAGGCTGCTCCTTTCAGGGCATCATGGCAGGGCTGCTGCAGTTGGGCTTCACCCCTGTTGCTGCTGGCCATGATGGGCTGTTTGCAGTTATTGCAGGGGCTGCTCACGATTATTGTGGGGTGCAGTTGCTGTGTTTTCAGTGTGTCAGCAACTTCTGCGAAAATGCTCAGCTTCTCCCATGACCCCACCCAGCAGCACTGCCAGTCTGAGGCACCCCGTGCCTTTCCAGCT
This sequence comes from Phasianus colchicus, assembly GCF_987193195.1. Classification (NCBI taxonomy): domain Eukaryota; kingdom Metazoa; phylum Chordata; class Aves; order Galliformes; family Phasianidae; genus Phasianus; species Phasianus colchicus. The sequence continues at coordinate 17,976,436 of NC_143450.1, read as the reverse complement.
CAGATGCTTTGTACCCCACACAAGGGATGGGAAGAACGATATCCAAAGCCAGCCGATGGGCCCTCATGGCCAGGGGGTGGAAATGTGCCTGGGGATGTTGTCCCCAGGAGGTCAGTGAGGAGCAGGGGATCTCCCTGCCCTGAGGCTGGAGCTCTCCTGGAGCAATGGGGCCAACCCTGCTGGGTGCCCCTCTCCCCCACTGCAGGCTGAGCTCACTGATGTCTCACCACCAAGTCTGGAGATCTGTTCTAAAATTCCTTTGCTCTTCTTTCCCAGCTGCCTTCTTTGGGTTGGGTTATAAACCCCTGACCAACAGTAACTCAGAACTCCAGAATGTGAAATTTCTTTCTTTCATGTGTTGTGCTCTAAACAGCAGTCTGCCTCCCTGGACTCTCATATCTCACATAAGCACTGGCAACAGTCGGGCCATTCCTTTGGGTTTTTGCAGTAAAGATCCGTTTTATTTTCTAATGGACCAGTCTCTTACAGACACAATGATTATTTCTTTTGTATGCAGGCCCCTTTTAGTACACCCAAGCTCTCTGTTCAGAAAAGCAGATCTGATGAAACATCCCATTTCAGTGAGGGCAATTTAGGCTAGACATCAGGAAAACCTAGCTGGCGATTAAAATAGCAAGGCACTGCTGTGGGCTGCCAGCAGAGCTTAAGGAAACTCCATCATGGGAAGTCTTTAAGAAGAAGTTTGGCAGGTATTATCAGGAATGACTTAACGATAATTGATCCTGACTTGGAGCAGGAGAAGGGACTGGACCATTTCTTCTTTTTTTGTTTTGTATGATTTCCAAGGTTTTAAAAAAAAAAGTTGGATTTAAACGATTCAGTGTTACCAAATGTTCCCTCCCCTCTTCCTAAAGGAATTTTTCACTAAGTTTCAACCGAATGTGCAAATAGTTGAGCACACTTTGTAATGTATATCCCACGTCAAGCTCTGAGCCCTGGAGGATGTGGCCCCACCTCCCTGCATGCTGTAGTGTTTCTCCTCTCTCCCGTCGCTCAGTTTTGCTGCACTGCCCACAGTGACTCTGTGTTCCATTTTCCTCTGACGCCAAAATGGGGCAATCACTCTGAGAGCAGCAGAGCTGCAGCCGCCTTATGCACCAGGGCTGAGCCAAGGCTCTCATTTCCACCAAGAAGAATTAGGAGTTTTAAGCAAATATTATTCAACTGAACTTGAAGGAAGAGCTGAGCATTCAGAAAATGACTCACTGTGCGGGCGAGGAGCGTGCGCTGCCTGGAGATGTTGTCTGGAGCGCTGTTCTATTGAATCCATGGGCGCACTGACTAACAGCAAAACTGATGCAGAATGCTGATGGTGCCTTTGACCTTTAAAACCTTTATCAATTTTGTAATTTGCTCACTTTCTAATTTAAAAAAAAAAAAAAAAAAGCAGTATTAGTCATTCTTTACGTTTGCTTTTCTATAGTCAATGAGAAGATATGCAGACAGCTTTTAGTGATCGGAATCGGCGTTGTGGTGCCATCCATTGCAGCATGGTGCATCCTGAAGGTGTTGTGGAGTGACGGACAGCAGAGAAACAGTAATCCCAAAATAACTTCTTCCACACTAAAATTTGCATGCACGGCATTTTGAATATTTGGAATAATCAATGTAAAATCAGAACAAAAATTGTGCTTTATCTTCAACACATTTGTCTTTCAGACATTTTATTTGGACTGGGCAAGGCTCAGTGCTTGGTGCAGGGGGAGGTGGGCTCAGTGTGTGTGTGTAAGTGGGGAAGTCTGGACATGGTTTGTTTGGAAGAGACTGTGATGCTGTGGGAAAGAGTTTGGTCCACAGTGGATGGAGGGCGGCTGTTGGGTGGCACCAGGCTGTCCTGCTCTGTGGAGGCTTTGCAAGCCTAGGACAACAACTGGAGGCATCTGCAATGCTAATAGCAGATAGACACCAGTTACTATTTCCTGATAGAAATGAGCCAGAGCTTGAGTTACTTTCCCAATCCCCATAACTTTGCAGGTTGGAATTAAAATAGAATATTTATGCAAACCACACAACTGATTTTGGCTTTAGGATGTGAAAAGCTTGCCTGATGAGCTTTTGCCAAATAAAACCACCCTGGGTTTTATTTCACAGCAGCTTTTCCAGGCGAGGATACTTTTCAGAAAATGAAATCCGTTGACCTTGGCCAGGCTGAGCAGTGAGGGCGGGGATTGTAGAAGTTATAGCCATGTAACTTTCTAAATCAAGTCCTGTGTAAGCTCACCGAATCCAGCATGGCTCTTTCTTTGACCTTCATGGACTTCCAGCTGAGATCACATGAGAGCAGCAGGGCTGGTTTCCCACCCCAGAGCGATCTCACCGTTCTGAAAGTCTGTGGAACCCGTGAGCGGTGAGCAGTGCTTTACAAGCAGTCCTGTTTTCTCACTTCTTTACAGGGAGTGCTCTCTTTGGCCTGCTATTGCCATCCCTCTATCGCTACAGGGAGCAGGACCACCCATACAAACATGCTCAGTGCTTACAAGAGCCGATTTCCAAAAAAAACCCACCCAATTTGCTTACCATCACACAGCTGCATCCAGGCACCTAATTTCTGCACTCCATTAGCAGCACAGGTTAAGCACAGAGGATCTGTGCAGTGCAGAACTGAGCTCACAACTTGCCCTGCAAACATCTGCATCCCTGTGCAGGCAGTGGGTGTTCAAACTGGAGGATTGGCTGTGTTGCCTTCTCGCCCCTCAGTGGGGCTCGCTTGCTCTAAATACCTTTTGAAGACACCAGAAAGAAGCTCTGTGAACCTTTGCAGCCATGCTGGGTTTGCCAGAGCAGCAATGGGCACACGAATGGGGGAAAGAAATGAAACCAAATGGAAAGTTGACTGAAACCACTTCTTCTGGTTCAGACTTTTGATGTGTTTCTCAGTCCTGGTATTTCACTGCTGTGTGTCTCTGCCCAGGTTTCTGCTCTGTGTGTGTGACATTATGCTAGTAGCTGTGGCAGTTGTGTGGTCACTAAAAGCTGCAGCTTCAGGTGAGAAATGGGCAGTGGGAAGAGCTTTCTGTTCTCATACATCTTAGTAGTGCTGAGGAACAGGGTGAGACCCCTGGAACCCAGGGGTGGCTTAGGCTGCATGGGACCTCCGGGGGTCTCCAGTCCCCTCCTGGGACCACAGTGCTCAGGGTTTTACCTGCAGTTAGTCCTTCCACGCAGAGCCATGAGCCACTGCCAGCTCTTCGAGGCAGCCATGGCATTTCTTCTCAGGCTGAAGACGCCTCTGCAAAGGGAAGTTTTTAATCATCAACCTGTCTGGAAATAGTTACTGTCCCCTGCAACTGTAAATATATTCTGTGAATGACTAAATTTTCTACATGCTGGAGATACCTGCCAATTTCTGCCACGCATAGCAAATGTGTGACTTTCTGTCCATAAGCCTCACATTAAGGTTTAGCAAAATCATGGTTTGACTTTAACCTGTGCACAGGGACCCAGTGATCTGCTCTTCAGCCAGGTGCTCACAGGGGGCTGAAGGAAAGCTTCTGAAAATCACTGAGGCTCTTAATTCTTCTTCACCTGCTAAGGACTGAGCTCCACAGCTTGGCAGCATCCTGCTGGAGCTCACTCTTAAATGGCTTAGCTTGACTGGAAGCTTCATGAGCCTGAGTGAAGTTTAGGTTCGTGATCATACCCAAAATTGGAGATGTTTTGCCAGGGTTTTGCTATGAAAAGTGCTTGCAGCTCCATTGACTGGCTGTGCTGCCTCTGCAGCATCAATTCTATCCCTGGCTGACACCTTTGATTTTGGAAGTTGTCTCCATTTTCCAGAGAAAAGTATGTACATTAGCTATTTTTGGATAGCGTATATTTAATCTCTTGCAAGAAAGGGAGCAATTCACTTGTTCCCTATTTCCAGAGCCATTACATTTCTCTTAGTGACAGCTCCGAGGAACAGAAATCCTTAACTTGTTTAATGTCTTCATTTGGATGATCGAAAGACATCTAACCAAAAATCCACTTCTGTATCACCATGCAGAAAAGAGCATGGAGCACCTTCTGGGTCGAGGTGCTTCTCTTCCATCCTGGATGAAAGGGAATGCTATAAAGAAACTGGGTTTTGGATGGTTCTTGTGTCTGTTTGGAAGCCAACTGAAAATACTGCTGTCTGTTCATCATTTTCTCTGGTCATTCTTTAATTTTATGTTTAGCTGAGGACAAACTGTGGACTTTGCACCATGTTAAGTGTATTTAGGCTCTGTGCTCAAGTGAAAAATGAGTTGTCATCTGTGCCAGCATCAGAGTGCTCAGGGAGAAATCTGGGACAGTTGCATGGGCTGCCAACGGAAATAACTGATGGAAGATCTGACTGCATTTAATTGAAAACACAAAGCAGCAGCATATTGTGAGCTCCTTGTGATGGAAAAGTGACAGAAAGCAAAGCGGTGACCTCAGAGGGGCTGCAGCACACAGCCAGGGGCTTCTTGAGCTTGGTTTGCTCCCTACAGGTGTGCTGGGCTGCTCCCGAGTTGTGGAGGTGCTCTCTGTTGCTAGGAGCTGCAGGGGCTTCTCCCTCAAATCAGAAAATGCAGTCCTTGCTGGGGTGTTCCCAGAGCAGCAACAGCCCTGAAGTCCTGACGTGTTAACAGATTTGCTTAAAAAAGTAAAAATACCAAAGCACAGCAGCAGCTGCCCTTGAAATGCAGCTTGGGTTTGTGGTGTTGGTCGATGCAGTGTGTGCAGTCACTGCAGGACTGCCCTGTGGCTCTGCAGGAGGGGCCTGGCCCCAGTCCTGGTCCTGATCCCAGCTGTGAGCAGCACTCATGGACTGGGGTGAGTGCAGGCAGCTCCGGAGTAGGAGAATGCTGCGAGGTGGAAGCAGCAGCAGTCAAGATCTGGATTTGGGGCCAAGGTAAATAAGAAGCTGAGACAAGGTAAAGAACATAAGGTCATGCCACTGGGGCAGTGCAAAAATACTGGCTCTGTTGCATGTAGGTACTGATGAAGCAGCTCTAATGAGGAGACTGACAGCAGAGGCACAGGCTGATGCTGTTTAGTCTGGTACAAATTAAACCATTTGCTCATCTATAGTGCACGTTCGTACACGTAGAAAAAAGGCTGCATTGTTTAGTCAACAGTTTTTTGTTGATTTGTTGTTGTTGTTGTTGTTGAAGCCAGCTATTTTACACACTGGCTGAAAAGCCACCATCCATTCACAGGAGCTCTTGGGTGTGCTCTGAGCAGTACGGAGCCCACCTGCACCTCAACATCAGCCCGCTGGTGATGCTCTCGGTTCCTCTGAGAGGCAGGGACGTGGGGATGCAGATGGAGCACGGCAGCCCCTGCCACACAAATGCCCTCTGTGGATATTAACCACTATCTGGGCACCAAACTTCATGGATGGACTTGAGGAAAGGTAAACACAGCCCCTGCACTTTGAAATTATCACGGAGAAAGCAGAGTGTGGGATTTCTTAATTCTCAACTCCCTTTCTCCGTCTCTCACACGTGGATGTGCGCAGAGGCACTGTTCTCTGGGTTTCTCACTTACTCTAAATGAACCTGAGCGAATAGAAACACCAAAATGATGGGAAGCTGACATTTGTCGGTCTGGTCTCCAGCATCCCATCTGTGCAGCATGCATCTAAAGCTTGTGCAATAAGGCCAGCACATCTGTAATTAGAAACAGCCACCAGTGGGAAATGGTGCTGCACGTTCTCTATGGTTACCCACAACACAAGAGCTGTAACACGAAAGCTTCGGGCCAGAGGAACAGCTCATTGCCTCCACATCACAGCGAATACAAGGCCAGTTTTTAGGAGCGACGGTGTTTTAGGACCAGGACCTACACGCAGTGCCCCACCAGCCTGCAGGCTCAGTATCATAAGCTTCCAAAATATTTCAGCCTGATGTTAGGTCAGGGCACGGATCAGGGCTCACAGCCCCGCTCAGCCCTCAGCTACGGCATCAAATCCCACTCTGAGGTTTGTGTCACAGAAGAGTGATGTGAGGCAGAAAAACTTTCTCGACAAGGAACAATCCTTTCAGAGGAAAGAGAAACGGCAGGGTTTGAATTTTCAAATTTCTTTCAAAATTTACAACTTACACAATTTGCACAAAAACCAGACGAGCGCTGGGCACTGCTTTAAAAACACTCCTTAAGGGGCAGCGTGGCCGGGGCTGGGGAGCCAACCTCCCCCGGCTGTGGGGAGAACTCCATTGTGCTGGGTTGTCCCCTGGCTTTCACCATTGCTCAGCTGCTGCGGTCCCCAGGCGGTGCTCCTGGCTGCAGTGGGTCCCCAGCTGAGGGCTGTGCTGGCAGTTTGTGCTGCTGATGGCTGCTCAGTTTGGAAGCCACAGGCGGTTCACATGGCTGCCCTCATCTTTAGATAAAGAATTTTAATAAATTGGAAGTAGGAAAGAAGGCTGTCTTAAGCACAGAAAATCTACGTGGAAAACAAGAAACGTGGCCTCCATTTGTCTGCTCCTTCAGCACTTACAGACAATTATTTCTAGAAACGCAAATTAATTTTCCAGACTAGACCTCACCACAGTCACAAAGTGAAATCACTTCATATAGAAACACTAAAAGGCAGGCTATTAGCACTGACTGCCTGGGGCACGTCAGCTTGGCCTCCATGCAGGACCTGAAGATGAAAATAGTATAGCTCTTCATCCCCATTCATTGGCCATTTACAAGAGCTATTTATCCAAGGAAACGAAACGAAGCAGCCCCAGTTGTAGATGCTCTGTCCTCAGGGAACTGCTAGAATTTGCACAGAAAGGTCAAATAAACAGCAGAAACATTTTCCAGCCTCTAACTTCATTTGATTAAAAATGATCAGATACTGATTAGTGATATTAAATTAGCCGTATCAATCTTGATCGTGCCAATGGAAAATATTGAAATCTATTTTAAAGACTTTCCTACTAGAGCTGGGCACCGTTTCTTTTCCTTACAAGATAAAGTCGCTGCTCAGATTTTCCACCTGCATTTGCTGGGAGCAGTCACTGTTTGCAGACCCCTGCTGATGCTGCTGGCTGTATTTAGGTGCTGTTTTCCTGAGAGTTTGAGCTGCCATTTGTGGGCAGTGCTCAGAACCAGTGATCCCAGTCGCCTCCACACCGTTGGTTGGATGTGCTGGGCTTAGCAGTGAGGAGGAGAGCAGAGACGTTGATAGGAGGGCTCACACATGGAAAGCTCTTAGGCCAGGTCTGCATTACTGGCTTTTTCCAGCGTGGCCATTTGGGTGCAGGGATGTGGCTGCCATCGCTCCCCAGCAGTGCCGTGCTAGCAGAAGCTGTGTTCTGAAAATATGGAAGAGGAAAATTACTTTTATTTTCATTGGAATCCTATAAGTGTCTCTGACAATCGTTGCCATAATGCTGTTTGTACAAGCAGAGGGACCGTATATGAAGTATGGAAGTATTGCCACGTTATAAACATAAGAGCTAGGTTAAACCTGAGATCCTCTTGAGTGTCTATGGGATGCTGCCATTCTACTGACATATGGTAATGTTTTCTCCCAGTAATCTCCCACAGAAGTAGTTCTAGGCCAACTCGTCATACATACAATATATAGCAGAGTTTATAAAGTTATTAGAACAAAAATGTTTTCAGAGATCCCATTTCACTGTACAATATGCGTCTTCAGCAAAAGAAATCTAAACAGATATGTTAGCTGCATGTAGAACTCCTTTTAATATTTACTCTGACGGTCCTAATGGTGGATTTCAGCCAGAATGTTTGTGCAGCTTCATGCCTGGAGGTTTCTACTTCGGATTTATAGCTGCATGTTTTCCTGCGTGATGGATGATTATTTCAAACTGCTGCTCTCTTCACTCTTCAGAATGCCAGAAAGACACTTCTTGTTGCAAGCTACAGCTCAAAGCTCAAGCCAGATTCTGCATGCAGTTCATGTCAGTGTTTGTGGGGATGGAGGCTGCTCTGTGCACAGTAACAGAAGGACAGAATCTGGTCCTGCAGGGTTCAGTGAAATGGTAATAAATAATATTAATGTACAGCTACTAAACAATTATTTTAGCTAAAGTAAACAATCTGAGGCACTATCAGAATCTTTATGGCAATTTAAAATCTTCTGCATGAAGTTTGCTTTCTGCAAAAGCTGTCTGTGCACCCAGCGCGGGGCTCGAGCCTGCATGAGAGCCGAGTGGCAGAGGTTGGTACAGCTCCGCGTGGCTGTCAGCCCATCCGAAATCACTGTATGCACTGAACATTTATGGCAAATATCAACCTCCCCTCAGCCTCTCTGCAGTAAACATAAAACACATTTCTGGTGCACCTGGATCGCTCACATTCCTTCGGTGACTGACCTTGAGTTTACACCAACCCTGCAACTCCACAGCGATTCCTTTTGTCTGCTTGTTTGTATTCAGTCTAGATCTAAAGACAGAAGGCAATTAAATAATGAGATTAACACAAATTCTGATGCGTTTTTACTGAATAGCTGGTTGCCAGTACATGTCATTATCACTACTATTTGGCTGCAGGCTTAGGTATCCATGTACAATACAGACATTGCTTTAATGGATATTTTCAAAATCTCTTAGGATACCATTCTCAGAACCCATTCTTCTCAGTTTCCTCTCAGTTCCCCAGCAAGACTTTGCTGCTCGGGGAGCCCTTAACCTCTGGGTGCCAATGAAAGTGACATCAGTGGCAGGAAATGCACCGTATGTCATGCTATGGGGGATGGCCCTCAAGCAGACCCTCCCAGCCTATTCACCACCTGTAGCAGTCAGAGTGAAATAAAAGACTTGATATCAGACATACACAGCTCTGAAACAAAACCTTCACAAAATTCAATGCCACTGAACACATTGATCTGCTTTACAATGAGGTTTTGCCTCCATCTGACTGTAGGCAGTCCTTACTCCTGCACGCTAGGAGCAGAGAGGCCAAGTGCTCATGCATGTATATGGGTCGGATGGAGGTGGGTGCTGCTGCTCGGTGCTGCTGAGCTCTGTGGTGCAGTGCTGAGGAACTGGGAAAGGTGCTGGGGAAGCGTGGCTGCAGGGGTTCCTTCCTTGACATCACTGAACGCAATTTTATGTTAAGTAAATATCTGCATCCGTTCCATTCCAACCTCTGTAACCAAACCTAAACTAACTAAATAAGGCTCTGCCCAAGAACATATATTTTGGTTTGGTTCCTAATTTTAAGGTTTAGATAAAACTGAAAAGATTTGGTTTTTATCATCATTCTTCATTCCCAGCTGGCATCTAACTTCCATGAATGAAAGCAGACTGGCTTCTCTCCCGTAGCTCATTTATCTAGGCCAAGCTGAAACATCTGATTATTATTATGTGGCCTTATTGACAGACTGGTTCAAGATTCCCAGGGCAGAATTGGAAGAGACAGTTTTAATATCCCCTTCGACAACGTTTTCCAGGAACAGAGGTGTTTGTTTAGATACGAGCGCAGCTCTCCACGGTTCTACATGGGTCCCAGCACTGTCCTGTCTGAGCAGAGCCACAGCAGGGCTGGGTGGGATCCCGTGCCCAGGCAGTGCAGGTTGCCCGTGGCCACAGATCGGGTTGCCCAGTGCTGGCTCTGCCTGGCAGTGCAGCGGAGCCTCGTGGTTGGCACAGCGCAGTCAGGACTCGACGTGCACGTACTGCATGTGTTTGCTAGTCATGGAAAGAATGGAGGCTCTGGAGTTATCCTGGGAATGCCACACTCTCCGCTCCACTCCTTATCACGCCAGCTCTGGCTCCTGAAGCTGTCTAGCTTTTGGCAGGAATTCCCTGGCTCTCCTGCAGGATGAGGTGTGGATGCAGGACGTTCCCTGACTGCTGCTCTCTGTGCCCCATTTCTGTCCCTGGGACTGGGGCTGAGCTCGGGCACTGGGAGCCGGGCTGCTGCTCACTGCCCACAGTGTGAAACATGTCTCATGGTTTGCAGGGCTTCGAGCAAGAAATGTCTCAGCTTGTGATTTTCTGGTTTTCATAAGTCTGAGGTTCTCTGATGCTGTGGGACTGTTGTCGTCTTGATTTACTTTCTGGGTTTGAGAAATTTGAACTTGTACATCCATCCGTAGTTTGTGCCTGCCTGCACAGCACTTAACCCAGCTGCTTCCCGACCTTTTCTTCAGCACGGGACGATAGAAGATTTCTATGCTGGAGTAAGTGGAAGGATGCAAAACCCTCTTGAGGCGGTTTGCTTCACTCCAACTTACTGTTCTCTTTTATGCCATCATATTTTTTGTATTCCTTTCCCTAATTCCCTACAATATCACCCAAAGTTAACTGGCATTGTGTTTCCTAGCCTTTTAACAACTATCAGAGTGGTTTTACTAAGCGATTGCTAAAAAAGACTTTCAAGCTTCCTAAACACAATCATGTATTAGGAGAATAAAGGAGACAGCATGCTGTGCTTCACAGGCTTATTTCTTACTACCAATTAATGGCTTTGAATGAAGCTGTAATTGAGCGGTGACTAATACTGGAGATGAAGATTGTCTTATCTCTATTATTTAGACCTTGTTCATCACTTTTACAAAAATACAGAGTAATAAAAATAATAACACAATATTGCAGCTTCTCCAAAGATTTTAATTTGTTTATCAAAATCACAGTACCAGCCCATAAGGGCACTTTTAGAAAGCCAGAATGCCTTGGGATACTCAAGGCTCAAACCAGGATGGAGAAGACCAAGAGAGGTTTCTGCAGCACCACTCCGTGCCCGGGTACGTAGGGCAGGAGAGGCACTGAGAGGGATGGGCAGAGCAGAGCCCTGAGAAAGATGGGGATCAGTGCTGAAACCTGAGTCCAGATCAGCTGTTCTGGCAGAATCTACTCTGTTGGTCCCATTTTGCAGATGGGACCAAAATCCGGACAGTTGGTGGCCAGGCTGGGGTGCTGGGTAGCCCTCATGCAGCCAGGTCCCCCGTGGCTTTTCTCCATCATCGTCCTCCATCCCAGTCCTTCTTCAGTGAGACCAGGGGGTTCCTCAGCGCCTGCAGATCTGTGTGTTGTTTATAAATACGTGATGTACTTAGAAAAGTGCTGTTCAATTTACCAATAATGCCGTATTTATTTTTCCCAATTGTATCTAGTCACTAAGTCATAATTCTGCATCCTATTGGCTGACTGAAATGGTTTCTCAGGAAACTGGCAATTAAGGAGTGGGGAAAACGTCTGTGAGTCACAGATACTTATAAACAACAGGGATTGATTGTGCTGCAGCAGAATCCAGCCGAGTCCCTGCCCAGTCCCTGTGCCATGCCATGCCGTGCTGTGCTGTGCTCTGCACACTGGACTGGGGGCATCGGAATGTTGCTCCACCCCAAAGCAACCACTGCCCCACTGGGCCCATTCTGGGGTTAATTGGAAGCATTTTGGTTCATCCCCAGCCCCACTTCCTTCATGTGGTGATCATCATCAAAGCCATCACACTCTGCTTCCTCCTGCGCTGCTGCAGAGCCCATGCGCTTTTCCCTCTCCAGCTGCAGGCAGGCGAGCCAGATGGTGCCCAGTGCTGTGCACATTTGGGGAAGGAAAGCAACGGGCACTTGGGGTCCCCACGTTGTTGCACCATTCCTGGACCCCTCTGCCCCAGTTCTCCTGACCAGCTGCGTTCTGCTGAGGGATAAGCAAATACACAGACCTCCCAAAATAGCCCCAAGTGACCACAAACAAAAGTGACCAAACAAAAAAACATGTGCAGGCTCTGCTAGCAGTGTGCTGGGGGCATCACCTGCGGTGGTCTGGGGCTGCTGTGCTGCAATGGGATGGACCGTGTTTGGCAGGGATCCTGCATCTGCTTTAAGCAGCTCCTCAGCTATTCGAGGCGCATCTGTTGGAAAAGGGATGCAGTTCTGAAATAATTCCTCTACTGTCATATGGGGAGTTGATGATGGAACTAGAAATAGATCTCCATGCTGGCAGCACCCTGTGATGCGCTGTGTGATGCAGTGCTGCAGGCGCAGGCTTGGTCTCTCTCCTTGTCTTTTATCCACAGTTTCACAGAAACTTTCAGAAATTTCCAAAATCTTCTCTTGCTTCTTTATCTGCCTTTCAGCTCTACTTACAGCTTAATTTCTATTAGCTGTGCCATTATCTCTTCCTTGAGTTCTGACATACATTACTCTGAAATACAAAAATCTTTTTTCATATTAAAGCTAATCTACAATTTTGATTTAATAAATTGGACCACGCTCAAGGAAATCAGAGTGAAATATCAGCTTGTTAAGTTTCATATCACCAGCCCCCTGATAGGTATAATATGGCAATTTCTGGCGAATAAATTATCAGAAAGTTTTATATGCTGTGTCTAATCACAATTTCTATCAGATAGAAATTACCACCTATTTCCCGAAGGATGGATTTTTTTTATTATTCCTCTATACAACTGTGAAATTAATTATGCCATTTAGGGTGGGAGTTTATGAAAAAGACACAGAGGGTGGTTCTTTGGGAATTATCTCACTGATGTTACTTCAACCATCTAAATAAACACAAGGGATTCATTTTAGAGGGAGGTATAGTCATCAAATGCTTTGATTCCACATATCAACTCTCTCCCGCTTCAAAGTCTCGCCTTTATTATTTAGCACCAGCTCTCATCTTCCCCATTTTTTTTTAAATGCCCTCTTCTGTTCAGCACTTTTGAGACATTTTCCTAAGTGGGTTGTTTTTTCCACCGGCCCTTGTTGAGCTGCATCATTATTCTGCATCTTAACGGCACTCTAATCTTCTCCCTAATTACATGTAATGAGTATTTTGGAGTTGACAGAAGTACATCAAGACCTAATAATAAAGAAAATGACTAAATCTAGTCTTCCAATTATATTCTATTAGCTCAGATGGTTGGCATCCAGTAGATATAAAAATAGGCATTATTAAAATCCTCCAATCTTCCCTTGGTATTTCATCCCCTACCTCACGTTGTGTTTCCACAGCCACATCAACAAGTCTTCTCTGCCTGGGCCAAGCTGTACGGAGTCAGAGTGCAGCATTTAGCACAAAGTCCTCTCCAGGTTGGAGATGAGGCCAATGGCAACTAGTCACAGGGAATAGGCTTTAGCACTCTTCTGTGGAGTCCCATATTGATTAAATGTGCTCAAAATATAGAAAGGTGCTAAAAATGATGCTCCCCAGCATGTTGACAAACAAGGATCTTCAGTATTACTTAGGATAAGCATCTTTTTTTCCTATTACATATTGGAAAGAAATAAATCTATTATCAGAGCTGGAAAGATTCTGGTGGTTATTCATTCATTCTGAAGTAGGAGTTCTGAAATGGCATCGAGCCCAAGTCCCACCATTGGTACCCAAGCCTTCCTGGGGTCAGGATCTCAGGCTGATATCTCTCTGACTTTATCTAAATCTAAATGCAAAAATGCATCATAGTTTATTTAACCTGTAGGGAAGTGTTGCCCTCATTCTTTCCCCAGTCTTCTTCTCTTCTTATGTCGTAGTCCTCTGTAATATGGTACAAATGTTGAAAAAGTACCTCCTAGCCAAAAGAGAATAGATACAGAAGAAAGTTTAAACATTTGATCATATCCATAAGTCATTATCTTATGCCTTAAGAAAGCTTTGTGAGCTGTTACTTTCCCTGCTCCCCTCCTCAGACCAGGGACTGTTTGAAATTGATTCATTAAAATCAATATGAACCATCAAATGCAAATCCTGTGTAGCTTCACTACTTGAAAGGAACTTTCTGAAAAACATGAAGATTTGGATGTTCTGACCCAACCCCATTCACTGCCTTCCCTGTTCCCAGGAAGTTCTCAGACTAGGAGCCAAACCCACACCATTTTCAGCTCTTTGCTTTCTCTTCCTCATCCCACCAGCGAGGGCCATGTGCTTTGCTTCCCATCCCTCAAGAGTCCCATCTCATAGCACTGAGATGCATCTCAGAACCTTCAGATAGCCTGGAAAGCCATTTCCCACAGACAGTGCTGAAAGAACATGTCAGATTAGAGGCGCTCCCTGGTGAAGTGCCATTGGGAAGCAGCAGTGTGCTCAGACTCGGAGATGGCCCATTAGCTGCTTGAGTGGTGGAAATGAAACTTGTTAACAATTCTGCTGTTCCTCACAGACAAACGGCCCCAGTGTGGTTTAACCCAGCTGATCTATCCTAAAGACAATTATAGGATGCAAATAGTTATAAACCACCCAACTTTATGCCCATGGACACATTGAAGCCCATCTCTGGGTTCCCGATGCAGCCTTCCCTGCTGCCAGGGCTGCAGCCCGCTTGCCCTGGTTCATATTTTGTGTATCCCACACTGGGGATTGGAGGAGCATTGGAGGAGCCTCCATCAGGACACAGGGGGCTCCGCCCGGGGCAGGAGGGACCCTGGTGAGCGGAACTGACACCATAGCCAGGAGCAGAGTGCTTACGAATAGCTTCTGTAGGAACAGATGTCCCATGACAGGCACAAAAATAATCTTTTGGTCTTTTTAACGACTGTCACCACCCCATTTTCCTCCTCCCAAAACAGAACTGTCGGCTCCAAACGTGCCTCAGGGAAAACAGCCAGACTGACAGGAGGGAAAGGGCCAGGGCACAGCTGAGGACTGCTGTCAACCTGAAGCTGAACACTCCAGACACAGTGTGATTTATACGCCCTGTCTGAAATAATGGCTTCAGCAGAAGAAAAGCCCCTCTTGAAATCGCTGCTGTCACTTCTGCTTCCTGTTTATAGCGCTGGATTCGGTTACACAGATGTCAGTGGTGCCATCACTGTGCTGACAGGTATGGGAAAATATAAGAACATGAGCTCTCAAATCACATTTTGGTGCCAATATCTTCCTTAGCAATAAGAGAAAGGAGGAAAACAATTTCAGAAAAACTGCAGCACGTAACCACAGTCACTGCCGAAGCAGAACAATTATTGTTGCTATAAAGGAATGTGTGATGCATCATCCGCTCCTTAACCACTCCTGTGGGAGAAGGAAGGGTTATCGGGGGACTCGAGGGGAGCAGATATCTAACCCCGATCTTTAATAAAGGAGCTGGAGAGAAATCAGGAAATTATACACTTGCAGGGTTGATCTCAATGGTAAATATACGTCTACAGAAATTAATAAAGGATGAGGTCACACAACAGCTGGAGGAGTTCGAGCTGATTTTAAAAAAAATATTCCAGATGTCTTTTTGAATCTATTCTTTAAAGGAATAAAAACTTACCTGGCAAATCTATAGGACTGCTTTCCTCAGCTGAGTGAGGAAACAAGGCCAGATGAGCAGCAATAGCACCTGGTCGTAACAGCAACTGACGCACAGAGGCTCGGCATCACCGGGTGATGGCTCAGAGCTGCGTCGTGTATGGGCTTGAGTGGTGCCATGAGAGCAGAGCCAGCCCAGAGATTGCTGTGGGTGCTGGTCATGGAAAAGAAGCTGCTGTGGCAGTTCAGGCCTGGTCTGCCCCACTCCCCTTGCAGCCTGCCCACAGCCATGTGAGCACAGCACAGCCAGGGGGACACGGCACAGCCATGGGGACACGGCACAGCCATGGGGACACGGCACAGCTGCAGGGACATGGCACAGGCAGGGCTGTCCCGGCACCAGAGCTCATTGCTCTGCACACACCGGAGGTTCAGGCAGGGCCAGGGAACTGAGAATAGCTGCGTATACGTTCCTGAAGAATGTCTGGCTTGCTTTCAGTGAGTGCTATAGCAAAACTGCCCGTTGTACTCAGAGCATTTCACAGACTGTCCTGCATAGCTGACTCCTTACCCAACACGCGCTTGTGTTTGAGGTTGGAGCCAAGCAGTGTATATTAGCTAGCATAAGGGTTAGATTTGGGACTAAGCCGTTGTCCCACATTACGGGCTGCATGGACTGGCTCCAGAGGGTAGGAACTGTAGAAAAATGCAGTTTGAGCTGAGCTTTGTTCATGCTCTGCTCAGGTTTTTGCATGAATTCAAAAAAATCATGAATTTCATGAATTCCATTAGCTCTGTTTCCAAGACTCATACGACATATAAGTTTCTTTTGGTTTTAAGACAATACGTTGTTTTTAGTCCAGCCCTTAAATTGCAGTAAAATACTCACGACTGGGAAATGCATCAGAACAGACATTTCAGAACCCCTTGCAGCTGGGTGGTCTGTCCATGAGACACCGCTCAGTCCTGCAGGCTTCGCCTTCCTGTAGCTTGCACATTTTCCATAGAGAACTTCTAGTGAACTTCTAGCACTGAGCGAACGCTGAGCTTGTGTGAGCAAGCTCTGCTGCTGGGAAGGAGATGTTACAAGCCATGCATTCCCTTATAGAAGTTTTTGAGCTTTCCTAGTGGAAGGATCATCTGATTGCTTGGGTGAAAAATGTGGGTCACCCTCCATCTCTTTGTTGTTTGGCTGTGGAAGCAGTGTGATAAGCAGTAAAAAAAAAAAAAAAAAGTAAGTTTTCAGCAGTCCATGAACAAAATGTCATTGTTTTGAATGATCAGAGTAGTACTGCAGTAATTGCAAAGGCTGTAATTAGTCACTGAGCACTGCTGGAGTGGCACCTGGTGCCACATGGGTGCAGCACTGGCAGGCACCTGCCAACTCACAGATCTGCTATGAAAAGAAAAGTCTTACTTCTCAGGCCGATGTCTGATGCCTAATAAGCAGTTCTGTAGTACTGAGGTTTTGAGGAAGGGCTTCATTTTTCTGGTTTTGCTCAGCTTTTTGGCTCTTTCCTTTTGGCTGGGTTTGACCAACAACCTGGTCTATCTTTTCCTAGCTTACCCACAGGACATAACTGAGCTGTGCATCTTTTGAATCATTTGCTAATTTCTCATTTCAAGTTTAAAGCACAACTTCCTAAATTCTGGCACCCACTTGTTCACCAGGACTTCCCCTCCCCAGGAGCATCCCTTCCTGGAGAGCATTCCCTGCCTGAGAGCAGTGCCCCCCCATCAGCATCCCGTTCCGCTCCGCCTCACTCCTGCCTGCGGCCACTGAGGGCAATGGGAATTTCATGCTGATAAGGGTTGTTGAAACTAGATAAGGATGCAAGGAAAGGGAAGTACTTGTAAATAGGCTCCGCATAGTTTATCTATGTGTCCTCCTGCACTTCCTGACCTGCCCTGACCGCCGCTCTGTGGATGGGATGGAGGCAGGAGCAGGCAGCCGCGCTCCAGTGGCTGCAGCTGTCGGATCTCGTGGGCTGTTCAGGTTTATTCACTCACACACATAGAAATTAGCATTTTTCATCACAAACGGGCTATTTCTAGATACTTGAACATCATTTTTTGTAACAAAAACTGTACATTGAGTCTAATTAGTTCATTCTTTGTTCCTTCTCCAAGCTCTTTAAAGTACAGAAAATCTGAGAAGCCCAGTGCTTGCTCAGTCACCAGTATAACGTTTGAGGCTTATACGAAGAAATTCATCTAAGGTTTTAATTGTTCCCTCTATCCCACTGCAATAGAACACAGCATTTAATGTTGGGCAGTGCTACGCAGCGATGTCCATGAGCGCACACAGCCAATGGTGCATCTGATCACTGACATCTCAAGGTCCTCTCCAAACTGAGTTCCTTAGAGTCCTTTGCCAAATGTATTACTTGTTGAGACACCAAAGGAACCTTTTCCTTCTTTCTGAGATAAACAGTGGAAGAAGAAATATGAAAAAGTCATTTATCTTCCAGTGACACCACCTATCAGTGTCGGTCACGTCGCCTTACAGAGCGCCCTTCTTACCCCTGCAGTCAGACTGAATCTGAGCTGTAATAGTGGCACCTATAAACTCTGATGTGGAAATGTTAAAAATAAATAGGAAAAATAGGAAGAGGTTCAGCACAGAGGAGTTCATTCCGTCTCCAGCGGCTGCAAATGTATTTTTTTTCTCCATCATTCTCCAGAATATTGAATAAGTCAGGAATTATTATAGAAATGTCCCTGTCATTCTGAATAATACATGAACAAAATTAGTGCCTCTTCATTCAGATTGAAGCAATTATTTCATGTCTCCTCGCACGAGGCCATGTGTAACCCATTGCTGAGTGCTGCCGACTGGGCCTTACAGGATGGGGAAATAACAGCTGGGACTGATTGGAGCGATGGTTGACTCGGTTCACAAAGTTTATTTATTTGTTGGTGTGTGTGCAGGGAGGGAAGCTAGTTAAAATTTAGTATGCAAAATATTTAAAGGGAAAGGTCCCTGCGAGTGCATTGTGTGCTGCACTCTGTAAGCCATGCTGCTCAGCTCCCCATCAGCATTGGCTGCTCTCTGTGCGCTGCCGCCTGCCCTGCACGTCCCAGTGGCAGCACTGCCCAACCAAAGCCCCTTCTTCCCCCATAGACCACCAGCCATGCGGGGCAGCTCTGCGTATTGCTCCTCCTGCAGCCAGGGGCTGCTGGGCTCTGAGCTGGAGCGCATCGCCGCTGTGTCGGGGGCTGATCCTCGTGTCCGGGAATGAATCTCCGCACTGTGAAAGAAAGAAAGTGATACTTGGCTTCATTGGGGGTATTCAGAGAATTAATGTTCACAGGATGACTCTGAACTGCTGTAGGTTCCTCGTTATACGTGAGTTCTGTAAGCATTAATGATAAAGCCTGCTCTGAGCTGTGCACACACTCATTTCAGGATGCAGCAGGTTGATGCAGGGGGTTTCTGCCCTACTTTGGGACGTTTTGTTATGTGGCACAGCGCTGCTGGAAGCCTGCAGCCCAGATCGCTGGAGAGAGCTCTGCAAGTTGCAATGAGTAAATGCAGAGCAGGCAGTACAAAATATCGGTGCTTTTTAGCAATTATTTATGTATTAAGAAGTCAGTACAGTGACTGAGATGAATGCTAAAAACTTCAATTAAAATCAAAACAACAGCACTGTCTTTTAGTTGCCTTAGCAGCAGAGAAAGCGCAGGTAAACATCCTTTTTTCTGAAAAATGGCCCTGTTCCTTGGAAGTCCCACAGCCTCCCTGTCCCGACATAAGTGTGTCATTCTGCTGGAGCAAACCACAAAGTGACACCAGGCAAAGCCCACTGTGGTCCGTTTGAGTCTTTTTGCTGATCTTGCTGGACCCCAGACCAGGAGGAGAAAGAGGATCTCATTTCACTGAAAGAAAATCAGTCATCTCCTCCCGATGGGCGGTGAGTCTCACCCTGCCCTCTCAGCCCCCAGCAGGTGCCTGCTGCCACTGGGAGCTGTGGCTGCCCACACACAGGAGCCCCCACAGCCCCCTGCAAAGCACAGCCCTGGGAACCATCCTTTGCCTGCAAAGCCAAGGATTTAAAACCCCGCTGTGTTGCAATGGGCCAATTGAATCTGAGTACAGTTAATCCTCCTTACACAAAACACATTTCATCCAATTGTGACTCTATTAATATTAATAACATACTTCCACACGAAGAGTACCACCAAGCATCGGGTGCTGCTTTGATCCCCGCTGCTGGGGGCCGCTCCCAGCCTGCGGGCTGCGGGTCCCCACATCCCACGGGGGTGAGGATGCTGGCAGGGAGGACGTGTGGGCTGTGGGCGGCTGTCAGGGGGTGGGGGTGGCACTCACTGCATGTGCTCAATGCCAGGGACACCGGATGCCTCTGGGTGTGAACATTCTCCATTGCTGTGCTCTGGTGCCCATTGTGGAGGACAATCAGGAGCCACTACTGCACTCGCTGGGTTTATTTTGCATGGAGCCGAAGCAGAGGGTCTGTGGAGAAGTTGGATGCCACCGCCGAGCTGTGGGTGTCCGGTCCTGGCAGACAGCCCCAATGGGTCCCAGTGCCCAGAGCATAGCCTCAAGGGTGCTTCATTGGGCCCTCAGCAGACATGAACCTCTGGCCCTTATGCTGAGCCTCACTGTTAGAAACCATTACTGAGAGTTTTTATGAAAGCCTACTCAAGCTTGACTGTTCATAAATAAGCATGACACTTCCCTCTCTGCCTTTACATGGCATGCATGCTTTTAAGTAGTCCAACTTTATATAAAGGTTCACTGTTGTAAAAAATAACTTTCATTGGCTCCTTTCCCAAATACATTAAAATTGCAACCTCAATAAGAGCATACGGTGTTTGCATTTCCACTTACAGCGGTGCGTTGCTGAGAGCGAGTGCTGGGATGGCCGCAGCACTCTGTGCTCCATGGACCCCAGTACTGTAATCCTGGTTGCACCCAGCGACTGTAATAACGAGGCTTTGAGGTTGGATTAAATATTAGTGGGTAAAACACCAATTTGCTCCTTTTCCCTTCGAGCCACAGAGATGCATGCACTCCTCTTGCTTTCTTCCCTTACTTGTCAGCTCTATAACGGATTGTGTGGGCAAAAGTTTGCGTCCCTTTTATAACCAGCATGACAACAGCCCCGTCCATCTCTCTGCTGAAGTACGGCTCTCAAGCTGTTTACACAGCAGGTGACCCCACATCGGCCCTCCCAGCCCCAGGGGGGACACACTGCAGCCCCACGAAGGCCTGTCCTCTCAGCACAGTGAGTAAAAAGCACCAAAGGAAGAGCAGATGGAACAAAAGGCCCCTACAGTTATCTAAATAACTGATTGAGAAGTGTGGTAAAGGGTTTTTTTTTGGTTTTTTTTTTGTTGTTGTTGTTATTTGACTATACTAAAGAGTTATATTTGCAGAATATCGCATCTCTTGGGGCTTTTCTAACACTGCGGTTTGGATGTGCTGCACTCACGCCTAACTAGCTGTCTGAGCGCCAGGGACATTTTTTTTCCCCTTTATAAATGACAATATTTTGATTTCACACCACAGTTGTATCAATATTCCATTCTCCTGAGGTCCCCTTAACGTGAAGACAATTGCGATATTAGTTCAGGCTGCTAATCCCAGGGCTCCAATATTTTAGCATCCCTAATCTTATCAGAATCACAGTCTTCCAAGAATATATTGTTGCATTTATCTTCATGTGCATCCCGCAAATCAAGCTGATGAGCATCCGAGCCGCAGTCAGACTCTCAAACTGCCTTGAAACGTTCTGGGTGTGCTCTGCATGCTTCCCACACAGCAGTGCACGGGGAGGTAGAAGCATGTGCCAGGGGTGTCCTGCTGTGCTGGGGCTGCAGAGAGCCAGCGCTGCCTCCTCTCCTCCATTTTTGTGGTTCTAACGGACATTAAAGGTAAATTTTAATTACAAATACATGTGTTTCCCATAGGAAGATACTGTCCCCTGTGACAGTATATGCAGAAGCTCCACCTCCATGGCAGACACTGATTCCTCTCTATGGGCAATGGAAGCCCTTGTGAGAGAAATACACTTGTAAGGTGCAGGTGAAGGAGATCAAGGAGAGATTGTAGGCCTGCTGAAGGTCAGCTGATGGCAACTGAGTAACAGGGTTGGATAAAAAGGGAAAGGATGGGGGTAGGGAGAGGGCTCTGGGAAGGGCTTGGAGCAGGGATGTGCAGGTGGGGACCTGAGGAGCTGCAGAGGATGGGATGGAAGGTAAGTTATTTAGGTGCCCAACAGTAGGGAGCCTGGCTCCTAGGCTTAGGTACCTGTGTAAGCTAATTGAAACTGTCTGTAGAATGGTGTTAAGAAGGTGATTCCTGGTTCTGCATAGTGGGTGAACAATGGGTTTGTCCTGTTTTGGACTAGGCTGGTTTGGGAACTTAATCTCCAGAGTCTCAGAGCTCTGCAAGCCCAGCTAGTGCTTGGTGCAGGGCACAGGGCTGGGGGCGCTGGGGGTGATGGAGCTGAGTGGGCAGCACATCTCTCCTGTTTCTCTCCTTCTGCATCACTTAGTCAGGCCCCTGCCATGGGAGAGGAGATCTGCAGGAGGACTCTTGCTGCTGAGAGCCTAAGTTAAGGGTCTCCTACTCCTGGCAGAGCTGTCACACGCTGCCCAGCCCCAACTTCTCTGTATGCTTTTGAAAGTGCATAGAAGGAACTTGAGTTTTTGGCTTGGTGCTGTGAGTTCAAACTATCTCTATAAGTTCTAGAGAATGTGAAGGCTTTCTTCAAAGAGTTTTTCTCCTGAAAAGATAGTTTTCAAATAAGTTTCATTTCTTGGCCAATTTATTACTCATCCAGCCACACTAAGCCCTAACCATGTTATCAAAGTACTGTATTCCCTCAAACTGAGTTGGGCTGGCTGGAACACAAGAATGTAATTTTCTGAAGACTTCATGACTTTGAAATTTGCTTTCAATGTGCATTGGGCACAACACTGTGCTTTAAGGAGAGGGGAGAAAATAAATTAGAACTGCAACTTGAGGATGTGCATGCACATCCCATCAAACAGCACCAGAATCATGCCTATAGCATGGGAGCTCAGCACCCTGCTGGGTGTGTGGAGGCACTTCTGCTCTAGGAGGGTGGGTTCCTGGGCTGGGGGCTGCCCCCAGGGCTCAGCTTGTGTGAAGCACTGGTGCTGGAGAGGTTCCATAAGCTGGGGGCTGCATCAGAATTGTGCCCCCAATGTGCTCCTTCATGGGACTTGTGGGTGTAAGGCATCTCAGCATGGCTGTGGGGAAGGTCAGGGATGAGATCTTTTTGGTGGCCTGTTTGTTTTTTTTTTTTTTTTTGAAGACCAGTTCAGCCCATAGAAAATCACTGAAAGCCCTCCAGGCAGGGGCTTTCACAGTGCTGCCTGTGGGCACGGTGCTGTGGCAGCAGCCGCTGCTCTTTCCTCTGTATGTCACATGGATGTTCTCTCTCTTAAAATCTGATAACGTTGCTCACAAATGCAACAATGTAGGGCAAGCTGGTATATATGCACATACATATATGTTTGCTATAAAAGTTTTTGAAAAAATCCTGAAAGAGAAAGCAGCTGAGCTATTTTACAGCTGGGGGGTAGAAGTGAAGTCCTTGTGGAAGGGAGGGGTCCCTCAGCTGTGCAGTGTCCATTCCTACTGCTCAGATAATGTCGTGTTTTCCTACTCTGGTAAGGAGGTGAAGTGGCCAGCAGAACAGCAGCAGCTTTGGTAGAGGGGCAGCTGTTACAGGCCGTCACTCCAAGCAGTCTGTGGAGCTCTTGGGGAGCTGGGCCGGGTCTGTGCACAGTGCCAGCACCCAAAGCCCAGCACCCTGCCTGGAGCTGTCTCCCCATCCCAGCAGCTTGGCACTGCTGCCCGGCTCCCCTGCCACAGCTCGCCTCTGCTGCCATTGCTCAATGCCTTTTGCTTCACTGCATTGCAAGAAACAATTGCACAAGTTCATGACCCGCTGGATTAACTCATTCACTTGCTGCTAGTGTGCTCGAGCTGCTGAAGTGTTCACTTCTGCTGCTTTATTCAAGCCTCAGCTGAGAGCAATAGGAAATGACACGTTGTATGTGAAGAATTTTGGACAATAAACTGTTTATTCCCCGATGGCTGGTTATAAGTGTTAGAAATGATAGAAAGTTATTGGCTGGCCTCAATTTTCTAATGTGGAAAAAAATATACTGTACTCGTTTCCATTATTGAGAAAATACGTTTTTTGAGTGGGATCTTCCAAACCTACTCATCAAAAAGTGAGTTTGGAGCCCCATTCAGAAAACAGTGATAATGTTTGTTAGTTGAGCGGAACTTTTTTCCCAATGCTGGAAGAATCTCTTAATTATTTTTTCATTAATTTTTCTTCCTCCTCTTTGTGGATCTGAGCTGGGATTCCTTATGTGCTGTGCTGTCCTTCGTGCCCCCAGGCTCCCAACGTCTGCACTACGAAGTGCTCTGTTCCCATTCTGCCCGACTTCAGCTTATGGGTATTTTCTCGCTATCAGGCAGCAGTTTAAATTATGGCCAGATAAAATCCATGTGATAAGAACAGCTCAGAATCCCCTTTGGGCTGAGGGCTGCTGAGCCCTGGGCTGTAAGGGGTACCACACTGTTCCCCTATCCAATGGAAACATCCATTGGAATATTTCTGGATGTTCTTTAAATTAAGAACTGGGCTTCCAGAAGAACACAAACATTTCTTTAGGCCCTTCCAACAATAGTGGGTATGGAATTCTGTACCCACTATTGTTCTGCAGCCTCGTCCCTCTCAGCTAATTAGTGCGGGCTTCTCTAAATGATGAATTTAGTATTGAGTTATGTATTTTTAAAAGTTCTTATGGTTGTTGTAACTGGAAATATGTGCTGGCCTGACTTGTAATTCCCTCCACAGCCTCCCTGGAGTCAGGCAGTGCATGCAGAAGGACAAAGTCAATAAAACTGTACTGTATGTCACTGCAGATCTGAAGGGTTTTTGTTGTGTGTTGTTTTTTTTTTCCTTTCTTAATGAGTAACAATCCTGGGCAGCCAGAAATAACTTCACAAAATTCAAAGGCCTAATTGAGAAAATAATTTAAGACCATCCTGAGATTGAAGGAGTCGCAGGGCTCTCCCTGCCCGGAACTGGAAGGGGCTGGCAGTGCTGCGACAGCCCTCAGCACAGGGCTTTGGTTAAAGCAGAGGGGGAACGTGGGTGGTGCTGCATGGAGTTGGGTGAAGGTGAGAAGTGCTCTGTACTCGTGCTGCTTCCCTTGTTGGAGCAGTGTGCAATGCTGCTCTGCTGGCACTGACACTGTGCCAGTCTGGCAAACCTTGTCACCAAAAAGGGAAAATGACTGAAATGGAAAATTGTTGGAGCCAAGCTGAATTAGACAAATCCATGGGTCAGTTTGCAGTTGTTTCCTGCTGTGATGACTGCTTCCCCTTCAAACATTTCAGTGCTCTTAATCATTTTGTTGCTACCAGTAACTCTTGCAATGGCTCTGCAGGCTCTTCGGCTGCTGCGTGCCAGCACCCAGGCTTGAGCATTTGGGGATGAGAGCTGCTCCTGCGAGAGGAGCTGCTGCACCAAGCTGTTAGTATGCAGGGCTCGGCACGGTGCGCAGCCCGAGGATGCTGTGAAAAAGGGGTATGAGTAAATGGGAGTGCTGATTTTTATGGTTCTGATCTCTTCCTGGGGCAGGGAGGTGTTTTTTCCCCCCCAACCCCCATGCTGACTGAGTGAGTAAAGGTGTTTTGGACCCCTTACCTCTTGAGGGCTCTCACATCTCAGACTTCACAGAGGCAGCCCCATGGGAGGGATGTTTGGGCTCAAATCCCAGGGTGGTTATTTATGAAGCCAAAAAGCAAACACATCTCCAGAGCAGTGCATGCAGCTCAGTTTGCTCTGAAAACTGCTTGCAGCACGGCTGGGGGGCACAGTGGAGCTGGAGCTGCTCTGGAGATGGGCTTCCATGGAAAGCTGGGGTGGGATATTTTGGGCAAGTTCTCCCTCAGATTCCTGCTGGCTTCCCTGTGAGGAGCATAAGGTACTGCTCAGCATGTTGGTGTTAGGGCAGCACTGCTGTCTTACATCTCACCTAAAACTGGTCATTTCTGGATTAATTTGAAGTTACACATTTTGGTTTCTGTCTAATTGAAACAATAATGGTGTTAAATGAATCCATGATGAACAGTTTCCCGCAGCATTGCTCTTGTTTCTTCGGTGATGATCATGTTGATAGAGCTGAAGCCTATTCAATCTCATAAAGCAAATGAATGATTCACAGGCTCTGCCTGTACGCAGCAACTCTATTTATATAGAGAATATTATAAAAATACCATGTCTTGTTAATCATACATCTGTATTCATTTGGATAGGAGACAATTATTTCTCTTTACTCAGTTCCGTTTGGTGATTTCCTAAAGTGCCAGAGATGAATTATTCCAGAGGAAAGGCTGAAATGCAGTTATGGTGCTCAGCAGCTCCGCGCTGCAGGCTGCCCTCATCCACACAGCTCTGCTCTGGCGCGGGGCACCTCCACCTGGTGCTGCAGCACCCCAGCAACATGGCATCCATCCCTTATTTTTGCAATAGAAAGACTTGTGGCTTACGTTTCGTTAAAGTATATATATTTTTTTCAATGTCCTTAAGTTAATGATGATCTAAAGGCAGTATCCTCAGCCTAACCCTCAGGGATGTGCTTATGGTTTCTCTCCCTGGTGTATGGCCATGCCAAATGGAGGTCTGTGATGGAGCACTGTAGTGTTTGGTGTGTGATGGTGCTGCTGCTGTGACCCCACTGCTCATTGGGCACAGCTGCTGCTGTGACCTCATTGCTCGTAAGCCCACACAGCTAAGGAGCTCCTGGCTCCTTAGCCGATACGTGACTAAGTTTCCTTTGTTTCAGGTAAGCTGTCATGCAAAATCCCAAATACAGCCTTCATGCCCAGCTTTACGTGCAGAAGAGGCCTTTGCAGTTTATTGGACAGTTTGGTCTGGAGAAGCCATGCAGCTCAGTGTGCAGAACGCTTCTCAGCAGTGGTACTGTTTTAGTGATGCTCTCAGGTGCTGACACTTCTACCTCTGAAATTTGCTTCTTAGGCACTGAGAGCTGTCACGATGATGTTTACTCTCTCCATCACCCAGCAATGTTAGTCCCAGGCCGGCAGCATCCCGCAGTGCACCCCATGTGCTGCAGGGCTCCTGCCTGTCCTGCTCAGAGCCTCCTCAGCACCCGCGCTGGCGTGCGTCTTCCATCTGTAAAGATGAAAAGAGCAGTTTCTTCAGAAGTCTCTTATGAAATGCAGAATCTTGTTGAGCAGAAGCATCATTCCTTTACCTGGTTTTGCCTTTCATCTCAATCTGAACGTGCTTGTTCTACAAATTGCTTTAACTTTTGTAGAATTTCATGAATGCTGCTTTCTCTTGGGTTTTGGCTTTGCAAAGGTGAACCATGATTTTGTGCATGAAGCAAACACAAAACCAGGCTTGCAGCCTCCAATTTGGCTTGGGCTGGCGTGCAGGCTGGCAGTCAGCTAAGGGAAGCAGGTTGTCAGAGCAGAGTGGCACATGAGGAACCCCAAGCCGGGTAGGCAGCATCCCAGCTGTGCCTGCAAGCACTGCCCAGTGGCAAAGCTGCACACAGGAGTTTGTAGCAGGGCAGTAAGCTCTGCTCACCAGCTCACAGACCTTTGGGATGATGTATTCCTAAATATAGCATCACTGAGGTGAGCAGTAAATCAGAGTGCAGGCTGCTGTCAGAAGTGGGCTTTATTCACTGGGAGGTTGTTCTGTCGTCCCTTCAGCTGTGTGTATTCTAAAACTATTTAATTGCATCACAATTAGGTATGCTCTGTGGAAAGATGTTTCAGCTGCAGAGTTGTTGCCTCTCATTTATCTCATCGGGATATTGCTGTGCTCATTTCTTGAGGAAGGCCTTTGCAGGGCAGGAGCTGTGCCCCAGGCCAGTCACCATTGCACGGGGACTGCTGGCACCTCTTGGTTGGTCAAATCAGCATTTCTGTTATCATAGGAAAAGCAAGCCTGAGATCCAGATTGAATGTCTGGATGCTGTCAGGTATTCCCACCACGAAGTCTATTGAGGTGCAAATTTAAACGGTCTGTTCTCTTTGTTTCTTTTCAACTGTGTATCTCTCTAAACCCTTAGAACACGTCCTGTATGTATTGGATGTATAAATATAGGTACATATGCATGCATGCCTATGGTTTCCCTCTGTTTTTTAATCTTTTAGCCATGCAAAAGCCTTTACAAATGCCTTGGAACTGCTACGTGTTTGGGGGGGGGAGAAGAAGAACTTCCACCCAAGGAAAAATGTTAGTCTGCTTCTGCAGAAGTAATGCACTATGTTGGCTTTACAGCCTCACAAAGCACCTCTCTCCATGAGCTGTGTACGTTCTGTCCCTGAAAGATTTTAGTGCAACGGTGACCTTAGAGGGCTCTTGAAGAGAGCCCTTTCTGCTTGAATTGTATCCTGACATGTAATGAAGAGGTTGCCATGGTAAGTGTGTATTTTTGATGGAATCAGAAAACAAGTGAGTAAACCACGTGCGTCTCTGATCCATGAATTACTACTGCTCGGGGCAGCAGCAGCTGCTCTTCATCAATATATGAAAGATTTTTTTCATTCCTTTTTTAGACATCTTAGACGATGAAGTTTGAGGGGTCATCTGAACACTGCCTTGTTTCCTTCATTTCATAGATTGAGAAATGTTTAATTGCCATGCAGAAAACCCAACCACTGCCACCAAAAGCTCTCCTTGTAACCTCCCTGGGAGCACATGAGCATTAGCACCAGCAGCCCCTTCCTATTACAGTGCTTCTATTCATGGGAGGTGTGGGGAAATCCACATTGTATATGGAAACTGCCTGAGAGCACCTTATATTTGGCACTTTTATCTGATTATATACACATAAATCTGCTTATACAATTCTACTGGAACAGTGCTGAATTGTTTACCAGCAGTTTATGCTCCCCTGAGAACTTGCAGACCTACTTTAAAGCTGGGTTAACTCTCCGAGCTGCGTTTAGTTGGAAATATCTTTGTTTTCTAACAAATAAGCACTAAAGCAAGGAAAGCTTTAGTAGATAAAACTAAACAAGGAAATATCTTTTCAGTGCAAATTCTGAGCTTTCCCAAAGCAGTGGCAGCTCAGCTGGAGGGCAGCCTGCTGTGTGCTGTGCTGCCTGCGTGGCACCGGCTGCACAGAGGAGTGCTGCCCATGGGGAGCAGCGCCCTGCCCTTCCGTGCTGCTGTGTGACCCCGGGCTCTGTAGCTCCATACCCCAATGGCTGTTGCCTTTTCTAACCTCAGTGCAGCCCCAGCTCTTCTTCCCGAGGTTTGCTGCCCTGACTGGAGCTGCAGCACTCCTCCTGCAGGCACCTGTGTGCTGCAGGACCTGCACTGCTGCTGCTCTCCCCATGGCTGGTTCACACGTTTTCCCAAAGGTCATCGAGCAATTAGCTTAGTAGCTCTCGGTGTCATTCAGCAACTATTTAAACTCTCCTAAATGAAATGACTGTAGTCCAAGCGTTCCTTCTCCATGACCTCAGTGTGCTTTCTCTGGGCTAACTCCCCTTGTGCTTGGTGTCCTTTCCATGAGCAATGCAATGCTGTGCTGCCTGCACCTCGCTGCTGCTTGCTGCCTGGCCCTTGTGTGGCTGCTGTGTGCCTTCTGCAGGGGGCCTGCGGGGCTGAGCAGGGAGCTCTTTCCTTACCTGCTCTTCCACAGCCTGATCTGTGCCACTTCCTATCCATTGCTGGGCTGGGAGAAGAGGATTTTCAGTTCTGTTTCCTTTGCTTGACCTCAGCTGTGCTGGTCCTGCACAGCCACGTGCTCAGGCATGCAGGCTTCCTATAGACAGGGAAAAAGTTCTGAATCGGGTAAAGCCAGGCCCTGCCCTACTGTTGGCCCTGCAGCTGCTCTGGGTGTCACTGTGCCATCAGCCCCTGTGTGAGCAGCAGTGCTGCGTGGCTGCTGCAGGGAGCTGCACTGCTGGCAGTGATGGGCAGCTGTGCTGAACCTCGGCAATGAGCTGCATTTGGGATGCTCTGTGCAGTGCAAAGTGGAATAAATAGCAAAGGGAAGGAGGGGGAGAGAAGGCCACATGCTGTCATCTGCTCTTGTAAGGCAAGGAGGTTTCATCTAGAAAAGTTGCATTGTATTGGGCTTTATGGAAAATTTAGTGCTATACTTGCTAGAGAAATTTTCAAATAATCTATAATCTTGCTTTGAAAACTTCAAGTGCTCGGAGTCTGATGTCTGACTGACAGGGCAGCAGCTTGCCTGATGGTGGGAATGTACAGAGACCAGCCTGGGCTGTAGGTGACAAATCCATGGCTGTGGTTTGCTATGCTGCTCGGTGAGCCAGCACTACTTCCAAAAACCTCTGCCCCAAGAACAGTGGTAACAAATGTGGTATTTACACTTTCAACACACTGCATGTGCATGAGGATGGATTGTTATCACTGTGTCTGTGATCTTTTTGCAGGAAGCAGTGCCTTTGCCCTCATCTTTACACTGCTCTGAGGGAGCAAACCCTTCATGCTGGGTTCGATCCACCAGTGCCTGTTTTCTTATGAGAGCAACTCTGTGGGGCTTCTGCTGCCTGTGGGAGCTGTGGGGTGATGGGTTGGGTATGGGGGTGGGATGGGGGTGGAAGGGCAAAGGGAAGCTGCCCTGAAGTCAGCGGGAGGCTGTGAGCCTCATTAAGGAGTTCATTAGGAAGGGAAGGGCGCGTGGTGCAGCTGCTGCACAGATTTACCATTTGAAGGCGAAGGTGACACAGGCAGCAGAATTATTAAAAGGACTCTTATCTGGTTAGTAGAGATTGTTTCTGGAAACTGAGAACTTACTGTGTAATGGGAGCTGCGGGTTTTCCTGGAATTCTGGATGTTGTACAAAAACAGTTCCTTTCAGACCCAGCAGACAAGTGAAGTAAAATAGGTTTTTTCAAGTGGAAAACTGCCAATTATTCCGGATTGTTGTGATAGTTTGGTGATTCACACAAGGCTTCAGCAGACAGGTAGCGAGAGCCTCTCTTTTTGGTGCTCCCTGGCTTACAGAGCACGTTGTGAATCGGTGCTCACACTGGGAAGGGGCGTCCCGCAGCCCTGGGGACACAGCCTGCCAGGAGAGCCCCGGCCCTGCATGGAGGTGGGCTCTGTGGGCAAAAGTCAGGCAGGCAGTGAAGCTTCCATTCTTTTTTCCTGCTGAAATCCCATTGATTTGCGAAGCAGCGCAGGCTGGAAGCACTGAACATCCCAGCAGTGCATCTGGCCCTCGTGGACCCTGGCAGTGAAAGAAAGCTTCCCCGCAGGTGGGTTAGATCAGGAAGAAACAAATTTGGTAAAAAAAAAAAAAAAAAAAAGGGGGACTTAGGTGGGGGTAAGTCACTGCACATCACCATTTCATTATTTGGTAAGGGGTTGTGCTGATTCCATGGGACTTTTTGGAAGAGCTTAGGGCTGTAGGATCACCAAGCAATGCTCCCTGCCAGGGACCTCTTGTCTTCTCTTTGGGGAGCTGCTCAGCCCAATGAGCACTGCCCTCACCTACCTGAAACACAGCACAGTGCCCAAAAGTGCCTTCTGTGGGGCAGGACTGTGACAGGAATACAGAAATCTGACAACAGGAGGGGATAAAGACGTCCATTGACCTGAGAGTTCAGGCTGTTAGTTGTGATTTATGAATGCAAAACATAAAAGAGCATATTTAATTAGTCTGTGATTACATATTAATTACCTTTTTATGGCATGTGTGCCTAGGAGAAATAAAAGGTCTCAAAGCAGAATGAGTCTATTTCCTTTAAGGAAATGAAACTGCAAGAAGGCAGATGCGTGCCGGGGAAGCCGAGGCAGGGCTTGCTCTAGTTAGAGGTGCTCGAGACTCAACCTTTTTCTCAGTCCTTGTGAGATTAAAACCAGAGTGGAAAAATTAATCTTGTGATATAACAGCAAGAGAAAGAATGGGAAATACCCTCGCCTTCCATGAATTTGCAGTGGAGTTGACTGGTTCTTCAACACCGCACTGAAAATCGCTCAGGATTTTTACCTCATTGCTTATTATTGATGATCTTTTTTTTTTTTCCCCAGTCAGGCTTCTTGATGTGTAGGTAATGTCTAACTCATACCTGGCTGTCTGTGCTTCCTGACAAACAGCAAGAAACAAGGCAGGCTTCTGTTAACCTCACACAGCACTGCTGTCCGGGTGCCCGTGTCCTCACAGATGGACACCTTGCTGGTGGTCACAGCTGGCTGTGTTGGTGGTTGGTTTTGTAGTGCTCAGTGTTCACTGTATACAGTGCAAATTATCCCTTGAGCATGTGTGCTATCCTGTGGGCTATTTTTGGTGGCTTTATAAACACTCCCTCCCATGGGCAGCCAGCCCTGCATTGGGGTGGCAGAGCAGGGTCTGCTCTCATGCAGCTGCTGGGCTGGCTCCCTGGCTGGGTTAAGGCCTCCTGCTCAGCACTTTGTGTGCTGGCTGCTTCACCCCTTGCAGTGTGCAGGAGGAAGCTGGTGTTAAGAGATCTGTCATCTTGGGGGAATGCTGAAAATAAGGAAGAATGTGTTTATCCCTGCATAAGGTAGGAAGTTGTCAGGGAAACAGAGGAACTCTGTCCACTTCTCGTTGGCTGAAAGTTCTGTTTAGAAATCACAATCTAAATTAATTGAAACTCGAAGACAGGAAATAAAGTGTTAAACAGGATGACCTTTGCTGAGTGCTCCCCCCGCACCCCCTCTAGCTTTGCCTCTCCATGCAGCACACAGCTGTGATAAGTGTTCAGTGCCGACGGGAAAAAATGACCGCCTTCCAGGAGCAATGCACAGCATGAGGGGCCATTCCTGCCCGGCCGTCCCTCAGCCCCGCTGAGTTGGCAGCCTGGGGTGATGCTGCACCCTGCATGCAGGCAGGGCTGTGCCACCAGCATCAGCACTGCAAGTCGTTCCTGCTGGGACCAGAGCAAGCAAAGGGGATAGCAGCAAAACCCCATGTGTTGGAGAGAGGAGCCCCTGTGCTTAAAACAGAGCTGGTCAGGGAGAAAAAGAAAGACTATATTCACTTATTTTAACTGTACTTGAACTTCTTACCAAGATAGCGCCGTCAGATGCAAGTGATAGAACGGACATGTGACATCAATTTTGTCATAAATGCCACAAAAAATCTGTGCAGTTTATAGGAACCATGACAGATCTTTAAAACAAATGCATTCTTCCCATCTTTTTTTTTTTTTTTCTGACTTTTCAATGTTGGCAGTTTAAGGAATTTGAAAATTGAATCCATCCATCTGGCACTGGGAAAACAAACAACATATTTGTCTCTGTATTCTCTCTTCACTCCAGTGCTTAAAGATCCTAAATGCAACCAAGTACATCTGAAACTGCAGGGAAAGAGAGGGTTAAGTCATTTATATTTCAATCTATTAGCTTGGCTGTGTTATATAACCTGCATTATTTAGCAAAAAGCAGAAGTTCTCTTGTAGTTTGGAGCATTCAGAAAATCATAGAGTACGGGAAAATACGCAGTTGGTAAAATAATGTGCAGTAGTTTGAAAATGCAGGCGTCGATGTCGTGCAAGGCTGCATTTTGGGACATGAGGACATCAGGGCCATGCAGGCTTACAGACCTTCGTGGGTGTGTGTATCTGTGGGCATCACAAGAGGCTTCTTCAGGAGAGGATAAGTCCTGTTCCAGGTGAAGTGTTTAAACCGCGATAGGTTCTGATGCTCACTGTGGACTTCATAGCTGTTCTGTGATTGTTTCCATTCTCTGAACTTCAGCACAGCCCATCGTGGTTCCTTCAGCACCTCATGGGCTCATTACAGATGTCTCCCAATCACTTTTTCCCCATTTCGGGTGAGGGAGGTGCCGGCAGATGTGTGATGGTGACTCAGCGGTGCACCCAGCTTGTCTCTCTGCCAGTTGTGCCTATAGGAAAACGCAACAATCAACAAATTCCTCTTCTTTTACATGCAGATTGAAATGGTTTCAGAAATTCAATTATCTCTGGGCCCCTGTTTTGAAAGCAGGCGCCAGCTGTCAGTTCCCACATTCCCCCAAGGCTTTGCGCTCTGCTCTACATGGTTTTTTTTGTTGTTTGCATTTGGTTTCTTAATTTTGATTTTCTGAAGTTACAACATAGTTGCAGCAGGAAAGCTGAGGCTGCGAGCGGGACCTGGTGCTGTGCTGGGCTTTTTGTGCAGATCCATGCTAGCAGAATGCAGTGATTAACCCTGCCAGTGTCCCTGGCACATCTTCTTCCCTTTCTTTTGCCTTTCTCGTGGCAGTGGGCTGCTTGTCAGGCTGGCTACACAAGCCGTAGCTCCTCGTGTGCCTATTAGAAGGTTTAACATCCTCTTGTCTGGCACTGAAGGACAGCCGTGGCATTGCTTCCCTCTAGAGAAGGCACTTCATCCTGCTAGAGAAGCAAGGCACATCATTCAATTGCTGATTAAATTTTGAGGAAAGTAATGGGAAATAGAGGCTGTCAATTTTTATATCTGTGTTTGGAATAACTGGGAATTGATCACTCTTCACCTTGGTAAATGAGGGAAAGTTGTAAGGTATTAATCTGTACCAGAAAATCCACAAGCATGCTAGCCAAATTATTTTCATGGAGCGCCCTCCCCACTGTCTATAACCTTGGTCACATAATCAAGAATGAAAATCATTATCTGTTTCATTCACATCTGTTACTAATTTTCGAAGCCTCCTTTAAATCTGATTAGAACTCCTCATCCAAACCAAACCGATGTTGAACTCAAGGTTAAAATGCATCACGTTAGCTTAGTGATTCAGATTATATTTTTATTTTCTCTTCCTAATTGAATTTGTGCATTGATGTGTGTTACCTTTCTCCTGACTGGTTATTACTAACTGTATGTAAAATGCCAGGGGTGTAAAATGCTCTGCGAAGGCAGCGGGCACAAATCTCTTCTCTGGTTACCCTAAGTGCAGGGACCACAAGTGCTGTCCCTGCCCAGGCGGTTTGACTCGAGGACGCTCCATCTCTTCCTTGCTGTTCAGGCTACTTCTTTATGACTAATTGGGAATGCTGTCTGTAACATTAGCTCTTCCAGGCCGTGCTGTACAAGTGTCATGAATTTTGAGGGGCCATTCCCCTTAACCAGTGGCAGCACACATCAATGTTGCAGTGCTCTTATGCATTTCCTTCGTCTTCTCAACAGCATCCCTGTGAGTTTTCATCGCCTAATGGTGGTCAGAGCAGTAACAGCAGATGCATGAGAGCACGTCGGGCTCCAGTCCACAGCACTGCGGTTTCCTGTTTTCTTTTTCAGTTATTTAGAAAGGTCTCAGCAGAAATAGCCACCGGCCCTTCAGGGAGATGCCTTCTGCAGCCCAGCACCCCACGAGCAGCCCACTCCCTCCATCTGGAGGCACAGCGGGTCCTCATGCCATGCAGCCAGGCTCAGTGAGGACAGAAATAGCACTGGGTTTCACTTTCATTCTGGGTGGCAGCAGAAACGTGTGCGCCCAAATAGAGCATCGCTGCTCAAATGCCAGGGGAAGCAGGGCAGCAGCAGTGAGCTGCAGGGCAGGGCTGGCCGGGGGTGGCTGTGCTGCAGGGATGGCACTGTGCTGACACAGCTCTGGTGGCTGCGCCATGCCCTGCAGAGCAGACTGTACCACTGTGCTGTTCTCTTCCTGTGCAATATTTTCAAGTCTTGTGCCTTGTTTCTGCAGGTATGGAAGAAGTCTGACGTTGTCTTCTTGTGCAAACATGAAAGAGTCTTTTGGGGGCAACATACCAACCTCTGACAAGTCCTGTAGCTGCTGTAAGTTACAGCCCATAAGCTGCTCCATCCTTCCTCTTTAAAGGTGACTGAATGTTATTCTAATATTAGTTTTCATTGTTTTATCCATGTATTTCTCTAGTCCCTATCTTCTGTGGATCACAAAGCGCTTTGCAGCCATGACCCCAGCAGTGTGACAGCTGCCCTGCAAGGAGGTGTAGAGCTGAGTGCCCAACCTCCCTGCAGCAGCCTGAGCCAGCCAATGCATTCCTCCAGCTCTCCGTTCTGTAACAAAGCTGTGAGCCCACTGGGGCCCTTCCTGAGCTGCACACAGTGGGAGGGAGAATGGAGGGGCCCACATTTCTCCCTCTTTCCCCATGCAGTCGTTCTGTGCTGCCCTCTTGCCCCATTCTGTGTCCCCACAGCAGGGTGAGGTGCCCGGTGTTGGCAGGGCTCACAGCCCAGCCCTTTGGTGCAGATCACATTGCAGCCTGCAGGGCCTGCCCCACTGTGTGCATGCTGCAGGGCTGCACAGCTGCAGGAAGAGCCACGGCTCCTCCTACACACACACATGCACCATCTGTAGCCAATAATAGCGTGCTGCAAGGGCCAGCTATGTTTAGGTTGAAGGAAACGGTTCAATAGTTACATCATACTTTGATCCTCCTGTCCTGCGATCGTCTGGAGGCTCTCATGTGATAAGCGTGTTCAATTGCATCCGTTCTGATTTTGGTTTGGTTTGGTTTTATCCTCCTCTCTGCTCTTACACGCTCTCTGGCTTGATTTCACTTTGCACTCCCAGAAGTTGTCCCATCCCAGCCCTTGGCTTTCTCCCCCAGTGCAGGTGGGGGGCTGCCCTCAAAGAGCCCACAGAGTGAGGGGGGAGGGATGTAACAGGTTTGTACCTGACCAGCTCTCCCAAAGCAGCGGCACCTACGGCTTTACACGGATGCTCAAAGCACCCAGTGGGCTTCAGCTGCACAGAACGGGGCACACAGAGACCAGCTCCACTCGGAGTGTGTGGAACACATGGGCACACTCACCAGCACTGCTGGAAGTTCTCGTAGTGATCCTGATCCATGGCTGGTGATGAGATCCAGCTCCTCTTCGTCTGCAGGGAGCCCTGTACCTCACAGCATTGCAGAATGTGTGCTGCGTGTGAGCTCTGCTGCTGTGGCAGCAGGTTTGTCTGGCTGTTAAATGTTGAAAAACAGTTTTTGGAAAGTTGTGCATGGATCCAGGAGAGTCAAATTCTACACCTGTTTCAGTGTCTTTAACCTACATGCATATTCCTTACACATTCCTACTTACACGTTCCTACTGCCAATGGAGCAGTCCTCATCCTGCAGTGAGCCCTCCCATTCCTCCTGTGCAGCAGCTGGGAACTGCTCCCATCTGTATGTGGGATGGCAGGTCCTGCTCCCCACAGCGCAGTGCTGGTGATTTCCTGGAGGTTACTCTGGCTGCCCCCAGGGATTCCATCCAGCAGCACAGGGCCTATCGTTTGAATTTGCTTCTTTTAATAAAAAGTTGGCTTTATTCCTCCGCTTTCTGCTTCTTGCTATTTCAGAGCAGCATTCAGGTCAGAGGAAATAAGCTACCAAGGGGAAATGGGAAGGGACAAAAAGTGGTTAAAATATAGAAGTGAAAGGTAGGTAGAAATGGCTTCAAAACCAAAGGAGGTGATTACTGAAGTCCACAGAGATCTGTGTAGGAGCTGTGCCATTCAAGATATCCATGAACTGGAAAAATGGAGGAGGGGGCAGGAGATGATAAATTATGATAAATTATTCAAAGCTGCAGAAACTAACTGGAAAGAGCTGCAGGAGTGTTTCGCTGTAATGAGTGACCAGGTGGTAAGAATACCAGGCTGTCAATTTTAAGTAATCAATGGAAATGCCAAATGCAGGAAGAAAAGTATGGATATGTGCAGTGAGAACCTATAAATTAGGTATTGGAAAAAAGAGATACGTAACTGTGTGGAAGCAATCTCCCTGCTGGAAACTGGCATGTTAGGAAATGGGAGGGAAGGGGGAGAGGGTATACCTGCGAGCATCCCTGCATTCCTGCATCTTGTGTGCTGTGGGTCTTGTGGTTGCCCATCTCAGCAGGGACATGTTAGAACTGAGGAAGGCATGGAAAAGGTCAAGAATTATAATTAGAGCAAGAGAACCCTGTTCTGTGGGCTTTGCATCACCACAGTGTTTGGGTATTCCTTCAGCTTACTGTACTTCTAAACATGGGACAGAATGATTTTGTTTTTATTTGCCTTTATTTCTGGCGCTGCAGTTTTGGCACTGATCACTGTGATGTCGGAGTGATGATACTTTTGCTCATCTCCCACACAGAAGAAGCCTATTTAAACCCAAGGTAATCTGTAAGTTATACTTGATCATACCAATAAAACAAGGAATAATAAGTGTAGACAATCATCTTTTTATGTAAACACCAAGGCCACATATCACAGATTTTTGTTTCAAGGAATACAATCATAATTTCCACGTGCATCTTTAAATTTAATTTCCCACGTTCTGCACACAGAAGTGTGATATTTAAGCAAAGCCATCAGCACTGTCTCCATATGCAGCAGGTCCTGTGGCACACGCAAACCTGCTGCTGCCTCCCGGGCTCAGGTCAGGTCCTGCAGTGCTGGCAGTGGCAGAAATGGGATTTGTGTTTTCAGTTTAAGGAGGGGCTGCAGCTCTTGTGATAAAGACAGATGTTTGAAAAAGTATCTGATGTTTCATAGGACTTTCTCAGCGGCAGCACTCCTCTTTTGCTTATACCTTTCCTTACATATTTTAGTCATGAGTCTGAGCTTAAAACTTGTACGGTCTCGAATCCTGAACTGCTTTTCATTTTTAAACCCACTTGTCTATAATTCTGTTTTACTGCTGACAAGCCCTGCGCTTATAGAATGATTTGTAGTTACTAACATGGGAAGGCATGACTTGCTTTAAAACAAAACAAGTATAATCCTCTGCATTCTGTACTCCTGCAGTGCATCTGCTGTGCCAGAATTACACGGCAATGTGCTTGGATATTCACTCAGCATTTCAAATTGTGTGTTAATGTGCCCCTTCATTGCATTGTCACTACTAAAGCATTCCAGTCTCCAATAGGAGCAAATAAGAGGAAAATCAAATCCTATTATTTTATCACTTGCACCAGACTGAGTCTTCACACCCAGCAATTCACGGACCTCTCAGAGCACTGCACAAGGTCAGGCCTTCCTCTCGCAGCCACATCTGCCTCTCTGGGGCATTTCTACCCGCACAAATTGCCATTCAGCTGGCCTGACTCTCCAGCAGTCCCCCGAGCTCCCACACTGCTTTCTGTGCTGCCCTCAGTGCTGCATGCATGCGGGGCTGCAGAGTGTGATCCTGCCCACCGCCCGCTCCCAGGCAGCACCAAGCGATGGTCCTGTCCCTGTGCTCCTGTCCTCTGGCAGTGGATTTGCTGCGTGGGACTGTGAGCGTGCAGGGGATGGAAGCAGTGGTACCCAGACTGCCCCATGCCATGCAGACCCGCAGTCGCACACACTGCACAGAGCAGCCAGGCTGTGAGTCTCAGCCACTCGCTGCTGATTCTTACTGGGCATTGTGTCGCAGAAAAAAATACTGGTGGAAATCAAACCTGCTTCTTTTCTTGCAGGCATCCTGTAATTAGCTGAAGTTCTCTTTTCCTCATAGAAAGGTCTTGACGCATAAAACAAAAGTTTCCTCTTCCTCGCGTGTTGTTGCCAGATGTTTCAGCAGATCTTAAAAGTAACAAAGTTATTTGTGTGAATTTACACATGACTTCACCCCTAGTGCCTATCATAAAGTGCTCCTCCTCCTCAGTTAACCCAATTACTTCTCCCCCCGTTTCTGAGCAGTGTGTTTCCATTGTCTGTTGGCTGCAGCATTGCAGCAGTGCTGCTGTTTGCTGTGGATCCATGTCCCAGCATTCAGAAAGGCACAGCAGGGCTGTAACCTTCTCAGATTAATTTCCACTTGCAGTCGAGATTTCATTTTTACACAGAACAGCTGCAGGAGACCCATGGATGGGGGGATTCAGAGCACGGGCTGCCCTTACGGCTCCCATAACCCCCAAGCCTGAGCCCTGCTGCTGTGACCAGCACGAGCTGATACCAGGCTGTGCCAGGAACGGATCCATCCCAGCACGGGGCTTTGTCAGCTGGATGCAGGCCTCAGCTGTCTGCAGTATGGAATGCTAAGAGCTCGGAGGTGTGTTTCATTAGGGCTTTTGCCACTAATTCCACTTTGCTGCAGCTGCACATGAAGGTTTACTCTGTGCTCTTGTCTCTTTCCAATGATGACTTTGGATTTTGCTGTGCTCAGGGCCTGAGAAAAGCCAGCAGACTTCACCTAGCCTGGCTGAGGCTCTGCACTTCCCAAACCAAGTGCTTGTAGCACCATTGCACTCAGCAGTTCACGTGCAGCCTTTCACTGTTCTCTCCTACTATAGCAGGTAACGTGCTTCCAACCTGACCCTCATCACAGCTCGCATCTGCACGCCCCAGGAAATGGCCCAGCCCCCTGCCACAGCACAGCCCTGCTGGGAGCTGCAGGTGCTCAGGGCAGAGTACAGATAGGGCCCTGCTCTCTGAGAAGGCAGGGAAAGTGTCAGGGTCCTGGGGAGGCAAAGCTGTATGTGAGGAAAGGAAGGATCCTGAGCCGTATGGCAGAAGGCTGAAACAGTGGTTTGTGCAGCAGTGAAAGACCCTGTGGGAAATCAAAGTATAAGATATTGCAGGGCACCAAACCAGAATACAGGACTAGCATAGGGAATAAGGGAGGGAAAAAACACACTGAAAGTAGAAAATATACAATGAGTTGTTAACCTGCAAAGGATGAAGGATGGCGTGGCACAGACCCTCTGCACCTCAGCCTGCGACCTACTAACATTAATAGCAAATGCATACTTTGAGTTTGGGCCCAGAAGTCCATTCAGACAGATAAATCTGCAGTCACACAGGTTCTGCTCACTGCCTCCTCGTGAGGAATTGTGCTCCTGTGCCTGGGGAAACCGCAGCTGGGAGATGTGCTACCTCCACTCTGCCCCAGGGGGAACTGCTGGCACGCTGCAGCTCAGTGACTTCAATATATATTCAAGAATTGAAACAAATGACTTATAAGGTGAGAGGACACAAAACCGATCTGCTTACGAGACAACTGAGATCTCAAAGGATTTGCATTTGTGCAGAGCAGGGGGTACTGGGCACGTCACTCCTTCTGTGGAGACAACAGATTGCAAAGGGAGGAAAAGTCTTCCTACAGAGCTGAGGTTTGTGAGAGCTGTCTGTGACCCACAGACACAGAATGAGCAGTTCATAGGAAGAAGCAAAGCCAACTGTCTTTTCGGTACTTCTGAGCAAGATGAAGCGTTTATTATTTGCTATTTGTGGACTTCACGCAGTATTTATCATAAAAGCACAAGTTCTTTATTTTGAATAATCATCTCTCAATTCCTATCACCTCTGCAGATATTTATTCAGTAAGATTTTTCTATGTTAATGTGCCTTCTGGTCACTGGTGCCACCATGCCCTCAGTATCACCACGTTCTTTCCATTCCCCAGGGCCTGAGATGCACAGCTCCTCAGCATAAAAGAACCTCTAAGCTCATATTTTTATTGATTGCTTCAGAGATCAAAGACATCATTTGTGTCCATTTCAATACTTTAACTGAAATACTGGCAAATCAGTCACTTAGCCTGCAGACTCCTCTGTGCTGCCAATGCAAAGCAGATCCAACCAATTGAACCTGATCTCCATTAATTGCTAGTGCCATTTCGGACACTGTTTTCTTAAAGGTTGCAGAGAAAGTTGCTGCTATTGTATTTCATGAGCACATCGCTTCATCTGGAAACACTTCAATCATTTGTTTTCTAGCCTGCTTCTGGCACTAAAAAGTGATGTAGTGCAGATCCTCAGTGGCCTATATACCTTTGCCAGCCGGGACCCACGTGTTAGCTCTGCTCTTCTTGGGCTTGTCAGCAGTTTGTAGCCAAAGACATTTCCCCGTGTTTTAAACTTGCTCGTGTGCTTTTACATTGTTTCCTTGAGTCGAGTGGGTCAATCTTTACCCCGTGACTCCAGCCCACATTTTCCCTTCATGCTTTGTGTGGTTCACATTACATGGGCTCACTTTGGTCACACGTAGCACCATCTGCTTGTCCTGGGGCTCCCTGCCCGCCCCGGCCCTCGCACAGACGAGCAACGCCTGCAGCCAGCAGCCAGCATAGAGCTCTGCAGCACTTCAGGAGTTTCTCTCTGGCACTTGGCTCGGGATGCTGCACGCAGGTCTGAAGCTCGTTCTCAGTTCCAATGCATTGCTCCATCTCCTCCACAAGGGTCATAACCACACTTTTATGATTTAATGATGTTCCACAGCTAGATATGTATTTTAATGTCTATGTTTAATGTTTGTTGAAGTTGAGAGTCCTTATCTTTGCAACACTGTTATGGGTGGCATAGGAAGGCACGGCCATTCATTTCCTTTTTTAATCTCCTCTGACAGCTCTACCACCGCTCTCCCCCTGCAGCCCCACAGCTCTCCACCAAGCTGGGCGCTCCCTGCCCACAGCCCTGTTTGCTCAAAGACTTTCAACACGATGCACGGATTGACAGCCAACATTTTTATTGTCAATATGACGTTCTTCCCCAAATTCAGATTTCTTCCCTCTGTTCTCCAAGTATCTTTCTTCTTTACGTAGAATGTTATTACTTACAAACTTAGAAGAAGAGGATGAGTGAAACTAACGAGGATGGATTTCATCTATCTCCATTCATCACAGAATAAGTTCTCCAGTTGTTGTTTACAGGCTCTCATGTTTCTACTGGAAAATGTTTCTACGTGACATTTATTTTTACAGTGTGGGAGTACCGCAGGGAACTGCTGTGCTTGGAGGAAGGCAGGAGGAGGTCGGCCCGGCTGCACACACAGGCAGCAGGCAGGCTATGGCTGAGCTGCTCCATCACTGCTGCGCGCAGCTCTGCAGGCTGTGCGTTAGTTCTCCTCCAGCAGCACTCGTGGCCAGCAGAAGGGAGTCGGTAATGCTCCTCGGTAATGCTCCCTTCCTGACTTGGTGAGCTAGAGGCAGAAAACATCCGACGGTTTTCATTTGCTCCATTCAGTGAATGACGTTTAAAAGGGAACAAATCTATAAGTCAGACCTCTTGTGCGTAGCAGCAACTTGAAGACAATGAGCAAACCCAACTCTGCATTCAAACACGAGTGCAGCAGTACAGTTTACCACGAGCTTACCAACGACGGCCTTGTAGCGAATGCTGCTGTGCTTAGCAACGAGCCAAAAACGTCCTCTGTGAGAGTCAGAATGTAAATCATTCTACCTTGATCACATCTCATTTCTGCAAACACGACCCCGCGGTGCCCCTCACTCCAAGCCATGGGATGCTCTTTGCTCACTGTTCGGCACTGCTGTACGTCTATGCTGGGAGATAAAGGCAGCACAGCAACACAAAATCACGTCCTCTTGGATAAAAGATGATATCAAGATGTTAATTAGAGAAGAAACGTCCTACTCATTACTTTGCAAAACCAGCTTCAACCAAGCATGGGAGTGTGTTTATAAACAGAGGACTCATCTAAAGATCTTAGAAATACCAGCTATGGTAAACATTCCTGAGACAGCATGAAGTTCAGGCTGGCGCTGGCACAGCGTGGAGCTCCAGCCCTCCTGTACAGGCGGAGGTCCTGGCACACACCCCAGGGCTGAGCTGAGCAGGCTGACACCAACTAGAAGAGAGTGTCTATGGTAGAATATTCACAGAGCAGTAAAGTGGAGTAAATTTTCTAGGTAGAGCCCCAGATGTGTGTCAGGATTTCTTTCTTTGGGAGGTGTTCTGGCTTTTGCTTCATACCAAAGTCCCCTGCAGCATTCCTGCACCTGATAGCAAAGATCTTGCAGCCTCTGTGACTGTAGCCTGACTGCTCACTCTGCTGCTCTCATATGGGAAGCAGTGTTTCCTGCTAGCTGTAATTCATGGCACGAGACAACAGTTTTAAATGCCATTTTAAATATCCCTTTCAAATGTCCATGAGATTAAGAGGAGCTGCAGAGGAATATGTAGATTTTTAGAACCATTTTCCATATGTGCAGCATAGATGAATACAAGGGCTAACACAGCATGCATTTATTTTGCATACGTAAACATAAAGCAGTGTGCTCCAAAATTCAACATTGTGTTAAAATAATAATAAAAACAACAACTAATAAGGATTTATGATGCTTTCAAAATGGTGCTTTTCTCGGCCTTCTCAATGGAAGAACGTCCAAATCTGGATTTAAACAGCTGGAAAGAAAGAAAACCCATTTCAGTGATGTGATCAGTACTGTGTGATCTATCGGGTACCACAACAGACACTGATGCTCATCAACAGCATTAGCACAGGCAGTACCTGCTCATCATCTCCCACGTCATTAATTGCCCCAAATCAGAACCGATCCCTTTGTCATTTGACGATCACCGCTTCTGAAATTCGTCAGCTCCATGGAACACCAGGCACGAGGGTCCCCCGTCGTGCCCTGCTCCCTACACTTCTGCAAAGCACAGCTTTCTGCTTTGCTGTTGCATTTCATTCTATTTTTCACTCCCGGACTACATCCTCTGCGACGGCTCCTGCTCCCTCCTCGCCCCGCTCTCGGCCGCCGTTACGGGTGATGTCCCCGCAGCGAGCGGAGCGCACCGCAGCGCCCCATCCCCAGCGGAGCCTCTGCCCCTCTATCCGCCCCAGCCCCGCTCAACTCCCACTGTCGTTCCTTTTATTCAGAACCACCCAAATCACCTCGCAGCGAAGCGGCACGGTGCTCCGCGAGGCTGAGGCGCACCTCGGTGACAACGTGCGCGCTCTCAGTGCCGCAGCCGGATCCCGCGGCACCCCTGTCCCTCAGCTCTCCAGCGGGCTTTTCAGTTTCCGCGCATCCAGCCCAAGCCCTTCATCCCCACACCTCCAGCGGCCCCCGAGGAACGACGCGTAAACCGCGTTCCCGCTGACTTCTGGCCGCCCCCCCGCACGCCCCGCGTTCTGTCACCCGCCGCCCGCCGGGACGGACGTTCGCGGAGGGGCAGCGCCCGGAGCGCGGCGCTCAGCCCGGCCCCCCCGCGCGGCGCTGCCCCCGCCTGGGGAGCGGGACGGGACGGGACGGGAGCGGGGCGGGGCGGCCTCGCGGCAGCGGGCCGAGCCCGGGCGGCGGCGGAGGGCCCCTCAGAACCCGGGCGCAGGCTGCAGTTGCCCGCCGCAGCCAACAGGTCGCACCGTTCCCCCTCGCTTGAGCCCGGCGGGCGCTGCCCCGCGGAGCGGAGCCGTGCGGGGCCGGAGCCGAGCGGAGCGGGCGCTGCAGCCGCCCCTATAAGTGCC
Source organism: Phasianus colchicus (assembly GCF_987193195.1). NCBI lineage: Eukaryota > Metazoa > Chordata > Aves > Galliformes > Phasianidae > Phasianus > Phasianus colchicus. Next base: position 17,932,208 of record NC_143450.1, on the reverse strand, counting down.
GCCGGCTCCACTCCCTCTCCACGTCGGGGAGGCGGGCGGCAGGGAGGGGGCGGGGAGGCGGCTGCCGCCGTCCTCCATTTTGTGGCTGGGGCACAGCACCGCCGAGCGCGGCGGGGCCGAGGGGAGGGCGGCGGGAGGGGGCGGGCGGCGCGGGGCAAAGTCTGCGGAGGCAATTAGCGCTAATTAGCGAGGGGGCGCCGCGGGCAGCAGAGGGAGGGGCGGGGATTCGGGCCGGAGCTCGGGCCGGTGGGAGGAGGAAGGGGGGGGGCGGCGGGCGCTCTCCGCTCCGCTCCAGGAGGGGCGGCTGCTGCTGACTTCCTCCGCCCGCCCCGCCCCGCTCCGCTCCGCTCAGCCCGCTGCCCCCGGCCGCTGCCCCCGGCCGCCATGGCGGTGGGCGGCTGAAGGACCCAGCGCCCCCCCCTGGACGAGGTAAGGGCCGCGAAGGAGGTCCGGGGGGGGGGGGGAGAGCAACGCGGGGCCAGGAACTTCCTCGGGAGGGGGCGGGGGGGACGCCCCGCAGGAATGCCCCGAGCGCTGGGGTGGGGGGGGGGGGCAGGCCGGCCGAGGCGCCCCACGGGACGGGGCTGAGGGCGGCCCCGGGTATTTCGCTGGCGCCCGCAGCACGGGTGGTCGCGGGGAGCGGAGCGCAGGGGGAGCGCGGCGCCCCGCAGCCGTGGGCCGGTGTTATTTTGTAGAAGTGGGTGTGCCAGGAGACGGCTCAACAGGTCCCGACACATTGCTCGGGAAGCCGCGCCGCGCGAACGGGAATTCGCCGCACGTAACGCTGTTCGCTGCTCTTCGATCCCTCCGTGGGTCCGCGCGTGTCGCTCCGGCCGCGTCCGCCGCTGCCCGGGGACGTCGTCAGATGGAGCGGATCGGGCGCCTTCCTCTTGTGTGAGCACGGCGGAGCCGAAGCGAACGGGCTGCGCTTGTATCCGCGCTTCGATATTTCACTTATCGTTGCGGTTTCCCCACGGAGTCGTCGCGCGGCGTTTTCACGATCCCCGAATTTCGGGCGCTGTGTTTGGGTGTCGGGGCGGCTGTCAGCGTCGCGCGCGAGTTGGAAAACGAGGGCGAGAGATTCTCCCTTCGGCCGCGCTGAGGTTATGTGACGCGATCCCAAACCCTTCCCCGGCCCCGAGCTGAGCTCGCTCCACCCGGCCGGGCCACCTTAACGCTGTGCGCCCGGAGCCGCGCTGCTGGCTGCGGCCCTCGCTTTGGCACGCGGGGCCGGGCGGGCGGTGCGGGGCCGGGAGCTGCGCTGTGTGCTGCGGGCCCATGGCTGAGGGCGGCGGGGTTCGGGCGGAGGAGAGGCGGCGTGGGAAGTTCGGATGGGAATTTGCAGCTTTTCTCCAAATATTTATGCTCTGCGCTGGAAGTAAATAGGGTAAACACAAACAGATGAAACTGAGATTTACTGTCGGTGCTAGATGGGGTTTGGAGAATAGCCGCGAGCTTTTGAAGTGTTTGACGCTAATAAAAATACTACTTTAGTTTTAGTTGAGTTTTATGTGTAAATGTGGGGCTTATTTACGGAATGACAGTGACTTATTTTTAGGATTCACGCGTTCTGTTTTAGGCTGAACTGAGGCAGAGCGTTCCGGGGCATCGAGGCTGTGTGGCTCCTGGGCAGCCGTGGCGTTGGGCTGGCTGGCACCGAGCGGTGCCGGGGAGGTCGCTGTCGGAGGCTGTGAATGAGGCACTTTCACAGTTCGCAGCTCCTCTGCTTGCTGGCGTGGCTATAGCAGAGCTGGGAAGTGCTCACAAAGTGCCTGCCGTTGTGCTGTGGCTCTGAGCTGTGCCGGCGCACGGAGCGCTGCATATGGCTTTAGCAAAGCTTTAAAAATAAAAAATTCTTCTTATCACTCACCTATTAAAATACATATCTCAGTGGGTTTGGGAAAAATGTGGTGTATGTCAGCTCGTGGCTTGGTTTGCTTTTGCTTCCGTCGGCAAACCAGGCTGATGATTGTGCCTTCTCTTATGCTGTTATTAAAGTACCCTTGATGTGCTAACTTTGATATCTTGTGATTTTTTTTTATAGCTGATGTTAAAATCATGGATTCCAAAGAATTGCTTAAGTCGTCAGATCAAGACGAAACCGGGAAAAATGTGCTCATGAGTACCAAAGGAGGGATTGTGATGGACTTCCATCCGCCCTTCAGGGGTGGAGCCTCCGCACAAGCCCCTGTATCTGCAGCTCCTCTCCCTGTGTCTTCTCAGTCAGACTCCGCTCAGCAACCTGCTCTGACTGACTTCTCAAAAGGATTGGTAAACAATGTGCCTCCGCCGGACCTGTCCAAGGCAGTGTCACTCTCCATGGGACTGTATATGGGTGAAACAGATGCAAAAGTGATGGGAAACGACCTTGGATTTTCACAACAGGGCCAAACTGGCATCTCTTCTGGAGAAACGGACTTCACGCTCCTGGAGGAAAGCATAGCAAGCTTGAACAAGTCCTCGAGCCTGGCAGAGGACACGAAGGGAGCAGTGTCATCTGAGGCGCCGCTGGAGCCGGACTTTGCGGGCATGGCTGGCCGCGGGCCCCTGGAGCCGGGGGCTTCGGTCCAAAGCCAGGTCGGCTCCAACGGCGGCAGCCTGAAGCTGTTCTCTGAAGACCAAAGCACCCTGGATATCCTCCAGGACTTAGAATTGCCATCGGTATCGCCTGGCAAAGAGCCGAATGGGAGTCCGTGGCGGCTGGACCCGTTGCTCGATGATGGAGGTTTGCTGTCCCCCATCTCTGCTGACGACACGTTCCTCCTGGAGGGAAACCTGGGGGAAGACTGCAAGCCCCCCATTTTGTCTGACACTAAACCTAAAATTAATGACCGTGGTGACCTTTTACCCAGTTCCAAAATGCCGATGCCTCAAGTGAAAACAGAAAAGGAAGACTACATTGAACTCTGTACTCCTGGCATAAAACAAGAAAACATGGGCCCAATTTACTGTCAGGCAAACTTCTCCGGGTCTAACCTGCTGGGTACTAAAGTGTCTGCCATCTCTATCCATGGTGTCAGCACCTCTGGGGGACAGATGTATCACTATGATTTAAATACTGCATCGCTCTCTCAGCAGCAGGATCAGAAACCAATTTTTAATATCATTCCATCTCTTCCTGCCGGTTCAGAAAATTGGAATAGGTGCCAGGGATCAGGGGACGAGGCTTTAGCTCCCTTGGGAACGCTCAACCTTTCTGGCAGACCTGCTTTCTCTAATGGCTATTCAAGGTAACCAATTTTATTTCTCTTTATTAAAATATTGTGAGCGTACTCTGCGTAACCGCGTGCATGCCGGGTTTGGTTTTTGCTGCAGGTCGGTTGTGGCTCTGTTGGTTGGCTGCTGGGCATAGCTGGGTGCTGAGCTGTGCTGCCAAAGGGAAGAAAGGAGCAGGGCAGCAGACTGTTTAAAAAAAAAAAAAAAAAAGTTTAAAGTGTATGGCAGAGTGAAATGGAGTTTGTGGCGGAAGGATCCATGCGCAGGGCGGCGGAGAGGGGGAAGTATTTGTGTCCAAAAGCCGCTTCGTTCTCAGGGGTCAGGGGATCAATTACTGCAGCATGAGTTTTTTTGTTGTTTTCCCCCTGGTGTTACCGAAATGTTAGGCACAAAAATAACTTGGTTGCTGGGTAAATTTTGAGAATTGCATTTAAGCTGAACCGGAGTTCTAGCTTTGCTTGGTGTTGCGCTTGCCTTACATGGGCAACAGGATTCTGAGTAGGAAACGTTCAGCAGTTCGTTTAATAGCTGCGTTTGGAGAGATAAGAATGTTTGCAGAGATTTACCCGTACCTGGGCTTAACCCGGAGCGGGGCTGCGGGGAGGAGGTGCGCTCTGAGCGCGTGCCGCTGTGCCGCCGTGCCGCCGTGCCGTGCTTTCTGCCAGCCGCCCCGTGGCACGGCCGCTCAGCACAAGGCCTTTCCCTCGCTCCCTGCAGCGCTGTCTGCTCAGCGGACAGGTCTGGCTGCAGCGCCGGCTGTGCTTTCCTTGGCCGCGTTGCACAAAGCCCGGCGTGGCCTCACCTGGGGAGGAGGATTTTGGTGCGGGGCGTTAGGAATTGGCTCTGCGGGTCTGAGTGAGGAGAAGCGGCGACCGTGGGTTCGGTGCGGCTCTGCGTGAGCGCTGTGCTTTACTGCCCGGCTGGCAGTCGATCCCCGAGGTGAGCTGTGCGGTGCGAGCTCTGCTTTCCCACGGCTCGGTGGGGTGGAGGAGGGTCCGCATCCCTTCAGCACGCAGCTGGAAGCTGCTGCAGCCTGAACTTCAGCGGTAGCTTTTGGGTTTTGTGGCAGAGCTGTGTGCTGCTTTAGGGACGTGTTCAGAGCAAGCTGCAGCAGCAGGAAGCCAGGAAGGGAAGTCGGGCTTTGGGGAGAAGGTCTGTTTGATGGATGAACACTGAATGTGCCTTATCATTTATTTGACAGAGCAGAAATTCTCTGTATGAACCTTTTGCATAACCATTCCAACTTCCACATTGTTCTTCATTTATTTCATAGGTTTCTGGGGGCAGGTTGTTTTTTTCATTACATTTTCTATATATGTATATGATGATCACAACAAAATCTGTATTCCAGCGAGAACAATTTCTGGGTTCGGGAGATTGATTTCAGAGCATATCTCACGTAAATAATAACAGCACTTCTGAGGCTTTCTGTGAAGTTGATGCATTGTTTTTCCTGTGCAGAACTGTCTGGTTGGACCTGAGCGCTCCGGGAGCCGAGTGCTGCACACATCCATCTGTAATGCTTTGGGCAGTCTCATAAACACCATTTCTGTGTGCTTCATTTCTGGGAACATTGTGATGAAAAGCCCTCTCAAGCTCCTCGTGCATACAGTGCAGATTTGATCCTGCAGTGAAAGGGGTGGCAGTGCTCGATGCTGTCCTGGCTGTTATGGAGCGTTCTGGGGGTGGTGATGTGCTGGGCGCTGTGGCTGTGTGCTGCTCTGGGGCAGTTGTAGCTCGTAATGTTTTCTTTTGCCATATTTGAGATAATGGAACTGAACTTAAAATACATGTTTAAAAAGGAAGATGAAGTTGCTCCTGGTTTTGCTTAAAAAAGTTTGATTTCCTGTGTTCACGGAAGCAGTTATTTATTTTTTTAAATATATTAAAACTACAGTTACGGTTCTGAGCCCAACGTCGCCGGCTTTGCTTTTACCCTGTTTTCCCCTTACATTAGGGGTAATGGCATCTTATTTTAAAATAACTGCCAGGTGCTGATGAAGCTCAGGGGTGGGATAGGAATTTATTCCTTCTCAACTTTGTCAGAAATGTTCAGAGTGAGCTGGGTCACTTTCAGTGGGTGTTTTGTAGATTTCTTTACGTAGCACCCAGGAGATTTAACAAAAATGGCATTCTTACCATTTGTTCCTGAAACAAAGGAAGGACCATCTCAGGAGGCTCCTGCGGGCGTCTGGGGCTCTGTTTGTTGCTTCCTTTGAGGCACCCATTCTGTGAGATGAAGGCTGGGATTGCTGAGCTGCACTTTGCAATAGGAGATATTTCCTATTGCTGATGGTAGTCTTTCATTATTCAAAGCATGAATAACGTGCTGAGTGCACGGGAGGAGCAGCCAGGGTTGTGCTCAGGTGTGCGTGCAGCACTGCTTGCATTGTCCAAGCCTCTGTTTCAGGCTCGTAGACATACAGCCTTAAACTTCTCATGCAATTTTCAATTTCTTTTCCTAAGGATAGCACAGCATGCCGTCTCTAATGCGATAGGTGATAATCAGGGCTGAGAAAGCTAATCAGTTTCCCTCTGAACAGTGGAAAGCATTCTGAAGTTAATGCAGCTTACACAGAATGCAAACGTAGGGAATTGGTTGCAGTGAGCAGAAGCGCAGGGGCGGCCTGCAGCTCGGGGCCGGGCGCACAGCTGGCCGTGCAGGGCCGTGCGAGTCCCGGCGGTGGGACGGCCCCACCGGGCGCTGCGGGGGCTGCGTGCTGACAGCTCGCTCTGGGAGAAGTGCTCCGGGTCTGGGAATGGGGCCGGCTGTGCTGCGAGGCTTTGCCAAGCGCTGCGCTGAGGAATTGGGGCTTTTGGTGGTGTCCGTCTCCAACCTGACGCTACTGGTGGTGTGCTGCACAAAGTGAAATTGGTTGAATTCCATGTTCCAGTGCTGTGTGCTCGCTGCTCTCTGGAGCAGTGGATTTAATGCGTTTTCCACTCGGCTCTCTTGCTGCCCTGACTTCCTGGAGATGTGGCTCATCAGGGGAGCGGAGGACGGCAAGAAGCGCTGCAGCAGCGCAGAGTTCTCTATTTTTTTTTCTTAGCCTACAGCCGGAATTTACAGAAAGTGGGCCCCCTTGGCAGCGGTACGGCTTCTAGTGTTACATCTAAAATCATTCCTAGTGCTCCAGCTTGTGGGGATAGGGATCAGGAAGGCTTGAGGAAGGGCAAGAGCTGCGAGCAGCGGCAGTGCGGAACCTGAAGGGGAAGTGCTGCTGCTCCAGGAACAGCCGCCCTTCACTCGGGTCTGCATTGCCCGGGCTGTGTTGGGCTCGGAGGTTGTCCCAGGGGGGAGGGGGAAGCAGTGGGCGGCTGCTGGAGGTGTGCAGGTCAGGGGTCTGCCGGCCGCACTGCACTGTCCCAGCATGGCCCTCGGCCAGGGCTGTGGCTTGGCACAGCGTGGGGCTGCACCGCCTGACTCAGCAGCGCGTCACGCATGGCACTCTGTGAGCGACTCCTGCTTGGTCGTTTGCTTTTGACATACAGAGCAGACTTGTTGTGCGGAGGGGTTGCTTTGGGCTTCAGTAGTCTGTGTTGTGACTTGTCTGCTTCGAGTCACCCTGCGCTCAGTGTTTGAGTTCTGGAGACCCACAACAGAAGAGCTGATCTGTATTTTTGGCAGAAAGGAAAGAATCAGGAATGTCACACGGCATGTGCAGAAGAGTGCTGTGAAAGTTAAGGTACGGAGGTAGATGGTGGACCAGTTCAGATGAAGTCTAATTTTTTCCCATTGAAATGATCCATTCCACTGGTTGGTAGCTGAGCAGTTTTTTCAAGTCCAACCCAAGCTGTGATGACCCTGATTCTAAGCCAAAGTTCTAGTTTACAAGAGAAAAGTTGGTCTGTGCTGCTATTGCATGCTTATTTTTTAACGTAACAGGAGGGAAATCTCGCTGTGCGTTTGTGCTGCAGTAACAGAGGTGCTGCTGTTGCTGCAGCTCAGCTGCTGGGGCGCAGCAGGGCGGTGGCGGCTGTATGTGACTGCTTTGGATCCCTGGAGATGTTGGGTGCAAACCTTCCAGCCACACTTCTGTGTGGGCTTTCCTCATTGCAGTGCAAATCTCAGTGAAGAGATCATCTCTTAATTCCATTAGCCCATTGTGTGCTAGTCCTAAAAAGACTTTTTTTTTTTTTTTTTTTTTTTGTAATCTGTGGCTTCTGGGTCTTTTCAGAACGCTTCTTACAGCTCATGCAGGATCCAGCCCTGGTTCATCTGCCCAGAATGTGGTTGGCAGCAGTTTCCTCAGGGTTCTTCATTACTCCTCCCCGCAGGGCTCCATCCGCTGCCATGGTTGGTGAGAGCAGACCAGGCTGAGCAAATGATCTTACATTTCCCAGTGCTAACTTTCCTCCCCACAATCCCTCACTTGTGGAACTTTCGTTGCTGGAGGTATTTATGGGTTGTGCGAAGGGTTCCAGTGTCATCTTTGAGATAAATGACTTATCAATGAAATCCTGTCTTCAACCCAAGAGCTTTGCAGAGCTGTAGTCACGGTGAGCCCAGAGTTATCAAAATATCCATTTGTGTGTCATCTCTGGCACACAGAAATGAACTCCAAAATGGATTAAAATAATCCGCTCTATTTGTTTCTGTGTTTCTAAGAACAGTTAGATGTGGAGCGAGGTAGTTGCTAGGAGGAGAACTTTACGGTATTTGTGCAGCAGATCCCGAGAGTTTGTTGGCTTAGGCTCTCTGGTTTCCTAGTCTTTGTCTCCCTGTATACGCAAATTTAATCTTGCAATTTGCTGAAGTGTTAATGCATTGCATCATTACTTACACAGGCTGCGTGTTGTTCTCATGACAGGTTTTCTGACTGGGTCGCTATAGTGTGAAATCCATTTAGGATACAGCATTTGTTTAAGTAACCAAGACGCTCGCAGGCCAGGAGTTAATGTTGTTCTGAGCACTGGGCTCTGGAACTAAAGGAGGGCAGCTGGGAGCCCCATCCTGCAGGGCAGCAGCAGCCTGGGCACAGCGCCCTGCCGGGGCGAGGGCACGGCGTGCAGACAGAGCCTGTCAGCCCCAGCTCCTGCAGCTGGAGAGGTGAGTAATTCTTCTTCCGAGGGCAGCATGTTGGGGTGGGAGCACAAGTTAGTGCAGTTACTCTCCTCTGGAGGTTTTCCTTCTTACCTCATCTTTGCCACGAAGAAGGAAGGTGTCGTGTTCAAGACGTGCTTCCCATGCCCTTAGCTGATGCAGCTGATGCTGACTGCTGAGAGGCTCTCTGCTGGAGGTCTCCTGCTGGCTGGAGCACTGTTCAGATCTGTGATGTGCTGCCTGACCGACCTGCTGGGACCAGCTGGGCACGGGGCAAAGGTGCAGCCAGCCTGGCTGTGTTTCTTTGCTGCTCTTACGAGAGAGAACTGCGTTTGGATGCCAGCACATGGTGTTACTTCTCCAGGATATCATGTAGGGTCTAGTATTAATGGTTCCTGAAATCAATAATCTCTCCAATTGTGTGAGTTTCTGGAGGAAGCGGTGTTCCGCAAATCCATCTTGACATCTTGCAGAGTACGTTTCTGCACCAGCCAACTGTGTTCTTAATATAGTCTGTACCAATTTGTTATAATTAAAACTCACCATTCCGCTTGTACCTATGGATGCTCCCTCCATGTTAAGTTCTTCCTAGAAAGTAATAATCCTGAGGCACTTTAAAGATTAATGTCCAACAAGCGGCTGTCATTTTTTGTGCAGATGCAACATTATATTCGAGTTCTGCTTTTTGCTCAAAGCTGTCAGTTCTCGGGAATTCTTAAAGGCAAAACTGTGTCTGGGAAAGCAGCTCCAAAGTAATGGTATCCTCCTTGAATTCAGCTCAGTTCTGTAATCCAGTGAAGGAACTGAGTTCTGCTGTGGATTTTTACAGCAGTGCATTCTTTGTGCAATTGGTGATGATGTGCACCACTACTGTGTGTGTCAGGAACCAGCTGGGCATGGGGATCGTGTTTGTGCCTCGTGGTCACACAGGGTTTAATATGGAACTTCTTCACAGCAGGGCGCGATTGGCTCTGCTCTGCTGTATTCAGATCTCACATTTCTGGTTGCTTTCATTTTCATAACAAGCTTGAAGCTAGCGCTTCTCAGGACTCTGGTTTTCTGTTTAAAAAAATAAATGGGGTCATAAAGTCTGCCTGATAAAATACTGCCTGCAAAACCTGGGCAGCCCCGGTGCTGCCAGGTGGGAGCTAAGCCGTGTCACTGCCACCTGTAGCTTATTCCAGCAAGTAAACAGAGGCAGTGACTGGCTGGCTTCCTGGCCTGCCTTGTTTGTTTGTTCCTGCTTGTTTTTCTCTAGAGGATCTGAGATCTGCTGCTTCACTTATCGCAAGAGAACCGGGAAATTCCTGTGGTTTGCTCTGGTGGCCGCCTCCTGCCCATGCCGGGGGCTTCGCTTTTGTCCTGTAGGAAACTTTGGTGGGGATGCGGGAAGGGGAAAGAGATGTTTTTGTGCATATGCCTTCCTCTGGGTATCTGCAGATGTGCTCCTGCTTGCGGGAAGCCTTGCTGGAGGCACTGCAGGCCGACCACCTCCGTCTTGCTGTGTGCTGGCTGAGGACGTGCAGTGTGCAGGCCAGATCCTGGTACCTGCTGTGTTGAGGGCCGGCCCAGTGCAGGGGCTGCCTGCTGCTGCCCATCCTTGGTGCTTGGGCTGCAGCCCTGCATGGTGCTGGCACACCTTTCAGGTCCCTGGGGGCCGTGCCGTGCTGTGCCATCGCTACCTGCCTTTGGGATGGCAGGCTTGGACAGCTGTGGCTGTTCTGCACGGTCCCACCAGCCCTGCAGGGGCTCTTCTGTGCAGCTCCTCTTGGTTGTGGGTTTGATGTCTGTGATGGAAAAGAGCAGCTGATGCCATTTATTTTGTTGTTACTTGCAGAACTTGCCTGACACAGCCCGGTTTGTGTGCGCTAATGTGCAGTGCTGTGATAACATGGGCTGGTGCTGTTGCGGTACAAATTGCTGTAGCAGAGGAGCTGCTGGCAGAGCGCTGCTGGTGGAGCGCGTTAGCGGTGCAGATGCCAATTCCTTCGTGGTAGTGCATCTCTGTAAAAACAAGTCCCACTTGTTGTTTGCCGTGGCACATTCCCTTCCATGCACTGCAGTGCTGCAGCCCTCAGCTCCCATGTCACCGAGCAAGCCGTGTCTGCAGCACTGCTGGGCACCCATAAAGGTGGGTGGGGTGTGGGGCGTCGCTGGCATAGATGGGTGTCCTGCTTTCTGGTACCTCCCTATGTGTAAATTGTGAACAGAGTGTTTTATAACAGCGTCTGCTCTGTGAGTGCATTAAATATCTGTGTACCGGTGTATTTTTTCCCTTTTCTTTGTTTTCCATAATAGTTTTCTGAAAAAAAAAAAAACAACACATATTGGTAAAGCCATTTGTCTCAATCTGTTGAACAAATTAGAGCTGGAAATGTGTATGCTGCATGTACCTGTGTAGTTGCTGTGAACTGAAATCTCTAATTGTACATTGCTTAGTTTGGTGCCCTGACTCCAGCTGCACGCCTTCCTCCTGCAGCATTCCTCAGGTCACCGCTGCAGCCAGGTCCTCTGGGCTGCTTTGCCCACTGAGTTTCTTCTAATCTTCTGTCAGGTATGAATTGCATCACCCCGGCCTGCAGCTGACTTTTTTGAAAAGATCTCTGCATTTCGGTTCTCTTAAAACATGAAGCAGATGAGAATAAAGGGCAAGATAAACTGTTTTAAGAAAGCAGTCGTAACTGAGACATTAAAAATGCTTTTAAAAATTAAAGATCCTGAAATTGGTATCCAGAAAAGCTTTTAGATGCTGGAGATGAGTGAAGGAACATGGGATTTCAGGAAGATAATAAATATTTAGTGAAATAATAGCAAGCCATATATGAAATAACCAATTCAAATTCTTTCTGATTGGTAGAATTCCTTATAATTTGGTGGTCTTTCTTTTTTTTTTTTAAAAGCAAGTGAGGAAAACTTTACAAGAAGTCAGCAGGTGAGCAGGGAGCTGGTTGACATCTCTTATGTCCTGACACATGAATGGGAGCAACAGCAAGGTCTCATAACCCGGGTGCTGCTGCTGGGTCTGCATGCTGTGCTTTGTGGGGAGGTCTGTGTGGCCTTTTCAAGTTGGTGCAATTACATTGCTTGCGTCCCTTCATTTATCAATACTGTCGATAGGGTTTTGTGGTTTGGTCTCCTTCTGTCTGGAACCATGAAGAAATCTGCAGCTATTGGGTGTGCTTGTGCTGGGGAGGGGGAGGTAAATCTGAAGGGAAAGAACCAAAATCTCCAAGGAGGATGTGTGTAAATGATATGATGGGAGAGGAGTTAGGGATCACCTGACCCACCCCTCTGAGTTATGCTGTCTTACTGGTAAGTGCAAAGCACAAGAACTTGTCAGGAAGGCTCAGGGCTTTGGTGCTCGCCTGCTGGAGAGTTCCCAAGCTCCACGGTCTTGCTTCCCACAGGGGAAAAGCAGATGATCACGTGTGTCCATGGCATTGGTTTCCCCCTTCAGCTGGTATTTTCTGTCCATCTCAGATCCTCCTTCTGGCAGTGTGATATCCACTGTATTTCAAGCTTCCTGCAGAAACAGATGAAAATACTGGGTGATCGCAGAAGGAGTTATTGTGGTTATAACTGAGAAACTGAGCTTGTGACTGCAGAACGTCAGCTGCGCAACATTAAATCCACGTACTCCTCTTTGGAATCCTTTGCCACAGAGTTGCCTTCTCCCCACCTTCCTGGGCTGTGCTCACAGCGCTGCCCCGTGCCTCCTTTCCTGCTGCCTCCCATCTTTAAGTGCAGCACGACAATCGAGTTTCTGTGTTTTCTGTTCATGTCCGTTCGTGCTCCATTGCGGCTCTCAGAGCTGGAGCTGTGGTCGGCAGCAGCAGGAGTTGCTCTGAGCTAATAGCATCTCCATGGCTCCACAGCCCTTATCCAGTCTGTCTGCATCTGTACTGCAGTCGGTGCCAAAACTCTCTGTAACTGCTGGAAGAAAAGGATCCTTTACCTCTGTAATGTAATGGACTTCAGACTCTGCTTTTGTCAGGTTTGTTGGAAGTGGCTTTCTGAGACCTGTTTGATTTTTTTAAAATTATTAATATTTTTATTTTTTAATGTAATTTATTTTCCTTTTTAATACTTCTTATCTTTCATAAGAAACCTTTTGGCTCAGGCATGTGGAGGAGATTCTTTCCCTGGGCCCTGGGGTTGCTGTGCTGCTCTGGTGCTGCTGTAGCTGCTTGCTGCCTCCTCCCCACTCTTGCAGCCCCATGCAGCAGCCCAGCTGCCTTCCTGGAGCGCTGCAGCAGGCGGAGGCAGCTGGGGCACTGGGTGGGCTGGACTGAATGGTTCTCACTTGAAAACCATTGCACGATGTAGCAGTGAGGCAGCTCTGGAAGGACAGGCAGGGATTACCTTCATTGCACTGGTTTCAGTTTTCACTGGTCAGCTCTGGTAGATTTTGTACGTAAACGATGATGACGTTGAAGGGTTGCACCATTTCTTAGTTATTTGTTTTGATGTCAGAAAGAGCAATCACCCTGTTCTTGTTTAGCTCAGGTTAGGCCTTGTGAGTGTGGTAAATGACTGTATTGAAGAGATGCTGGCTATGAAAAGAGCGGTTCCAAATGGAATGGAACATTAAAGAAGTGGAAGGCTGTACGCTGTGCTCACATGAAAATAAATGAAGCCATCTTGCTCACCTCCTTCTCAGATTTCCAGACAGAGTTTAACATGCAAATTTGTAAAGAATGATAATATGTCTTTTTATTTTTAAAACCAAATTACCTTGTAAATGCTGTAATCCTTTTTGGGGAACGGGCATTTATTATTGCATTTATTTGCTTTGACTGAATTGTATCCATAAGCTTAAAGCTCGAAAGGAAAATGAACACGAAGAGCTCCTGTTTCACAGACATGGGTAGCCTTGGTGCTGTTGCAGATGTGAGCAGCTGCAGTGCTGGCACCTCCTGCCATGAGCATCTTCTGACAGTGCTGTTACCCACCAGGCTATCTTAGAGGTCATTTGCCCCATGGACTTCAGTGGGAACTCATTTATTTTTTTTTCCAGTGTGAGTCCTGGTCTATTGTTAAGTCCTTTGATGTTGATTTCTATATACTTTAATGAATCCTGTCCTTCCTGAGCACGTATTTCTACTATGTCCTGCACGTCTGCCATTTTCCAAACTGACAAGGAAGTTATTCTGACACTCCAATTTAATGAAACCAATCTAACAAGTTTTGTAATGAATTAGCTTTCCATAGCTAGAGCAGACAAGCCTTCAAACAAAACACCAGCTTATTTGCACCTTAAGTGCATGGTTTAATAAAAATGAACTTCATTGCTAGAGCTTCTCTCATAAGATGCAAACATCAGACAATCCTTAGTGCCCATGGTTCCTTACTTCCAGTAGCAAAGAATACTTTTTTTTTTTTTAAGTGAGCAGTTAATGTCAGGATGTCTGCAAGATTACATTCTTAGTCATGAGAGATATCTAACAACTGCAACGAGAGCAACTGGTTTGTCAAGTGAGCTTGGGCCTATTTTATCACTTTAAAGATTCTTTTAACGTGTTAAAGGTTGGAACATCTGATATCTTCTTAAAGAGCAAGCACAAGGTTGGAATATTGTCAGCAGTGCACTTGTTTGTGTGAGTTATTTTGCTCCAGCTCTCAGAGCAAACCGATACGGTTAAGTTGCACTGCGCGCCGCTGGGGAGGGAGGAAGTGAGGGATGCTGCTATTTTGGGCTGACCCCCTCTGTAAACTGAGGAAGGGCTATAAAGGAAATGCAGCTCTCAGCTCTTTGAGCCTTTCCAAGGATTCCGAAGTGTTACTGACTGCAACTTCCTGTGTGCATCAGGCTCCAGGACCTGGCCCTTCTGAAACTGCCATCCAAAGAGCAAAACGAAATGAAGCATGTACATAACGAGGGAAGCCCCACAGAAATGGATGGCAGGCTGCTCAACCACCTTCCACCAGAACTTTTGTCACAAACATCCTATTTCAACCATCAGAGAGGTGTTTATTTTGCAAGCTGTTACCACTAATGACTTGAGGGAGCTGCATCTGCTTTTGGTCTGTTCTTAAAGAACAAACTTGAGTTTCTTTCTTGAATCAAAGCGTCTCTTTCTAAGTTCTCTACGAAGGAAGGGAAATAAGTGAACAAAAAGCTTTCAACTTGTGTTCTTTGTACTCAAAGCTGGGTGTAATGATTCTGCTTTGAGGAAGGGCACACGGTCCTTATCTGTGCATTAGAAGATGAAGTGGCTTTGAAGAACCACCCAAAGCAGTGCTGGTGCTGCCCTCAGGATGGGAGCCGTCTCAGCACTGCCCTGCAGGTTGGGATAAGCGTTGTGGGTTTGGTTTTGTTCTGTATTTAAAAGATCTGTAGAGCTTTAAAAACCCTGAAGAATCCAAATGTGACTGGGCCCACGTGAGTGCCTGTGGCTTTGGGATGTCCCTCCCAGCAGTACCTCAGCAGCAGCTGGCTTGTGGCAGTCAGTGACTTTTTTTAGGCAGTTTTAAAATGTCAGCGGTGGTTTAGCAACAATGATTCGCCATCCTATTGTAAGAAACTCTGTTACTAATCTGTGAGCTGCTGCGATCTTTGTGGAGCTGCAGAGCTAACAGGCTGCCCCAGACCGCGTGGGGATCTGCAAGCAGTGGCTGCTTGGTGTTTCCAGGTGGGTTTCTACCTGTGAGGTGCTGTCCCTGGCTGCACCAGGCTGCCCTCGGTGGCACGGTGTGCAGCGTTGGAGGTGCTGTGAGCAGTGTGGGTGCTGGAGGGGAAGTGCTGCGGGCGTTAGAGCGTGGCAGGAACTGGCTGGAGAGATCTCTGGTTGTTGGGCACGGCTGATGGAGAGCAGGCCGAAGCAGGGGTAGAAGAGGGAACTACGTGTAAACAAGGCAATTAAGTTTAGAGAACAACCCCCCCAAACCTGAAGAAGTGACGGCAGCACGCCTCAAACGGCTCAGAGAGCCAGCAGCACTGCGCACCGGGCTGCACGGCGAGGTGGCACAGTGGGAGCTCTGAGTCGCCGAGCAGAGAAAGACAAAGAAGTCCATGCTTCAGGACAGGCAGAAGCTTGCCCAAATGAAGGTGAGCAAAAATCCCAGAGAATGCAGAAGGTGAAATATATAGGAAGGAAATGAAGTGGGATTAAGGAGAGAAAACGAGAACTCGAAAAGCACCTCGCAAGTGGTGCTCAGAGTGGCAGAGACCCACGGTGTGGCTGCAGGCGGGGGAACCAGGGCAGTGAGATCAGCCTGCACCCCGTGCTATGGGGGAGGTGATGCTGCTCCTGCAAGGAAAGTGCCTCCTCCTGCAGTGCTGCGGGCTGAGGGTGTCAAAGAGTGTGGGGTGGGGGGAAGTCCAGATCGCTCTAATGGGTTTGTGGGTTTTTTTTCTTCCTTTGAAGTCTTTAACATGTGTTCTTGCCAAGGGCTGTTAAAAGAAAAAGAAAAATGTTGTCATGGAACTGAAAGAGATCAGTCCTTTTATAGATTTCAGAACCGGTTAAAGAATAGGAAGCAAAAGGCCTTTATGGCTGCTGTACAGGATGGGAAATGGACTGTCCTGTTCCCTGAGGGTCAGCGAGGGCCAGGATCTGCAGAGGGAGTGGGGGTTCTGTGCTGAGCTGCTGCTGCGCCATCCTGGGTAGCTCTCCTACAGCACAGTGAGCGCAGAAAAGCAGGTGGGGGTTTGAGTGAGAAGGCGCAGGGTCAGACTGCAAGGGGAAATCACCTGGATGCGCGTGTCGAGAAAAAAGGTCACAGTTCGGAGCTGACGGCTGTGGGTCAGGGATGGGGCTCTGCAGTGTCACCGGTGGCGCTGAGCAGTCATCAGTGCAGTGTGCAACAGCAGCCAGAAAAGTAAATAAGGTTCTGTGTTATCAGAAAGGATAATGAGAATGCCTCCTGCTGCTCGGTACGGCATCAGTGCACCGCTGCTCTGCCAACCCATCCTCACGTCAGGGCAAGTTGGGATTTGCTGCTGGAGCACCTCTGTTTGTGTCAGATGTTTGCCTTAAAAAGAGCCCCCAAAAGCGTACAGCTAAGCAGACAAAAATGAAGGAAAAAAAAAAAAATGAAATCCACTCAGTGCCTCGGTGTGTGTTCCAGGAGGGGTTTGCTTGAGAAATGCAGTGATTGTTCCTGTAATGCCGGTGCAGGGACCCGGGTACGAGTTGCACTTACCTGTGATACAAGGAGCCGTGCATCTGTCTGGAGTCACCTCGGGGCACTCTGAGGGTCCTTGACTCCTCACCTGAGGAGCTTCCTCAGGTCTGATCCGTTGGTGGCAATGCAGTCATGGGATCCGGCTGAGAGAGAAAGAAACCCGATTTTGAGAGTTAAATAGCATTTGAATCCTGCAAATGGGATGTAGTGGGGATGGGTCAGTGCCTCACACTGCTGTAACTGAGTCAATATGAACAAATTATCCATCACTGATGAGAATAATAATTCTAAAAGGAATTATAAACTTATAAAAAAAAACTTTAACAACTAGCACAGCCTAAGAATGAAATTTAAAGATAGTGATAATAATCAGTAGTTATATTTTCAATCCAAATTAAGTTCACTTGATATCAAGAGCCAAGTGAGGTGCTGTTGACTGCTGTCCTATTGCTCAAGAAATAAGAACTGCTTCTCTGAGGCTTTTGCCTATCATCGTTTGTCAGGGGCTTTTGAAGCTGTGGATGCTGAGGATTCTCAGACTTCAGAACAAATATAAACACAGTACCGTAATATAACGATTCTCCTCAACTGGTGATGCTAAAGCAACAAACCCACCAGCTGCCGTTATTCCAGCTCCTCTCTGTGTTTTGGATGTGGTGATGTTCCCAGCATCGTGGAGCAGTCACAACTCGAACGGTTGTGCTGCAGCAGCAGTCCATGCAGGAATACAGAACAGGGCCAAAGGTCTGTGGTGTTTAATCTGGGTTGTGATGGCTTGAGCGAGGCCAAGAGCCAGAGATAAGCAGGGCCGCCTTTTCAAGGAGAGAATGATAAGTGTTTCCCTGTATTGTTTATTCTTGCCGTTTTAATCACAAGTCGTGCACCATCTGGCATTTTTCCTTCTGCTCTGCTGAAGGGCTGGCAGTGCGAGAGTCGCTCTTTTCTGAGGGAAGCCCGCACTGAGCTGGGGAACGTGTGCTCTGAGGGGTACAGAAGCACAGAAAGCCCACGTGAGCTTTTCCATCATCTCATTATTATGTTGAGCCACAGACTGAGATATCAGTACCTTTTAGGCTCTAGAAGCAAAACTTGGAGTATTTTGAGTACTGAGATGCAGGAGAAGATCAGTGCTGTGGTACTGCCTGGTTCTGCCCCAGCTGGGGCTGTGGGTCGTGTTGGGGCCAGCGCTGAGTGCTGCTCTGTGTGGGGGCAGCATTGTGTCTGCAGGGGGGAACAGTGCTCTGCCCCCACTGCTGTCTGTGATCATTCGTTGTTCTGTACCTAAATTCCCACAGCCTCCAATGACACGAAACAAACTCTTTACAGCTTGCATTCTTCGGCACCGGTGGATTTTGTACCAGGACAGCAGTCTCTGGAGAGTGCTGTAAAGTCAGAAATAATGGAGTTCATTCCTTTCAAAAAGACCTTTTGGACTGTATGTTGTTTTTTATTTTTTTTTTATTTTTAATAGAGCCAACAGCTGCAAAATGTAATTGTAGGAATATTGTAGGGAACATCATCTGCACAAACAAGGCCTGGAGAAGACCGAAGAAGGCACCAGGGAATCTTAACTTGCTCGCTGAGATGAGATGTGGGCTGCGTTTGTGCCGGGGTGTCAGCGTGGATCATTGGTGAGGGAAAGCATTCAAAATATTCCAAAATGATTTCTGCAAAGCCTTCTCACGGCTTCTACGTTTCAGACCAGAATAACAGCGTGGAAGGAAGGTTTTTACACGTGGGTTTAAAGGAGAGATTCTTCTGCACCCTGATGCAAAATAAGCATTTTCCTTCCTATCTGAGGGAAACGAAGGAGGCTCCTCAAAGCAGTCCTCATGCTTCAGAAAACCGGCAGTTTTCTTTTTCCAAAAATGCAGAATATTGAATCACTTCTTTGGACTCTGGAAAACCTCCAAGGACCCACGCAGGTGTTCCCCATCAGATCCTGCAGCAGGCACTGACTGTGAGGCTCAGCCCCGTTACCCCAGGAAGGAAAACCACGCACAGGAGTCGCTCCACGTGCAGCTGCAATTACAGGACAGCATCACTTGAATGGAGATGGACTTTTTTAAACAGATGCGCATTATGCAGATCACTAAAGAGATAAAATTAAGTTGGAAACGGAATTCTACAGAGGAAAAAAAAACTAAATTAACCGCAATAATATTCATGTTGCTGTTTCAACTGTATTGCCAAGACTCTGTGTTCTCCTTTTGACCTCAAATTAAAGGCCAAGAATAGAGATTACATCTAAGACCGATGTTTAAAAAACAATTACTGTAAAGTTCCTTGTAAAAGCAGATTTGCTTTAACATCCAAACAGTCTGAATTCCTCAATGTATGTACAAAATGAGGTGAAAAGATGCCATCAAAATAACTCGTGTATGTTTATGCCAGGCTGAAGAATTCCGAAGCTGGAATGGATAATGCACACGTTGTGTATTGCCTTTGAGAAGTTCTTCCCTGTTCAAAGAGCCACAACTGTGAACCTCAGTCCTCAAACTGAAGTTTTCCTTGTGGAAGTATTTTGCTTCAGAATATGTGAGTGTGCTTGGAGTGCAGAGGGAAAGAAACGTGTGAGAGAAGCAGCAAGTTTCCTGGCAGAGTTCTGGTGTAATTGCACAGGGAAAAAGATCAATTGCAGGCATTCATTGTTTAGTTATTCTCCTACTTACAGCATAGATCCGTTTAACTGATCATTGCATAAATAAGATCACTTAAATATTGGAAGAAATCTTGCCACGGAAGTGCAGAACATGAGGAGGCTGCTCTGACCAGCCGTGTCCCAGCACCTGAGTGCTTTGTTAGATCCTCCCAGTGATGTTCCCCTCCTGCGTGGTTGCAAACATGCTGATATCTCGATGTGGGGCACACTGCCAGCTCCAGGAAGCCCAAGGGCAGCAGCCCTGGTGCCATGCACACCGTGCGGACGAAGCTCTGCAGCACTGTGTGCTTCAGGATGGAGCAGAGCTGCATCTAAAACTGCTGCACGCTTCCAGAACAGATGAGCCTCGAGATGAGCTTTGAGACGAGCCTCTTCTTGGCCCCCCGCTGCAGAGCTGTTGCTTGAAGGCTTCTAAGGAAGAGTCAAAAGCTTCCTTCCAAAATGCATTAGTCATAATTTCTGATTAGCTCTGCTGTGTTTTCCTAATTTTAATATTTAGGCCAGGAAAGCTATTTAATTGGAGGAAAAGAAGTCGTGTTTTTTATATTTGAAAGGAAAGGAAATGACCATGTAAAAAGGCATTCTTCTGAGTCTGAATGCAAGTCACAAGTTTCAGGCCCGCTGGAGGCCAGCTGGCACCCAGCCCACGTCCAGTGCGTTGTTTACTTGTTGTCTGAGCGGCCCCAGCGCTGCACAGTGCAGCCAGGAAGCCAAAGAAGAACCAGGTTTTCTGCTGAGAGGCAGAGCAAAGCAGTCATCGAAACATTCAGCACGGAGAGCTGCAAGTAGCATTGCTTCTAAATACCGAGTGTCCAGTCCTGCCCTCTGCCTGCGCCTCCCAGTCTGGTTACATGTGAGGATGCGTTCTGAAAGCTGTAAGATCCGCTCTTGCTGGTTACAGTAATCGCCTGCTCTTGGCAGAGCTGTAACTCAGTATGGATGTAACTCAGTATGGAGGGCTGGGAATGGGCTGCACAGGGAGCCGGGTTGGAAGGCCAGGTGCTGTGGGGCGAGCTGGAGGTCAGGGCGTGTGAGCAGGGCACGGTGTGGGAATTGTAGCACACTTATCCTGCCCTTCTAGTTCTGCCTTCCTAAAAGAGGATTTTCATTTCTTAGATGTCTTCGGAACTGTGTCTGCTATTTGAATGAAAGAAGGGGAGGATAGCTTTCAAGCATGTACGAACTTCCCTAGGCAGCATGTTGAGTAGCTTGTTCTACGATAATCCCCTTGGTTTGTTTGTGATGTCAAGGATAAATTGAAGTGTGACAGTTAGCACGTGAGGGATTATACGTAAATGCACACCCACGTGTGAATACGCCAATGTTAACAACAGGTTAAAGTTGTGTGCAGGAGGGCCTCGCTGTCACCACCAGGCATCTCCCTCATTGTTGCTGCTGTCGTATGTCGTGATCTCTTTGTTTAGAACCCTCTGAGCTGCGTACGGAAGCAAAGAGTTAAGTGTGGAATCGATGTTCAGGCTGTTCCTATTTGCAAACTTTGTTGTTTATCAATTTGACCTTTGTTTAATGTTTCTTGGATGAAACACGCAAGTGAGTGGTATAACAAACGTTGGACTTGGTCGTTACTTCAAAGGCAATGTAGCCTAACAGATTTGAGCACAAACTAGAAATAATGCAAGCCTTTGATGGTACAGTTATTTATTCCTCCTTAAGAATAGTTCTGCAGCAGTCACATGCCATCAGGGGCTGCTGAGGATCTGTGTGAAGGAAGAGCAATGCTCTGGAGCGCTGGGAGGGAGGAGCCAGGCTGGTCCCAGTGCTGCAGCTTTGGGTATGCGCCCGTCCCAAAGCAAGCAGAGGTTAACTGCTTTCCTGAAGATGTTTAGATACAGACTTAATTTGTCCATGAATCCAAGAAACCGTTAGGAAGGGTTAGCAAAGTTTTGTGTGAGAAAGAAGCTTCCCCAGGGTTGAGGTTTGTTGGATCATTCGATCGCAGTCTCTGAAGATGCCGTAGCAACAGGAGCTGTTTTGCTGCCATACAAGAGATGCTTATGTGAAGTTAGGATTTAGTATTGGGAATGAAAGAAAATGGCAGTTGTGAAATGATCATTTGAAGAAAATAAGGCTTCCTGAATGTCAGCATCGCCTCTTCATTAAACCCAGTCGGTGTGTTTAGGTTTCAGTTACAGACTTGGCTTAGACCAAGGCTGCACTCACACTCAGACAGCTGATGCTGAATGGCAGTAAGAGGAGTGGCAGCTGGCAGCTGAAGTTTGAGTTGTCATTGTTAGATACAGACATGATTTCTTGAAATTTGCGTGTTTTCTTTTGGTTTCTTCTCCCGCTTCAACTTCAGCTGCGAATAAGGAAAGGAGTTGGATCTCGGCTGTAGGGCGCGTGCTCTCGATCGCAGCACAAGGGTCTCAATCCATCTCCTTTAAATAAACGTGGAGAAGGGCACCGCTGTGTGCAGCTGGGAGGGCAGTGCCTGCTGCGGGCTGTCAGCAGGCAGGAGGTGAGTGTGTGTGCATGGACTTCGCTTAGGTATGCTCAGCTATCTGAAGTCATAGCAGTCAGTTACTGGAGGAGAAAACTCGTTCCTTTGTGTATAACTACCTGTTTTTGTGGGATGTGTACCAAGGGACTTTGCCAGCTTGTTTTGCTTCTGTAGTTCTTTGTACTGAAAAAGCGGATTGTGGAGATAAGATTTAGGTAAATGGAAGTTGTAGTGCAATTACAAGGTCCTAGCAATTATGCCTGATTGACATGGGTGTCTTTTTTTATTTGTTTCCCTCTTTGCTTTACATAACTGTTCTTAAAGGTAGGATTGATCAATTGCTTACCTGCAGGCAGAAGAGATGTTAAAGGAGCTGGCAGGCAGGCCGTCCTTTTCTGCTCCCAGGCCTTTGTCCTTGGCTCTGCCAACACGGAAATCTCAGAACAATGGCTGCACTTCATTACAATCAGTCAGATTTTTCTCTTTGAGATATCACAACCAATTCTACTACCAAATGGGAGTGACTGAGCTGTGTGTGAGAGATGCTGGACGGTAATGACAGGTAATGATGCGCTGTAAAAGTTTTGGTTTTTTTTTTTTTTTCAGGACCTTTATAGGAATGCGTAGAATTGTAACAAATGCTGAAGTTCAGGAAAGGAAAGAAAAGGTTTCCCACCGGGAAAATTTTGGATAGTTTTCCAAAAGACTGTTGACATCGCCACCTGAAATAAGGCACGATGGCTGCGTGGAGCTGTGCTGAAGGCTCGCAGCTCTCAGAGGAAGGGCCGTGTGTCATAAAGGCCGTGCATGGCGAGCAGGGTAAACAGCCCCTTAATGAGACTCACAGGTGGAGTTTGGGTTGGGAGGAGCTGCAGTGCTGCTCAGGAAGAGAAAATATACAAAGAGGCCGAGGTGAACAATGCGGACAGGAAACTGTGTGAGGTTCACCGGGGAAGGAATATGGCTTCCTTCGGCTGAAGGGGAGGGGTGGAGGAAGAGCACATTGGAGCATGGATAAAATAATATAGGAAATCCAGGAGGGAGGTGGAATGCAAGGCATAAAGGTATCGGCAAAAAAAAAGAAAGAAAGAAATTAAGAAGAATGCGTCTGAAGTCTGGGAGCAAGCAGTGGGAGAGATGTGGTGAAATGTGGTGAGATATCTTGATAGCCTGAGTGAGAGATGGGTGCCAAGTGGAAATAGCAGCAGATAATGACCTACTGCGTATGCATCCTATAGCAGAAGTTTTATCTGTAATTGCTTAACTGTGTTGACAAAAGTAGTTACAGCACTGCCAGATAGTCCAATAAAGTTGACTTAGAATGCCATGGGAATGGCATGTTGTAGCTGTGCACATCCACAGGTCTGTGGCAGTGCTCCTTGTTCGTCCTTCTGGAGTCTTAGAAAAGTTTAGGGATCTGACTTTGTCCCAGCAAGCAAATCTAGCACAAACTTTTCTTCCTGTTCCTACAATGAGAAGAGTGCTTTTGGGGATGACATCAAAGGCGTCAGAGGCCCGTTAAAATGCAATGGAATTATTTTGTTAAAGTTTGTAAGACGTGTTTGCTTGCTTTAAAGCTCTCGTGTGTGTGCACAGGACTGGAGATGAAGGGTAAATTGAGCCAAAGCTCGAGCCTGAGATATGGAAGAGGGCCATTCTGAAAACTGCCCAATATAACATGTATTCATGTAGGGGTTCTCCTTCACAGGGATTAAAACCCATTGAAAACATACCTGCCATCTGAAACTGGAGTGGAGGAAACCGGTCAGGTGGGAAGACTGAAAAGAATTGCAATTCAGTTCACAGTAATAAGTGCACTGCATGGATCTACCACCTGTGTCTGATCACAGCCACGTGAAACCCAACGATGTTTTTTCAAACTGAACTCTAATTGCTGTTAAAAATACGGTGCTCATTCTACTCTCTTACTGATTTTTACTTCTGATTTATGTTCCTTTTTTCAAAGGAAAATGTTTGCTTCTCCTTCCCATCTGTATATTAATACAGACAGGGCCATATCTCAGAATATCCTCAGTGATTTTGAAGTCAGTGCTGTGCGTTACAGATGGCTTTTTATATACCTAAAGGTTTGTGTGATTGTTAGATGAATGGGGGTTTTTAGGCAGTCTCTGCTAAATGCAGAAGTCATTTAAGGACAGCGTGTTTCTTGCTCAAGGATCTTGTTTAAACTGTGCCTTGGCTCCTTTTTTAGTCCTTTTTTTTTCCTTTTTTTTTTTTTTTTTTCTCTTTTTCCCCTTGGTTTCACTGGTGGTTTGTGAGCTTCTGGACTCCTGTTCAAAGTTTAAAGAACAATAACTAGTCAAATGTAAAATAATGTCAATTGAACAACCTATGACTCAACAGTCAACCAAGTCATCCTGGCTCCACATCAAATGGACGGAGGCCAAAACCTAAAACTGGCACACATCCCCGTCCCTCTTCTTCGTATATTTTCACTGAAGCAGAGCCCAGAATGTAACACATTGGTTAAAACTCCACAATAAAGCGGTCCGCATGTAAATGCATTATTTTTGTTGACAAAAAAGCCTGAAAGCCCGTGCCAGGAGTAACGACACATTGTGCAACGCTTCGTACGGACTGGCAGGGAAATACATTTTATACCCTGAAGAATTTACCATCTTGACGTTCTTTCAGTATTAATTCCGCTGCTAAATAGCTTCTTTAAATTCTCTAGAAAGAATTAATGAAGAAAAATTCCTTTCTGCTTCATTTGCCCTATTTCTTTCTCAGGAAAGCTGAGGGCTTTTTCTGCTCCATTGGTGCCCGCTGTGTTTCCGCAGAGCGGCTGCGCAGCCAGGAGCTGAGCCGCGTGGAGCGGGGCTGCGTGTCTGCGCTCATCGGGGCCGGTGCCGGTTCCTCATGCAGGGCTCTGCTGGCACCAGAACAGCCTTGAATTTATTATTTTTTTTCTAAATAGCATAAATGAACTTTCTAATGGGCGGTCTGAATTTATTTATAGCTTTATGAATCAATTAGACATTATGCAAGTATTAACCTTCAGCTTTTAAAATATCTGCTCCGTGACTCTTGCATTCAGCCGAGTCTCGTACTGCCTTTCTTGCAGCACATTAATATTTTTCCATGTACGTTGCAGTCAGCTTTCCAGATGTCTTGCCTTTTTTCCTAGCAACATCATTTTGGCAGCTCCTGACCGCAGCCCTGTGATTGACAGAAGTGCTCGCATTAGGAGCACTGGAGCAGCGTATAACAGAGCTCACACTGAGGTCATTAATGGAACCAATCCCACTTCCTAATTTCAGTTCAATTCCTCTGGTATGACATTAATAAGAATGCTGTACCGAGGGGTGAAATATTTTTCATCTATATCCTGATTATGTAGGATGAGGTAAGATGTGATGGGTTCTTGCTTCTTGGTCTGTTCTATTACCAAAATTCCCCCGTGCAAGAATTCTGTTTCTGAATTCAGTGTGCAGACAAGGAAGCCATGATGTTAATGGCTGTCTGTTAAGATAATACATTTCTGGCAGGTCCATTGGCTTTCAGTTTGCTCGCAAGGCTTGGTGTTTTGATGTTGGAAACTGGAGCTCTGCTTCCAGGGGAGCGTGGTGGGAGCTGAGGTCAGAGCTGCGCTCACAGACCAATGGGCTGTGGGTGACTTCGTATCAGGTGTTAAACTAAAACACATCTTTAAAAGTCAAATTCTGAGTAGATTTTTGAGCCTTCTTCTATTGGTGACATATTAGTCTTGAGATCATCCCCACCGCTGCCCCTCTCTGCCCAGTAATTTCTGAATGGAGTGTGTATGTACGCCCATAGAGCTGGGCGGTTCTGTGAGACTGAGTTCTTGAAAGCATGTAGATGATCCACAGCAATCTGCAAAAGTAGGTGTGGATCAAATGTGTATTTTGTTATGCAACGAAGCGTAAAGGATTAGGATGGCATATTATGAATCAATCCCATAATTTTAGGTAAAGATTTTATCTAAGTGTAACAAGGTACTGGCATCTGCCTTAATTCTTTGCTGCTACTTTATTTAAGGAAGTAAAGAAGAAGCAATGAAAGTGATGACGATGATAAAAAAAAAAATTATGAAAACCTTTGAGAAATACGTATGAATTGATGGCTGTAGAAATGAGGCCCTCCCCTTGAAGGCACGACTTTTTGGCAGCTTTGCTGGCACACTGTAGTAAATGTAAAATTTTAGAACCTATAATTTAATTATCATATTCTGGTCATAAATACTTGAAGTCTGTAGTACATTTGAAATCCCGTGAGCTCGAGCTAAGGTTGCAGCTGCAACATCAATTACCATTTATCCATTCCAAGAAAGCTTTGCCTGTGCCCTTGAAACCTTTACATTCTGGAGAGCATCCAAAAAAAAAAAAAATCACGTCACTCACTTGCGTTAGCGTTTCTTTCTCACTCCTGTGTGAGCTCTAAAATGGTAGCAGACGCCATTTCGGAGCGAGGGGAGGCGATGGTGCTGGGGCACGTGGCAGCGGGCGGCTGGGCACAGCGCGGTGCTCCCAGGGGACATCGTGCACCTCTGGCTTCAGAACAGACAGCCGGGCGTCAGAGCGCGGATGTGGCAGCGTGGTGCCCATAGGGAGCCCGTGCCGGGAGTGCCTTTGCTTTATTTCCATTGTGCTGTGTCAGGGGCCCGTGCAATAGATGGTTCTGGTGGTATGCCGATGGTAATCACCCAGACCTTCTGGGTTGATTTCTATTTACTGGGGAATAATTTATGAGAAATGGAGCAGGGGTGCTTGGAACGTGGCCCCTGCTGCCTCGGTGAGATGCTGTGAAACACAAGCTCCTGAGAAGCTCCTCTTGGCAATGCACATTTGTCGTTGAGGCTCTACTAAATACAGATAATTAATTTATCTGGTTCCCCAGGGTGATGGATTCCGTCAACTGGAGGACGGTGTTGGGGTGTGTGTCACTTCTCGGGTGCTTGCAGGGCAGCTCTGGTGTGTCGGCCCTGAGCCTAAGAGAGCAGTTTCTGAAGGAGTGCACACATAGAGCAGAAGGGCCATTGCTGCGTTTTCCTTTCTAATAAAGTTCTTCTTCATGTACTTGCTGCAAACAGAGTTCAGATTTGCACCAGGCTCCCTGTGAGGGTCGGAGCAGCCAGGGTGGGGACTGCAGAGTGGTTCTCACTCTCATTGAGCTCCAGTGAAAACACACTGCTTTGAAAACAAAGCCTTTTCCAGTGGATGTACATCAGGTCGGTGTGAGCTGAAGCCATTTTTTCGTTGTTAACTCAATCTGGATACCTTGGTTAATGTCCTCGTTGTGGTGTATGAGAGTTGTTGGGAAGACGTGCAAAAACGTTGGCAGTATTTGAGGCGATTTTATACATGGCAGTGAATCACAGCCCATTTCAGTTGTATTAAAGGGAGCAGTGTATATGTAAACATGTTCTGTGTGTGTCCTGTGAATGTATGTCATCCTGTGCACGTGGAGGCTGATTATGAGACTTTGCTGCCTGGATCTCAGCCTATCTGGGGAGGTTTTACTCCCGGTCCTTCCTTGCAAGTCAGTTGTGGAAAATATCCTAATGTAGACCCAGCATGGGGGAGGCAGGATGATACCCACCAGTTTGGTTCTGGAAGAGCATGGCCCTCTGCAGGGAGCTCCTGCATCCCACCCTGAAGCAGATCTGGATGTGGTCTTCTTGCTGACCTGGTCCTCCTGCTGTCCATGCAGGCACAATGAGCTGCACATCAGAGCAGAGCCTGGCTTCCCGCTTATCGCCTGGCGGTAAGGCATTTATCTGAGTGAGTGATAAAGGAAATGGTGTTAATCATCTTGGCTTTCAAAGGGACTATAAAACAGCAGCACTGGATGCTTTTATTCGCAGACTTTAGGTAAATACTGTAATCTGCAGCAGACTTTTTCTGTTTATTATGGCACTGTTGGCAATGCGCAGCACTTCTTCCAAAGCAGATCTGTTGCCTTCATTAGATACGAGACAGGAAAGAAAGCTTAAGGATAGGTAGGTTCTGTGTAAGCATTTTTGGGAGGGTGGCTTTTCGTGTGTACACACTCAGGTAGTCCATAGGAATGTTTGAATCAACATCCCGAGATGCCTTTGCCTTAGAGGTAAATTGCAATGTACTTAATACCCGTGGACGCTATTTGAGCTTTCTGCATACTCCGTGGTTGCCAGATGGAGCAAAGAATGTATATCTGTGTAGAGTCTGCAGACAGCTGGGAAGGAAATCGTTGGTTTCTACCAATTCATACCAATTTTCAGTCTCTAAACTTAAGCAAGGACATTACAGGAGACAGAAGGGAGCATTGTGCACTGCAGTGCTTGGGAAGGCTGTGGTGTGGACTCTGTCTGTGCTTTCCACAGGGACCTTTCCCTGGGCAGAGGAATGGCTGGAGCCAAACTCTGTTGTGGGGTTGCTCCAACTAATGATG
Source organism: Phasianus colchicus (assembly GCF_987193195.1). Classification (NCBI taxonomy): domain Eukaryota; kingdom Metazoa; phylum Chordata; class Aves; order Galliformes; family Phasianidae; genus Phasianus; species Phasianus colchicus. The sequence continues at coordinate 17,904,287 of NC_143450.1, read as the reverse complement.
TAGAGGATGGCAGTGGCAGCTCGTTGTTTTGTGCAGGATCCCTCACTGCTTTCATCGTGATGGGCCGACAGTGTCAATCCACTTGTTTAACGTTTTTTATGCCTGCTTTGGAAATGGCTTTCCTGCTTAAGAGAGCATCAAAATTAATTAGCAGTTCTCTGGTTAATAACGAAATCAGCAATTCAAAAAATGTGATCTCTTGCCGTGTGTTTACATTGTTCTCAATGCTGGAAGATAAGAAGGAGGCCCAGATGGTGGTGACATTGGAAGTGGTTCCTTTCCTGTTATTTGGTGGTGCTACTTACACGAATAAGTACTTGGCTGTTGAGAATGCATTATTTAAACACTATGATGACTTTTTCTGGAGGGCTGAGAGTTACGGTGCGTATCGTTTTGTGGTCTAGACTTATTGTGTAGTGAATGCAACTCATGTGTGATGCACTGAGCCAGGAGTAAGAGCAAAATAAGTGGTCTCATTTACACTGCTTCAGGCTTAGATACATTCAGTCAATCTTGGAGCTGCTTTCTCCGACCTGTGACATATGTTTCATCCATTTCTTCCCTCGGTTGGTATTTGGACACAAAGGAAATGTTTTGGTTTCAGGAGCTGTCTGCAGTGGTGTTGCAGTTTGTAACAGCACCAGGGAATAGCTTTGTCCTGTGTATGTCTGAAAAAAACCTGGTATGAGGTGGTGTTGCCTCTGAAGTTCTCTCCAGAGTCAGGTGTTTGAAAAGGTGCGAACTGCTGAGCTGACAGCTGCCCCACAGCCCTCTGAGATGTTCCTCCTGTAGGTGCCTGACCCCGTTCCCCTTGGGGCACTCAGGCTGTTAGCAGTGCTGCTGCCCTCACCCTGCAGTGCAGCTGCAGGTGCTGTTGTGGCTGATGTGCAGTGCAGGAAGGTGATGCGTGTTTAAAACAACAGTGTGAAGTTAGCTGGTTGCCACGTGAGGAAGCGTGGTTGTTCTGTGTTGGATCAGAAGAAGATGCAGAGGTGGGGAGAGAGCAAATGTTGTCACTGCTGCGCACAGCTGCACTGATGGGACGTGTTCATAGGGGAGCCACAGCTTTGTGCCCCGACTTATCGCTAGTGACAGGGCTGCCAGCTTCACGATGGGCCGTATCTGATAGCACAGCGCTGACAGCCTGGCCCAGGAAATGGTTCTTGTTTGCCTTCCTGGCTCACAACTCTGCTTTCCCACCTGGGTCTGTGGGCTCTGCTCCGCTGGGCTGGGATAGGGGTGCACAGCAGGACGGGTCCCCAGGGAATGCAAATGTCAACCAGCATAAACTTTACCACACCCATCTTCACTAAAGTTTGTACCTTGAGCTGGGTTTGAAAGTCTCTGGTAAATGATTAACGAGGAATGGACTTAGATAAACAGCGTGGTTTGTACAGCCTGGTTACTGGAGCTGCATCTTCTTTAAGTCTTCCCATTTCCCTTCGTGTCTCCTCAGTGAGAAATCATAAACAAATATCTGTGCAAATAAAACTTGTTTAGGTGTGAACAACTTCTGAAAGTGCATGGGAGTGGACCTCAGTCCCCTTTCTTAGCTAATGCATTGCCCCTGAGAATAAAAGTAACTCGTTTTATGAACTTGGAACCATTGCATTTCCTCTCCTGTTTGGACTTGGTTATGTTTTTTTCCATTTGGGTAAGAGTCATAGTTTGTTAGGATTTGGTTGGGCTCTGAAACACTTCTGGAAATAACTGAAGGATAACAGTAATGGTTATATTATCATGTGGTGATTGAGGGGAGAGACACAACCCCTTGGGAAGCAGTTTTGTTGTCTTTGTCTCCTTCCTCCTGTGACTTTGTGCGTAAAAGATGTATATTGAACACCAGGCGAGGTTGCTGTGGTACAGGGCTGCCCCATGCACGAGGTGCTCCCTTTGGCTGTGGGTCAGATCTGTGAGGCTGGGATCACGCTCAGGGATCGCTGCTTTGCTGCAGCTGGGGCAGCAGGAGGCGAGGAGGGGCTGTCAGCGTTCGGCACTTTTCTCCTCCATTAGTAAATGTTGGCCTTATCTGATAGAGCCAAGCTTGAAAAGGTATGCCAGAAGCCCAGATTAGATTGTTGGCGACTGCTTTATTAATTGATACCATCATTTGTTTTTAGTTCTGTTGTTCTATTTAATTGTATTTAGTATCTATCTGTTGTCTTTGTCATGTAGCAATTTCTGTGATAGTAGTATGGAAGATGAACCTATTTAAAGGTGATTGAAAACTTTCAGTAGAATGTGCTTGGCACTAACACCATTTCAGTGACAGTTTATGAATGATTCCTTGAAAATGTTTTTGTCATAAATTCAGAAGAGCTCAATTTTTTGGATCTGTATTAGTTGTCTTCAAAACTGTGCATAGAAAAAGACGCTTCTCTCTTCTCATTTCTAAATGTTCAATGATCTGCAGCTCTCAAGTGATGCATGCCGTACTTACGTTCCAGGCTCTCCATTCACATATCAGTGTTTAAACTGGGATTTGTAGTGTAAGAAATGGTGCCACCGGACCTGAATCTTTCATAACTTAACCACAAATCATTTCGTCCAGCAGCAGTCTGCTTTGTAGACTGTAGGGTGTGAACTGGACCCAACTAACACGGAGTGAGTGTAGTGGCGTTGATCACTGTTAATTGTTAGCTGTGAGCCATGCAGGGCCGTGCAGCCCCAGGTGGGCTCCCACGCACTGACCTCCCAGGAAGGAGCACGCTGGGCTCCAGCTCTGCGTTGTGACGGGGGAACGGCCAACAGCTTCTCATGGCCAACTCTGGTTTGTCCTAATTGAGCGCCATCGCGTGCGGCTTGGTGATAAGAAGCAGAAATGGATTTGAGTCCTCGACTTCCTTACCTGTGAGGTCGGTTCCCTTGCAAAACTGTCACCACTCATGCAAACCATCTCCTGCAGGGCAATGGGCCCTAGCAGGCAGCAGCCTCTGTTGTTACGTGACACATTCCTGGAGTGCTTCAGTGCTGAGGAGGGCAGGCAGGCTTCGTAGAAATGAGTGTGAGTGTGTAATTAAAGCCGTGTGTTTGTAAGGACATCAGATGAACATAACCGGGGTGAATTCCATTCTGCCATTACTTGGGTGTTATGCGCTTGATTGTGCAACCTAAATATTTTATTATGTTTTTCTGCTCCTTGAGAGAAGACAAATTGTTTAGAAAACATAGAAAGACCATCCTATGGGTCATAAACAGGGTTGTAATCTATTGATGAGAGCCGCTTTAGTTGACGGATTAGCTAGCAATGGTGGTGATAGTTGTCATCATCTTTGTAGAAGAATAGAATAGAGAAAGTGTTGCTGCATTTCAGATATTTTCTGAAAGCAAAGGATGAATGTGATGGAGTTGAGTCCTTTTCCAAGTTCTGGGGAGGACTGGTGCTTCCTGGGTGGGCTTTCTTCTCTTTTTCCCCAAGCCTGTCTCATTCTGCCTCACTCTGGCTGCAGCCTTTCTTATTGAATCCTTCTCTCCACCCCTTGTTCCGTTCTTGTTCTTTCTGTTTAGATGAATTCCTGCTCGCCAGCCTTTGTACCAGGTTACTGCAGCAGGTCCCATCGCTGCTGCCTGTCCTTCAGCTCTGCTGTGCCCCGTGCTCTCACGTAGCCCCCAGCACTCCCGGACTGCTGGCTATTTCTCAATTCCTCCGTGGGGACGCAGCGTGAAGAGCTGACTTGTTCAAAATTCAAGCCCTCGGGGTGCTGAAGGGTTTTCATTTGTGCTGAAATTCAATTTTTTGGTGAATGTTTGAGAACTATGATAGTTTTTTAAGCGTATGACCAAATCTAGTCAGGTTTCCTTGAGTAAAGGAAAAGGAATATTCTGTTAAAAAGTCAGTCCGTGCTCTCAAATTTTAAGTCCGCTTTAGGGAGTAAGAGTTTTCCGGGATTTTTCTGAATAAAGGCACCAGGGTCTCAAAATAAGAGTCATTTTTCTGTCCTCATCTAAAAAATTGCTGGAGCCCAACTGCACCAAATTTTAGAATCACTTGAAGTCGAGCATGCAGAATAGAAATCTCATCTGAAAGTTTAAAACTTCTGTGAAAATCAACTCAGCAAAATGTGCTCTGTAGGCTGTAAGGAATTCAGGTGCAGCCTGAAGCAGGCGAGGCACTGGGCTCTGTGCTGAATAATCGGCCCCTGAAGTTTGGCAGAGCTGCTGCTGGTTCAGCCCTTATGGGTAGGAGCAGCTCAGGGGTGGCTGTGATGGGCTTGTGCTGTCCCAGCAACAGTTCTTTGTTTAAGAAGTAAACCTTTGTCACTGGACAGGGATGCCACATCCTCAAATTAAGAAATGCTATTACTTTCCTGAAATGCTGGGATGAAAGGACCTTTTATTACTATAAATATGTGACTTAATTTGCAGTTTCTTGCACAGAAGTGTCCTGATACAAAGCCCGATGCTGGCAGTGGAAGGCAGGCTTTTGCAGGACTTACTGCAGACTGCGGGAAACGCAGCCATAATGAAAGCAGTATGGAATGAGAGTGTGCTGTAGGAGTCAATTTTATAGACTAGGATCACTGCACAGGAAACTTGGCTTCAGAGATGGGTAAGGGAAGTGATCTTGACGCAGTCAAATAGGCAGTAAAGCAATCCGTACAGCTTTACTTATGTCCTACAGAGATTGCTGGTTAACTGCTTCTGAGTCTGGTGCACGGAGCTGTAAGTCTTTGAGGAGAAAGGCAGCCCATTTCTCACCATTATATTACGTTTGCCAAAATGCCACAAATCTTAATTCATGTTTTCGTGCCTTTTTTGCCAGCCCTGGACTGAGATCAGATGTAAGCTCTTCTCCATCCACAACCTCAGCGACTGCGGGACCACCTCCCAAGCTCTGCCTCGTGTGCTCTGACGAGGCCTCCGGGTGTCATTATGGTGTTCTTACTTGTGGCAGCTGCAAAGTGTTCTTCAAAAGAGCTGTGGAAGGTAAGCCTTGTTTTAAACAACACTTTGATCAAAACTGTAAGGTCTGATTCCATATGTGACCGGCCAGAGCCAGGCCATTCTCTCCTGCTGGAGCCCGTTATTGCTCAAATCCTCCTGGGAAACCCCAGCCCTGCTATCGCTGTTCCTTTCGTAGTAAATAACATTGATAATGGTGTGATTATCTGTAGCATAGATTCCTTTACGTTTATAAAACGCTCCCGTTCACTCCAGATAAAAGGGTGCATTGTTGTTTTTGCTTCTTGTCTCCTTCATTTTCTTTCGCTGTGGTTTTTGTTTATTTGTCCTAATTATATACAGACATGTGTTGACTTTGCAGTTTGTGGTTCTAAGTTTCATACTCACTGATCTGTGTATGATGATGTGTGTGAAATTGGGTAGCACTTCCGCAAGGTTGGGAGAGTTTGACAGTGCTTCCTGTCAGTGCTGGTTACGTTACACGTGTGTAACATGTATGGTGTATGCAGGGCAATTTACAGAGGTGTGTGGGTTGGGGTCGTTGGGATTTCTTTGTGGGCACAGGAAGAAAACAGCGGTGATGGAGGATGAAATGGGAGTCCAGAGTGGTGAGCGGAGTGGCTGCTCTGTGCTGAGCGGGCTGTGCTGTGCGCCCAGCTGCTCACTGCAGTATCAGCATCAGAGACAGAAGGAGCACAGAGCGCATCGCTGTGCGCTGGAAGGGCAGCAGTGGTTCCTGCACCGCCGTTACACAACACAGGAAATCCCTCACGCAGGGCTTCCCGTCTCGTGCCTGTTTCGGGCTGTCCTTACTGGGTGTGATGAAGTGAGTCATGCTGTCATGTTTTGCTAACGTTTTTGCAAGCTGGATTTCACTTGAAGAGGGAAGGCTGTGTTTCACAAAGATGCATCGGCATTCTGTCCTTAGAAGAAGGACTGGCCCGTGCTCCCAACTCACCCAAAGCAATAGGAAATGTAATGACGCACTGGGAAACGGTGTGGAAGTGCAGAGCCTCTCTCAGAGGATCCGAGGATGTTCGCAGGCTGTGCTGCTGCCCTTTGTGGGAAAGGATGTCATGTCTGTGGCCGCTGAAGCTGCTTCTGAAGTACCATGAGAGGCAGCTCCAGTACAGAGCGCTGAGCTGTCCTTGGCTCTCGGCTTGTCCTTCTGAGATGTGCTCCTGCCTGCAGCCAGGCTCCTCGTTGGGATGAACAGCCATCTGTAGCTTGGAGTGAAAGAAGGGCGCTGGATGTCCCCCAGGAGCAGCTCTGTGTGGCAGCTGAGTGTGTCACAGCAGCAGTTCTGCCTGTTCCACAGCCTTAGCCAGTGATGGAAGTATTGATACATGAAGAAATCATCTGGTGATTTCTGCTGACTGGTGATGTGACTTTGCACATCTTGTACCAACTGTGTTGGTGTTAAATACGTAAAGCAGGGCTGGAGCTGTAAAACTGCAACACGCTCCTCAAGGTTTACCTGCACTTTCATTTTCTTATTGTTCCAGTTTGTCCCAGTCGTCACCCTTAAGATTCGATATTGTGGATATTTTCAGGAGCTCCTAAAGGATCTGTGAGTTTAATATTACCTTAAGGAACAAAAAACTTGATTTTAGCTCTTACAGGAATTTTTCTCTTTAGGAATATATGTAGAAAGAATTTATTTCTGCACAATTGCTTTCATTAATGTCTGCCAAGCATCTGTTAGTGTACAGATCCAGCAAACTGCATTTGTCACCGAGCTGTAAGCCTGGAAACGCTTCTTCTGCACCTCTGTCTGCAGTCATGTACCCTGCGATGGAAATGATTACAGAAACTGAAAGTTTCAGTGTCCAGGAAACCAATATGAGGTGTATTTCATTCAGCAAACAGTAGAACTAGAGGAAAGGAGGGAGGATGAAGGTGGGTCAACTGTTCTGTATTTATAGCCGTTCTCACACAAAGAAAGATCCTTTCTTCAGGAATCCAGGATAGCAAAAGATGTTTTGTTCTAGTTCTTATTTTCACGGTGCCTCAGAGCCCTTCTGGTTGTTTCTGCAGGCCCAGCCCCACACCTCCCTCCTGTTTCCACCTCTCCTGCCAGCCCACCTCTTCCTCCCTGCTCCCACCCCCGCTTTCATCTTGCCTCAGATTCTCACACCTCCCCTCTGTGTTAAATGCCTTCCAACACCCCTGCCTCCTGCAGTGTTCCAGATTGTGCTTGTTCTCCAGCCCTTTCCACTCCCAGTCTGTTCCAAAGAATCTTTCATTCCTCTGATCATCGCAACCCATCAGAGCCCAGGGGCGTGCTTGTGCTCAGGTGGTGCAGTGTGGAGCAGCAGTGTTGTCTGGATGCTCTGCAAAATGCCTACATCTGCAGTAAATTCTCTTGGAAGCGTCTCAGTTTGCTCACTACCAGATTTCACCAGTGTGTTCTTTAAGTATCTTCATTTTTTTTAAGCAGCAAGGGTAACTGAGATGTGTCCGTTTGGCTGGCGTGTCCGCAGGGCAGTGTTCTGACCATGGGAAGCAGGAGGTGGAAAGATCTCATTTTTCACCAAATGCTAATGTGACAGAAGAGCTTTACTATACTGTTATACAGAGAAATAATGTGGTTTCCGTATGAAAAAAAATATATAAAAAGAAAGACAATAATGGCTAAGCAGTAGATACAAGAAATCCAAATACTTGCATGGAGATGGAACTCCACAGGTTTGACGAAGGCCGTAGGATGGACTCTGCATACCTGAAATTTTCACAGTTGATTTCAAACTAATTCCTAAATCACGTCTGTTTCTGTAAGAAGACTCTTAGACTCCATTGTTAGTCACTGAATATTTGGAAAATACTTTTGTTCCTCTTGCTGTTATCCATCAGGACATTGAAATGCAGTGTAAGAGCCTGGGCTGCAGCTTTGTTCCACCATCACTTCTGTTTCTTGTTCCCTGTCTGGGAGAAGGACGTTATCTCTTAGCAGTGCCTTTTTCTAAAGGAACCTGTCCTTATACAATTGTGCGTGTAACTCAAATAATTAGGAACAGATGTCGTTCCTGATATCGTTCTCCACTGCTGCCCTTCTGTTAACAGCAAAGCAATGCACTCATTTTAATAGGTGTTCTTCAGGTCACCACGTTTCTGGGGCCAAATATTTGGTGTGAATCTGAGGGTCCGTAGAGATGTCAGAGTGCTTGGTTGTCTGCTTTGAATGGAACGGAGGCTTCTCAGCTTCTGGAGCGGTGACAGCTATTTCTATATGTCAGGAGAGATGTTGAAATGTATACTTTCCAAATGTGTTTGTGAATGTTATTTATATCTCATGTGAAGTCATTCAGGGAAATTGTAAACGTGCCATGGAGGCTTAGAGCTTTCTCCTAGCTTGGAGAAATGTAAGAGAAAAAGAGTTGTAAAAATAGAACCTGCCCAACCTTAACGAACAGAAAATAGGATTTCTCCCTCAGCGTATTGGCATCAGTGTCTGAATGCCAGCAGAGTGCTGGGTTTGTGTTTGCTGGGAGTCGTCTGGATACTGACTTTGTTTTGCAATAAAAGGAGTGCGGCAAGAAGGGACATCCTGTAGTCCCTTCGTGCTACAGAAGCAGGATGACTTCATCTGATTGTAAGGTTGGTGGTGACTCTGTGTTTCTGTGAATGCAGGGCAGCACAACTATCTCTGCGCTGGAAGGAACGACTGCATTATTGACAAAATCCGGCGGAAGAACTGCCCGGCGTGCCGCTATCGGAAATGCCTCCAGGCGGGCATGAACCTCGAAGGTAATCCTCAGCGTTCCATCCCTTTTTTTCTGATCTGCTGAAGGTCTGGGAGCTGAAGCAGCAGCACTTCAGTGTGGTAGAAGCTCGGTGGTGCGTAGCAGCATTTTAATGAAAGTAAGATTTTTAGTGCTAAAATTTCTCCCGTGCTTTCCTATCCCCACTCAGTTGCTTTATCTCCCTGTTATGCACAGCAGAAGTGAGTCATGCATGTGAAACGGAGTTATTTTTTCTTCCTGTCAGCACATAGATCTTGTTGCTTTTTCGGTGAATCTGAGACAGCAGAACTCCAGCAGAGGTCTTGTAGGGAAGTGCCGTGCCTGCCTATTCTTACTTGGGAAAGTGACTTGATGCTGAAAACCACAAATGGGAGGGAATGCCCGGGCGTGTATCTAAAATTGGAGTGGGCCTTGCATCTTCAAGCTGAAGAAAAGGCAATTATTTTTATTCATGCTGCGGGTTCTTGTTCTTAAGTGTCTGATAGAGTCTCTCTAGAAAAGATAATGTACTAAAGAAACAGAAATGTGTCGGTGCGTGTTTGTTCTGCGCTCAGCTGTGGGTGGCTGATGAGAAACTGGAGACCACATCAGCTAGAGATTTAGCAGCGGCCCCAGAAAGGCATAAAACTTTTTTACTGCTGTCAGCCACATTTCATCTTCGATATTTCTCCTTGAGCCGTAGAGATTAATGCAGTATTTACTAGCATAGTTATTGTGGTGATAACTTGTATCATCGAAGTTGACAGATAAAATAAAAATGTCAAAAATGTATATTAATATGAACATTTATTTCATTTCAGCGAAAATATCCTTCAGTAAAATGTGAGTGGTGGATCATGTTAGAGATGGGCCCTTGTTAGCATGTCCTTTCCTGCTGTTCTTCTCCCCCTCTCCACCACGAACACCCCGTGTTCCTGCCATGCTGGTGGCTGCTGCCCATCCTTCTAAGCAAAGGGAGTGGGCCCAGCAGGCTGGAATGCTTTCCCCCACACCACACTTGCACATCAATTCCATCCTCAGGAGGGGACATTGTGGTTTGTCTACATATCAGTGGGGTCTGTATGCAGGAGGGGCGTGCACGCAGCCTGGCAGCCAGTCTGCAGGCTGTCGGTGGGTGTCTGTGCAGGGCGTGCAGCTGTGTGCAGGGCAGCACAGTGCTCAGGGGCTCCCAGCAGTGTTGGAGCTACGAGGCTGCGTGGCCGACTGGGAAGGCTGGGAGCCAGCAGAAGTCATGGCACAGCCAAAGGGAGGTTTCCTTCCCTGAGGTTTGGCACAAGGACTGCTGGAGAGAAGCGACTTTCTGCAAGATGGTATTGTTATATAGGTTGGGAAGGCAAAAAAAAAAAAAGAGAGAGAGAAAACTGCTTTCATGGCTGAGGGAAGAAAGACCTGGAATCTGAGCAAAGCGAAAATATTAGATCCCAAGATAGTGTGAGAAGGAGAAAAGAAAGCTGTGGAAACAGCAGGTTATCAGGTGGGTCTGAGTGGCTGGTGAGTCGTGGTACAGAAGAAGGAGTCGAAGTCTGGCAGGCAGTATGAGGTGCGTAACAGTGCGGAGGCACGATGGTTTCTTGTACACCAAAACCATGCTGCCGAACCATTTTCTGTTCTCGTTTGCCTTATCAGTCATACATTTGACACTACTTAGCTCCCTTTTCTGGAAGGTTTTTGTGCTATGTGTTTTTTTGAGTAGGGGGCATTGGGAAAATGCGCAGCTGTCAAGCTTCAGGTACCAGAAACTTCTACAGCAGAATAATGTTATTCTGTCTTACAGGCTTTATTTCATTGAATTCTCGTTTCCTACTTCCGTCACTAATTGACCCTAGCCATTACTTGGCACCCTTTTTCTTTCTGATGCATTTGAAGAAACGATTTGTCATTAGGTTTTGTGCCCATAATAAGTCATCACAAAATGTTTTTTGGCTTTTCATACGACATTTTATAGTTAAACTCTTGGCAATTTATGTTCTGTCGTCTTCATTTTGAAACGATTTCAAGTTTCTTGCAGGATCTCTTCTTATTTCTAATAATATTAATTGCCCTGCTTTGCAACTGCAGTGGCTTTTGCCTTTCAGATCCTGCTCTCAGCATCGAGGTGCACAGCCTCCTCTGCTTACGGCGGTGTTTCACCTTCTGTGCAGCAGTGAGAACATTGCTGTGCGATGGTATTTCCGTGAAGGTCTCGATCCCCACGTTCTCTTTACCACTGAACTTTTGCCTGCAGAGCTTTTCTTCTGTTCTGTCACTGGTTCTGGTTGGGTTTGTGCCTGTGGGCGCCTCCTCAGTGTTTAAGGGGCTGTTGAGATGCTGTGGGGTTGCAGTCCAGCCAGCCGATCACACAGCTCGACTGCGCATCCCTTCCATGGCAGAGCCCTCCTTCTGCTCACGGTGCTGTGTTGTTGCTATGTTACCCTGTCCTGGTGCTGAGGTCCCTCCATGAGATGGGGTCGTCCCCACTGTGCAGTTGTGTCCGGCTGTCCCAGAGGAGAGGCTCTTCTGTGAGGTGGGACGGACCTCATGTAACACCTGCCTCTGTAATGTCCCACAACAATCCCCATCTTTTCAGCTGCGTTGGGACTTTCAGCCCAGCTGTGGGCAGGTTGGGAATCCCAAACGCCAGGCACAGTGGGCACTGCTGGTGGGCAGCACAGACCCAGCACAGCCACACCATCCTGCACTGCAGCTGCTCTGTTCTCTTTCAGCAGAGCTTTTTGGATGCTGGAGCTTATTTCTGTACCAACTTTATCTGTAAGGTTTATCTTTTGCATTTTGCCTCAAGGAGCTGGTTTTTAATTTGTGGTGTTTTTGTATTTGAAAGTATAAACCTTCCTTTTTTGTGAGTTACAACAATATATCTACGTCAGGTTTAGTAGTGCAGCTTAATAAAATTCTTGCACAATACTTTATCTTATCTGATATTTCTTTGATTGCAATGTTACCAGACTTTCTGGTCTGTAAGTATTCCGTCCTAGGTGTCTGCATTAACCTGTAGGCATCTGCATGTAAATTTATGTTCATTTAAAAAAGCAGTTCATTTGCTTTTGAGAACAAGGATGATGGCAAGTGTTGTGTATGTATAATACATAAAAGTGAAGATAATAGCAACAGAAAGAAGCCCTTTGCTCCAAAGAGCTGGTTACTGCTGTTCTGCCATGGAAGTCTCAGCAGATGTGGGCAGTATTGAAACTTTTGCAAAAATTCAATTTATGCAGAGTCTATAGAGAATTTCTTATCCTTACAGAGATTCTGAAGACCTTCTTGCAGCCCGTGGGAGAAGTGGGGCTGGGAGGGGGGGGACATTGCATTCTATTAAGCTACAGTGAGTGGACTTCTGGCCATTAGAGACACTGACTGGATCAGCAGAAATTAACAAACATGAAAGCACTTCATGCAATGTTTTTCTGTGCTGTTGGTTTATCTCTGAAGTTGCAGAACAAAAATCCATCAATTAAGTGATAGAAAAGGAAAGAATCAGGTTTTCATTCTGGTCTCAGCCAAATGGTTCATTGAGTTCAGCCTCCAGGAGAGGCCAGATAGGAGATCCCTTTATTGACAACTGTTGCTTCAGCTTCTAGTTTATGGTTAACATCTCTGTGTGACGTTTTATTTATTTGGCATATGAACGTAATGGTTTAATTATACAGCAGTGATTTACATGCAAAGAAGCTGGCAAGAGAGAAATCTCCGCCTGCCCAGCATTTCAAAAAATGTTTTCCCTGGCTTGAGAGACTGAGTCACTTCTAACCCATTCAGTATACTTCTTTCCTTCCCTCTATATGGCTTCTGTACTTAATATACCAAGGAAATGACAGCATGCCCACTCCTGCAAGTCATTTCCAAACAGGTGCTGTTCTGTCACATGGAGCTGTACTGAAAAGGTTGGGGCCAGGCCTTGTCTTGTGTCCTCCTTGCAGGCATTATAGGGGATCTGGGGGCATAGACATTAATGTGACTTTGATTAAGATGTGAAATAAACAGATTTCCACAGGAAGTTCGGTAAGTATTGAAGTGGAATTATTTACAGTTTATGAAAAAGAAAAATCCTTGAGGAGTTCTGGTTGTCCGATCTACAAATGAAGGAAAAAGAAAGCAGCTTTTCCCGTGCTGCGGGCGCAGTGGCACGCGGTTACTTTCCGTCACCTAACAGCAGTTATTCAATCTTTCCCAGCTCGCAAAACGAAGAAGAAGATCAAAGGCATTCAGCAGGCCACTGCCGCGGGCAGCAGGGATGCCGCCGAAGCTGCTGGAAGTAAGAGCGTGGTTCCTGCATCGCTGCCGCAGCTCACCCCCACCCTGGTGTCGCTGCTGGAGGTGATCGAGCCCGAGGTGCTGTACTCAGGCTATGACAGCACGCTGCCCGACTCCAGCTGGCGCATCCTGTCAACCCTCAACATGCTGGGAGGACGGCAAGTGGTGGCTGCGGTCAAGTGGGCGAAGGCAATACCAGGTAGCACACGTGTGCCTTAATTACAGAGCGCAGCCATTTGGGGGCTTGAATGTCTGTCTTTGTATCCGAGGTTCTTCAGAGCGCTCAGAGATAAGCGCTAGCAGTACTTGAGCTAGTCCAGGCCTCGCACTGCTGGAGCGGAGCCTTCACTTGTACAGACTGATGCTGTGCTGGCTTACCTGGGTCTGCATTCGGGTGGTTCTGTTTTCCAGCCCATCACCGTATCTGTAGTTTCTTGTTGACTGGGAATAGGCATTTGAGCTTTCCAGTTCCAGACACAAGAGCTCAAGATGTTCGTTTGCTCTCAAGCCTTGTAGCTACATGATTACATGGGGAATTTGGAAATGTTCTTGCTGTTTGGCTCCTGCCTGAGGACACTTAGCAATTGCCTTACAGAAGGAAAGTGCAAAATCCCAGCCATGGCCATAATGTGTAGCATCCCATAGTATGTCTCTGGGAGGGGTCAGGGCCACAGGAGAGCTGAAGACCTGTTTCTTTCTGACAGAACAAAGACAAATGTTTTTCTCCCCTTCTCCTCTAGTCACTGCCATTACCTGCTTCCAAAAACAAACTGGCAACAGCACTTCCACAGTGCTGTGCATCCCTGTGGGACAGCCTGCAGGCTGCTGGCATTCTGAAACGAGTCTGACACCACTGGGTTCTGTGTTTGCAGTCTCTTCTGGACAGTTCCCCTAATGAGATGAATCTTCAGATTATAACATGTCCTTTGTGAACATAGCGAGCTTCTGTTTAATAATTTTATTAATAGGGACTATTATCATATTTCTACACTTTTTTAAAATTGCTGAGACGGTTCTTTGTGGGCATATTTAACTTGTGTGTGCTTCTGCTGAGTGTCCCCCAGCCCACAGACTGGCAAGCGCTGCCTGCTGAATCCTTGAGCTGAGGTTGTCAAAGCAGCCTTTCCTGAGGAGGTTTTGAGCAAAACTTTTGAGATTTGACCCAGTAAGTTAGAAATAAGTTTGAAATAATTTGCTTGTGTTTTAGAAGCAGTAAATAGTGGTTAATAGTGGTTGCTGCAGTCTCCAAAGCCAGAAGCCTGCTTTGAAGCTGTTCAGACCTACTGAGTTTTGCTATTTAATAATCTACTGACTGCTATCTATTTAAGCGTCTTCAGGAAGCAGTGCTGTAATGAGCTCTTTAGATGCCAAATGCCTAATGAAATTAAATAAAATCAACTTGAATTCAGACTTTAATAATGATTCATGGTGACACAATGTTTTCTTGTTAAATGTAGGCATGATCCGATAGAAACTAGCATTGCAAATGAAAAGCTGCCTGCATTTTAAGCCTGTTTAAGGGACCAATTTTCGGATTTTACACATTTCCTCATTATCTTAATTGGCTCTATTCATTCTACGTATTCTTACAAGATTAACTACCATCGTTAACTGTTCCTAATGCGATGCATATTTTGTAAGTTCTGTGTACGATTCTTGAATAAGAACAAAATTTGAAGTTAAATCATTTATCATCTCGTGGACTGCTCGCAAACATTAGGAAAAACACTTAATTACAGAAGATTGCCAAATGAATGGTAGTGAATATTAGATATTTTTGTCTTGTGATCTATCTTTGGCTGGTTACCTTCTCCACATAATCACACGCACATATTCTGATGTATTTATTTTTTTTAAGTATTACCTCCCCTTCTGGTGCCTGTAATACCCATCAAAGCGTTTCCATCTGGCACTGCCATAGAATTATGGAGTCACCAAGGTTGGAAATGACCTCAAAGATCATCCAGTCCAACCGTCCACCAGAGTTTTCCCACTAAATTCCCTCCCCCAGTACAACATCTGAGCCTTTCTTGTACACCTGCAGGGAAATCTCCATCCAGAAGGCAGCTCACAGCAGTTGCAGAAGGCCAGCACTGTTGGTGGGTGCGCATTTCTGTCGGTGGGGTGCTGAGAACTTGCTTTGCATGTGTAGATGTCAATGTAATTCATAAGATGGGGTTGAAGCCTTGCTTTCTGTTAGCCCTGTGGCCTGTCTCCCCATATGACTTTCTGCCAGGCCCCGGCCTGTTTCCCCCTCAGGGCAGTCACCCGGCCCTGCGCTGCTGAGCGCTCTGCTCGGACCTCTCCTGGTTCAGCTCCGTTCTCCTGCCCACAGGCTGTAATCTGAGTGCTACGGTTCATTTTTACATGTGCAAATATTTGAACGTAACCTTGGTAGTTGGAAAATTGTGTCTGCACCCTTTTAAGGTACTTCTATTTCCAACAAGAAAAAAAAAAAACCCACCAACTTCATTTTTGTTCTATTTTTTTTTCTGCTACCAAGAATGCAGCCTGAAATACAGAAATGCTTGACTGAATCAACTAGCAGCAAGCAGTCCTGTTGTTGCAGGTACTGTCATCACAGTTACAGAAGTCGTTACGAAATTCTCTTTAAAAAGCAGTAATCTGCATTGGTGGTACAGAGGTTGTACTGATGAGAAGCACGATCTCTTTCAGAGTTCTTTGTGTTCTGGGTTTGTTTTTGGGGTTTCTTTTGCTACCAATGCAGCCACACCTCACTGCTTTTATTTTTGTGTCGTTAAGGTTTCAGAAACTTACACCTGGATGACCAAATGACCCTTCTGCAGTACTCCTGGATGTTCCTAATGGCTTTTGCTTTAGGATGGAGATCATACAAACAATCAAATGGAAGTCTCCTGTGCTTTGCACCAGATCTGATTATTAACGAGTAAGTAAGACTGCATCCTTGTCCAGTTTTACCGGGGAGGTGCAGGCTGCTGCAGCCTGTCCGTGTTCTGCATGGGAGAGGCGAGTAGCTGGGCAGCAAAGGTGCAAGGATCCCAGGTCCCTTTGTTGTTTGCAGCGTTGTTTTCCTTCCAGCAGATCGCTTAGTTTTCACACAGTTTTACTGCAAGAGAAATGTTTTCAATACTGAGTGCATTTGTTTCCATGAAGTTTTGTGGGAGGTGCTCGTATGAAATGTCCCATGCTGTGATCCTTCCTGCCCATTCATTGCAGTCATTCATCTCAGCAGAGCCAAAGAAGCTGAAGTTAGAAGTAACTGTGGGATGGAGGGAGAAGCTGAGCAAACTGCACGGTGTGCTGTGTGTTTGGTGTGTAAGAGTAATCTTATCTGTTTAACTGAATTCTTGATCGGTTAAATGTTTATATCTGAGCATGGTTAAAATCTGGCTTAAAAGGTCACAAATGGAAAAACTGATATGTTGTATTTTTGTTGTTGTTGAACTTTGTTACCAGTTTTCAAGAGAAAATTGGGATTTGATTCAGTATCTGGGCATGCATCTTTCTTATACTGAGCATCATCTTCCTTGTGTTTTTCAAAGCGGTGTTGTGTGGTCACCTGTGCTGTGGAGGACTGAAAGAGGGAACTCTGGCAGAGGAGGAGATGGGCAGCGAGCTCGTCTTGAGCTGTGGGGGTTAGAAGTGTTTGGTGCAGATGTGTGCACAGAGCAGTATTAGCCAGGTGCTGCTCTGCAGGTCGGTCCGGCTGTGCCTCTCGGGCTGGGGAGCCCAGGCTGCCTGTGAGGCTCTCCTGCTGGGATGCAATGTGCTGCCAGCTGTGCTCAGCTTCCTTGCCGTGCTGCTCTTGCTTTGAGGCTGCTTAGCGACTGCAGCCGCCCCGTGGGGCCGGGTTAGCAGAGCTCTGGAGCACCCCGCCACTGCCTCCTGCAGTGTGGTGATGCTAGCAGTGCTGCTGTGTGCTGAGATGTGTTGTCTGTGCTTTGAATGAGGTGCTGAAAATATGTTGTGGGTGACAATGTTGGAGGTTGCTGGCCAGAGCCATTCGAGATCTAGCTCAGCCAGCTGCGGGTTCCAGTCAGCAGGATGGGATCGCTGTGGGTTTGCCCTTCTTTTCCTTCATCAAATGAAGCAGTCCATACAGGACTGTGCAGGGCCTTGGGCACGTACAGACACAGCTTATTCAGCACCAGGATTGCACTAACAAGGATCTGGAAAGCAACGTGAGTGATGAGTACTGATCCGTGTCCCAGTTCCCCTCTGCAGGCAGTGCTGCCCCTTGGGCACATTCTGAGATAGTGTTCAATATCTTTGTTCCTATTGCACTTCAGTTCCTGCACTCCCCAATCTGTTCTCTGCTTAAAAACCAGTGGTGGTTCCATTTCCTATGGGATTGGCCATTCACATTTCATAATACTTTTGTTTCCATTTATTTGTTTGAATATTCTTCCCTGTAAATATATATCCAGGCCTTCATAAGCTTTAATAATTTCTTCATAGTAATTATTTCTTTTTGTTGGGGGGGGGGAGGATAAAGGCAGGTGTATGCCCGTCTGTGTACTTGTGCTGATTGAAGCTGTTAGGATATGTCTGTGAAATAAAGAAGTTTCCCCATAGTGGAGTTAACTGAAGTAACTGACGTCACTAATAAACGTGATAGCATCTCAATTGCTACATGTCAGAGATCTCCTGCCGTTTTATCAGTGGGTCAAAACCACAGAGCTTTGCAGTGAAATATGTGCCTGTACTCTAAAAAAGTAAGTGTGATCCTCTTCTAGTCAGTATTAATTCTCCAAGGCGTTCTGGTTAGCAGTTCCAGTATGTGGACTGTTCATTAAGATGACATTTGTTTTCAGTAACATTTGTTGACCAAGAGAACTGCAGTTCCTTCTGACTCTTCCTCCGTTGTGCTTCAGGTTCCCTATAAAACTCTGGTCGTAACTTTTTATGTACTATTCAGCAATAAAACACAGCCACCTGAGAGTTAGCTGTGGCAGCTCCTGCATGGTGCATAAAGACAGTGTGAGCTGCCAGACGTGTGCAGAGCACAGTGCTGAAGGGCTGTGCCACTGGGGATGCTGGAGTGGTGGGGAGGGCAGCAGAGATGCCACATGCATCAAGAGAATGGCACACAGACCAGGTCTGCTCATGCTCTGCTTGATGCTGGATTCTAAAGATAGCATTGTGGCACGTGATATTCCCAAAAAGGCACTCTGGAGTTTATTTGGTGCTTTTTCCTGAGATGCATTGCTTTGTATTTTTCACCCAGCCTCTCCTTTGCTGCTCCCCAACCTCAGGGTCTGAATTAAGATAACATTTATTATGTTACAGTGATTAATCATATATTCAGCCTTCTTCCTGTGTTATGTACATGTACAGCATACATATATGTAAAAAATTTTTTACAGGTTGTAGAAAAGCTTGGCAGCTCAGTGCTTAGGCTTTAAACCATCACCTGGCTGTTGGAGAGATGTGAGTGCGGCTGGTTCGGTGGTGCTGTGTGACCACAGCACAGTTCTGACCGCCCTCAGTCTGCTCACAGCCTCTGTTTGTGTCACAGTGCTCGTGGAGCTACAGGGAGGGGTGCTCAGTTGTGCTCATTGAGTGCACAGATGGCTTTTGATTGCGACCTGGCTTTAGAACGAAGGTTTTGAAAGTTGTGTCTTAGGATTCGGGCTGTGTTTGCATGCACACCATCCTAGCTTTTGCTGTTCTTAGGTTTGAGGTCGTCTCCTTTGTCCGTACAGAGCTGACTACTGCGGCACAGCTCTGCGTTGGTGCAGCTGGGACAGAAAGCAAGAAACTGTTAATTACAGTTTTACAAGCAGTGTTTTATCAGTGCTCTTATTCCCAGAATCTTTTTGAGCATTCTTTTGTAACCAGTTCTGTGCAATCCGTATTGTCTGATTTTCGGAAGGCAGCATTTTGTTTACTGGTTTTGTTTGCTGGTTCTATGGACTTGGCAGAGCCGAATGACTCAGCAGTGCTGAACGCCGTCGCGTGCTTTTATCGGCACACATCCCACACGTGTGTGTGTGTGTGTGTGTGTACATTAAGTGTAACTTGCATGGGCTGCCATTTGTGTTACATTTGAGCCTGATGCCCAACTTGCACGCTCCTTTCTGTTTACCAAAGCAAAAAAAAGATTAGATATTACGGAACAAAAATGTGTTTAGAATCAGGTTAGATACACAGTCACTAACGCAGAATCACTTCAGAGATGATAAGCTGCCATTAGTCAGCTGCTTAAATCTCAGCTTCTGTGAAGGCCAGGAGTTGCACAAACGTTGCACTGTTGCACTATGTGGCCCATTGCACTCTGCCTGGCCAGCTGCCTGCTCTGCTCCCATCAGCGCTTCCTGAGCTCGAGGTACCAGCAGCACTCAGACCTTCCTTTCCCCCGGCTGCCCAGGGCCGGTCCCCATTGGGGCTTTGCTTGAAGGCCCCGCAGTCGGTCGGGTTCTGCTCTTCCCTCCCATGCTGGCAGCTGAACTCCTTGCATCCCGCAGGGCGGTGAAGGGCAGAGCTGGGCCCTCTTCCCAGCCCTCCTCCCCACTGCCCCCAGCAGAGCACAGCTCTCTGTTGGCTCGGCTCTGAGCAGGCGGCCGTGCTGCGCTCTCAGTTTTTGCAGACTGCCATTGCCACAGCTTTGGTATTAACAAAAATCTGCATGGAGATGGAATGGATTCCCAGACTCGGGGTGATGACTGCGTCTACAGCAGATGGAAACAAATGACAGGCTGACCCATTTCATAACATTTCTTTTAACCTTCTGCCCAGAAGTGGTCATACTTTTACACGAGGAAAACTGCTGAGCCCTGTGGTGGAATGTGTTTGAATTACCCAATTGTAGGGCTGTTCGATGCCCTTTGACACAACCCAGAGGGCTCAGCAGAAGTTTTTCCAAGCAGCCGAGCGGCGCACACCGGCAGCACTGTGCCAGGTGCTCTGAGCAGCTGCCTGCAGCACACTGCCCTGCACAGACCAAAGTGTGCGAGGTGAGCGCGTGGTGTTCCTGCTGTGAGCCCGGCACGGCGCTGCTGTTGGAGTTCAGGGCTGTGCAAGCAGGTGTGCAGCTACAGGAACCCCAGCTGCCCGGTGCTGCAGTGAGCAGTCCTGCCGTGCCTCAGAGGGAATGGGTCAGGGTTTGCATTTGGATAAGGTGCGTTATCTGGACTTGTGCTTTACGTGGTTTTCAGGAGATCTAAATAGCTTGTATTTCTTGCTTTTATTCTTATTTCCTCTTATTTTCCTCTTATTCTTAGGATTTTGCATCTCAAGGAAGGTGCACGTGTTTTGTGTTGGCCAAGGGTTTCCTATGCTGCTTTCCAGCAGCATGTTACATTTCTGTTGCATGCATCGGCTCTTGCAGGGCTGAAAAAGGAGAACTGAAAGATGCTGGCAGCTCCAAAGGAAATGGAGCCATTTCATAACCAAATCCTCCTCTTATAGTGGGATTCAATTTCGTTTCTTTGTTAAGATTCTAATATTGAATAGGAAATGTTTTGGAAAAGGTAACGCTGTGTTTCAACATGTTCTATTCTCCTGATGCTGCAGTTTGGGGCCACTGCTTCCATGTGGTGACTGAGGCACTCACCCTAGGGGAGTTCCCTGGAAAAAACTGAAGGCTCTTTTGCTGTAAGCCAAGTTCTGACATCTGCCACTGCCACCCCACTGGTCCTGAGGGAAGGATGGAGAAACTTAGATTTGGAACTTTAAGATGCCATTTAACTAATTGTTGTCTTTATTTCTCAGGCAGAGAATGAATCTACCCTGTATGTATGAACAATGCAAACATATGCTGATGGTTGCCCGCGAGCTGTCACGGCTTCAAGTCTCATATGAAGAGTATCTCTGCATGAAAACATTGCTTCTCCTCTCTACAAGTAGGTGAACATTTAAACACCTGTGTGAGCAATGGGGGCTTACCTTGTCAGTGCCGTGAAATGCGTGCAGCCCGGTACTGTGTGAGGTACCTGATCACAAATAGCTCGCAGTGCTCAGTTTGCTGCCTGACACAGGGAGTTACTGAGAAGTTCTGCTCAGCAGCTTTGGATGTTTGTGCCATGGCGCTGCAGACCGCATGCAGAACTTTGCAGCTCCAGCAGAGGCCTAAGCCACAGACTGGCTGAGCAGTTAGCGCCCAAAGAAGTGGCCAAAGCTCTGACTTCTGCCCAAAAAATATTTTTTAAAAAATCGGAGAGCCAGTGGAGCTATTTCCTCCCCAAAAAAGTGACGGAACTCTCCTAGAAGTTATTTAAATTTGCTAAATACAACTGCTGCTTTCTGCATTTGCATCTGGAAAGTACGTAGTGGATTTATGATAGATATGATAAGGTAGATGTATATAATATACTGCACAGTGGCTTTATATGACTTTCAATAAGATGAACTGTAATTGGAACAAGTCACAACTTAATGATGTTCTATTTTCTGTACTGCATGGAAGGTCAAAGGACAGCACCAAAATAGTCCTTTTCTGGACTATGCACGACGATGCTAATGTGAAGCATTGTGTAAATGATTTTACAGTGTTATTTTTACTCTGTATTATTATTCCTTTCTACCTAGTGATTTTTTTTCTCTCTTACCACACTGTTGTTGTAATTCCCTGACAAGCTTTAGTTTTAACCCTTGCTCAGTGCAGTGCAGGCTGAGTATGGCTGGGGAAATACAGCTGGGATGTGCATGTGCACAAGGGGAGGTGTGAGCAGTGGGGGCTGTGAGCGATGCCAGCACTGTTCTCAGCCCTTCAGGAGTCCCCAGGCCAGCAGTCCCATGTGCAGAGCTGCTCCTGGAAAGGAATCATCACTGCCACAGCTCCACACTGCTGTGGTTTGTAAAAGCTGCAAACTTTGCTCAAATGGGAGATTTAAATCTAAAACCTCTCCTGAAAATTCCTGACGTGTTTTGGGCGTAAGGGAGGCCAACTTTCCTACAGGATCTGGAAATTTCCTGATGGGAATTTCCATGTCAGCAGTGGGAAGGAGGCCGCCTTAGTAGAATTGAGCCCATTCACGAGCAGTGTGTGACAAGCGCTGGCGTGAGCCAGCAGAAGTCGTCTTTGTTGTCCCTGCGCTGAAAGACAATACGCTCTCACATTTCCCTTGGAGCCCGCGAGTTGTGTAAGTGGTACACTGTGGCACTTCTGAGAATTGAAGGGCTGAAATGTGCATCGTTTTGTTAATCTGTGACTTCACAACTGAAATTTCTGGTTACTGCATTCCTGGGGTCTTTTCTAAGAGATGAGGAAGAAGAGGGGTGAAGCGGAGCCCTGGGGGCCAGAGCACACGTTGCACATGGCTGTCACTCACAGCCCTGCTCCTTGCACACGACGGACACAACTGCAGGCAGTGTCAGATGCCATCTCCTGCATGGGCCAGGCGGGCTGTGGCACTGCAGGTCCTCGAAGGGGCTGTGTTTTGGGGGCCTCCTTTCACCCTGTCCTCTTTTCCTTTCAGTCTGCTCTGTCTGTGCTCCCTCCCCCTGTAGTTCTTGTCATTTGCTTCAGCGCAGGGACCGAAGGCTGCACCTCATGGGTCAGGCCATGTGTGTCCGTCTGCCTGGCGCACCCACGCTTGGTCTTGGGAAGGCCTTCCTACCAGCAGCACGGGGTGCCGGCCCCCTCCATCCTCATCCCTCCTTGTTCCTGGGTTGCCTGTGCTTGTGTATGACCTCCTCTTGGCCAGCAGCCCTGTGCCCTCTGTTGGCCCAGTTGTCTGTCTCAGCTTCCTCTCGTCTTCCTTCTCTCTCAGCTCTCATTTCTTTTCGTAATTGAAAATTGTGTCCTTCTAGTTGTTTTTGCGTAACTAATGTAGGATTGCTCAACTCGTAACGCAGTTCATGGATGTATAACATAGATGTGTGTCACGTTCCAGTTCCTAAGGAAGGCCTGAAGAGCCAGACTTTGTTCGAAGAAATTCGCATGACATACATAAAAGAGCTGGGGAAGGCCATCGTGAAAAGAGAAGGGAACTCGAGCCAGAACTGGCAGCGGTTCTATCAGCTGACGAAGCTGTTGGACTCTATGCACGATGTAAGTCCTGCAGGGCACGTTCCAGGCGAGCGGCCGGGATGTGCTGTGTGCTGCTCTGCCCTCAGCTTCGCGTCAGGGCCAAATGCTGTGGGCTGGGAGGTGGTCTGTGATGTCTAATGAAGGACCAGGTGAAAGAGAGGAGCTTTCTGCTCTCAGAGCACCTTTTCAATGGGCTCTGTGGCAATTAGATCTTTAATTAACTTGTATTTCAGTCTCTGGTTTGTAAAAACGATATGGCTTTAGAACTGAGGAGCTGTGTCCCTGGATGCATGGCGCTGCCAGGCTGCAGCTCAGCTGGACAGGGCGAGGGAGATTTCAAGAGCTCTGTTTTCCTTTCCCCGTTAGTTTATCTGGAAAGACTTTATTCAGATTGTCCGTGTTTGTTATTTATACGCTAAGATTAGAGCTGATATAACGTGCCTTCGGTATTTGTAGACCTGGCATGATCTCCTGGCTGGATCTGTGTGAGGATGGCGTGGATGGGATGATGGTGAGGCTGGGCTGAGGGCAGCCGCTGGCAGAGCACGGCTCAGCAGGGAGGGCTGGGGAAGCCGTGCTGCTGTGAGCAGTGGTGCGAAAGTCACTCTCTGCTTTGTCCCCTGTAGGTGGTTGAAAATCTTCTGAGCTTTTGCTTCCAGACGTTTTTGGATAAATCCATGAGTATTGAGTTCCCAGAAATGTTGGCAGAAATCATCAGCAACCAGATACCAAAATACTCAAATGGAAATATAAAGAAGCTCTTATTTCATCAGAAGTGACTGCCTTAATACAAAAGGGTTGCCTTAAGAAAACGTCAAATGATAGCTTTTTTCTTTTTTTCTTTTCTTTTTTTTCTTTTTTTCTTTTTGTAAAGACAGAACCTACCAGACTTGTTAATTTTGTCCTTGCAGCGGTGTTTCTTTTGTAATTATGCACTACATGTGGTTTACAGAGGGCCAAGATTTAGGCTATAGAAGCAGCGGATTTCTCACATTTAATACGTAACCGGGGAGAAAGGAAAGAAGAATAAATTTTGCTTGCCAGAAATTGTACTTCTCCCCCTGTGCAACATCAGTGGATGCATCAAAACCACCGGCGACAAGATCTGAGGCTGTGTTACGAACATTCTGCTAATTAATTTCTGCAGTCGGCTGGAAACAATTTTATTTTTTAGTAATGCGTTTTGGATTTTTTTTTTTAAAGTTAAGGTAGCATTTTGGTTTATGCATGTAACCTGAAGAAAGTTTACAAGTGTATATCAGAAAAGGGAAGTTGTGCCTTTTATAGCTATTACTGTCTGGTTTTAGCAATTTCCTTTCACTTTATATACCGTGAACGAGGCTTGTTCATTTTTTCTTACATAATTTTTTTGTAATACTTCAAGATGCCTATTGTACAGCTGGTTTTTTAAGGCGGGGCAGCTCGTAGCTTTCCTAAATGACCTCTAGATGTTAATCCTTGAGTATATTCGTGTGAAAATGGGTTGGGTTTTCTAACCTGATAGCTTTCAACTGTCGAGGTGACCAGAAAATTTGGCATTTTTTAAGGGCCAGGGTGGGTGGGAGAACACTCTCAAATCTAATTTCAGTAGATGTGAATGAAACAAATACTTTTGGTATAATGTACAAAAGCGTTGGATATGCAGATTCATAGAAAATTAACACAGTCCTAACTGGATGTAAACGAGCAGGTTATTTTATATATTATAAAAAAAAAAAGCCTGATTTTTGCATATAATGCAACAGCCATAACTACGAGAGTCACGGGCTGCGTTGATGCCAAGAAGATCAGTCCTGACTGCCCATCAGGAAACCTTCAGGAAAATATGCATAGCTTAAGAAAAGTTTACTTCTGTGCGGAGAAACTCGCGTTTTCTGTACACCGAAACCTGTCACCATGCAGGTACCTGCGGGAGGAGCCCTCGGGGTGGGAGGCAGACGTGTCATTGCGCCCAGTGCTTCGGTTCCGCTCTGTGCCGGCTGGGCTCTGCAAGCGCGATCCCCGGTGAGCTGTTGGCTCTGTGCAGCGGCTGTCCGCACCTCCGCACGTACCGACCCCAAACCGGCGGCGCCGCCGCCTCTCGCCGCCTGCTTCGCCCCTTTCCTCGGGAGCAGGAGAGCTCCGCTGCCGGCTTCGTGGTCCTAGAGGTGTACGTCCGCCCTTGTCTTTGTACGGCTGCATCCCTTCCTATCGAGTGACTAGCGTGCCATAAATCTGCCATAGGTCTCGTGAATCTCTCCTCGTTGCCATGGGTAGCTGTATTTTGAGACGTTTAGAAGCTGTAGTAGCCTTTTCTACCTGCACCTTAACGATTTTCTGTATCTCGAAATTGAAATATTTACCAAGCCACTCTAAAATTTGATTTGTACTGAAAGTGGCCCAATTATTTGTGTAATAGCGACGAGAAAAATCATCTGGGAAGATACAAAACCTAATATATTTTTGTATTTAGTTCTAGTTTCCGGTATGTATAATCAGTATATTCGCTGATCTGAGAAAAGAAGGGAAGGGCTACTGCAGCTTTAAAAGCAATTTATTAATGACTGTAAAATAGCTTGTATAGTGTATAATAAGGATGATTTTTAGATGACAGATTGCTTTATCATGATACATGTAATTATATTTTTTGTAGGGGTCACGGATATGCTGAATGGTAACCCATGCCAGCCGTGCTTTGTCTGGAGGTAGTGCTGAAGGCACTGACATTCAGCATCCAAAGAAGTACTCTGTTAGAAAGAAAACAAAAACAAAACCTGTGTTCAGTGGCTGTTTCTAAGGTTGAATTTGCATTTCTCCAATCACTGTGTCAAAGCGCAAGTCGGACCTTGGACGGAACGCTCCCTCCGTGCCTCCGCCTGAGCGGATGGGTTCCCTTCGTAGGCAGCCGCGCGTGCCGCAGCGAGAGCAGCTGGAAACATTGGGCAATAATATGCATACAGGTACCAGCAATATGTAAATACAGAGCGTAGGTTGTTCACAACACACCAGTACCTTCTGCCGTTCAGCAGAAGTTCGTTTCCGAGCGAGATAGGAAACTAAATTTTCATCCTTTCTTAAATCTTTTTGAATGTTATACCTATTACAGGAAAAGATACTATATTCAGTACTTTGGAGTAAAATATCATCTTTAATAAAAAAAAATAATTGTTCTCTTCTCTTTGAATGATCTGTACAAACCACGTACATTTTATGGCAATTTTGGTGCCCTTCAGCTCTTGGGGAAGCTCCGGGCCCTTCAGCCCATGGGATGCCCGCTGCGGGGCTGTGCTCTGCGAGAGCTCTGCTGGAGATCCACCATTGCAGCTCCAGGTGCGTGCAGCCCTTCTGCAGAGTTGGTGTGCACAGGCACTACTCCTGCTCTCTTTTGGTCTGGTTTCTTTTTTTGCCTTTGCTTTTTTTCTTTTTTCTTCTTTTTCTATTTTATTTCCCCCCCTCTCCCCCCAGCAGAGAATTAACTACAGTGAATGTGAACAAATTGTTGTCATCGCGAGAGAGGCGGTAACAGAGGAGAGGAGAGGCTGCTGCCCCTCTGCTCCGTGTGCCTGTAGGTTCCTTTTGGTTCACGAGTGTAAGGAAAGAAGGCAGCTGTGGTGTTCGGAGATGGCATCCGTGCTGTACGCGCTGTTGAGTTTGAAGCATCACGGTTACAAACGAGTCGTGTCAGTGAGCAGCGAGGAGTTACGTGTCGTGTGTGTCACAGTCCTTGTAGCACTGGGCAGTGTCTGCACTCTGGGTAAAGCAGGGAGAACAGCGACTTGTGTCCCTTCAGTGCCTTATCACAGTGCGTGCGTCCGCGCGGGGCATCGCGCTCGGGGCCGCACGGGGCGATCGGAGCGGCCTTAAGGAGGGCAGCGGGGATGCGCCGGGGGCCATTTTGGGCTTCAAAATGACCTTGCCCTTTTTGCTATGACAGGTCAGGAATAGGAGGAAGTGCCTGGGTGAGGGTCAGCCCGGTCCCGCTCCGGAGCGCTGGGCGAGGGCTGTGGCCGTGGTTTGGGAGCGCTGTCAGTGTGCCGCAGCCCAGCACCGCGCAGACCTGCGGCTGCTTTGGTGTCACGTAGGAACCAAATGTTGGGGGAAGGAGTGGAGCCGCTCCCGACGGTGGGAGGCTGGGTGCTGGGGAAGGCTGAGCGTGAGACACCCCCACCTCCACTAACCGCGGAACAGCGTGCGTCGGCCGTGTGTCAGTACTCTATTTTGTATATTAAAAGAAAGATATATAACGGGGACAAATCCTATATCGGTGTATGGCATTATTAAAAAAAAAATCATTATTTTTATCACAATAATTTTAAACAGCATAAAAAAAAAAATTTAAACCAGTGACTCCTGTTTAAAAATGAAAGTTGTAGTTTTTTATTCATGCTGAATAATTCTGTAGTAACAAGTCTGTAGTTTTCACCGACTCAGTGAAATGTTGGACTGTAAAAGCTTGTGTGGAATTGTTGAGCATTTATTTTTTCATTTAAATTTGCTGTTCTGGTAATACAAAGCCACACATCTGTACAGAAGTTGCAGTAAATGTGAGCCATTTACAGCAATGCCGAGTAATGGACAGAAACCATACAATAAAATTCTGCTTTTTTCATTAAATGGCTCCAAAATGCTTCTGTGGCCTTGTCGCCGTGTTCCTGCAGAGCGACGGCTGGGTGGGTTCCCTCACGTTGTCACTGTGCACCTCGCGCACACAGTATTTATAGGAAGGCTAATTGCTGCTGCAGTTAAGTTCCTGAGTGAGAGGATTTCTGCTAATTGCGTTCGGAGGAGCGTTTTAATTGGAAATCATGACTTGCATTTTTCAGTCCTTGCCACTGAGGTTCTCACTCCCATTTTCAGGTTGGGAGCCCCAGTCAAAGCAGTCTGTGCCCCGGGGCTGTGCCCCATGTTGGCTGTGGCTGTGGGGCTGCCACTGCTGCTGCAGCTGCCCGTGCAGCGCGTTGTCCTGCCGTCGCTCAGCGGAGCTGCGGGTGTGCGGCGCTCAGCACTGCCCCTCCTTTACCCCCCTGAATAGCAGTGTAAGATCAGCCGTGTAATAAAATCGGCTTTAATTGCAGCATAAAATGCCAACTTCCCAGCAGGGTACAGTCGATGGGGATTGTTTGCCATCAGAACAAAGAGTTACATAAATTTTGCTTCGGTTCTTTCCATGCTCCACTGTAGGCCAGGGTTGGAGGCAACACGAGAGCGGGATTGACAGCAACGGCATTAATTTGTGTAATGGTGGTGAAAAGACCCTTTAAGGGACACATCGGATCCTAGATGAAATAACTGCCTTCTGCCTACAGCACAGCGCTGCGCTGCCTGGCAGAGTGTGGAGGTCCCTGAGTGCCACCGCCGTCCCCTCTGTGGCACTGTGCTGCTCAGGTCCTCACCCAGAGGTGTCAGGACGGCTCCCAGCAGCGTGGGGCCGGGCGCTGCGCCGCACTCATCGGGCATCCATCTCCATCTTCCAGGAAACCCAGTTGGAACCCAGCGTGAGCCTGAAATCTGTGATGGCCTTGCTTTGTTTTGTACACGCTATCCCAATAAAAAGACAGAATTTGAGAGCGGTTTGGAAAAGATGCCATTAAATGCTGTTTTTATAGCGCTGGCATTTGGATGTCCCAGCCCTCAGCCCCTGGGACATCGCCACCACTGGGCAATGGCTCCTCCAGAACACGTCTCAGAGTGAACCCAGGAGTGAGTGGGGATGGCCAGGAGCACAGCCACCCAGCTCACCACGGCTGCAGGACTGGGAACCCCAGCACAAGGAAGGAGATGCTCAGACCTCCAGGACCGGGTTCAGGAAGGAACTTGCTGTCAGCAGAACCCGCAGAGGTCCATTCTCCTTCCGCTGCACCGTCGGCTGTGGCACAGCTCCACATCGTAATTAAGGATATTCCCTGAGGTCACCGCAGGGAGCTTTAAGTTTAAAAAATAACAAGTAAGTGGAACCCTTCTAATTATAGGCTCTGTTGGTTCAAGATTAAACCGCATGAATAGGGTGAGGAGAAACTGCTGATGCGGCATTTAACGCGGCCGCTAATTGCATCGCTAATGCGACGGGATGGGGCGATGCTTCCTGCGGGAGGGGCTTGGCTCTGCAGAAGTGCCCATTGTGCCCACTGAGGCGGAGGAGGGGAGGCTGAGCTGCCACGGCCCCGAGACAGACCCCGATCCCTGGGGCACCGCGGGGCTGAGCTGAGCGCACTGCATGGCGCAGCTCTGTGCACACAGGCCCTTATGTGACTGTACAGCAACAGAGCTGTACATGCACTTATACTACACACCGCTGTATGTACTGCTATTCAGACACATAAGTTTGCTTGCTCTGCATGTTTGTATCTAACACGTTACCAGAGGAGCACATGCATGCCCCTAAGCCCCACGCATGGCTCCTGCGGCCACACACCTGCACAGCCCATCCCTCCACCAACACACAGTGGAGGTGAACTGGGAGGAGCAGGGTGTGCCGAGGGGATCAGGAGCTCTGCAAGGATCACGTTTGTCCAATAACCCATTAAGGAACATCATCTGCCGAAACAATACGCAGTTTGACCAGTATTTTTCCCTTGCCTGAAGTACAATGGCTTTGCCACTTTTTCCTTATACATGGCCTTATTCATGCTGCTCTACAAACAGTGCTTTTCCCATCCTGTGGCCATCGCTCGCTCTTTGTGCAGCCATGCTGGCAGGGAGAAAGTGCACTGTGTGGGGCAGACTGCAGGGTCTGCAGGCAGAGCTGCAGGACCCTCCATGAGCAAAGTGTGCTCAGAGCGCTGCGAAGGGCTGAGCCCTCCCAGCTGCCCCTGGAACCCCACAGCTCTTCCCCCTTCCTGAGTGCGTCACTGAGTTTTAGAGCCCAGGTGTTATTTTCTGGGCATCTTTGTCTGAGGTTTAGGAGCAGAACTGCCTTCATTAGCAGAGGGAGCATTCATAATGGGTGATAGCAGGTGCTGCCTGGTGAGCTGCCAGCAGCTGTGCTGTATTACCACTGCTGTGTGGCATGGCTGGGGGTCCCAGCTCCTCACACATAGAAGAGACTGAAACACCTGTTTTTTAGGGGAAAAAAAAAACCAAAAAACATTTCTAACTTAAAAAATCAAATTAGCCCAAATATACCAAGTATAATTGCTTTGAGGTTTCTGGTTCATTAGAATAATTAAAACACTGTTCATTTTCTAAGCAGAATCTGTCCCTTCAGCACAGATGACACTCCTGTTAATTTGCCTTAAACCAACCCAGCTCAGGGGTTACAGCTCCACAGCTCTGCCATCAGACCTGACTGACGTTGCAGCTGTGGAAGTGCTCAGCTGAGCCATGGGAGAGGGGAACTGCAGGGAACCATCAGCATCCCAACAGGCACGCAGAGCTGTTTCTGAGTGCTGCCATTGCTTTCCTTGCTCTGCTGCCATCCGCTGCTCCAATGTGGGCACAAGGACGAAGTGCTGCTGGGTAAGAAGAATGAATGGTAGGAAAAGCAAATCCCGTCCATGCAGGAGGTGCCTGTGATGGTAGGGGGTGGGGCAGCATGGGCTGGAAATGCAGCACTGCTGCCCAATGCCCTCCCACAGTGGAAAGCAGCTCCTGTGCAGCCAGGGAAATCGGGTTCCCAGTCCTGAGCGGGAGCCCAGCTCTGCTCTCTCTGTGTTTCTGTGTTCTGCAGCCTGGACACATTCGCAGACACACCGCATGCACAACCCATTCCAGGCAGCCCCGTCAGGGGATATTTCTGGTCTGTGGATTTTATTACTGAGTGCTATTCCAGGCCTGCTGTCATTTACTGCAAGCTGCTCCGCAGAGCATCAGAATCATAAGATTTGTGCTATTTCAATTGGAGCAGCCCAGGCCTGAGACAAGGAGCTGGGCTGCGGTGAGCTCCCAGAGCCAGGCAGTTTGGAGCTCAGAGGCAGAAGGCCATGGCTGTCACCTCTGGGATGTGGGACCTCTGCACTGTCCTTTGGCAAAGGACAATGCTGGTTTTCCAGCTCTGTACAGGGGCTGTCTAATGTGCTGCTCCCAACAGGCTTTGCATGGAGCGCGCTCCGCCTTTGGTCATCCAACAGTGAAATGGGGATTGCATGAAGCACTGTGTGTTACTGCCCTGTCATTGAGCCCTCAGCTCCTGCAGCCTCTTTCTGCAGTGCTGTGCCTTCCTGCTCTGTTCCCAGTGCTCTGCCCCTTCTGCTGTGAGCTGCGGGGCCTTGGCTGAGCCTACAGCCCATGAGGGCAGTGGGGAAACCTGTGGGGCCAGAACTGCCCAGAATGCACCGAACCCACTGCAGCCCCACAGGGTTCCCATTCTGTCCCACTGCTGCCCAGAGCCGTGTTGTGCCACGGGTGGAGCAGAACAAAGGGCAGTGACAGTGCTCACGCTGAGAGGTGACCACCACCCCAGTGAGACAAAGGGAAAGTCCAGGGAGGGCTGGGACTTGCACAGATGCTCCTTGAGCTGTTTGGGTTTGTGCTGTGAAAGCTCTCAGATACATCAGAGGAACTCTTCTGTGTCAGCAGAGCCATCAGCTGGCTGCAGCAGGAGCCCCTAACGAGCATCTCGATCCCACCCTCACTTACAGCCTCTTCCAGGCTGTCGGCAGAAGTGAAACCAAAATCAGAGCCATCATTCTTCTAAGGAAAATTCCAGTGCTACAAATACAATTTACAGAATAAAGTGGCAGGCAGCGCCTGAAATAAATGTAACAAAACTTCTCCGTCAGCATGAGAGCTCAGCCCTTTCCCACAGCAGAGGCGTTTCTCTCACCCTTCAGTGCAGGCGGACGCACAGCAGTGTTACAGCCCTGTGGTGCTACGATGTCCTGCAGCACGGCCAGGCTGCTCAGCACAGCTGCTCCACGCAGCCCTGCAGCACACAGCCCTGAAAACAGCGCCATGCAGCCTTGCAGCACCACACAGCCTCACAGCACTGCATGGGAGCAGCAGAGCTGCCTGCAGCTGGCACTGAGGACACAGCCCCAGCTCCCCACGTGTGCCACAGCACGGAGCAGAGCACCGCGAGCTGCCGCCGCGCGCGGCTGTAATTAGCTGTAATGGCCTGGGCTGCAATTCAGGCCCCCGAGCTCAGCAGAAGTCATCTCGAGACAAGACAATTACCAGGAGGATGTTTTGTCTGACTGCTGAGACAGATGGGAATCTGAAAAATTCATGGCCAGGGCCTGAAATTGTTGCTCTCCCTGAGTAACAGCGGCTCGAAATACCCACACCAGCCAGCCCACCCCAAGGAGCACAGGGCTGCAGCACAGCGCGGCCAGAGCCGGCTGCTCCCAGAGCAGAGGAGGAGCTGCATTATTGCTGCAGATCCCCCCAGGACAAGTGACAAGGCCATCCCCACTGCAGCAGCCCCTGGCAGTGCCTGGAGCATCCTCAGTGCGTGCCACTCCTGCAGGCCTACCCGACACCTCAGAAAATCACAGGAATTAGCAAAAGAGGTTTTCTCAGTGATGCACACATCTAAAAATTAAGAGCTGCAGTTGCTGGGTGTGTTTTTTAGATCAGCAGCTTTGCTGCTTCCCAAAGGCTTCAGCCAGCCTGGCTTTTTCCTTCGTCCTAACTGTTCCCTTACTCTGTTTCACAGCCTCACACCCTTTAACCCCATCTGGGGCCCAGATGTGCTCACTCCACCTTTGCCCACGCTTGGGGTCGGGGGGCACCGCTGCTACTGCTTGAATGGGCAGGGATGGGAAGAGGGAAGGGATGGAATGAGAATGGGGAAGGGAGAAGCAGTGTCAAGGGAAGCAGAGCCACTGCCCTTGGGTCTGGCAGGGAAGGCAGCACCACCACAGCCCTGGAAAGTACTTAAAAAAAAGCCTGACTTTTCCTGTCTTTCTTTTTTTTCTGAAGACAAAAGTCCAGGAAGTTTAATTACTGTGAATGAACTTTAAAGAGGTCTGAAATTTCAGCTTCCCCTATTTCTCAGTGACACAGGGAAGCGAACAGAGAGGCCAAGGCCCAGGGCTGGCTGTGGATGTCAGTGTGTTTGCACCGTCTTTTTCCATCACCGGTTTCAAATGTCCTTCGCTCCTCTCCTTACAGCCCTTCTAAAAATATCAAATAATATAGATCTTTCCCCCATTATATTTTAAGATTCTCTATTTATACATTAATTCTTTCAAAAATAAAAAGTGACACATACATACAGCAATCCAGTCACTCAGAGGCTTTAAAATTATTACAAAAGGACAAAAAGACCCCATCCCACCACGCGTGCGCAGGTCTCTGCCCACGGGCTGGGTTTTCCTTCACCATTTTCTATCACAAAATAGAACCATTCCCAGCTCCCGGCGGGTACCCGCAGGTCCAGCTCTGCAGGGCCCCTATCCCACCCTCCTGCAAATGGACCCAAGGGTGGATGTGCAGCAGGGACACGCGTGTCGTTCCCGAGGTGGGCACAGAGCTGCCGTTTGCTGTCCGGAGGCTGCAGGCCAGCTCCCCCAGCCAGGAGCATCCCATGGGCACACGTCCTTTACCTCACACAGGCAGCACCGTGCAGGTTGGCACAGCAGATGAGGGACAGCAGCGGTGGGAGCAGCACAGGAGCGGGCTGTGCCCTGCAGCGGGGAGCAGAGACACGGAGCAGCCAAAGGGAGCGGGATTTATCGGAGCTGCCTCTCGCCCTGCAGGAAGGAAACGCCGGCTGCACACATTGCAGATGTTTACCTTGAGTAAACTTAGACCTAAAAACAAAAGAAAACAGTCACAGGGGTTGGTCCGGGATGGCCGCCCGCCCTCGCCAGCCAGGCAGGGTGCAGGGGGGCTAAGTGCCGCCGCACTGCTGCAGAGCGGGGGGCTGCGGGCCGGCTGAGGGCTTCTTGTTGCTGAGGCTTCTCCTGCGCCGGGCAGAGCGCAGGTCGGGCTCTGGGCCTGCAGCTGACGATGCTCCTTGCAGCTCACAAGCACTGCAGCAATGGGGACAGCGGTGCTGGTTCAGGGCGGCCTGCAGACACGTTCCCCCAGAGCTGCAGGCCGCTGCTTTGCTGCCGTCCTCGTGGCGGCGGGGGCTCCGGGCTGGGGACGCAGCACTGCGCACAGAGCAGCACCCACACTGTTGGCACGGGGAGCCCTTCGCCCCGCAGCACACGCAGGGCCAAGCGGTGCCATGGATACCATGTAACGCCCAGCAGTCCCGCTCACGTGCCCGGCTATAGGAACTCCACGTAGTTCTCAGGGATGAGCCCGGTCTTCCCGTTCAGTGTCCCTTCCAGCCAGCCGGGCTCCTGCGATGGGTGCACTGGAGGAGAGAAGGAAGAGAAGTGTGTTACCACGGGGCTCACCACGTACTCCTGCCCTGGGCCAAACCCTGCTGAAGCTCAGCTGAGCATGACCCACTCCCGTGGCCTGAGATGCCCCAAAACTGCGGTGGTGATTCCATGTCCACGTCCTGCTTTTTGCCCTACAGAGCACTCAGGTTCCTCCACACCTGTCCTGCTACAGCCTCCCTCAGTGCAGAACAGCAATCTTCTATTGACAGATCACAACTGACACAGACCAGGAAAGATGGAACTGCTCTAAGTCCAAACATCTCCCTGCTTTGGAAAGGCCCAGTCTGCACCAGTTCGGCAGAGCGCATCGCTGCTGGGGACACTGTTGAGGGTGATTACAAATAAATACCTCCACCCTACATTTGCTGACATTGGGTTTACAGAAGCCCTTCACCATAAGACATTTCTAGGGTGCTCTTTCCAACTCACTTCCCCCAACCAGCACGCAGCCCGGCTGCTCAGTGACTGGGACACTGAGGCTGTAGACTTTTTCCCTTGAATAATCCACTGATTTTTATCTAGCAAACACAATGCATTTAATTCCAACTTGCTCCCCTGCTAGCTGCTTGGATTCCCATGGGCTCTCAGAGGGGAAACTGTGTTTATTTGTAGGATATCTGTGGTGTTGCTTAGGAAAAGCATTTCTTTAATTCACCTGTATTAAGTCTCTTCTCCTCTCTGCTATGTTCTCATACAGCAGGACAGGGCTGTGCGCGTGGGAGCAGCTTCTCAAATGACAGTGCTTAGCACATAAAAGCCAAGAGCCACTCGGAAAACAGTAAAAAATCTTTTCTTTATACTGGGATTATATCTAAAACAGAACTGCCTAATTCCATAGGGCACAGCCTCCTTCCCCCGATGCAGGAAACAGAGTCTCTGTTCATTAACATGGTATCCAAAAAGCACACCTGATCAAGGGCCACCTCTTCCAGCACTCTGTGCAGAGGAAAAAGGCCCTCATCACTTCTCCATTTCCTGCACCAAACAGTACGGCAGCTGCAGGGGGAATTGCTGTGCCAGTACTTGGAAGCTCACCTCTCCCATCCCAGAGCAATCAAAGAACAGTTCTTTGCTGAATGGTGGTGTCTGCCAACCGCCCACTGGTTTTTGTCTTGGATTTAAACGATGGGTCCGTGGGAGGGATGCAGTGGGGTCACAAAGCCTGCATACTGCAGTGACAGCCCCAGCTCTGCTCGTGGCCTCTGACCTGCTGGGGAGCAGCAGGATCCTTCCCACCTGCCCCCACCTCACGTCTCCCCGAGGGTGAGCTCAGTCATGGCCTTGGAGAAGTCATTTCCATGCTACAACAGGACTGGATGATGGGCTCTTTTCAGCACGGATATAAAACATAAGGCAAGATACATCTGGGATTGAATGGCAGGTTCAAGCACTGCTGCTTTTTTCTTTCATGGGATTTCTAGTGATGGAAATGGGATAGTCATTAGGCGTAGGACTGAAAGGAAACCCGTGCATTTAGAGTCCAACTCTTCCCCGGGTCACAGGAGGAAAACCAGTAATTTGCAAAATACAGTGCTAAAACAAACAATGGCCAACTGGCGTTCACTGCAGCTGGGTTCATGTTCCCACTGACACCGGCCCTGCAGTTTCTCCCATATACATGAAACAAGAGATGCTGTCAGAGAACAGGAGCCCCTGGCTGCCAGGCCAGGCTGTGCCAATCTGCTCGAGGGGGTCACGCTGTGGAATGGGGCAGTGAGCTCCAGTCCGCAGGACCCAGCCCAGCCGTGCCAGCATTCACTCACCATTGTCAAACACAGTGCCTGCTGTGAAGGAGAGCTCTGAGTCGTGTTCTGCTTTGCAGGCGTACAAAGCTCGGGCTTTCCGCAGTGGTGAGCTGCAAAGAGAAAGCATTGATTGGCATAAAAATTAGCACCTGGGGAAGGGTGTCTCAAACCCGAAAAACAGCTCAGTAAATCCATGAGGGATTTGCTGCACTTCTTTAAAGGCTGTACCTGAGGACAAAAAGATTTAGCAACCATTAGGTTTTACCGGGAAGAGTCAGTGTGCCATACTGTGCCCAGCAGTGAGTTGGAGCTGAAAGGGCTGGAAACGGAGGTGAATTTCTGGGAGCAGACGGAGGAGCCCAGCAGCACACTGCACTACCTGGAGCTGCCCACCCCCCATCCCAGTGCCCGTAGCAGACACAGCGCAGTGCCTCCCCAACCCGCAGCCAGGGCACAGAGCTGTGAGTGCTCCAGGACGGCCAGCACCGCCCCCAGGGCACTGGCATTCCCTCTGGGGGCTCGAGGGGCTGTTCCCAAGGACCTGAAGTGATTCTGAATACATGTGCTCACCTCAGGGCAAAAGCGGTTGCACACTCACATAGAAACCACAAACCAGGAAAGCTGTGAATGGTTTTGGTTTTGCTGTCAGCACAGCCACAGGGCTGAGATTTTTCCTATCTGAATTCCAGCTGTATGACATGAGCAGCAGCAGAACGCTTTACAGCACAGCACAGGCAAAGCCCTCTGCTCAGCAGAGGGTCCGTGGCCACCTGGAGGCCTCTCATCTCACACAGTCAGGCAGAGGACACTTTCTGGCTCACAACCTTGAGTTATGCACAATTCTCTTCCCAAAACTCCCCTCAGCTCTGCAGCCCCCATGCAGTGCAGAGACCTGGAGACTGGTGACAGTCACTGTGTGATTCCTGCATCCAAGCATGGCACAGCCAAGCACTCACAGGAGCTTCACCCAAGTGCCCCAGAGCAGATTTGAGGATAATGAGCCCTGAGGAGGGCTGCTCAGATGGTATTACACCACTGTCAGCCTCTGCGTATGTGTACTGGGACACAAATAACGCTACCAGCAGGCAGCATGCACTGCTGTAGGAGGGGGAATGCTCAGGCTGTGCCTGCAATGAGCAGACAGGTCTGGCATGTCCCCACCACACCGTGCTGGGCCAGACCAACTTGCTCCAGTGATGCCCACGCACCTGAGACATGGGCTAATGGCAGGCCAA
The DNA here is from genome assembly GCF_987193195.1 of Phasianus colchicus. Taxonomy (NCBI): domain Eukaryota; kingdom Metazoa; phylum Chordata; class Aves; order Galliformes; family Phasianidae; genus Phasianus; species Phasianus colchicus. Next base: position 17,867,204 of record NC_143450.1, on the reverse strand, counting down.
CATCTGTGCTGCACCATGCCCTTCACCCTCCCTGCACTGCAGCTAAGAAATGGAAAACAGCCAGAAAATGCAGTATTACTCCTGGTAGCAGCTGGGGTAGCACTACATTGCTTACCTGTTGTAGAGGCGAGCACAGCAAGCTCCAGGGAGAGGAAATGGCTGAAAACACAAAGAACTCAGCACCAGTGGGACCTGCCTGCCCCGGCTTGAGCCCCAGGGCTGCACATGGGGGACCAGAGGTGCACAGGGGGTGCCCATGGCTCTGCTGGGACAGGAGACATCTGAAAGCTCCTCTCTTGCTGAATGCAGATAGCTGCACTGGGGGTTTTGAGCAGGATGCAAAGGGGGAAGGGAAGTGAAGTGGGGCAAGCCAAGTAAATTAAACAGAAAATAGGAAAAGCAACAGAAAGCCAAGCAAATTGTGCAACAGACCTGATGGGGGATGAGTCGCTGGACGTAGAGGAGGTGGGCATAGGACTTGATGGCGCAGAGAACATGGGCCAGGACGGTGAGAGGGGTGACGTTGGGCTTGGATTCTGAGGGCTGCAAGACATAACCAGATACCTTATCAACGTGCAACCACAGAAACAAACAGCAACCGAGAGACAAGCAGACGACATCCGACGATAGCTGGTGCCTTGGGAATAGACCGAGCATGAGACACAGCCACAAAATGAAGTGCCAAGACCTTGGGAAACATTTCAAGGCCAGATCTGCATTCTTCCAGACAACAAGAGCTGGATTTTCCAGTTAACCCCTGCTCCATCACCCTGCTCCCGGCACACCATGGGCAGAGCTGTCAGGCTGCACGCTGCTGCTCCAGCACCTTACCTGCCGTGCCGTGGCTCACCCAGAGAGCCAGCTCACTGCTGCACAGGGATGGTTTCTATGAGCATCTCCTCCTGCTGCCACGAGGCTGTTCCCTGGGCCATGCTGTGCAGTGCCTGAGCATCGTTGCCTGTCTGCACATCCCAGTGGGTCCCGGCTGTGGAAGCCCAGGGGCTGACACTGCACCAAGGGCTGCACAGCCCCAGCCCACCCCAGACTGTGCAGGTCTCAGCCCCATGGGTGCCCTCACCACCACCAGAACTGAGATGAGCAATGCTGAGGTGCAGGAAACCTCTTTTCTCCCACCACGAACAGGAGTGAAGCAGCAGCAGGCCTGTGCCCTGCCCATGCTTCAGCACTCCTGCAGCACTCATTAAATCACAGTGCTGTAAAGGTTTAATTGATTTTTTTCATATTTTACAGTGAGAAACACTCTTCCCCTCACCCACACTGCTCTTGACTATCAGCTCATTTCCTCACTTTTCCTGTAAGTGACTGCTGTCATCTCAAGTCAAACTGAGTCACTGAACTAGGAAACGCATTCAGAAGTGAGAAGTGTTTCCTGCAAAACTGTTACCCTGAGGTCGTTCTCCAGTTCTCTGAAAAGCAATTATTGCAGTAAAACACCATTTTGCGTCTGTTTCGTCTTCTGCCATCTCTAGGATTATCAACTCATCTGTATTCTCTAATTCAGCCTGCATGCTCCGTCCCTGGTAAAACACCAGAAAATCCTCTCAGCACTGAAAAGTCCCAATAAAAAAAAAACCCAAAGTTCTGTAAAAGCATTTCTGTGATTTCTGCTTTCTCTCTCCTAGAGGATGGCCCCCCTGTGTCACAGAGATGTACCCAAGCAGCCCATGCCCACAGGTGCTCCCCAGCCTCCACCAGCAGATGAAATCTGTAAAAATGAGTGATGGGTTCACCTATAACTGATGTGTCACTGTGAGATCACAGATCACAACAGCAGTCAGTGCTCCAGCCCCCGGCTGCTGCTCCTGAAGTCCAGCGCTGCACGTTTCATTACATTAACACAGAAGAGTGTACAACAAACGCTCTGTGCTGTATTTCAAGCCCCAGCCTCTAACATTTAAGAAAAACAACCAACCATCCCCAAAACCCAGGAGGGTCTCTGGGAAATATTTATGACTCATCTTGAATTGATGATCCTCGTGGGTCCCTTCCAGCTCCGGATATTCTACAATCCTATGAATTTTGCATGCGATTGCAATTCCCTTCCCTTCAGTTCAGCTCAGGACTGAAGCAGCACACCCGGCACGGCTCAGCCCACACTTCGTGCCACCCCACCACTCTGCCCTCTGCACCTCAACCCTGGGTGCCCCCCGAGGTCAGACCCCACCAGGGGCTGAAGCCGCCCCCACTGTGCCCCAGCACTTAAAACAGAGAGGATAACTCCATGGATTTGGGCCAGTTTCAAAGGAGAAAGTGTCCATGCCATAAATATTCCCAGCACAGCTGGCACCCAGAGGACACGAAAGGTTAAATTTTTAGCCTGAACTAACCTGAAGTTCATATCTGCTTAAGGCCGGCACCTGGCACCTCTCCTCCCCACAGAAGCTGTGTTGCTGAGTCCAACAGACATCGTGATTTCCCCACGTGGTTATGGGCAATGCTTTATTTCTGCAGAGCTTTACATGAGCATAGGGCTGAAATACAGCAGTGCAGCACAACTTTCACCAAGCTTTGTAAAACTGCAGACTATTAAGAGAAATCCTCCAAATGTTCACCTCCTAATTAGCAATATTCAAAAGCAATCCTCCTGCACTTTTCTACTGGAATTGCAAGATGAGTATTTACCTGCATTAGCTGATCCTTAGCAAACCTGAGAGACGTTTGTACTTACCATAGCACAAATCTATTTCCAGCTTCAAACAGGAGGAGGTGCTACACAGAGCACCCAGCGATCCCCAGGCGCAGAGGTTAACCCTTAAAGCACCACTTCTCCCTGCTGCCTTTTCTTCCCAGCAGGTGCAGTTGGCTGGCAAAGTGTGATGGTGTTCTACCTTCCCTTAACACAAGAACTTATACAGCACATAGGGCACGTACGTTTGTTTTGTTTTATCTGTGCACAAGCATGCTTCTGCCCTCTAATGGAGAGAGCACATTAAATTCATTTGAAGACACGGAGAATGTGCTCCTGTGGGTGTTGGCACCTGGAACCCCTTGTGCATGGTTGGTGCTGCTCAAGGAGCTGTAGTTTGGAAACCAAAGCCTGCTGGATATCATACCTGCATGCAGCGCCTGCTGGCTGCACATGGCTGAGTTACAGCACATCTGGAGCACAGCTGGCAGCTGCCAGGGTGGGTTTTGCCTGGGGCTGCAGCTGTGCCTCATCTCCCCACGGCTCCCCATTCGTGCAGGCTCCTCCATCTGGTAATCCCACTGAGCTCTTCTCAGAGGTGCCAGCTATCTGCTCCATGCAGGGCTTTCCCTTTGCCTCCAGCCCCTGCTGCAGTGAGATTCCTCCCCACTGAACACCTGCAGGTGACTCAGCGGCCAAAACACGGCCAAGCTGTGCCATGACAGCAAACCCAGGGCGGAGTGCCTGCCCCACAGCCCTGCCAGGACACCCAGCTGTGAGGCACTGGGATGAGAAAGTCCCCTTCTTGAGATGGGATCACTGTAAAAGAATGCAGTGCTCGCAACCTGTATGTCAGCTTCATCACCGCCACCCCAACAGCTCAGGCTGCTGCACTGAGAACAAGAGAACTACTTCTGTGATGCTGCCATAGAAAAGTCTTACAGCAAGAGTCTGGCTCTCCAGCCAGCCATCAGCTAAGAAGCTATCCAAAATTTGGACTGGGGTTTTGGTATCATTAGATTCTAAATGGCAAAGAAAACACTCTCCATGCCCCCAAAACAAGAGAGATACATTCATTAATAACAGCACGCAGGTCTGTGAGGATGAAGACCATCCTGCTTCAGTCAGGTCACTCCCAGAAGAGATGAACGTGGTGCTGTGAGCGGTTCCCTCCAGAAGAACAGAAGGTTTTGCAGGGCCCTCTGGGGCTGCCCTGCTGAGCAGATGTTCTCTGAAGGCTCAGCTCCTTCCAGGGAAACCCCAGTGTTCAGTTCCAAAGCTCCCACTCAAGTGTCAGCCCACTGAGCCATGCCATAGCATGGGCTAAGTCTGATCCCACCAGAGAAGTGACTGCACTGATGAGAGCAATGAGGCCTCTGTAATGTGGAACACGTTTTTTTTCTTTTTTGTAGGATCCCATTTCCTTTCTCTTTCTCATGGGAATAGCAGAGGTGGTGATGGGCTTTTTGGAATTGCTGGCTGCTGCCTGTTGTCTGCAGAAAGCAAATGTCAGCTGTTTTTTCCCTTCTTCTTACTCTTGAGGGCTTTGCAAGGGGCTCTTCCTGTTGGGTGCAGAGTGGGAAACAAAACAGAAAAAAAAAAAAGCTAAGAACCAAAAATACCAACAGCAAGAAACAAAGATGGAGTAAAACTCAGCGTCTTCAAAGCAGCTTTTCCCAAAGAGCAGCGGCAGAGGGAACTCCGTCAGTCAGCAGCCCAGAACACAGCAGGGCTTCGCCTTTCCTCCTGGATCGCCCACAGCCCTGGGCAGCACATGGGATGGGATGGGGACATAACCATCCAATCCTGTACCCTGGGAGCTGTGCTCCAAACAGCCCTGCTGCCACTCCTGTCCTTCCAGGCACTGCTCTACCTTCCTGCTGCTGGATCTAAAAGCCCTCCTCACTCCTCCTCTCTCAAAACCCATTTTCTCTGCTGTCTGCCTGCCCAGGCCACCCCTGGCATCTCCTGGCACAGCTGAGGCCCTTGCAGTGTGTGGGGCTGAGCAGTTCAGCGCAGCAGGACTCCGCACAGCTTTTGTCACTTTGTTCTTTTGGCTGAGAGGACACCAGTTCCACTTAAAAACGTTTACAATTTGTTTATTTTTGTGGAACTCGGGGCTATTTCTGGCACAGAACATCCAGCATCCATGAATGGGCACCATCTACTGATGAGCCAAAGCCCTTAGATGAAATCACCTCAATGAACACCCTGTTTCCATCCTGGCATTATCAATACCTGACTGCACTAAAACAAACCCAAGAACCACCCACCCCTTTCCCTTCTCTTCTACTTCTCTAAAACAAAGCTGCTGAACATAAGGCTCTTCTCAAAGCCAAACAGAAAGAAATGTATAGCATTCGGGCTCTTAAACTTGCTAACAGCAGGCCGGGGTTGCAGCTCACTGATGGATGTGGCTCTGCTACATGAAATGGGAGTCAGCCTTGGGCAGAGAAGCTGATGAAGTTCATGCCATGCTGCACATCTCAGCAACGCCCAGAGTGCAGGGCTGGATGGGCACAAGCAAGCAGCCCCTGGGCTCCAGCTGCACTGGTGTTAGTGGTGGCACCAAGCACCATCCTATACGTTACCACGATCCACAGGCTTCCAGCTTGGCAGCGTTCTTCCTCTGTTTGGCACTTAAAATACAAGAAAAATTATGCAAAATCTCTCTCCCATATTATTCTCTCAGGAGTTATCTTGCTGCATAAATCACTCAGGTGGAAAATAATGTCATGCTCAGGGAAATAAGCAGCATTGCTTAACCAAGCAGGTCCAAAAGAGTTCAGCTTCTTCACACATCTCCAGCTATCAGCTCCTCTTTCCAGGTGAGCACAGCTGACGTGAGCTCCGGGGCAGCAACATGGAGGTGACCCTCTTTGCAGCCATCCAGATACCCAACACATGGCGTTGTCCTCTCACTTTGCTGCTTGGCTTATTGCCCATACTTAGATGTGCTTTAGTCATTTCATAAACTAGTCAGAAGCTTTTCCAGTCGAATAAGAGGAGAGCGCGGGGAGAATCCTGCCTCAGGGAGGAGAGCTGGTGGTTTGTGTTGTCCCACTTCATGGACGCTGCCATTTCCAACCACAGCTGGGTTATGCTGGATGCATCGAAGCGAGGCAATGATGGTTTGGTGCAGCCTTCTGGCACAAAGCTTAGAAACTGGTGTTAATGATGAAGAAATGCTGAGTGATTAAGCGAAGAGCCAGAGAGATGGGAGTGCTGGCAGTGTGAGGAAAGAATCCCACGGGAAGGAGCCATCCTCACCTAGGGATGCAGGCAATGGGAGCACAGAGCCCTCCTAGCACAGAACACCCATAGCACAGCCCCTTCACAACACATCTCAGCACACTACCAGAAAGTTACCGACCTGCCACAGGGAGCAGGGGGAGCAGGGCCCCAGGGCACCCAGCCTCCCAGCCCCACTGCTCACACCCAGGCTGTACACGTGTGTGTGCACACACATTCTGCTCCAGTAACAGCCACCCCATGCTGAGAGCACGCACCCTCCCTGCTCAGATGGCTCTCAGCAGACTGAAAACCAACTCGGCAGACTCGATGTTGAATCAAGTGCATTCCACCCTTATTCGAGCTCTGAATTATTAATAGAAGAGTTGTAATGTGCCAGTAGGCAGTCGAGCAGCAGCCTGGGAGGGAGTGTTGGTAAATCAGGAGCCAGCATCGCAGTCACATCTTTTCCACCGCGCCACTGCTTCTAATTCATGAGGCAATTCCGCCAGCCTGGATGCATTAGTCACCAACAAATGGGATTCACAATTAAGGAGAACTTGACAGCCCTCCAGAAATCTCTCCTTTTTCTCTGGCATTTAATCCACCACCACCCTACGTTCCCCAGCAAGAAAAACTCTCCCATCTGCCCCCCAGCAACCATAAGTGACTCCTGCAGAATGAACATTGGAGCCACAAGATGCAGTTCTTGAGCCATACACAGCCTGTGTCCAGGGGGCCTCAGCTTCCCCACTGTGCTGAGTGCTGAGCAGGAATTGCAGCCCCCTCAGGGCCCAGGAGGAGCCCCAAGGAAGATTCAAATCCTTGTAGATTCAAATCCTATCACAAAACAAACCGCATTTGTTTCAGCGTTCACCGGCAGCACCAGCTGAAATGCTGGGTTTTATTGCCATGCAAACCCTGCTCACGCAGCACAGAGCACCAACACCTGCACACTATGGCAGGCAGGCTGGGAAAAGCAGCGGGGATTATTTTGGCCTGTGGAAGTGATGGAGAGCAATGGATGAGCACAACAGTATTCCTCATTTTCTTGATCTGCCCGACTTCTGTTCCTCAGTGCCTCGTGTTTTGCAAGAATTATGCAAACATCTGTCATACAGGGCGGATCAAAATACTGCACCCCACAACTATAACTCTGAAATGATCCAACGTGATCATTTTTATAAAAAAAAAAGTTAGGGTTTTATCTGTTCTTCCCTTTTTTGCTAAGAAACCCACACTTTGCATTAACACTTCTGCCTGTGCAGCCCTAACCAGTCGCTCTGCTCTCCAGCTGCAGCACAGCTGTGTGCTTGTGCTATGCACACTGCTGCCTGCCCACCAACAGCCTGACTTCCTTACTGCTGCCCAGGCACAGATGCAGCCTCTTCTCCATTCCCATTAACCAAACACAGGCAATGTTAACATGAACAATTCACAGAATCATTGAAAGGCTTAGGCGGCAAGAAACTTTAGAGACCATCCAGCACAGCCCTGCTGCAGGCTGGGTGTCCCCCAGCTCAGGCTGCCCCAGGCCCCTCCAGCCTGGCCCAGAGCACCTCCAGGGATGAGAAATGCACTCATGCCCAGGGTTGGGGCACTCACTTCTTGGCTGGCTATTTCTGCACTTCCACCTGTAACGCTCCCTGTGCTCTCTGAGGTTTCAATGTGGGTTGTGCCCAGAAGGATGGTGTCCTTAGGAGATGCAGAGGGTCCCTGAGCCACCCTCAGTGGGACCACGACAGGCTGATCTCCCAGGCACCTTCCTCTCCACTGCCACCTCCTTTAGTGTTTTTCCAAGTGCAGCACAGACAGCAGCAAAGCTAAAGTGGAGCCACTCCCTCCCGGGGGTTCCCTCCCCGTGCCCCCCAGCCCTGGGACACCGAGAGCAGCACCCACAGCTCTGTGACCCAGGGCAGGCAGTGATGCAGTGCACAGCCCAGTAATTGCCCATGGTTCTTATGCTGCTGATAATTTCCCAGCTTAGCACAGCCCTGTCAACAGTGTCTGGACACGGGCTTTGTGCACAGCCAGAATGCAGCTGGACGGAAAGCAGGTGAGAGCGAATTAATCGCGGGCAGGATCCCTTACCCAGGCAGAAAGGGCTGCAGAGATCAGGTTACCTTCATTTCATGGCAAAGTGGTGGCCTCACAGCTCCAGCTCATTTATGAAGTTAATTAGGCACCTGGATCTTCTTTCAGAGGAGAAAGAAGGTCTTTATGAGCGGTGGCCCCACGGTCCCCCAGCCCTTCCGAGGAAATTACTGCTTTCTGCAGGGAAACCAGAACCTGGCAGCACTCCTGGACACAGCACCCAGCACCCACAGCACCCAGCACCCACAGCACCCAGCACCCACAGCACCCAGCAGGAGCATCCCGCGCTCATAAAAGGTACTGCCAAGCAAAGTCTGGGCTGCATCCTTGGCTCTGAATTAAATCTGCCCACAAAAAGAGGAACCTAAGAATGCATTCAGCTGGGTTTGTAAAATATTTTGTTTCTAGTGACATTTATAGGTGGCAGAGAGCTAATTTACTACCGGTTTGCTTTCAGCAGTCTCAATAAAAGAGCTGGCTGGGAGCACTTTCAGGAGACTCAGCCCAGAGCTCACAGGCAGCACAGCAGGGCCGGGGAGGAGGGCAGTGCTGCTGGAGATGCTCAGTGCTGCACCATCCCCGTGCTGCTCCTCCAGCTGCCCCGGGGAATGCCTTGTAGCATCTTTGATTCCTGCATCCATTTCCCCACAGTGGCCTTAATGTATTTTCAAATACCGCTTTATTTGAAAGTGAAATTTCCATTAGCCAATATTTGTCTGAGGCAGTTTCTTTGAAGAAAATACAGCCATGCAGCTATCTCCACACTAATTATATGAATTAAGAAAGCAGTGAAAGTGCAGTGAATGTATTTTCTTCCCCGGGCTTTCAGGAAAGCTGTCTTTTAAGCAGCTGGTGATGCTGAAGTCTGAGGTGTTTTTTAGATCTCTCAGAGGGAGCCATACCATTCTAATCTAATTCAGTTTGCGAGAAGCACCCTCAGATGTTCCCAGAGCAAATCACATAAACAGAGCAGCACACTTCAAAAGCAGAATCTTCTAAGAAGTCTCCTGGGAGGCAGCGCTGCAGGGAGCTGCAGGGAGCTGGAGAGGGCTGGAGCCTGCACAGACTGTCCCACTGTCCCACAGTCCCACTGTCCTGCTGTCCCACTGTCCCGCTGTGACCGCCTGCAGGGCACTGACATCCCAGGAGGATGCTGAGGTTATGGCTCAGCTGCAGGCTGAAAGCAGCCACACACTCCATTCCTGCTGAGGAAAGGAGGAGAGGTTTCTGCACGCATTAGTAAAAAGGACACTGCTGAATTGTCTCTCTTCTAATGGATGAGCACATAAAAAATACGTTGATGAATGGCTGCTAGTTCACATGGGGCTAGCTACAAAACTGGAGACTTTATGAGAATATTTGGCCTAATTTTCAAGTTCAGCCTGTGGAAAGTTTCTAGACCAGGAGCCAACAGAAAAGTCAAAGAGCTGAAGGTCTGAGATGTGGTTATGCCAAACTTCTGGGCAAATGGAAAACACACAGGGCAGAAAAGCAGACTGAACCCCCATCCTGGGCTGCCCCAAAGAACACAGAGCAGCAACCCAGATGCACCTCAATGAAAGTTTGTCATTTCCCTCTGCTCTGCCCAAACAAGATCGCTGCTCTTGTGGCCTACAAGCATCCTTTTTCACGTGTCCTAACATAATTACTGAAAGCATATAAACGCTCCTAAAACAAACCCAGGATTATTTAAGTACAACACACAAAAAAACCCCATGAAAATCATACACACCAATAAATACAAGCGGTTGTCTACGTGTGTGTGAACATAGGCAGATTCAAAGCGCACCACCCTCAGCAGCTATGCCTGCAGCACATCTCTGCAGTCTCCTGAGCGTGCTGCTCGTGCCTTTGAAGGAACAGCTGTAAGGACGTCTGCCAGACCCCCAAGTCCCCAAAGCCTATGGAGCTGTCTGACTGCAGGCAGAACGTGGGACTCCCAAGTTAAAGCTGCTTCACTAAAACAAACACAGACACCCAAAAAAGTAAATAAGTCATAAGATACTTGGAATATGATGTCATCTGGAATAAGCCAAGCGACAGACTGGGAATTTCAGGGCCTGTTTTTAAGCGTGAAAACCAGGAGATGTGCAGTTTCTGCTTTGAGCAATAAACGATCCCCCCTCCTGAGCACCGACCCACAGCTGTGCTGTGCCTCACCTGCACTGGGGTCTGCAGAGCACTGGGTCCCTGCTCGGGTGGGCTCACAGCTACAGCAACTCTGCAGGCGGTGGGGACGTCTGTATCTTCAGCAGAAGGCTGCAAGAGGTTCTGCCAGGAGTGGGCAAGGACAGCAGGGGCTCCCGATGCCTGCACCCACCCTGCTGAGCACGGCCCTCAGCACCATCCTGCTCCCCAGTGCCCTGAGCAGAAGCACCAGCTGATACAGACAGCACATCCCCTTGCTAAGTCAGCCAGATACTGCCCGCTGAGAGCACCACTTGCTTACCAAGTTATATACATATATATGTATATACATACACACACATATACAAACAAACAAAAATGATTAAAATGCATTACACACACGTCTATATACACATACATAGAATTACTGTCTGCACTCCCCCAGCACCAAGTTTCTTTACCGTTCACTTCTTGAAGGCATGAATAATGTGGCAGTGACTAATGAGCATCTCGCAGATACTGCACCCCGATGGCCCCCATGACACCCCCTTGGGATCAGGAGCTGCAGGAACACTTTCCTAGCTGGAAACCCAACACATGGGACCTGTCCTGCCATTCAAGACCTTGAGTCCAGACCTGGGGTGTAAAGACAAATTTACTGCAGGGATGGGGTCCTCAGCCCAATGCTGAGGGCAGCACTGCTGGCTGCTGCACCTCAGGCTCCTTTACACCCAACTAGACATGCATTATGTTGCCCTATAGGGCACTGCCCTACAGAGGGCTGCTTGGGCAGCCCTGGGCACCACTGGCAGCCACACTCCAGAAGCTCCTATGCTCACAACCTCTCAGCTGCAGCTTCGCCAAGCGCTGCATAGAAAACAACAGGGTCCTGGCTCACAGCTTGCTGCAGTGAATAAAATAAAAGCTGCAAAGAGTTCCTGGGCACTCACAGCCTGCAAGTGCCCCCCCTGCCATGTTCTCTTTGTGCCTTCTGGGGGGTCCTTTCACAAATAAAAGAAGTTTCTTCCCACTGCCAACTTCACACAGCACCCAGAAACTCAGCTTCTCTCCTCCAGAGCTGCCAACCTTCACACCTGGCTGATATCGCTGCCAGCCACGCAGGAGCACCGCTCCTGAAACCAGGGTTTGTCCTTACACTGCTCTGACTAATGAAGCACGGTGCAGGAAAGGTTCACTTTTCTCCTGCTACTGATGACTCCACAAAAGTTAAAACAAAAATCAACAAAACACCGAACCACTTCATTTCTGCTGCCTTCCAAGCGAGAACGGGCAACAGAGCTGCTGAATAAGGCTGTGTCATGTTTATAGAGTTATTTTTCAGAGTGGAAAAAGTGACTTCAATTCTGCAAGGAACCAGCAGCGTTTAAAGGTCTACTCACTGCTCATGTGTTTCTGCTTATATGCATTACAACTGATAATTGCTGAAGCTGTTTGCGTTTTTAAGAGACTATTTATTCCAACAAATATCACCATTTGCCATTCAGTGATGCTACCCTGATTATTTGCTGCTGGACACAGATTTGGGATCCCCAAGGACCCCAGAGCAGAGCATGGCGATGAGGCGGTGCCAGCTTGGGATGGAGAACATGCACTGAGATATCCAGTGAAAATTCATTCTGGTCCTGTAAATCAAAAGCATATGGGAATAACCTTTCTTCCTCACACTAATTGGGCTATTTTTTTCATGACCACTAGACCTTAGGCCTGCTCCTCATTTCTTTCCATATCCATGGAGGAAAAGAAATAGCCATACTTGGTCAATAAGTAAATAAAATAAAATGCAAACAGAAACATGACGACTAAACCCAAGTTTCCCAAAGCTATGATTCCCTAAAGCAATTCCCCAGGGCAAAGAAGGCACCGGATCACTCAGCCACCCCAATGGGACAGCAACCCCAATGGGACAGCGATCTCAGGGGCCGGCCATCCCGGGGGGGCAGGCAGCATTTCATGCCCAGCCCTGAACCCGCTCCTGCACTGCCATGCACTCAGTGCTCTGACAGAAGCCACAAAGCCCTAAAGGCACCAGGGCCATAACACAGCTTTAACCCCATCACTTCCATCTGTGCGTGGCTGAGCTCCCAGCCTGGGGATGCCTCCCCACGTCCTGCTGGGCAGGTACCTCCTTGGGATTTTAGAAAAACAAAGCTAACCCAGAGTTGTGTGTCTGGTATTTTTGGAGACAGCCACCCACACAACTGACGCTCCGGTCCCACCTCACAGAAAAATGTGCATTTTCGTGCCTGCTCTGCTCAGGTAAATCCTCCTGCCCCACCTCCATGCTTCACCCCACTCTAACCGTGGTGGTTCCTGCTCTTCAGGCTCTGTGGTTTTCCCTGGGCCCCGAAGGGCTCCACGGCTCTGCCCCCACCCTCACCCCCCGGCAGCTGCAGCCCCCATTTCTCACCATACCCCAGCTCCCGGAGTTTGGGGTGAGCTGCGCAGCTCCTGGCCTCCATCCCAAACCAAGGGGCTCCCGCGGGGCTCTCATGATTCCCATCACGCCAAGTGCCCGGCTGCGCCTTGGAAGCCTCGTGCTTGGCTCTGCAGCCAGGCTCACCCCAGCGCTGTGCCAGGAGGGATGCCCAGTGAGGACGAGGCGTGTGAGGACAGCCTGCCCTGCTGCCTGCCTGGCGCCCGCCTGGGATGGCCGGAGCTGTGGTGTCCTCACGAAAGGACAGCCTCACAACCTGCTCTAAAATTATCCCGGGGATTGAATTGCCCTGTCACCACTCAGAGAGCTGTGGAGCCATGTGCTGCCCGCAGAGCTCCAGCGAGGGCACCGGGCAAAGCACGGCACGGCACAGCAGGGCAGGGATGGCATGACATGGTACAGCACACCAAGCACGGCACGGCCCGGCACAACACAGTCCAACAGAGCAAGGCAAAGTCCACTGCTGCCTTCAACCCACGCTCTGCGGATGTCCCCAGAGCCCCTCTCTCTGATGCTCATGGCTGAGGGCAGAGCAGCTCTGCACGACCCTGCCGAAGCTGCCAGGTCCCACGAGTGCTGGCCGGGTCCCCAGGCATGCTGCCATGCAGGCGGCCCAGAAATGGGAGCTTTTGTCTCTGAGAACACTGCTAAATAATACACGGAGGGTTTTGTAACTTCAGAAATTAACTATCCCTAGGAGTGCATTAGAAAACTCTAAGAAGTAACTGTTTGGAAATTTCCATGTCACTTAGAACCATCCCAAAAGTACTGTTGGGCTGCACTTTATTGTATCAGAAGCGGTGGAACATTCTTCACTGGCAGCAAAACATTTAAAAGGGTGGGAGGTGATAAAATAAATGCTCAGAGCTACCATTGGGAAACAGAACTGCAAAGACACAGCCAAGGACTTCAGGAAGGGAGAAGCGTTCCCCTCCCACAGCACAGTGCTGTTTGCTGGGCACACAGTGGCAGGCAGTGAATTCTGGGTGCTGCTCCCCCCCCCAACACACACAGCCCCGCTATGCTTGTGGTGCAAAGCTCTCCTTCTGAAAGGGAAGGCAGAAGCCCCCTGGGCATTGTTGCATGCTCACAGTCATAAGAGCTCAGGCTGATGCCTTTGTGAAGTTGCAGTGCAAAAATCCCGCCTGTCTGGTTACATGGAGAAAATCAGCCGGCCCCACCTCACCTCCAGAACAGTCACGCACAGAAAGAAATTGCCAAGAGAGGAGAAACTGAAACCCTTGCTGCTCCATCCACAGGATCCAGTGAGCTCCAGCCACCCTTGATCTTACAGACTCCAGTACCCAGCAGCAGGAGCAGCATCACCCAGCAGCAGTGCCACACAGCAGCAGCTGCAGACCCATGCACTGAACTCACGATACATGCAAGCAGAGGCCACTGAGCCAGCCTACAGCACCCAGCCCTGCTCAGCTGCAAGCACTCAGAGCACGGCCAGGTTCCTGCAGGCAGATGGGGTCTGCGGGCAGCACAGGGTACAGACAAGGCTGGGAAATAAAGAGAGAAAAAGAAACAGGCAGGCACCAAGCAGGGTGCAGGCTGTCAGCCCAGCGTGCCCAGCAGAAAAACAGCTCCTGTGGTCATCTGCAGGGACTGACCCACAGCCCCACAGGAATGCATCTCCACACCACCAGAGCGAGGTGCTCGTTTGGAGGATTTTAATAACCACACTCTTAAATCACCGTGATCGCGCAATTTACTTTGAAAACTTCCCCCACTGCAGCTGAAGGATCTATCTGTGCTAGAAACACAGGCTTTTCTGGCTTTTGTCCTGCCACGTTTTCTAACGCAGCTTTCTGCAACGCCAGAAGTAAAGAAAAGCAGAGATCATTTCAGAAGAAAGAAGTGCCCGTGCAGGGGGTGGCAGCAGGCAGCCGCTCCGCTCCCTCGTGCCCAGCGACAGCTCCTGGCGGGGAGCAGCCCTGCTGACTCACAGCACAGCTCCCGCCCCGAGCGCTTCTTCCATAAAAATAAACCCAGCCCTAATAAATCAGCGCATTCCCATAGTAAAACCCTGATTGGTGGCTGGGAGGGAAGAGCCTTCGTCCTACAGCTGAACTATTTCCCTCCCGGCTGGTGATGGAGGATCAGGACTGAGGAAGGCAAACCCCTGACACGCAGGCACGGGCTGCTCTGCATGAGATGTGAGGAGCAGGAGCACAGAGCAGGCCTGAGAGCACGGCACTGCTCACCATTGGGGTGGGGAGCTGGGTGCACAAAGCTCACACATCTCCACACCACAGACAGCGCTCACTTATTAAATGTCACATTTTAAGGCCACCTTGCAATGTATCAGGGCTCACTGCAGCAAAACAAAATCGAGAAATCCCCCTGCATTTGTAATTCTTCACCACTGAACCACAGAATTATTCAGGTTAGAAAAAACCTCCGTTCCCTCAGCTGCTTCCCATAGGATGTGTGCTCCAGACCCCTCAGAGCTCCGCTGTACTCCTCTGGACACAATTGACTTCACTGAGATCAGCAGTTATCAGTCATAACTCATGTAAGCAAAAACACACAAGAAGTGAATAAACCACGGTCACCATATGTCACACTGCCCACATGGGCCAGGGGCCTGAAACAGGGCAACCAATGGCACCAAACCCATCCATCAGCAGCAATGGCACCAAACCTGTCTGCTGGAGAGCTGCAAAGCAAAGAGGGAAAAGGCTGTGGTCAGCGATGGCTGCATGCAGCGTCCATCAGTTCCTCTGTTTCAATGCTAACTTTAGACACACAAAAAAAAACCAAAATCAATTCTGTTTTGGAGTAGTTTTTCATTTACTAAGCTGTGCTGTTGCTGCTTTAGGGAAGGAAGCACCAAATCCAGGATTCCTTGCTTGTTCTCTTAAGGAGTTCTTTGTTCAAAAAGAAATCCTTTTTTTCTCTACAGGAGGAAAGCGGGGCTTCCCATCCTCCTCACACCTGGGGCTCTGCAGCTGCTGTGCTGCAAGCACTGACACCACAGCACAGTGAGCTGCCCCCGCCTTGAGAGAAGATGGGGCAGCCCTGACCCACAGCCAAAAACTCAAAGAAAACAGCAAAGAATGCAAGAAAACGACAAACTCCTGAAGAGGAGCTCCACCATGGGTCTCACAGGTCTGGCAGAGGGTTTGGTGTGGAGCTGAAGAAGCACCGAGAGCAAGGCAGCAACACAGCCTGCTGCCACGCACCCTGCGCTCCTGTAACTGCAGCGGAGCGATGGAAACTCTCACAGCTCTAACAGAGAGCAGCAACTGACCTCAGTGCCCAAGGGCATCCGGGAATTACTGCAGAGCCCCAGCCACTGCACTGCTTAAAGGAACAGGGCTAGCTTTGTACAGGTGTTATTTGCACAGCAGGGCAGATAGGACGGCGCTGTGGGACACTGGCACCACTCAGGCTGTTCTGACCCCAACCGTCCCACCCACACCTCCTACTGCTGCCCCCAGCTGCCCAGTGTGGAGTGGGGCTGAGCACCGTGGGCCGGATGGAGCCAGCAAGCAAAGGGAGCAAAACAATCTGGGTCCATTCAGCCACCGCAGCACTGGGGAGGAAACCTAGCAATAACATTTTCATGGGACCACAAATGAGGTTAAAAGCAGACATTTAAAGACAAACGAATGCATCTGAGCAAACTTCAAAACCCAGCAGCGCAGATGAGCACAGAGCTGTCCTACCTGTGGACAGGTACCTCCACATCACGGCGTCCCACGGTGGCCACCAGCAGCACTGAGATCGGGGAACGTGCAGCCTTGGCACAAGGCCTGGCTGTTTGGGGCAGCGGAGGCGGTGGGAAGGAGGTGATGCTGATGGGTGACGGCCAGAGCCCTGCTCTGCACACGTGCACTTACCTTCACCACATGCTGCTGCCCGAGCGCTGCACCCCACGCCAGGCAGGACAGCCACAGCCAGGGGCACCAGCAGCAGCACCAAGCCACTTCTGTGCGGACCCAGGAGAAAATGCTGAACCCAAGTGTTCACCACAGGCTCCTACGGGCCTGGTTGAAGGGCTGGTGAGAAGGGGCTGTGCTGCAGGCTGCGTGGGGACACGGGGCAGGAAGGCCACCCCATACCGACCCACGTGGAAACGGGGAATCAGCCTGGGCTCGAGGGACCGTGGCTGCGGGGCTCAGAGCACATCTTCATGTGTGCAGGAGAGAAGCTTCTGTGGGAAAATGCGCCGGCCCAGCAGGGCCACGGCAGGAAGGAAATTCCCCATGGCAGAGCCGTCCGCGGTGCGAGGCTGTGTCAAATCCAGGGGACTGCACAAATAGCTCAGCCATCCCCCGGGAGTCGTTGCTAAAGTCGCTATTTTTTCCCTTGAACTTTTCAGATGAAGGAAGCAATAGCAGAAGCAATGGCACAGATTTGGCTGGAGATCAACGGTACTGACAACAGTCATAGATTTAAGTCAGAAGAATAGTCCTTTGTGTTTGCTGGAGTTATCTCCAGACGGGTCAAGCAGTTCAAACAGCAATGCAGGGCTCTGCGTGCAGCACACCCTGCAGGCAGGCTGAGCAAACCCACCCTGCTGATCCCCCGCTCAGACCAAGACGTGCAGGACGCGCCCTAAGCAGCCATTAAAAATTAAAGCATTAAATTGCATTCTTCAACAAACTGCTGGGATTCAGAGCAAGAAACAGCCCTGATTAAAGATTAAGGATGGTGAGCCTATAAAACACTAATTACCACCATACTTACAGTGAGTTCGGCCTGTTGGGTTTAATTACTTCTAGTTCGAGATCACTTGAGTTCAGGTTGGATTGAGGCGCGCTGTTGGAGTTGAGGAAGCTGTTTACATTTGAAGAGATGACGGATTCCAGGCTGGAGTTGATGATGCTGTTTCTGTTTTCCTCTGGAAAACACCAAAAAAACCCCAAGAGTTGCCAGACAGAGGCAGCCAGGCTCCTGCCCATCACCCCTGCCCCAGTGTAAATTCAGCAGCATCCTACCAGACCTCCACAGACAGGCACTGAGTTCCCAGGCATGTTTTCTATGTATTATGCCTTAAAGTATGAGAAGTAACAGTTATTCTTTTCTCTTTCTAAAGATGCAACATGAATAACATTTTTAGCAAGAAAATATTGATTTTTCTCAAGATATTAATACTTTACGTTCCCAAGGACTTCCAAAGGACCACATAACCCAAGAAAGAAAGGGATGAGACTACACGCAGGAATTAATTTGTCTGTGGCTGAGATCAGGTACCACAGATCTGAAAGTGTTCAGAGGGGATAACAGTTATGGAAGGAGAAAAGGACAGATCACCCAATTAAAGTTTATCCCAACAAAAAAATGCTTCAGTCTAAACATGACATCAGCCACTAGCTGCCTTTTCTGCCAGGTCTACAGTCACAGTGCAGCACTGCTGATAACACCAGTGAGGAGAACAACCTGCCCTGCTGCCCAGCTCACTGCCCACACCTGGACTCAGCTCTCCTCATTTCCCTTCATCCTGCCCTGCTAAGAGATGTCCCCCTAATTTGTGTAACTTCAGCACCGAGGTGTGAAAACATTATGCATCCCAAAGCAACCTCCACAGCATGGGTTTCCTCCTCATCTCTGTGCTGAATTACCTAAAATCGCATTAATTCATTTTCATAAGATGCTTTTTCCGTATAAGCAGCAATTGTAATTGTAATTGAGAGAGGCAATTATCATCACTGATGGCACAGAAAGCTGCTCTACTGCAGAGAACTGCCACTTCTGTGATGATGTTTCCTGAAAGACAGACAACTGCTGGAAAACACAAGGAGTGCTACTTTAAAGAATTTCTTTGAAAGATTTGTTTATGTCCTGTGCACGCTAATACGATGAAATTGCTACTAAAAAGCACATGGTCACAAAGCACCCCCTATTCTCAAGCCCATCCAACTATACATCCCTTCCAATTACACATCTGCATTAGGACAATTAATACTCACAAAAGGAGAAAGCAGTGTAAGAGAAACTCCTGAGCTACATGGAGAGCTACTCCTGAGCACACAGCAGAGAGGAAACCCTGCGTGCCTGGAAAATAGCTTGGGAGCAGCGCTGCCTCAGGGACGGGGAGGTGGGATGCTGGGTGAGCCCTCTGCCACTGTTCCAAAAGAAAAGGATGACATGACCAAAAGGACGTGGATGCAAAGGGAGGGGGCGGACCAACATCCTGGTCACATCACTGTGCCATCGAGTTCTTGTGGTGCCTGGACAAAGTCAGAGTGCTTACAAGGCAGTGAGAGGCTCAAACCCCATTTAGATCAGGCTATCATCCAGAGATCAGCCAATGCCAAGGATGAGATAATTACATCAACACATGTTACCAGTTCCTGAAACTACATGCCATGAATCTTGGTCTCCAGCAGGCTATCAAGGGAACTCTCCAAACACTGACTGGAAGACAGAGCAGCCAGCAGATGAAATAAGGGAGAAATTAACCTGCCAAAGGGCCCTAAGCCCCAAAAAGGTCAATGCAAAGCACTCCTTGATCTTTGCCCCCAGCAGCACAGCTTTCAGAGCCGTTCTGTGCACTGCACGGCCGGCAGCGCCCTGCAGCCTATTCAGATGCCACATCCAGTTGTTTCCAAACATTTTCTGCCTGAGGCTAAAGTTCGAAAATAAGCTCTGTAAGCCTAACAAATCAGTGTCAATTGTCTGTGTAATCTCAGACACAGCTACCAGCCAACATTGAATTAAAGTCCCTATCAGCCAAGAAACTGGAAGTGTTTCATTTACAGAGAATGGGAGATGAATGGCAGAATTGGAAAGCATCCCTTTATTCTATTTCCTCCTTTTTAAAAGTCTGATACCGCATACAGTTTAAGCAAAGGATTCTTTGCTGAGGCATTTAGCTCAGTCTCACAGCTCAGGGAGCAGAACTGCAAACTCCTGCTGTGTATTTCTGCTCTGTAGCATGCGAGACAGCCCTGTGCAGAGCGAGATGGGAGGGGATGCTGACTCCTTCACCAACGTATCTGGAGCACCAAATAGAGACCAAAATGGAAAGACGATCTTCCACATTTTTAAACAATCATAGCACCTACTCCACAAGAAAATACAGAACATATATAGGGCTTGCTATATCTGTAAAAGTGCCTCACTTCTCCAGCGAGAAATGAGGATCGACTTTGGACACCCCATGGGCTCTGCCTTGTGCCCCTCAGCTGCTGGGGACATGGGGACAGGGCAGCAACTCTATAGCACACCAGTGCATCCTGCACCAAGCCTTGCTGCAGCCTGGGATGCCAGGCAGGCTTTGTGCTCCCCATTGGCACAGCAGTGCAGGGACCAGAGGCCCTGTCCCCTTACAGGATGCGTCTTTCATCAGCACCAGCACAGCTGTGCTCCATGGCAGGGGAATGGTGCCGTGCAGTGACACGGGGCAGGGCTGGGTGAGGGGGCACTTACGCTTCTCGCTGGGCTGTGCGGTGTGGAATAGGGTGAGCGGCCGCTCACTGCACGATGGAGGCTTGGACTCTGTGCTCTTCTTGCGGGACAGCAGCAGCTGTGAGTTTGACGGCGGCGTCTCTGGCACGGTGTTAAATATCTGTTAGGGCCAACAAAGAGGTCTCTTCAGCATCAGCTGCTCAAGCAGAGCAGCTCTCTGCCCTCAGCATCCTGCCATCACACCAAGGAACAGCATCAACGGAGGTCACGCATTCAATAACGTAACATGTGGGGCATCATTTCCTGAACTCCACATTCTCATTCTGTTTGCACTCCTCTTCTCTACTCTTCACCAAACACATAGAGTGCAAAATGTGAAAAACCCCAACAACCCGGCAGGCTGCTCCTGGTGAAGGGCCTGCAGTGCCCTTGCAGGTGGTGGAAGAATGCCCTGGGCAAGAACCCCAGCAGGCACCCAGGTGTGTAAATGTGGCAGTGCACAGCTGGACAAGGGTAGCGCACAGCTGGACCACCAGGACACAGAGGAAGGGCGACACCGAGCTGCCTCCCAACCCCTTAAGGGTGGCACACAGCACCCAAGCTAAATGTGACCACTCTCAACAGAGGAAAGTCAAGAGCTAGCTGCCTGTCCAAAAGGACCAGTGCTTATTTTGAAGCTCCAAAGAGGGAGGAGTCAGAGCCATATAACAAACAGTTCCTGCTAGAGGTGGCCTTGCAGCATCACACCCCTAGAAGCCCTGCCAGCCTGCCCAGCAGCACAGGGAGCTCTGCTCTCCTTCATTTCAATGCTTCTTCAGTTTGTTTCACTTTTCAGTTTGAGAAAAATAACTGAGACATGCTCCTCACCGAGCAAACCTGTGTTATAACTCTCCCATCCCAGAGTCTAATTAACAGAGAGAGCGAGACAGTTTAATCATCAGAGTGGGAGAGGAGCAGCCAGGCTCCATAAATTACACATACAGCCCCCATGCTCAATGTGCAGCTGGAGGCTCCTGGAGCAACTCGCACCCCCGGTGAAACGCAGCCAAACCTATGAGATGCTCTGCAAGGAGCTGCCCTCCAGCCTCAGCTGGAAGCTCCAAGGCCAAGGGCATCGCTGCTACAAAGCTTTGCTAATTGCAGAAAACAAAGATGAGGTGCTGAGGGCTTTGACCTCAGCGTTAACTCTGACAGAGGCAGTGCTGGGGTCTGGGTAACACCCTGCAGAACCAGCCCTGTTGGTGGGCAGCACTGAGCCACTCGCAGGTCAGCTGCCCCCTCCTTGGTCTGAAGGGAGCACCAGCAGCACTGTACATCGATCTCATCATTTCCCAACACTTCATACAACACAAATTGCCTTTTCCAGTGCATTATTAAAGGAGCAGCTTTGGAAAATAAAAATGGATGGACACCTGCAATTTTCCAGTACAACACAGCATCCCTGGTTTCTTGCAGAGGATTCACTCTCAGTTTGCTTGTCATGGCAGAAAAACCATCTTATCCCTTTAAAAACACGTAACCCACATGTATCCTGCAGCAGGTTATGCTGTGTGTTGCTCTTACAAACATACGCTGCACATCTGCCCCAGCTCCAGGGCTCCCATCCACCCCACTGCAGCTCTGGGCACACACACAGCACAGCGCTCTGTGCCTCACTGTGATAACAGCAATTTTAATGGGAGAGGCATCCCACTTACCTGAGGGAAATATAATGTAATACCAGACAGTTGCTGATTGCCAGGAACCATTCAAATCAATTACATTTTCCCTGAGAATGCACTTAATCATAAACAGTGGCTGTGAGTCACCAGTGTAAAACAATATAAAGCAGCAGCAGCGCAGCACAGAGGGCTCACATATTGTTAATCACCTACAGCAGCTCCTGCAGGGAAACTTCAATGAGTTCCAATCAATTCAAATTAAGGAATACACTGAAACTAAACAGTCCTAAAGAGGGAGTGAACCAGCACCGGGACTGACTTTAAAGGAGATTTTCCTCCCAGTCGCTGCCTCCTGCTACCTCCCTCTTTCTTGGAGAATCTAGGAGAAATGGGGACGTGGCTCCAACAGCATCCTGCATGCAGCATCACTGTGCCACACGGTACCCGTGCCTGTGTGCAGGCAGTGCAGGCAGCACGGGCAGCGCAGTGCAGACAGTGCAAGCATCACCTCTCCATCCTGCACCATCAGTACCCACTGCACGAGAGCAGCCAGGCAGCACAGACAGCACGCAGCACAAACGCCCACCCGCAGTCGATGTGTGACGGCAGCACACAGCCCAGTCACAGCTTTCCCTTCTGCTGGTGCCATAAATTACTCCAAAGGAAGGGTAGCCATGGAAGCACTCGGGAGCCCTGCGGCACCAGGTGTCACTTTGCTGGTGAGCAGCACTGCAGCCCACACAGACGATCACTGCAGAAATCCGTCATCGATCCCCCCAGGTGCCATCTGATGGAGGAGGCTCAGCTCAAACTGAACAAGAACCAGCCTGAGGCCCCGCTTCTGCAAGGATCTGTGAGGGGAAGGCAGCCATGGGGCTCAGCGAGGAAAGAGACAGCGAAGTGCACCCACAGCAGTGACACGATGCTTGAATGGTTTCCTGGTGCCACTGCTGGGACACCGCAGATGGATAGACAGATGGATGGACAGACAGACAGGCAGATGGCCACCAACAGCCTCATGCTCATGCCTACTGCTCAGCACAGGGCTGGGGCTCAGCCACAGGCTTGCAGCCGCTGCTCGCACTCCCCCCTGCAGCAGCCCACAATTAAGCAATCACTGTAACTACACCCCACAAAGATAAGAGAAAATAGCTCCTCCATGCTAAATAAATACCACGGTGTTTATCTGCCTGTGGAGGAAATTTCTCCAACAACATGCAAACCATCCCATCCATCCCTGCTGGACGTGCACTCGCTGCCCCTCGGCAGCACCAGGCAGATGAGTCCCAGGGCTGATACCTGCACCACATGCACGTGGGACTCAGCCTTGCAGCTTACACACGCAACTGAGGGACTAACAGGAGAGAGCCCCGAGTAGCAGACAGCCCCGAGCATCACATCTTCCCTGGCCCGGGCTGCTTGCATATCACAGGCACCCAGCAGCACTGCATGGGAAGTTCAGCAACACACCACCTCTGGTCAGTGGCCCTGGAGGATGCTGTGTCTCACCGCCACTCCATGCATGCACAAGCACTCTGTGAGCAATGCTCACAGTTCAGTGTTTTAGTGTTGCCATTTGCAGAATTACATGGACTCCCACGGGCATTCATTTGAGAGCCTTCTCCCGTTATCACCTCCAAGGTGACCAGAACCCCAGGGGTCAGTGAACGCCCTAAGGGGAGGGCCAGGAGTCCTCCAGCTGCAGCAGAGCTACTGCAGTGCTGCACCAGCAGAGCCAGCAACAGGTGGGAGCATCCCTGCAACAGACACAACTGTGCCTTGTCACAGCGGATCAGCGCTGCAGAGGAAGTCAGTGCTTGGATAAACACAGATGTAGTCAGAAAAGCAGCAACCGAGTCGGGCCTTTTGTGGCTGCTGGCCATGGACAGCAAGGAGGGCCCTGGGGAAGCGGGCTGCAGCTTGCAAAGTGACAAATCTGGTGTAGGAAATAAACTGTACTGATAGAAACAAGTAAAGTCTTTACCTTCTCATGGTTTTCTATTAAAATTTCAATCACAATATTCTGAAACTTGATGTCCATAATGGCAGCGACTGTTTCCTCTTGGGGTCGAAGCAGCGTTGGCCCAAACACCACACCCAGATTAGCAACAGTCATCAGGTTCTGCTTGTGGTTATCTGCAACTCTGCAAAAGAAAACCAACAGAAGTAGGTGATGGGAACAATCAGGATGGACTCCCATCCTTGCCTGGCACCGGGCTTACAAGTCTGTTTGCGTTCCTGACACTTCTGGGGAGCCCCCTGAAGCTTCAGCCATGTGGAAAAGTACAGCCTTAACTGTTGTGTTATGGCAGGCATTGCAGCTCAGGATTTGGCTAATCCCATAAAACCCCAATGCTTCCCCGGCCACCGAGGCTCATGTTGCAAACCACTCCCAGGAAAACATCTTGAATCATTAATGCTTGAAACCCTTCTAAAAACAAATTGTTGGACCTCTGACACATGCAGCTCTCCAGCTGAACAAGTGACCTCATATGTTCCAAAATCCAATCCTTTCTCACCCATTTTTTTTGCCTTCACGGGTCAGCCCCATCGAGTTGGCTGCAGGGGGCCGGGCGAGGAAACCTCCCAGCCAGGGAGACATGGACACTGGAGCCTTGCTCCCAGACAGGCCATGTGGTGATACGTCATGGAGTGACATGCAAGTCACAAGGAGGTGACAAGGAGGATGTGCAGCAGGAGCCCACAGCCCCATCACCACAAGTCTGTGGTTTTTTCCTGCCCTCTTCAACCAGGAAGCGCAGTGACTTCAGATGGTGTCAGCACAGATCCGTATCCTATGTTTTTAGAGCAGTGCCTTTCCCCCGCCATCTCTCTCCCTGGAGAAATACACTAGGCTAGCACATGGGAGCACAGGACTCAGACACTGCTGCAAGTTACTGCCATGAGTTTTATTGCTCATCACAGAACTAAGATTGCAGCGCTCACCGTGCATGCAGACGCAGCTCATTTCAGCACAGTGTAAACTCAAAATAAAATAAGCTTTCTATCCTTCTCCATCCAAACCTCATTTGAGTCAGAAAAGAACTCTTCACTCCTCATCCTACACAGGGCTTCCTGGGTGACAGCAGTGGCAGCAGCAGACCCAGGGATGGTTGGAGCTCCTGCCCCACGCAGTCTTGTCCCCACACTCAGTGCAGGCAGGAGCCTGGTCTGCTGCATGTTCCAGCCCTGCAGAGCACACACCAGCACACTGAGAATGCCAGGGCTTGTGTTCCAACCCAAAGGTGCAGAAATCCCTTTTACCTCCCCGGTGCTGGGAAGCCCTGGATGTTTCCTCGTGGTGTCTGAGAAGCCCCCCCTGCCTGCAGACCGTGGCCCCATGGCCACGCACCCAAATCCCTTTCCTCCTCCCACACCTCCCTAACAGACATTTAAAACGCCACTGGAATCTTCACCTTGCAGCACAATCTGTATTTCAAATGCACACTCCTGTGCTCCCACTTGGGTTTCAGAAGACTGAAACTGAAATAGTTGTGAATAGCACTAATAAAATAATAATTGTAACGATCTTCTGTGGTTACTAAAACAATGTTCATTTATAAAAAAAAACAAATTGATCTAAGTCTTACAAAATTAGGTCCCTTCATTTCTCATTACCATTATCATGCAATACATCACTCTAATAAATTGCCCTGTCATTGACTTATTACCGCCAGGCAGCCGTACCCAGTCCCGTTAATTATTACAGACTGCAGCATTAATGGGTTCCCAACGAGGACAGGGCCGTGCTGCACACACAGCCCCGCTCTGCTGTGCCCTGGTGCTTTGGCTCTGCAAAGGGCCAACATTTTGTAACCATACAGCCCTCGGGTTCTGCTGGAACAAACAGGGTGGCACAGCACCGCTGCACCGCGGGTACTTTTCCACCAGCAGCCGTTATAATGGTTACTAAAGCTATGCTACAAAACATGATTCACCTTTCACATCCTTCACATTCCACATCCATTATCCACAAGATGATTTACTATAAATTATACCTCTTCATCTGCCTTTGTACCAGCAAATAATGCCCTGGTTTCTAAAGATGGGGTGTTCTCAACCAAAGTGTCCCTAATGCCAGTGCTTTTCACAGATGCTTTCTGCAGACATCGCTCGTTCCACACCAGAGCTGCCCTCCAGGAGGTTTACAAGTATTTGCTGCATTTTCCCTTTAACCTGCTGTTTCTTCCTGGCCCTCGGCGCACTCTGAAATCAACTGCACTGGCAGTAATTTAGCTGGGTCCCTCCTCAGGGCTCTCTCCCACCCACGCTTTGCAGTCTCCTGCAGCACAGATGGGAGATGGGAACCCAGCACAACTCCCTGGGTAGCAGTGGCTGCTCACAGCTGGGCTCCAGACTGGTTATGGGCTGTCCCTCCCAGCTCCCACTGCCCTGCACCCAGTGCAGCATCACAGGCACTGATGTAAGCACTGCCACTGCTGCAGCCCTGCAGCACCGCTGCCCTGAGGCCATGCAGCCACTCAGCTCTGCATTCACTCTCAGAAAAACAAAGGAGAAGGGGAGCAGAGCAAATCCATGTTGTATGCTAAATTAGATTATGCCTGGGTTGCTTGGATACTGTATAATCACCGGCATGACCAAACATAATTTAATACAGAGTAATTGGTAGTCAGGCTTCAGTGCAGGGGAAGCATACAGGAACGGTAAATATTTCTTTTTTGCACAGGCTTGAAATCAGCATCAGGTAACAAACGCGCTGCGTCGAGGCATGGCGAGCTGTGGGAAATGCTGTCCCAGCACTCCTTTATTTTACAGATGTTAACAAACCCAGTTTGTCCAGCCTGGTCCACAGCTCCTACTCACTTGTATGGAAACCCAATTATGGACCCATTTCACTGCCCACTGACCCACGGAGAAGCCTGTGGTGTGAGAAGCCCCAGGAGCCCTGCACAGCAGCTAGCCCACACCACAGTAGTGCCCAGCGTCCCAAAAAACAATACAGCCAGCCTAACGAGCCCTATAGGATAGAAAACAGCACTGTTACACCACACTGCTACACACTGGTCAAACCACATTTCACGTCTATCACCACCAGCAAAGCTTCCAGTTAACATGAAAACCTGATCGGGGGTGAGCAGCCCTACCACTGCTCAGGCTGCTATGGCAGTTTGCTGCGTACTGAACATGGGGATGAATTACAGACAAGGAGCACAGACAGCACAGACAGTTGGGTGGCAGAGGCACTGCTGCACCCAGCAGCACGGGGGGTGGTGGGTGGGCTCTGGGGGGTTTCTGAGGGCAGCCAGGGCCCCCTCGACTCCCCCAGTCCCATCCCTGCAATTTGGGTCACACACACCCCCGGACAGAGAGCGGGCAGCTGCCTGAGCACACAATTGGAGGTATTTATGGGATAAAACCTAATGAGTTCTGGGAAATGTTCCTGGGTGCATTCAAGTCATCCCTGCACATTATGGAGCTTAATTGGGCTGCGGCTGATGAGCGTGTAGGTGGGAGCGGGACGAGTGTTCAGCCCAGCTCTGCAGGGGGGCAGCAGGATGGGGCAGGGGAGGGGGCCGGGAGGGGGCACAGAGAGGCAGTGCTGCTGGGAGAAGGGCACAGAGGGCACTCAGGACTGGGGAGTGCTGTGCAGAGCTGCAGAGGGACGCCCAGCACGCAGCCCAGGAGCTCTGCCTGAGGGGACGCAGTGGCAGCTTTGGGGCAGCATGCTGGACTGCTGTACCATAGCACGAGGCGCCTGGAGCTGGGAGGGGATCGTCAGTGAGGTCATCAGTGGGAACATCAGTGTGATCCAAAATCGGGAGGCCCTAATGTGGAGTTTTGTCAAAAGCAAACATATGTCAGGAAAGAAACAGCTCAAGTTTGAAGGCAGCACCGAGGACAACGATCACGGATGGATCTCCGAGTTACTCCAAGGAGATTTTTTTTGCACTCAGCAGCAGCTCTTGAACAGCACGTGCACAAGGCTAGAGCAGGGCATGGATGGGCTGCAGTGTAGCTGGGGCAGCTCCAGCTTCCCAACCAGAGAGCAGACACAGAAAGGACACACCTGCACACCGCACAGCCCTCGCTTACCCCATTGTGCTGATTAAGGCCTGGATACGGCCTCTCTGGGCCAAAAAGGCTCAATGAGCTGCTGGGATGGGATGCAACCAGCAGGTCTGGAAGGAGGATGCACTGCCAGGGAAGCACAAAGCCTCCAGCACAGACAAAGAGAAACGTTCTAAAAACAGTTGACAAAGTGCTCGGCTGCAACACCGAGAAGCACAGCGGTGCCCAGCCAGCAGCCTCACGGCTCTCAGGTTTCCCTGCTCTGCGCTGCTCGCTGGGAGCCGTCCTGCTGCAACAAGGCTCCCTTCTTCTCGCGGGTGAATCTGGCCACAGCTGGAAGCTTGGGTTCGCTCCCAGGGCAATAAAAGTGCTGGTATCACGTTGAACAGATGCACAGGCCAAATGCTAACTTTGGTATTGGTAAAGCTCATCAGAGTGAATACCATGCACGCTGCGACTTGCAAGTAAAGCACGCGTGGTGCTGCAGCACAGGCTTTGCAAAGCAAGCCTTTACTTCTACATGCAGCACCTCTGACTTTGAGCAAGCTGAGCTGGATGCCAGATCTCAGGGGAATGCACTGCAGGAGCAGGGGCACAAGGGGGACACTGCAGCACACACTTGTGGGAGGAGGGATGGCACCGAGTGCAGCTCCCATAGCGCACGGCCCGACCCCAACCTTCTGCTCTTTCCCTAATTCTGTGTGTGAGCACAGCGCTCATTTAGAACTTCAGCCCATTATGCTTAATTACATCTTTCCTCTAATTACAGTAACAACAGTCACTTCTCCCATTAGGGACAGCCCTGCAGTGCAGTTTTGGCTGTGCCTGTGCAGCAGTGCTGGTGTCCCCATGCCCCCATGCCCTGGCACTGCCACCTCCGTGGTACACGGGCTGGTGTTTGGAGAAGAGCAGAAATCACCAGCACTTTCACACCGCAACAAGAATCAGCACAGCCTGCTGTGATAAAGCGCCAAGAGAGAATGGATAGGCTTAAAAAAAAATAAAAACAACCCTGCTCACTCTTGATTCAACCTGTTTCTATACACGGTTTCAGTTTCACTGTGATAACCAATTACAAAGAATCCAGATAACTACATGCCACCCCCAATGCCTACACCACAGAATCCTCCCGGAGGTGACAATGCCTGGTGTCAAGGCGTCAACACCCCCAGCCACGTGCTGCCAGCCCCACCGGCACAAGCCCTGTTCCAATGTAACCCACCCAGAATCAGATCCAGAGAGAGAGGACTCCACGTGCTCTGGGGACACCAGACCCAACCTGCTAAGAGATGCTGCAGCCTCCAACGTGTGCTCCTCGGAGCTTAGAGCAGAGGTCCTTCAGAATGCATGGAACCTGCTGGGCCAAGCAACATGGGAAGAAAGCCACTAGCAAATGCAAACTGCTAATCTCTTGGCAATCTAGTCTTAGGAGGTGAAGAGTTCATCTGCAGAAGTAGAACAAAACCCTTTGCTCACTTACATGTTACGGGAAGCCAAGTACAAGAAACACAGAGAACACCTACGGGATTATTAATTTTTTTCATTCTGCAGAATTTCCCATTAACAACGAAACCAGCGAGGGGCCAACAGAGAGGGAGAAGCAGCTCACACCAGGCACCGCAGCCACCTCTCCAGGTGCAGGAAGGCTCTGGCAGTGGGGAGGATCTCCCTCACCCTGAGCATTGGGCAGAGAACACCCCAGCAGGCAGGGGATGCGTTCCCAGCACAAGGCAGCTCGGTGCCCACCTGGCACAGCATCCCACCCCAGTGTCGGCAGGGCCTGGCCATCATCACATTACCTGGGAACCAGGGGACGGTTTTATAGCAACAGCAGAAAAATGGGCTCTGGCCATTTGAAGACAGATGCAAGATCTTAGGAGACAACGCCTGCAATTGCTGGAGAGGCTCACACATCCGCTGACCTTGCTTAAGTGCTTCCTCTTCCTCTGCATGACCCAAGCACACAAATGATTTCCGCAGGGGGCAGGGAAAGCACAGAGGGACACTCCTCTGTGCTTGCAAAGCCCCGTTGTGCTGCACAGCCTGCATCTGCTTGTTTCTGAGAGCAATGCACCCTTTCCCTGTTGCCAGCTTTGCCCAGGACAAACCCATTCCCATGCTGGCATGTGGATGAGTGCCATGCATGGCGAGCCCTGCCCCCCCAGCCCCACGGCCTCATGCTGCTCAGGTTCGGCTCGCTCCAGGGCTGACCTTAGTGGGAGTCGAGCAGCAAAGGAAGGCAGACCTCAGCCTTTGGCTCTGCAGACACATTCCATTCGAGATCTGCAGCTCATGCTTGCCGCATTTCCACGGCTCGTCTGCTGCCTTCAGTGCCCACACCACACCTCGGCCAGCACCCCGCAATCCTGGACTTTCCACCCCCCAGATCTATCTTGTTTAGCAAACTAGATCTCTAACAAACCACATTAAAGCTAATTGTATCTCCAGGAGCCTAACACAAAAATGAAGAGAACAGGGGAAACCAAGCCATTACGGTAAAAACATGCAGATTTCATTAATGCTTCAGATGCGTGTGAGCCCGGCGGAGCCCAGCGCCAGCAGAGCCCCGCCAGAGGCGCTGCGAGGGGAGCAGGGCCCTCCGCAGCCTTTGTCTTTCCATGCAGCTACAGGTGGTTCCAGTTAGCCGCTGTAATTAGATTAGCCTGCAGCACGGTCGCACTACGATTTCAGACTAATCTGCTGAGCCATCTCCCCACCACCGCCTGTCTCCAGCACTACAAACCCCAGAGCTGCACAGCCCTGCACTGCTGGGGGCACGGCGCTGCACACGGGCGGCTCCTGCAGCCTGCCAGCCCCAGTCCTGCCCTTTGCAGGCAGCTCGAGCGCTGCTGGGTTGGGTTGGGATTTCCCCCCCCCCACTCAGGAGCAAAACATAAGCAGACAACTGGCTATACTTGCTCATAATGTCAAAGCACTACAGCAAAAGGGATTCTTATTGATCTTTGTGGGCTCAGCTCCAGTTAGGAAGAAGACGATTTGAAATAGTTAACACGGCTTAAAGCTGTGTTTTTAAAGCCAGGGCAGAGGAACACAACCCGTTACCCCGCAGCACAAAGGAAGCAGAGGAGCACAGCTCCACACACAGGACTCCACTGGCTGTGGCCCCAGCCCAGCCCAGCAGGGACACCTGAGCCCTGCTGGGCCCCACATCCCCAGCACAGAGGCTCCGCAGCCCCCTGGCACCCAGCGTCTGCCCCCCTCCGAATGAAAAGACTTTTTTCTGACATTCAGATGGAATTTCCCACGTTTCAGCCCGTGCCCGCTGCTTTGGCTCCTGTACCACTTTCATCAGCTCCTGGCACTCTTGCCAACTATTTTTTTTTTTTGCTGCTACTTTTTTTTTTTTTTTTTAATAATCATGATCAGTCTAAAGTCTAAATTTTCTTCCTTCCTTTCTCTGTGCACTGTTTCACTCCTACAGCACTGGCACAGCTGCCCAGGGAGTGGTGGAGTCACCACCCCGAGAGGTGTCCAAGAACCATGGAGATGTGGCACTTGGGGACACGGTCAGTGGGCACGGTGGGCCGGGTTGGGATTGGGCATGGGGATCTGAGAGCTTTTTTCCGAGCTGTGATTCTATTGTAGGGTACACACAGGCAGTGCATGAACCCAGCTCACCCCAGCATGAAAATGGCAGAAAAACAGAAGCGGGAAGGTAGCAAGAAAGCGTGCGAGGTCCATCCCTATTGCACAGGCCAGACACAGACCTTCCACCTTCCTTCCATCAAACGCTGCCCTCTGCCACTCCAGTGAGCACCCAGGTCCCGTGGATCAGCGCATCGCCCCACGCGCACAGCGCTGCCCATGCAGAAGCCGAGTGCTGGCGGAGTGCGGGCGCCATTCCCAAAGCGAGGAAGAGGGAGAGCGGCGAGGGAGGAACGCTGCTTACACTTTCCATGCAAGGTCAAGAGATCTCGCTCGCTGTTTTCTTTTGGCAGCCAAATCAGGCCAAGAACATACAAGAGAAGCGTATCTTAAAGGCCTCAGAGGCTAGTGGAAATTTCCAGAACGTCCTGGACAAGAATGACTTACTGGAAGTAATACATAAATCAAGCAAATGAATAGTTACCAGACAGCAACATAAACAGCTGCCACGGGGATGAAATCAGACCTGCCGTGCCAAGAGGCGTCAGCCGCATCGCTGCTGCACCTTCGGGGGAAGACGGGGAAAACAACCGGAGGAAAAGCGCAGGAAGCGGCCGCCCCGGTGCTGCGCCGTGCATCCATGCTGCCAGGCACTGAGCACCACGGAGAGGCCAGCACGGCCAGCTCAGCTCTGAGCCGCCACGCCAAGCACCAGGCTGCACTTCTGGGCACAAGAGCCCAGCAGGTTTTTTCTCGCCCTCCTTTGCCAACAGCCCTCGGTTGGGCAGAGCCCCATCCTGCCGTTACTGCTGGATGTGCCATGGGAACCATCGCTGCTGACACGTGGGAAATGCTTTGGGCGGGAGATGGCAATCAGTGCCACGGCGGTAGAACACGTAAACTAGAAAACACCACCGCAGCAAAAACAGAGGGAACTAGTCGCTGCTGGCCAGGCCACAGCTGCGAATGATTAAAGATAATTAATTTTGCTAAACACACGTACACACATTTCTGCTGCAACCCCAATAATTGCTTTGACCTTTTGCAAGGAGAGGTGTGCATGCCCCAAGCAGATGCAGCTCTGCCCCACGGGCCGGACACCAGCAGCCATGCAATGCAGTGGGCGGCAGCCCAAGGTGGGCATAGCACAGGAT
This sequence comes from Phasianus colchicus, assembly GCF_987193195.1. Lineage (NCBI taxonomy): Eukaryota > Metazoa > Chordata > Aves > Galliformes > Phasianidae > Phasianus > Phasianus colchicus. The sequence continues at coordinate 17,834,834 of NC_143450.1, read as the reverse complement.
TGTCACCAGCCCAGCCCACTGCAGCAAGCATCAGCCCAGCTGTCAAGAAATGCAAAAAAAAAAATGCTCTAAAACCTCCTGCTTTGCACCTACATTAAAGGAGAGCGGAATGATGGGGATGACATTGTAACTCTGCTAACACAACCAGTCATTTTCTCAATCAGCTCCAGCACGGCTGCTCCTGAGCTCATAGCAGCCTGTGCTGTGCTAACTCAGCTGACAGGCCAGGGAACAACAGGTTTCACCAGAGCTGGTGCATGCTGTCAGTAAAACAGCATTTGGAAGTGATGCACAGACATTCCTGGAGCATCCTTAGAAGTCTCCTGGGCACAAGGTTGGGTTTTTCAGCACTGATCCTCCTGAGAAAACACCAGTACAAACTGGTCTTGATTTTTCAGGAACAATAACTCAGCTGGATTTATCACCAAGTGCGATCAGGGCAGTGTGAGCACGTCCCAAAAAAGAAAATTAGAGGTTTCACCTATTAATGGGTCAAAGATTAACATAATAATGGCAAGTTTCCCTGGAAATGGTGTCTGCAGAACAGAGGAGGACATTGGCAGCACTGGGCACTGGTGAAGGAGCACTGACAGTCCCAGCTCACGCTGTGTTTCAGGGATGCAGCCCCAACACTGCCCACAGGCAGCACAAAGAGGTGTGAAAGTGAGAAGGGCCCACCTCCACCACTTCACCAGCTTATCCTGGCTCAGGTTCCACTTTTATGATAATTGCCATTTGCATGTGCTGTGTGAGCAGGGCTCTTACTGCTACCAGCAGTGCCAAACGAGCGGCCCAGTTTCCCTTTTCAGTAAGCAACAGCAAAACATGCAAACAAAACACGGGACAGACCTCTGTGTGACTGACACCGAGTTCTCTTGTTAGTGTAAGAGATCTCCACATCAGTACTGTGAGAAATATTTGTTAGCTCATCTGATAAAAATGCAAATCTTGATTATTCATATGTTACTTAAAAAAAAAAAGAGGAAGAAGATGAGGCAATCCCCCCCAAGAGCTGCAGCCGGGGCAGCGGGGCCCTGCCTGGCCTGCTGTGACACCACTGCTGGCTGCCCCATGCATCAGGCCCACCCAGGGCACCCAAACCCCCATGCAGGACACCCGCCCTTCTGCTCTCTGCCTCCCTGCAACCATTTGCTGCAGATGCAAAACTTCACCCACAGCTCAGACCGCCTGCAAGCCCCCCCCCAGCTGTGTGCTCTGCCAGCTCACCTACAGGGACCCCAAACCCAGTGGGATGCCATGGGGCAGGAGGAGCAGGGGCAGGACTGGGGCCGGTGCCAGCCCTCCCTATACACAGCCCTGTACCCCTGGAGCAGCACCTGGCTGTGGAGTCTGGGCTGCTGTGCCCACAGGGACATCCCACTGCCACCCCACACAACGCCCTTCCTCCATCACACACACACCAGGAGCACCCCGAGCATGGTGAGGGTGGTCAGCCCCAGCACTGCTGGAACACAACAGGCTCTGATCCCCACAGCTTCCTGCCTTTCTCCGAGATCACTTTTTTCCCATTGAACACTATAAACTGTTTCTCCTCCTAATATAGCAAGCACCACTACCACTCATTGTTTGTGTTTTGTTTTAGTTCCTTCCTCATTAAAACAGCTTGAAGCCCATTGTATTACCTGCCTCCCCGACTCCACATCTCACACTCAAATAGCACCAGGTTTTCCTTTAAATGAAAAGCACTTCAGCAGCTATGCGACTCCTTGCACATACTTGGCCGATGGGAGTACCTGGAACTGCCTTTCCCTTGGCTGCAGCCCGTGAATGCAGAAGGTTTTGAAACCGAGATCTAAACAAGCCCTTTAGTTTTTAACAGCCTTGCTGGGGAGAGTCCATGGAGCAGATACAAACACATGTCATCAGAAAGCATCTGGAGTCGTTTTTAAGCACATTTCAAGTATTGTTTATTATTTTTTCTCTGAAATAGATAACTTTGGGCTTTCCCAGATTTTCTTTTGAAAGGCTCTGCTGAGTAACAGCCCCAGCTCTGTGGGTTCTGCCCAGTCCCTCTGCGCACCCAGCGACCCAGCAGCCTTCGGGCTGGCACAAACACCTTGTGATGCTTTCACTTCCTAAGCACTAATCAAAGGTTTCCACAGCAACCGGCAGGAGCAGGAAGATGGGAAATTACAGGTCAGTTCTATCACCGAAGGCAAAAATACTATCCAGTTCCTTTGCCCTTGAAAAGTTTCAAGGTAACCTAGAAGTATTAATGAATTAAGTTGCTCCAAGGCAGAAAATACGCCCCAGAATAGTCTCCTACTGTTGCGAAGAAATATCTGTCAGTCCTTCAATCCCAGGCTCGGTCTGAACCCCCACAAAGATCTTAACCTGGCTCTGCCTGCAGCCAACGCAGCGCACTGCCACACACTGCAGGACGGCACTGGGCTGCCCACCTCCTGCTCTCCCTCTCACTCACACACAGGTTTCCACTTGGTCGTCAGCCAGATGTGACTCAACACCACATACACAAGGAAACTTTTTTTTTATCACTGTTAACTTTCAAAGGAAGTGGAAAATGGAGAGAAAAACATATCAGTCATATACGTACTTTGCCAAGTGGTTCATGAGCAAGTGCAGCATCTGCCTGTTTTTCTCCGGGAGCCGATGAACAAGGCTGTGGATCTCTGACACCCTGGATTCCTGATTCTCCAGTTCTGCATTGGAAATAAAAGATGATTCATCTCTGCATCAGGGGTTTATTATAGAAAAGGGCACGCGGGCCCAAACAGTAACCCAGACAGACATCCCAGGGACCCAAGGCTCCCAGTCCCTACCTCCAACCTACATCAGGACACGGCAGGTATTCTCCACAGCAGTTTTTCTCTTTACCAACTCCAATCAGTTGTTTGAAAAAGTAAGAAACCAATGGGCTGAACAACAGGCTGAGAGCAGATACCAGCCATATGAAAAGCCAGTTGTGATCAGGAAACAGGCTGGCCGTAACCAGAGCGTTCCTCTGACTTCAACAACGGGAAGCAGCAGCACAATCCCATCCAACGTGCTTCTAAGCACCGTGTGTGCTCGGCACAGCACCTGGGAAGGTGTCAGCCTGCGGTCTCAGGGTTGCAGATGTGTCCCAGAGCCTGAGCAGGAGCCATCCGAGCTGCGCCTGCCTCCATCCCTTCCCAGGTCACTGCCGATGTGACCGCTGGTGTGAGCCCTCCCCACCCACCGCCCCGCAGCACACAGCTCTGACAGCCGCCTGCTCCCATATAAAGCATGCTCCAGGGCAGACAAAGGAAAGGAGCTCAGACGCTGGAACCGCAACTGATAAAATCAGAACAGCGTAGGTGTTGTTTGAACAACAGCCTCGCTCACTTTAGAGGTTGATGGTCAGAAGAAGAAATACCTGCACCACCAGCTGCTGCCATCAGACAGCCCTGACCACGTGCTTTCTGTTTATCCAGAGTCCCACACGACACCCTGCCCCTTGTATCTCAATTCTTGCTCTGCTCTCCAAGATTTAAGAACAAGGGATCAGTGGGAGAGCAGCAGGGCAGAGGTTATGCTCAGCTGCTTGCAAGCCCTGTTCCTTTTCTGGCCCCATGCTGTAAACATCAACAAACTCACTTGCTGCTTTGATGAAGCTCCTTTGAAACTGGTACATCATGAGCGGCCCTGGAAGCATTCTGGAAGATAAAAAGGTATCACACACAGCACACAGTGAGTAACACCATCCTCAGAACTGTAGAAATAAAGCTCTGCAATCACCATAAATTCAGCTCTGTTTTTTGAGAGCAGAATGAAGCAGGAACAACTCTAATTGATTCCTCTCATCAGAGGATGCAAGATTTATTGAAGTACCTTCAGTTTATTCTTCCTCTCTTTTTTTGTACCATACTCAATTCATTTTTAATTTTGACATTCCTTCAGTACCACAGTAAAACAAAACTTTTGTACATCAGTGAGTCAGTGAATTCTGAGTAAGCTTAAAAATAAATTAAAAAGAGAAACAAGCTCAGTCATAAAACTTTAACAGTCACTGTTCCCATTACACTTCCCATTCTCCCTTCCACTTCCACATCCCTTCAGTGGGACGTCTTGGTGCTGCTGACATTCCTTGTTGCCTTGCAAACAGTTCAAGCTCTGGAACAAAGGTTGCCAATCATACAAAATTATGCAGTGTTTTGTGATTTTCTAGGCCGAGATCCACCGAGCTAATTATACTCATCACTCTAATTGGATTTAGCTTCTCTCTTGCTCTCCATGTCTCAAAAAAAAAAAAAAACCACCCAACAGACAGGACAACACAAAGCAAAAACCTGCAGTCACAACAGGTAGAGGCATGTTGTCGAGAACGAGATACTGACTGCTGCCAAGAAACTAACATTTCTGGAAGGCAACGCACACGATAACGGCATCAGCTTCCATATGGAAATTATTGCTTACAAAAGCTTAGCACCCAGTTCTGAGAAGGGTCTGTAACAACTGCCACGGCCCTTACAGGAGCACTGTGCTCACCTTCTCCACGCACTCCTCAGGCTGAAGCCTGCAGTGAAAGGCTCAGAGAAAAGCCTACACCAGAGCAGGGCATGTGAGAAGGAGCCCCGTCATTACATTCATGCAATATTTGCACTTGTCAGAGCTGAGAATATTCCCCCTATCCTACTCAAGCATGCCAGAGGGTCAAGGAAGAAGAATGAATTCTCTAAGGGCAGTTTCTTTGTTTATAAATGCTTTTGTTAAATAATAGGCAGTAATGCCTCTGATGATCACGGAACTGGTCCTGAAGCTGCATGACAGACCAGCCTCGCTTCCCTTACCTCAGGTACGTTTTCAGGGCACTAGTGATGGTCTTTATCTCCCATTCTGCACAGATCTCAGTTTCTGTTTCAGTGGCAGTTTTTGGATCTAAGAAAAAAAGAAAAAAAGTAAACAAGTGAACCCAAGTGAAGACAATCCCAGCTCGTACCACTCAGCACCAACAGAGCACAGCCAGCTGCATGGACACTCGTCACGTCCCATTCTCACTGCTCTTCCAAATCCCAGAGACCACAAGCTGTTCTCCAGCAGATGCTTCTCAGGAAAGCCGACTTCATCACCAGAGACAGGACATGCTCACTTGCATGGGACAAAAAAACAGCAGAAAAGAAAAACATCAGCCACGAGCAATGAGCCTGGCAGCTGGACTCCAAGCGCGGCACTAAACAGGGGACAGGGGACTGCGGCAGTCAATGACAGCGGTGATGGCACTGCACAGACACGACTCAGAAGATGACAACCACAGATCCCTGCAGGACTCAGCAGAGAAATTACAGCCCTGACAGGGCAGAGGTCCCTGCCCTCCAGCCACGTGCAGCACCAGTCGCACACCAGTGCCTGCACTGTCCACGCTCGGTGACCACGCACCATAAACAAAATGGGTGACACTGCTCCCGACTCTTTGCTAACAATTAGTAACAGACAGCTTAGAAACCACCAGCACACCGACACAAACCAGCCTGGCCATGGGCATCTCACACCAGCACTTAAAGGCTCAGAGTGCCGGAGCAAAGAGCACAACCCTGCACAACAGCAGTGAGGGACACACTGGGCACTGCTGGGCAGGAGGCAGCAGCAGGACACAGCCACCCTCTGACCTCAGTGAAACCACGGGAGACCCCTCCAGACCTCAGGAGAAACAGCAGTAGGACCCTTCGGCAACACAGGACCACATCCTGCCTGCAGGCTGAGCCCCACGGCCAGGCACTGCTGCTGGGTGCAGCTGCCAACACCACCAGGTGCCAAAGGCAGCTCTGCAGTACCTTCACCTCACAGACACGCATAACGTGCTTTTGAATTTTAAAGCAACAGGTAAACATAGTGGAATTTTAAAATGAATTAAAATAACGCACTGAATAAGAGTTAGAATTTCCCTCAGTTTAATTTACAAATAGAGGAACTCCTGAAAAAGTAACCATTGGAGAAATCACAACCGAACGCCATCCTTCCCTCTCGATGCCAAGGCAACTTCCCACTGCACGACCTTCCTAAGGAGGCAATCTCACAGATTAAAGATAAGCCCACCACAAGAAAAAGGCAAACAAGAGCCTAAAAACAAACCAAAAAAACATCTTTTTAATGGCAAGGCCTTTGGTGGAGCTGAGCCAACAGCTCCCAGCCAGACGTCTTTTCGAAAGGTCATCCAGGAGTTGTTAAATACGGTTCATGGAACAGCAGGTGATGTTGTATGGCTGCTCACATGCAAAGACTCTGTGCTGATAAGCAGCTCTCCCTGACCTTCACGCTTACCAGCCCGCACACAGCTATGGCAGTGCAGTACAGAGGCAGCATCTGTCTGCCAGGTAAATGATGGATGCAGCTGGCAGCACACGGGAACTCCTGTGCTCACAAGGGCAAACCTCCATACGAACCAGAGTAAACGTGAAATAGCGCCCATAAAAGCACCCAGCAGGCCCAGTGCAGTGTTAACCCCGAGGTTCCCCACTGCTGTCATTACTGCTCTGCTGTCTCTTGGTAGGCGCAGAAGGAAGCATTTTGCCCACGCCATGACACTCCAGCACCACTTCCCACTTCTGTCCGATGGGAGCTCATTCTGCACAGTTACAAATGCCACACAGGATGTTTGTCCTGCTCTCTATGGGCTGCAGAGCAAAGGAATTCACTGCTTAAAGCCTCACGTGTGGGTACATGAAGAAAGAAGAGGAAGCGGCACATCTCCAGATCTAAATCATAAAGAAAATAGAACGTGTTGTCTGTCTTTGTCTTTTGTTTTCCAGTAGTGTCTTTGCACTTCCGGTGACCATACAGGTGCTGGGGGCAGGACATGGGCTGGCAGCAGGAGCCCACACTGGGCAGACAGCCCCAGCCCAGCCCAGCAGCCCCAGCAGCCTCCTGCTGCCCAGCACTGCCCCTGCCCAAAGCCCGTTCTCATGGAACTTCTCCATCTATTTCCTGGGGACGGAGAAAGCTGCTGCCATAAGACAGATGGTTTCAATTCCACACTAATTTCTGCACGATGAGAGGAAGTGCCCGGAGCACAAGCTCATCACCCAGCCATAATTCCCACCCATCCTTGGGTGGCTGGAGAGACTTCCAGAACAGCCGTAAGACATTGTGTGACAGCAGCTACAACCTGGAGGACGTCTCACCCACCGCCCTGTGCAGCAGAGACAAGTCCAGCCCACCACTCAGCCCAGAGCAGCTACAGCATCAGCGCCCTGAGCAGCACGCCCTTCCACCAGGGCTCCAAGTGACCGAGCTCTATCGGCTGGGTTTTGTCCTCAATTCAGCTGCCCCCACAAGTCCCCCACACACTGCCCGCTCCACCTCGAGCTCCTACAAGGCCACGGGCTCTGCCCAAGCCCGGCTGTGCCACCCCTGACCCCGGAGTGCTGCAGCACAGCACGGCCACAGCCTCTGCAAAGCAGCCAGGGCCCTCCCAGCAGTGTCACTTACATCAGCCGCCGCACGCTGAAACTCAATCTTTTTGCCATTTAAACCCCGTGTGAATCACTGATGCTGCCCACATTCATTTCTAAATATAAGGGGAACCTGGAGTGGCAAGCAAAATCTGGCTTTGCCTTTTCACGAGGGTTGTACAAACACAAACTTTTGAGCCGAGCAGCTACCTTCAGCACAGTGAACAAGAGGGACCAGCACAGAACACAAGAGGCTTTGACAACTGACACACTTCAGTTCAACACTTCCCTTGCAGACAGCCCAAATGCTGGTTCCACATAAGGACGGTTTCGCTGGTTTAGCTGTTGCTGATTGAGAGAAAGGTGGGGAGAGCTGGGTCTGCAGAGAGTCCTGGTGATGGGGGGCCCTCAGGGGAGGAAGCTGCCAACGCCCAGCAGGCACTCCCTGCGCACACCCGCCTCTCCTCGGCCTCCCAGCACCGACAGCTAATGAAGACACGCCACGACAGAGAGAAAACACTGACTGTATATCACCACGTTATGAGACACGAGGTCAACAGCTGAGTGGCTTCGGTCACTGAGAAGATAATGGATGCTGGATGGTGTCCAAAACTTTGAATCCCTCCCAGCTCCAAAGAGCTCTTAAAACAAGCAAGGTTTGCCATCTGTCACAGCCTCAGAGCCTCTAATCAGAACTGATGCAACCATGAGGCCGATGGCACGGAGCTCGGCCATGGGAGAATAGAGCAGTTCAGTCACCTTGCAGCTCTCGAGATGATACACACTGCTACGAAGCCACAGGCAGAGGACCTGGCACGGCAGAGCTGCCATGCTGCACGGCACCCAGGCCCTGGCCTATTTTTATCAGTGGGCAGCAATGCTCTTTAAATGATGCTCTAACGCAACAGTGCCAAATGTGTGCACCATGAGACAGAGCTGGCTTATCTGCGTGGCCAGCAGGACGTACTCACATGCTCCAGAGCCTATGCCAAACTCCTACTAATAAAAGAAAAACAGGCAGTCAGTAGCTCTTGTGACTGCGGCGAACTTTCCAAATGCCAGAGCATAACTGATGCAGACGTGTCCCCTTGCGTCAGGAGAGAGCCGAGGGCTGTGATTTAGACCTTACCCTTCTGGTTCCTAATAGTCTCTCTGGATTACCAATTTTGAGGACGTTAGTGCTGACATCGGCAACAGCCACCAGGGGCTTTGCTCACAGAGAGCTTCAGTGGTGGGAAAAGGAGGAGGAATAGGGATGAAAGGAGGAAAGACATTCAGAATGGAACACAATGGCCTAAAACTTTTTGCAAGGAGAAATGCATAGGGGTTGCTGAGTGCTGCTGGGCAGCAGCTCTGTGGCTGCACGCCGGGGCCATGCTGTCAGCACCAGGCTCTGCCACAACCTGACCTGACAGCTCCTCTGCTCCCGAGCACCCACAGCTGTGGGGCCCAACGCCTCAGGCATGAGAAAACGCATGCTCGAAAGCTTTGAGCAAGCCTATGTTAAAACAGGCACAGGAAGGTCCAAGGAGAAAGTCAGAGCCACAGCATGCAACATGCAAGAAAATAATTAAAAAGTATTCCAGGAACGCTGCGGGAGCTATGAGATTAAAAACCAAAGCTTTCAGCTCCTCCTTCTAAGATTTTAGTTTGCATTTGGGAAGGATGCCAAAATTTGTAGCGCATGTGAGTAGGACATCAGTGACCACAACAGAAAACTTGTTAGAGCAATGCTCTCCACAAGTCCTACCTCCACAACCTGCCAGTAGTGCCCTGGGACCTCCGGGCCTCTAACAGCATGTGGTCCTAAGGGCACAGTCACCACGATTAGGTACCCGGACAGGAGCCTCCGTTCTTGGTTTAGAAGACTTCGAAGCAGCACAGCCTACTTGCCCATAACAAAATATAAGCTACTTACCCATTAATATACCCAACAGCTTTTGAACTCTAGAGTTTACTCCAACAATTCTGTAGAGTCCTTGCTCATTGATCCCTGGAAAAAATAAAGCGTTTATTAGGAGAACGTCAAAAGAGCTACTAACATTTATTTCACTTCTTTGGGTCTTCCAACAGCAATAATTAAATATTCCCACTGACTGCATACAAAATTATAGAAGAGGGTAAAAATTGGTTTTGATTTCAGGGCTTTCGTGTATTGATTAAAAGTAATGACCCCAATTAGCTCAAGAATCAAAAATCCAAGGCCACCGTGCCGCACCACACTAGCAGTGAGGGAGTGTGGCTGCACCACGAAGGATCTGCACACAGTGCACACCTGAAAGGCAATTCTAGAAAAATTGTACTAGGCCAAGTTCTTCAGGTTTAGGTCTGAGCCTTTTCCATGTTCTGCATGGAGGACTGAAATGCACATCTGTTTGTCAGCCATAGGAGAGGAAATGCTTTGTTATTACTGCATGGGGGCAGGCTCTGGCGCAGCCTGTAGCTCTGTGTTGCACCTCCTGACTCAGCCCCATCCATCCCCGTTCTCACCACCAACCCAGGCCACCCGGCAGCGCACATCGCAGCACGCTGTGTGAGCACATCACAGCAGTTATCTGATATGGGATTCACAGGGTTAACAAATCATTTTTGTTCATGAAAAGAGCAGGTAAGCAAACGCTGCGCTATGAACAGATGCAGCGCCTTCCCCCAAACCAGACCATCTGGTGAAGCGCTCTACCTCTCGTTTCAACAGCGTGTATGCATTTCTTGATGATGCTGAAGCCGATATTATCCAACTGGGCAGCTGAAAGGGAAGAGAGGAGAGAAGTGACAAACACCCCGCGGAGGGACGGCTTCCCACCGTGCACTGCTCACCCTGCAGCCATTCACAGCATTCACAGCAACGCTGTACCCTGCTCAGACGGGGGGAAGGAAAAGAAGATAAATGAGGTGCTCGCAGAGGAGAGACATGAGCACAGCATTGTACCAGGTGTAGTGTGGTGAGCACACAACCCTCAGCCATCACTGCAGCCTCCGCACCGCCCTGATCCTCACCTCCCGCATCTCTGCGCCCAGCAGCCACGGCTGTGCCGGAGATTTATGGCTACAGCTGGTCAAAACGTGAACCTAGGGGAGATATCCCAATGAGACCTTTGTCTGCAAAGCTGACACTAGGTTGCTTGTGAATAAAAAAGGGGAATCATATATTTTTGACACAATAAATCCTTGAAAACCGCACAGAACAGCTTGCTTGATCTGAGTTGCTGGCAATTCCTATAAATCCTTTCCACGTCCACCCAGCTAACCAAGCCCCTGACACTGCTGCAGAGGGCTGCACCGACACCTGGGAGCGACCCAGACGAAGACGTCCAGCATCCCCACCACATTCTCCAGCAAGGAGTTGCACAGTTCTCCCAGGGCCACCTTATGCAAGGACTGCACAATGCTGCTGACCGTCATCCTGACAGGGAGGGCTCTGGGGCGAGGAAAGCCACAGCAATATCTTAAAAGCAGAGGACATCAATGACTTCTGCACAGGCATGAGGAACTGTCATGTTGGAAGAGACAACACCGTGCCTTGTCTAGAGGCCAAGAGGAGCAGAGCAGAGCCCAGGGCTGGCAGTATCCTCACAGCAAGGCACATGTGATTTTACTCCTTTCCTTCTCCCTGCTCAAATCGTTTATTTAAACACAGATTTGCACTTGGTTCATGACAAGCTTCCAGTCCACTGGCTGCCTATGCCTTGCATGGGGCCAGCCCTTGCTAATCACTCCTTTTGAGTTCCCTGCTGGTATTGTTACATGATGAATGGCACAAAAACCTGAAACAGTAAAACAGGTCTATTATATTTTTCTGGGCAAGCACAGTGGAGCGCTGAGCCAACGTAAGCACACAGGCTGGAGGATTCCTGTGCTGCAGGATGTACAAACATCCCAAAGCTCCAGGGTGCTCTGCTCAGCACCAGGGGGGTTCTCAGCACAGCTCCCAGCCGCCCTGCAGGCACAGTCACAACAAAGGCAACGCAGCACCCATCAGAGGGACACAGCCTGCAGCACCCTGATCACCACAAAGCACTGCACTGGGGTGCCTGAGGAGCAGGAAACTGTAGTGTGGAAACCCTTCTGTACAGACAGACCCAGCTCAGCAGGGCTTCCTAGCACTAACTTAGTTCCTGATCTTTTGGTATCCCTGCACAGTGCTGTCCAGCCATCGCAGCTCACCATTCCAGGCTCACACACTCTAAGTTCCAACCATTCCCACAGTGCAGCAGTTTCCCTCAGCCCGTGGGATGCTTGAGGTTGAGCACAAGCACCAGTCCCATTCCCTGCATGCCCCACCACAGGGCCCAGCAAGGGCTGAGTTCACACCTCACTGTGCTGCTTGGCCACAGCAGAGGGGAGAAACAGGAGCAGTCTTTCCGGATGGAAACGACTGAGCATAATCCTCCCAAGTAGATGAATAAGCTCTCCAACTCGTTGTTGAGCTCTGGATCAGGAAAGGTCGGGGATTTATTTGCAGTAGTTATATCCAGAAATAATATCTGATTAAATATCCAAAGTGCCTTTATTCATCTTTAAATTTAACTTTTAATGAGCATCATAAAAGCTTGATTTTCCTCTCACAGAAGCAGCCTCCCTTCATCTCATTCATTTACCCAATGATTCCGACCTGCACCACACAGATGAAAGTCAGATTTGTATCCACTGCAGCCCTGACCCTCATGCTGGCTCCACTCACTCCAGCAGCAGAATGGTCGGTAGCTTTGGGCTTGGGCTGTTTGGTGACGTCTGCAGGCTGGGAGCGCTGAGGAAGGAAGGAGCTGCAGACCAGCCTGCCTTTAGGGGCTGCACAGAGAGGGAAGGCAGCAGTGAAGAGCAAACTCTCAGACCCACCAGAGAAAAGCACAGCCTATCTGCACTCTTCACAACAGGCATCCCCAATCCCCATCCTATATATTTAAAACAGCCTCTCCACCATAACTGGCAGCAGATCTGCAGCCTTCTATTAGCAGGGCTGGTAGCGTTGTACTCTGCCCACAAAGCAAAGCCTACACCCTTCCTCCCCTTATTCCCCTGTCCATAGAAGCTCTTGCTCCCCACGGGACAGACGTAAAACACAGCCTCCAGTCCAAGATACGCATCACAGGCTCTTCGTTCCAGAGCAACATTTCAGAGCACTACTGAGATGCAGTATTCATACCATAATCCAGCAGAGAAATATCTAAAATCAGAAAGGTGATGCATATCATTTGTACTACCAGTGCTGCACACACAAATATTTATCTGACCTTCGTGTAACATCATATTCCCAGTGCTACTGAGCTGGTCTCATCCTGTCCTATTTTTGCCTACCAGATTATTTCTATTTAATCCACTAATTCTTCTACTTTATGCTGATCTGGTATTTCAGAGCATCAGTGAAGGGGCACGAAGACAGCTAGCTCTGCTCAGCCACATGTAACCCTGCCGGCTCCAGATGTGTACGCATCAGCCAAGGCAATGCAAGGCCAAAGCCAGCTCCCCTGCATTCCCCACTACACAATTCTGTGTCATGTAACAAAGTGCCATCATGATGACGATCATTAACCTTTTTCAAACACCACTGTGGTTTTAAAAGCCACAGAGGAGAAAGAAACCAAGAAGTGGAGACCAGAGAGAAATGAGTTTTCAGTCTTAGACGCCTCAAAGCACCAGAGATGCCAAGCTGTGGGGAACAAGGACCACCAGGAAGGGGCATGCTTCCATCCTGAACAGATGGAGAATCACGTGGATGTGAACAAAGGAGGTGAAAGCAGTGAGCAGAGGAAGAGGACAGACTCTTCAGCAGGGTCTGCTAGGATAGGACAAGGGGAAATGAGCTCAAACCGAAAGAGGAGAGATTGAGATTAGACATAAGGAAAACATTTTTTACAAGAAGGGCAGTGATGCACTGGCAGGGTTGCCAGAGAGATGGTGGATGCCCATTGGAGACATACAAGGTCAGGATGGGCCAGGCTGAACACCTGACTGAGCTATAATGTCCCTGTTCATTGCAGGGCAGTTGGACTAGATGACCATTAAAGGTCCCTTCCAACTCAAAAGATTCTATGATTATTTCCACAGAGCAGAGCAAGTCCCCTTCATTTGCGAAGCAGTGCATCTCAATTCACCCAGCTCTAGCAGTACACTGATACCCACTCAGCCCCCAGCACTCTGCATTGCTTCCTCCCACCTCCCAGACCAGATTAAGATAAATCACCCTGCAGGCTGATGGCCATCTGGCCACACAGCAGGATGTAAAATCCAAAAGCTCTGTAAAATTAGATAGTGGCCGAAAAGCAGACCTCACTATAGCACTCCAAGTCTCGTTCTCTTTCAGACCAGCATAAGTAAGAGCAGGAAGCAGAGTTATATAGGTTCTCAGGGTCAGGCATTGCATCCGGACTCCATTCGATCATTACAGTCATTTCAAGTCCTTATAGGAAGCTCCTGTAACAAGGGCTCCGTGGCACAGAGCCAGCCTCCAAATCAATTCGAAGTGGGGCTGGTGAGGTCAGCAGCTTGCTGCAGACATGGTTCTAATGTGCTAAAGCACAGCCAGGTGTCAGAGCACAGCAGCAGCAGTTTGTTCATAGACACGTGTGAAATTATTGCCACCAATCTGTGCAGGAGCAGCCCTAACCCTGGGGTCCCAACTCACCACAAAGCTGCGCTGTGGTTGGGTCTGCAGAGCAGAGACACGGAGATGTTCTCATTTTTCAGATGGGCAATCACCACAGACAAGATACTGAAAGACGTGCAGCTTTGCCACAGCCCCCTGGGCTGATTAAACCTCAGTATTTGTTTGGTGAAGGCGAGCAGGGAGAAACTTGGCATTCGGTCTTTGCCTGAGCCTCCCTACCCTTTGCCAAATGCTGAACAGCCTCAGAGCACAGCACGACAGCAGCATGGGCTGCATTACCACCAGAGCTGTACACACACAACTTCCCAGAGCTGCTGGGGGCTGGGAGCTGGCCCAGGGAGGCTGCCTGCAGCCAGGACGAACCGGTGAAATGCTCAAAGCCCCAGCATGCCCCAGGTCCCACCCTGGGCAGGAGAACCCCAGGCAGCCCCTTCCCAAAGAAACCCTAGGTAAGCATTCAGGAGCCTCTACATGGCGCCTGCTGCAAGCCTGGCAGCTGCAATCCTGGATGAGACAACACAAACGACCTTGGGAAAGCCACGAGCACATCTGACTTGTGCTCTTCCCATCGCCAAAAGCGCTGCTCTGCAGGATGACTGCAGTGCAACTACCCAGCCCCACAAGGACTGCCGGCTGACAGCACGTAAGATGGGAAGGCCACAGCCTGACAAGCGCTTCTTTCAGAAGCAGGGATTGCTTCACTGCTCCTCCTCCCTCCCCGCCCCCATCCCAAACGTTTCCCTGCTTTTGCATCACCCCTCCATAAAGTTTAGAAAACGGTTATTTAACAGCTCCTTGAGCCAAATCAGCACATACTGTCCTGGCACAGCCAGGGGTTGTGTGTAGGGAACACACAGCAGTGACAATTAATGGCCAGATTAGGACAGAATTGAGCAAGTCCTGTTCTCTGACCCTAGAAACCATATTTTGATTCTCTGTAAAACTGAGAAAACATTGAAGTGCACTACACAGACTTCACATTCAGTGAGGGCATTCTCTGTGCTGCCCCATGGGTGTGAAGGCCAGTGATTAACCCTCCGAGCATCACCTGGGCTGCACAAAACCAAAAAGACGACATGAAAGACCAACATGGAAGGGAGAAGCCACATCACAGAGAGCAGAAGTGAGGAAGTGACTGTTCCATGCAAGGGCTGAAAATGGGTGTGAGGAAAATTATTTGCAAATTATACCTATTATTGTGAGAAAAATGCCCTGATTGAGGCAGCACAAAAACAAACAATTTACTAACCAGCAGTGTGGGTCATGCTCTTGCATGACCAATGACTTTCGGGGAAGGAATCAGTTCTGAATGTTGCAATTATGGCAATTCTGACCTACTGGGAAGTGGCTCAATGAAGATCTTTGAAACAAAGGACCTGAGAGCCAGGACCAGGTACAACTACTCATCTAGGAGGAGAAACAACTGCTGTCTTGACTCAGGTCTTTGATTGCACGAAGTACAGGAAAAATAGCCTCGCTTTTTGTTGGATTTTTTTTGTTTGTTCTTAAAGGGGTGCTGTTGACAATTTCAATCAGGTAAGAGCTCCACAGTCTTTACATTTGTGTTCCACTTTCCCCTTGGAAAAAGCAAGCTCATCCTCCAGGCTCTGGTTCTGCCAGGAAAGCTGCTACTGACTGCAGGATGCCACCAGCACCCCTGCTGCAGCAGATGGAGGAGCCCGCTCACTTCTCACACGGTTTGCTTAAAGAAATATACACGTATACATATATATACTTACTGCCTTCACTTTGATTGTCCTTGTTCGAGTTGTAGACCTGGAAAACACAAGAAGAAAGTCTCATGAAGAAGCTGGCTGCAGCTGGAAGCGACTTGGCCTCAGGATCCCCCCCAGCCAGACCCCCAGGCCGGCACAGTGCTCCCTGCTCAGGACGGCACAGTGCAGCAGCCAGAGCTGTACCAACAACCAGAACACTTTCCAAAAAGAACTGTGGACGAATGGGACAGGCTGGGTGGGAATGAAAACTTCATGGGCTTTGAAACAAAACAGAGGTGGGCATTCTATTCTTCTGAGGTCTTCTCAAACACATAAAGGACATAACCTTAGAGCAAAGCCAATGACTCCCCTTATATCTTATGGGCATTACAGTAGCACCTGGGGTGTGCATGCTGGGCAAGGAGCAGGGAATCAGAATCATAGAATCAGGGAGCCGTTCCCACTCACGTGTACCTACAGGTGAGTAAATGAGTCAGGCAAAGAGGAAAGGAAACATCATGAATTCACAGAGGAGCTGAACTGCAGCAGGACGAGCTGCCCTCAGCACTGTGATGGCATCCCACGTCTGAATGCTGCCCCTCACCCTCCTGTCCTGAGCACAATTACAGCCAGGCTACTTCAGATACTTTACTGGGTAGAAGCAAACAGGGGAAAATGTCAACGGAGGGCATTAATCACAGTTTAAGCATGGTTTAAAAGACCAGCATAATGAAAACCATGGCTGAGGAGGTCAGCCTTCAAACAGGTTGTGCTTCTCAACCTCAACAGATGAAGATGGTTAAAGAAAAAACAACAGAAGTCCTTCACCAACACAGAGCCTAAACTGAAACGCACACACAGCACTCTGTCAGCATCACAAGGTGGAGCCGAGTGTGGCAGCATCCACTGTAGCAGGAAGAAATGCCTGTATAGGCTGCTAAACAAAGCCATCAGCGTGCACACCCTTCCTCTCGCAGGGAACAAAGCTGGGAGCCCTCTTCCAAGGGACTGCTCTGATTTAACCACATGCTGAGTCCAGAAATAGCAGGTGGGGAAGGAAAGTTTCCAGCAGCACTGTTGATAGCAACGCACAACGCAGCAATGAGCAGAGCATCCGGGAGAGCAGGGTGGCAGTGAGGCCCTGAGCCACCATCATGCAGCAAAGGACATGCCCCAGTTAGGGGTCCCAATTAGTGACATTAACCCCAAGGACGTGGAGATCCACAAGCAGCTCCTGGGCGCTGCAGTCCAGGTGTTTCCCAGGCTCCAAAACCAACCCTTCCTGCAGCATTCCCAAGGAACACCTTCCCCAGCTGCCCCCCAGGGATGGGTCTGTGCAATACAAGGTGAAGTGGGGTTTTTGTTTGCAGAAGAAAGGCCATCATCCACATCTGGAAACTGGGGGATGATTCAGCAGCAAAAACAGCCAGGGTCAGCAAGTGAGTTTTCCTCCAGGAACAGCATTTGTATCAAGAAAATAAGTGAAAAGAGGGAAGGAAGCACACAGCAGGCTTTCCACCAGTGGGGCCGCCTTGTAGCCGTGGCCATGAGGTCAGCTCTCCAGTAAGATGTATTCCCCTCCAGCCTCAGTCTCACCACTGGAGACTTGCTGAAGGGAGCACAGACATGGGCTGAGAGGAGTCCGACCCACCGGGGGCTTGCAGGGCGTCGGACCCCTCCTCAGGTCACCACTCACACTACAAGCGCCCTGCTGCAGCTGAGCACTGCATAGAACAGAAGGGCAAGTCAGGCATTATGCTCCATCCAGCAGGAGCATAACTGCCATACCTATCCCAGAGGAGCTGGACACCAGCACCCTGCTGTGCCCAGGGCTGTGGTCCATGCCCAGCCACCTCCTGCACAGTGACACCAGCTCCTGTCTTGGGATCCCACGCAGCTTCAGTGCCTGCTGTCCTGCGCTCTGCCCGCACTGCCCAGCTCTCTGGGACTGCTCCTGCAGCTCCAAGTGATGGTGCACAGCACCACAGCTCCAGGGGGAAATGTGTCTGCCTGCATATTTGTTCTTCCAGTTTGGTTAAGCAAAACCACAAAGAGGTTATTAATCATCAGACTGTTCTTTACAAAAAGGGAAAGGACAGACAAGGAAACACAACGCACTCGTGCCATTAATTGCAAAGTATGCACACGCTATAAAGGAAATTTCATCCAGAGGTCAACTATGCAACCATTAAACAAGGAGATGCTGTCATCCTACACCCACCTTGCTCAGGACAAACCTTTTATCCACGTCAGTGGTAATGCATTAACACCACTCTACAACATCAAGCTTTTAACTAAGCCCCAGTTCTGTAACATCCTCCCCTTTTCCAAAACAATGCTACTTTGTAAAAGAAACCCTTTTGCTGTACCACCTAAAGCCTTCTAAAGAAGGAGATTTTTGGGACAAGAGTTCCCAAGGGGTGGCCAGCAGGGACCAGCTCAGGGCCTCGGCATGGCAACGTTCATTCAGCCCCATTTGATTCCATAGGCATCAACACCCCATACTTCCAAAACAGCCTTGGTAATACACAGGGCCAACAGCACAAGATGCTAAGATCTGGCCTCACACTCAGCTTCCCAGCAAAACGGTGCTGAATTCTAAGGAGGTCCTTGCTATTCACCATGCCCAAGTCCGCATTGATTGCTGGCACAAACCAACTTACAAGCTGTTCTGATAGGAGTGCATGTTCCACCTGCACCATCCCCTATAATTCCACCACACCCCACCCACCTTGCAGCTGTGGCTAATAAAAAAAAAAAAGCTAAATTGTAGATATTCTTTATCAAAAATCCTCTAAGATCCATCATTCATATCCTAAAATTCTCCTGCAGTCACCATTTGTAGCCTGATAGCAGCTTCTGCTTGCACACAAGGAAATCAGCAAGAATCTAATTCACCAGTTTTTACAACCTACTCCTATGTAAATGGCACAGAGCAGCAAGCACAGAGCCAACAGCTAACAAGTGCCTGCCTGTGGGCTGCTTGGGGTGAAGCTGGATTGTGGGTAAAGAAAAGGAAAAAAGTAGTAAGTAAGTTGGGGTTTGGAAGGGGAACTAAGAAAAGAAGGTGTTGAGTAATTTTATGTTTATTTCCTCATTTCAGGTTTCACACTGGTTTGGCCACGAAGTCTACCAAGCTCCACCATAAATTAACTGTGCTTTCACATGGCAGTTGCGTGTTTGCACACAGCCTTGCAGAAAACAGCTACATTCCATAAACAGAAAAGGGTTTTACTTTAAAATCAAAATGGCCCAAACAAAGCCATAAACCTTGGAGACTGCACAACGTTCAGCACAGCTCCTGACATCTGATATCAGTACCAGATTTTGCCCAGATGGCTAAAAACTAGAGCAGCAAACTGCCTAGCCCCTCCAAGGTGGGAGGCAGCGGTGGTTGACAGAAAGCCTCCACTAAGAGCAACGCCAGCAGCCCTGCTCTGCCTCACAGATGGAGGGATCTCCATCTCCAAGGAATCGAATCCCATCATTCCAACCACCTGGCAGGAAGGTTGCTCCATGCAGTCCTTCTGCTGGTGCTGCTCCTCCGCCCAGGCTCCGCGTTCAGGCTGGAAGGTCCTTCCCCAGCCTCCCGCAGGAGCGGTGTTTGTAAAGCCATGAGCAATAGAAGGAAGCGCTGCAACATTATGCAATTTCCTTGTGATTCATAGTCAGAAATTCTCAAAACAGCCACGAACGGGTTTTTCAACTTTCAGCTCAGAAGATGAAGAAGCCAAAAATTTATAAATAGAAATCATCACATTCCCACATTGGTTGTCCAACTGGCTTGCCAGCCACCCAAGGGCAGGTTGTGAAGATATGGAAAGGCAAAGCGCACACATTTTTGGAACTTTTTAATAAATTAAATGGGAAGTAGGGTCATAAATGGCATAGCACCCCTCAGGTTTATCCAAAGGCCTGGGCCAAGGCCAGGCACTACGTGGCACAGCAAGGACTGCATGCTGGGACTCCTGCCCAGCCCTTTGTCCACCTGCTCCATGGCCCTGCATGAGACAGAGGGTACAGAACTGCCTGGAAGAGAAGACTCTTCTCATGCTTACTGTCTTCACTTGAACTCCAACAAAGCCTCAATCGTTTCACCACAGTCCAGATCCTAACATCCTCAACCTCTCCAGAGCACAACAGAAATTGAAATGCATCAGAATCAACTGCAGACACTTCTTCCCAACCCCACACAAAGAGTAAAAAGCCTGAGAAGCAGTGACCATAGAGGGAAAGGCTTATGAAAATCCCTGGACAAAAAAAGGCCCCCAGAACAACGCTGCTCGGGAGGAGCCCAGAGAAGGCAAGCGCCTGCATTCACTCACAGCTGCAGCAGCATGCAGAAAAGCCCTCTGATGAACCATAGCAAACACAGTGTAAATGACAAACAGGTTTTCAAGATGTTGGGTAACTCAAAAATGATTTCAAGAGAGTAAAGCTTCTGTGAATTATTTAGCACATATTCAGCATCGAAGGCATTACTTTGTTTTTGCTGCTTTTATTGCCAAATACTCCATTATTTCACAGCAACTCAAGAGAAAAAGAAAGTGATAAAATTGTATCTTCAAGCATAATTTTAGTATAATTGGATGGAACATTTTTCCTGATTGCAAACAGCAGGAGTTAGCTACTCACATCTTCGAACTGCTGTTGGATGAAAGTACTTCCATGGACTTCTGAGCAAGGCAGATCTGTGAGTTATCCACCTCTTCTGGCCAGGCGTGCCAATGCTGACTTATTTACACATGGCAACTATTGTGTTTCTGTCTTGTCTTCTGTGCAGTTGTACAGGGCGACTCATACAGCTGAAAATTAACGCATCAGGCCAGCTAGCAGTGGTATCATCCCTTGGTGGTGCAGCCACCAGGTTCACAGCACAGCCAGACAAATGACTGGTCCAGCACCAGAAGAACAGGCTGAACAGGCAGAGGTGGACAGGGTCCTGCCTCCCCCAGCTGCCAGCCTGGGACCACCCCGAGCCAGCTGCAGCCCCTGGGCTCAGGGAGCACTGCTCCGAGCCCTGCTGTCATCCCAAAAGACAGAGCTGAAGGTCATCAGGTGCAGCACCACATCAGCCCCGTGCTGCTCAGTGCCATCACTGCATCCCCTCAAGAGCACAGCATCGCCCAGAGCTGGGTCCTGGCACCTGGGCTCCCTCGTGAGACAGTTTGGGCATGCCTGGGGAGGCAAAGGCACCTTGTAACCCTGACCTCTGCAGGGAAGGGGGGAAACGCAGAGGAAAAAAAAGAAGGATCAGCACAGGTCCATGCCATGCCAGGCAGGATCCTCAGCACCTGACACCCGAGCAGCCTTGGCACTGCTGCAGAGGAGCTGCTCTGCTGGGACACAGCCCAGCAGGAGGATGCCAGCAAAGCACAGAGCAGGAAGGCTCATGTACAAAGCAGCATATTTCCTTGTTAAAAACAGGACACCTGGCAACCTTGATGAAATCAGCCCTTGTTTCTGGCTCTGCCTTATCAACCCTGTTCTATTTTTGTCCGAGAGCCAGGTTTTCATACTACAAGCAGGATTTTCAGAGCTAGACTACACTGTGTTGTGGCTAGAAATAACCTTCCTTGCTCTGTGAGCCAGAACAGCACAGATAGGAGTAAGATCTCTCCCAGCCCACATCACTGCAGGCCTCCCTGCAGGGGGAAGGGAGGAAAAAACACACCTCGCCTCCAAAGCGAAAGACTTGGCAGGGCAGCAGAAACCTGCTGTGAAGTGCTGCTTTATGTCATTCAGATGAGGGCTGTTCGCTTGGAAGAGGGTGGCCCAGGGTCCCTGGCAGCTCCTTCCTTCCTTCCTTCCCTCCCAACCTACTGTTCAGCACTGAACTAATGTGCTGCAGGCACAGCTACTGCCCCACCTCGCTCCATCTCTCTTCTTCCAGCACAAATTTCAGCTCACAACTTGCACCGACGCCTGTGTTTGGTTAAAAGCAAGAAAAGGTCTATTAAAGAGAGGCATTTCGGGGTCTGAATCCTCTAAACGGGTCTTGCTCTTCTCTGCTCTGAACTAAATGATGGTTCTAATTAAAAACAAGCCCACGTTTTATTACAAGTGCAGGCATTCCCAAGAGCCTCCGAAGCTGAAGCGGGGTGGGCTGCCCGCCAGCCAGCTGCACTGCTTAGCTCAGCTCACTTATATAACCACTGCCTTTGGCACCTAAGGAAAAAATCACCTGGGCAGCCATAGGAAGAACCTCCTGGGGTCACGCTGTCAGCTCAGCCCATCTAAATGGTAAAAGGAAACCGAGCTGCAGACAGCTTGGAAATTAACAAACAGAAAGAGGGTAGGTGGAAGCAACGGGGCACAAAGCACGCTAGATACACAGCAGCCTCCAGAACAATGTAACTAAAGGTCAACCGGTTTAGAAAAATACATTTTTGGAATAACTGAGGCGCTTATAGCCTCACAGAGCAGCATTTCTAAGCAGTGGAGCAGATATATTCGGGCCACTCAGGAGTCTGACTGAAAGTGAAAACTTCTCCCAGTTTAACAGCTGCCCATAAATTTTCTAGGATCCTTGAGCAACAGTGTGCACACCTCCAGCAGCCCTGCTGGAGCCCAACCAGCCTCGCTGCCGATCTCACACACACCCTTCCTCCACCCAACATCCACCGCCAGCAAGGAGCGTGAACACAAAACCAACCCAACTTTAAGTAACACTGTCATCTTCGCTTTAAAACAACTGTAACACAGCCATGCCTTGCATTCCTGCTGGGTGAAAAGAGGTTCTTCACTGCCCAGTTGTTCCAAACAATGCCGGGTGGGTTGGTGCCAAGGCTGCAACATCTTTGCGGCGAGCACTTCTAGCCCCAGGTTGCACAGCTGCTCTGCTGCTGGCTGCCCATCAGGCCAGGTGTGCACTGACTGCACCCCCTGCTCTGCAGGAAGCCAGCAGGAATGGGAGGAGACGGAGGGACCTGGGAGCACAGTGGCTTCGCACCGTGGCCCTGGTGTGCAGCACTGGGCTCACTGTGCCCCTGGCACCCGGAGGCAGCCGATGCAGATTTCACATTGCCTGAATGCCCCTCTCCAAAACTGCAGCACGACGGTTAGGCCTTTCTGGTTTTGACCTGAAATTCCACAAATAAGCTCTGTGAGGAAACCACTCACCCCAAGCATTTACACAGCACCGTGCACACACAGCACTCACAGCACATGGCACCCAACACGCTCTGCACCCTGAGCCCCACGCAGCTGCTGCCTCCCCTGCAGGTCTGCCCAGGACAGCAAACCCAAGGCAGCACGGGACAGAGGCCAGCAAAGCAGAAATAGGATGATCAAACTGTTTACAGTCATGAAGGGCAGGCTTTCTTCTGAGACTGCAAATAGGAGCAGGAGGAAGCCTAGGTCAGAGACTGCGGTGGGACTGTGGCGTGACAGCAGATCGCTATTAAAAAGTGTAAGGACCAATAAAAACAGACAATAAAGAAAGTGGTAAGTTTTACAACTGATTGCACAACAGACTGACTACTTTAGTTTTTCATTTTGACTAGCAAAAACGCCCTTAATAATGCATAAAAACCAGCAGAGAATTCTACTGATATAGAGTTATTCCCTCAGTTTCTAGATGATTCTTCAATCTTCTGCTCCAATATTCCACAACAGAGGTGACACGAGAGGGAAAGACAAGCAGATCACGCTCTCTTTGGAGTTCCATTCACAGTGCTTTGTGCCTCTCTGCAGAGGCTGCCAGCAAGCAGACAGACAGCCTAAGGGTGGGCAGCTGGGTTCAAATCAAAGCAGGAACAAAATCACTCAATGCAGCCACCCTGCAACCATTTCTTAAGCTGCTTCCCCCGCCTGAGCCCAGACTCAGAACAAGTTACTGCACGTTGGTGGATCTGTCCTGTTCACACACACGCTGCACGTGTTGCCAGCAAGCAGCAGCCCAGCTTCGATCAGCCCTCCTTCCCCAGGGACTCAGCAAACTCCAAATACCTCTCAGCACCATGCTCACCTCCCGGCCTGAATCAGAATGAAAGAAAACCATGCTGTGCTGCAGTGGTCTGTGGGTGCAATACAAAAGGTGGATGCTGCACGGCGTCCTGCGGCCAGGACGATGCTCCAATCCCAGCCCTCACTGCTGTCAGCTTCAGCGGGTGTCAGAGCACAATAAGGCAACAACAGCACAGCAGCAGTGGCCAATGCTCCCCTGGCACAGCTGGCATCTTTCCCAGCTCCTGAGGGGAGACTGGAACCCCTCATGTCAGGACAGCTCTGCCACTCTGAGCAAAACCCGATTTTTGTAGCCACTGAGCGCAGCGCAGACCACAAAGAAAACTGTCATGCCAAAGCTGGCTACCACAAAGAATGCGTTAAAGAAACAATGAGCCATTCACCCATAGGACATGAAAAACAGAAACCGAAGCCACTGCAGAGCTCCTGCATTTCCCAACAGCCATGCAGGAAGAAGTCACAAACTTTCCAAATGTGGATGGGTGGAACAGTGGTTTTGGTTTATAAAGCAGTCCTGAGGGCTCTTATCTCTTTTCAAGATGATCTAGAATGTTTTTCTCGGTATTTTTTTTTTTCTATTTATGATCTAATCAGCTTTTTAAAGAAGAGACAAAATCCTGACATCTCAAGGCAGCAGTGATCCTGATTCAGTAAGATATCAAACAGCAAAGCAGCACTGGCTGGAGCTGTACCTAAAAGCATGAAGTCAAGCCTTAGAACCTCACCAGCTTAAGTGCTTTAGAAACAAAACAAAAGCTTATAATCCCAATGTAAAGCTATCACTCATGGGCTTAAAACAAGTTACAAAAAAGGCAAAAAAGGAAAGGAAGAACAAGCGGGCTGTGATAAAAGCACAAGTGATATAAAAACTAACACAGAACCTGACATTATCACTGAGCTTGAAAGTTCAGGCTGATTCTCTTCTTCCATCGTGTCCCCAAAAAGAACAAAGGATGAGAAACAAGCAGGCTTTCTTGCAAAAAATCCCAAATGGTGGGAGGCAAAGAAACCAGGCAGACACTGTGCTGGGCCAGGCTCTGCCCACCTCACCCAGCTGAGTTGCTGCTGTCAGAGGCACTGCAGGAGCTCCCAGGCAGTGAGAGCACAGCAGCCTTGGTTCAGGGAAAGTTCACTAGGTTGTCTGGGTCAGGAGCTGATTAGAGGCAAAGAGAAAAAGCAAACAATAGAAACTTAGGGATTGGGAGGGAGCAGAGAGGGGAAGGATGTTCTGTTCAGCGCAGAATGGAGGGATGGAGTGACTGCAACGAACCAGGTCACAGAAAGTGGAACAGAAAGAAAGAATTTGCCATAAACAAACAAACCCAGACAGGATGAAGGCCATGAAAAACCTCATGATAAAACATACACAAATTACCATGCTCCTCTGGAAGGCCCACATTTGTGTCAGAAAAAGCTGAACAGACAAACAGAGCAAATGCTTGGGAGCACCAGAGGCTGCACGCAGCGATGGCTCCCGACGCCTTGCCCGCGTGCGCAGAGGAAACAGCGCAGGGCCACCATCTGCACCCAGAGATGGTCGGGATGAAGATTGTTGTACCACCTCCAAAAATGCACTTCCTCAGTAACTGTCTGGGGTGCAACGTAAGGCCATCACGCTCAGAGGAAAGCACTGCTGATGTTTATCAGCCCAAGCCCTGCCCGCCAGCTGCAGCCACTGCAAACACCGCATCCTCAGCGCAGGGAGCAGGAGGTTTTACAAGCTTTGCTGGAAACGCTCAGACACAGAGCTAATGAGCCCAGCACAAAAACCAATACAGAAGAGGCAAGTGACCTCCGAGGGGCTGGAGATGAAATGAATTAAAGCGATAAAGCAGATTTGCAGCTTCCGGTTGGTTATAATGGAACACGAGGGGGGTGGCAATCCGTGCCCTCCGTACCCCACCATCCCCCGGGCTGCAACAGAAGTCCTTCAAGTTAATTTATTTTTGGAATGAACCAAAACGACAGGAATGCCAAGACTGAAAGCACTGGATTGAGTTCAAAAGACATCATTTCCACTGGGAAATTAATCTCTTACCATTTTGTATAATTAGACAAAGAAAATGAAAAACAATTTCAGAAAGAATTTCCAGAAGCAATACGTGAGGTGGAGGCGGGAGGAGAGGTGCTGTGTGTTGGGCAGGAACGCGAGGCTGGGCGCTGGGGCTTGCTGTGAAAACACTTGGTTATGTCTCCAGAGCAGCTTTGCAAACGAGCCCCGGTGCACCGAGCTGCTGCAAGGTGGGGGGCACAGCCAAGGGGCTGCAATGGGGTAGGAGCTTCTGGAGCCCACAGCTACCTCCTTCAGCCTATGCAGACACCACAAGCCACGGACAACCCCAGTGGGGGTTCACTTCACTGCAGAATCACAGAATGGCCAGGGTTGGAAAGGACCTCAAGGATCATGAATTTCCAACCCCCCGCCACATGCAGGGTTGCTTCCACTCAACCAAACCAAACACTGCCAAGGGCCAACCCTCAGTGGGGTCCCAGCACATCACCACAACCCCCAGTATGGCCTCAGCCCGCAGGCAGTACAGGACCGCATCCCTACAGACTGTGAGATGGTGGCCATGGTCACCATGGCAACGCCAGGCCTGCAGGTGCTGGATGGCTCTGTAGGGCCATGTAGGGCCAGAGGGGAAGGACCCCATTGCCTGGGAGAGCAAGCAACAGGAGGTTCTGCAGGCTCTGGAGGTCTTCACCCACCCACACTTGGCTTACTGCACTTAAACACTGCCTGCTCCCCAAATTACTGCTTGTTCCAGGAACAGCAACAGAGGGAGAACACAAGAAGGAGGCGGTTTTAGTTTTAGGCTGCACCAAGCATTGGAGGAAAAACTGGGAAGCGATCGCTGTCCCCAGGCCGCGCAGCTCGAAGCGCCCAGCTCTCACGTCGGGGCAGCAGCAGCGGGGCAGCACCGCCCCCAGACCGCCGGGACACAAGTGCGACGAGCGGGCTGGTCTCAGCTTGCCATCTAGTGGAGCGCAGCCGCACGGCGTCCCCAGCAGCCACCCCGCTCCATTTTGTGCAGTCCCCACATCCGTGGCACCGAGGGACACAAGGAGTGGGGAGAGCCTGGTGAGATTGAGCCCCTGGGCACTCGGCATGGTGCGCTGCCGCCAGCCACCAGCCTCGTGTGTCAGCAGGAGGCGGAGCGCCTGCCGGCTGCTGCAGGAAGGGAAATGGGCTCTTCGTGACCACAGCCGTGTCTGCTTGCCCTGCACGGAGCACGAGCCGCAGCACCCGCGACGCCCGGCAGCGCACGGCCCTGTGCGACGAGGCCCCGTGTGTGGTGTGGGCGCTCAGACACGCAGGCTTCACAAGCTTCTAATTTCATTGGGCTAATAAGCCACTGGCATGGCGCAAACTCCAAGCGATGACCTACAGCGATGACCTTCATTACCCAGGGAAGGCCTGAGAGGCTTTAAGTGTCTCTATTAAGAGCGTTTTGTGGCTCTTGCCATCTAGTCTTTCATTAACCCAGAAGTAACCACTTCTGAACATCACAGGTTCCCAGTGCTGACAAACAAACAGCACTGCAGCTCCAGCCAGGCCCAGCTCCCGGTTGGGAACATGAGTGTGGTGTCCCAGCAGCAGGCAGAAAACTCAGCGCCGCAGCTGCCACGTAACCTGTCCCCAAAGCCTGACAGCTTCACACAGCTTGATGGCCCTGCAGCCCAGCGTCCTCACACGGAGCTGCAGATGCTGCTGAACCTGGGTACGTGGGGAACCAAGAGGAGGTTTCAGGTTCTCACAGAGGTGATGCTCTGCAATAGCATTCCAGAACGGGAGCAGAAACCGTATTTATTTGTGGGGGATGGAGGAGGGCCAAGAGGAGCAGCGCCCTTCCAAGGCAATGGATCCAACTGCTGGGTCACCTGGAATGAAACCCACCGACCTCAGCAACCAGCCTTCAGCCTCCCAAAGCCTGCCAGGGATTTGTACTTTGTTCCCACCTTTGCAAACCTACGAAGAACTGAAGAGAAGGAAAGGGGAACAGAAAAGGAAAGGAAAAAGTGCTGGTGTGCCTCCATTGCACTCCTCACCTCCTCATGAGAGCAGGAGGCCCAAGTGGGAACCGACTGTTCGTCCCCAGTGATGCCCTCAGCTTTACAGTGCAAACAAAGCCAACTCCCATACAAAATGCTTGCTGTATTTTTTATAGACTTGCACTGCCTCAAAGAACAGAAAAGAAAAGCAAAACAAAACAAATCGAGCAAAGGGCAGCATGATGCGAGTGCCAGAACAGCGCAGCTCAGCTCTCATCCAAATCTCATTCCCTCTGACAGGATCACGGGACGTTGCATTGGCCATTTAACACTACCTTCTCCATCACAAATCAAGGCTACGGACAACGTATTGACACAGCTCAGTTGGGACACTATTCAACACGTTTCATACCCTTAATCCTCTGCTAAGTTTGTTTGCCCGAAGAAATGTTTTTGCGACCCAAAAGCTTCCAAAACCACTATCCCAATTCCATCAGCACTGACGTGAGAATGATTTCTAAGATTACCGACCTGCTTGCAAGGTAACAGCAGGAACCGCTGACATCGTCATCTCTTTTGGCTGGCACGCCTGCTGCACTTGGCAAGCGAAGCCATAACCTTACTAAAATGCTTATCTTGTTCAGTTCTTTGACAGAAAGCAAACAGCCTAATTTGCGTCTCTCTTAATCCTACAGCCTACCACAGCCACCACTATGAGCCAGCACAGCTTTATTTCTGACTCAGCCCCCAGTCGGCTTTCAGAATCACTCCAGCCTCCACCATACTCTACGAACTCCATCACCAGAGGGAAAAAACCACAGGAAACTCACCCTGAGTATCTTAACAAAGACGAATGCAATTGCTCTGTTACACAGTTAGCATTTTCTCCTACTTCCAGCCTCCGTAACAGAGAAGAAAACCCAAAATCAGCACAGGGGTTTTACCCAAATGAATAGCAAGTGGTAAGAGTTAACAGACTGATGATTGCTATCTGGAGACGGCTTTGACTGTGAGAGATATAATAAATCTTTTCAAGTTGCGACAAATGTCTGAGCTAATGTAGCCCACATTCTATGTTTAGATCTTCCTACAATGCAATCCAACATTTGGTTTTAGTTTTTTAATTATAACTAAGAAACAAACTCCACTGCACTTTAATCTCTCCTTAGCCTGAATTTGCACACGGAATTACCATCCCCACCACGTCCATCTTTCCCACACTCAATATTCAAACCAAAGGAAAACGAGACATTCTTTCCATGAGGGTTTTTTTTGGTTATAGAATTACAGTCAAAGCAGAGAATGAATACTTCTAAGATTCCAAACATTAAATCCTTGTCTCTCCCTCAAGGAAATCTCTGCAGCGTAGGTAACACCCCACACCCTTACGTTGCAAGGCAAGAATTCAGAATTCAAACAAAACAGATCCAGAAATCCACTTGACAGATCGAGGAGGATAACCAAGGACAAGGAGCTACTCTGTCTGTCAGCACACACAGAAAAATGCTTCTTGGACCCATTTCCATCCAGGCTTCGTTCCCATGGCTCCCACACCACACCTGGAAGGCCAGGTTTAAGCACCCACAGCACTTCAGTGCCAGAAGGTATTGCATCAATGAGTAGCAACAATCCTTGACATGCTGGATGAGCAAGCTACCCAAAGCTGATGGGCATGACAGGGAATAACAGAAATCCACAGGCGGCAGCATGAAGACCTGTGGGTTTTTTGAATGAGTTAACGTGATCAGATTCTGGAACAGGCTAATCCAGGCAGTCCTGCATCTGTTACTTCACAGAACCTTTCGCATGCGTAGCGCTTCACAAACACTCAAAATCTTTGGCTATACCTCTGCAGCCCTATCCTACCACACTGGCTGACTATTGTGCCAAATGCTGATAACATCAGCAGGTCAAAATGTAACTGGATGATTGTATTCCTGCAGCTCCAGTTGCAGGTGGCTGGGTTTCACGTCCCATCACCTACATCTCTCACCGGAGGTGAGGCAGAGGGAAGGAGGTGAGCAGGCTGAAGGAGAACAAGTTTTGATTCAAATCACGAGCAAGAACACTTTTCATTAGCAAAGAAACAGAAAATATTATCCCACATCTGGGTGTCACACAGACCCAAGACAGAAGTTCATTTTAGAAGGAACAAGACAGCCTGCGTGCTGGAGCTGCGAGGTTGGTGAACCTCACACAGGAGGGCCCTCCAACCACAGCTGCCCCAAAAGCCACTCAGCTCAAGAGCCAAAGGAGCAGCCAAGCAAGGCTGATGATAGAAAGACAGCAGGGGTTGTCCTGGGCAGGCAAAGCATACTCAGCCTCTTTTCTGCCCTCTGTGCTTGCATCTCTCACAATTCCTCTTCTTGGAAATGGTGTGTCTGCAGGTATAAATGTGCATTTCTGTCCCAGAAGCATAACATGACTCAAGGGAGTGGCAGAAAGGTGTGACCACCATCAGTGGTAGGTCCAAGCTACACACAGCAGCACATGCCCTGTTAGGAACTGGGCTTCACTTGGCTTGAGGAGGGACTTATTCAGCATCACAGGGACCTGGGAGCAACCCTCACACCAACAAGGCACCACAAGGCAGAGCCAGGCTCAGAGCTGAGCATGGCAGGATGGCAGACAAGAGGTGCATGCTGGAACTGGAGATGTTCAGAATGGGTATAGGAGAAACTCTCCTACTGAGGGTGGCCAAGCAGCAGAGCTGGTGCCCCATAGGGCAGTAAGTCTGCCTCCTCGGGTGGCTTCAATAACCTGCCTGGAGCAGAAGACTGGACCATAAATCTCCCGAAGTCCCATCACACCTGAATTGCCAAGTGAATCCCTGATTCCAGGCTGAAGCCCAGCTGAAATCCTGAATGAAATGCTTCATCTGAGATACAGCACAGCAACTCAGATGCACACAGCCATCCAGGTGTATGAATCACTGCAGGTGTTTCAAAAGCAAGCTGCTCAACTACACCCAGCACGTGCCTTCCAGCACTCACTGCTCAGCCCCGTGCGTGTCCACGTGGCCTTAAAGAATGCTTTCTGACAAACAAGGACCTTTCCGCAGATTGCAGGGGGAGAGCTCTGCTCAAATCAGCACCAGCCTGAGGCCACAGGGCTGTGCTGGACCGGGCCACCCTGATTCCCACGTGGATCCAACTCTGGCTGCCAGATCCCAGCTCCAGCCCAGCAGCAGACATTTACTCCAAAAACACACACAGACGGTTCTGTCGTGGCTCCAGCTGCCTGCAAAGTTTATTTTCACATCCTGCATGCTCCCGAGCACACCAAGGCAGAGGCACACATTGTGTTGCACCCAGCACCCATGGGCTGCTCTACAATGGTGGCACTGCCACCACTGGCTGGGACCACCTCCATCCCACTGACACACAGAGCCCACTGCAGCTCTCATCCGGGGCAGCTCAGTCAGAACAGAACAAAGCTCAGAAAACTCAGCATTAAAGTCTGCATATGCGTTCAAAATTAAAAAAAAATCAGTTTTCTGAAAAGCCTCCACAATCCCTCCCAGCAGTAAGGCAGCCTGTGCAGCTTCGGCACAGCAGAAGCAAGCACAGCATCAAGGAGAATATCACTGAGTACTGGGAATGGGCTCCACTCCTCCACTCACACAAGATCTGCAGTTCTTTGTAAGACCCAGAAACGGTTGCCAGACGAGTTGCAGACTCAGAAAGCCCTGGAAATCTACAGCGTATTTTCTTCTACTGCTCTTTTTGCCATGTTTTCCTTTCAGCACAGCAGCGTGTTTGTGCTGGCCAAGCCTACCCACCTCCCTTCCACCGCACCTTCGAGCAATCCGAGCACAGGAGATACAGCATTACCTCAAATATTTAACCAAAGGATTAAACTATTCTCTTGGCAGGGGCGTGCTCTGCCCACGATGCAGCTCCCGCGCCGGCTGGCAGGCGCTGCGTGGCTGCCTGCTGCGTGGCCAGCGAGCTGCCCCAGCCTACAAAGAGCTCTCCATGCTCTTCTCCAAAACTTTTGCACCAATGTTTCTGCTCACCGGCTCCCGGCCGTCCATTGCCTCCATCCAAAGCTTTCGGTCCTCCTCTGAAAGTGCCTGCATGGTGATCACGCCAGGCCTGCAGAGAGAAAGGGAATACCATAAATAAGCTGCAGGTCAGAAAAGAAGACAAAAAGAAGACAAAAAGAAGACAAAAAGAAGACAAAAAGAAGACAAAAAGAAGACAAAAAGAAGACACAGATTAAGTTCCTGTGTAAGAGACAGAGAAAGAAAGATGATGATCTTCTTCCTCACCAAGCCCCAGCAAGATGTGGCTGATGCCAGCCTAACCACTCTGGGAAGTCCCTGCAGGTCCAAGCCAGGACCAAAAAGCAGAAGGCATCTCCAATAATCAACACACATTTGCAGTGGTTTTACAGTATGACAGGCACTCTGTGACGCTGCACCCCAGACAGCTCACCTGCCTTTGGGCTAAAGCACATCCACATAATGGACATGGAAGGCAGCTGAGCAAGCAGGACACCCCTGTGTCCCCGCACCCCACGTCCCACCGCCCCAAGCACCAGCTCCAGGGGGGACCTTCTGCTGCATCAGGAATTTCAACACTTTTGTCCCCAAAACGCTCACATCAGTGTGACCTTGCTGTGCCCCTCACCCTGCCCTTACCCACACAACAGCCCCCGAGCTACACGCTAAAACCAACTCCGTGATTGCTTATTTATTTTAATGAGAAGGGGAAAGAACAGGCCCAAGTGCTGGCATGCAAAGCAGGGGGGCCCAGGGAACAAAACCAGCCTGGTGCTTGCCGCAGGGCCAGTATCACCTCCACCATTTCCAAGCAACCTTGCTCTGCCCTTCCCACACCAGGAGCCAATACTCAATTATCTTGTTCCATCACCAAAGTCGTGACTGACTGAGCACAGCAGAGCACCCTTCAGCTCCTGCTGCAGCACACCATGCAGCACAGGTTGCCCCTCAGCACCCCGGGACCCGCAGGGGCTCAGTGACACAGCTGAGGTGGCAAATCCAATGAGTTTTTCTGTTCTGTTCAGTTGGCCTGGTCTGTTTCATTCCAGGCTATTTTCAGATGCATTAGCACAGTGCAGCTGCTATTTCTGCAGGAGGAGAGCGGGCAGAAGCCCTGGCAACAGGGAAGACGCAGGCATGGATCCAGCATGAGCAGGAGCGGCTGTCAGAGCTGTCTGCAGCAAGG
Source organism: Phasianus colchicus (assembly GCF_987193195.1). Lineage (NCBI taxonomy): Eukaryota > Metazoa > Chordata > Aves > Galliformes > Phasianidae > Phasianus > Phasianus colchicus. The sequence goes on along the minus strand of NC_143450.1, from coordinate 17,801,974 downwards.
CTTGGGGGGTTTCAGGGTTCATCCTCAGAAAGTATTGCAGCAGAGAGAGCTACCAACCCAGCAAAACACAGCTGCCCCAACCCTGCAGCAGGAAACACGCAGGGCTGAGGCAGAGAGCCACGGGAGTTGCCTGCTTTTGGACCACTAAATGCAAAACCCCACGGCCTGGGAAGAGGGCTCGCTTCTAACTTGCGGGAGAGGATCGCTGCACAAAAGCTGTTCAGTTCTTGGTAGGAGCTGATCCTCTGTCAGAGAGGACAGCATGAACAGGGATGCTCAGTGTGGTGGTTTTGGCCTGTTCCTATCGCTGTGGTACTTAAGGGAAGGAACAAAGGAACAACCCCTCGCCAGCCAACCCCAGGGCTCACTCGCAGCACGCGCAAGGCAGCTCAGCACAGCTTCGCAGCAGCAGCAGCATGCTCAGGCTTGCAACAAATCCAGGCCCAAGTAAATCAGACATAATGTATTTGATCTCCGCTAATCCTATTGGTGAGTCAGTCCATACTCACCAGCTTAGTGGTTTGGAAGTTTACTTATTTCGAAGGGAAGAGGAAACCACTTAACCATCACCCCATTTGAGAGAGAAAACGCTCACCATCCAGCATCGAATGCTGTCAGCACAGGGAACAAAGCTCAGTGCTGTGCAGACAACGTGGCCTGGGGGAGACAGGGGCAGCAGGAGAAGGGCTGAGGGGCCAAGGGGCTGGAGATGGGCTGGGGGCAGCTCCCTCTCCCTTGGCACAGGGAGTGGTGGGCAGCTCAGCCCAAGCTCAGGCCGGCTGGTGGGGAGCTCCAGCAACACAGGGAGGGCAAAGGAAATAGAGATCTCCGTCTCCAGTGAGACATTAACACAAACACATTGAAACTGTTCACTCGAGTAAACCTGACACTGGCCCCCAAGAGAATTGACAAGGTCCCAGAAAGACAATGCAGATATCTCCTGTGCCAGGTTCCCCCACGCACAGGACAGAAGTGATAATGTGAAAATGTTTGTTCTGCCTTTGAGCGATAACAACTCTTTGGGCTTCGCTTCAAAGTCAAACTTACCAGCGTGCAGGGAGGGGCTGCAAACCCGAATTAAAAATCCATTTACATTGCAAACAGCTCTGCATTTCCTCCCACAGTGCTCATTTGCCAGAGCATCCATTGCACCACTTTCCCGAGCACAACCATCTTCCTGGCTGTGACGCATTCTAAATGCACCCCACACATTATGCCTCATCCATTATTCATTGGGACCGTGCCCACGGGGTGCCACGCACTCAGGTTGGGATGGCTGGGCCAGCATCCCACCCACCCCAGCAGCACCAAGCTGTCCTCAGCCCCATCTACAGCCAGCCCCACGGTCAGGGCTTTCCTCAAAGATCAACAGCTGCCAGAAATGTGTGCGCCAGATCGTGGGTATCTCAGCTATCCAGCATAGAGCCTGAGACAGGGAAGGGCCTCCTCTGGCTTCCTCTCCCAGAAGATAAACATGACATGCCCATCTCTGTTCCCTCACCTAACACACAAACATCTGTGGCCCTGATGTGCCACACGCAGCAGAGGATTCTCCCCTGTGCCCCAGTGGCATTGCTCACCCCAGCAGCAAGAGTGAAAACATCAACACTGACTTCTGTGGCCCAAAGATAACAAACCTGCCAACCCCATGCTGGGAGCTGCAGCAGGCATTTACCTCCCAGCACCAAGAGCCTGCTGCCTTCTTCTGCGAGTGATGGGGAAATGTTGTGATTGGAAGGAAAGTTTCTGGACTGAAGAGATGCAGGAGCATGAGACCAGAGCAGAACATGATAAACACTTTGCAAGAAAGTAAATTTTCGATATGCTACAATCTAAAACCTATTTTTTCCATATGAGACCACACAGGAAATTTGAATTTTCTCAATATCTCTGCTTTTGTGAAAAACAGCCTGTGTTTAAAGAGCTATGACTAAGCGTGCAGAGAAAATGAGAAAGTCCCCTAGCTGCTGCTCCTTCCAGAAAAACAAACAAATAATGAAAGCAATAGAAATAGATAAGAACTTTCAACTCCTGCAACAGCTTATCACATCGAGACAATCTAAACTGCCGAATGAGAAAGCCTAAAGATGGATTAATAACAGGGCTGGAGGGCCAGGAAGCTTCCAGCCCCACTACGAGCAGAGAAGCACAGGAGATGTGGAAGGGGATGAGGAAGGCAGGGAATAAGGGGGCTCCCAGTTCAGCTCCCATTGCTCATTACAAGGCAAGCTGTCCCCTTCGATGCTGCAGATGCGCTCCTCCATCAGTCGCAGAGGGCAGCTCGCCGTGCAGCCTGGGCTGTGCAGCTCCAGCAGCTCCCTAGGAACTACTTTGTCTGAAAGGCCACTGGAAATGTGACACCAGCCATGGAACACACATGGCTGCATGGCACCAAAAGCAGCCGGTGAGCGAAGGGCATGCAGCAATGCCAGCTGCTCCGGGGCACAGCGGGACCAGCAGTGTTCCTGCCCCCATCAGTCACTAAGGGACCAAAACCCCACACACTGAATACCTCCTACTCCCATAAGTGCCAACTGGTATTAGGGGCACTTAGCTTCTGGCCCAGAGAAACCACCTAGACTGTCCTAAATTTCAAAGCCTTTGTCATCAGCCAAACAAGATCCTCCCCTTCCTGAGGCTTATTTGGTAAGACACTGGCTGTCATCCCTGCTTACCTTGTTTATAAAACTGACTTAATGCACAGAGACTCCAAATTAGTTTAGTTTGAAAAAAGGGCATTACCAGCAAACCACACTGTCCATCACATGAAGGAATATTTCAGCCAGATGCTGGAACCCCATTCTGAGATCTGTTTTGGTATAACAAAGTATATAAATATACAGTAAATATATATATATATATAGTATTTAGTGTCTTCTCAGCCACGAGCTACAACACTCCTAACTGCCCCAGAACTATTGGCAAAGGCAGGGTTGGGGAGCTCTTAGTCTCCCCAGAAAACACCTCTATCACATGTTTTCAGCCTTCAATATTGGGAATTTTGGACTCCCTGTCAGACAGTACAAAGAGGAAACAATGCTGTAATACCAGACCAGGCTCAGACGTTCAGTTCAGGGGCGTCAAATCATCCTTGGCAGAGAAAATCACATCCTCCCCAACGCACAGCAGCTTCTCTGGAAATTATTTAAAGCAGCCCGAGCCCCCAGCCTGCTGCATGCCCACCCAGCACACCAAGAGCCCAGGTCTGTGCCGCTGAGCGCAACCGAAGGAAGCAAAGCCAAGGCTGCCACCTCCAGGCTGCAGGGCTCTGCTGAGCCACAGCCTGCTTTCACCCCCAGAGCCCTAAAGCACCTTCCCAAAGTGGGATCAACAGTTTGAAAAGCTACTCAAAATTCATGGCAACGGGAGATAAAAACACTGAAGTGAAACGTGCAATGCTCGGGCACTTACAGGCGTGCGTGGCTGCGTGTGCTGCATTTGGCACGCTGGCCTCAGCCCCACAGACAGGTGCAGCACAGCCTCCAGCAGCACACAGCAGTGTCACCCTGACCCACAGCACTGCCCATGGCAGCAGAGGGCCACGCTATCCAGACACAACAGAGCAGGGATAAGCTGCTCTGTGCCCAGCCGGCTTAGCATCAATTAAACAAGCCCCATTGAGAGCCTGGGCAGGGCACAGACTCACATGCTCCCCATGGTAAGTTTTAAGTTGCATATAGAAAAGAAAGAGGGAAAACTGCTCACAGTCAAAACACAGCACATATGTGACACAGAGGAACATCCCAGGGATCTGTTTGCCTTAATCACATCCAGACTTCCTGTGCGGGGCTGAAGAACAAGACATCAAGTTTCTAACTTCTTTATTAGCAGAGACAATTAAAAAAAAAAAAACCACAAAACAAAAGGTCCATAGGCCAAAACTAAAACACAAGCAGACCACGACAAAGAGTCCACAGCACAAACCACGCTGCAAAAACGGGCACGGCTGCAGCAGCCCCAGTGAGAGCCACGCCATCGCCGGGGGCTGTGTGAGGAGTGGGGCTGCAGCCTTATCCAATCCCAGCTCCTGGTGACCCCCACCAGTACAAACCACATGCCCAGCACCCCACAGCACCCATCTGACACTAGCAGCACCCACACCTGACAGCTCAGCTGTGGGGCAGCACCCACATGCTGCCGAGCCCCCACAGTCCTGGGCTGGCATGAAAACCATTCCTCAATATGCTGCTTCACATGGGCGGCTGATGGGAAGTTTCAACCAGGAGTGGGGGGTCTCCAGCAAAGCCCACAGCCACACCTCCACCCTGGAGGCACAGCTCCAGAGTGGGTCAGAGATGGGGTGGATGCTGGCAGAAAGTTCTGCCTCCTCTTCCTCTCAGCTCACCTGTTTCAGAAGGTGCTGTTACTCAGGAGCACTCGGGACAAATTTTGATACCAAAAATACGCAGAGCTGCCTGACTGCTGGGGAAAAGCAGCCTGTCAGTTCTGCTTTCTGCTCTCACAGCCCTCTCAGGCAGGGAATCGGAACGTGGATGTGAAATGAGCAATTTCTCAGGTTTCCCCACGTTGCCGCTCCCCTGCCATTATTTACATTTAGCAGGCATATTTCTGGAGCAGCTCTTGATCCCGTGCCCAGCAGGCTGCAGACATCAAGGGGAGGTTCGGCTGGCTCTGAAAGCACTACAGAAGAAAGCTATTGTGGTGGCTGGCTTCTCCTCCTCCCGGGTTTATTTTGATTTTCACATTTAAAAAAAAAAAAACAACACTTCCCTTTAGGGCAGAGGAAAAAAATGCCAACGTCAGCAGAAATCCTGCAGCTTTCTGGAGGAAAGCAGAGCCACAGAGAGCGAGCAGCAGCCACAGAACCATCCAACCCCATCTGCTCCTCAGTGTCCCCACCACGAAGGGCTGGGCAGGCACGGATGAATCGGACAGATGCCTGGGAAATGCAGCCAGCACCACCAACACCTTGATTTTGCTGAACTTGAGTTTTTACGGAGGAGACCTCCTTGTATTTACACTACAGCCAGCAAAGGGCTTTTTGTAAAGCACATAAACTTCCTGCAGAGAGGAAAACACGAGGCAGTGACCAACAAAGGCTGCTCAGAACAGCAGCTCAGCCTGGTTCCCCTGTTTGTATACAGCACGTGTGAGATACCAGTTCAACACAGTGACAAGGCTCTCATTTCTAGCGCTACAGACTGAATCCAGACGTATGTCTGGTTCAGCTGCTCAAAGGAAAATCAGGCCAGGAAGCATTTTATAACTTCAGGAAAAAAGATGTGAATTCAGAGTGCCCAAAGATGCAAGCTGGATTTCCATCATCGACATCTATAGGAGAGCATCACAAGAGCTGAAGTTCTTTCAGCACATAACCCACGCAGAAAGAGGCATCCCATTCCTCCCAAAAGACACGCAGCGACTTCGCCATGCTTGTGACCGTTTACCTGACATGCCCAGAGTCTGCAAAAACGCTACAACTCCATTAAGTTCTGAGAGCCTAAAGTAAATTCAGTACCTTGTAAAACGAAGCACTGACTCAACATCCTGCAAGCACCTGGCTAGGAACAGCAGGGGAAGCTGTTCCCATGGACTAACGCTTCCCAGCCACAGATGGTGTGACGGGAGCAGAAGGCAAACACCAAATCCACCCGAGCAGCAGCCAGGAAAGCCACCTGCCCAGCACTCACCGATCCACGGCTTCCACATCAAAGCAGAACCTCTTCTCAATGGAGTCGGTTTTCCGTCGTGTGCAAGATTTCAGGATAACAGCTTCATCCTCTCCCTGAGGAGAGACAAAATCACAGATGAGGAGGAGAACAATCCCTCCATACCTGCCTGCCCCCACACCCCAACCAGTGCGTTCAAACCAGAGGGGCTGTTTGGCAACATCAGCCCTTGTCACCTGCTAGAAATGCATTAACATATGTCCAAAATGCTTAGATCAAAAATAAGAAACCATCCTTTCTGAATGCAGATGATTACGTTTACGCACTGAGTATCATACAACCCACGTTTCAGGCAGGCAGGGAGTGCTGGACCACAATTTTTGGGTAAAGTTTTATTTTCCATTTCTAAACAATGCATCATAACCTTGGCTGTCAATTTTCACTCCGGCACTGGCTGCATATTTGGCAGCATTCTTCACACAAAAACTCTCAACAGGAGCAAGTATGCCTTAAGATGTTTATTATTTGACAAAGCAATGACAAAAGCATTCTCTCATCCAGGCATCTGCATCCAAGCTGTACTGGATTTCCCCATGACGAGCAGTGGTCAGGAAGGATCTGCACACACTGCCGTCCTCTGCTGGAGGAAACCCCTGCCCAGACTGCCAGCACACAAAATTCTCCTGCAATTTTTAAAATCCCCTGATGACTCAATACAAGACAAATTCTGAGCGAGTTCCTGGAGACAGCCACTTTTCTGTGCACTCTGTGCTGTTCCAGCTGACACCTTGGCTGACCATCCTGTTCCCTGACATCATCATTTTCCAGGAAACCTATTTAGGGCCACAGCAGGGACCCAGGAAGACAGATCTGAATGGTCTCTGCAGGGCTGCTCCTGGGGGGGCTGCCTGCACCCTGCAGCTCATCAGCCTGCTCACCACTCCGTATTCAGGAACTGCCCTGCTTTGGAACCACCATCCGATGCCAGCTGCAGCCCCAGGAGTGCTCGAGAGGCCAAGAGCAGGCAGAGCCTTGGGTGACCCCATCTCTTTATGCTTCACCAACAGTGCACCGGTTGGCACTAACAGACTGCAGGGCACCCAGCACATAGACAAGATGCTCAGCATGCTGCACATCCCATGTGGTCAGGACAACCTGAGCAGGACCAGCGTGCAGCTGCACAGGCTTCAGTTTGTAAAGCTTTCTCCTTTCACAAATAGAAATAAATGAAGGACAGATCTAAAACAAGAGGAAAAAGGTGGGTCTGTAACTAGAGGCAGCTGCTGTAAACTTCTCCTTACAAATAGCTGCATGCAGACACCGGAACAGAGAGCTGGAGCATGAAACAGAGCTGTGTCTGAGGGGCTCCAAACAATCAGGAAACCAGCAGTGCTGCCAGGGCAGCGGACAGCTTCCAAACATCTGCTGAAGTTGGTTTTTTTTTGAGCAAGGTGCAGAGTTCATTCCCCATGTGGCACTCACTCAGCCTGGAGTGAAGGTGAGCCACCTGCTGGTGTTGGTGTCACACTGCTGAGGTTGGCTCAGCCCGAGCAGCCTGCAGCTCTGCAGTGACACTCACCCCTTTTCCTCCAGATTTCTGGTCAAATGGCACCATCGTTATCCGCTTGGATTCCCGCTGGTACGTGCAGTAATGCTTCACCCAGGAGGTCCCAAAGTGACCTGCAAAGCAAACGCAGGTTTTATCCCCAGAACCTGTAGAGTTTCAATGTGCACCCATTATTAAGCTGTAAGTTCAACCATCATTTAAAACGACACGTTTCTCTATCCATGATTGTTGTTGTACTTTATAGGTGGCATAAGCATTGCTACCCCTTTTCGTTCAGGGAAAAGAGGAAGCAGACTCCTGCCAAGCACTGCCACTGATTCATGCCACCGCAGGGCCAGTGCCCTCCCACGTTCTGCATTCTGACAAATCTGCCTTTGTGTCCCGTGTCCCCCAGCACCCATGCACCGCATTGCCCTAAGCACCTACGTTTCTCCTGGACATAGAGATATCCCTCCATGGTATAAGGACTGATGTTTTTGTGCTCATGAGGATTCTCCTTCATCTTCTTCATCAGCGATTCAACCTCCGACCTCGTTCCTTCAAAGCGATTCCTTGTCTGCAAATCAAAACAGGAACACACCTTGCAGCACCCATGGGAAGGCTGAGACACTGTGCAGAAGAACTGCCACTTGGACTGTGTGCGTGGCACAGTGTTATTTATAACAAAGAATTTGCTTCAATTACACTGTCAACCCCTTTGCTTGAAGGCACACACACACACAAAGAGAGAAACCATCTCAATTAAAACCTACCAAAGTGTGTATGAGTTTTCTCTGCCAGACAGGCACAGCAACACAAGCACTTACATTCTGGATGCTGATGGTCAGCTCTGTCTTGAAGTCACTGAAGTCCTTTGCAAGCTCGTAGCCGTGGTGGTAGAAGGTGAAAAGCCCCTGCAGAAAGGCCAGCAGCTGCGTTGGGACAAAACAAATCAAGACTGTCAGTGCAGCTCTCTCTTCCAGCCCTATTTGTCCTCCTGCTTCAATCAACCCCAGTGACCCAACTGATACCCAGATCCACCCCACTCTGCCCATTGTGCCCCTGTGCACCACATCACTGACGCTGCGCTGGGAGCTGAGATGTGCCACCAAGCCAGGCAGTCACAGCCTGGTCATGCTTCTCTGAACTTGGAGTTATTCTTCACTCAGAAGGAATGACTCCTTGCAAACAGCAGAGGAGGTTTTGAATCTACCATGTATTTTTCATGGGTAGATAATAATAGGTCAAGGGAGAATGGTTTTAGACTAAAGGAAGGAATATTTAGATTAGATGTCAGGGGGAAGTTCTTTATAGAGAGAGCGGTAAGGTGCTGGCACAGGCGGTCTGGAGAGGCTGTGAATGCCCCAACTCTGGAGGTGAGAAAAGCCAGGCTGGATGGGGCCCTGGGCAGCCTGATCCAGTACTTATCTAGTGGCTGGCAGCCCTGCCTGCGGCAGCAGGGTTGGAACTTGACAATCCTTAGGGTGCAACCCAAGACATTCTATGATTCCTAGAGGAGCAGTAGAGCACTTAGCAGTGAGCAAAAGGCAGGTCCTAGAAAACTCAATTCTTTCCTCATTCCGTCAATCCTGCACTCTTTTCCCCTGTGAAAGTTACAGTCTCTCTGGATTCTATTTTTTCCCCCCATTTGAAGCCACTCCCTTTGCAGCTGTCAGCAGGCCCCACGGCCCAGCCCATCACAATAGAGATACCCACAGCACGTACAAAGAAATGCTTTGCGTGTGTGGGGCTGAGCCCCACACCAAGGGTTTTTCCTAAGCACATCTCCTGCCCCTGCCCCCAAACCTGTCCTACAGTAACAGGGACACCCTGTGCCCCAGCCTGGCTCCCCATCAGCCCTCACACAGTAACACATCCCTCAGGAATGCAGTTCTGTGGGATGAAAAGGGCTGGGTGTTCACTTACAGGCTCCACAAACTCAAACATCTTCCTCTCCTGGACCTCTTGCACCTTGAAGACATACTCCAGGGAGACTTCGTAGAAATGCTGCCGAACCAGGTCCACCTGGCTGTCTGCCTGCGGGCACCAGGAGATGAAAGAGGAAACACGAGGTCAGCGTGGCTGGGAGCAGCCAGCCCCATGGCACAGGGACAGCAGGGGCTGATGGCAGTGCGTCCATGTGGGATGCTAGCTCAGCTTCAGACATCAGTCTGGGGCTGGACAGATGGCACAGTGATTAAATAGAAAACTGATTCACATTAACAGGCTCCTTCTTCAGCTGAAAAAAAGTGTTTTTGATGACTCACGTTCACACCTCCTTGACAGCTGGGTAGAAGAGCACGAATTACAAGTGAGAGCAAGGAGAAGTTGCTGCATACTTGACAATGAAAGGCAATTCTGCACTTTCTGGAAAGCAGCGCATCGAGAGGCTGCCAGCAGCACCATGGGCTCCAGGCAGTGACAAACATCACACCATGCCACCAGTGAGGGCTGCTCCTGTGCTAGGCCAGGGGACAGCACACACCCTCTGCTTGGAAGAGAAAGCACAAGAGAGCAGAAATCAGGATACTCCCCAACAGAAGGGCCTCACTGTGTGCTGGAGCAGAGCCGCTGCACTGACAGCAGGGTAAGGAACACTGGCACCCCCGCCTCCTTCCCCAGCTCACTCCTGATTTTCCATAGGACACAGCCATAGAACGGAACATTTTCCCCAGGACCTGCCTGCAGCACTTGTGCTGGGTGTCTGTGGTGAAGAGGCTGAGTTTTCAGCAAACTGAGCAACTAAATATGATGCAACAAAAGAACTCTGCCAGGAGTTAAACAACAGATTAGACTCAGGGTGTTATTTAAATGGTCAGCAGCCAAAGCAGCAGAGAATTCCCATGGTTTCCTTCTCTTCTTGCTTTGCTGCAGCAGTCATGCATGTGGCCACCACTACCTTCCAGATGTGGACAGCAGGAAGAGATTAGGAAACATAAAACACCAAGCTACCCTGACATAAACTCTCCTCTCTGGCTGTCAGGGTGTCTAAGAGGGCTTCAGGCTGCTAATAATCAGCTGGCATTGGTTTTCCTAAAGCATTACCATTTCATCAGCAACCTTCCTGTGCACAACTGCCATAACTGCTTTTTGTAATGTCTCAGGGGAGAAAGATCCCAACTCCTGAACCCAGGAGCAGCAGCAGCTGGTTCCAGCTTTTGTAGCAAAAGTCAAAGTGTGGGGTGGAAGATGCCAGCAGATGGCACCAGCATCCAGCACTGCTAAACATACCAGCAGCCCGTGTTGCACAGCACAGCACATGCAGCCAGCATCCTGCATGGCACAGCACCACACACAGCATCTGCGTGGTACAGCACACCAGCACCCCACACTCAGCTGCCCTGGCTCCTGGATTGCTCCCTTACCCTGGGCAGGACATGACATCGCAGCCCTATAAAACACTGCTGCAGCCATAAGTGGCTCCTTCTCCACAAAGAAATCCTTCCACTCCAGTATCTCGCCATAGAATTTTAAACATGAACCAGAATATGGGTTTAAAAGGTTACTGAAGAGCCACAAGAGTGGAGCTCTGCACCTGCTGGGATGTAGGCATGCTGCCACGAAGCAAAGTGCTCACAGACCCAGAACATCCCTGCTAGGGCAGCCAGGCACGTCAGTCCAGATGCAGACCTCTCTCCAGCCCTGATTTGGTGGAAGCTGACTCTTTGCCACAGCCATACCCATCTGCTCTCTTGAGACAGATGGGGTCTGCACACAGTTGGGCCACAACACCTGAGCTGCCCCAGTGCAGAGATCACCACTGTGCCCACCAACCCCTCAGTGACGTGCCAGCACTCTGCCCAGAAGTACAGGGCCTGCCCCAGCCCTGGGCAGCTCAGGAATTCCAGACATGGAAGAAGTGATTGCAAGTGCAGGGTTCTCATCCAGTAAGAGCATTTGGCACAGCAGCAAACTACGTCCCAAGTAACAGGCTCTTAAAGCAGTTTACAAGCACTAAGCCTGATCACTCTTCCCACGAAGCTCAAAGCCAATGCAGCCACTTCTAGAGAAGGAGAATAAAAACATACATGATTTGTTATGGCACATGAGAAGCCTGCAGCAGAACCAGTTCCCCTACTGCTACACTCTTTAATTACAAGCTCTCTATCCTTTTTGATTGCTATCCATTTTGGGATCTCTCTGACTTACTCACCAAAACAGCTCTGTCCCCTTTGATTAAAGGAAGAGGGAAAAACCTGCCACTCACAGTCAGCACAGGAAAAAAAGTAGCTTATAGCCAAGAAAACCAATGCTAGAAGATGCAGAAAATATTCAAAAAGCTCAATGCAGTTACTGCTAGACACTGAAAATTCGAGGTTGCTCTCACCTCCTGGAGCTGGGATTCCTTCTTCTTGGAAGACAAGTTTAAGTGCTTTTCTAGGACACCACAGTACTTCTCAGTCTCCTTGTCATATTTCTTTTTGGCATCCTGCAGACCAGAACAAACAGTGTGAGCCTGGATCCAGCAGCACCACAACAGCCGAGAAGACCCAGCAGCATGCTGAGGACATTGCCCATGGGACCCACATGGGAGCACAGGCAACAGCCCCCAGCCCAGCATTCAGCTTCCTGCCCTTAACCCTCTGCTCAGAGATGCACGTGCAAGGCCACGCAGCTGGCTTTGTTTAAAGTTTGTTCCAAAAACTGATAGCAGCCCCAAAGCCACACCCAGAGCAGACACGCTTTGAAGAGCCCAAGTTGGACAGTGAAGGGAGGCAGCAGCAGGGAGCAGCTCCCTCATCTGCTTCTCATTACCCAGCCATGCACAGCTCCAAGGCACTGATGGATGCTGGACTGGCAGCCACGAGGTGCTGCAGAGGGATCGGCAGCAGCACCCAGCCCACAGCCCTTGTGGGGAGGACAGCAGTCCTCTGCAACGTGCAGAGCTCTCAGCTCTCACAGACAGCCATCCAGAACACTGCAACCCCAAACACACCAGTGCCAGGGCACAGAGGGAACAGCCGGGCTGACTTCTGGACTAAAAGCAGCGTTGTGCAGAGCTGCACTCCCAGGTTGCCCAGCCAGGGGACATCCAACCAGTGCCTCCAAGGCAGCAAGGCCCTGCCCCGTGCACCGACAGAACCCAGCACATCAACAGCTGGTGCTTCTGTAGGATCTCCCTGGAGGTTTTTCTCCTCTGGCTGCACAAGTCAAACCAGAGCAACCTTGGGACAGGACACAGCACTGCAATGCAAGCAGCCCAGCTCACTGGCACGTGCTCCTTGCTGGCAGCAGTAGGTTGTTATAACAACAGCAGAGCCACGGGCAGTGCTTCGAATTCCAGAACAAAGGCAGGAAAGAAAGGCGGGCAGGGACAGGCTGTCCCACAGCAGCCTGGGACACATGGGTGTGTTCCCAGGTTCCCCCTGACAGACAGTGCCCAGATCTCCAATGCTGGGCAAAACTGGGGCTGGGCAAGTGCAGTACTGGAAGGTTTCAGGAGACTGAGAATCCGGAGACTAAGGATTCACCTTGCAAAACGTTAATTCTGGTTTGGAGGAAGAAAAAAATCTGTTGGTCAACAGCTCATGATGGTGCATTACTTGCTTGAGGGTGAACCAGGAAACACCAAGGCACTTTATGTAAGCCAGATCGTCCTTGTGTCCCTCCCACACCCAGGCCCAGCAGCGCCCGTCCCTGTGGCACACCAGGTCCCAGACAGCACCAGGCAGCTCTGAGCTCTGCCCCAAGCCATGCAGAGGCTCACAGACCCAACATCAAAGCGAGGCCAAAGCCACCTACCTTAGCAGCACCGATCTGCTCCTTGCGGAACTTCTCCAGCGGTGTGATCAGCACCTCGCTGGCGTTCTCAATCTGTTGGACACAGAGTCACCCTGTGGTCCCCAGCTGGGCAGCACCGTGCATGTGGGCACTTCGTGTCCCACTCAGAGCTGAGAGCTGTGCTGCTGACACATCTCTCCGCTCAGCCCCCGCAGACACACCAGCACGGGGGCTGCTGTACGAGAATCCCTCCCTACACACTGCCATCACCGCCCACTGGAACCCACACACTTCACCCTCCTCCAGCTGCACATCAGATTAGGGGCCAGAATGGAGCTGAAGTGCTGCTACCAGACCCGCTCTCCATCCCCAGGCTCCCCACTCCCAGGCCATACCATCCGCATCCGCTCATCTTCCAGGTTCCGCAGCACTGTGGCAAACTCCTGCAGAGACTTGGCTGTAAGGGACACATGGACAGTTTTGGAATTTAACAGCATTTTCTTTTTTAATTCTGAACATCCAAGTAGCCATAGCATCACATTTCTAGCACTCGTTGCTGCTCAGGCTGGCTCCTGCTGCCCAGCAGCTCCTATGGCAGGCTGGCAGCTGTGGGCAGAAAGGAGCAAGGGGCCTGTGCCAAATGTCCGGGGCAATAACACTCGAATGCAGCAGGCACGGTGTATGCACTTGAGACAGAGCCTCACTTGGATGAGAAAGCTATTTTGGCCCAGAGACCAGCACAAATCAGCAAGAAAATCAGGACTAAAGCTCATTTGCTCTGCTGGCCCCATACTACATACATGCACAATGAACTCTGAAAGTCCAGCCCAGGCAGAAACAGGGTAACAGTGAACAAAGCAGGTGAAGCACTGGGAGATGCTGGGTGCAGCCCTGCCAGACCCTCACAGAGCAGCACCCCGAGTGCTCACCTACAGCCCTGCAGTGGCTGCTTGGACATCCTGAAGGCGTGCAACCAGGCTGCGCTCCCTTCCTGCAGACCGCAGCCACTGGCAGTGCCTCCAGCCACGACTACATCTCCAGATCCTTGCCCTCACACGTGAAAGGGCAAATAATAATCTAGATGGTTCCAGATATGGGCAGTCTTCCTCCTTTCTTATCTGGCAGAGGTAGATTTCAGGCGAGAAGCTACAACTGCTCTGCTAGCGAAGGCTCTGAAGTTGATGAACAAGGAGAAATGCACCGCTTCCAGAAAGCAGGGAATGGCCCTGATGAACCTCTGGGTCCCCCCATGTCTGTGTTTGTCCCTGTGCATGCACTGCTCTGCTTGGGGTTGGCAGCACAATCAGAGCCCCCACCAACCCACCTCCAGCTCTCACCTATGCAGATCTCATCGTCTGTTTCAGCGTCGCCGATGCAGCGGAACTTAAATTCATTGAGGGAATCTGCAAACTTGCGTTTGGCCGACGACAGATCTGTGAGAGGGGAATTGCAGACGTCAGCATGGGAACGGGCACCGGCACGACCTGACACAGGGACCCACCAGCCCCCCTGGGAGGGTTGCACCCAACCGCCCCCCATGCAGGCAGGCACCAGAGCTGAGGGCCCACGGCCCCGCGCTGCCCACAGAGCGAGCCGGCTGCAGCACGGCTCTGCTTACAGGCACTAATGCAGAGAATGACTGTTTTACAAGCCACAGACTCTCTCCAAGAGCTGAATCCTATTAAGTTATTACTCGAGATGACCTGAGCGGATCCAGGATTGGCTTTTCGAACCGTCCCCATGACCCTGCACACATCCCCAGGAACCACAAAGCTGCAGGCCTGACAGGAACTTGTTTTGAAGCAGCACAGGGACTCCAACCATGCTAAATTCCCCGTGCATTTCATTCAGTGTTCTCAACATCCAGGGAACTTCTCCCTTTCTGGGCAGAGAACGAAGATGTGCGTTCACACACACACTGCTCCTCCCAGGCACTGAACACCAAATGAGAGCTGTGGAAGAATTCAAACATTCTGCTTTTGTGGTGGGATGAGGGAGCTGAAAGCTTTATCCAAGCACTAAAACTGCTCTCCCAGCACCGCTTCTATCCCCAGGGTTAATCCTGCCTGCAACTCAGCCTGAGAGCAGAGCTGCACCCAGCACAACGTGCTCCTAATGCAGCAGGACCACAGAGGAATGAGGAATGGACAGCAGGGTGCAGTGGTTGGGGATACTCCAGGAGTGAGGGGGTTTGCTAGGTTTGCCCCCAGCCCTCTGGATCAGATGCTGACACCACACTGTCAGAGGGCAGCACCTGCACAGCCCAGGATGTGCAGCAGCACCCCCAGCACAGCACCCAGCTTTGCCCCAGGGAGGCTTGGAGGCTTCAGCCTGGCACAGAACAGCCTCCTGCTTCTCTGGTATGGTAAGGAGGAGGATGTTAACGAGGAGATGACGCTAATGACTCAAGGAGTCATTTCCTCTCTGCTGGCTCCACGCTGACCCCGGCCACACTTGGGCTGCAGACACCCTGACCAAGGCTGCTGTCCCTTCACTGCAGGCTGGGCAGGGGCAGCCCAAACCCAAGACGTTTTTGCACTGGTCTGCAGCACTTATAAATAGGCATGGGAGAGGCCAAGAGAGGAGATAACCCCCAGTGCTGCAGTGATAAAGGAAAGTCACTCCCAGCCGCCCTCTGAGTGACACAGCCAAGGCACCGCGATGCAGCAGCTGCTAAAAACAGCAGTGAGCTTGGTCAGAAACAGAGCTGGGCAGCACCCAGGGGCCCAGACCCCATTGGCACACCTCACATCCCACTGCCCATCGTAATTCTGGGGAAAACTCCTCCTGTGTAAGGAGCACAAGCACTGCAGCAGCGTGCTGGGAGGGAAGCGTTGACTCAGGCCTGTTTTCTCCCCAGGCATGAGAGCAAACAAAATCCTGCAAAAACTGGAGAGAAACTTCTGCCCTCCCTCATGCGTGAGCAAAATCCCGCAGCTCCCCACGCACATGAGTCAAACCTGGGCTGCACACGTTCTGCCTCCAACTTCTCTGTCTGGCTTTGTCAGTTGACCAAAAAGTGAGGTAAAACCACCACGAAGGCAGAAAAAGCCCACAGGCTGAGCAGCGCAGCTGGCCGGGGACCCGGGCACCGCCGGGGGCTGGTCCTGCCATGGCCATTGTCAGAGAGCAGCAGGGAGACCCAGCACCAGCAAGGACATCGCTGGCATCCCAGCCACAGCTTCACCAAACCCAAATTCTGCCAGCAGGCTCCCCACAGAAGATGCTGGCACACGACCCCACTGCTGCTCAGCACCTGAACCTTTCTTGTGCTCACAAACACCCCTGCAGTGTGGGGCAGGGCTGTACTCTCTGCTCCTCACATCAGCACCTCTAAGTAAACCCCAGCTGCCAAAACACAGCTTCTTCAACGACCCCAGGAGTGAGGCAAGCACCCAGCACATGTCCTCACATCAAAAATCTGCCATGCTTCCATGCTTTTTGTATGCCATCAGGCAGACCAAAGCAATAAAATCCAGCGCCACAGCAGGACTCCCCTCTCCTTTAAGGCTTCTTTCTGGCACAACAGAAGCAATCAGAAAGCAAGTGCAACATTCACCCGAGAACAAGAGCAGTTCTGAACAGCAAAGGCACTGCACATTGCTGAGTCACCTGGAGCTCATCCCAACCCCTCTGCACTGCCTGAGCCAGGCAGGCACCTGGGCTGCCAGTATGGGTCAGTGCAATCAGCTGTGCACCGTGCTAAAACAATGGCAGAACCACAGTCACCAGAGTTCTCCATCTGTCTGTCCTCTCCCTGCTCTGCGGAAGGACAGCTCCTGCCCCACGCTCTCCCTCATCTGCTGCAGGTTCCTCTCCCTTCTCCATTCCCATCCCGGGTGTTCAGGACAGGCTGTGCTGATGGCAGCACGGCAATTCCTTAGCAAAGCCAAGTTGACAGGAAGCAGGCACAGGCACTGCGTGCTGGAGGTCCAGCTGCGTAACTATGGCAACAAGCAATCCAAATAAAATGCCCTTTAAAAAGTGATGTATTGGCTTGTTACTGCAATATAGGGTTACCAGCTAAAACATTTACGGGAACAGCCACAGTAGCACTCCACTCCCTGAGAACTCTGCCCTTCCTGGAAGAGGGTTACAGCTCACACAGGGTGCCAGAATGGGAGAAAGCTGCAGGCAGCTGGGGACGGGTGACAAGGAAGGAGACGGCGGTGACTCTGCTGATGCAGTGCAGAAGACAGGGCCATGGGCAGGATGGCAGGGCTGCAGCAGCCCCATCCCAGTGGCAGGCTACGGCGAGCTCCAAGTGACAGGGAAGAGCCTGCGTGTATACAGAAGCTATGCGTGGGGCACGTGGCCCCAGCCAGGAGCAGCAGGGATCCCCAGCCACGGCCATCGTTCCCAGCAGCCCAAGTCCTGTGTGCCCAGGTCCTGCCAGCAAGGCTGCCAGCATCCTCAGGGGCACAGCTGCCAAGGGCAGGTCGTGAACAGCTCACCTCTGCCTGCAGAGCTCCTTCCAAAGCTCACAGAGGCCAAGAGCACAGCGGGCAGCAGCCCTCCAGCCTGGGGGTCCCCCGTGCTGCCCCCCATTCCGCCCTCTCTGCTGTCCCCAGTGCCACCTCCTCACCCCCACCATCCCGAGGAATCGTCCACATCGTCCTTCTGGGAAGCGGCTTCTGCTACCACGTGGGGACTGGAGTGCCTGTTTCCTAAACACAAAGCCCCTCCCCAAGACATGTGGAAATACTGCAGAAGGGAATTCATAGAACGTAGAAACTGATTTCACAACTCCACCCCCCGCACAAGGAAAGCCCCATGCCGGCCCTGTGGCACATGGAGGCAGCAGGCAGAGCTCCTGCAGGGCAGCACCGGGTTCCTACCGCTGTGCTGCACAGGGCAGAAGCACGGGGACAGTGCGGGGCCGGCTGCATGCAGCACAGCAGGGTCAGCACCCACCCTGCCCAAAACACTGTGCATGCTCGCAGCGGCGTTGCTACACTTCCTCTGAAGAAAATTGCTTAATAATCTATATTTAATGCTCGCTTGGACAACAGGAACCGCACCGCCTGCCCCTTCCTTCCCCACCACAGGGAGCACACAGCTCAGCTGGATGGGGCCAAGCAGCCCCAGCACAGCCCCACAGGAGGGTCCTGGCAGTGCAGGGGCTAATTCCACACCAACTGCCCTCACCCTGTGCTTCTGCCACAAGGAACACTGCTCATCCCAACACGAGCATCCCTCACCTGGCCACGCCAACCGCAGAACCACGAAGGTTGGAAAAGACCTCTCAGATCCATAAGTCCAACCCCAGCACCATGCCCACAGACCACATCCCCCAGTGTCACATCCCCACAGCTCTGGAGCACCTTGGGTGACTGGGCCAGTTCTGACTGCTCTCTGGATAATAATTTGTTCCTAATAGCCAACCTGAAATTCTTCCTAATAAGCAACACCCACACCCAGCCTGTCGCTTGCTGGTCTCACAGTGCTCACTGACAACTACAAAGACTGCAAACCATCGGCTGCTCCCTCGCTGACATGTTTCTTCCAGCTTCTCAAAAAAAAAATAATAGCATCTGCTTCCCAAACTATCTGCCAGTTACCATTAACAATCACTGGGGCACAAGTCCTGCACAGACAGCCCCTCCAACAGCCACAGGCTCAGGTGCTTCAGTGCTGCCCTGCAGCTCTGCAGGAGAAAGAGGCCAAGGAGCCATTCCAGCTGATCCCACCAGCAGTGCTGCCCTGTGGGGCTCTGGGGGCCATTGGAGCAGCACGAGGCTGCCCTGCAGCTCCCAGCACCCGCAGCCCTTCCCTCCCCCCGGGGAGGGCTGCATGAGCAGAGCAGCATCGGGAGAGCCTTGGAACATCTCAGCAGCAATCGTCCTGGCACAGAGACCCAAACACACCCATTGCAAATAATCTCACTTCAAAGCTGGTCCTGATCCACGCTGCATCCATGCAGGGCCGGAACCCCAACGCAGGAGCCCTTCCTGGCAGCAGCACAGTAAGGGCTGGGGCTCACAGCCCTGTGCTCAGGGCAGGACAGCCACAGCCCTGATCCCATGAGAGCCCACAGCCCCAGAGCCCACGCCAGGCCGGGACCCCACACAGCTGTCATCACAATTAGCCATGACTCATTTAATAAACAACCCATGCGCCGGGCGGCTGCGGTTAATCAGTGATTTAGTGTGGGACTACAGCTGCTGGCAGGTCCTGCCTTTGGTTCACCGCTCAACTCAAAATAAAAACCACAGAGAGAAGAGGGCTCAGCGTGTTAGGGAAGGGACGGTGCAATGCCAGGGGCAGAGCCCTGCAGGTACAGCCGTGCTCCCACCCTCAGCAACACAGCCAAACCCCTTAAGCCCAGCCAGGAGAGGCTGCACCATGTTCAAAGCTCAGAGAGCATCCTCTCAGCAACGGCTTTTTGTACTTTGCTTCCTTTAAAAAAAGACAGCACATCCTCCTAAGGAAGACCTGACGCCAGGCAATGGGATAAACTGGAACGACAATGGCTGCACGCACAGGCAGCACAGAGACCAGGCTTTAATTCACACCCACTGCCTCTGCTGGGTCCTCTGCTCCGAGCAGCCCAGCACACTGCACTGCTCTGCAGCCCATGCATCACCGTATGCCTCGCTTCACACACCCCGAGTGGATTCATACGGCAAAATGTTTGCCAGAGGGACAGAGAATCCATTGTGGGATGAATGGGACTATTGACTGGGCTCAAATAGCAGATCAGATTTGAGTAACACACTGAAGACATGAATTATTTTCATGGTATTTTAAGAGATAAAAGTTCTGCGCTTCACAAAAAACAAAGTCAGTCTTTGGCAGGGCTGCCCGGCTGCACAGCTAGAACTGCTCCCCGTGCCCCGGCAACACAGCACCCTGCCCGTGCCATCCCTCACCCCACATCACCGATGTCACCGCTGGTTTTGGGAGCACTGCCAGCCCAGGATGTTTGTGCCATGCTCTCCAAGACACCCCATGAAAGGCACCTAAGATCCAAGAGAAATGAAGCTGGGAGGACAGCAGGTCTCCTGGGAATGCTGCTGGTTTCCAGGAGGATGGAGGAGCTGCCTTTGGAGCGCTGGGGACAGCAGGTGAGCGCAGCCACAGCACTGACAGCCCCTGACTGGGGAGGACAAGGCGAGGCCGGGCACCAGGATGCAGCTGCACAAAACTCATATAGAACAGATCCAGGGAGAGAACAGCCACACGGGACATCAGAGCCGCTGAGTTGCCAACTACATGCCCTACTTTTCGTGCACATAAACCCAGCAAATATCAGGCCCCAGCCCCCACAGTGGGACAGCAGGGACTACAGCTGGGTTTAGCAGCCCCGGGAGATGTCACCTACATCCACCCTCGCTGACCTACATTAACAGCAGGGAGGTCTGCAAAGCACACGGCACGCAGGGGCAGCACAGCATTAACGCCGCGCAGGGCAGCCCTGCAGCTCCGCACCTCTCAGCGCAGCCACCAACGAAGCCCAGAGCCGGCACTGAGCCTGAGCTGGGTGCTGTGCAGAGCTCAGCCCCAGGAGCAGCCTGCAGCTCCGCTCACACACAAGGCGAGGCACCGCTTCCTTCCATTCACGTTGAACTTGCTGCTCTTCCATTTCCGTCCGATGTGAGGAAGCCGATCATTAATCAGAGCCCTCTTCCTTCTGCCCTGTGTTTGCCTTGTTCCTGAATTCCAACCAGCCCCAACCTCTCACTGATCCCCGCACTGCCGAGCTCAGCTCTCATGTAGCTCACATCCTTCCTGCTCAGCTTTTCTCACCGTTTGCCCGTACAATCCCTGTCACAGCAAACCCACAGCAGCACCTCCATGAACAGATCCCACCGCACGGCTGTGGGGTGCACACCCAGCCCCATGGGGACACCGGCACGACAGGGCACGGACTGCGGGCACACGGGATTAATCCTCCATTTAACCCTCGTTAGAAATCCTCAACAATCAGCCAGCAGAGCTTCCAAAAGCAAACGGCACCAAACCGACAGCTGAGGGCAGGCATGGCATGGCTCAGCACTGCCCCTGTGCTGAACAGGTTATTCATGGGGTGAAGCACCAAGGGCTGCACAAGCATGTCCTGCTTCCCACAGAAGGGCCCAGCATGCCAGCATACTGCAGCACCCAGAAAGAGAAGGGACGTGAGGCCAACACTGCAGTGGGCACCAGGAAGGAAGCAAAGCAGCATGTCCAGGGCTGCCCTGCAGTGTCCATGCTGCCCATGCTGTGGGCAGCTCCCCAGGGCAGAGCTTCGTGGCAGCATCCTGCTGCTCCCACCACGCACACCCAGACAGGGATCCCAATGCCATCTGAAACATGGGGGGTTTGCAGGGTACCCCCAGCTCCTCGTGCCCACCTGGTGAACACAGCGGGGGAAAAAAACAACCAAATCTCTCCACATCCCCGTCCAGCTTCCACGTCTGGCACTTCTCCCCGTGTTTATTTTTGTTCACATCCTGGTGTTGTTTTATGGCAACCCTCCCCCCCGGCCCCTTCCTAACCTGTAATCTCACCAGTAAGTAGCTGCTGGCGTCTGGCAGCCGGCGTGCTGCAGGGCTGAGCCCAGCCCCTGAGCATGGGCATGGAGACAGGTGGGAGCAGGTGAGGGATTGGAATGAAAGTAACTGGAAACGTTGGATACACTCCCTGAACAGGAGGAATACGGCAAGACAGCAAACCTGGTGACAGCTCAAGTGCCTGGAGAATTCAGGGAAGTGGCGATGAAATGGAAAACCACTGCCCTGAACGCTGCCAGAAATGCCAGGGCACATTGCTAACAGGTCCAGAGCACCAACAGGGCTGGGAAAAGGCACCCGAGAACAGCACCGCTGCACCGAGAGCAACGCAGACAAATAGGGAAACAGCTATCATGTCATTCCTGTTTGCTATTTGCAAGCCTGAAGCTATGACAGACATTCCAGGCTCGTGCCGGGCAGTGAGGATTCCAAGAGTTGCATCCCTCTGCCTGCAGGACACCGTGCTCCCAAGCCCTCCCCATCATTCCCCCACCATAACATATCCCCAAGCTGTGCCAGGAGCACCGCAGCAGCCCAGCCGCTGTTCATTCCTCCCCTGAGCCCTCTCTGTTTCTCTCTTTGTAAAACCTGGAAGAATAACTCACAAAAACAGTGCAGGTTACTTGACCCTCATTGATGTAATAATTCATTGGCTGGAGCCTGGAATCACATTTCATTAAAATAAAATGCTCTGCCTGAGACAGTTAATCAATTTACAGGACACTAATCCAAAAGAAATTTGCTCCTGACCATGTTAATAACCATTAGGAGCACAGACGGGCAGCGGGGCAGCCTGAGCGCAGCGCTGGCAGCATCTCGGCCCTCAGGGACCATCCCTTGTCACAGCCCCCGACCAGACACCATGTGTGGGAGCAGATTACCACAGGCACTAGCCAGGCATTTGGATTACTTTGTTATTAAATCTAATTTGTTAATAGCTGGCCTGGCAGGGAGCCTGCTTGACTTCTCAGGAGGCAGGTGCCAAAGCATCGGGGTGCCTTTGGGCAAGGGGTTGGAGCAACAGAGCTGTCCCAAATCCCAGCTCAGGCAGCCACCAGCAGGGACAGAGGAGCCCTCGCTGCTGGGGCAAGGGCTGCGTCCCAGCACAGTGTGGGATCAGCAGCCCCACAGCAGCCTCCCCTTCCTCCAGGGAGCTCACGGAAATCCTTTCGCCTCCGGTGCTTCTTCACCAAAGAGCAGGAAAAAATCCCACCATGCGCTCACGGAAACGTCCCTGACGAATGAGTCAATTGTTCCTGCTTCAACAGAAGAAAAAAAACCTAAAAAATACACAAAGTACCAGCAGAGCCCACAGAGGCACAGGCAAGATGGGCAGCCCAGGACAGAGCTCCAGGACACGGCATAAGCCCAGGTCCCACAGCACCCTGATGCCATCACAGCACAGAGGTGACCAGGAACCCAGTGACACACAGCCACCAGGGCAGGGCCCCCAGCCCCCCAAATTCTGCAAGAAACAGAAAGAGCCACGCTCTGCCCAGCCCTGCTGCACACGTGGGCCAGTGGAAGAGCAGGGCGATCCCACGGAACGGCTCTGTTTTGCAATGTGTTATTTTTTGTAAAACATCGCTAAGCAACCAGTATCCGATGAGGGCACCGTTCTGCACAGACAGCGGCTCAACTACAGAGAAGCAGCAAAGAGAAACCATTATTATTTCAAGTACTACTGAACAGGCACACCCAGGTCACTCGGTAGTTACACACTTTGCACAGACTCCCTTACAACTTCCCCATGAGCTCCCACAGCCGACAGCAAGGAACTGTGCTATGCACAGCACTGCAGCCCCACACCATCAGCTGTGTTACTGTGCCACTGATGACAGCAGAGCCCGCAGTGACCACGGAGAGCCACGCGTGAAGCACCGGAGCTCCCACCCCTGGAAAAGTTTGTATTTTCCAGCAGTTTTATGAGCTATTTATTGCCTGCCTGTAGATAAACAGTGTGTATCTTTTCAAAAGAGATTCCTCACTGCTGCAGCCCAGAACAAAGGCAGCATTTTTGTCTTTAGGACAAACAGGGAGCCATCAATCCAGGCTGGCAGGGCAGCTCATCGCGTCCCCACCGCTGGCAGGTCCCAGCAGACAGGGACAGCGCGGCCACCAAACAACGGCTGGGGCCACCACCGCCTCCCCGGGAGCTCCAGCTGCAAGAAAACGCGGCCTCTCCAACAACCAGGAAAAAGAAACAGCAAGGAGATTAAAATTAGCAAAGAGACCACAGCAAAGGGTGTGCATGTGAGCTGACGGAGCGCTGCCACCTGCCAGCCTGCGACAAACGCCGTGTGCCCAAATGCCACGAGCACAGAGGAAGCGGCATCTGCGGCCCCTTCCTGAGCGCCGCCGGCCGCAGCACGTGTGCTGCAGGAACCATATGGTTCGGGGGCTTGTGTGCTTCGCATAAACCCCGGCGAGGAATGAGCTTGGCATTAACACAGACAAGCATCCCCTTCCCGCACTGCGCTGCAGTCAGTGCTCCGCGAGCATCCCAGCGCTGCATTCCCTGCCCTGCAGAGCCCATACGTGCAGCACTGTGACCTGCAGCCCTATGAGCACGGGCATCACCCAGCCTGCAGGGAAACGCAGTGCTCTGCTCCTCCACACACCCTGGGATCATTTGGGCTGCACAGATCCAAGGAGCACGTGCCCGCTGCAGGCACCACACAGAGCCATGGAGCTTCGGCACAGAGCAATTAACGCAAACAGGTGGAAATGCCTTCACAGCATGGAGGGAATGTGCCAGGAAAACGGGGAAAAACAGGCACACTGGCTGCACTGACAGCTCCTCACATGCTTGGAGGAAAGGGGAGATGATGATTCACGCGGAGCAGCAGTGAGGCGAACAAGCTGTGCGGAGCTCAGAACAAACTCCCCCCGCTTTCTCTCCACTCCCCACCCACAATGGGTCACGCTAAATCTATTCATCATGCTGCACATGAAACCAGCTCATTTGGTTGTGCTTCAAACCAACACATCAAGGAAAAAAAAGAAACATAAGTAGCGATGAATACCTGGCACAGCACAGCCTCCTGCGGGGCAAGCTGCTGGCAATGCCAAAGGGAAGCAGGAGGGCTGCCCAAAGGGAACCAGAAGCACAGCTCAGCACCTGGCACATCACCTCTGCTCTGCCTTGAAGAGGGGGCTGCTCTGAGTGTCCCTGTTGGCTCAGGATGGGCGGCAATGGGGTATGGTGTGAACCGAGCATGGGGCTGGCAGGGCAGCAGCTCTGCACTGAGCCCAGCCTGGGGCTGGGAAGGGGCACACCAGGATTTTAGGCTGCCCATGCAGGAGCAGAGGGACACACGGTAACCTCTCCACCTTCACAGGGAGGACCCCAAAAAGCACAGCTCTGCTCACCCATGTGCTGCAGCCTGGCAGGATGCCCCCAGCCAGGAGACAAGACCTGACAGCACCAGGTGACGGACTGCTCCAGGCAGGCAGCAGGCACTGGCACTGTGCCGGCCTTATCTCACCACACCAAGCGATGTGGCACAGGGAGGAGCCGTAGGGCAGGAGAGCACAGGGCTGCGTGCCAGAGCCCCGGCACCGCCATGGAAACAGCATTTCCTTGCACGCAATTCAGCGTCAGTACGGGCTGACACCCCCAGCCCAGCCCCCCGCCCCCAGCACACAGGTAGTGCAGTGCTCTGCGCTGCGGGAGCAGAGATCAGCAGTGCACCCACAGCCCTGCAGAACTGCCTCTGGGCACGGGTGCACACCATGCCAGGAGCAAGAGCAGGACCTGGTGCTGCAGGAAGGACACGACGTCGCACCCCATACCCTCCTCTTGGACCCAGCCCCGATTGCAGCTTGCATTCTCCCCCCCAAAATACAACAAGCACTTTCCTGAGCAAGGACAGCAGCTCAACCCCTCACATCACCGCACCGCTGCATCACAACGCACGCCTCCAGGTTCAGAGCTCTGTCAGGGAGCTGCATCCCGGGGCAATTTAAGAAATACGTTCACAAATTCAAACTCTGCTGCCTGTCCAGACCCTGATGCTCAGCAGCCTCTTCCTCTGGTGCAAAGTCCCAGTGCAGCAGCACCTCTGGTACAACACAGAGTGCCACCACACGGCAGGATGGGGCACAGGGAGGACCTGGGTGCCTGCAGGGCAGACCAACGAGCCCTGTGCCAGGAGGGGCCAATGGTGCCCAAGCAGAGCACACTGCCCCTGGACCGCAACATGTGAATGAGCGAATGCAGCACCTGGCAGCAGGAAGGCTGCGTCCAAGCGCTCCTTCTCAGCGTCTGTCAGCAGTCGCAGACTTTCTGCTGCCCAAATGCTTTTTAGAATGAGGCTGTGGCACACAGGTTTGTGCGCAGCCCTGCAGAGCTGACAGCAGCTGCACAGCAACTCCTCCAAAACTCACAGCAGAGACCTCAGCAGTAGCAAGCACCTCCAGAGCAGGGCACGTTCCTGCTGCTCACCTCCAGCAGGGAGGCAGAGGAGGAGCCTTCAAGTCGTGCTGAAAGTGAAGCAAAGTATTATTAGTTGTACTACATCTCATTTGAATAAAATTCAAGACAAGCTGCTAAGTATGTGGCTACACGAGCCACACAGGTCATGCAAAAGAGGCAAAGGCGCTCCGGCCCCGAGCTGCCAACCACAGGCTGCTGCCACACCAAGTGCTCCTCACAGCCCTCAGAGAGGACAGGGAGGTGGAAAATCCACCCTGACATGGCTGAGCCCTGAGGCTGGGGCCGGCTGCAAAGCTGCACCTTCGCTGCAGGAATGAAGCAGAAAAATCAGAAGCAACTCATCTGGAAAAAGGAACGAGCAAAGTCCCACGTTTCCCAGCTCAGATCAGTGCAGGATACCTCAGGGACACAAGTTGGATGCTCTGACACTGGCATTCCATGCAGTGAGATGGGACAGGGCTCACCACAGGGCTGCTGAAGGCTGGGGAGCTGGAACAGATGCACTCTCAATGTGCGGATGTCTTATTAATACAGAGAACATAACCCTGGGTGCCTGCTGGGGATGCCCTGCTGCTCGGAGCAGCATCACTTAGGGCAAACACGCGAATCATCCCACAGGCTACAGGCAGCACAAACCCCAGCAGAGCAGGAATCCATGGCACTGCCAGAGAAAGATCCAGAGAAGGCAGTCAGACTTCAAAAGCACGAGATACCACCACCTGCTGCAATTACTAAAATAGGAATTGAGCAAATAATGGAGATGCAACATCAGAAGGGCACGGAGGATAAAAGCAGCCATGCAGCATAGAGCTCTCATGCTAAGCCCCAGTCCCACCAAGAACATTGGGCAGCACAGAGCCAGGTCACCCCCCAGCTGAGGGGCCAAGCACAGCCCATGGTAACCTACATGCCCAGATCTGGGCTGCCAGTGCCACATCCCAGCAGCGCTGCCAGGGCACAGCTGGAGCTGACTCAACCCAACCCCAGCACCAACCCCACAGCGTTCATTTTCAGTATCCAGAAAGCACAGTGCTCCTTTTCCTTCAAAACTGAGTCCACAAGAGGTGAAGCTGTCTCCTGGTAATGAATGTGTCTCCAATCATTACTGCTTTCACCTGCAAAAATAAGAGCCCATGCTGGAAAGGTCAAGGTTGAAGCCCTGCCTCTCCTCCCCCCAGCCTGTACGTAGGGCTTGGGTTGGTACAGCTTCCTCCACAGAGGAGTAAGGCAAAAGGGATGAAACCCATCAGAGCAGGGCTTTGGGTTTCTTCACCCCGTGTTCAGCACAAGGCCTTTTGCTCACGCAACACCCAGGGTGCAAAGCCTTCACCCAGGTGTACACCTCCAGCAGCATGATTTGGAACTGGGCTCACGGAGTCTGACACATTTCCTTATTCCCGGAATAAGCCCTGTTTATATCAAATGAAATTAATTGGGTTGAACAATGACAGAAAGTTTCACTTTTGATTCCAAGCGAGCTGCAGCCACAGGCACAGCCCTGGGCAGAGCACAGCAGCCACACAGCACAGTGCAGAACACACACTGAGCACCCGATGGAGGCTGCTGCGAGACGAACCACAGCCACACACCTCTGCACACACTGCACACAACAGACGGGCAAAGCTCTCCCTGAAGATGAGAGGGGAAATCACAACTACCTTGTTTTGACTGCTAAGCTGTGTGGCAGCTGAGGAAAAGTCCCTGTGCACAGCGGTCCCCTGGCGCACACACGCAGGGAAGAGCACAGGGCACTTTGCACCAAGCTTCCATTTGCTAAATGCTGCTGGGCAGAAGCAGGGAGCAGCA
Organism: Phasianus colchicus; assembly: GCF_987193195.1. Taxonomy (NCBI): domain Eukaryota; kingdom Metazoa; phylum Chordata; class Aves; order Galliformes; family Phasianidae; genus Phasianus; species Phasianus colchicus. The sequence continues at coordinate 17,774,338 of NC_143450.1, read as the reverse complement.
CAAGAAAGGGCACCACGGAGCCACACGCTGCCCTGGCTGGAACCTGGGTGCACAGAGCCCTGCAGCAGTGCCAGCCCTGCTCTCCCTGTCAGCTCTGTCCTCGCCGAGTGATGGCTGTGACATCTCCATCCCACCACCAAGCATTCGGATCTGCACAGCCACCAGAAATCCCAAGGCACACAGGGACAAGCAGGCGGCACAGCAGAACCAGTCGGGTGCCTTCAAATTACCTCCTGGGAGAGAGAAGAGCAGACAGAATGAGGCAGCAAGGCACAGGGCTGCCACCCTCATCCACGGCCCCAGAGTGCAGGGAGGTGACAGCCCTCGTCACCATGGCACACGGCCCCTGCAGGGGACACAGGAAGGGGCACAAAGTGTCAGCAGCGTGGGCACCGCAGCTCCCGTGATGGAGAACAAGTTCAGTGCACGATGCTCTGAGTGCATAATTCATGTCTCACTTCAGGTCTCTGCGTTCGCAAAACTTTCTGAATAATTGATGGCTGGTGCACGAGGGAGGACGAGGGACGCGCTGCTGAAAACCAGGTCACCTCCATGCTGGGGCACACAGAAGGGAGACAATGGGAGCAGGGCAGACCCGCACTGAGCAGAGCGGTATTTATCTGCACTCACAGTCACACACACCCAGAGCTGCTCAGACATCATAGGGCACTTTGCAAGAGCAGTTCTACAAGCGAACCTTATTTCAGCCTTCTGGATTGTTGTTTGTTGTAGAGAAGCTACAAAACCTACACCTCAGCACCACCTCTACCCTCACGCAGGGCACACGCACAGCAACCAGAGAGCAGCTCCACAAAACCCACGGGAAAGGTCTGGCACCACCACACAGCAGCGGGGCCGATGCTGAACCAACAGCTGGAGCACGGCTGCACCCCGCAGCGCCGCGTCCCTCGCACCCAGCACCCATCTCGAAACAAAGAGGATGTGAAATGTTTGGTAGAAAACGCAAGAGGAAGGCAAAAGCGAGCGTACGTCGCCAAGACTTGAAGCAATTTCGGTTCCGTGCCGCCGCCCTGAGCTGGGGGCCCCGGGTGCACAGCCTGCGTCCCACACACGGCACGGACGGATGGACGGACGCAGTGATGGAGGTGGGAGCAGCACTTGGCAGCCAGGTGGGCAGTGCCGCTGCAGCAGCGTGCCACGCACCCTACCCAGCACACCCCGTGCACAGTGGGATGCCCTCCCACCTCAGACAGCCACGGAACAACACCTGGCCCACCTGCCCTGCACTGCAGCTTGTGGTAGATCCCAGATCCACACCTGCAGCACATCAGACAGCCAGATTGGGACCCACGCATTTATTCCTTAAACGCATTTCCAGCCAAGAATACCATCATTTGTTCAGGAACGACACGAACGCTGCAGGCACAGCCACCACCGCGCCACGGCCCCGCAAAACCACGCGTGTCCCAGCGGGGGCCGGGTCCCGTCCCACCCGAACCGCCGCCGGGAGATGCCCCGCTGACCCCACGTGGGATCCCCCGGGCTGCCCGCGGAGCCCCCTGCATCCCAGCGTGGGCGCATCGCGGGGATCGCAGCGTCACTGGGACGAGGCGCGGGAACGCTGCGGGTGGCCGGGGCTGCCCCGTGCCCGCACCGGGAGCGGCGAGAGCGGGGCGGGCGGGGCCGGGCCGGGCCAGGTGGGCTGCGGGAACCGGGGCGGTGCGGGGCCGGGCCGGGGCGGCGCGGGGGAGGCGGGAGAGGCCCGGCCCGACCGCCCCCCGCCCCGCACTTACTCTTGAGGGCGACGATGAGCGACTTCCCGTCCTTGATGAGCTCCTTGATGAACTTGTTGGTCTTCTCCAGCTCGGCCTCGTGCGAGCGGAGCCGCTCCCGGAACTGCGGGCTGTCCAGGCAGCACTCGCTGAATTCCAGCGCCGGTAGCCCCATGCTGCCCGCCGCCGCACCGCGAAGAATTAACAAAAAAATTTAAAATGTATTTTGTCTTTTTTTTTTGGATGAGAAGCGCTCTCCCGCCTCTCAGGGAGCTGCCGCCGCCGCGGGGCGCGCCCCAGAGCGGGCCGGGCCGGGCCGGGCCGAGCCGTGCGGGAGCGCCGGGGGCGCCGCTGCCGCCGCTCTGGGGCCGCCGCCCGGGCAGGGCTCGCGCCGGGCGCGGCGCCGCCTCCCCCGCTCGCTGCCGGCCCGCGCCGCCGCGCCGCGCCCCCGCTCGGCCACGCCCCCGCCGCGCTCGCAGCCAATGGGCGACCCCGCAGCGCGGCGCCACGCCGCCCGCGTCTCGCCGCGCCCCTCACGGCCGTGGCCCCGCCCCCTCCGCCCGCAGAGCCAATGGGGGGCGGTGTGAGCGCGGTACGGGTGGTCTCGCGGGGCTGCGCGCGCCGCGCGGTCCACGTGTCTCGTTCCGTCCGAGCCCGCGGCCGTGCTGCTGCCCGCGTTAATTGCGCCCGTTAACGAGCCCGCGAGGCAGCACCTGAGGCGCAGCGCTGGTACTGCCCGGCGGGACGCGCCTCCAGGCCCTACTACCCCGTCCTCACAGCGCGTCGTGCAACGGCCGCCCTGCTGGTGAACGCAGGGGGCGCGTGGGCAGCCCCCCACCGCGAGCACCTGGATAATCTCGGGCGCGGCGCGGCTCCCTCTGCTCGCAGGTTTTGCACTGGCAGCCAAAAGTCAGGCAGGAGCAGCCCCTCAGTAGTGATACCGGGACGCACGTGATGCGGCCCCGTGGGTGTGAGAACACGCGTTCTGGTGCCAAACAGCCGAGCGAGCCCTGAGCGAACGCCTGCAGCGCGTCCCCAGCAGCGTGCGCCCAGCTCCGCGCAGTGTGGGCAGACACGCTCTGCGACACCTGACCCTGCGCACCCGGTGCAGCCAGCAGGAGCCACTTTCGGGGCGGAGGGTCACTCGATCGCCGGCTGGTCGCCGCGCCCCGCTCCCGGCGCTCAGCACAGCGGGCAGAACCCCGCTCTGCAGGCGGACCCATCCCGGACGGAGCGCGGCGGCCGGGCGGCATTCCTGTCCAATCAGCCGTGAAACGCACGGCCGAGCCGGCGTCGTGCTTTTTGCAGACGGGAAAGCGGGCGCTTCTGCACAAAGCCGCGGGGCGGGCGGTGCTGGGAAGCGAATCCAGCCGTGTTCGCCGGGCCGTGGCACGGCCGCCCACCGCAGCGCCCGCTCCGCAGGTCGGATGCGCGACCTTCTCAGCCGTCACAGCGCAGCCTGAGTGGGGCTGAGTCACCGCCTCCCTGCACAGTCTGCAGGCGCAGCTTTTTGCATGCGGTCTCCTAATTACAGAAGGGATGTAATACTAATTACATGCTTATCTTGCAGGCAGGATATAAAGTTTAATTAGCTGTCATTTACGCCATATGCACGGAGCCCTGTGAAAGCACTAGATGTTGTTATTTGGATTTTGCTCCTTTTTTTTCTACACTGTTCAAACCACAGCAGCACGTATTTTGGTTTTATCCTTCCACATCCCTACCGTTCCTATGAAGAAAGTGTTCCAGCACTTGCAGCTAATACAGAAGAGCCTGTACCTGGGTTTGTAGGACACCGCCTTAGAGGATCAGAATATCTGGGGCTGGAAACTAAATTTCTTTTGCCACCATTCCAGATCTGTAGAAAACAGTGATGCTCAGACTGTCATTTTGTGGACAGGACAGAGTTGAAGCGTTGCAAAGCTCTGTCACATGAAATATCACACACACCACAGGACTCAAACAAGGCCCCACGCAGGCAGCGATTAATGCATCCAGTCGTGCTGTGCTCCCCTTTTTCCTGCTTACGCTGCATTCATCAGCGTATTCAAGCTCTGCATGCAGGAGCAGAGCAGGGCAGCAGGCAGTGGGAAGCAGCCATGGATGTATCCCAGCCAAGTTTTGCTGGGATTGTGCATCCAAAGTGTAAAAGGACACCAGCAAAGGAAAAACAATAAAACTTCCACATCCTCCTGCCTGCGGGTAAAGGCTCACGTCCCTCCTGATATTTGCTTGCTTCAACTTTTATTGTTTCTAAGCAGCTCGGCCATCTTCCATTGAAACAGGTCAGTCGGTTGGGCACCAAATGGGTCTGGCCATGCTGCCACTGAGACCCAGAGACATCCCTGGCTGCTCCTGGCCATCCGTCACCTGCAGCATCCTCTTGGTGTTGGTGCACCTCAGTCCCACAGAGCTGTGTTCTGCCACACGCTGCCACGGTCCCTGGCTCTCCAGTCCTGCAGCAAATTGGCCCAGGGAGCAACGTCAGCAGAAAGCTAATCCAGCATTAAAAAATAATAATAATTAAAAAAACAGCGTTTTCTACTGAGTTAGGCTTGCTCTGAGATCAAATAACAGGCAGTGCGGATGCAAGGCTGCAGGCCACAGCCATCACCTGCACATAGGCTGCAATACCGTCAGCCCCACTGCTGCACCCAGCCCTCGCAACACCAGCACCAGTTCCAGGGCCACAAACTCAGCCAGATTGGGTGGATGGGCTGGGCACACAGAGATGTTTCTGTAAAGCTGCAGTGAGTATTTGGACCATCAGAGCCCAGGTGCTGCAGGAGAGGGTTCCCAGATTTGCCCTCAAGCTGCAATGTTCAAGGTCTATTACTTGACTTGGTATCACAAGCCATTATTACATGACTGCTTTATCTTTCTTGCTGCTATGGATTTGTTTATTGCACAAGGCACAGATGAAGCACTGTATATGGCGCACACACACACACAAAAAAAGATTCCAGATAATATATTAGCTATCAGAATGGATCTGTGTGAATTCCTTGTTGTAAACCAAAGGGCATGAATGGACCTTCTGTACTCATAGCCTTGAAGGGAGCAAATCCTTGAGCTCACACCTACTGTGAGCACAACTCCAGAGCAGCACCAGGAGTTCCCCTTCCTCAGAGCACCCAGCAGATCTCTGTGGCTGACAACTCAGGCTCTCAGCTTAGCGCAGCTCACTTTCAACTGATTCAAAGAAAATACATTTCTTAAATTTTTGTTCATTGCCACTTGTATTACCAAGTCCTCCTGGCTCCCATGGACATAGATCTGGTCACTGGTTTATTCTGAGCACCAGCACCAGTGGGAAGTGCTGCGAGTCAGCCTGAGCCCTGCTGGTAACAGGGGGCCCCCTGCCCCAGCCCAGCTCCATGGCAGGTGTCACAGCACAGAGCAGAACCTGCTCCCAGCACTGCTGTCCCTGTGCCTGCAGCCATCCCACGTTGACTTGCTTTAGTTCCTTGATCGAGGCAGAAGAAAGCCCTCTGGATATGCACTGAGTGCCTTTTGCACCCCTGACCCCCGCAGTTCTGCTAACCAGGACAGCCCCACACGCAGCAGCAGAAACCTCATGCAGGGGGCACTTCCCATTGCAGAGAACTGGAGCAAACATCAGCAAAGTGTTGATTACCTTCTCCTTCCCTAATTTCAGCGCAAGTTCAGTCCCTTTATCATCCAGACTCTAACAGAAGCATTACTCTGAGGATCAGCGCTCGACCTGTGACACTCAGAGGTCGCTACCCAACAGCAGAGCGCTGTGACTGGGGCCGTGGTGACCCCACTGCAGCCCCTCTGTGCAGCACCATTCACACTGCAGTGTTAGTGGCACTGTGCAGGCACGTAGGGACAAACAAAGCCATGCATTATTATCTGCTGTCTGCAGCAGGATGGGGACTGCTCTCACGTCACAGGACAGGGGCTGTGTGCTCGAGGCGCCTGGGGATGGCTTTGTTCTGAATCGCAGAGATGAGGGGAAGGAGTTACAGGGTCAGGGAGCTGGGTGCCCAGAGGCACTCAGTGGGAGCACTGCACAGAAAGAGACATCCCAGCTTACACACAGAGATCTGTGCTCACAGCAGCTCTCAGGCCAAGGCAGGGCTGCGCTCTCCCTCGCTGCTGCTCCAGGCTGCATCCCACCCATGGGGGGGTGGAGGGGGCTTCATCCCATGGAGTGCCTCCCAAGAAAGGGAACGGTATGGGCTGAACATCTTCGCTGAGTTCTCCAGGGAGCTCTGGGAGCCATCAGGTGCATTTGGGGCTGCAGAAAGGCACCAACCAGGCCGCCCAAGCTAGAGCTACATACACAGAGGCCAAATCAGAAATAAGTTCTCAATTAAATGGAAAAGTGCAATTAGTCATGGCCCCGTAAATTGCTACAGCACAGGAAGCAGGAATGGCAAAGCAACGAGCAAACCAAGGGCTAGGAAATCTTCAAAGATGTTCACAGAAGGAGTATTTAAATAACAGAGTTAATTATAGATATGACAAAGTTCCATTGTCAGGAAAAGCCAAACAGTCTGTCTATTCTTACCCTCATTTCTTCAGGAAAGAAGAAATCTCATCGAAGGACGGGCCAGGCGGCTGCCACTCACTTCCTCTGCGAGCACAAAGCATCAGCCCACAGCCCCGGTCTGCACAGCAAGCAGGAAGGGCCCAGCACACACAGGGTGCTCAGCACAGCCCCAGAGCAGATCTGAGCTCAGCTGCAGTCCCAGAACTCCCTTCATGGGCCCCAGCCCTGTTGCTGCTCCCTGCCGCAGGGTGGGACTCTGATGGGCAGCACCTGGTGCCAGCAGCCCTCCAGCCCTTCCCACATCCCACACCCAGCTTTTCCTCACTGCCCTGTGCTGGCTCTCATCTTCACGGGGCTGCGTGGAGCAGAGAATGGACCTGGCTGTAGCAGAGCTAGGTGCAAACTGGGTGTAGAAAAGCAGGCTCAAACCCCAGCCCAGGAGGAGCTGTGGGCTCACTTTTTCTGCACGTGCAGTGGCAGTGCGGGCACCCACTGAGCAACCAGCATGGGGGTCAGGGGAGTCCTGCAGGTGCCTCCTGGGGTGCAGAACCCCAAATGCTGGAGCGGAGTTCTGTTACCACGAGACAGCTCTGAGGAGGGGAACGTTTTCCCAAAATTTGTAGAACCATTGGAAAAAGAAGTCACAAACAGCTGTGAAATTGATCTGCAGCCACGTTTCCAGGAATTAGGACCAGCAGTTCCCAAACCAAATGCTGGTTTCCTTTCTGCAGCATTGCCAGAGATGTGTGCTGCGCAGGCGCCCGCTGCGACCTGCGGGGTGGATGGGAGCACTGCTCTCCTTGTAAATAGGAATTTCCTCCCGGCTCTGCTCAGCACTGAGCTCAGTGCCGCCTGTTCTGCCTCTGCTCCTGTCAGCAGGACCAAGGCTCTCCTTTCCCTTGGAATATAGGGACTGCCCCTCACACCCTGTTCTGGTGCCCCGGTGCCAGTTTTCCATCCGTCTCCATCTCCATCATCTCCATCTCTACCACTGCTGGCCCGAGTGGAAATCATTTTAATTTTCACAACAGCAAGACTACATCTCCCTTCCTGGATAAAAATATCTTCAAAAGCAACAAACAAATCTCCAAAGTGCAGTGGAAATCCCCACTGAACACAAAGGCTGTGCCCAGAAGCCCAGACAAAGCCATTCACTCCATGGGCTGCTGGGCAATGGGAGCAGCTCCTGGTTCCAACCTCTCCCTGCACAGCCCTCTGTGGGGCCTGGGGTGGTGGGAGAGGCTGAGAGGAGTCCAAACTGAGAGGAAAAGAGAAGCTACAGCAGGAGCAGGCTACCAAAAAACAGAAGGAGAGCCAGGAAATGGGTTTGCATTTTGTTTTCTGAAGCTAATGAGCTTAAGAAGGAGCTGCTCTGCAGGGCAGCATGCCAGCCCTGTGCTCCTCCAGAAGGCAGCAAAGCTTCGCCATAAGGGATGTCATGTCCTGATGGAGGGGGGGCTGCATCTGGGCCTTGTGAGCGCCTTCTGCCAGCAGCCCAGGTCAGCTCCACGTGCACCTGGTGAGCAGTGTGGGCTGGGTGACTGCAGTGAGCAGCAAATTGCATCAGATTGGTCAAGAGAAAGGGGAAAATCAATGAAACCCCCACACCTCCCTGTGTGCTTCTGCATGCTATGGAGCTCTGCATGGAGACATCAGAGCCAACGGTGCCACTGTCCAGATGTGCAGGTGTACAGATGTAAAGAGATGCAGGGGCAGCAGTGCAGATGTGTGGGTGCCCAGATGTGCACTTCTCCAGGACACGCAGCTGCCTGCAACGTGGGAGCAGGAGGACCAACCTCTCCTCACCACCTCCGTTGTTTTCACAGGTGCATTTTGCCCACTCAAGGTCACTACGCAGCGGTGCCCTCCCGGCGCACAGCGCATCTCAGCACATTCAGCCTCCGGGGAACGGGAGCGGTAAGCAGATCTGCCTCCTTGTGCCGGCCCTGCCGCAGGACAGCCGCCCAGCGGGGTGTGTTTCCAGGCAGCGTGCAGAGGACGTGCCCTTGGAACCTGCAGATAAGATAAGGAGATTGCGAACAATTTGGTTTACTACTGAAACCACGCAGAGAGCAGAGAGCCCTGCAGCCGCCCCTGGAGATGGGCACAGCGGCGCTCAGTCCGCAGGGCGGCAGCAGCTCCAACCTACGGTGCTGCTCCCAGCCCTGGCTGAGCGCTCCCTGCTCCGTCCCACAGCAGCAGAAGGGCGCACTGAGCAAGGGGCTGCGGTCGGGAGGGAGGGAGAGCATCGTGTGCAGCTCCTGAAATGGTGCTATTCGTGAGGCAGCTGGATAGCTGACTCCTGGCAGGTCAGGCTGGGGGGCTGTGTTTTCTGCAACACTGGCCCAGCATCACTTCTTTCCCATCGTCTTCATTTTTCTATCATTACTTTTTGTGCTCATTAGGGTTTATTAGCTGCAGTGAGGTTTTCCTGTGACTTTACATAAGAAAAATGGGGGGAAAAAATCATTAAAAAAACAAACCCGAAGACTTTTAAAACGATTTTGAAATTGAATTCATCTTTCAATAATGTGATCTGCAGGAAGGCCAGTGGCAAATTGAATATAGAGTATTTCTTAACTGCACTTCCCCATGCGGGTACGTGGGCCTGGTACACGGGCACACAGCCATCCCACTGCAGAGCAGTGCGGGACATGGAGCCCGGGCTGCTGCAGCCCTCTCTGCAAATACCTGCAGCACCAACATGTCCCCTTCTGGCACTAAATGTTGCTGTTCTCTGGACATGCACTGCTTAAAAAATAATTTGATGCAATAAAATCCAGTGTTTGGGTCTTTTTTTTTTTTTTTTTTTTTTTTTTTTTAACCACTTCTGGAAGCGAGTTCCTCATCCATCTCGTATTTCCTGGTGTGACACTGCACTGCAGCTTCCCTGTGCCACTGGGACCTCTGCACCCAGCAGGGCCCCGCTCCCAAATGGGGCAGGGATGGGGCAGGGCTGCAGGAGGGCACTGAGTGCAGGGCAGGGGCACGCTGCGGTGCTCGGGGTTAATTGCGGGATGCCATCACAGGGAGAGACAGAGATTTCTTTGTGCTGGCTCAGGGTGCTCCAGGAGAACGGCCCATAGCCAGCACTGCTTTGTGCCACCGCCCGGGCTGATGCTGTGCGCCAACAGCTGAGCTGACAAGGACAAAATATGGGATTCCTGGCGATGCGGGGCAGCGAGGTGTCTGTGGGGCACGCACTGAGCCCCACGTTTTTTCCTCCTGAGGTTCAGATCAGAAAACCCCACACTGCGATGAGTAAGGGCAACTCCTGGACTCTCCCCTGTGGGACCACCAGCACAGCCCCACTGACGCTGCTGCCTGAGGCCAAAGGAGGAAGGAAAAATGTTTCTGTGAGTAATTGGGACTTTTCCCTGTCCCTTCAGCCTCCGTTGCCGTGACTGACACCATTCAGGAGAACAAAAAGTGCTTTCCCAAAAGGGAAGAAAGTCGCGTTGTCTTGGCTTCCAGCTATAAAAACCATGGAAACCACATAACAATCAGAGGAAAGAGGAAAGATGATAATGAGCAGATACCAGCTACAGCCTTACCTTGGGTGCTTTGTGTAAACAATGGCAGCCGTGGAAAACTACAGAAGCAGGGAACCACACACTGCACCACATCCCTGCCCATGGGAACTCACAGCTGGGTGGGTGAGCTGAGCCGGGGGGGGGGGGGGGGGGGTCTGAGCTCCCAGTGCCAACCAGCAGTAAGACTGGGGGACTGGGAACACCGTGGGGTGTGTGGGAAAGCAAATGGCAGCAATGATGGCCCCTCTGCCTGCTGCTGGGCAGTGAACTGGGGCTGGAAGGAGGACACAACGCCCAGCAGTGGGGGACTGGGCAGAATGGGCTCTGTCAAACTAATCTGATCCATAATTAAGTCAGTACTTGAAAATAGCTGTACTTCTAAGGTAATAGGGCTTCTGTTGTGTGTCTGACTTGTAACAAATGCAACATGGCACATATTAAATGAATCAGAAAATGCCTAATGCCCCAGAAATGCAATTACAGCAGCAGATTCCTCCTATGGTTGCTGTATCTAAGAGAGTCCTCTGGGATTCAGCTCTTGACTCTGTCCTAGTACTGAGAGCAAGGAAACAGCATTCATTTTAGTATATCAGGTCATCCCTTAGGAAACAAAGGCCGGAGTCATTCTTCAGGAGAGAGCGCTCCGTCCTGGGAAACGGCGACCACGAAGGGCTGAAGTGATCCTGGAAATAAGTCAGCACCAAAAGCTGTGTGCAGGAGCACGGAGGAGCCAAACAAAACTGCTCTGCTGCGTGTCTGCTCCGGAGAACGGCTGGGTTTGACAGAAATCAGGGAGAATGAGAGTCTTAATGAGAAACAGTCTTCCTGTTTGTCTTCAATGCCTTCCTAATTATCTCAGCTGCAACCTGAAGGTGAAAAGACCCGACTGCAGCTGCAGGTCGGAGCGAGGGTGTGCGGGGACCGGAATGTGCCCAGCGCCAGCCACAGTGCCAGCCACAGTGCCAGCTGCAGTGCCAGCTGTAGTGCCAGCTGCAGTGCCGGCCAGCGGCGATGCTCCCAGACGGTTCAGCAGTGGCTGCCGCCGGATCCCTCACCTGCAGCCCCGCCCGCAGCCCCACCAGCCGAGCTCCCCCTCCTCGCTGCGTGCCGCTGCAGCCCCGCACCGCCCGCGGCCCTCGGCGCCCTCTGGCGGCTCCGCTGCTTCCAATTCATCCCCCCCTCCCCGGCTCCGCAGCGACCCAGGGCTCCGCTCCGGGCTCTGAAATGGGACCCCCAGGCCTCTGGGGGACAGACTGCCGGACAGCCAGGAGGACAGATGGGTGGATAAACAGAAAGACAGGCGGATGGGCAGATGAATGGGTGGGTGGACAGACAGATGAACAGACAGGTGGACAGATGGGTGGATGGACGGGTGGGTAGAGAGGCAGACAGGTGGATGGACAGACAAATGGACAGGCAGATGGACAGATATAGATGGTGGACAGACAGATGAACACGCTCCCAGCTGCATCCCAAAGGATCCCATGGCCGTGGGCTCGGTGCTCTCCTGCCTGCAGCTGCAGCACAAGGCCACACCACCAGGTGCTCAAAGGGTGGCTTCCTATGCAGCTCATCCTGCAACATGGCAAACAGCTCTGCATCCCTCTGCCCCTTATTTCTTGCCTCCAGTAGTTCCCTCCTTAGCCAACTTCTCCATCTTTCCCTTTCCTAAGATCTCTATTACCTTTATGAAATGATTGTTATGCTCTCAAGCCCGCATCTTGCAATTGTTCCAAAGAAGACAGCTGCATTCATAGCTTTGGGTTATACATTATGATTACAAACAGCCTAATTTTCAGGCAACACAAAAGAGAAGCTTGTACACTGGTGCTGTTCATGCAGTACAATTTCATGGCTCCCCCAAAAGAGAACAGCACAGTGCCAGAGAGGAATTCCTTACTTTGTACCAAAATGATTAATGGGAAACAGGAAAAAAAGAAAAGAATTTCATGTGCTAGCTAAAGATTGCAAAACAGCCTGAAAAAAAAAAAAAAAAAAAAGAAAAGAAAAGAAAAAAGAAAAAAAGAAAAAAAAAAAGTTTTTCAGACTTTAATTCTTCACTTATCTCACATGCACCTGAGATGACCCCTTTCACTGCAAACCGAGGCACACCTCCAGCTGAAGCTTCCCATCATTGGTCCCATCCTCCCCCCACCCCTGCTGTCATGCACTGCCTGCCTGGTGCTGGGCAGCTTGGTGCTGGCAGCTGAACCTGCTTTGTCACAGAGTGCTGGGAGAGCTTCTATGCAGAAGGAAATTCAGGTTCCACTGGGGTAAAGGTGTGGCTGTGTGCACACTCCCTCCCAGCTGCAAGAAGCCCGTTCCCTCTTGTCCCTGCCCTAGGATGACTTTGCACTGAGCGAAGTCCCCACTGGAGATCATCCCAGTGGTTGCACTTGGAACTTCAGCATAGGAACTTTCTGTGAGTTTTTTTTATGCAAAGACACAGTTTAGGTGACCCAATATGTCACACCAGCATCAATCCTCCCAGCACTCACTGCAATGATGGCAGGGAAAGGACATGGCTCCTCACTGCCACCACTGGGCTTCCATCCGGAGGGCTGAAAGATACAGCTGGGACAAGTATAGCCTTATCCCTGCCAGTGCCATGGTCCTAGGATGTCCCCGAGGACACATCCCCAGAGGAGGCCCCATGGCACACATGGGCCATGAGTGGATCTGGCTTCACTCAAGACGTAGGGAACCCACAGCTCCCGCCTGCCCCTGCCCCTGGCCATGGCCCCTTCCTTCTCCAGGCATGTGGGATGTCTGCAGCCCACGTAGGGGAATGCAGCACACAGGGTTGGGCCTGGCATCAGTTTATGTTAAGGCTGTTGCAAGCTGCCAGCTTTTTTTTTTTAACTTATCTCCTGTCAGCTTCCTGGCAGGCTGCACTGTGGGGAAAATGGGCAGAAAAAGGTCTAATAGTGCTGGGGAGCCTGCAGTTCTGGTGCTGCAATGAGTCCCAGCCTGAGCCCATGGGGATGGGTGGGGGGGGGGGCTGTGGGATGGGGCCAATGGGCACCACACATCCACTGCAGCCCATTTGCTATCACCCCCTGAGAGGTCTGGGGACAAAAAAGGCTTTGCAGCAAGAAATGTAGAGGGAAGCAAGCATGGGAGCTGTACCAGCACCAGCAGCAGGGCTGTGCCCACCGCCCAGGCAGCAGGCAGAGGCCCTGGAGCGCGCTGGGCACAGGGTGGGAGGCTGGATTCAATCCTTGTCTTTCACCTGGGCTGGAGGCCAGCCCCAAAATAGCAATCCAAAAACAAGATCACATGAGAGGGAAAAAATAGCAAGGCAAAGGATTGTCCATACTTCCTTGTCTTATGTGGGCGCAGTGCAGCAGCCCCAGTGACAGCAGCACCGTCCCAGCCCCACACATCCCGGACACAGCTGGATTTTGCCTGGAAAGCATCACCACCCCAGTGATGGTGCCGGTCTGAGGACACCGCTTCTCCTTGGAGCTTTTCCTGCATGCTGCTGTGAGTGTGTGAGCATGGGTGTGCGGGCAGTGGGGTGAGGGATAGGGTGACCCAGCAGCAGAGTTCTGCACACCCCCAACCCAGCAGTGCACGTGGGGTATGGCTCCTGCAGGCACACAGCCTCACTGTGGGCATTGCAGCCTGTCCCCAAACGGTCTGCAATGGGTTTTTGTGGTTTCCAAGCTCCCAGAAATTCTGTGGGCTCAGCCAGGCGTGCACGGCCAGGGGAACGGCTGGCGATTTGTTTTCTCTTTCTGGACTTCTTTCTGGACAGGGAGGGAGGCAGGAGACATTTCTGTGCTCAGCAATGCAGCTGCAAGGCGAGCAATGAGCTCCCCCCGGACCTGGCACATCTCAGGGGGCTCTTTGACAGCAGTCTCGCAGAAAGCTTTGCCACTGCTGCTCGCTCCTGGTCTGACTGCTGCGTGCTGCTCAGAACCCTTCTGCTTCCACGCGGCAGAAAGCGGCTCCGTAGTTAATTATTTACTGTACCTCTAAGCAAGCCAAGAAACGTGCATTATTTACGGCACTCGCGCAGCAGAACGAGGTGAGGGCTCCTTCCCAAAGGCACCAGCAGGAGCAGCACGGCCGTGGCCATGCCGAGCCGGGGGGCAGCGCGGGGCCCGGGCCGCATCAGGGCTCTGCCTGTCCCCAAACCTGCTGCAAACTGCGGCGTTCTTGACCAGCCGCTCGGCTCTGCTCAGACCGCTTCGGATCCGAAACCGGATCGGCTGCACAAACGCACGGACGCCGTGCGGCACAGCCACGAGCCCGACAGACCCGCGGCCGAACGACGCTCCAACAGCAGCGGGGGCAGCTGGCCAAGCTCTGCGCTCGCTCCTTTACCCGCAGCAGCCACGCACAAAGCCCGCATCGGGCGCGGCTCTCTCGGGCCCATATCCACTAGTGGGAAGCTCTGAAAGCCCCGATCTGCTTTGGTTTCCTTGGCCACGGGAGGCTGGCAGCAAGCAGCAGCCTCTGGCTCGGGGCCGCCTGCCCGCTGGGTGCCCCCCGTGTGCCCGCTGGGTGCTCGCTCACTGCCCGCTCGGTGCCCCCCTGTGCCCGCCGGGCTCAGCCCCGGGGCGGGGCAGCGGTAGCAGCGGTAGCAGCGGTGCCCGCTGAGCCCGACACGGCCGTGCGGGCCGCCCGTCCCCTCCCACCGCAGCTCCTCGCCAATAGGCTTGGCCGATTTTTTTTTTTTCTGTTTTTTTCTTCCCCCCCTCCCGTCCCCCTCTATTTTTTTTCCCTGTCTCCCCTTCGCTCTGACACCAGCTAAAGGCTCAGCCCGGCGGCGGCAGCTCCTCCGCGGGACCGTGCGGGCGGTACGTTACCCGGGATGCTGCGTGCGGCCCCGGGCGGGGATGTGGCTGCCCTGGGCTGCGGGCGGGGCGGCGGGCAGCGAGCATCCCATCTCATCCCCATCTCATCCCCATCTCCGTTCCCCCCTTCCCCATCCCACCGGGCAGCACCCAGAAGCATCCCCCGAAGCCGCGGGCGCGGTACGGAGAGGCTGGGAGGGGCCCGGGTGCCCACGTGCTGTCAGTGTGCTCCTACCTGGGGAGGATGTGGGGACCGGAGCAGGGCCTGAGGGGGCTCCACGAGGGCACAGATGGGCCAGGAGGGGGGAAGAGGGAGCAGGTTCCTTCTGCAGAGACATTACGGTTTTGAATGTGCTATTTCCTCACCTAAATGGGCCAAAATCCCCCAAACCTTGCAGGTGTCATTGGGCTGCTGCCACTGGGAGAATGGAGGGCTTCAAAACAATGTGAGTTTCACTGCAATTTCAAAATGACTGCAAATTAACTGGAAGCTGCGGCTAGAAATTTGTCTCTGAATTTGAATCCAAATTTTTTAAATGTTTTATTTTGCAAAACCTAATATTAGGACTATTCCAATAGGAAATTTGTCTAAGCGATGCGGTGCTAGAAAATGGTTTAAAAAAAAAAATTAGTAAAAGAAAATTATGAATAATAATTTCCTTAATAGAAATGTCCTGGGCAGAGCCCCAGGTCCCATTGCCCCACGTGCTGTTGGTGACACAGTGATGGGTGGCAGTGGGACCCAGGCCTGTGGTGATCCAGCAGCAACCGCCTGAGCCCCTGAGCCGCAGGGAAGCTCTGCACACACAAACACGAGTCTGGACTTTAATTGGTTCCTAATTGCAGTGCTTGGCTTGGCGCTGATAAGCAGAACAATGCCTGAGTGTTCTCCCTTCAAAACGGGGTCAGCACAGCACTGCTCAGTGTGCAGAACAGACTTGGGTTGGGGCTGACCGCAGTTCGGGTCCAGGGAGGCCTCGGCCAGCCCCAGCCCTTTGGATAACCTCCCCTTCCAGCTCCACCCCGCCCAGGGGAGAGCCTCCCCCTCTCAAGCTCCCCGAATGACTCTGGCCTTCCTCCCACTCCCAAGACCTCGATCTTCCCCCCACCCCAGCAGCTCATCACACAGCTGGCCACAACGGTGCTGTTTCCCCAGCAGTGATGCGGCTCTGCTGCTGCCAACCCTGGGGCTGCATTCCCCACCACAGCAGTGCTGGTGCTCAGCTCTCCCTCTGCCTGCTTTATATGAATTTTCCTCTGTGCCAACTGGTATGAGCAAGCTAAAATGCTCACAAACATAGGGGAAGCAGCAAGGAGGGGGAGCATGAAGGAGGTGCGTGGCACCCGATGCGCCCAGGAAGGGTGATCAGGGCTGGGGGTGTATTTGCTTTGTATTGAGCTTCTCTGGTCTGGCACGGGCAGTAGTTACAGCTCACAGTGCCAGCCATAGGGATAGCAGCCCCCGCAAGTTCATCTCAGTCTGTCTCCTCTTGTTTCAATGTACTTCTGATGATGCATTCATAGAGCAGATTTAAATCTGATCCTCTTAAATATTTGCTTTCTCTTCTGATGCCAAGTCAGAAATTTAAATAATAATATTAATAAATGAAAGAGCTTAGCCATTAGAAAGGCCCATTTCTTTCCTCAGTAAGAAAGATGCGGATTTTCCTCCTGGAAGAGCTGTGAGACAGAGCATGGCTCACCTGGAGCGGTCGCTTCTCTGTGCAGCCCCAGCAGTGCTGCTGGTGCACATCTGTGTTTTCCACTCCCATGCACACACTGTGTGCAGCCTCACAGGGAAAGTTCCAGAGCTCGTGGCAGAAGCAGTGTTCTGGCTTCCTGCAGGAAGCAATCCCCTTTCAGCTCCATTTCCAGCAGCTCCTGGGGCTGCGTGAGGCCCTTAGCACCATGGTTGGGTAACCAAAGGGCAAATGCTTCCATCAGGAAGTCCATAGCTGCATGACAATGTGTGGAAGGAGGAAGGAAAAAGGATTTTCAAGAGACATTGCAATCCAGAACCACAAACAGGCACATTTCTGCAGGAAATAAGCTTGCTTTAGGGGATTCATTAGAGAAAACTGCAACTTTTCAATGAGGAGATCATCACCAACTTTTACTGCAATGGGGCAATAATTGTTGGTGGGTGCCGATGTCAGTCCCCACCTCATGCTCCCTGTGCATCCCAGGCTGTGTCTCAGCAGGGCTGTGTGCTCCTCAAACCCTTCCCACGTGCCTGGTGCCATCTCCCACTGCAGCAGCAGCAGATGCCACCAGCACCAGAGCAAAACTATCATGGTGCACAGTGACCTCTGCCTCATTCCAGCACTGCCTGCTGCAGGAGCAGCTCCGTCCTCTCTACAACCCCAGGAGCACCACTGCAGTAATGCCCAGAGCATTTGCCTCCTGCATTAAACAACCCCCTTTAATCATCTTTAATTTCACGACCCTCAAAATGGCAGCAGTTTAGATGAGATGAGTAGACACCTCTCAAGAATGTGAGCTCAGAAATAAGAGGTTGCAAAGGACAGTGGAGAAAGATGGTCTCTAGCCACAGATCAGCCCAAAAGATGGTCCTTAGCCACAGGTCAGACCACCACCAGCCTGCAACTCAAGAGGACTGGATAAAGCCTTGGCTGGGTTTCACAAGCAAGATGCCAGCATTGCCCGAGCTCTCTGGCAGACCTGCAGGCCTGGAAACATGGGGATTTCCTTCCATCTGCAGATCCCAGCTCCTTCACAGGAGCACACCGCACCCAAAATGCACTGAGGACTGCTGTGTCCTGGGGCACTGATGGACAGACAGAGAAACCCCAGCCCAGTCCTGGGTACAGGGCATACAAGCACTTGTGCTGTGTCCTGTAGCACCTGCCAGGGAGTGCAGGGAGGACGGGCACAGCTGGCACTGCCCTCTGGCACAGCTCAAGGGCTGCTAATGCTCACGGCTGGGGCAGCCTTAGAAATCCCACATTCATTTTGTGCAACTGCACGTCACTGATTATCGCCTGTGCTGGAGAACTGGATGGCTCTGCTTTTTAAGCCACACACAATAGAAATCTGTTTGCAGAAGAATTTGCTGAAAACAAGTTCAGCAAGAGAGAGAGGCACTGCTGCTTTGTTATCTTTGCCCCAGTGTGCAGCATGGCCTGAATGAATGCAATAATCCTCCCTTCCTCTCCTCTCATTAAACAAAAGAGCAGCCTGACTCAGTATTCCTCAGTAAGAGCAGTCAGTACTTTTTACCTTGCATCCAACATCAGTGTCCCCTCTGTTAATGCTGCAGGGGCAGACAGCAGCAGATCCTGCAGCCCTGCAGAGCAGTGCCTCAGTGCAGCACAGCAGGATGGCTGCAGGTTGTGGGCACTGCCTGCAGGGTGCAGAGAGGTCTGGACGTGCAGTTAGCACCAGGCCTTCCTCCTTCCTAAAGCTCGTATAACAAAATGGTTTGATTCCCCAGCTGCTCAAATGGGCAGAAAAAGGCTGATAATTGTCTGGGTTTTCAGACCTGGGCATTCAGCACAGCCCCTCTCTGTCCTATTTCTTCTTTCCCAAACTGGCTGGGCCTGAGCCCTCCCCAGGATGAGACAGAGGCACCTAAAGAAGAATGAAATCACCCTGAGAAATTTGCACCCAGCAGAGCAGTGCCAGCAGGGGCACAGATAAAGCAAGAGGAGAGCAGAGGGGATTAAAGTTGCCTGTTAGAGACACATGGTGGCACACAAAGTCATGCAAGAAAGCAGGAAAACTGAGAAGCATGAAAGGAATCCCATCACAGAGGGAGAGAGCAAGAAAGGCAGCAGCAAGCCCTTCCCATCCACACAGCTCTGCTGCAGAACACAGGCAGGAGAAGCCACAGAAACGCTTTGAGCTGCTCCTCCCAGGATGTTCCTCACCTTCCCATTAGCTCAGCTCTTCCCCAAGGTGGGGAGGTGCTGCTAGCAAGTGGCTGCAGGTCAAACCAACCATAAAATGGCAGTTTGCTGGCTCTGGTCCCTGTAACCAAAATGCAAGAGACACAGCACCCTGGGAAGGCTGGGGATCAGAAAAGAAGCAGAAAAAAGATTTTCCCCCCAGGCCTGCGGCAGGAGCAGGGCTGACCCGCAGGGTGACATCCCCAGCCCATTGATCTCCTCAGACTCATTCTGGTGTGGTGTTGTCCTCCCTAAGGTTTGCTCTTTGCCCGCAGCAGTCTAGACACAGGGCCGTGCGTGACTCACAGCCTTCTTGTGCTCAGAACGTTTGTTCCCACTTCTTAATTTAGAGCCGTGCTCCGAGAGGAGAAATCTGGGCGTCAACCTTAACCTTGGGACTTTTCTTCCCACGCCTCTGGCGTTAGCAGGCCGACGGTCCCACCTCTGCCTGAGTCCCTGCAGAGCCCTTCTTTCTGCCTAGCTTCTATTTCCACAGTGCAGAGCTCCAGCACTGACCCCAGTGCCCCTGGGCACCCCGAATCCCAGCCGCCCCCTGTGGTTGGGGTGAGCACAGGGCAGCCCCCAGCCCAGCATTTCCCTCCTCGCTCCCAGCCCCGCGCTCCGGGCGGACAGGAGGGGGAGATCTTCACCACCACAACTCACAGCCTGCTGCGCCGGGTGACTGCACTGCTGTTTGCTCATAGCAGCGCGCTTGCAGACAGGAGCACTCAGATGGGTACGTTGTTCTCCATTGGGACGTCCATCTCCCTTTAGATTTAAGTTCTGAAAGGAGCTGGAGGGGGCAGAGGGGCTCTGTGGGGTCAGTGCTGCGGGTGGTGGCTGTCATCTGGGGAGCTGCAGCCTTCAGGCTGTATGTGGGCGCAGGGCAGCATCGGGCATTTTGGGGATGGCATTGCTTGGATGAGCCCTTTCCTATGCCCAAAGCTTTGCAGATACAGGATTGCTTGTGTCCCAGGCCAGGCAGGTTTCAAAGGGGAAGGCTGCATACAAATTATTTTTAAATTTCTGGAGGATTCATGCTGCTTTTGTTTTGTTGCCTCAGTTCAGTGGGTTTAAAGATCTGGGATGTCCCCACCTTCTACCACCACTGCTGCTATGCTGGGTTGTGTCTGGAGGCCATCAGGGCGTCCCCTCACCCCATGCAGGTGTCCCAGGGCCAGGCCACCACCTGCTCACAGATGTCCCAGAGCCTTCCAGCCATGCCAGGCTGCAAATAGCCCACGTGGGTGGCACCTGATGGCAGCGCTCCACAAAGCACTCGGTTCTATCAGATGTTTATAATTGCAGCTGTCTCTCCTGTGCTGCATTGTTGGCGGCTGCTGGTGTTTGCAGGGATCAGACAGGGCAGACAGGCTGTCAGAAACCACTGGCTGTCTCCTCGCTGTGCTACGGAGAGCAGCAGCCCTGGGGCAGGGCTGTTTTCCTTGGAGCTGTGGTCATCAGCCATGCTGTTGTCTTAAGGGGACAAACTGGTGTCCAGCTCTCCCATTCACAGGTGCCTCGTGCTGCTGTCTGGAGCTTCTGCCAAGGGCTGGCACATCCCATGTGTCAGCTGTGCTCCTCTGACTGGAAATGGCACATGGACACCTGGGGACCCAGTGGGCTGTTCTGAACTGAGGTCCCCCAGAATTTTGCCCAAAGATGCATGCCAAAGAAGCAACATACCATACAATCATTCAGGTTGGAAT
Source organism: Phasianus colchicus (assembly GCF_987193195.1). Taxonomy (NCBI): domain Eukaryota; kingdom Metazoa; phylum Chordata; class Aves; order Galliformes; family Phasianidae; genus Phasianus; species Phasianus colchicus. The sequence continues at coordinate 17,754,131 of NC_143450.1, read as the reverse complement.
AGACCTCTGAGATTATCTGAATCCAACCACTGACCCATCCCCATCATGCCCAGATCTTGCTCTACAACAGCAGGAAATAGATGGAGGTGCATGCTCACCAGCTGAATGCAGTGGTTCATCATCCCCTCATAATTAATCTGTTTGGATTTTTCTGTAGATCTCCTCAACCACATTTATAAAGGTTCAGCTCTGATCTTGCCTTGCTGCAACAGAGCAGAAGGATCTTTCCCTTGGAACACTCCTTGCATGTTCCCATGCACTGTGGTTTCAAACAGTACGGCATTTCTCCAGCTCTCAAGTCATGCAGATAAGAAAATTATTATTTATTGGAGGATTTTCCCAGTAATAGCAATTATTATCTCAAGCAATTGTTGCACTATTAAGTTACTGAGCAACAGCATTCATAGCAAAACACAGCCCAAGCTGTTTACTTGGGCACCCATAGCTACTAGACGCTACACTTAGAGATGTTAAGCAGCAGAACTCAGAGCAGAATTCTTCCAGGCAGTTCTTCCTCCAAACTTGACAAGCTATATTGCCATCATACAATGAGTTTGAAATGAAGATAATTAACTCCCCTTGCATTTCTACGGTAGTAAATCACTGCTGAGCTTATGGTGAACCCAGACACCAAGTGATCTTCCTTGGAACAGCACAGACTGAGGCTTGAATTCTGAGTGATGATGTGTCTACTGATGGTTAACCACGGGTATGGATGTGGAGTTTCTCTTGGCCTGGAGATGAAACCTTCTGTTTCAGGCATCCTTTGCTTCTCTGGTGAAGGACACAGCACAAGTCTGAACCCAAAGTCAAATCCTCATTTTGAAGCCAGAGCCAACCCTTGGTTGAGCTGGGCCACTCTTCACAGGGGCGGCTGAAGGAAGCATCCCATCTGACAACGTAGGCAAATTCCTACTGTTCACTCCTCACTTAAGCACATGCCTCATTAGCAGCAGCACGCCAATGTTCCGGACTCGTGTGGGTGATGAGAGCTTGGCGTGGCTGGCAGCCAACAGCAGGGTGATGGAGGGAGCACCAACAAGGCCCTTACCTGGAATCTGGTAGGAGATGCTTGGGGTGAGGCCCACAAGATACAACAGGAGAACCACATCACCCCCTTGACACGAGAGTGTAGCATAGCACAAGATTGGGGGCAAGAATCTGTCACTTGGAGTCAGGCAAATGGCTTTTCTGGGCAGAGCTGGGATGTGAGAGCGAGATGCAGAAGGGCTGGAGGAAAGCAGCGTAAACAGAGCAGCAGAAGGAAGCTGTGTGCAGCCTGCCCAGGGCTGGCACTGCCGTCTGTCCGCCTGTCTGTCTGTGGGTGTGTGGGGCCGGAGCCAGCAGCCATGGGGCAGCCACACCTGAGCCCAGACAGCCTCAGCACTCCCAGCTCTGCGGTCTGACATTTCACAGGGACAGCAGCAGTGGGTGGCAGGGGGAGCGGTGACATTTGGGAGCTGGGCAGCATCACCCAGCCTCACCTCCAGCACACAAGGACTGCAGCCGTGCTCCCTCCTGCACCACCTGTCCTGCTCTGCAGCAGCCCTGCAGGCCTCCTCTGCTGCTTTCTCCAGGAGGCAGAGCACACCCAGACCCACGGCAGGGAGAGGGGCACAGAGCCCAGCTGTCAGCTTCAGGGGCTTCTTAAAAACCACTGCAAGTGAAAGGTGCTTTAGAACATTGAGCACCAATGTTGTTAAGCGAGCACTGTAGCTCAGCCACAGGGACCTGCTAGGAGAGGATTCCTTTCCTCTCTCAGCACTGCTCCTACCCACAGTAGAGCACTCTGTCATCCATTATACTTGCTTCCTTTGATGCTGCGTACAAAACTTCTCCCCCCTCACCCTTTGCTGGAGCAACTGAGCCCTTGTGCTCTCTATCAAAAGTATTCTTTCCACACAACAGGTCCCACACATCTGGCGTGCGTTGGGATTAACAATTAAATCCCACACATGAGACAATGGGAGCTGCATCTGCAGCCAGCACTGCTCACAGCCACGTCCACGTTCCTGGTCTGAGCCCAGGCAGGCTGCAGGAAGTGAGACCCTCCTGGCACTGCTCTCCTCCCAGGCTGGGTCAGCTCCAGGAGCTGCAGCTGTAATTAAGTTAATCACCAGATTGCAGGAGGCTGTGGGCGAGGAGGTAGGAGAGGCTGGCAGGCAATTAGAAAGCAGATGATCACTTTGTTTTCCTGTCTCCCCACGGATGCCACTGCTTTGCTGAGATGCTGTACTGAGTCCCAGCCTGGAGAAGCACAGGAATCATATGTGGGTCCAGCAGAACACTTGGCTATGAGCACACCTTTGTCCCCAAGACATGCATGAGATACCTAAGGACTCCTCTGTAGGTGAAGTAGGATAGGATTACAGCATCATGAAGGTTGGAAAACACCTCTAAGTCCATTGACTCCAATTACCACCCCAAGGACACCTGTGCACAAGGAAACTTCTGCTGAGCTCTGATCCTGCCTGCATCCATCACAGTCTCTTATTCTAGGGTGAGGAAATCCATCTCACACAGTCGATCCTTAATACTTACAATGAATAAAATCCCCATTTTATTCAAGCAGTTTTGCCTATGCAGACTCCAGCAGTTCCCCAAAGCCATACCATCAGCCCCAGGGCTTCAGCAACCCACCAGGGCAACGCACAGAGGAAAGCCAGAGCCAAAGTTCTTCTAAAATATTGTACCTGTTGTAACTGCAGGGCTCCACGGGGCCTCTTGTGCAACATACAGAATAGTGACTTACAGAGACCAGATCCATTCAAAGAAATCAGAAAGGGCTGAAAGGGAAAGGAGCAGAGAGGACAAAGAGAGGTGGACAGGAAAGCACTGCGTGTGCAGTGCAGTAGCCAAGAAGTTTTGGACCCCAGCCATTTTGTTGGGCTTCTACCCCAAAAAATAAGGCCCCTAGTGTTAGGTTCGGGTTCTCTCTTGCACTCTCACTTTTTTTTTTTTAAATTTCCATAAAAACCTAATGTTTTCTTGCCAAAAATATAATAGCGGGGCCAAGGAGCTGTACTGTGCGTGGAATACCGGCTGCACAGTCATAAAAGTCTGAGAACAGCAGCAGTATTTAGCCAGGAGAGACAATGGGAGTGGAAAATTGTGTTCATTCAGCTTTTCTTGTGGAGTCAAAGGCAGCTGGTGAGCATTGAGAGCCTCCTAAAAATAGGAAAAAAAAACCTTAAAGGAAATACGCGAAAGTGAAGGCAATGTTTCCAGCAGAGCTGTTCTGTTAAAGCTATCTGTAGGTGCTCTTGACAGTGCAGACCTGCGAGTGAAGAAGGAACGCACCCCAATCTGCACCTCTCCCATGTCAGCTGTGGTGCTGGGACCCTGCTGTGCAGAGCCCACAGCTGCAGGGTGGGCTCCTCCGCTCCCTCCATCAGCTGCCAGGAGACATCAGGTGCCTTTCATCCTCTGAGAAGGGTTGAAGGAAAAAGTAGCTTCCAGTAAACTGCACAGCACCACTGGCCTTGGTTAATGCTCAGCAAAGCAGTACGGCCTGCCCAGCTCATGGGGTGACAAGCAGGCTGCTGCCCAGGCAAAGCACAGTAGCTGTGTGGAGCTGAACCACAAGTAAAGTATGAACCAGGGGAGGCGACTGTAAAACTTGGGTTGGGTCCCTTGGAGGGAGGTTAATGCTTTCAGACTGAAATGGGTCTGGAGCAGTTCAAGGCTATGGGCAGTGGGGGAGGAACTGGCCAGGAGCCGGATCTCAGGGCTAAGTAGGCAACAGCTGGGGAAACTCATATCTGATGCAGTGCTGCTCACTGGGCATTGCTCCAGCCAACACAGCGCCTGAAATACAGTGAGGACAGTAGTGAGAAGCGTAAAGCAGCACATGGCAGCACCTGCCTTCTGACCCTGCACAACTCGGAGCCCTGCCTGCAGCAGCGCTCCTGGGACAGAGGCTCTGCCAGACAGAACCCAGCCCTGGGGAAGAGAATGCTTTGCTTTACTCTCCTTGGATATCTCATGCTGTTCTGAGAAAGACCTGTAATACAATAAAAAGTGCAGCAATATCAGCAGAGCAGCAAGGACCTAAGCTGCAGCAAGTGAGGATTTTCTCCAAATACAACAGCTTTGAGCACAGAAACAAAGGAAAGAAGCTGCTTACCTTTGGAAAGCCTCAGGTATACAGGGATCTCCAGTGAGATCCCCTTACCTCCACTGCCAACCCTTACATGAGGACAGGGAAGGGGTGGATCCTGCTCCAGCCCCTCCATCACTCAGTACACTGCACACAGCTGAGCTCCTCCAGTTGGCCCTGCCTTCCCACCAGGTGCTCCATCACTGCTTCAAGACCTTCAAAGGGGCACATCTGAAAGAAAGGGATGAAGTCTGGGAACTGACCAGAGAAATGGCTGGGCATGTTTTCAACAACAGCAGTGAACTCTTATTTCCATGGTTACAGTCCTTAGTGATCAAAACTTTAAAACAAAAATTGGCACTTTCACATATTTTTATCTTCTGCATGCTTTGGGGATCTGCTTGGAGGAATAGTGTCTCCTGACTGACCTTTGGGGGAGAAATTGTTCCTAAGAACCAACCTGGCACCAGCTCAATCCTAGTGCAGCTATAACACAACTCAGTGCTCAACTGATGTTTTCACAATCTTTAAATACATATAAATAGTGACTATGTTGTCCCATAGCTAAGCTATGGGAATAAATAACATTTAAAGTCATTTCCTGACCTACTAGACATTACTAGATTTACCCTGTGCCCCATCTTTGTTCATAAATCCATTTCTCTATAAGCCCAAAGAACGTTGCCTATGAGAGGCAGCATTTTCATGGTGGTTTAAGTGCAGTCTCTGTGCTGGGCTCTTGGCTTTCCGTCACAGATGGGATGCAAGGCTGCACAACCATGACACGGTCTGGATTCAGAGTTCTGTTTTTCCATACACAGTTGATCACTGTAGGGTAAATCTCCCCCTCAAGGCCCGAACAGTGGAAGCCTCCTATGCCTGCAGTTGTCTCCCAAAATATCTAAGTTGTGTTCTGATCCTCGGTGTGTTTGCCCGGGCCAGGTGAACATCCCAGCACAAAGCAATGCTTGCTATGCAGCGTGCCGCCTGTGTTGCAATTCTAGTCACAGCCACGACGGGAAGGTATAATAATGGTGAGAGCCATTAACCCGGGCTGCTGCCTCCTGCGGGTTCCAATCAGACATTGGGTGGTTTCCAAACGTGTTTTCCAGCGTATAATTTTAGCATGTGCGTCAATAGAAAGCAGAAAGAAAACAGGATTCACTGCGATACAATTAGAGGGACCGCATCCCTGCCGCCAGCGGGACGACCCCAGCCCTCCCACTGCAGGGAGCAGCACCTGTCCCAGCCCCATCCCTCCTGCCCCTATAAGCACAGCACTGCGGGCAGCTCAGCACCCCGCTCACATCTCCCATCTCCAGCAGCCTGAACCATGGCCGAGGGGGAGATAACCACCTTCACTGCTCTGACCGAGCGCTTCGGCCTGCCGCTGGGCAACTACAAGAAGCCCAAACTCCTGTACTGCAGCAACGGGGGCCACTTCCTACGGATCCTGCCGGACGGCAAGGTGGACGGGACACGGGACCGGAGTGACCAGCACAGTAAGGACCGGCCGGGCTGCTTGGCTCTCCTGCTTGTTTGCATGCCCTGCATTGCTTGTTCAGCCTTACCAGCAGGAAGCAACCTGGCATGGGTGTGCAGGCGGCTGTGCAGCCGGGAGGGGCAGGCAGAAGGGATGCTGATTGCAGGGGATGTAATTGAGGGGTTAATTGCAACATGCAGGCAAGCAGGCAGCTGGAAGATCGGGGAGGAGCTGCAGCCCTGCGCACACCTGAGGCCATCACATCTGATCTGATGGCATCTCTGCGTGTCCCTGGGTTGGGCAGCAGTGGCACTTCACATGTGATGCTCTTGGGCAGCACGGCTGTGCTTCTCACACATGAATCGGGCTGGAGCTCGGTGTGCTGAATGTGTGTATCTGTGTGCTTTGCGTGCAGCATCCTCTCGTCTTCGATTCCTTCCCTTTCCCCTATGTGTTTAATTAAGTTCCTGCAGGATGCAGAGGTCAAAAGAGGCAAGAACAAGGCTGGCCTGGCCTCCTGCAGCAGCACCTTGCCCCCAGCAGCTCCTCTGGCTGAGCCCCTCCTTAGCATCCACCCTCATGAGGCACAAAGCAGCCGTGTGACACTGATGACACAGTTCACAGCTCTGTTTGAGAGCTTTAAGTTCTGGGGACCACTGCACTTCCAAAGTGCTCAAGAGGATTCAGGAAGTGGGAGCCCAAGGCAGTGGGTCTGGATTCTGTTATTCCATATCCTAGGTGCTTACTGGAATATAACTGGGATCTGCAGCTATCCAGATCTCGTATCTAGTTAGGAAGGAGCACTGGGAGGACCCAATTGGCCATACGTATTCTAGGAAAACGCTTTTTTTTCCCCATTAAATCATAAGGACCCATGTGGCTTTCTCCCCAAGCTTAACCTTTCCTCGTGCTTCAATGAGCAGCAGAGTTCTGGGTACAAACACCATTCCCTGCTCCTTGCAGCATCCCAGCAGTGCTGGGAACAGCCCTGAGTCCCCACCCTCAGGCTTTCCAGCCCATTCCCAACCCCACCAGCCTGAGCCCTGCAGCCAGCATCTCCCCCCCACAGACTCTCTTGCTCCTCGCTGGCCGCCAGCCAGGCCGTGTGCTGGGAAGCCCTGCCAGCTAGGAACCCCCTGAAAACAATCCTGTAAACGTGGATATCTGAGCAGGCAAATATTTACAGAGCGAATGCAGCACAGGGCAGTGTGCCGGTGGGAGCTGCCCCTCTGGAAGCACTGCACTCTGGAGTCCTGCCCATGCGCTGCCACTGGCACCGCTGCTCCAGGGAAGTTCTTATTTTTATCTGACATCGCCTTGTCAGGTGCTAGGCACAGAATGAAAGAGGGTATCTAAGGGGAAAACAAAAAATCACTCATCCTAAGTCACTGCACCCAGCACTAATTCCATTCCTGGTCCTTCACTGCAGCGCTCAGCATCCCGAGCCTTCAGCATGAAGTGAAAAATAAATGTTACATGAGCATTTCAGAGTCTTGAGGAGGAAATAAGCCCATGTTCCTTTCCAACACCAGCCTTGCCTTACAGGGAAGAGGTAACAGTACTCCATGCCCCACTAAGGAGTAAATAAATTAAGAAAAGAAGGAAGGAGCTGGAGCTAAAGCACCCACTTGTGCTTCAGTCCTTGGGCACTGAGTGCTGGAGAGCCATCTCCAGGGCTGCTCCACTGCACCGGTCTGTGCCATGGGCTGGCACCTTACGGAACATGGCTCATGGGCATCTGCAGGATGTCTGCACTGCCTTCCCTCTGTCTGCTGCCCTTCTGCAGCTCACAGGAGGACCCAGCGCCTGGATGTATGACCCAGCTCCCCAGGGCGCAGACCCTGCCAGGCAGCAAGGCATGGTGCCCTGCAGTACCAGTACCTGAGGTCTGTCTGTCCTGAAATACTTCTTCATACGTCACTCCTTAACCATCTTGTCAAAAACCACAAAGGAAATTTGCAAATTAGAGTCAGAATTAAAACCCCAATTTCCTGTGTCCCATTCCAGCATCTTAACCAAAAGGCTGCCCTTCCTTTGATGTAAAATAGGCAAAAATTGGTCTTTGGTTCCCCAAACATGGCTGTGGGGTTTCTCTGAAGGGGGGGGCACGAGGAGATGTATTTATCACACTCTGTACTGTTTCTCTTAAACTCATTATAATTCAGAACAGAAACACCTGGGCCATTATCTCTCACCACTTTCCCTTTTTCCATTTCCCTATTTTCCTTTTTACTTTATTGCTGTTGTTTTATTTTTACTTCCAGTTCAGCTCCAGCTCAGTGCGGAAGACGTGGGCGAGGTCTATATAAAGAGCACAGCGTCGGGGCAGTACCTGGCAATGGACACCAACGGGCTCCTCTATGGCTCGGTAAGCTGCAGCACACATACAGGAGCCCAGGGAGCAGGGATTCACCATCCCTGGGGCTGTTCCAGAACATGGAGATGTGGCATGGGGGACATGGTCAGTGGGCATGGTGGGGTGGGCAGGGGTTGGGGATCTGAGAGGTTTTTTCCAGCCTTAATGGTTCTGTGATTCTGTGATCTGGTGCCCAGGAGCTGCAGGACACAGAGTCACCAAAGATAATCCAGGTCTTTGAGACCCATTTATAGCAAAGCGCACGTCCCATATCCCTGTTGGTAGGCTTCTCAGCCTCACCAAGGAGCTGCTTTGCTCCCCACACTCCTGGGCTATGGGCATGGGACTGCAGAGTGAGCCAGGAGCGAGGCAGGAGCCAAGCCAAGGCCCGTCTGCACTGTGTGGTGGGCACAGGGAGCGGGCAGCAGCCCCCGAGCTGCATCCTGCCCCACGGCACCCCTCTCACTGCCCCCCACGGCTCTTTTCCAGCAGCTACCAGGCGAGGAGTGCCTGTTCCTTGAGAGGCTGGAGGAGAACCATTACAACACATACATCTCCAAAAAGCACGCAGACAAGAACTGGTTCGTCGGGCTGAAGAAAAATGGGAACAGCAAGCTGGGGCCGCGGACTCACTATGGGCAGAAGGCGATCCTCTTCCTCCCACTGCCAGTGTCAGCAGACTGATTCCCATCCCACAGCTCACAGACACCCCGCCCCGGCGCCGGCCGCCCACCCCTGCTGCCCCTTCCTGGTGTTCCAATGAAGAGCCAAGCGTTAGAGCCCCGAGCTGTAGGTAAAGGCTTGAACCAAACCAGACCCGAGCCGCTCAGCCCTGCATGACCCTTCGCAGTGATGACAAGGAGCCTCAAGCACAGCCATGCACCAGGGATGTGTGGCTTCCAGCCCAGCTGCTGCTGGAACCCAGCACCCCCGGTGCTCTGTGTTACCCCATTTATCCATCCAAGTACGTCGCTGCCAAAATGCCTTCGAGCAACTTCAAACTGCACCGTTGTTCGTGTTACTGAGCAAAAAGCTTGCAGATAACTTCACCATACTAAGCCAAGCTAATGCCAGCCAGAAGCTCCAAGTCCTCAGCATCTTAACCTTCCTTAGAATATTGCTGTACCTCATGCCATGTTATTTGTATTTATTTATTAAGTCTCTTCCACAATCCCTTTGTAAGTGCACGTGGGCACCAAATGCCCTCACCCTGTCCTGGAGATGCTGGAGCAGAACAGGAGGAGCAGGAGTGCTGCAGTTCATGTGGCTGAGGGACGCAGTGAGATTCCTCCTGGGTGACAGCTGGGCTGGGGACACAAAGCCGGAGCTGCATGGCTCCTGAATGCTCTTTTCAGTGCTTCCTTCCCTACAGCCCCTCCTGCTGTAGGGAAAAAGGGAAAAAGGCAGTTTGGTCCATAGAGTAACATAACGGTGTTAAACATTCCATTGTTCAAACAACAATTCTAGGTCAGTGGTGAAAAGTGCCCCTCTTCTGATTAGAAAAGATGGATAATCGCATTCATTTTATTTTTGTATAATAAATCCTTGGAAACTGCAGACGTGTGTGTTTGGTGGGAGCACTGCACTGCTCTGCAGTGCTTCTCATGGTGGTTGGGTGGGACACAGCATCAGGTGTGTCCTGTTGTACTCACTGTGAGCACACATAGAGATCAAGGGACCACAGACATCACTTCCCAGCTTTCAGTTACAACCCACAGCAGCCAAAAGGCACGCTTTTACTGTATCCATTAATTAAAACTTTTTAATTAAAAGAAAGGGGAAAGTAATGCTTGCAAAAGTTTACTCAGCACAAGCAACTTCCCCTCCTTCCCCTCAAAACAAACCCAGCTGTAGGATACACCCCTGCATCGCAGGCAGGCTGGGTGCTGCTCCTGCACTGTACCTGCACCCATCCTGCAGCACTGCCTGATCTGTGCATCAGAGCACACCCTGTGCAACCCATGTCAAACACAACCCGATTACAAAAGGTCAGAGAGCAATGATCCGTCAGCTGTGTCCCCATCACAAGCAGAGCACAGGTACAACTACCTGAGTGCCCTTTACACCTCAGTGAGAGCAGCTGTGCTGTGTGGGGCTGGGGCAGGGCTCAGCGTGCCACAGGAATGGCACATGGGGCCCTGTGCAGGGTGTGGGGCAGGGCTGGGCCCTGCAATCTCCGCTCTCACTGTTCCTACAAACTTATAACTGCTTAATGGCAGTGCATAAGAGTTGAAGTCTGACATTTAAACTGGTACTTAGCAGCGCTGGGCAGGCCTGAGTGTCTGCCAAAAGCCCAGCAAGGGCTTAGGGAAGGCAGGGACAGGAGGACACGGCCAGCTGTCCTATCCCATGCACAGCTCTGTGTCAAACTGGGAAGTGCTGCAGGCGATGCATTCAAGTGAGAAAGGAACGAGTGCATGCACAGGAGAGCCGGGATTATAATTAAACTGGAAAGTTGGAAAGTGTAACTGCGGGTTGAGCTGTGCTGCCTCCCAACACCTCATTAACCACGGAGTGTTCCTCTCATTAGACTTCAGAAATTACCACCTCTGCAACACACTTGACACCCAAGTGGGGGAAAACATCAACACTTTGTCTGAAAAATAATCCCCGAGGAGGCTGCAGTGATGGCTTCAGACAGACGAGCAAGCAGGGATGGCGGATCCTGGAGAAACCACACTGCGCTCGGAGAGCTTTGTCCTCAGGGTGAGAGGTGAGCGGAAAAACAACGCTTGGAAGACTTAACGAGAGTATTGCTCGAAGATCTTCCCCAGGAGGTGTGTGGCTGTGAACGGACAGCGCCGGTGCCGCCGCTCGGCCCGCAGAAGGGCGGCACACAGCGCGGGGCTCCGCGCTCAGCTCAGGGCTCCGCACCGCGGGCGCGCGGCCGGCACAGGGCAGATGCGTCCGAAGTCGCAGCCGGCACCGCGCGAAGTGCCTGCAGCTTCTTTTTCCCCTTTAAATCTCACCCTTTACATTAAATAAACAACTCCCTGACGCGCTGCCAGTTGTTAGGAAGGAATGTAAATCTGGGTCTAACAGCTCCCATCCGCTCTCCGTGGATAACACGGAAATGCCCATGAAAGGTAAAGGCTGGGACGGGCTGCCCGCGCTCCCCCAGCCAGAGACTGGGTCTCTTTTGCTGGAGAGAGATCGGCTCCGTCCCTCGGAAGCTCCTCTTCCACCGGCGATTTAAAAGAGAGCAGAACCCCCGAACGCCGCGCAGCCGCCCGCGCCCGGAGCCGCCATCCGCGCTCTCCCCGCCGTGTCCTCCCGCCGGCCGCCAGCAGGTGGCGCTGCCGAGGCGCTGTGCGGGGCCGCCCGGTCCGTCCCGCTCCGCCGACTCGGGGGGGATGCGAAGCGCCGATATCTGCGTCCGCATCGGGACCCCAAACGGAGCGGGAGGGCACGTCGGGGACACACGGTCCCATGGCGCAGCGCTGGGGGCACCTCATCGCCCCGTCCCTTCCATCTCTCGTGTCGGAGAGCAGGGAGCCCCCTCTCTCGTAGCAGCGCCCATCCGGAGTAATTACTCATGCGCTGGGGAACCCTCGCGATCAAGGAACCACATCCCCGCGGGGAGCAGGCAGGGAAAGAGGGTTGGGCTCCTGCGAGCCGGGATGGAGCCTTGAATCACACGCGGAACACTCATCCCACAAAGCCGCCTCTCCCTCCTTTTCCTTCAACCCAGAGGAGACTGCTTTACCCATGAGACAGCACTCAGACCGAGCCTGAAAAGCCAAAACAACTGAAGCAAGGAAGCCTGAAATAATCTATTATTAAGCTCTGGGAACTGATGGGAATCCAAGCAAAAGGAAAGCTTGGGTTTCCGCAGCTTTTCTGTGGTTGGCATTTTGGAAAGCCTGCTGGAGGACACACACATCTCAACACTGGGCGGCCAGGGAGAGGGCTGCAGCCACGGCATTGTCCCCAGCATCATCCCCAGCACTGTGCCCCAACACACTGCCCCTCAGACCAGGGATCAGACACTGTGTCCATCTGTTGTTAAGCAATTTCCATGGTGAATGTCACATTAGGATGAGTGGAGGAACTCACAAGAGTTGAGAAAGCTCCTGCAAATCCTCCATCTCAAAGCACAGCCGTGGCCTCCCTATAGGTTTGCACAGGCTGGGCTGTCTGTAACACGCACAGCAAATTGTTCCGGTGGCTCTGGGTGACGGCTAACCTCCGCTCCCTGGTCAGGTCCCGGCTATGGGGAGCGCTGCTCACCGCCCACTCCCCTCCCCGGGCCCCCAGGCAGCTGCAGCTCAACTCGGCGCTGCGCCGGAGGCGGTCCCTCGGAATGCAGTTACCTGCTCCTCGACCCTTCCTGGCTCTCAGGCTTTTCCCTTCTCTGCTAACTTGGTGCTGCAGGAAACTGCTTCCCACATTAAGCAGATTGCCTGCACCAGCGCAGACAAATACATTTATCATGCTGAATTCCCGAGCCATTACACTGCGGAGTTTCCGGGATGTGAATCCTCTGTCTCTCATATCCTCCCCAGCCCCGTTTCCGGAGTGGGGCACTGTGCATTCATTACCCACAGCACAGAGCATCCCTCACCCGACTCAGAGCCCGACTGCACCGAGGGCATGAGCTGCAGCTGTGGGAATGCTTGGGATGGGCCCAAACCACTCCCCACCACCCTAAAGCCACAGTTTCACTGCAGAATGCCTCCTCTCCCTTTTTACAAGCCCAGTTTCCTCCCTTTGGAAAAATGGAACTAGGAAGGAGCATGGGCACCTGCATCCAGATGTAAGAGCCAACGTCCCCAGCACGGGGAGCTGCAGGGCCCACAGCTGAGCAGTGGCACAGGGCTGTTTCTGGGGAAGGAGCTCCATGCAGCACTGCAGGGCAGTGGCCACTCTCAGGGCTGTGCAGCCCCATCCACACATGTTTCCATGTTGCATTTCAGATGTACCCGCTGCCTCTCGGGTGTGCCAGCAGTGGGCTTCTCCTCTGGGCTGTGCTGCCTAAAGCATCTGAAGCTCATTTGTCTTGCAGCTGAAGTATGTTTTTTCTTTCTGAGATGTGAACAATTTCTGTGGATCCATCTGGATGTTATTAGGAAAATGTTCCGGGTGCATGGAGGCTGCTGGCAGCTCCTCACTTGCTTCCTCTGTCCTGGGCATGTGAGGCAGGGAGCGACGCACACGAGGGGTTGGGGGTGTGGGTGAGGGTGCTGGCATGTGAAAGGCAGCATCCAGGTAGTGTGGATGGGTGCTGAGCTCCCAGGACATGCTCAGCACTGTGGGGCCACACAGGGATCGACCTCAGTAAAAAATGTGCAGATGAGAAGGGGAGCACAGGACAGGGACCCCACGCTGCCCAGCTCTTACCCTCCCCAGGCTGCTCCTCCCCAGGGCCCTCCAGATGTGCCAATCCCCTCCAGCACAGCCAGCACCATCCTCCCCTTCCCTGCACCTGGGGACAAAAGAGGGGTGTGGAGCAAACTGCACTTATACAAGGTCTCCTCACTGCTGAGTTTAAATTCACGTTGCTGCACCTCAGCAGCCCCCTCCCACTTGTTCCCCTCTCTCTGCACTTCTTCAGTTCAGCTCTTTCCCCTTCTTCTGTGCAGTGATTTGCAGCAGTTTCAGTCTGCTTGTACAACAGCACGAGTCCCTTGGGCCTCGGCTGACAGCTTCCACGGCTTCGGGTATGTTTTTATTTAGCCATTAGAGCTACATCCTGAATGTGGCTATAAAGCACATTTATCCTTTATGACTTAACTCGGTGCCAAATCCGCCCCGGCGATGGCTTGTGCTGGGGAGCGCCCGTGCTGTGTTTGCTGCAGGCTTTGCTGTGCTGGGCCTGCGCTGACAGCTGGCGCCAAGCTGGGGACAAAGAGGGGTGTGGGAGGGACAGGGGGGATCTGGGCAGCTGCAGAGGGTGCTTGGAACCGCCATGCCTTGGACACAGCAGCATCACCATGGGCACAGTGCTGGTGGAGCAAAGTGCACGGCTGGCCACGGTGCCTGGTCCTGATGGCCACGTGGTGCCTGAGAGAAGGAACCAGCCCTTCCGAATGGTGACTGCAATTTCCAGTTGGTCACATGTATTGAAGTCACACCTTGAAAGCAGGATGAAGAGCGGAGGAAGGAATCACCAAGGCACGGCTGTGCAGTCCAAACAGTGTGAGCTCCTTGTGCTGCTGGATGCTCATTTTCAGAGAACGTGGCCTCAAGCTCAGGCCCAAACTCTCCTCTCCAAGAGTACTTCCAAAGCCAGATGCAACGCAGTGGCACCTGAGTGCAGGCACTGCTCACCCAGGCAGACCCATCCTCATGTGGCTGTTCAGTTTTCCTCATCCAGGTCCCTCCGAGTACCTGGCAGCATTCTGGGAGCGAGTGGGGGAGTCCAGAGATGGGCCTCCATGCTGGGTCCCTTTCACTGAGAGCAAAGCTCTCCTGAAGTGCTCTCCACATCCCCAACCCAGCAGCACGCAGGAGCGTTGCTCAGATGTCATTAAACCCATTTGGAACCCCTTCTGTCTCTGCAGTGCCATCTCCCTGTGTCCAGCAGCCCCAGGCAAAGCTGGCGTTTCCTCACAAGACCAACAGAAATGCCATGGGGGGCCTGGTGCAAGGCTGCAATGGGACAAATCCACCAAGCGTCAAAAGGACTAAGAAAAGAAAAAGAGGCAAACCACTGCTTCCTGCCCACACTTTAGTTAACCCACACGATCATGTTCTGTACGGTTTGTCCTGAAGTGCATTGAAATGCAACTTTCTAGGCTTTTCTGTCCTGCTGGGGCAAAACCCACACATGTGGGATGGCACAGAGTCTGATCTCAGCCCCTGCTGCTGTTATTTCAGCTCTGCAGTGGTTTTGTGGGGCTTTGGGGTTGGGGTTTCCTCTTTTGGTTGGTTTGTTGGATTATACTTTTTTAGCTAAACTGGCCCTCTTAACACTTGCAATCTTCAATCTTTTCAAAAACTCAGAAATCAAAATAAATGTCTACTCTGATGAAGGTGAAAGGATCAGAGTGGACACCCCAGGTGGATGCTGGGATGTGCACACAGAGCCATGATGCCTGTTCTGTGCCATGTGGTGCATTGCTCCTCTCACTATCCCTTTAGTTACACACATTTTGAGGTAGAGCACTTACCCAGTCCAGGCAGCAGCGTTTTCTACCCACTGACTGCTGTGCCCATGCTCTGCAGCACAGCAGTGGGACACATAGGAGAAGCAGGCAGACCTCAGGCAGAACTCTGGAGAAAAGCCCAGGACCGACACAGCTGCAGGATGGACACAGATGTCCATGTAAAACAAACAAGTTCCCCCGTCCTGGTCACAGGGAGAAGGAAGGGTAAAACACAGCTCCAAAATACTCCCACCTTGCAGAGATACCTTGAGACCATGTCACTGCCAGCCACATTCCTTTTTTTCCTCTCCTCCCTACCAGCCCTGGGTTGAACCTTAGCACAGGAGCGCTTCCCATAAGCAGCCGACTTTGTGGAAGCTCGGTGACTCCGCAGCATGGTCATTTCCCAGAAGGACCCACGTGGCTGCATGTCCTGCCTGTCACTGTGCAGTCATGGCAGGGCGATGCGCAGCCCCCGCTGCCCTGCCTGCTGTCCCCAGCAGTGCCAGGATGCTCAGCCCAGGGCTGGAGCACGGCCACCACCAGCCCCTGCTGGGGGATCAAGAATGAGAAAAAAAAAAAAAAAAAGCTTTGAAATGAGTTTTAAGTAAACAAAAAATTGATCTTGGAGGCTCCAGTAACCACAAGCATAAATTTGGGTTTGGCTGGGCTCTGTGTTTTGCTTGGGTTCTTCTGCATCACATATGAAGCCTATTTTTGGATGATTTGCTCGAGCGGCTCTGCAGATCCTGGGGCCACAGCACGCATTGCATGGTCACCTGGGAGTCACTGCTGTCCTCATGGCCACTGCCTGGAGTGGTGGCCTGAACAGGGCTCCTTATGCTCAGGGCTGGCAGCACTGCAGGCAAGCAGTGCTGGGAGCTGGCCTGGTATGCCCAGGAAACAAAAAGGTGGGGAAGGGTAAGAGCAGGCAACTTCCTGAAGAAAAACAAGAAAAGTGATTCTATGCATACCCTTATAAAATAAATGAGATAATAATGTAAAATGAAATTCCAGCAAAGGGCAAGGGATTTACTCAGCAGATGGAACACTTCTTGGGTAGCACTGGGAAAGGCGTTGTGCTTATGGGCAGCGGAGATGCAATGGGAGCCTCTTGGAGGCAGGAGGAAGGGGGGAAAGCCAGCCGGACACTGGCTCACAGCCACTCACCTCTACAAATCACAAAACCGAAATAAAACAATGCCAAGCAACACTCACTCACTTGGCAATTGTCCCCACAGCAGGTCTTCAGCAGGCATAGAGCGTGGGGAGAAGGGCAAGGGGGGCTGCTGGGGCTGCATGGAGCTCAGGGCAGCCAGAGGAATGGGAAGGTACAGCCTAAATTTCCAAAGGACAAGGGGAAAGGGAGAACAGAGGGAAGAAAACTAAAGAAATGTGGTGTCGTGTTGACTCCCTGATGTGCGCCTGTCAACCGCACAGCCCAGCAAATGGCTCAGGATAAAAGGAAGGGAAAAGCACCATTAGGCGTCCGTCCGCCGGTGCTCGTTAGCCGTCTGTCCGCGCCGCTCTCCGGGGAGGCCGTTCCCAGGAAAGGTAGCAGACGATGGCTTTACAAGGCGAGGGAGCGAGGAAACTGCAGCGGAGGAAAGAGAGCAGACGAATCGCTAAATGAAAAGGCAAACGAGCGCTGTGAGCAAACAGTGCTGCTCCGGGGGCAGAGGCACAGCCCGGGGCTGCGCTGTGCTGGGGCTGTTTGTGCAGCAGCATCCCAAGTCAGCTCTGTGCGACGCTTCCTGAGCGCTCCCACGTTCGGTGCTGCAAACCTCCCGGCACAATCCCTCCCAGATCACAGCCCTTGGCTCTCACGTGAGTATCACAACAGCAGAAAAGCACACGAGGAGCCATCAGTTCTAGCGCAGCGCTCCTCGTTGTTTCCGCTCTGAGCAGCTCTGGAGGTGATCTGCAGCCTTCAGACCAACGAGCGGCCAACAGAGCGCAGGCAGCAGAGGAGGAGAGCAGCAGCTGCCAAGCCATGGCACTTCACACCCCCAATGCTTTTATCCGTGCTTCTCTGCGCACTTCACAGGAGATAGCAGCGTGCCGTTATCACTCCCTATCTCTGCGGAAGCTGAGGCACAGCACAGAGTGAGATGTTACGGTCTTTCTTAACACTCAGCCCTCCGGAGGCCTGCTGGGGAGGGAGGTGTGAGGCAGACTGCCCGCCTTCAGAGCACTCGCTGCAGTGAACACAGAGGAGAGAAAAGAGAAGTGCTGGCGATTCTGGGATGCTCTAAGGCTGATGGTTGTGCTGCCTTTGTGCAAACCTCACCCTCCACAACACCCCTGCCTTAGGGGAAGGCCAAAAGGGGGGGCAGGACACCGTGAGGTTCAGTTGTTGCCACATTTTGCCAAACTTTGCACTACTTTTACGAAAGCCTCCTTTATATTTTATTGAAAATTCTATACAGAGCCTGATAAAAAAGAAAACAAAGCCATTAATGATGCCTGTAGTATGGAAAGCAGGCAAATGCCTGCTCCTTTGAGCACTTATGCCTAAGTGTTGAAATCTTTCAGAGCCAACCAAGTGAGTCACCATTACCCAGCTCAGCAGAGCTGCACATGGGCTTCCATGTGAATGCACTCATCTACAGATACCTGCTGGCATCAGTGGTCCTTACACACAGCAAAGGAGAGCATCACACCAGCTTACACCACTCTCTGGGCCTGTGAGCACTGCTGCTTTTTTGTTAGGAATAAAAAGGATGAGAGAAAATTGTCCAGTTGCTTTTGGGTTTGTCCTTCATTACCAAAAAGGGAATGATGAATTGCACAGTGTGCACGCAGCAGAAGATGAGTTATTTGAACAGAGGATACCAGTGCCTTGACTGCACTGCATTAGGGCAGTGACAGCACACAGGGATGTGCCAGACACGGGGCTGGGCACAGAGGCTGCATCAAAGCCCTGGGAAGCTCTGATATCCACTTCCAGAGCTCTGGGCAGAGAGCAGAGATGTTACGGCCATTCGGACAGCTGCAAATTGTTTGTTCATTCATTCATTTTCTATGGGCAAAAATCCCAAATCAACCCGGAAAGAAAACCCACCCTGGGACATCAGCCCAATCTGTGGGTGTCAAGATTCACTGCTGTGGGAGCAGAAAGGCACTTCGTGCAGCCACACACCTCATAAAGAGAGGACAGGAAATTTCATGGGAGCAAAGACAATGGCTTAATTTTTTCCTGCCAATTCAAAACAATGCTCTCGAAGAGCCAGAAGCCATGGTCTGTGAGAACTAAATTGGTGGTCCCCATCCGGTTGCTCTGGAATAACAGCCCTGTCACCACATGGCACAGAGCAGCAGTGCCAGCACCGCCCCACGAGCCACCAAAGGCTGTGCAAGGAGAAGTGGGAGTGGGGCTCCTGGCCTTGTATTGCCAGGCAGGGCAGGGATGGGGCAGGGATGGGGGAGGGATGGCTGTCCCACTCCAGGGAAATCCCAGCAATGGTCAGAAACATGAGTTTTTGGAAATGAACCATTACCTCTAGGAACCATGGGGCTGAACAAGTTATATCTTGCATGGAAAGGAGCTGATGAAAACAGTAAGTTTGTTGCTGCAGGTCAAACCCTTCAATATCCTGCTGCTGGCAGTCGGAACCGGGAGCTCTGGCAGAACCGGGACCCTGTAAGGTGCCAAATACCAATGTGTTGGGTCACCAAAGGAATAGAGAAGTGAGGGAAAACAAAGGCTTTTAAAGCAAACTTATCTTGTTTCCACCCTGTCTAGCATGGAAGAAGTTAAAGACACAGAGCAAGTTTTCCTCAAAATGTCACATAGTGAAATCAGTTTAAGGACAGAAAGTTCAGAAATGATAGGAAAACTCCACTCGGCCAACTCTAAAGTATCCCAGCACTGCTGGTGTGGAATCTCTCCTGAACCAATGACCAAAGCAAACTGGATTTCATGTTCTTCTGCTCCCTGTGCCCACCAGGGCCATGCAGTGCCACACAGTGCCGCGGGCTGGTGGTGCACCAGCATGGCAGAGATGGCCATATATAAATCAGGGTCCAAATTTCCTGGCACATGCAAAAAAAAAAAAACCCCAAATAATTGGATCCCAAGTGACAATTTAAATGAAGTGGTAGCTCAGCACAACTCAGAATACTACAAAAATCCCAGAAAGTAGTGTATAGTTATGCATCTACAAAACATTTAGGCTGATGACTCAAAATATTCATTGAGTTGAAATACAGTGTCTGAATGCATTTTGCATAACTGTGTGTATAATATTTGTTAGTTTTATAAATACATGGAGAAAGCAGGGATATATGCATCCACTTCTAGGAACAAATGGCTAAATGACAGAGCCATTCATTCACATGGGCAAGGCAAAGGCTTCACTGCTTTCATTTTGTTTTGCTCTTATACAAGTAATGATTTAGGAAATGGTCATTAGCATCAACACTCTCATCGTGATCTCAAGTCTGTAATCCCACAAAGGAAGCCTGCGCTGCATGGACTCCACCGGGTCATTGAAGCTGGAGTTCCTTAAGTATTCCTCTCCATCAAGGACATTATGAGTAATAAGAGTAGCTGCAATTGTGGCTTTTTAGAAAGTGCTCTTAGCAGTGTGTTCTAGAAAGGCTATTTTAAAGGTCACATTGCTGAGCCCATGGCGCGCTGCCTTGGCGAGGTGGTATGAAGCGAGCGCGTTTCAGCTGGCATCTGGTTTAGACTGTATTTTCATCTGTAGAAATTGAAAAATTCTTGGAAGAACTCCACAGCCTACAAAAAAAAAAAAAAAGTTCTTCTTGAAAACAAGTTATGAGTTAATGATAATTCCACTCCGGGCAGGAAGGAAGGGCTTAGGCTGGATGGCCCCGGGTGGCTGGGGAGGACACTAACCACGGCCCCGCTCCCATCCCAGCCCCGCGGAATGGGATGAGTGCCCCATGCCAGGAGATAGATGGATTAACCATACCCCACAGAAGCAAACTGCTTTTATAAGCACTGTGTAATTCTGAATATGTGAAAACTTTCTGACTGGAGTTCAAATCCAGCTTTTCCTCTAATACATCCCTAGAAGGAACTTCAAATATTAAATCCTGAGAAATGTAGACGAAACCACGTAAAAGCTGCAGACATCCGAAATATGCACAATGGGATCCCTTATGCTGAAGACACAGTGAAACATTCATAGCCATTACAGTAAAACCCAAATTCTGACTTGTTCCTGCACTTAGCTACAACCAGATTACAATTCTGGTTAGAGCATCCATCTGCCTAAAAATAAACATTCCTAATGACCTTAATGAGCTACAGAGCGATCCTGTGTCAAAGTCTCTTCATGGGAAAAAACATGTCACTCTTTGGAAGGACCTGCTGCAAATCCCTGGTGAGGAACAGCCTGCGGTCCTGGAAACAACCAACACGGAGCTGTAAACGTATGGAGGCAGAGGATAGAAGCATGGAATGACCTGGGTTGGAAGGCATCATCCAGATCCATCCCAGGTTGGAAGGGCCTTCGCAGCACCTCCAGCCCCACCCCCACCATGGGCTGGCTGCCCCCAGCTCAGGCTGACCGGGGTCCATCCGTGGCCTCAGGCACCTCCAGGGATGGGGCAGCACAGCTCTGGGCAGCAGTGCCAGCGCCTCACTGCCCTCCCTGCACACATGGAAGATAGCTCACATGAATTATCACAGGTAGAGGCAGCAAGAGCACTTTGTAGCTCTGAAGCAGTCCCGCCAGGTGCCACAGCTCTGTGCCTGCAAACCAGGCACCTGGAACAGCCCCAGGTGGGAGCAGTGATGTGTGTGCATCCCGCTGCCCCTTGGCCAGCAGTGCGGGGCATTGGGCAGCCACGGCACCTCAGCGGGGCTGGAGGAAGTCCCACACTCATAAATGTTTCATTGCACTTCTGAAAAACAGACGGCCACTTTTTAGCAGTCTATGAAACAATATTGTAAACAGTTCAACTATTCTCCCCTCTGGTGCTGGAAGCTGCGAGAACAATGCGCATTCAGGGACAGAGCTCTCAGCCTTGGCTGCTCGCTGATCCCCAGCACAGCCATGGCGCGACCCGCCGCTCCGCTGCCACAGGGAGGGGACATCGGGGCTGCATGGACCGGCATGGCTGTAAGGTGAACCACGGGCAGAGGGGGTTCGGGGTGAGCAATGAGCTGCAGCTGATGCCGGCAGCGCGGCTGATCCTCGGAGCTGGGGAGCACGAGGCACCGGCTGTGCTGAAAAACAAAACTGCAATAAAACGGGCAGATGGTCCTGAAGGAAGGGGGGAGGGGGCACAGAAAGGAGGAAACGAGATATTAAAAAATGTAAATGAGAGGGAAATTATAAAAAGCATAAAGCTCCTGTCCCTCGGGGAACAGCTGTGTATGCTAATCCCTCCTGGGCTGCTCCTTTTGGATCTCCCTTCCTTCCTTCCTCCGTCCCTCTCTAATAGCTCCCTTGTTCCTGCTGGACAAAACTGGCCCTTTGTGGCTGCTCTCAGAACAACATTAAAAACAGGAATAGGGAAATTGTAAACAGGAGGCTTTTGGCCTACAGGCCAAGGCACACACCGGCCTCTGAGGTCTACTTCATGCTAAGCAAAGAAACAGATCTTTGTTGCTGAAGGGATTAGGGCTGCGGGATTTCTGAGGCACGGCGGAGGCATTCAGCTGGCCTGAAGTAGGGTCTTTGTAAAGAGATACCTCCATTATAGATCCGCGAGCGGAAATCGTTCGTGCTCTTTATACAATCTGGGTAATGCGATATTGTTGGGCGGCTGAAGGGCTCTGGTGAAGCAGGGCCCTATCTACTCAATGGCAAATTCTTCAGCAGCTAAATAGATGGTGGTATAATTACCTTTACGGGCGGGGGGAGAGGGCAGCAATCCGCCTTTAACCCTTAGGTGCTTCATGAGAGCACCCACAGTGAGCTGGGAGGAGCCTGCTCAGACAGCACAGTCACTGCGGGCTTCCAGATGAGGATCCACCACCCAAGGCAGTTTAATCCCAAATTCCTCGTGAAACAGTTATGCCCAGCACAGAACATTCATTGCCTGCATTCCTTCCCAGACCACCTCTGCTCTGTGCCCTACGTGTGGTGCCAACAGCTGCCGCTTGGACAACCTGCACCAACCCCACCGACCCCACCAACCGCACTGCACTGCCAGGGGCTGAGCTGAGGTGAGCCCATCTGCTGGGCTGGGATCTGGGGAGGATTTTTTTTTGCTTTGTTGTAGGAAAAAAATAGCTAACTCCTTTCTGGTGAACAATAGCTTGCAGTCAGGTTGGCAGTAAGGCGACTAACCGGCTATATGCAGCCCACCCCACCTACATCCAAGTGCTATGGATCTTTCCATGGTTAACTTTAATTAGACTATCCAGCTGAGCATAGGAGCCATGGGAACGGCACACAGCACTCTGCAGCACCAGCAGACTGGAAAACTCTCCTGGAAAGCAGTGGTACTGAGCAGCCAAGCTGTCTCCATTGGTACAAACTTTGCATTTCTATGGCACAATACATCCAGAGGTGGATTTTTACACTTTTTCTAATAATAGCTCATCTATTTTTGCTCCAAAAAAGCTAAGAACATCTGAAAACAGGAAAGTAAGTTTGCTCCAGAAAAAGAGCAGAAGTCGTGACATTTAGATAGGTTGCAACACTGAGATGGGAAAGCAGATCTGAAATCCTTCCCATTGGGGCAGGCTGACCTGCAGCCCTCAGGCCGTGAGCTATTCTCTGTCCTGGCACTGGGAGCAGCCTCAGCTCTGTGCTGGGCAGCCCTGCACTGGAGGATGGCAGCAGAGGGATGTCCCCATTCTGGGCTGCTCCATCCTTACAAAGCCATGGGCTGGCTGTGTTTGAACGGAGTTCATGACAACCCATTAACATGAAGCTTGAGGGCCAGTAGTGCACACACCACCAGTCACAGCCTTCCAGCAGCACTCACCAGCTTTATCCGGGGAGCTCGAAGATGTGTTGTTCTGAATTTTGAAGAAATATTTGGCCTGATAGTAAAAAGAAAAAATTAGCATGCAGTCAATGTTTTATTTCAGGCACTGCCTACCTCTCAGCCTTCCACCTTTTTGGCTCTAATTTCAGACTCTCTTCCCAGGAAAATGTTTGTAAAAATAATTTGCTATAATTAGAAAAACACTTCATTGAGAATTCATTACTGGAAGCCCTGGTTCTGCAGCTCAATGCTGGGAAGGCCTGGGACACGTTTTGGGTCAGCTGAGAACCACCGTGATGCCGAAGTTTGTTTCAGAAGAAATATTTTGGAGTTCTGGCTCCTAGAATCCAATGCACGTGTGACGTTTGTTACATCAATGAAAGCATCCTCAATTGCAGTTCCTGTCCTGCTGGGGAACCCAGGTCCAAGCAAGAAGGGCAGCCACAACCACAGGCCATGAGATTTTGGCAGAGTTTCGTGCAGGGTCTGCTCAGGCAGTGCTGCTGTGGCTGCTCGAAGCACCACATCCTTAACAACACTTACCTAGGGACAGAATGACTCCAGCTCACTCCGCTCCTCAATATCTATATTGGTACCATTGGCTCTGTTGTTAAAAAGGGAGATGGTAACAAAAGCAATCCTGCAGCAAAAGCCTCTGAGCCGGGACTTGGAGCTTCCTAAACTCCCTTCAGCTCTGGGACCTCTCAAACACAGCAGAGCAGGCTGGGGGCTGAGCGATGGCGACGCTCTGACCAATTACAGAGTAATTAAAAGACCAGTGTGGGCTCCACAGAGAAAGCGTTGCACATGGACTTTAATTATGATACCACAGTCTTGCCAGAAAAACACAAAAGAGTATCTCAGGCGGCTCGGAGGATGCATATGGCTTGTGTAGGTGGAGAAAGCTAAGAGACTGTTACTTTGGGTAGGAAGTGGATTTTCTCTCTCCTATAATCTTGTTAAATTACCCTGTTTTTAAAGCAATGATTTATATCTCTCTCTTCAAATCCAGAGGGGAAAAAAACAAACCCTCTCTAAACAGCAAGTATGTGACGAGCAATACATTTTCACTTTCATTTATCCTCATATTGCAAAGTTCACTCAGCAAACCCAAAGCGTTACAGGAAAATGCTGGGGAGGACTGGTTAGAAAGAAAACCTCCACTGAAATGAGATGGAAAACAGATTTCCCGATTTAGGTAAGTATCAGAAAATAATACATAATGTTAGACATCTGAAAAAGGAAGTAGGAAAATATTCAGGAATTTGCATAACCATTTGCAGTCTGAGCAGAGCAGACAAAAACAGCGTCGGGAGCGGTGAGTGCGTGGAGCAGGAGCAGTGCTGAGCAGGGCAGCACTGTGTCCCCATCCCTGCTCTGCCACGAGCATCAGCCGAGCATCTCTGTCACTGCAGCCCATGAGCTCCACTGACAAACAGCAATAAACTGCATTTCTGTTCCACGTTCCCACGTATATCTGAGTGAGGTGTCCCAGATTCTCCTTGGTGCTGCAGAGGTTTGCCTTGCAGGGAGTTCCCCCTCCCTTCTACACCAGTTTTGCAGCTGGGTAGGTCTAGCAGCTTCTGTGGGGAACCATCTCTTAGCAACGCTCACAAACACAAAATAGAATGAAAAACCACATCAACCTGAGGGGGAGGCAGCCAGCAGCCCACCTGCAGCAGGTGGAGGGCAGGCACCAAGATTTAAACCAAGATTTAAACTGACAGCCATCAGTTTTTAGGTTGGAAGAACAAAAGAGCACCTTTATCCTCTTCATGGGGCTGTTGGCACTGCACTGCACTCTGTGAGGGCACAGTGCCCCCTCAGCTGCAGCACTGCCCGCAGGCAGGAGGACCCAGCCTCATGGGAAACACTTGTGCCCGTTGCTGCAGCAGCTGCCCCTTGCTCACAGGCAGGGCTCACATCACCCCAAAGGCTCCAGCCCTTTGCCTGCATCCTCCCCCCTCATTCTGGTGAGCACTACAGAGCACTGCCCAAATGCAGAAGTCTCTCCACCTGGTGTCCCAGCACCTTCCCAAAGCACTGTTTGTGCTGCCACAGAGCAACACATCTTCATTCTGCCCTGGTTCTGTCCTGTGACACAAATGCCCCTCGCAGTGTCACCAGCTGTGACAACAGACAGGAGCCACGTCTGATGGTCAAAGGGAAGTGCTGACATCAGCTCTGCTGACCGACTGCTGCTTCCTCCAGGGAAAACGAACCCCAGCACCAGGAGTGTTCCCACAGCAGCCCACGTTGCTGTCTGTAGCACAGTGTGGGAGAGTACAGTAAAACCATTTCTATTTCCAGCCCTAGGGCGAGGTGAGTGGAAATCACAGGGCTTCTGGTTCACATGAAGCCAGCAGTGACCTCCCCAACACCATCACATCCTGCAACATGCAGGATGGAGGGAAAGCAGATGCTGGGGAATCCCACTGTGAGGTAACCTTACCAGCAATATTTAGGGAAAATTAGGAGGAAGACAAGGCACTGAATGTGTTCCTTGCACCAGTTGTTCTCTAGAACACCACCCACACACTGAGGTTTGAGATCTCCACAGCAGCACAGCACACGGTGAAGGCTGACCCCAGAGCTGCAGTGCTGCTGGCTGTCTGTGGATGATCGCCCACAGCAGGGAGCACAGCAGGGTGCCCTGTGAGGTATTGCAGAAAGGCAGAATGAGGAGTTCTGCAGCAGCGTCTGACTTCCTCTGAACAGCAGCCCCAGAGAGTATCCATGCTAACAGAGCTGCATTTGGGTGAGCTGCCCTGGCTGGGAGGAGGACTGACTGAGAACCAGCGCACTCCACAAATTCTCTAGCAGCAATCAAAGGAGGAAACACCATTACATCTAAGTGTGTAATGCATTTCCTGGCTCAGACATGGCCAGCAACAGAACTATGGGCTGCTCGAGTTCATGGAGGAGCTCCCCAGACAGGAACCCATCAACCCTGCTCAGACACCTGCTTGCTTTTTTCAGAAAATTAATTTGGTATCCCAGGATTTCTGCTTCCATTTGAACACACGAGCCTGAAAACTCCCAAAATGGCAACACAAATCAGCAAAGCCATTGCTCTATTTCTCCCAGGGCACATCCCTGCCCTGTTTGCTGCAGACCTGGGACCTGCTCCCTGCAGCAGTGAGCTGCTTCCATGCCACCTCCATGCCCACCAACATGTGAGCTTTTTAAAAGACAGAAAGAAGCAGGAAAATGGTGAGAACAAGAGCCTAATGAACGTTAACAATCATAGCTCACTCATCTGGGTTTCCTTCCAGTCTACGTAAGCACAGCAGAGTCTCTAGATGGCACATGAGGCGTCCACACAGACAGTCTGCTTCACCTCTTCTCCAGCCTACAGACAGACCCACCACCTTTTCTCATGAGGAAAAGTCCCTTTCCCTTAACAGAGACGGAGCTCTCCCAGGCATGGACTAATGGTCCTGCAGTAGGAGGCAGGGAGGGAAGAGAGCAAGATGCTTTTCTGGGAAGAAAAAGAAGCAAGAGGAAAGAGCTGTCAATAGAGACGAGCCCGACTGCCTAGAAAGGGAGGATGCCATTCCAAGGATGGCAAATCATCTCCTGGTCTGGAAGCTGTGGGCTGTCAGGGATGACACCTCCAACCTGTGGAGATGACAGCAGATCAGAGCTGTGATTTAGCTCAGACCCCGGCCCTCCCAGACAGTGTAGAGCCAGCATCCTCCCCTTGGCCTGGAGGCAAGAGAATGGGAAGCGTGGGTCTGGAATAAAGATAATGTAGGAGCACCAAGGAGCTGCGGGCGCCTGGGAGCAGGACGGGAGCTCTGCAGGCGCTGACACCACTGCTGGGAGCAGCCCTGATTTCGGCACTGAAAGTGTTACATAGAACACGCCATAAAGTTCCTCCGAGGCTTTAATTTCTCTCCCCCTGATCTTCCTTTGATTTTTATTCCCTCCTTCCCTCTTGTCCTTTGAACTTTTAAAAAGGCACTTTGAAGACATGTCATAAAGCGGTTTCTTATTCACCATCTCCTCTTTGATGCTCGCGCTCCTCGGTATGAACTGCAGCCCTGCAGGATGTGGGACCAGAGGAGCCAAAAGCCGACACTGAGGAGACGGGGCAGGAAAGTAAAAGCGTGGATGCAGTTTGTCAGTAACCCTCCCAAGCCAGACGTACAGCACAGAACACAGCAGCCATACCCCATCCCTGCAGGGCCATGCAGGACACAGCAGCATTCTGGGCCAGGGCAGCTCCAACAGGAGGTGGTGGAGAAAAGACCCAATCCCAAGGAGCAGGACGGAGGGAGCTGCCTGCTGAGCGGCTCACCCCCAGCTCCTGTCCCTGTCTCTGACCTGGTGTCTTTAATTTGGCTTCTCCCCATGCCAAAATGCCACCCAGCCCAATTTGCTTGGGTTGGCCAAAGGCAACCATGCAGCCTAAATTAGTCACACAGCAAGGACTGGGCTTCAGCAGAGAGTGCAATGATTCTGAAAAGGACATGCAGATGTTTTGAAGTCACTGCTAGGTACAAGATGGACTGTGTTAGGAACTCCATGCACTGGGTCTTCTGTTTCAGTTCTGCATCACCTGCATTTAAACAAACCTTGGTGCTCTCTTCCATAGCTTCATTTTGAAATATGGGAGGAGGAAATATCCCAGAAGCAGGGCTCAGTGGTTGGAATAAAACCTTTATCCAAGTCTGGATTCCATCCTTAAAGGACAGAACAAAGCAAATAAAAATAAGCAACCTCGAATAAAACTAACTAGGGAAAAAACTAAAGACGAGCCAATGCAGGCAAATGAAAAGACATGATAGGTTATAGCCTTATGCACTCTACACCCCAAATTCTAACCGCCTCTTCAGACACGGAGGTACATCCCAGGTGGCTCTGTTTGGGATGGAGGTGTCCCTGTGGGCTGCGCTGGGCAGGATGGGGACAAACCCTGGTGACCCACCCACACCACACGTGCCAGGAAGGATGGTACAAACGTGATCTGTTTTACACGGTAGACATTATTTGTGCTTTGGGAATGGGACAGGAGGTTGTTGGGTCTGCCTGCCACAGAAAGGGCTACACACAGCCATGCAATTCTGCATCCACAGCTCCTCATACTGAATCATTGCTATAAAATTATACACATTGGATATTTCCTGAACCAAGCAGTGCAGCTCCTCTCTACCAAAGCTATGATGAGCTGTGCATTCTACGTTCACCAAATTGAGCTCCTTGCTGGAAGTCCCTCCAGCAGATAGACAGCAAAGATGCCAGCAGAAGGAAGAGGAGGCAGAGCACACTGCCCAGCCAGCTCCTACCACCCAGGAGCACCACTTAGCTCCAATCCCACTTTCCATACTGAAGCATCTCCCATATCAAACATCATGACATTAAAGCCCAGCTTAGGTGATGTTTTTTCCTTCCTGAGTTTTTCTCTGAATTAGAATCGGGCATTTCTGCAGTGAAACTCTTTCTGCAGAGCTGGCCTCCATGGCACGAAGCCACTGATGGGAGCCTCTCAACTTTACTTAACCTCTGTGTAGAGAATCGCGTTAACTCATAGCAAGGGGACCTCTGAGCACCGGGGCAACAGATGTTTGGGCAGGAGCTACACCATGCTGAGTCCACGGTGTTCATTTTGGGGGTCTGGAGTTGGTTTGGGTTTGGTTATTTTTAAATGCTTCCCAGTGATAGGAGTTATTCTGAAATGAGCAGAGCTACCCTGAAAACTGCCTGATGGGCTTTGCAAATATTGTTTTCTGGGTATGTTTTTCCTTTTTACCTGCAAGACCGATTTAGTGTGGTTCCATGTGTGTGTTTTTGCTTATTTTATTACAGTCAAACCTCTGTTCCCAGATCTGAATGCAGATGCATCTGGAACAGGAAACTAACACGCTTCCAAACCTCGAATTTTTCACTTTAAACCTGAGATAAAGAGGAAACTTTGTTTTAAAGACAGATGTATCATAACAAAGGACAAATGTATTTCCAGAGGGGCCAAACCACAGCACTCCTGAGAATCCAATATCTCAAAGAACCAGCAAAAATGGGAAGAGCTGCAAGGATTCCAGTGCACGTACCGAGCTGCCCCTGCTTAACACCCGGACAGATGCTTCCCACGCACAGCACAAAACCGCAGCGTTACCGGGAGGTAAAGGCCTCGGATAACATTTGTACAGCGCTCTGACACAGAAAGCCCCAAATTCCCCTCTATGGCTGCAAAGTCTGACAAAGACATAATGGAAATCAGCTTCCGCCCAACAAAAATGTCGCTCTGGCACACGGACAAGTCCGCAGAAACTTTCCGGCCTGCCCTCCAAGAGCAGCACTGCCATTTCCATTAAGCGCCTGAAAGCGCAGAAGGCATCCGGAACAGAAGTGCACTCCCAGCGAGAGCAGGCACGGCTCGGTGCTTGGAATGCTCTGCAGAGCCACCCCAAGTCATCCCCCAACAGGAGCAGGGATCTGCCCAGCACATCGGCAGCCCCGTGGATTCCTATAGAGAAGAGCCCACATGCAGCCATTTGAGAGCATCTGTGTGGAGCTCTCTAGGGAGCATCCATCGGAGGAGATTCCACACAGAGGTGGGCTGGAAATCCCTGTAGCATCTGGAGCTGTGGCAATCTTGGGAAAGCTCAAATCCAGCTCGGAGCTCTACCAAGAGAGAGCAGAGCCCAAGTGCCAGTGGCACACCTCCCTGGGCAGGCAGGGGCAGCAGGAACCAGCACTGCACTCCATGCAGCACTCCAAGAGCACACCAAGCAGGAGTTCCCAATGCTGCCCAGCCCCACACAGCTCCCAGCTGCCAGCAACAGCCATACTTCAGCCCCAGCCCTGAGGATGGAGCACATACCCCTGCGCACACATCACAACGAGCAGCTCTCCTCTCCGACCTGATTGCGTGGACATGGAAGTTACGCTGCTACTCATGCAGGGAAGTTATGAGAGAAGAGTAATTAATGTATGTTTGGCTGTGTTTTAATGAAGCTGTGCAGCTGGAAGCAGGCAAGGAGCCAGTGCCACGTGACCACGCAACTCTCCTTGGACTCCTTTCAGGAATCTCCTCTAAAGCATCCAGTTGTCCTGCATGACATTTTCCCCCCCAAACTGAACTAGTCAATGTCTGCTACCAGTTATCATGAAGGGAAGGGGAACAACGCATGCTAGAGAGCTGTTGTACATCAACCACTCTGTTATAAATATGCTGGAGAGACAGCTATACACAATACTTTATTCCACCATTTATCTTTGTGCAAGCAGAAAGGCTGTGAGCGATGAGTGCCTGCTGCACAGAGCACTCCTAAGTGAGGTTATTGCATTCTTGAATTAAGCCCATTTTTCTGGTTTCCATGCAAACACCAGTGAATTTTAAATGGAAGCATTCATCCAGGGCCTTCCCAATCAAAGGCAGCATCTCTCTACATGGGGGTTACAACCACGCATGGCAGATGAGCCCAAAGGGTTTCCTCTGCCTCTCACACCGGGCATCCCCCACTCACTGGAAGCTCACAGCCCAGGTACACACATCACTCACTGCAGCTGCTCTCACAGGCACAGGGCAGCTTCTGAACGCAGGACTATGAATGCCTGCACCTCTACACACACACATACAGGTGTGTGCCCACAACCAAAGACAACAGGAATGTAAATATGTTTTACGCCTAATTATGGAAAGTACTTTGGCAGGAGGCGACCAGAGGCACAAAGAGCTACTATTTGGTAGCCGTCTCTGTTCGGTACACAATCAACAATATTTAGACAGAACGGGCCAGTTCCTTCCTTGCAAGGTAGCTTCCTGCGCCTGGCAGCCCCCGAGCAGGCTATAAAATGACCTTATGTTTAAGGACAGCTTCAAATTAAATAAGCAAAGGGAAAACGCACCCACTCACTTTGCTGGCAGCTCCGCTGTTGTTTCAAGGCATGTTGGGGAGAAGAGGGAGGAAAACAGGGAGGAGAACAGCAGTGTGCAAAATAAAAGTTAGCAGTAATCCCACGGGACTTTTGGTTTGGGTTCTGCCTTCCTCACACCCTCCCCTGATCTGATGCCTTGTTCCAGTCCACGTCGCACATCACTTCTGAGCGCCTGGCTCTGCAGTCAAATAGAGCTTTTCATTGACACTCAGATGCATGTGCAGCGATTCAAAAGCCTTATTTTTATGTTTTATAGTGCTCCCACCTGAATAAATTCATGTTAAGTGCCACTTCTCCATTTGTGGATTATGAAACATTGGGAGGTCTGGATGCCACAGCCAGGTACCAAAAAGTAATGCATTACATGCTGCATGGGTCTGCCAAACACAGCAACCATCACAGAATCACTAAGGCTGAAAAAGACTTCAAAGATCCCCAAGCTCAACCTCAGCCCATCCCACCATGCCCACTGACCGTGTTTCCCAGTGCTACATCTCCACTCTCTGGAATACCTCCTGGGACAGGGACTCCACCCCATCCCTGGGCAGCTGTGCCAGTGTCTGACTGCTCTTCGGAGAACCAACCTGACCCTTCTCTGGTGCAATGCGAGGCCATCACTTCTCATCCTATATAACGACTAATAACGACTACGAGGCTCTGTAGAGCTCCCAGCTCCACAGCCCCCCAAGCACGAGCAGAGAGCAGCCCTGGACACACAAGCAGATGGGCAGCAGTGGGCTCAGCTCGTGGGGCGCTGGGCGAGCAGCCTGGAAAGCTGAGAGGCCACGGTGCCAAGAAGCGTGACATGGATTGGTGGAAAAAAATCACTAATACGACATTTTTCCTAATCCACCCACCTTCCTGCTCCCCTCCAGAGCAGAACAACTGCATTACAGCAGGGATTTGTCAAGCCAGGGCTGGAGCTGTGTGGGGAAGGGAGAGTTCCTAACACCCATCAGCACACATCCAGCTCCCATTGGGGCTGGTGCTCCACAGCACTACAGTGGGGACACAGCCAGCATGCTGTCAGGCCTCTGCCTCCTCTCTGCAGATGTCTTTTGCTGCTGATAAATTTGAATAGTGTTGCAAGCTAAAAAAAAAAAAAAAAAAAAAAAAGCCATAAATATGAATCTGGTAAGAGCAAGAACCATCAAAAATGTGGTTTGCTCCCCACAGTTTGTCTATTCCCCTCAGTTAAAATAGCAAGTACATCCATCCTTAGAAGTGATGGTCTTAATCACAGAGTGATTGCTACGGTGTCTCAGAGCATGGAAGGCTGCAGGCCCAGGACACAACGTGCTCCACGTGCAGCTAACAGATCTGCAGCTCTGCCTGCAGTGTGACCACGCATCACCCTGTGCAACGTATCAGCAAGTTCAGCATCTTTGTAAAGGATTTGCCAGGCTTAAAATCCCGGTCACAAACAGCCCCAAATCCAAAAGTATTGGTGTAAGCTTGCTTCTCCCCATTCAGCATACCTCAGGTTTGCTGTCTTGCTCTGTAGCTCTTTAGCGAAACAAAGCAGGGCTCAGTTCATTCCACTCCTACAAGGCACCTCTGGGCACTTCTGGCTGGGGAGGCAGCAGCACGGGGCTCCTTCCTGCACAGCCCAACGCCTCACAGTAATGCAGGGACAGAAGCACTAGGTGGCAAAAAAAGCCAACAGGTCCTCGTTGGTCACACTCAGAAAATGAGCATTAAGGCATCCCCAAATCACCCACAGCACCACCTGTGACAGGTGCCAGCAGGACCCAACAGGTTCTGCTCCTGCTGAAAGAACGGAACCAAGAGCTCACAAGTATTGAAAGCAGAGGGGGAGAAAGGGGTTAAACGCCCTAATTGTTACTGAAAGATATACATTCCCGTGCATCACTTCCTTCCTGGTAATTGCAGTATAATAAACCATCAAAATAAACAGTAATCCCCAAAAATGGCTAGAATGGGTCTGTATTCCAGATGAGAAACATCTGCAGCAGCAGATCAGCAGATCTTCTCTTTTCCTGGGCAATTACTTGGACAGCACTACATCTCATAGGTAAAATTACTCTCCCGACCTCTTCTATCACTTCATAAATCAGATCAGCATTTTTGGAAGGGAAGTAAGAATCAACGAAGCCCTCTGGATAAAGGAGAGCAGAAGATCCCACAGTGCTGCTCAGGTGCTCGGTGCAGCCACTCCCACTCCTGGCTGTGCTCACTCAAATGGCTGGGGAAGAAAATCCCTCAAACTCTTTAAATTTTAAAACAAGAGCATAATCTTTCCCTGTACCCAAAGGAACAGGAGAAGGGTAGGATTAGAGCAGTGCATTAACTGTCTGACTCGTTACCAGAGAATAAACAAGGACCGTCTCATTAATTTTGGAACCACTACTGCCAATTACGAAGACATTGTGTTTGCCATACACATTGATTAGAAAAGCTGTTTATTTGAACTAATAAGCAGAAAATGAGCTGAAATTGTCTTTTCTTTATTTTTAATATGATAAATGGAATCAGCTACGAGTACATCTGTTCTGAGCCTCTTTCCCACAATATGTTCTGCCTGAAAAATGATCCCTGCTGTACCAACATCTCAAATGAATGATTGTCCCCAAAGCATCACCTACAAAGCATACAGTGGTGCGTGGTTCGATCCTCATTCTGCATTTAGTTCCATCAGCTGAACCAAACCACGCTGCAGAGAGGAGAAAACAGACTGCCATCTACCCAGCCAATGGTGGGACCTGAGCCTAGACTTGCAGACCCCCCTTGGCACATTGGCATGGCTCAAACAGCTGGGCTCATGCTGTCCAGGCCCTCCAGACTGGGCTGGCAGTGGTCCAGGGACCCCCACCCCCTGAGGGCGGTGTCACTGCAGCACCACAGCTCAGAACTCTCAGGTTCAGCTGTCCCAAGCAGAGGGACTGGTGTTGGAATCCCATCCCACGCACCAGCAGGGAGGAGCCGGAGGTCCACACTCCAGCTTTATCTTAAAAGGAGAAGGAGAATAGTTCTGAGGTTAAGTATTTCAAAGAATTTTGTTGTTGAGCAGCTTTAACTCTCAGAGCTTCCTCCCAGCAGGAGAAGCCCCAGGACATTCTGAGCAGCAATACACATATAAACCACTTCTGGCTTAGAAAAGGTGCCCGAAAGGTAAAAAGAAAAAAAAAAAAACAACAAACAAATAAGAGGCCAAGAACCCACCTGCACCATGCAGCAGCCCCATCACTCCAGGCTCTTCTTCTGCCAAGGCAGCTGCAGCAGAGGGAGAGAAATGCCAGCAGATAACCAACACCTTACTTTAGGCTGTGGAAAGTCGTTTGCTTTTCTGAGGAGGGATTCTTAGTTGTGTTTGGTGGGGTTTTCAGGGCAGCTGTGGTAAAGTTTCTGCATAAAGGAAAAGCAAACAGCTGAAGGGTCCTCCCCGGGCTTTGATCCTCCCTGCAGAGAGCAAACCATGAAGTGTTTGTTAAAATCCTAATCCGATTTAAAGCTGCTTTTGACAGCTTTGGGGAAGGAAGTGGTGGCTGCCGGTGCCCCACTGGCCGGGGCTGCTACAGCCACGCTGCACTGCCTGC
The DNA here is from genome assembly GCF_987193195.1 of Phasianus colchicus. NCBI lineage: Eukaryota > Metazoa > Chordata > Aves > Galliformes > Phasianidae > Phasianus > Phasianus colchicus. Next base: position 17,719,747 of record NC_143450.1, on the reverse strand, counting down.
AAAAAGCAGCAGCCCCTACACAGCTCAGCATAAAATTCCCATCAGAGGCAGCTCGTCCAAACAGGCTGCAAATGGGGGTCTCTCTTTGGGTGCCCTTTTTCCTCCCTGCAGCACAGATCCCTTTCCCAGCAGAGGCAGTGCCCCAGGCTCTGGCCAATTACCAGCTCAGGAGGTGTCAGAGCTCAGCGCAGCCCCCTGGTACCAAAGCCCCCATCTGCAGGTTTCATGGGAGCAAGGAGGCTGTATGTAAATCTATTTATTTCTACTTTATTTTAAAACTATCATTCCAAAGGGAATCAGCATCACGCAATCTACGTAGAACAGATACAGCTACACACTGATATTCTGAGTGAATCACCCATTATTTGGGCACAACAAAACGCTGATCCTCTGCCAGCCCCCCACGTCCCTCCCTCACACAGCAGGAAGAGGTGGCACTGACACCACATTCTGGCTGCAGAGATGTTCCACACCAGTTGATGAAGGAGCAGCCACAGGCCCAACTACCCACTGTCCTGTGCCCTGCTGAACCACAGGGTCACTCAGGTTGGAAAAGACCTCTCAGATCCTCAGGCCCAGCCCCACCCCACCATTCCCACTGACCACATCCCCCCATTGCCAAATCTCCACGCTTCTGGAACACCTCTGAGGATGGTGACCCCCATCCCCTGGGCCGTCAGCGCTGACTGCTCTTTGGAGAAGAAATGTTTCCTTATATCCAACCTGAACATCTTCCGATGCGACTTAGGGCCACTATCACTCATACTATTGCTGTTACCTGGGAGAAGAGGCTGATCCCCACCATGCTACAGTAATTTAAATGCACAACAAAAGAAGCACAAGCATCAAAACAGGCTCCTCCTGCCCTGGCAGCCCACACTGCTCCCATCCATCCAAGTGTCCCACTGGAAGCCCTGGTAGATAGCCAGGAGGATCACTCCCTCTCACAGCACATCCACAAATTGTTCAGCACCACCCACTTCTTCTTTATGTCAGTACCTCAACAATCACTGGACCTGTTTTGCTGTCAATAGGAGCATCACTCTTTGCTGGGGGTTAACACAGAAGCACAGCAGGCACAGGCCCACCTGCAGCCCCCAGCTGCAGCACCCACAGCAGGGCAGCCTGACTGCACAGCATTCCAAGGGGAGAACACAGGAACTTGAGAGATTTAAGCTCTTGATGTCTGGATTCTGTCACTGTAACAGGATAAAACAAAGCTGAGATCCAACCTTCTTTGGTCAAGCGTGGATCAGAAGATGAACTTGCACATTTCTGCTTGGCGGGCCATTATTTTCAATACATACAACCCCCCAAGAAATTCTCAGGAGCACAGACTGTAATGTGAAAACCAAGGCCAAGCAGATCGGGATGGGGAACATGTTGGTAATAGGGAGGATTTCGGTACAGCTTCCTTGGCTGCAGCCGATAAGCAGAGCTTTTGCCTCGGAACTGTTCACAAATCCCAGCTCCAGAAAAGCTTCAGAGAATCAATGTGGTCATTCACACAGCAGGAGCAGCCTGCGTGCTCCGGGATGCAGGTGTCCGCGCTGCAGAGATGGCATAGCACAGATCTCAGGGCAAAAACGCTCCTCCGTGTGCCAGCGTACATCCAGCCATGGCTGCTGCTCTCCCATTACTGGATCCCAGCATCAGGTGTGGCCTGAGGAGATGTTTCAGCCCAACAATCAATGACTTCATATTTTTCAGAAAATTTCAGGAGGCGATAGGAAAGAGAACACGAGGAACTCCCCAGCTATTCCAAGAGCAACTTCTGAAGAGCAAAATGACCTTTACTTCGGTAGAATGTGCTTATGTAGCAAGAATGTTACATTTTTTTAAGTGATCCCTTTTCAAACAATTAAAATTCACACCCACACCACATGCAAGTACGCAAGTCAAAAGTCTCTGCTTTACATCATACGCAGCACTTTTAAATGACATCTCCTTTTTCCAGGGTGGAAAATCACAGTCAGCATTTGTATATAAATATTATTACACAGCTTGAATGTACAAGCCAGGAAACAGAGTGCTGCATGACAACGTGCTAAAAATTCCTCGCTGCATTTTTTTTATGTTAAGAAACCAGCAGTGTTTGTACAGTAATCCCTTTGTCACGCACGGCGTTCTGCTCACAGCAACAGAACCAACACCCCATCCCAAAGGTGAATTATAAGGGCACGTAGGAAATCCTCTCCTCCTCCTGTGGCAGCGATGCACTGCTCCCCCAAAACCCCAGAGCACACCAACACGTGTGGTAAACCCCCGGCTATCAGCTCTGACCTCCTCTAAACAGGGCTGCATGAGGCTGTGTCGACACTCATTCTCTTTAAAGTAATCCATCTTAATAACAAAAGTGGGTTTTATCAGACTTTCAACTGTCACAACCTTCTCTCATAGCCTGTGAGTGACAGATGGGGCCGATGGCCAGGACTTGGCTTTGGGTTGGGCTAAGATGAAGCATGGGATCAGTTGACTGTGCAATAACTTGTTCTTGTCCACTATATTTCTTCTGGGAGATTCTACCTTGCTATTCAAAGAGACAGAAGTTTAACAGCCCTGGGCCTTTGCATCTCCAGCCAGCAAAGCGCATAATCCAAAACTGAAGTCTCCAACCTTCAGTTTTTTTAATCCTAATCCTCCCATATCAAGTGGTGAACTCTCCACTACTCCACTGAACACCAAGAAGTCAGAGATAACTCAATAGCCCTGGAAGTAAACTTAGCTTCTATGCTGAAAAGCAGAGGTCTTAGGTTGAACTGAACTTCCACAGCTCCTGTAACCCAGAGCCAACAAGACCTTACTCTTATATCTGATATACTTGTATATCAGCTTTTCTTCTCATTTCCCATTCCTCAAGCATTCTCTATCTGCCACATAGACCTGAAAAGCTCTTACACTGCCCTGTGCACAAAAGTTCATGCTGTGAGATGTGCACCAGGACTTTGGCGTACTTTCCCTCAAAGGAACTTCACCCTCACATCCCATCACTCTTAATATTTGACCTATTTTTGCCCACATGCATCATTAAGTCTTTGTGCCCTCATTGGGTTTTCATGTCAGAGCAATGACTGAATTTCTCCTTAATATGTTCCCTTCACTCCCAATGACACCTCAACCCAACAAAGTCACTCAACAGATGTGTGTCAGCTCCCTGAGGCACGGCAGCAGCCCAGTAAGGCTGGCACTCCTCCACCAGCCTCACAGTGCAAGCAGGAGCTGGAGATGGGGCCGGGGAGGAATCTTCATGCCAACCACCCCTATCTTACTCACAGAACACAAAGCTGATGAGGGAGAGGAACAAAGGATGCTGCAGCTGAGATGAGTCCATCACATGCACTAGCCAGTAGGAGCTAAAGGAGATGCAGCAGTGCAGAGCTGCAGCAAAGGACAGATTTGAGGTGCAGGGAAATGTTTGTACCTGCTAAGGATGGTTTGGCAGTGAGCTCAGGTTGGATATTAAGAAATATTTATTCCCCAAAAGAGTGGTGAGCACTGGCACAGCTACCCAGGGAGTGGGGAGTCACCAACCTGGAGGTACTGCAGAACATGGGAATGCAGTCAGTGAGCACAGTGAGGTAGGCTGGAGTTGGTCCTGGGGATCTGAGAGGTTTTTTTTCCAACCTGAATGATTTTATGGTTCTATGAACAGAAACAAATTTCTCAAGGACAGCCACTGATAGGGCACCCAAGGCTGCCCTGGAAGCACATCTGCTCATAATGGCTGCAGAAGACAGCAGCATGCAGGGCTGTGGGGGGATGCAGCACTCAGCAAACCATGGCTTCAGAATCTGCCTGCTCACCTCATCACACCAACAGCCCCAAGGCTTCTCCTTTCTGCACATCCTCCTCCAAACCTTAATGTCAATACTGCATTCAAAGAGTCAGCAGTTTTCTTTGGCAGGGAGGTACAAAGCTGACCACTTCCTACCTCCAAACGGCCCCAGCTTGCACCACAGCTCCACGCAGCACGCTCCACTCGCATTTCTCAGAGCACAGAGGAGCCCCTGAGCCCCATTCCTTCCCCCATCCACCATGGATCGATGCGGTGCTGCCCGGCCTCTGCTCCTCAAGGTCAGGAAAACAGAGCATGCAGAAGTGAGCTAATATTAATTTCTAATGCTTATCTGCCTTTGTTTGTGAGTGAGAAGGACTGATTGCTGCACACAGGAAATGCATCGTCTGACAGCTCACTGCCCAGACTGCCTGTCCTGAGCATCCGGCATCAATAGCATCACTGCCTCGCAGGGAAAATAACCCAGAGGAAAGCCAGGAATGGGGAGAAAGAGAACACAAAGGCATCCACAGATCTCATAAGCAGCAAAGCATGAAGGAAAAGCTTTCTGAGATCTGTTAAAGGCAAATCATTAAACATTTACTTCTCTTCCTGTTGTTAAGGTTCCTCATTACTGCACCATCCACCAGGCAGAGCTGCAGTAGTTGGGGGTGTTCACAGCATTAGGGCTGCTGGCTGAAAAGGGGAAAAATAAATAAATGGAAATCCTGTGAAAGGTGACAGGTTAAGCCCGCAAAGGAAAGTTGATTTTAAGCATTAAACAAATCTTTTGAAATTGTGTATTTTTCCAGTCTGTAAGTTTTTAATGATTATAAGCCAGCTATTTTCAAAGCTGGGACAGGAAGAAATTAGTCAGGAAAATATTTAAGTGTTAGAATATGGTAATTATATACAAGGATGCAACTCCATAGTGCCCAGTAGTACTCCGCAGGTGGGCTCCATCCACTCCCATTGCAGTGCCCAGCACAGCGATGGAGCACTGAGGGGGGCACAGAGCTGCCCCATGGCACAGCTGCTCTGGGAGCTGCACACCTTGGCTGCTTCCTTCTGCAGTGAGGGCAGCTTTGTAATCTCACCTGGAGAGAAATCAGGGCTGTAAATCATTAACAGCTGCTATGTGCTGTCTGCACGCATTGAGTCAGAAAGCTGAAAATGACAGCATGGGGATGTAAACGAGGGCCACATCAAACTGCATTCATGCCAGAGGGCAGAAGGAGCTGTGGTTAAGATATGCAGTTAATCATCACCGACCCCACAGACACAGCAAAGAGCTGCAATATGGAATGCTTTTACTATACAATGCATTTTAAACCTTAACCTCAGAAACAACAGGAACTGGGTAGCAAAAGCACTGTTTCTACCACAGCAGTTCAGTTGTAGCTAAAAGGCTGTAAGGTTTATGTGCCTTAACAATCAGTGTCTCTACTTGTATCAGGTAGGATGCTCTGACCTTATTCCTGTCAAAATAAAGGTGAATTTGCAGTCTACTTTACACCCATTCATTGTAATATACCTGCAAAAACTAGGTGATACTGAAGTGCTTGCTTTGCTGCTCATTAACGGCATCATTTCTAAAAGGAGCCTTGAAGGGAGAGTCATGCAGGATTTGAGGAAGGAGGGGCAGCTTTCTGCTCCAAGTGGGTCCAAGCACAGCATGGGGCACAGGCAGGAGGCAGCAAGCTGTCCAGGTACCCCACTAACAAGGGGACCACTGCTGGAGAGCTGAGAACAGTCCCAGTAGTGGATTTTCCAGGATCACACCCTGCTATACAGCACTATGAGGCTCTGTAGCACTGCTCTATAGACATGGTGGCTTTTAATGCCAGTATTTTTCCACAACGCTGCTTTGTTTGTCAGGTAACACAATTTCCTCTGTATGAAAATTCATTTTCTTAGTCATGAGTAAACAGACAGGTTTTGGAGGAAGAGATGCCAGCAGGTAACAGGCAGAGAGCTGCTGTTCCCTTGCACTTAAACACTCAGTAGCCCAGCTGTCCCAGAGCCATTGCCCTGCTCAGCTCAGCCCTCAGCACGCTGCCATGGCTCCTGGGCACACAGGGACAATGGGAACAGAAATGCTTCCACCACCCTGAACATAGGTTTGCATTTGTTCGTTTTGTTGCTAAAAACGCTCCAGTCACATGGGAATGCCTGGGAATGCAGCCCAGGAATTTTGTTTGTAAGCAGAACTGCATTTCTGGAGATTATTGACCTGAACTGTAAATAAATATTCTGAAAAATATTAGAAAGGTTCACAATTTACGGTCTTTGAGATGATCTATTCAATCCCAAACAGTTGGCAGGGTTCCCCACAGTCCCTCATCCATCTCTCTGCAGGTAAATAGCCCCGTTCCGCTGCACTGCTACTGAGATCCAGCATTGTGTTCAGAGCCTATGATAGGAAAATCCATACTAGGATTTCTAGAGTTCTGCCTGATAACACACTTTGTTGCTCTGCCAGTTGGGCAGCAGCAAAAATCACAGCAGCTTCAGCAGAGGATCCTGTCTGTTCGCTACTGCCAGCCCCTACCTTTCTCTCCACTGCTATTTGTGCAAACTACAGCTATGCACAGTCACGAATCTAAAAACCTTTATTCCTGCAGAATAGGTAAGGCACTAACTTCTGCATTTGCAATTTTTCATCTCAGTGAATTGCAAATGCCTCTGCTCCACTGAGGTCAGATCTTGAGACTGAGAGAAAGCATCACCCAGGCTGCCATCCTCCAAGAAAAGAAACAAATCAGAGAACATCTTCAAACTGGCAATGTTTTGAAAAGCAAATGCAAAGACAGCGTGCTCAGCTGGAATGAAGGATGCCAGGCAAGTCAGGTATAAGCGCAAAAACTAAAGAACTGTAATACCTGATCCTGCAGAAAACATGCATACATCAGGCTTGCAACCCAATAATCCCAGTGCTGTGACTGGGAAGTGTATTGCAGCACTTGCAGCTAACTGCATACGACTGGAGATGTAGGAGTCCTGTCACTTGAATACTGAGCAGTTACATGTTTTGGGGCTTACAGGTCACACAGCTCTTCTGTTCAGCTCTATGGAGGCCCCATAGCTCTCATTTTATATTTTATGATTTTTTATCCTGATTTGCTGAGCTCATGGTTTAGTTAATGACATAGGTTTGGTTACTGCAGTTGTTCATAAACAACTAAATTATTCATGTAGAACCAGGTCAATAGATATTAAAAGCTGAAGCAAATTACAAAACAGAAGTCAACGGTGAACTATTGCAGAAAGCAAAGTGCTGGTGCAATGATTCCATCTCAAAGACAGCCCTCATAGGCTGCCATGAGTCAGCTGCCAGCACTGGGAGCCACCTGAAAGCACCAGCAAGGGGATGTGCCTCAGAAAACATTTCCCTTCGGGGACATCCCAGTGTGCCTCAAGAGCCCCCCAGCCTGCCCTGAGGCGTTGTGTCCCTTCGTCTCAGGAGGTGCCTTCTTCTGAGCACAACCTCCCAGCTCACCCTGCAGCTGTGTGCTGCACAGAACTTTGTTTGGGTTCTTGTTTGCTTGCTTGAAAACTGCTCGTGAGGAAGTGGCACAGAAGCACACACAACAGATTGTGGTTGCAGTGCCGGTTCAAGACTGAAGGGCATCCCCAGCCCAGGCTGTGACATCCTTGTTGGTCGTGAGCCCACGCCTTGCAGCACCAGTTACTTTCAGTCCTTGTGCTAGAGCTCAAAAATAAAACCCAGTTCCTCCACAGCCAGGTAAAGCCACGGGGCAAAACTACCAGGGAAGGAAGGAAGCGGAGAACAGTCAGCGTTAATTATGCAAAATAAGATGTGACTTCAAGGATGTGAGTAATGTCTGGGTACAGACAACAGGTGCCTGATAGGGCAGCAGGAAGCACGGAGCTTTCATCCGCACCGCAGCAGCGGACAACTGAGATAGCAGCTCGTGTCAGAGATAATGACATTTAGTCACCACCAGGGCAGACTGCAAAGTCTGCGGAGGAGTTCGGAGCAGAGGGGACACTGCTGCCAGGCTTTGGGCAGCAGCCACACACAGCAGTGTTTCAAAGCAAGTCCAGCACCTCTCCTTTCTATTGTATTACTGTGGGAACAGGTCTGGCACTGCACGTCACCCACAGCAGTACAAGGTCTGCTCCAACCATTCCCTCCTGGGTTGCACAGGGGAGCTCATGGAAGCAGTAACTCCTGGGGGAGCGGCCCCACACCAGCAGTGCTCAGCCCTCACATTTCTCTGCCATCTGCTTTGTGGCACTTAAGTTCTGCATCTCAGCACAGCCCCAGTTCGGGCTGTGGCAAGCAGGGTCACACACCAGTTGTCAACACAGCACCATTTTGCCAGTATAGTTACCATTCCCATTTATCTCCAGGTATCACAGACCAGGCCCGCAACTGCTGTCAGCAATGTGATAGAGGAGTGCTCTCCTAGTAACCGTCACACAAATATTTGACACAATACATCAGTAAACACATCCCAACATTTCCTACTCTTGCTATAGCTAGAACCCTTGCAGGGTCAAACCCACCAGAAACACATGGTGCTACCCTGGGTGGATTTTGCAGTTCGGGTCTCATGGGGAAATGATTACTGCAACTGAGATCTTCCCTCACCATCACTGTACCAATCACTCAGCAGAGAAATCAGCATTCATACATAGAAGCTTTTAGTTCAGTGATGTTTGGCTCTCATGTTGCTGCAGTGTTACTGCACATTAACAGAACTCAAAGCAATGCTTGATACTCACAGAGAAACAAGGGCCAAAAAGGACGGTGAGAAATCAGGGCAGTTCTGTTGCTCAGGCATTTGGGCCTTTCATCTTTGAGCTGGCTTCCTACAGCAAAAGGTTATTTTTGAGGGAATTATAATTCCATCACATTATATTTTGAGGGTCCCCCTCCCAGCTTCTTAAAACTGTATTTCCTTCTACTGCCCATTTACTTGCTAATTTTCAAAACCAGACAGAATTCCTCACCTTCAAAAAGCACACTGTAAAGCCTACCCATAGCAAAGGAAGTCATGAACAACCATATTCTCTTTCACTTAAGAGAAAGCATCAATCTTGTGTATTTGAAATCAGTAGTATTTCGAGTATGGCTCAGATAATTCTTTAGAGATTCCCTTTCTTCTGTCCTTTCTTTGTCGAACTGCATCTGCCCACGACCCGCAGCCGCTGCTCCCCCTCGGAATGATGTCTGTCCTTAGAGACAAACACGAACGCAACCAAACGATTGGTCTTTGAGCGAACACTTCCGTAGGGAGAAACCTTCCCAGGAGGCAGATTGCAGTAAGGGGCAGCGCTCACACCGGCAGTGCTGAACGCGGACCTTCCCTCACTGCGGTGTGAGCTATTAAATGTGTGCTGTAAAACGACAAAGGGGTTGGTTTGTACGCTGAATTTTACTCTTCTCACATATTAAAAAATACATCGTTATTCCTCGTGCGTTTTCCCTGTAAAGCAACGTGCTCCTGAGGGAGCAAACCCCAGCCCGGGGCCATTCTGCACCAGCTGAGAATTGAAGGAGGGTCTCCATTTGGTGAATGAGATCTGAAGCACAGAAGAGCAGAGCGCGCAGAGTCAGGGCCAGGTTTGCAGGGGAGCCCCGCACCTACCAGCAAGCAGCTATTGTTTGTTGAAGACCATTTGAAAACCTGATCCGGGGGCTGCCTCACACTGCACCCAGCGGGGCTGACGGCGCTTCGGCACGGAAACGGCTACAAAGCTGAGAGCAGCACCGTAACGCCTCGCTTCCATCGGGCGCGACCACATCTCTGTGGCTCGGTGCGAACCGCACAGCTCTGCCCTTCGTCTTCTCAAAGGAGAAGAGCCATGAAATAAATCCACACGCCACATATGTAACGCAAACGTAGCCTCAGCTTTTCCTTGCTTTTTCACATCGATGATGCCAGCACGACACGCAAGCTGCTATGCGCGAGCAGAAGGAGGTGCGTGTGCGGTACCACCGCAATTGGCCCGCAGCCCGAACAGCACAGCTGCCCCCAGCCCCGCTCCGTGCCCACAACTACGGGGAGGCCGGGGCCGCCGCTGCCCCCCCACCCTGAGCCGCCGTTACCTTCAGGCCGGGCAGAGGGCGCGGTACGTGCGCAGCTGTCACCGCCTGCCCTCCATTCACAAAATGAATAAATAAATAAATAAGCGGGGGATGGGGACAGCAAACAGCGAGAGAGAGAGCCGTATCCGTCCTCCGCGGCTCGCAGCCAGTCTCTCTCCAGCCCCCCATTCATAAAAGGGAGCCGGGCATGCGCCGTGGCGCCTCGGTGCCCACCCATTCATAGAGTAGGGAGGCTGCGCCTGCGCAGTAGGGGCCGCTGCCCTCCCATTCATAAAATAGCCATTTTCCCAGGCAGCGGCTTTGCAGCACCGCGGCGGAGCGGGGGCAGCGGAGCCGCTGTCAGAGCCGCACTCGCAGCCCCGGTCTCGGAGGGCTCCGCTCGCGTTGCAGAGATGCTCCTGGCTGGGATCCCTCGGGTAAGTGCGGGATCCGCGCTCGGGGGAAATGTTACGTGGATTTAAACTGGGAAAAATCAAGCCTGCTCCCCGAGGGAAAATCTCGCACTCCTTCTAGATGGATTTGTCCGTCCCCTTAGAGATCGCTGATCGCAAGCGTATTCTGCACCGTGACTTTTCTAACAGCAATTATCTATAATTATATACAGTAGAGGGCTGCTCGGTTCTCCCAAATCCAGAGGAGACTTCACATTCTGAAGAAATCTCCCTTTTCCTGCAGAATTTACATTTCTGTTCCCGTAATTCTTATTTATGCCTCTCTTCTACGTTCTCCCAACATCTGCATTCAGGGGATGGCAGAGGCAGGCAGCGCTGGCCCTACTTGCGGCAGGGTGATTTGCAGGGCTTTCCTACCAGAGCAACACTTCTCTCTCTGGTGATGAGGTGTCCTCTTCTCCTTTCTCCTCGGAAAAAGGGTCATAAATGTGTGGTCGCTTGGGCTGATAAATAAGAATTGGGTATTTCTTACTTTGGAATATGAATGCAGCTTTTACCTATTTCCTCTCTTTTCCGAAGCCCTCTGTCTCGGTTGTGTCATGGAGTTCTGAGCTGTCTCCATGACAGGACGCTCCAGAGATCAGGCACTGGTGTGTCAGGTCTCTCCTGTGTGACCTTTGCTCTTCAGCATTTTATTTCACACAGCTGTCTTTTTTTTTTTTTTTTTTTTTTCCTCTCTGGCCTTTGTGCCTTATTCCATCATCATTCTGTTCCCTATTTTGCTGTACATTTGGCTACTTGAGTGTTAAATCTGGATGGATTCTATATTTTAAAGGCTAAATAAGCAATAAAAATGTGTGTATAGAATCATTTCATAAAGGTAAATGGAATGTTATAGATGGAGGGGAAATGTGTCTAGGCTGCTCTTCTCTACCAACTGCGTAGCAGAGATAAGCCAGGATTTTATTTTCTGGTACCAGTCCCGGCATCACAGGAGAAAGGCAAGCCTGGAGACGACATGTTCTGAAAATTCATTATCAGAAGGGGAATGGAAAAAGCAGACGGGGCATATAAAAGGCAGAAAGGTCTTGGAGGAAAGAGGGACTGGAAATGCAGACCTTGGAAATGACAGTGCAAATGAATATCAGCATTAATCAGCAGAAGGAAAAAAGCGTGGTGCTTTTTCCTCGAGTGACCAAGAGATGGGTCTCGTTTCTGGATTGATATCTTTTATGGATTCAACTTCTGCTTTAAAGGGTGTAGGAAAGAAAGGCGGAGAAATGGAAAGACATCAGTGATTAATCCAGAGCACAAAAGGCACGTTCTAGATTCTTTAAAACTTCTCCAGCTGCTGCCGTTCTTCCAAACCACGCTAAGGGTGCAGGATGTCAAAAAATTAGCTTAGGAATTGTAGTTTAATTAGGTAAAGGGAAATTTCCCAATATTGAGGCTTCCCCCCTCGCTCTTTATTTTGGGTTGAAGAATGAAGTTATAATTTGTGCCTGAATCACAATGATCTTGATGACTAGCTTCCCCCTTCTCCATATAAAAATGACTGATAGCAGGAGGAGGGGTTGTTCTCAGTTATTGGAACCCCACTGGGGATGTCTCATTGATAAATGTGCCTTTTTCCATGGGCTACTGTGTTTCTGTTGCTAGAAAGGACTCTATATTGGTATTGTAAAATCGGATGGACTATTTCTGAGCGCTGCAGTCCTTTTGAAATTCTGTATGAGGTTTGTGCATGGGAGAAATTGTTTGCTCTCCTGAAACTGCAGAACAAAAGCTGTTTTTATGGAATCGTGACTAATTCCTGGATCACGTTGGGAAATGCTGCATCCCCCCCCCCGACCACCTCCCAAATAAAACTGCAATCTCTCTTCAGTGAAATGAAATTCGCCACCTTTGCAACGCTACAGCAATAATTAATTCACAGCTCTGATGGTTTTCCAAATACTGACCATAAAAGCCTAACATTCATTAATCACATTGCTATGCGATTTTCCAGATTCAGCCCTATCCTTAAACTTGCCTTTTTATAGGCAAGCAGTCAAACAAGTGTTGCTTGTTTATTCCTTTTCAATGCAACACAACGTAATTCCGCCAGATAATAAAATCCTTATAATACGGTCATCATTTGGTACCATTAGCTTAATAGATCACATCTGAGCTCAGTTTTCTGGCTTTAAAATAAATGTTCTTATCCAATAAAAGGCCTTTACTGAGAAATTTGAGTCCCTGGAGATCTGAATGTTCGCGGGCCAAAATGTGCTTTATTCACTCACACCATAGGAACAGACTGGAGCTGGACAGAGACAGCTTCTTGGAAGTCTACGGCTCTCATTTCCCAGCTCCTGAATCTCCCAGCTCTGGCAGGAGTGCAGGGCCTCCTTTCAAAAATGGCAGATTTCCCCAGTAAGCTTTCTAATTTTTTTTTCCTCCTTACTAGTAGAGAAAATTCTAGCTCTCCTCAGGTAGACAAGGCTGTTAAGTGGGAAAGAAAGGATCAATACCAATATTGTGTTAATATTAATTCTCACTTCATGGAAAAGAGTTTTTTTTTTTTAATCTGATTTTAAAGAATTCACTGCTCAACTCAAAATTTAGGCAGAATAAGTCAGTCTTAATGAACTCCAACATCACACATTGCTCCGAGTCACACGTTTACAACATGCTTACCGAGGGGCCTCCTCTAGCTTTGAGCATAGCCCTCCCTCATTAAAAACTTTTATTGAACCTTTTCACTCAGGGCAGCAGCATCACATCCTCCATCACTGCGGAGGTCTGGCTGAGAGGTGTCCTTAATGCCACCCAAAGGCCAAGGCACAGCTGTCCCCTTGCAGCTCCCTGTGCTGGGGTTTGGGCCGTGGATCTCTGTGCCCCATGCTGCAGGAGGAGGCGCACAGCATGGATGCTCCTCTGTCACCCACCAGGGCTGGGCTCTGCCTGCACCACTCTGTGCTGCACCCTGCGGGTCTCACTCCTCTCTGCAAGTCCTGCTTTGTGGCAAGGACAGCTCTGTGCCCGGGTCCCCTGGCTCTGCCTGCAGCACATCCCATGTGCTTTCTCTCTTCCCACAGCCGGGAGCTGCCAATGGAAGAGCTGGCAGATGCAGAAATCAGGACCTTTGAGTTTGCCCAAAAGCACTGTGGCTGTAGCTGAGATGAACCCTTTCTAGATAAGGTTTTCTAGACTATACAACCAAACCACCATAGAAGAGAGAATACAGGCATGATCTTTCTAAAAGTAGCAATAAATTAGAGGAAGGACCACTCACACAGGTTGCCATCCATTCTGAACGGTGCCAACATGCACAGGCTTTGGAATATATATGGCCTCCCTTGACAGCAAGATGCTCAAGCCTATTGTTTTCAATTATGACAGTTTCTTTGTATTCAGATGCATCTATTAAGATATTATGGCTGTGGGTTTTTTTAATTCTTTTCCTTTTGAGACATTTCTGTCTCAAAATATCATATATCTCATTAGAGCAAAGAAAACAAGCAAATTTCCACAGTGCATTTACTGCTACTTTTGCTACAAATATTTTAATCTCCATTAGATGGCTGTCACTTTTCTCTGAGAGAATGGAATTCAGAATGCATGTGGATAACAGCAGGTCTAATGACAATAGCCAGGAGGAGGTGCAGCCTCGCTGTTGGGCAATAAGACTCCATGGCTTCTGTGCCATCACTGAGCCACAGCAATGCTCCAGGGCCCTGGAAGGCTCTCTGTGACAGCAGTCAGGATTTGCCCTTTAATTTCTCTGCAGTAATTTCCCCATCCTTTCTTCACAAAACTTTGTGATGCTTCACAGTCTGGAAAAATCTTGGAAAATAGTGGTCAAGTTCTTACTGAAAATTCAAGTTTGGTTTACGTTGCTGGAAACGCTTCTCCAGGTTACAGTAAGAAAGGACTCTTCTGACCCCATTACCTTTCTTCTTACCCCATGTCTTTATGGCAAGGTGCCTCGGGGTGACTGCACGGACCCCGTGGGCCCAGCAGCTCCAGCCCTACAGGACAGGTCTGGGCTCAGCAGAGTGCTAAGGGACAGCCCAGTGCCAGCAGCCCCAGTGCAAATCTTGCTTAGGGAGAAATCAAGTGACCCCTGATCTTCTGCCCTTTATAAATGTGAGTGCTGGGAATTTTTGGTGGCTACGCTACTCCTGTGCTCATAACAGACCTCAGGCAGCCCATCCGGGCTCTTCTTTTCTATTACATTTAAGACTGAGCCCAGATGTGAGCACAGCAGCACCTGCATGCTGAAGATCTCACGTCCCCCAGCAATGGCAGGGGCAGAGCAGCGTGCCCTGCATGGCACTGACTGCCTCACAGAACACGTTTTCCTCTTTTCCTCCTGACTTCAGTGAATGGGGCACTGAGGGCTTGCAGGCTCACATCAGTGCTTCCCAGAGCCCAACCTGGCAGCATTGCTTCCACACAGGGACCCAATTCCAGCCACCAGAAGTCCTTTATTCTCATTATTTGTTTGTTACCACACATCTATAAAGTTGTTAAACGTACGAGGCCATATTAGAACCATGAACTAATAGGTAATTGAGGCAGTTATGAACAGCATGCACATCTGCACCCATTAAATATGTACTTTGGGATCCTTTTTGTTTTTCAGTAACTGGAAGACAAGTTATCCCACATCACTTTGAAAATAAAAATGCCAGAACCTTATTGCTTTCAATTGCAGAAATGGCTCTGAATACATTAATGGGAATGAGCTTTCCTGTAGGCTATTATGGCTCTCTCACAGAATTGCCCACAAGGATGTTGCTTTCCATAACATTATGTAGGCAAGTCCTATTAAAACATAAAAACACTTTTGTTTCAACTTCATTTGACAAAAGAAAGAATCTTACGAAACTTCTGAGTCTGAAAACAACCACCAAAAGACTTCAAAACACCCACTGGTTTCCTACAACTCGAGGATTTGCAATTATCTTGTATAATAGGCATTTTAAATGGGCAATACCCAAACAGAGAGACAAAACGAGAACTGCAGCACAGTTATGGAGCTGGCTCTCCGAATCCAACTTAGATCCTTTGGAAGGGAATATATTTTGACTTCAGAATGGTGTGTGGTGAGCAGCCCTGCAGCTCCTGGATGGCACAGGGGGAGAGGTTTTCTCTACATGGGACTGTGTTGACGTTTCTGCTTTGAAAAGAGCTTCATTGTTTTACCTAGGTCTGAAGAATGAATAAATCCCAATGTAAGAACATACGCCTGAATTTCCCTTCCTGTTGCCTACTTACAGAAAATTGCCTGTACAATTGCATCCAGTGAATTTGTGCCCACGTTAATGTTATAATATGTTTGCAATTACTGATGATCAAAGGTTAACCAATTTTGTTTACAAGTATTGTGTATGGCATTTTTTCCTCAGAATTAAAATGCTATTTCCAGTCAGACTGAATTAGTGCAATGGATTATAAAGGCACTGCAGCAAGTTTCATAGCTTTTATGAAGTTACAGTGCTTAAGTACCTTGGATCTTCTATTCTACTTGATTATTTCTTCTATTTTTCTTTTTCTGCTCTCCTCAATCTACAATTTTCTCTAAATGCAACATCTCATTACACTAAATCCATTCAATCTGAGCAATTAATTCAGTATCTCTGAATGTTACCAAACTGATGCTGCCAAAAAGAGCTCTGTTCCCAACACCAGCAGCACGAACCACAGGGCCCAGCAGGCTGCTCTGAGCAGGTGGGCTCAGCTCTTTGAGCCAAGGTACCCATCGGCTCTCGTCCTTCATCAAGGGCTTAAGTTCAGCCTGGTCACCCCGAGCACCATTTGGATGGGAGATGCGGTGCAGCAGGAGCTGCAGGTTTAGGTACCTCTGTGTGCAGCAGTGCCATCCTCACTGGTGAACGTCCATGCACTGAATGCTCCTGGTGGGGAGCAAGGAAGGGCACAGTGTCCCGCTCCTGGAACAGGAACAAGTGAATGTCTTACTCCTGCCTCCCCAAGAGCTACCTGGTGTCCCCATGCATCCCTGCAGGCTGACTGCCTTTTGCAAACAGACTCGTCTGTTTGTTCCAGCCATCCTGGCACTGTTGCAGACTGGTTGCAGCCACAATTTTCCCCCAAGGAACACAATAACCAAAAAAAGACCAAGTGCTGATGCCTTCAGGGTGTCCCAGTGCAGGATGTCAGCGTACTCAGGCAGGTACATCTCAGCCTGCAAGAACTCATGGGAGCAGTCTAACTGTCAACTTGCTCCAGGTCCAACACAAGCTCTTAACCAGAGAGCTCCCTGGGATCCCTGTTCTGCAGGAGGGAAGCACCCATCTCCTGCAGTACAGCCACAGCAATCCTGTACTCCTCACTGTGCCACACATTTCTCTGAGTTCAGCCTGCTGACAGCTGGCAGTAGGACTGACTGATGCCCGCCACGAAATCCAAAATCTCCTTTCCTAGGATGCAGGCATCAGGCTGAAAGCAGTCCAAGGAAAGATGTAGCTTTAGGGATGTGCCAGTGGGAGCATGCAGAAACGGAAACAAGCACACCATAAACTGTCATCATTGTTCCCACAGACAGACCCCATAGGCAGGCCCAGCACCCAGCTCAGCTCCAGAGATGCATGACCTGGATCTGTCACCAGCAATCTCACTGCACTGCTGAGACCTCTGGCAGCAAGGCCACAGCAGCAGCATAGTCACAGTCCTTGGAAAATCCCATAAATATCAGTGATGTGCTTTGTTGACGTGTAACTTGTGAAGTGAGAGCAGCTAACTGTGGAATTCTTTGCTTGGCAGTGAGGACTGGGCAGAAAGGAGGGACTGAGTGGGGCCAAACTGGTGGGTGTGAAAGCATGGTGTCTGAAAGCTTAGCTGCTGCAAGGCAAACACAGTCTGGAGCAGGGGTCAGGTAATTAGGAGAGCTGGATCTCATCTGGATCCAAAGGCTTTATCTGAAAGGATCCCGAGCCCAAATACCTGTGGGCTCTGCTCCACAAGCATTTTTTTGCTCTTAGAAGGACAATTTGAAGCAGTATTATAATGAAAAAGAAAAAAAAAAAAAGAGGATGAATCATTTTCAGCATTAACTATCCTGAAGCGGGGTACTTTGTGCAGGGTTCATCTCCTTCCTGTGATAATTAACACTGAAATCCTGATTAGCATTATCTTTTGAAGTCTTCCTGCACATGGCTGTGTCTGAGCACACAGCACTGCTGGTTTTGGGGGTTTGGGAGTGACACACTCGCTGCCTATGGCCACCAATTAACGTCATGATGCAACTTCGTGTGACAGCATTGATAGTGCTGGGCCACTGCTGGCCACACAGCTCCAAAGCTGATGGAAACCAACCGTATGGTTGCCACAGTCAGTAGCACAGAGCACTGGTAGCACCGTGGGCAGTCAGCCTCAGGTCCGTCCACATGGCCAGAGGTGGGGAACAAACTGCGCCGCTCTGCACAGCGCACCTCAGGGTAAATGATCTACGGATCCAGTCTGAGCCTACAGCATAAGGACCAAACTCCAGAGACCACAGCAAGCAGGGTTGAACCCAGCCAGAGCACAGAGTCACACGTGAGGGGTTATCCCGGAGTTACGGGGAGCTGAGGAAAGCAGCAGGAAGGACAGACGGACAGAGCAGCGCGCCACACCTCCGCTCACCACTTCCTTCCATTACCTCCCATCTCTCAGCACTCTGCTGCACGGACTGCCCGGCCAGCACAGCTGCCTCTCTTCAGAGGAAAGAAACAGCTGTGAAACCGCAGCCTTCCTGCGGCGCCCAGGGACGGAACGCACCGCTTCACTGAGCGCAGCCTCGCTGCAAGTGTTTGTTACGTGACACGGGGTTCTGGTGCCCAGAAGGGTGTTGCACTTCTCCCTCTCTGCATTCCCCACAGTTGTCAGAATCATCGCTTATCTTTACTTATGAAATGCAGTAATTAGGAAATAGGTGCTTTAAAAGCTCTCGTTGCCGAAGCATCAATGAATAATGAAATAAATCTGGATGAACGAGCGAGACCCAGCAGAGAACATTAACTAGCAAAGAGGAGCAGCATGGCAATGGCCACTGCTGCTGGCAGAGGAGCACGCTGTCCCCTCATGCTGTGCCATGCACTGCCCACACATCGAAGCTCCTCCTGCAGGAGCCCGTCTCCCATTGATCACAGCCACACTGATGGGTTTGCAGCCCCTCCAATGTCAAAGCAACCATTTGCAAAGATAACAGCAGCTCTGGTAACATTTTTCCCTTTCTCGTTCTGAAGATGCATAGTCGTCCATGCTCCAATCATTGCAGTTGTTTTACATTTGGAGCGGGGCTATACTTCTACAGAAACACAAACACATTTACTTTCAGTCATGCACTTCTCATGCACCAGCTGATCGCTGACCCAGTCCATACAGAACGCCTGGCATGGAGGCATTTAGTGCTGTTGGAAAAGGTTCATTTATTTGCCTGAACACAAACAACTGGAAATGCCTTTGGCAGCTCCCTGTTTCCTTTTTCTTGATACCAAAGCCTTTCCCCTCCTGTAACTCGCTCCGAAGCTTTACTCACCGCTTCTTTAAACTGATCTCC
Organism: Phasianus colchicus; assembly: GCF_987193195.1. Taxonomy (NCBI): domain Eukaryota; kingdom Metazoa; phylum Chordata; class Aves; order Galliformes; family Phasianidae; genus Phasianus; species Phasianus colchicus. Next base: position 17,700,953 of record NC_143450.1, on the reverse strand, counting down.
AACATTATATTATTTATGAATAAAGGTCACCCAGCGAGGAAATGGCACATCTACCAGAAAACAATGTGCACTTTCTAAATTTGAACCGAGTAGTTTCCGCTCTTTGATTTAAGTTTAGTTACTTCCTGTGGTTTCTTGTCCTACGCTGCTGTTGAATCTTTGGATCTCCTCCAGGATAAATTGCACTCTTTCAATGAAATTAGAAACTGTAGCAACAGAGGGCTCAGCTAGCAGAGCTGGTAAACAGCCCTCGAGCCAAATATTAGTTCACTCAGTGTTTTGAAGAAGAGCCCAAGCCCTGCAGGAGGTGATGCAGCACAGCCCCACCTGGCTGCATGCTCCCCAGCCCCCACCCAATCTAGTGCTGTTGTGCAACCAGAGAGCTGCTGAGTGAGAGCTGCCTCCTCCCGCAGGAGGGATGGAAGCAGCCCTTAATCAACAGCTCCCGGTGGGGATGGACACTTCTGAGGCTGAGCCGTCCTCCCACAGCTGATGCAGAGCCTGGGCTGCAGGGCAAGCAGTACATCCCATGCTCCAGTGAGGTTCTGTGCCTACGAGCTGCTCTCTTGCATCATTTGGAAGGGGTCATTGTCAGCTGAGAGAAGTGCCCAGATACAGATAAGTCATTTCAAGCAGTTTGCCAACAAAATACATGTGAACATACACAGTAACCCTGAGGTCCCAGCAGAAAAAAAAAAAAAGAGAGAAACAACCGCGTGATGGTGCCGTATTGAGGCTGGTGTCACTTATAGGCAAGGGTATGGAGTGGGAAAGAATAGCCGAGAAGGCAATGTACTTTACACCTGGGCAGGCTCTATGACTTCCTGCTCCGTGACTTACAGACTTTCTAAGAGCTTCTGCATGATGAGTCAGTGCACTGAGCCCTGTTTGGCCTGGGGTTGGAGGATAACTCAATAACAGCATGCTCTTTCTCTCCCCCATCCCTTTTCTGTCTCTTCTCCTTCCCCCAGGACACCTAAGAGCATATTTCTCACCAGTGCTCAGACTGCTTTATCAATGGAGCCCCGGATTCCCCACAACATCACCGTCGTCCCCAACTCTGTGATGGTCCAGCCCCTGCTGGACAGCCGGATCCCCTACGGGAGGCTGCAGCATCCGCTCACCATCCTGCCCATTGACCAGATGAAGACGACCCATATAGAGAACGACTACACTGACAACCCCACTGCTCCCCTGCCGGCAGCCCCCAAGAGACCCCGGGGTCCCCATGAAGCAGCCCCGAGCCACACGCAGCGCTGCGAGCAGGACATCACCCACCCCTGGATCTCCTTCAACGGGCGGCCCAGCTCCATCAGCAGCAGCAGCAGCACCTCGTCTGACCAAAGGCTCTTGGACCACATGGCCCCGGCACCCGTGGCTGAGCAGTCCTCACCCAGGGCGGTGCGCATCCAGCCCAAAGCAATCCACTGCAAACCCCTGGACCTGAAGGAACCCATGTCTCAGGAACTGGATAAGCACTTTCTGCTGTGCGAAGCCTGTGGGAAATGCAAGTGCAAGGAGTGTGCCCTGCCCCGGACTCTGCCTTCGTGCTGGGTGTGCAACCAGGCGTGCCTGTGCTCGGCGCAGAGCCTGGTCAACTACTCCACCTGCATGTGTCTGGTCAAGGGCGTCTTCTACCACTGCACCAACGAGGATGATGAAGGCACGTGTGCCGACCACCCCTGCTCCTGCTCCCAGTCCAACTGCTGCGCCCGCTGGGCCTTCATGAGCGCCGTGTCTCTGGTGCTGCCCTGCCTGCTCTGCTACCTGCCCGCCACCGGCTGCGTCAAGCTGTCCCAGCGCTGCTACGACCGCCTGCGTCGGCCTGGCTGCAGGTGCAAGAACACAAACAGTGTCATGTGCAAGGCGCTGCCCGAGAGCAAAGCCAGCAGGGCAGAGAAGCCCTTTTGATAACTGGGGAAGGAGGGAGGGGGGAGGACGCTCCCCAAGGGGGTGGAGTTGTGTTTTTTCATAACCTGTGTTCTGAGGATAACGCGAGCTTTTCGCCTTCAGAGAAAGCAGAAGCAACTATTTCTACAAACTGAAGCACTTCGGGTCATTCAGGGTTTTGGGACTGGTCAGCATTTAGCTTCATAGGGCCAAAGGAGGAATCTCAATCACTCAGAGCAAAGCCTGCAAGCCCACATACAACACAATACACACAGCTGCTCACCATGGGGACCCGCAGCCGCTCACTTACCCGTGCACCAGCACACACAGTTCCCACCACTGCTTGCAGAACACCACCTTGAGCTGACATCCATTGTGGGATTCCTGTTTTCTCCCCTCCTAAGTCACATTCACTCCCAGCTGCAGGTGGAAAAAGTGCTCCCTCCCCCCCCTGCCCACCTGCTCCATTATCAGGGCCACCTGCGTGCAGCAAGCCCTTCCCTCCAGCTTTCTGCCTCCCTCAGAGGGTCTGAACCAGAAGTAGACACACAACACAGCGCTGTAGGGGTCTCAGCATTTAGGCACGGTGCTCTGTTGTGTGCTCACCTGCTCACATTGCTTTGGAGCCTTCAGCAGAACGGGGCACAGGTCTGAGCCATGTCCCAGCACTGCGCTGCTCCGCCCCAATCTGTAGCACCAGATTTCATCCCACCTAACGCTGATTTTACACCAACAGCACACGCCTGCCCCAAAAGGTTCAAATCCCATTTCCCTGCTATGTGCTCACTCCCAGAGCAAAGGCAGTGTTAACACAATCTGTGAAGTTCAGATATTCCATATTTGTTTCTCTAAAACTCTCAACCCACAAAGACTGAAGCACAGGATACACGTAGGTGCATTCATATAATGCCATCACCCAGTGCCTCCTCTCTGGGACAAGCTCTTTGCTCTTTAGATATTCTTTTCTTTTTTTCATGCAGGGGGGGAATGACACTTGCATCCCACTCCCCTATTTCTATTGCTGCTGTTCAGCTTTTGCATCCTCTGTACAAAAGCAGAGAATGCTTGTAACGTTTATTTAGCATGAACCCCAGTGACAGTAACCCCATTGCTCTGACAGCTGCAAGGTGCCAACAAACCACCTTTGCCTGAGCACACAATGCTGTCCTAAGTGGGTAGGTACTAATTGCATGCTGAAAAGGGGTCCAGTCTATCTTTTCTCTTTATTTTTTTAATTAGAGGAAATTTCCTCAGTAAATGCACAGCAGTGACAGTGAAATGTCATTCCTAATTAGCAAAGCAATAGGCAGAGCTCGGCAGCATTTCCAGGAGTGCCATTTGCTCGGCTGCAATGCAGTTGCTGCGTAGGGGTTGGCAGGAGCATGCTGATGGGAGGTCTGGTGTCTTTTGTTTTAGGAATCCATTTACCTTGGATGACTTGGGGTTTGGTTACGTTTAATTGTGGATATTTAATGAATGGTGAGTTTTAAAAAAAAGTTTTTATATTTATAATATTTGCTAGCTTGTATGTGATAAATTGTAGGAAAGGGGGCACGTCTGTTACCAGATACCAATTCCTATGGTTTATCCTCATATTGAACATATGGGGACACCAGAAAGAAGGAAGCAGGTGGGGCTGTACCTATGATCTTGCACAAATGAGAGGGGAAAATGAAAGAGGCAAATCAGCCCCTGACCAGCTGAGCTGTTGGTTGAATGTATATGTATATGTATTTAATAATAGAAATAATTTCCCCAAGATACAATCAGGCCAGAAAATGCAGCAGGAGGGGCAGCTGCTATGGGAGCACAGCAGTAGCCAAACGGCCCCTACCTACAGGTCTCCCCTTTTTGACCCTCTGTCCTTGGCTGTTCCTGAGGGTCTGTACTGAAAATCTGCAATAGCAAATCCCATTGCTAGCTGCATGGTTCCTGCCAGGAAATGCAATGTCAGAGTGGTTACCACTGTGCCAACCCTGTGCCATGCCCGCCCCGTTCCCCAGTGCAACGAGGCTTCCGCTCCTTCTACCTGCATTGTACATAGTTGTAAACTATTTCTCTGTTGGTTTCTTTTAATATATAAATCCTGCTGTGATGTAAGCCCACCACTTGCTGGAAGACTGTACTGTGTCCGTGGATGTGTTAGAGCAGTGGTTGATGTAGCAGTGCTCCCCCACCCCGGGACCCCGCCAGCTCTGCAGCTCGGGGCAGCTCGGCTCAGAGGCAATAAGGTCCTGCTTTCCCCTCCTGCCCCATCCCAATGCCTCCGTTCCCCTTTTCCTCTGACGGTACTTGGGTCTTGTGCCACCCCAGGTCCTACAGGCACGGGCTGTGCTGTCTCTTAAAGAGCATTACCCAAAATTACTGCCCGGTGCCGTGCGACCCATGGCGGGGGCTGCAGCAGTGGCCCCAGCAATTGGCACTCACAGCCCCCGGTGCCCCCCCACCTCTCTGCCCCCCACACCGAGCGAGGCCTCCCCACCCCGATAGCATCCCGCCACACGTGCACCCTGAGAAGTCACCACAGAAGGTTTTTCTTTGTATAGAATATTTATTTTGAAGCTCTATTTTAATAGTATTTATTTTAGAAAGTCTACTATTGTAAGAGTTCTTCTGTTTGTGAAGAAAAACAAGTACTGATGAATGTACTGATCTAGAAATTATATATAAATATATATAAATATATATTGTTAAATATGTAAGTGGCTGTTGTGGTTTGTCTATAAAAAAAAAAAAAAAAAAAAATCCTGAAGAATGTTTGTAGCAATTATGCTAAAGATAGGAGTGCAGAGCAGCCCCAGGTGGCAGCCCCAGGGCTCAGCCCCACTTCCATCCATCACAGTGCACGGGAGAACCGGAGCAGGGGAGCTCCTGGCTCTGCCCGCTCACAGGAGCAGTTCTCTCCTTCCCTCCCCACACCTCTGGGAAGCCTGGGTTGCTGTTAGGCTGCACTTTCTGCAAAGCTCAACCCTTCTCTTGAATGTTTGGCTGGAGATTAAAAACCAAGAGAGCAGTACCGATCCTACAGAGCCTTCCAGCCATTCAGCCCTATTCCCACTGCTGTGTTCTCATTTCCAGGCTGCACACAATGGCAGCAGGATGGGGATGGGCTCAGGGGAAAGCCGGCAGGGCTCAGCACTGCCACTGCCTCCATCCAACACCAACAGAACAGCACGTGCCGGGCTTCAGGCAGGTGCCAGCTTCCCAATGCCCGAGGCTGCAGGAAGAGAGGCACAGATGTGCTGTTCCATGGGATCTCTGGCACTTTATCTTGCACACGGCAGTGCGAGTTCCTGCAGCCCTGCACAGTGCACAGCTTTGGCCAGGCTCTGCCCACAGACCTCCTGAGGCTGTCACAGCATAACCACCGAAACGCAGCGCTGTGACCAGCTGAGCTAAGGGCTGTTGGCTTTCTTTCCCTAAATGGAGCTGGTCAGTGGTCGAAGCACTGGTCGGTACACAGACCGTGAGAGAAATGTCACAGCACACAGGAGAGGGCAGCGGTGCAGCCTGCCTGTCCCTGTCAGCACAGAGACTGGGGTTGCTGCAGAGAAATCCTAAATGTCTGCATGAAGCTTCTGCTCCCCATCACCCTCCACAACACCCCAGGCCTTTCCATCCTATCTCCAGTGATCCACAGGCAGATGGCCTCCCACCACCGGCGCTGGGACACAGACATTTCCTTTGGTAGAGACCCAACGGGGAGCGAAGTTCCACCAGGAGCTGCAGCAGAATGGCTTCCAGCTCCAGGCGGCACGTTGCCATTGCCTGCCCAGCTAACCCGGCCTGTGCCCTGTCCCCAGCAGCACGCCAGGCTGCTAAAAATAAGGGCCCAGTCAGTTTGTACCCATTGCCGTGTTTATTTGCATGAGCTCCACAGCTCAGCCGTGACTCACAGCCAGAAATGCTGCGGTCCTCATCCCCAGCAGCAACCCGAGTGCTGCACCCAGCCCAAAGTGCTGCTGAAAAACAACAGAGAGACAGCTGCTGTGCTGCACAGGTCCTGACGCTGATGCCAAAAAGTCTGCAATGGGGAAAAGATGCTGAATTTATGTTGTTTTTATTTAAAGCAGACTTAGCCAGGATGTATAAATTTAAACTCGAGTTTGGCAGCACCGGCTGATGTCTTGCACATCAAGCTTTGCAAATATCGGCTCGGTGCTCACGTCTCTCTGCTGGAAGCACACCAGCACAGCCTTGTTGATTGGACAGGAGATGTTAAAGTAATAACTTCTCATTCAAAATCATCCCCTTTTTGTCACATTAATTTTACTTCTGTTTTCAGTAACTGACCACTGAAGGGACCTGAGGCTGAGGACAAGAGGCTGTGCGGCTCCAGCACAGCTCCAGCTCCTGCAGTTCAGGCCAGAAAGGGAATTTCTGGTGAATCACAGCGGCCAACCCTCCATTCAGCAGCACTCTGCTTGGAGGGGATGGGCTGAAACTCACAGATGGGTGATAAAAACAAATTCTGAAATTTCCTGTAAAAAATATTCTGTTTGGATGCATATTTAATAAACACTTTGAGATTTTTCCGAGGGTTAAACAAAATCTGACGACATGTGACAGTTTGGAATGGCTTCACAACGGGAGGGGGGGCAGGGAGAGCATCCAGTGTCCTTCCAGTGTGGGGACTTTTATTTCTTTTCCCTTACACAATGGTCATGTCACTGTGCACACACACCAACAGGTACACAGTGCACATCCACGCAAAATGAGAGTGGGATTGTTGGGAGCAGTTCCCCTTAATGAGCATCCCTGCTCTGCTTACGTGGAAATGAGACGGCAGGCGGAAGCTTTGGTTGGTCTGCCCTTAAAATAAAAGAAAAACCAGCTGTGTTAAGGCGGGGTTCAAAGCCTGATGGATGTCACACACGTCCGAGGTTTGGCCCTTATAAGCAGCAGACAAATGGTCAGGATAGAGATAGATTGCTTTTGTGTTTGGTTTTGCTTCCTGATGCCAACAGCACCCAGAGCAGCGGCAGCCGTGCTGCGAACAGAGCCTGGGGACCCCTGGGGAGCGGAGGGTGGATGCTCAGGTCAGAGCAGAGTGCTGTGAGGAGGACCCTGGGGGTCTGCATTTCAGTTGGGAGCACATAAACAGCCAACCAGCAAATGAGGAGCAGCAGCCACACCTATTTGTGGCAGCCTTCCTCTCCAATGTGTTCTGAAGGGCACAAAGCCACAGACAGCACCTCACTGCACATGGACCCACTGCTCGCATCGCCTTCCAATGGGAACAGGGAATAAATAGAAAGTTATGCATGAGTAAATCTTTATGAATAAATCATAAAACCGAGTCCTGCTGCACTCCAGGTATGTTTGTGATTATGTTATGCTGTTATGTAACTGGATGTTCCTAATCAGAAACATTATATTCTTGGAGCATGAAGCTGAGACGCTCTGCACCACATCACCGTGCATTGCTTACAGCACTGGTGTGAGCCGGATCCCAGTGCTCCTCTCCATGGAAGCAATGGCCAGCTCCTTCTTTCCTTACATGGATGTCTGTCTCTGCTTCCAGGAAGCCCCTAGGTGTTCTTCTGAATGACCAAAACCTGGGGAAGGATTCGTGCCCATCCTAGCAGGCACTGGTAGCTTTTCCATGCAGATACTCAACAACATGCTTTAACTTCTGGTTAGCCCTCCCACAGCCAGGCAGTTGGAGTAGATGGTTTTTGCAAGACTCTTCCAACTCAACTGTTCCATTCCATTCCATTCCATCCGATTCCATTCCATCCCACTCCACTAAAAGCAGGATAGACCCCAGCTTTGGAGTAGAAGTATTCCCCTTGGAGCAGCACCAAGTCAACACGAGCAGTACATCTACCTGCCCACTTGTCTAAGCCAGGAGAGAGGGTTTGGCCATGTGGCTTCTGGGAGTACATGAAGTAGGGATGCGAAATATGGACAGGGAGAACTCATTGGGTCCTGAGACAAAAGATGGGTTGGAGAGACCCCATGGTGCTGGGAAGTGAAGGGCTTTTCTTTTGGTCTCCAAAAAAGTTGGGGAAAAATGCAAGTTAGGACTCCAGAGAGGCAGCAATGTATCTTAGCAGCCCTTTGGCCAGCCCCATTCAAGGGCTAGCCCAGCTTAAACACTGTAAACTGCAAAGGAAACCCAGAATGACAAACAATTGTAGGAACCTGAAAAACCAAGTTCCTCTGGATTTCATGGGAAGTGTGGTTTTAAATATTCCAACCTGTCTGTCTGAGGGGAAGTGGGCAATAAATAGCAGCCCGGTTGTTATCAAGAGGATGTGAGCTATTTATAAAAAATTCTTGGGCTTTTTGAACTCTGTTTAAAGAGGCAATATCCTTCACTTGGGTAATTGGGGGACTAAAATGCTAAAGCAAACAAGATTACTCAACCACCTTGGGAAAGTTTAGTGCTTGCCTGTGTGTTTCTGAAATTTCCAGCGTATTTAAACAGCTGCTCCATTATTGTCCCCACATCCAGAGAAGAGCATGAAAAGCTCTTTCAGACCTCCCCTCGCTCAGAGATGCAACAGTGTGCTGCTCCTCCATGCATCCGACCGGCAACCCAAGCAAGCAGCTGAGAGCTGTGGTGCTTCGTTCAATTGTATCTCACTGAAATGAAGTGAAAGGGGCTCCTCTGGGCCTTACAGCACATCAGCTTCCCAGGACTGAATGCTTCCAGCTCCCACACAGCTCAGGGACTGCTGAAGGGACGAGGAAGATTGGCCACTGCCCTCCTCGTCCTCCTGCTCTGCTCCTGCTGCTGCCCCACGTCAGGATGCGGCCCGGCCCACAGCCCTGAATGCACCCCATTGACAGCTCATTTTATTTTTCTGAGCACGGCCGTAAGGCAGACAGCACTGCTCCTGTGTGGGAACCACACACAAAGTGTCCTGACAAAATGATGGCATCGTCTAAAATACACAAACACGCTCAAAAGAAGGAAAACCATGAAATTAAGGATAACAAACAACAAAGAGAAGCTCATACACAAAATCTGTTGGTGTTTATGAGTCACTAAGGCCTTCCTGTCCCATCTCAGAAACTGTGGGAATGCACTGCAGCCCACCCTCTCCCCGAAAACCACTGAGGTGCTGTTTTCCTCCCAGAGCCGGGCTGGGGGCAGCCCCTGCACAGACCAATGATTATTTGTTCCTTTTTTATTTGTCCTTCAAAGTAGGAAACCAAATCTGAGGAGCAAATGCTGCACTGTGTGTGAGCAGGGAGTGCAGCTCAGTGATGGGATTGTGCTGTGTTCCTGCACAGCCATCCGACATGGGGGGCTTTACAATGGAATGGATGGAAAATGCCAGGAGAAGCTGAAATGCCCTGGACATGAGGTCTTTGTAGAAGCCCATTCTTTACTTGTTGATGAAGAATTTTACCCCTTTCCCCTGCCTTTCTCCTTTCAGCAAATGAGGATTTTCTTTCTCAGATGTATTCTTTTTAACCTCTCCATGCTGGGTCACTGAGGAGCCATCAGACACCACAGCACTCAGGCTGTGCGAGAGCAGCACGCAAGTGCCTGGATGCGACATCACTGAGCACTCCCAAAAGCTCCAGGGAAGTTCAGTCCTGTGTGCTCACTGCCAGAATCCCCTCCAGGACTTTCTCTGGCCGTGGGCCAGGGATGCAGTGCCCAGTGCAGGAACCCACGGGAACCAGCAGCCCTCTGCTGCTCTGCCCAGCCTCAGCCCCACTCCTCTCGTTCCATCAGCTCACACAGCACTTCTCCTCCCTCAGGATTTCTTCATTTCCACCCCACCAGCACTGGAAATGGTGTTATTATAATAACAATTGCACCACAACAAAATCTGCCCTCAGAATTAGAGGTGCTGGAAGAAAGGGAGTTAAAAACCCTGAAACATCAGTCCCAGGTGTTATGGTGGCACATCCACAGCAGGGCAGACATGGGTAAGACAATAGGAGCCCGAGGGCTTCCTCATACAGGCCTTAATTCCTCTGGAAGGTGAGGAACAATCCCTGTGTCAGGTATTGATGACTTGGGTATGGTCTGCAGTACAAACACACACACATAATCTTTTGCTTTTACATTTTTGCCCGATGACTTGCATGACAAGCCTAATAAAAGCTGAGACAAATAACCCAAAACACACAAAAATGTAATACTGTTTTATATTAACTGCCAAAGAGCTTCAGTGGCTGTAGGAAGAAACTGCATTGAAACATTAGAACCAAAATCAGCCAAGTATGGAGGAAAAAAAAAATGGCAAGAAAGAAAAAAACACAGTTAAAAATCCTCAACTGGTGTTGAGCTGCAATGAGCCAACACAGCACTGCGGGCAGTGCTCTGGGCTCTCTGCTCTCTGTGCAGCAGAGCTCCTGCATGCCCTGCCTGGAGGGGAGTAAATGGCCCCCAGGCACCACATCCCAACCCCATCCCTGCTCCATTTCCTGCTCCCAGCTTGCCAAAAAATAAAAGACAACGGCAGCCCTCGATTGCAACACGTGTTTTAAACCAGGATCCTTCTTCTGTCCCTCCTGCAATATACCAGCAGTCTACCTGAGGGACTCGCTGGCTTTTAGGTTCTGGTGACCCCACAGCAATTGAAAACAGGCAGTGAAGGCTCACAAGTGTGATCTATACCCCAGGACCACATTAACAGCACTGCATGGAAGTGGGAACAGTTCTAGAAGCTGATAGCACACTGAGAACACCCGACTCCAGCTCCGATTGTGCCAAGCAGCTGTGAGAAAGCAATACCAGCAGAAAGGGAAGAATGTTCCCCTGTATTTTCCTAGGCTTTGTGCCACCATGCCAGCCTGGCAGGGCAGGGCAGCCCTCAACGCTGCACTCGGTCAGCAGGCACAGGATGCAGCATCGTGCTGCTGGCAGAGCGGGGTCAGCTCCAACAGCACCCAGCCCACATCTGATCCCACAGCACCCAGCCCAGCAGCTGTGAGGAACCACTTCCTCAGCCCCATAACAATGCACGAAGGAATTTCCACGTATCCCAAGGCTGCCCTGACTTCCACTTCTAAACTTGGAGAAAGAAATACCAGGACATTCCTTTGTTGTTCCAGCTCACTGGCTGTTTGATCTGTTGGTTTTTGGTGTTTTTTTTTTTTTCTCTCCAGCTGAGTCAATTAAAGAATCCCAATTTCCCCTAGAAAAAAAAAAGTAAAGTGGTCACAAACAATGCATTTGCCTCTTTGGTTTTTAACTAATTGCTTCCAAGTTGGACCAAACCCATCACCCTGTGCTGGTTGGTGTGGTTTAATGCTTAAGCAGCACTTCGGCCAGAGAGCAGAAAGTGATAGGTGCAGTTACACCACATTCCTTCATTGCAGGAAAGGAGCACAGCAAGGCTGCACCTCCCTGGCAGCAGCAGCTTGGATCAGGGAAGCAGTTGGGGTGTGCTTTGCTCATTAGCAACCCTAAAACAAAAAGTAGTGCAAGAGCAGCCCCACCACAGCACAACAGCAAAGCCAGCAGAGTGGTAAACTCCTCCAAAGGGAGGAAACAGCCATTCTTCTGCCAGGAAAGGAAAGACAGGAACCTTGAACATGGGGAGGAGCAGCTGGGTTCTTGTTGCTCAGGGTAATCTGTGTAGTGGCTATTGAGGGGCAAAGGGGAATCATGAGCAGCTGTGGCCAGGGAGCCCTCATTATTTCATTTGTCAAAGAGCCCTGGGTGTTTGGATGGAACAGACCTCCAAACTCTCTCCTGCGAAGACTCAAACCTGCTTATTTCACCCTCTAGTTCCAATGGAAGATATAATTCAGTGGAGGAGATGTCACCACCCTCCAGGTCCCATCTGTGATTTGGAAGACCAGGAGCAGACTTGGTGCCTGCTCTGATGGGAGATGTGAGCCCTGCATGACTCCTGCAGTGCTGCTCCAGTGCAAGCAATTAGTCCTCGGCACCTGAGCACAGCTTGAGAGATACAGCACAGCCCCAAAGTGCTGCTGGGTGTCAGCAGTGAAGTCCTCTTCTCTAAGCATGGCAGAGCTGCAGCTCAGACCTCTGTTTTCTCCTTTTATTTTTTTGGTGGTATCTTATCATTCAAGAGCTCATTAGCCAGGAATTCCTCGTGCTGTTTATTTTCCATTTGTCCATATGTTCCTCGCAAACTCAGCTCCATCTCTGTTTTAAGTTTATACTTAGAAGCAGTAATTGGAAGGGATGAAAAAAGGCCCGAGGGAAGGGAACACAAATGCAAACAAACTCAGCAGATATTTCGGATTCCCGTGTGTCCCCGAGAAGCAGCATCCATCTGAGGAGTGGGATCCATCTGAGGAGCAGCACCCATACCGTTTTGATCACACCATCACAGCTCAGAGCTGCTGCCGCCCAGGACACAATTGGTCCCACGGTTTGGACTGCTGTCCATAGATGCAGTAATTCCAATCACCACCTGCACAAAGCAAAACGTGGAGATGCATCCATGCAGCACCGCTGCCTGCCCAGGCAGCCCTATGCCACTATGGGTCCTCTCTGTTTTCTTCCATTGCACAGTAGTGTTTGTTTCCTTTTTCTACGTCAATTCAGAATCAATTTTGGTTTGTCTGAAATGAAAGGGTATTAATCTGAAATGGGATTGCACCATTACAACGTGGTGCGTGTTTCCTTGTAGGTAAGGCCTTATTTTTCAACATGGTTACTGCAAAACGCTCATTATAACATCGGGACACTCCATAGAATGAAAAGAAGGAAAAAAAGAAGGAAAAGTAGTGATTGTGCAGAGTGCAAACAGCAGACGGGGGCCATTGGTCAGCAGTTCTCCTCCCATTCAGTGCATAGCCACGAAAATAGGCCATGAAATTAATGAGAGGATTGATTGTGATGGCAGCACACCGCAGTGACTTGTGCCTCCTCCATGGTCTTCACTTCTGATCAAAAATAGTGATTTTCTGCCAGATCAGATTAAAATCTCTCTCTTGCATCCGAGGGCAGAGCCCACAGTCCCCCAGGAGCACCCAGTGCAGGGGGAGCCGTAAGCCCTGCATGACCCAGTGCAGCTGGGCAATGCACCACAGCAATGGGGGATGCGGAGGGGGACAAGGAAACCCCTCCTGCGGGGCCTCCAGGGGCTCAGGGCCATTCAGACTGCAGCCCTGCAGGCTGAGCAACCGCCTGGATACATGACATTAATTAGGGGAAGAACACTTAAGGCAGACTAAATACTGGAATTCACAAACTAAAGCACAGCTCACATCATGATCGGAAGGCGAACTTCCCAATTTGATTGCAGAAAGCAATTTACTTCAATTAGCAGGGACATAAACAGAGCCCATGCTGTCAGATGGGTTTTGTGAGAGGGCTGGGAGCCGTGGCCAGCAGGAGGACACCCACCCTTGATGGTATGGGAGCCAAGGATGGTGAGGATATGGGCAGAGCTGTCCCTGCCCCGAGGTGTCCCCTACCCTGCTGCTGCACAGAGTGTGCATGGGGTCATTTGCAACAGCTTCAGGACATGTGGGCCCATAAAGGACTTCCTCCTTCTCCTCACTTCCAGCTGGAGATGCTCAGGGTAATTGATCTGCAAGGTCTGGTGAAAGCCCTTCTAGAAAGCTGGCACTGAGATGGGGCTGAAGGGAGGCAGGTGGTGCCCTGCTTGCTGCCTCCCTGTCCCACACCAGCACCCAGTGGTTTGTCCTGGATGGTTAAGAGCCACTCAGCTCTCCATCAAGCTGCAGATTTAGCACCCAAGATGGGCACTGCTGGGGGCTGAGAGCAGGGCTGTGTGCAGGGGTTGCCTCAGGGGCTGGTGGCACATTGGAGACCCCTCCAAGCAGAAGGTGAGGCTCAGTGCAACACATGCAAGGGCTGGCAGAGAGGGAGCAACTGCCAAGAGCCCTGAACACTACATGCAATCTGTAGGCTGAAGTGACTGGAAGCAACCCAGCGAGGCTGGGCAGACCATCCAGAGGCATGGCCCTGTGCGCCACACGTACCAAACCGAGCATCCTGGGGCAGGAGGATGCTGCACTGGCCCCTGGCCGCCTGCACATCTGCAACCCCTTTCAGGTTTTCTCTTTTCTTTCCCCCCTCACAGACCTCTTTAAAGGCCCCAGTGAGGCCCTAATTAGGAGTGCAGTTACAGCGGCGACCTGGCAGGGCAGTGACCTCCGGCCGCGGGCAGGAAGCTCAGCTGTGGGTGGGCTGAGGCGAGCCCCACACAGCCCCAAAGATCAGTGCTCGTGTGCAATGCTCTTCCTCCAACTCCACCGTGGCCTCAGCTCCTCCATCTGTGCCTATTGGAACCTTGCTGAGCACCCATGCCCTGCACTGCACCAATTCTGCTCCGGCACACGGTGCCCATCCATGCTGTCCCATGTGTCACTGCCACCACTCAGTGTCACCCCGTACCCTGGCACAGCTCAGTAGCACCTCGTTCCCCAGCGCCGCTCGGTGTCACCCCACTCCCCAGCACAGCTCTGCATGTGTTTATAAGCAGCACTGCCTGCGGCCGCCCCACTCCCTTATCACCGCCACGACCTTTGCTTGTTGCAGATTAGTGGCTGGAGCCAGTTGGATTTGTTTGATTTCTGTTGATGGTTATTAGGCAAAGGAAGTGCCAGAAGGGATTTTGACCTCGAGTTTAAACCTATTCCAATTAGAGCCACTGAGCCTTTAATTACTGCACTCCGATTGCTTTGGTTAAAGCAACAACACAAACAAACACAAACCGGGCTGGAGATGGGCTTCCTTCCCACCGGCCCTCGGCTCTGCTCAGCTGGCTCCTGCCCCTTCCCTGCACAGAGCAGGGGCACGTGCTGGTGTGCAGGGCTGGAACGCAGGCAACGGGAACGCTGAGAGGTGAAGAGAGCTTTGGAAGCATTGGTTTCCTCCTTGGTATTGAGCAGTTCAATTAAACCCCCCACACAAAAGTCAGCCCAGAGCTCTCTAGTTCTCTCTAGCAGCAGGAGCAGCTGGAACACGATGGGCAGCAGCAGCCCCAGGAACAGCTCTGCAAATGCTTTGCACTCGAGGAGCTTCTAAAAGCACTCCTTAATCCAACTGCAACCAGTTGGGGTTTATCATACGCATTTTTTGCAACGCATTTATTTATCTTTCCTCCCAATTAAACCTACACCACGTTTTATATACGATGCAATGAAAACAGCAGTAGGTCCTGCAAAAACTTCATTCATTAAGGCTGGGAAAGACCTCTGAGCTCCCCAGCCCAACCCCAGCCCCCACACCGTGCTCACTGACCACAGCCTGCAGTGCCGCATCCCCACCTCCTGGGTCGGTGACCCCCCCACACCCCGATGCCCTCCAGCCAACACCAACAAGAATAACTATTGCCACTGAAGAAGCCACCAAACATGAGTCAGCCATCGGCTTTGTGTGGCCAAAACACAAAGCAATGAATTCATCACAGCGCTTTTCATGTGAGCAAGGATCTCTGCAGTACAGCAGCGAGGTTTATAGAAGCCTTTTCTAAATGGAGCTGTACCAAGCAGCTTGGCAGAACGATCTCAGACCGCTTTCGAACAACAGCAAAAGAAGAAAAAAATAAAATTGTGGAAATGATTTTGGAATTTGGGCGAAAAAAAGTAGTTTGTAACACAGCCAAAGTCTTCTGTGTAACACTGCTGATGGCAGAGGGCTGAGGACACGGCCAGGCCCAGCAGCTCCCAGCACCAACGCACCCCTCCTTGTACGGGGCGGGCCGTGCCGGAAGGGCAGCCATTGCCCTGCAGCACTCCCAGCAGCGGGAGCCCGGCCCAGCAGCCCAAGTCTGGATGTGCCGACAGCAGAGATTTCGAGAATTTCCCAATGGAAATGTCACAGCGAGACAAAGGGAGCATTTTAACCATGGCACACGGGGCTCAAAGCATTCTGAGATGAGAGCTCTGCGCATTTCCTCCTCCATGAACCCCTGGCAATAGCTCCAATTTAAAAACTGCTGCAAGGTTACCCCCTGGGAGTTACTTTGCAACAGACCCAAGACGACTTCAGGTCCCAGGAACCACAGAGGCAGACACATCACTGCTACAGACGTTGGCTTTGCAGGTGTTGGGTCAGCTGGAGGTATGCTTCCCACCAACCAGCAGTCCCTACCACCACAGTACCTCTGAATCCTGTCTGAAGCCACACAGAGGTTTATGCTGCTGGAAAGGGAAGGCAGACTGGCTGCCACAGGGCAGCTGGGACAAAGGGATCCAGTGAGCACACGGGGCCACAGGTGTCAGAGCCAGGGCAGCTATGTGAGCTCGGGGTCTGTCAGCCTTCACTGAATACAGATGTGGGCTTCTTCAAACCCTGCCACCCACCCCCTTCCACAGAGCATCCCTCCCTGCCCGTGCTCCTTGAAAAGAACAGCTGGAAGTGTTTGTATGGGACAGCTGGGCTCTAGGTGTCTGCAGCACCAGGCCACCAAATGACAAGAAACAGGAATGCCAAATATTCCGGTTCTCCGAATGCATAAGACCAAATAAGGCCCATATGCCAAGAGAATAAACAGAAGGCTGATCTACCAAGTTTGGGCAAATGTTCCTCGGTGCTCCAGATTTTGTCCTGCAGGATGAACTCAGTAATTCCTTCTGCACACACTTATTTAAAAAGGAAGTTCCCATTAACCCCCATCTATCTCTGCCCGCCCAACTGCCTGGATGGCAGGAGCAGACATCTGTGAAGTTCAGCCTTGAAACAAAGCTATGATTAAATCGTTTCAAAAAGCAGATAGCTTACGTGAGACCGGGAGAAACCCAGCACTCCCAAAATCTATGGAATTGCTGTGTCCTGAACTGACAGAGAAAGAGACCAACTCTGCAAACTGGCCTGGGGACGGCAAACCTGGATACAGAAAGGAAGAAACAGACCCTGGAGTGGAGGAAGAGTCACACCTGCATCACGCCTTCCGTGCAGCTGTGATGAAAGTCCTGCAGGAAACCCGCAATGGGGATCAAGGACCAGATGCAATCGAGCATTGAGACTAAATTAAACACTGATCTACAGCAAAAATTGCTACATAAGTGACATTTATTAATGTTCTGCTATATTTACAGTTTTAACATAGTAAAACTCCAAAGTGAATTACCACTTGGCAGGAAGCACAAAAGTGGACATTAAATCTACATTTATAATGCATCAGAATCTCTGCTAACACAAATTATAAATGCAAGAGTTACAGGTATGTTAGGAATCGTCTCAAAAGTCCCAAGCCAAAGGAAAAAAAAAAAAAAAGGCCTTTATTTTGCAAGATATTTTTTTATACAAAGTTGCAATGTGACCTTTCATCTTTACACTACCAACGTGTACTGTGAAAATTCCTATTTAGTCCAAAAAGTAGGTAGTACGAAAGTATACTACAACACTGAGAATATCATAGGCTATTAAAAAATTAATACTTGTGCCACCTTCAAAATCAGACTCTCTCCCACTTAACTACACCTCACGATTCCGTGCTGCAGAGCCCAGTTTTCCCTCTCAGACAGACAACACAGGTGGCGCTGGCATTCAGCAGCAGGAAGGTGTGTAACCATAGCAATGCCATCACTTCAACTTCGGAGATCATCCCTTCAGGGCAGTCAGCATGACACACACTGCACACCACAGAGCGGAGCCCCAACCTGCTGCTAGGATGCAGAACGAAACAAAGCAAGCCTGTCCCCTGCTGGCTACGGGGCACAGCTCATGCTACCCAAATGACTACAGATACTAGGTAAGGCTTTATCAGCACATCACAGACTCGACTGCAATAGCTTTTGCGAACATCAGCCACTAACGACTTAATGATTACAGAATTCCACATTAATTATTAAAATTTTACACCTAGAAACAAATAGAAAGAAATGCTTCTCCTTTTTTTTTTTTTTTCCAACAGTACTTTATTTATTTCTTTTAAAGCAGGTGATTATTTTTTCTTCTGTTTCAGAGTCTTGATTCACTTCCTGCAGGTGTCCTGTCACTTCTTGAGGGAGAATTCACTCACACAGGAAGACATTTGCCAGAAAACATCTGTTGGAGGAGGATATCAAATATTGGACCTATAGTTAGATTGCTATTTTGGACAGCAGAAGGATGCAGTTCACAAAGAGTGCAGGATATCGAGAGGCTTTTAAAGGACCTCAGCACACAATGACACGACTGAAACAAAATGATCCCCCAGCTACACCCTTCTCATCATGCTGTGCAGCACAGAGCCAATCTTAAGAACCAGACAGTGAAAATGCAAGTCTTCTGTGGTTTCCTTTCCTCAGAAGTTTGGATTAAAGAAGTGAAAGCATTTCCAGAAGGAAGGCAGGCCATTTACCTCAGTATACCCAAAAGGGTGCTTTTTGGAAGCTCTCAGGTGCCCAAAAATAAACGAATAAACAAAAATTTAAAATGGACACCACACCTCCATCCTTACATGCAAGGAGTTAAGAAAGGCCCCCAAAATTATTATTTCAAATTCGGAATTATAGAATGACAGAATCAAATACAAGAAAGGCCTCTGGAACAAGAAGCCACATGGTTCCTATAATAAATGAAAGAGTTTCATATAGAAGTAAAACGAAGTTCAGTGAGAACAAACTACAGGTGTCATAGCTGATGCTTAAATACTGGCACTGTGTGAGCACACAACGAAGGGAAGTGATCCTCCTGGTGACTCAGCAGGAATTCCAGAGGATATTACAAATCCTGGAGGTCAACAAAAAAGCCCACTGTAAACCAGTAACTTTGTTAAACAGAACAGGAACACAAATAAAGTGGCTGAAGAACTATTTTTACACACTACCATCACCAGACAAAGCTGTGAAACACTGCACAATGTTCCGTGTACCATGTTCCTGTTGCAGAACAGAAATTAAGCAGAGTCTTAAGCAATTTGCAGCTTCTAATAAAGGGAAAGTGCATTTGGAAAATTAAGCCTTGGTTTCAAATTCTGAACAATTTAACGAGCCCAACTGAAAGCTGGGCTTTGTTTGGTCTCTGTATACCACTGTCCCAGCTGCAACTGCTTCAACCCTGTCTTGGGGAAATACAGTGTTATTACAGAATTTCTAAAGGGAGCATCATGTTGCACCCACCATCTGGGAAGCAAACTATTCCAGGATTTCCTTCCCCTCAGGGAGGGACAGTTAATGCAGGGCCATTATCTGCTGTAAGCCGGAAATTATGCTATAAGGTTTGACTGCTTAAGCCTTTCTTTAAAGTCCCATTAGGAAGGGAGCAATGTTCAAGTTCAGCCTTAAAGAAAAGACTTTCAGGCATTCAGCTTTTGGAGAACACTCAGGTAGGGCAGCATGCTCGAGTACGCAGGAGTGATTTGCAAAGAGAAATGGTGTGCAAGAATTGAATTTCTTCATGAACTTGGCAGAAAATTCAAAGTACACACAAAATTCAGACAAGTTGTTCTTTTTGGTACACAAGCAAGACTGGCAGGGTTTTCTAACCACATTTTGTGACCTCTGTTCATGTTTAGAACACACCACATGTTTCAGGCACGTCACTCACTCAGAAAGACACGCCTGTCAAACACAAGGCCAAGATTCTGTTTGTACAATTCAAACCGAATGAACTCAAAATTCTTCAAAGGGAAAACGCAGGAAGAATGTCAGATATTCCTCTGCTCCCCACCAAGACAGTCTGGATGCTGTCCCTCTGTAGAAACAGGAGCTGCGTGTGGGATACCAAGAAATAACCGTTCTCTGCTGCCTTGCATTCTAAGAATTCTGATGCAAAGGAAAGTCAATAAATTAAGTTTAAAATGAAACAGAAAAAATTCATGAAAGCAGGAAGTTTACCTTTAGTAAATAAAGAGAACTCTGGTTCTGGGGAGAGTGGAAAAAGTATCAGGCATCTTCCTAACCTTTGCATAATTAATAAATCCTCTGAGAAACAGCAGAAATCCTAGATGGAAGAAACACATTTGTGTGGTTAATAAAGATTTTGCTTCTGCAATTAAAGAAGGAGCAGATCAACTCTCTGTTAACAGTACAGAACCACCTGAGCTGCTGGGATGCACAACAGCTGTCTGATACAAGAACTTTTCTTCTGTCACTGACACCTCCTCTTTCAATATTGTGCAATCTCAAACCCAAACTTTCCTCAGCCCATCACAAAACCTTTCATCCAAAATTAGATCTAGTGTTTGGATTAGATCTAGCCACTTTCAATGGAGGGAAAAAGAAACAAAAGAAAGATCACAACTCACTCAACAACAGACACAACATAGTTACTATAAATTCAAATATATTTCTCTCTTCCTTTTTCCTTCCAATTGATAAATGGGAGACCACTACCCAGAATTACAACAAAAAGACAGTGCTTATGTACACTTCTAAGACTTAGAATGCATGAAGAGTGCCCTGAGGGTTACATCCTGGTTTTACATCTGCACATACGTATCTTAGTAGCCAGTACTGTTATGCTTACAAAGGGCCTTACTGCACTTTACAGAGTTCTAAGCATGCACTCCTTCCCCCCAGAACAAAACACTTACCTAGTACAAGGAACACCCACCAAAGCCAATACTGACCATCAAAGTAACCAGGAAAATAGGTGGAGAACTGGGGAAGAAAAAAACCAACCACACACACAAGTTAGAGCACACGACAGTGCCTGTACCTAAATATATTTTCAAGCTGTCTGCATAGGCAGTCTCTAGTAAGGAAAATAGAACAGAAAAATAAAATAAAGAATAGCTTCTTGTCACCTGTGCCACATGCATGTCGCACCAGAGGGCACCAGCGAGCCGCTCCAGCCACGCGACAGCGCCACTGCCCTCCCTCCAGCAAAACAAACCTCCACATCCCCGTCTCTTTCCAGTTATGATCACAGTGATCTCACACTTCAGAGAACATTACGCTTCCAAAGCAGCACCTCAAGAACATCATACAAGTGAGATGCATCACTAAACTGACTGTAGGGCTTGCTTTATCCGGACAACTATTTCACAAAGATCAGATCAGTGTCAATGCCCAACACACAGACACATTCTGATGTGGCTCTGCCTGACAGAGATATCTTGGGTGTGCAATTTGCAATCTCCTTTATTACAATAATAATCCCATCATAGGAAATCATAAACAAGACAGAATGACAATAAAGCTCTGTCCTCAGTGAACAAGAAGCTGAAAATCCATTTCAGTATAAAAAAAGCTAAATTTGCCAGAAATAACATTTATGTAAGTAAAACAAAAATGAGTCAGGAAAAAAAAAACAGTACCAGTACATGTTTCTGACAACTTACCCTGACAATAAGGATCCATTTGATAAGAGACAGACCAAATCCAGAAATGGCCCCATACCGTCCTGCAGCTGAAGTAGTCAGACAGAAAGACAGGAAAAATCCAATCCAGTTGAAGAGGAATGCCACTAAGAAAGGAAGAGAAAAGCAGCAGATCAAGTCCTCTTTATATTCCAAGAAGAAAAAAAAAAAAAAAAAAAGAAAAAAAGCCATAAAAACATTAAAATTGGCACAATTTTTTTTTTTTGTGCCACATAAACTTAAGTGTGAAAACAACTCTAGCTTTTCTGGGTTGCTGACTTACAAAAATAAGTTGCACCATGTACTTACTGAAGAAAGTTAGCATAAAAATGCCATCATTTCCTATCCTCAGCTGGTCACTGTCATCAAAGTCATCCCGTGTCACAAAGTCCTCCTCCTGCAAATCAAAGGGAAAGGCAACACAAATGCATTTAAGTCAGTCCAATCCATACAGCAAACCCACATCTGCACCTGCTTCTTCAAGACAAGGTCAGCAAAGCACACAGCTCTCAGGAAGCAGTATGCAATAGAGGGATGCAAAATGCTCAGTTTACACTCAAAGAAACTCCTTTCGGGGAAAATATTCCTAAATCTCAGAAGGCTACAAATGCAAGCAGAGAAAAACCCCAAGGCATGCTATATTAAATCCTTAGCAGTAGTTTTTATTTCTTCATCTTAATACAGGCATGCTCTTGTCCTCACTAAAAGAATTCCCCTACTCATCAGAAAAATTACACTTTTCATCTCAACAAGTAATTTGGCTTTCATAAAGAACTATAAGGAACTGTGGGTATTTAATGCTATTAGGGATGGGGGACCATGATGAACAAAAGGTAATGTTGACAAAAGAAATTTAAAAAAAAAAGAAAAAAATGTATTCTAATAGGGGGAATGGTTTTCTCATCCTTGCATCAGCTAGACTGCCCTGTGCTAAAGTCAGCTAAGTAAGCAGCAGGAGCATTGAGAGTAGATACGTGAGATGGCTGAATAATTAATTCTAAATTCCTTTAAAAACAAAAAAAAACAAAAACAAAAAAAACCCCACACAACGGTACACAGAGATACAGTACACCACCTCTGTCAGCTTGCCAAACTAATCTGGGTAGCATTACTTCATGGCTGCCCAGAGGAAAATTTAAAACCTCACACCTCAGAACTCCAGGGAGTGTGTAATACCACTGCCCTAAAAGGCTGAAAACAAAAGGCAGGACACTTGATAAGCAGGACTTAAAAGAGAAATCCTACACAAGAGATGTGAAGGACATGCAGGCAGCCAAGTGTACTCACTCTTCCAGGAACCAAGGGAATTGTGGCTTCAGCCTTGGTTCTCTCTGCCTCATCGTAGCTAGGCAGTGTTGTGGCCACGTTGTAAGATGGAGGCTTCGGAAATCCTGACTCATCCTTGTAGTCAAAATAAGCTGCAAAGCAAAAGTTATACAGCAGGTAACCTGTCTGCTCCTTAACTCCATGCTGGGAACAAAAAGCATTTCAGAAGCCCTCAAAAGACCTCAGTATCCTGACTGTTAAACTCCCATCCCCTCCCCACCCTTTCAGCCTCCTGCCATCCCAGAACAAAAAGTGAAAAGCACAGGAACATCTCGTTCATACGAAGTCGTATGCAGAGCACTACTTCAACAAGCCCAGCTCTACTTATTTTTAAAGCAATGACACATGCACCTCTCCTTCAATAAAACAGAAGTCGTTTTATTTATGAATCCCAAACAGTCTGAGTGAGTCAAAAGAAGAATCGCTCTGAGCCTCAGATTGCTGGCAAGCATTGCTTCCAGAGAAAGATTCCTAACCGTTTTTTTGATGCAGGGAATGGACTGGGACAAAAATCAAAGCACGTTTCTGAGCCCCAATCTCTTAGGCTCACCAAGGAATCAGAACTAATAGGGGTGCTGAGGCACCCCTATTACAATGAGTGTGCTGAGGCAGGATATCCAACAGTCAGCTTTAGATACACAGCCCTCCAACTTCCAGCCAAAGCTGGCTGCTATTGGAGATACTGACTCGCACTCGATTCACAAATCTTCTTTGAGGTTGACTACAGAAGTTCTGGAGGGGAAAAAATAAAAAGATTTACCTAAGTTAAAACACACCGATACAGAACCAGCACAAAGAAAATCCTTTGCTCAAAGCTATTAGTGAGCTATACGACAGTATGATGATTCATAGGCATAACCTTATGACCAAGTTCTTAGTTACTGAAAACTGCAGAAATCATGAATTCTTTAATCCCTTTTAAGTAACAAATCCTTTCTGGAAGGAGTACAGTAGCCAAATAACAAAAGGGAACCACAAAGCCTCACAGCACTTTGATTTTAACTGCCTTCAATCAACTCAGAACACTGTGCAATGTAACTGAACAGCACTTTATAGGATGACATCAAAGGAATGCAGCCAAAATGCATATTCTAAACCACAAGTAACAATAGCACCTCTGGATCAATTCTCATCCTTTGTCGCCTTGGTAAGGATAATGCAATGCCATCTGTCAGTATGGAGAACAATTAAGGAGGTAGGAAAGAACAGAGCAAACCGAACTCTCTGCTCTCTGCTGCACTTACCTGTATTCTCTGCAGAAATGCTGCTGTAGGGCGGAGGGGCATCACTGACCACTGGCGCAGCCTCACCTGGCTCCTCTTCGTTCTGCAGCTGAACAAACCACACAAGAGAGGTTACTGGGTGCCCCACGATCTGTGGAACTGCTCCCCGAGTTTTAACTGCACGTGGCAGTCCCTTCTGGAACAAGGCAGCCCTGTGGCATCGTGGAGCATTTGAGCAGTTGCTCGCTTTGCTCCAAAGAGCTCCCAGCTGACTTAAAAGCACATTCAATGATTTCATACCCTCACACACCTGGGCTTCAACCTAGCACAGCATACACCTTCCCAGTACCTCTCCCAAGGATCCTCAGCTCACACTGCTTAAGAGCTGCAACTGCATCTGCTTTAGCTGAGGAAATAGCAGGAGGCAAAAGATTGCACTGCTGCCTCTGGTTTTGTAGCAGATAAATGACGCATGTAAATGAGACTCTCACAATTTTTCCTCACCCCTTCACACCGTATGAGTTCAGAGAAGATTGTGTGCTTTGTGCTTCCCACATTCCCACAGCTTGGTATAAATACCCTGCAGCTTATCAGCAGTACAGCATCCCTGCATGAACCAGGTGTGCCAACTCCAGCTTTGATCAGAGAAGCCGATGAAGGCAAACCAGATGGGCTGAAAACGGAACACGCCAGAACAGAGTTTACAAATCAGCTGCTACCTGATTTATTTTCTTGTTCCACTCCTCATCAACAACAAAATTAACTTTTTACACAGAAATTCATTTCAGAAAAGCATGTTGGGACTGAGCCTTCACAGGGAGATGCCATCACTGCTTCTCCAGTGCTAAGCAACAGCAGCTCCTCCCATAACATCTTCAGCCACTCCTCCTGCACATTGGCACTAATGTACTTGAAGCCATTTGCTTTCTTCTCTTTGCAGAGACACTTCTGGCATCTTCTGAAGTTGGCACTCAAGTCCTTGCCAAGCATTTACTGCTCAGAGAGCTGGCAGTTCTGTTTCGCTTGTACAGCTTACCAGGAAAACAAGAAAACAGCCCACGTGTAAAAGAAGGTCTCACTCACACCTAACTGCGCTGCACCTTTTCCTATTTTTTTCCTTTTGATAGCTCAGATCAAAGGCTCAGACCACATCCCTGGTGAAAGTCAAAGCCCAAACCTCTTCAGTTAGACACAATTCATTGGAATGAATGCATCACCTGCTTCCCAACAACCACAAGGACTGTATGGCACTCCATCCCACTGAGCACAAGAGCATCCATTGCTTGGCTTTCCCAGCCACCAACTGGACAGCTGCACACGTTGGCCAGCTGCACACTCGTGTGCACATGGAACAATTAACCGAGAGTCCAAGGGCTGCTGGCACCTCCCCACTGACTGCTGCGTCATGCGGGAGAAGGCAAGCTGGACTTCCTGCTGGCTCCAAACCCCCACGGGTCAAGGAATGACATAAAACACGCAGTTACTTCTACTTTGTAAAATTGAGCTAGAGGCTCTCTAAGGTAAGCTGTTATAGGGAACAGATTTGCCTTTTAATGGACAAGGTACACAAATGCCTTCCAGCCTTTTTAATGATTCCAGGCATCTAAAATTCAACTAAGTGCTTATTAGCAAAACAGTGAGGGTTCATGTGACAGGAAGAATGAATCATCAGGTCTCACGTGGCACAACACGGCCCTGCTGCTCTTGCTTTGCATTTTCCATCCAGGCCGAGGCGGGCACCCAGCACCCAGCAGTGCTGTGGGGGGGCTGCAGGCAACCTCCTCCTGTGCTGCTGCTGGAAGCCTTCAGATCCCAGAGAATCTGACTGAAGCTGGGTTTGACCACAGTCTGTTTTGCTGAGGCTGACAGGTGTTCCTTCTTTGCTTCTCAGATGGAGCTTAGCTTTTAAGGTGTGAATCTCCTATTTACAGCAATGTACGCATTTATTAAAACAGGAGCTTGGCTGAGATGAGTTTTTCATCTGATTACCAAGTGCCAGGAAGTTTTTCCTGACTCTTACCCTGTTCCATCAGATATTTACTTCCCAACCAACAAAAGCCACCAGCAGTGCAGCTCTGAGCAGGGTGCTGCTGCTGTGCCACTTTCCCAGTGCAGAAACGTGCAGCACAGCAGCACTAAAGTTCTAAACTTAAAGAACATTTTTCAGTGTTTCCATGCAGATCTGTTTCCTCTTCCGAACTCCATACGCTCAGCATGCTGCCTGCTGGCATTGCTTTGCATCTTTTTTGTTATTAACGTTTGCATGCAGCTCATTGCCAGCTTTGTCTCAGCCACGCACAGCCAGCAATGCATCAGCCCAGCAGCATTCACTGCATTTCAGTTCTGATTCGTGTGCTGGCACACAAGGTAGTGCTGCACGAAACCCTACTGAGGAATCCAAGTGAAGGCAACCCTGATCAGGTCTCATTTTTGTTGTTACTATGGTTTCTGTGGGATTTCAGAAAGGCAGCTAATTAGGCTAATAACAACATGAGACTCTATGTATATATGTATATTTTAAAGGTGGCAGGGTTGATTTTTCAGAACAGTGGAATCACAACCTCTGCAAACCAACATGAGCAATGTTAAATGCTAAGTAGATGATCTCTAAGGTCCCTTCCAACCTAAGACAAAGAAAACCAAAACAAAAACAACCACTTCTGCCATTACTAAACTAGGGAGTACTCCAGCAGGTCAACTTTCTAATCCCGTTGCAACGCCCCTTACTTTTCTCCTTTTGTATCTTCAGCCTTTGGGATACAAATAAAAGCTTCCGCCCAATCCAAAGAGGATACCTGCTTTTGTTCAGCTACATTTCCCAACATTGATTTGAAATCCTAACTTTCTCCCAATCCTGTTTTAGATTCCTCTAACTTCATACCAGCTCAGTAATCAGCAGGAGTAAAGCTAAGCTATCAGACAAGCCAACCCACGCGCACCAACCTTGGCAGCCCTCTCCTAGAGGAGCACATAACTTTTCTCCCCAAAGCTCTGGCAGGTCACTGAGCATCGCTACAGCGGCAGCACGGAGCTCCCCGTTGCACTCACACCTGGGGTGCACACCACAAGCACACAGGCCCTCCCCTCACACTGTGTGTTTGGGCTGCAGAGCCGTGCCTTGCACCAAGCTGCGTGCACCAAGCACTGCTTAATACAGCTGCTGCCCTCCCAAATACCATCCAGGGCCACCAGGGAGCTGCTCCTCACCCACTCACCACAGAAACACCCCCAGTGCAGATAGCACTGCTCCCATTCCCCACCTCTGTGCTGCTCTGCCCAAGCTACCAACAAGCACGTTGACAGCACAGCTCTGCTGGGACCGTCCTTACATCTGCGTGTTCAGTGGCTCAGTGCACAAGAAGCTGGTTTCCATCTTGGGGAGCTGGAATTACCTTTCACGCACCTAACAAAGCACAAAGCCTTGCTGCAATTTTTAGGGCCATATTAACATCCTTCTGGACACTAACAGGTCACAGAAAGAAGTCAGCCCAACTAAGAGACCAACAAAATACCGATACCTAAGATAATATTTAAAACAGACACCTGCCTGCAAGGCTGAGTTCTGCTGCTGCACGAGCTTTGCGATGATACTGGACCGTCGGTGTAGCACTCTCTTTCCCAAGTCCTTTAACCTTTAGAGAATGAATTTATTTTAATTCTATAATTACATTTTTACACAGAATCACCAAAATCTCCCACCTGAGAGCTGTGGTTGCCTGCAGAAGCTGCTGTTTCAGAACAAAGCAGTGTCCATCTACCCAGAGCCAGCTGGAACAAGTGCTGCGTTGCACGGAGGCAGCACAGCTTCACCCCAAATCCTGGCTCCCACCAGGTGCAGAGCAACACGAGCAGAGGTGCGAGAAAACTCTGTGACTTATTTCTGTAAGACTCCACTGCTCTTATGTCAAAGGACAGCTCAGTCCTACTCATCTAAGTGCACAAAAGGGAAAAGAAGAAAACAACCTGCCCTTTCTTTATTTCCTCACCATTCTTATCAATTGCAGGTATCTTCAGGCAGCACATCTTCTGCAAGCAACAAACAGCTCCCAAGGAAATGAACAGCCACTGATATCACTAATTCTATCTGCTAACGTTTCAAGATATGGGATATTCTGCACAGCCACTGCAACTGAAAAATTAAATATGAGCCTAATGTAAGCACAAGCTGGCAACTGATGTCTCCTTTCCTATTTCATCTCAGTCTTCCCAGGCAGAACGCAAGCACTGCAGTCCTCCGTGGATTCCAAATGCACTCTCCTATCTTAGGCAGCATATTTCTTCCGCAGTTCCACCAAAAGAAAGCCAAACAAACGGAGAAATCTTTCTTCTTTACATTTCCCATATACACCTCCCATAACAAAATGATTCATGATCCATGTAAGCCTTCAACAAGTGGAACTGGAAGAAATACCACTTAAAAAGGAATATGTTAGTATTATTTAGCATACCCACCATTTTCTAGGTGGGTTTACATTACTCATATACATCACATATATCTTCAAATGCCTCCAGTAAAAAGCAGTTAACACAGAGTGTAAACAAACCTAATAAAAGCCTAAGTGTTTTTTCCAGAGCAGAGGCTACTTTCAGCTCTAAGCACAAAATACAGCTCTGCCAGAACTGTTCAGAATTCACAGTCCAGGGGATACGCTCAAAAGGCTTTAGGCCACCCAAACCCAGCAACATCCTGCACAGCCTTCCCAAAAGCAAGTCCCAACTGCAACGCCATCAGCTCCAGTCCTTGTGGGACACAGATGCGTGCTGCAGCCCGCCCTGCTCCCCAGCACCCCATCACACCCTGCACCCAGGGACAGAACCAGCCGCCCTGCTGCTGCCCAGCTCCACAGCCCCAGCACAGCAGGGCACACATCCCTCCAACGGCTTTTGCCTTCGCTTCGTCTGCGCTTCCTCAGTGCTTCCTCAGTGTGCTCAGCCCGACCACCACAGCACTCAGAAGCACAATCGCAGGCTATTTTCTGTTAGATTACCTAACGCCTGAATAAAGCACAAGGGCTGAAGATTACAGAAAACTGGCTTTAGGAAATAAATGACGTGCTGTAAGCACCCCTTTAACACAGCACCCCTTTAACACAGCACGTACAGAGGTGGTGGAGCAGGCTGCTGGGTGATGCACAGCCCATGCGCCCACATAGGCCTGCAAGGAAGAACACACAGGTTTTGAACTCAGATGCTCGCTTATTTCTGTTGTCCTCCGTACTCGGTATCCTTTTTTCTGTGTTTTGATAATGCACACACTCAGGGGATCCCAGCTCTCACGCTCTGTTCCCACACACAGACCCATGCACAAAACCCTCATGGAGATGGATGTTAAACTGCCACGCAGACAGGGCAGCACATTCAGCTGCCCAACTGTGGGTCAGTCACCACTGATGCATCACCCCCTCCCAAAAATAAAGCTTCATGATCGATAATGTTCAGTTCTCTTTCACTGCTTCATCCTCCAGTAACTTAAAAGATTAAATGAGCGCGTTGGTAATTCCCACACACTGCCTACACTTACAGATCCTGCATTCAGCTCCAGCCCTCACAGCTATCAATTCTTCACAAATACTCCACGGGCAGAAATCTGTTAGTTGGACACCTGTACACGCATTGAGATTCAGTATCTAAAAACCCCAACATGTTCACGTTGGAGAGGTTCTCCCACCCTCACTAAACATCAGCTCGACGTCTCCAGTTTCACAGCACACGGGGATTCTCTGGAGCAGGGCAAGCATGAGGAACCAATAACATGCCTGACAACAACACAAATACCAGAGTTCTGACAGAGGGCAAGGGGGGAAAAAAAGCAACTTTTAAACAGCCCAATGAAGTACTTCCATCTGTACGCTTCTCATTCTGCAATCAACTACAGCTGTCTTTCCCTGGGACCTCATCTTTAGCAGAACAAATCCTCTGGGGCACAGACTGCCTCTAATCTCTGCTGTACCACGCAGAGCTGTGCTCTACAGCAATAACAGGGTCTGTTACGTGTCTGCCCCACGTGTGAGTGAGATCTGGCGAAATGACAGCTTTCCACATTTCTCTTTAAGGGAACCAGCAGTGTTCTTATCGGTCAGGTCTGGAGTGTCACCGAGAACAAGGCAGCATAAGCTGAACGATGCTCCTGTCACATATCTTCACGAGCTCAAGATGCAGGACACAAAACCAGATCCCTTTGTAATTGACATTTATGGGGAAGATTCTCAGGGCTGACGGACAGGCAATTAGCAAAGAAACCTGGTTATTTGTAGCCAACATGGCTGAGAAGAGCAACAAAGAAAGAGATTTGTCTTCATGAGTGAAGACATTTGTGTTCTACAGGAAAAAAACAGCAAGTTTTACTTAACTTTTACAAATCCAGCATGCCAAAACCAGTGACATCCAGCCGCAAGGCTGAGCACCACGCTCCGTCCCAAGAGAAGCTGCACCCGGTACTCTGAGAGAGCACACAGCCAGCAAACGGCACCAGCACACAGCCACAGCCCAGCGGCTTCTCCGAGGAGCACCAACAGAAGACAGCAGCCCACACTTCTGGGGCATTTCTCTCCATCACTGAGAGCTGGGAGGGCTCCGCTCCGCAGGCCAGAGCACAGGGCCGGGCTCACACCGCCCGCTGCTTCCTGCGGCTGGGATGGGTTCCGTCCTTCGGGAGGCAGGGAAGGAAGAACGCGGCGAGCGCAGCCGGGAGCTCTGCAAGCACGCAATCCGGCCTACGGGGATTGCAAGAAGAGCACCGCGCCGAGCACGCGAATTAACGCTCGTTCCAAGACGGTACAGAGCGATCTCAGCGCCGGCAAGGACCCGCGCGGAGCCGGCCGGCCGCAGCACGGCGGAAGGGCGGCATCCCGGCAAGGTCACCGCCGTGCCGCCAGCAGCGCGGGGAGGGGCGGCGCTCCGCCGCCAGCAGCCCGGCCGTGCCGCGTTTTGCCGCGCCGTGCCGCGTTTTGCCGCGCCGCGCCCCGCGGCCTCCGGAGCCCGGATCGGCGCCGAGGCCCCGCGCTCTCCTTACGGACCCCCCGCAGCCGCTCCCTCGCGGCCTAAGGAGCCCCTCCGCCCCTCACCTGCTGGTAGCGGCCGCTGCCGGGCTCGGCGGCCGCCATGGCGCTGGGAGGGCGAGGGCTGAGCGGGCGGCGGGGGCTCGGCGCTGCCCGGCCGCCTCCCGACGGGCGCTGCTGAGGCGGAGGCCGCGCAGCCGGGGCCTCTTCGCTGCGGCTCCGCTCCCGCCCTCCCTCCGCCCGTCACGCTCGGTCGCGTCCTCCTCCCGCCCCGCCCCGCCCCGCCCCGCCGGCAGCCGGAGGCCTCGGGCCCGAAAGGAGCGGTTGGCCCCGCTGGGCCCGGCGGTGCTGCGGTTGCCGTGCAGGGCAGATTTCCACAGCTAACGATCCGAAAATTCACGGCGTCCCACGCTGGAGATGGGCGCCGCCTTCGCGGCCCGCTGGGACCGGCTGTGCGAACCGCTCCGCCCGGAGCTGGGCACAGAATCACAGGGCGGCGAGTTGGAAGGTTCCATAAGGATCGCCGAGTCCATCCCTGTGTTGAGAGCGCTGCCCAAACGCGTCCTGAGCTCGGCAGCCCCAGTGCCATCCCGTGCCCTGTCCCAGGGCTGTACCACCCTCTCTGTTAACCCATCCATGTCAGTTCCCAACGTGATGCCCACCCAGCTGCTCCCAGCACACACACACTGCACTGCAGCCAAAGCCACTGCACCCAAAATGCTGGCCAGCTGCTCAGGAGTGCCACAAAATCCCGAATATCCACGTCAAGCAGATGGTGCTGAAGATCCAAAGCCTCCCAGAGTAAGCACTCATCCAAAATCATGCTGGGTTATACGTTTGCTTATTCTGAATTCTTTTTTGCATTTAATGTTACATGGGTTGAGGGATTTTCACCCTTGTTCAGTGCTTGCACAGTTCATCTGCGGTTGGACTTGTGCAAAACCACCCACATCTGTCCCTAAGGTTGATAAGACTTAAATATATCTGCTTTAGGATGAGGAGGGCTGAATCAGCCCCGCTGGGATTCTGAGCTGCCAATTCAGAGAAAGAGTTTAAATCTGAGGACATAGTCCTGAACTGCAAACTCTGTCATAAACGAATGGTTACAGCTCTGCATTCAGTACCATGCTCAGGCTGGGATCTGTTCTGTATTCCTCACAGGACTGGATAGTTCACCCAAGCCCTAAAGAGATGGGTGAACATCGCAGTTCTCCTGTTAAGGGACAGACAGGAATTGTAAATTCCTGTCAATCTTCAAATCTTCTTTTCTTCAAAAAGAACCTCCAAGAGAGTCTCCTGAGAAATGCTGTAGGCATGAGGAGAATGCAAGTTTCTTACAAGAAAAACACCTTTGAAGGAGCTGGAGTGAGAGCTGAAGGCACAGTCACAGTTTGTTTCCCCTTTCCACAAGAGTCACAGTTTGTTTCCCCTTTCCACAAGAGTCACAGTTTGCACAGAGAATCTCCTTTGCAGTAAGAAGCTGTCCTGATGACGTGCATGGATTTGCTGTCGAGGTAGGATTATATCCCTAAGTATAGCAACAGCCACAGTGGTAATTAGCTGTACACTGATTGACTTGGACATCTGAAAGACTAAAACCAGACACAACCTGTGCATTCCCTCAGAAAAGATGCTGGACAGTATTCCAAAGAGATGGTGAAACAGTTTGTGCCATGGTCATTAGCTGGAGGCACGTCGCCACCTAATTAGGCCAACTAGCCTGAGCAAGGCTGACATGGGGAGCTGATGGCAATTTCTTCCAGCTGCTCTCTGTGTGTTTGTTTTATTTTACAGGGGACAGCAGCTAAGATGATGCTGTGGTTACAGTGCATGACTGGTTCTGCTTTCATTTCCTGCATGGTTTTAGGCAAATCACTTCACACCTCTGCATTTTCTAAATCTTCCTTTAATACAAAATGTCTTTTCTCCTAAGAGATGCTCTGAAGCTTGAAGTCATTGCTTTTCAGTGACTTCCGTGTGGGATATGCTGTGAAAGTATTTGAAAGCAATTGAAAATGTTAGAGGGCTGCAGTATGGTGAGTCCCCTGAAGCCCCTATGCTCCACAGACATTACTTTGATTACGGTGTATGACTGAACAACAAAGAGGGCACTATTAATCTGTGCTTTCTAACAATATTGAACTCTAAAAACTAAATGATAAAGCTTGGGAGGGGGGGGGGGGAAGGTGAGGGGCTGTTGAAGCTAGACTTGTTTAAATAAGGAATGAGCAAGACGTTAAAACTTAGCTCTTCTTTGCTATCTTTATAGCAATAAATGATTCACCTAAGAAAAAATTGAAGGCAAATGTTTGCATGAGTTAATGGATCAAATGATACCTCTGAAGCTCTCCACTGTAACAGCTTAATCATCTGCAAGCAGGCTGCAACTGGCAGGCTGAGAAAAAAATGGTGGCGGAGTGTTGTTCATGTAAATAAAGCCTGCACTGTCTGCCATTACAGAGCTAGCCTCAAGGAAGATGGAAACTTCACCAGGAGTCTCATCCAAAGATTGCTGGCATCAGCAGAAAGTTCACTGTGCTGCCCAGAGAAACGCAGCGGAGCGCTACGAGCTGTGTTCCACAGCGCCAGCAGCTGCTGGGAGCGCTCAGTGCTTCCCTGGAATCCGGGCACTGGTGGGAGGAGCTGGGCAGCAAGCAGGGCTTGTGGAAAACGGCAGCTCCCTGCAGGTCTGTCCACCCAGGAATCCAGTTCCTCCTTTCCTCATAAACGGGAGAGTGAAGGCAGGTGGGATGTGCAGTAGCAGGAAATGCTGGCAGATGGTGGGCATTTAGGAGCTGCTTTAATTATGGGAATTGAAATTTATGCACATAAGTTTTTTATTGTTGCTTTTTTTAGAAGGGGGGGGGGGGGGGGAGGGGGAGGACAGTGCTCAAAAGCAGCTCCTGATAGCAAAAGCTCTGGTCTGTGTGAACTGCTGACTCTAATCACTTCAAGGCAGAGAATAAGAAAATGCTGTGCTTGTTAGAACCCCCTGGTTAAACTTCAGCTCCGTCTGCAGGGAAGTGTTTGTTTCCTTCCATCTGCTGCTTTCGCTGGGAAGGAAAATCAGCTTGTTCAGACACCAGGAAGTTCTTCAACATTTCAACAGCGAGCTGAGAATGCAGAAACAGCAACATGCATAAATAATCATACCTAAAAATATCCCGCGTTCCAGTCACACGTAGAACCCAGCCCTGGAGCCGTTTCCTCAGCATCAGCAGGCTGCCTGAAGCACGCAGATCCATGGGACGTGGGCAGGACGGGGCAGCTGTGGCAGCAGATGCACGTGCCTGCCTCTCTCACTGTTGCAGTTTTTTCCTCCCATCAAAACATGGGTTTTTTTGTTTGGCTGGTTGGTATTTTTTTACTGGGAGCTGCTGACTGACTCTGATGTCTTTGAGCACTGCTCCTGCCAAAGCTGCTTGCGCAGGAGGTCAAAGCAAGAGTGAAGACTGTTTGCAATGCTGAGAGACGCACTGAATTTCAGCCAAACACCTTTGCAAAGTTCAGCGCTGGCCCCGGGGCTCTGTTAGCAGCACGGTATGATGCAGCTTCATCCAGCTCCGACCTGTGCTGCTGAAACCAGCTGGGCTGTAGTTGCTGCCAGTATCCATGGGGCCGATGGGTGCATCACACTGACCAGTGGGAACGGCAGGAAAGCTCTCACCCAGGGCCATGGGGTGGGCAACAGCTTGTAGAAAAGCCTCGTCTGTTCTGTGTGACTCTCAGCTCTCTCCCCAGCACTGCAGCCACGGAAATACTTCTGTGCTCGCTGGATAACTGCTGCTGATGGAAACACACCGCACTTTCCATTTTTTTTTAGTCTCTGTGGCCTAAATCTCTTCCTGAGTTCAACCACAACCATCTGTGGCCCATCACAGCTGTCACTCTCCAGCCAAGAGCAAACCAAGCCAGCAGCTCTCAGCACTCAGATGAGGCAGCATCGGCAGCACTCAGCCTTACCGGGTCATTTCCATTATTAAAATAAGCAGGAGCAGTGTGGGATGGGTGCTAGAAAGCAGTTTGTATTTTACTCTTTCTTTCTAATGAAAGCAGAAAGCCGTCTGACTTTGAAAGAAGAGCTTTTGCATCTCAACAACAAACCTCATGCCTCTGAGCAAGGCTGCAAGGAGAGGTCGGGCACCGTCCTGTCACAGCGTGAAGAGAGCTGGAGCGGTGGGTGGAAGGGAGGGAGGGAGGGGAGGGGAGGAAGGGAGGAAGGTAGGGAGGGAGAGAGGGAAGGAGGAGGGAGGGAGGGAGGAAGGAGGGAGCGACGGGAAAGGAAGGGAGGAAGGGAAGGAGGAAGGGAAGAGGGAAGGAGAGAGGGGTGGGAAGGAAGGAGGGAAGGAGGGAGGGAAGGGGTGGCGGCAGCACCGTGTCGCTCGGTGTGGAGCAGCGCGCAGGGGGAGGAAGCAGCCGCCCGTCGCCCTGAGCAGCGAGCCAGGAGCGAAAAGGCACACGGAGATCTGACGGTCTGCCGTCTTTTTTAACGGATTTGGGGAAAGCGTCGCTCCAAAGAGCCGTGTCCGGCTAAAAAGCACGTTTCCGCTGCTCATCATTTGTATTGATTCGCATAGACCTCTCACAGCCCGGACGCCTCGTCACCGGGCGCGTTTCACTGCTCCTCTCAGCGCTGGTTCTACAGTCCCCACGGCAGCGCTCTCCGAATAAACTGCGAACCGGGCTCTGCCATCACGGCCGCCACCGCCGGCCCGGAGCCGCCTGACAGAACGCACAGCGCCCCTCGCACCGCCAACAACAGCGGCTCCAACCCGTGCGCACACCGGACGGCCCGCAGCGCGCCGCCAGCCGGGCTTCACCGCCCACGGCGGGGCGGGGCGAGCGGCG
The DNA here is from genome assembly GCF_987193195.1 of Phasianus colchicus. Classification (NCBI taxonomy): domain Eukaryota; kingdom Metazoa; phylum Chordata; class Aves; order Galliformes; family Phasianidae; genus Phasianus; species Phasianus colchicus. The sequence continues at coordinate 17,665,517 of NC_143450.1, read as the reverse complement.
CTAAAATGGCGGCGTAGGCGCGGCGCTCCGCCCGTCCCGCCATGAAGCTGATCATCCAGGAGACGTACGAGCAGGCGAGCGAATGGGCCGCCAAGTACATCCGCAACCGCATCGTCCACTTCGCGCCCGGCCCCGGCCGCTTCTTCACGTTGGGGCTGCCCACAGGTGGGGGGGTGGCGGCGGGACGGGCGGGTTGTGAGGGGCTGAGCGGGGCGGGATGCCTGTGAGGGACGGGCGGACGGACTGACGGACGGACGGACTGACGGCGTGCCGTGTGTCCGCAGGCAGCACGCCGCTGGGCTGCTACAGAAAGCTGGTGGAGTACTACAAAAACGGGGACCTGTCCTTCAAGTACGTGAAAACCTTCAACATGGACGAGTACGTAGGTGAGTGGTGCTGGCGGAGCCCCGCCGGTTCCGGGGCTTTAACCGGCTGCTCCGCGCTGCGTCCTGCGGGCTCCGAAGCGGAGCGAGGCCGTCGTTACCAATACGTTCAAAACGGCGACGGACGATCGCCGGACGGACGCGGTGGGCGCCTGCGTAAAAGCAGCGCGATGTCGGAGCCGCGCAGCCCAGCCGGTTTCTCGCTGCGGGCAGAGATAACGGCCTGCCCCGCACCTTTGCTCCTGGGCTGTGCAGCCGGGCCGCCGGGCGCCGCGGTAGCGGAGGGGTGGTTTTGCTCTCGGAGCTGCGATGAAATGGGCCGTTCTGAAGAATGGCTGCAGGAGGAGCCGAGAGCTCCAAAGGTGAAAAAACTTGCAGGGTAATTATTTGCTTGTGATAACTTAGATGCTGAGCAAGAATTTTCTCCGTAAGCAGGTAAGCAGTGTCAGGAAACGGGCGGCTGTGTGGGTCTGCAGCGTTCAAGGAGAAAACTGGACGCAGTAGGTCATTTCCCAGCTGCTCCGTTGTTTTTTAAATCACTTTTGCTAAAACCAACTGGGAGGTGGGCTGAAAAGAGGCACAGCACAGCACATGTTCTCTTCTGGAACATCCACTGCGTGTTACCACAAGGACGTGGAATCACAGAATGACAGAACGGCCTGGGTTGAAGGGGACCATCGTGATGATCCAGCCTCAGGCCCCCTGCTGTGTGCAGGTTGCCAAATGCTGGATGTGACTGGTGTCGTTTTGCTTATTTGAGGAAGCAAAACTTCTGAAAGTCGAGGGAGTTCTGTAAGACAGATGGAGAAAACGGGGCTCTATTGCCAGAGCCTGCGTAGGTGTTCTGCATTACAGGTGATGTTTTTCTGGCTGCTCCCAGCCCTGTGTGTGCTCTGTTAACAGGTCTCCCGAGGGACCATCCGGAAAGTTACCACTCCTTCATGTGGAATAACTTCTTCAAGCATGTTGATATCTCGGCAGAAAACGTTCACATTTTGGATGGAAATGCAGCTGATCTGCAGGCAGAGTGTGATGCGTTTGAGGATAAAATCAAAGCAGCTGGAGGAATTGAACTCTTTGTTGGAGGTGAAAACCTGAAGGACTGGCAGTCTCTATGCACTGTCTTTCCTCCATCTATCTTATTTATTATCTGGAGAAGACAAATAAGTCCAGGTGATGTGCAGTGAAGGGCACCCTATACACTTCTACTGAGTGCTCGTGTGTGCTGGTAGCCTTGTTGTCTGACATCTCATTCCCCAGTTTAAATGTCTGAATTCAGGAAGGGAATTGCTCTGGAGGTGGTTAGCTGGAGAACCAGGCAGGGCTTGAATTTTATCAAATATGAACCATGTTACAATTATTAGGGTAACAGGAAGCTGCTAGAAATAGTCATAGCCAACACAAGCAAGCTTTTCCTGTCAGTTTGCCTTTAGATTTTGCTATCTGCTTTGCTATATTGTTGTCCCAGTGCAAGTGAGAAAGTCTCTGACTTCATAAGGAGCTTTTGCTACCATTCTTACCAGAAGCAAATTTGAGCTTCAACAGAGAAATTGCAAGCATATTTCTCAGCTCTGTGCCTGAATGTTCCATTTACAGGAGTGCTGGTGGTTCTGTTTCCTACAAAAACCATTTCAGCCAGTGACCTGCTTCTCAAACTCTCTCTGTCGCAGGTATTGGCCCTGATGGTCACATCGCTTTCAATGAGCCTGGATCAAGTTTGGTGTCTAGGACGCGAGTGAAGACCTTGGCTATGGACACTATACTGGCTAATGCCAGATTTTTTGATGGTGACCTCTCCAAAGTCCCCACGATGGCTTTGACAGTTGGAGTAGGCACTGTGATGGATGCCAGAGAGGTTAGGAAAACAACACACACTACATATTTCAGAGAGCCCTGCTCTAGAGCTGCTATAACTAAAGGTCATCTCATCTTGGAGCAGTCATGCACCCTGCTGGTGTAAAGCAGCCCTTGTTTTTCCTGCCACAGGCAGCTGAACACAGTCTTCCTTTCTTGCATCCCGTACCACTACAAAAGGGCTCTTGATCTGCTTTCCAGTTTTTGTTTTTTTCTCTACTAACCCTGCAGTACAGTTGTGATTGAGGGGAGCTAGAAGGGCTTTTGGAGAATGGCTTTGGTTAAGGAGCTCTTCTGGTGAAATAGCTGCAGGAATCCCTGGCTGACTCAATCTTATACCAGGTGATGAAAGGCAAATGGAATAGCTTTTAGGTGCACCTACACCTTGATTTGCACAAGTTAAGTCTTGTATATAGGTGCCTAATGGGAGCTCAAAGTGTCCAAATCACTAAAATTAGCCTCTAGGCTATGACAAATAAAATGTAGCTAAAGCAAACAGAATTTGTGGCTGACTTCTGGGGGCATGACAGACCTTACTCTCCATTAGGGATTGGGGCAGCTCTTTGTTAGTTAGTGTGGATTTGCTCTCAGCAAGTCTTCTGGACTCTAACTGCCATCTTCTTGTCTTGGAATCCAGGTGATGATTCTCATCACAGGAGCCCACAAAGCCTTTGCTTTGTACAAAGCTATTGAGGAAGGTGTCAACCATATGTGGACAGTATCTGCCTTCCAGCAGCACCCCCAGACCGTGTTTGTGTGCGATGAGGATGCTACACTGGAACTGAAAGTTAAGACAGTGAAGTACTTTAAAGGTGAGTATGTGACCAGGGCAGGCAGTGGTTGGACTTGTTTTTTCAGTGGCAGAAGCCGTGATTTTTGATAAATGCTTGTTTAATCTCCCAAAAACTCCCAAAAGAGAACACTCTTCCAAGACAACAGCTGAAACGTAGAGCACTAAGGCTGTCAGGCTTATCTCTGTGGCTATGGGAGAAAGGAGCACAGATTTGACTAATATCTAATTTCATTAGCATGCAATGAATGAAAATTTTGCTTTATTATATCCACTGAAGTCATCTTTTTACCTGCTACATCAGGTTTAATGCTGGTTCATAACAAGCTCGTGGAACCCTTATACAGCATGAAGGAGACAGAAGCAGAAAGAAGCCATTCTAAGAAGCCTTACAGTGATTAATCTCTCACTGCCTAGAGTAATGCTGAGCCATCTTTTTATGTTGAAAACCAGCAGCAAAGAAAGGGAATTGCTGCAGAAATTCTTCTTGTCTTTGTTCTTCAATTAGCAAATACCTGCTTTAACCAAATGAGGATGTGATCCACTGTGCTGTGTTCCACAAATCTCCACCAGCGTATTCTCTGAAGATAAAACCAGTAGAGAATTAGTTGTTTAAGCAAAGAAGCAATTATAATTGTTTGGACTGAAGGCACCAAAACAAATGTGAAAGCACAATGGGTGATAACTTTGGAATGTATTCTTTGCAATTCTGTCAAACACATTTGTGTATCACTGCCCCTCTAGAAAATACTCCTAAGTTAGACTCGTGTAAAGTGGGAATGGTTCTTGTTCAGCCCAGAGAAGGGAAAGTATCAGCACAGCTTAACAGTAGCCTGCTTCATAGCTATGAGTAAGCCATCTAGAAATAGAAACAGAGTGCTCCACTGCAGTGCACAGAAGGAGAGATAAGGGACAGTGGGGCATGAACTGAAATGACATTCACATTGGATGTAATGAAAACGTTCCCTGTGAGGACAGTCCAGGCAGAGCAGACAGTTACACAGAGCTGTGCAGTCTCTATCTGATAGAAGTTTTCAGGACCAAACTGCCCTGGCAGAACCCAGCATGGAGCCAGATGTAAGAAGATGCCAGCAAAAGGGATGCCTTGAGCAGCAGTTCTCAGTGCAGAGCCATTAATGCAGGTGAATGGTTGGCTCATGAATCTGTGACTTTCTTCATTGCCACAGTTCTAAAAGAGGCCTTATATGTTCAGTTATGAGGTAAACTTTATATGCACTGGTGCTTTATGATCTACAGCAGGGTACATTTCTTCACATCAAACATAAATTACTTCTGTTTGTGCTCCTCAATGCTCTGTCACTTGTGTTGGGGCAGAGCTTGAAGCAGCAAGTTCTCTGTCTCCATTTCATGTGCTTCCAGGAAATGTCAGATAATCCTCAAAGGAAACATTCTGTTCCCTGAGCTCAGTGTGTGCTTAGTTACAAAGCACACCCCATAGAGGTGGGCAAGAGCCTGAACAGGCAAAAGCCCACTTGGTCCTTCTGGGCTAAGATCAAAACAAGATCAATGCAAGCCAAACTGGGAAGTATGTGTTGTCTTTGTCCAAGAACTTCGTGAGCTGTTAATCTATAACTTTCTACAGTAAAAATGTTATTTTTCTCTAGTCACTTTGACTGTATGTGTTGCTTGGTTTCTCTATGCTAGTGAAACATGGAACAATGTACGTGTCTGAATGAGAGCTGTAATGGCATATTTGAGTAGCAGCAACAAAAGGAACCAAGAACTGGAAGAAGTAGCTGCTGTGGCTCCATACTGTAAGGGCCCAGCTCCTTGGCTGCTCTCTGCTGGTAGGCATCCCACACAACTAGCCTGGCAGGCAGTGACTGTCTCCTTTGGGACAGGGAGGGGGGGAAAGAGTGGGAATTTCTACAGGAAAAAGGAGGAGGTCTCAGCTCTCTACCAAGACCGTAAAATGTCTGTAATTAAGCACAGTCATTCTGTGTGTGTGCAGAAATGAAGGGAATGAGGAGGTAGCATTCTGTGAGAGGAAAAATTAACCATCAAGGAAAAAACTGTGCTGTGTTAGTAGAGTTGCTCGCCTTGCCCTGTTTCATGAAGACAGGATGAGGTTGGAGCTGTTCTGCCTCTGCACTGCCAGCTGTTTGTCCTGTGAGCACACTCACCTGCTCATCTGTTCTGGAGAGGGTCTGTCCTTCTCTGCCTTGCTGTTAAGTACAGGAGCTCTAGCCTAGGGCCACTGAGTGCCAGCAGCCATAGGTACATTGGGCACTGCTTTGCACCTCTGTCCTTGGAGAAAGGACCTGCACTGCTTCCATACACCTGAGATCCAGCAGCACTGCCTCCAGGCAGAAGAATGATGAATACACACTTCACCCTGGGACAAGCACTCCTTGTCTGTCCACATATGCTGCACAGCAAGAAGAAAGTGCTTTCCAAAAGCAGGTTTCTGGTCACAGAGTTCAGGTCCTGGTGTTAAACAATTGGGGCAGAGTGCAAACTACTGTGGGAGATGCAGCAAAAAGCTGGCTGTGTCCCATGTGTTGTTTCCATGGCAGCTTTATGACTGCCACCACGTGTATCGCTTACAGGCTTGGATGTCCCACAAAAGAACAAGGTAGCTTTGCTCTGAGGGCACTTAGCTTACATAAATGTGCAAACTTCTATCAGCAGGATGCCCCACGCATCAACTTCACACGAAAGTTCTGAACTCTGCTGTGTTAACTCAAGAGACTGTGAGTGTCCCAGCCCTGCAGTGTAAGAGCACCAGAGCCCAGCACCACAGCTGTACCACACACCAACAAATGCTTACGTGTGAGTGCCATAATGAAGACAAACAGGAAGACAACTATATTTGCTGTCTTAAAGTGAATTTAGTGCATGTGAAAGGTGCAGGAAATACAAGTAAACCATACACAATGTAAACTTTCTCTACACATACCATCCCATAGCCTAAATCAAGGCAGGAAATCCACCCATACTATTTTAATCACTGTCAATTCTAATAGAGACTTCTCTCTTCTGCAGAAGGAACTAAATCAGCACTCATTTTGGCCAGGTATTTAACTAAAATTTATTTGCTATCAATCAAAACCGAGTTTTAACAGTTTTCAAGCTCCTGAGCTATCCATCCAGACCCTGCTGTTTGTTTTAAAGAGTTTGAATTCCAAAATAAATTTTTAGATCATTCTGTAAGCAGAGAAAAAAAAAAAATAGTGTTTCTCTCCAGCAATTACTTCCATGTTCCCAAAACAGCTTACTGAACTTTTAGGGGAAACAATGTTTTTTGAAATATTTAAAGGGCAAGAACAGCAAAAATGAGGCATCTAGCCCAGAACCAAAAGCATCAACTGATCAAATTCCTTACAAGAACATTTTGTGAACAAGGTAACGTCTGGTAAGAGAGGAAATTCGAATTCTTCAAGATACTAAAAATTATCATTGATCCAGACTGTCTGTCCATAGAGATGTGTTTCAGTATTTGATATTATTTTCATCTTGTCACTGGCCAGACTCAGATCATTGCTTCAGCACTCAAATAAGGACTGGCAACAAGGCACGGAGCAGCACCACGTCAGTCAGCAAGGTGACACCAATTCGAGAAACAGCTGTCAGTCATTTGCTGCCAATGTGTTCAGTGGAGAGCATGGGCTCTACAGCCAACAAAAGGAGCTGTCAGGGATCATCACCTTCACTGCCACTGTCAGCAATACAGCAATGAGCTGCTTCCAAATAAACAGGCCAAGAAATGCAACAGAGGCAATGGGCTCAGACCCTGAGTGCAGCCCTGTGCTGCTTCACAACGCTTTCCAAGCAGCATAACTGAACAGCTCCAGAACGAGCACTGCACCTGTAATACAACTGCCCCCAAAACCACAGTGGGACTAACTGACATCCCTGAAAAGTAAATCTCCTTAGAAGGACTCTCCAAAAACATTTCTGCAATTCGGGAGCTGTAAGAGGGGCACCTCTTGGTACAGACTTTCCATTATTTTCTAACTTCTTGGTGGTTGCATTTCTCTTTATCACTGGATATTACTACTAGGACTTTCAACAGGACTCTTGACCACAGGGTGAGTAAAATGGCCTCCTTTGGTTCTGGCAACAGAAGGGTTGTGCAAGAATCCTGCAGTGCAAGGTAGTATCGTTCTTCTATGGCATCAGAGCACTGAAAATCAAACAGCTTTGACAAAAAAAGGAAAGCATTTGTCTCTGGTTTCTTCAGCATCTGTTGCTAGAGAAGGATACTAGTTTTCATCGTCCCAGAACTCACCATCAATTTGCATAGCTTGAAACAATCTGCAAGACAGTCAGAAATTTACATCAGAATAGAAAATAAAGTAAAAAAAAAAAACAAAAAAGCAAAAGCAGGTTTCATAATTTTTATCAGTAGCATAAGACACTCGTGCTGCAGTTCTCAAGGTCAGTTAAAAGAAGCTGCTTTGCATTTGTACAGCACTTCACAGCTGAGGGTCTTACAACACCTTACAGACATGAAGTGTCAAGAAATCATCTTTGAAAATAATAATCCAAGCTGTATTGAAAGTTACCTAGCATGCTGCAATTCCCAGTTGATCTTTAACAGCATATAATCAGCAGCCAAGCCTGCCTGCTCCAAACAGCTGAGAGTGTTACCTGACAAGACAGAGCTGGGCAAACAACTCCAACATAACATGGGGAACAAAATGAAAGAATATGGGTTTTTCTTGTAAAACAGTTCATCTTTGTCAAGAGAGGTAGAAGTTAAACTCCAAGGATAGCAGGAGACACAGGGAGAAAAACAGAGGAAAATGGGGTAGGAAGTAAAAAAATTGTTGTTGGAAGAGGAAGAAGTGCTGAAAAACAAGGTTCCAAAACAAGAGAAAATCCCGTCAGCCACATTGATGGACAAAAGCAGAGGAAGCTGTGGAGTTCTCAAGAAAACGCTGCTATTTTGGAATGTGTATCTGACAGCTACAAAACCCAGCACCCAAGCAGTGCAGCACTGGAAGTAACACACAAAAACACGTACCGATCAAAGCACGGGGAAGATGGATCATTGAAGTGCTTGTATGGGTTCACCCTTGACAGGGAAGCCATACAAAGCCAGCAGAAGTACTGCATGCAGCCAGTACACGTCATTTTGTTACAACCATCTAGTTTCTGGCAGGGAAAAGAAAAGAAACAATGAGGTGTTTCCACATCAGGCCTCAAAAACAGAACACTTATGGATTTACTGTACCCTGAATAACACAACAGTGATGTTTTTCCACAGCTGGGAGAACTGGGAGATCGCAGAGCTGTGACTCAGTTATGGCACTGACACCACTAGAAATTACTATTCATCAAAGCTATTTGTTTATTTACCAGCTGCAGTCTGAAAAGGTCTAAAACACGTGGAAAGGGATTCGCGTGGATGTTGAGTCAACCTGGATCTTCTCAGTGCTGAACACTGGCAACTGCTGCATTTACTCACATCCCTGAGCTATAAACTACAACCTCCTTTTCTGTATATTGCAGACAGAAGGGCAAAGATCTCTTTGCCAGTTGCTAGAAATGTACTTTCACTGGTGAACTCAGACACTGGGAGTAAACCTCTGAGCTGATGTAAATACAGAATGACTTTGCCTTTTGCGTTCATTTCCGTTAGGAGTTACTGTGATTCTCCAGCCTTTCCCCACCACGCTCACCTCTATAGGAGTACTGCAGCAAGGGCAGGACTTGGAGTTCTTTTCTAGCCATTCTTTGCTCTCCATCTCCTCGAGGGCTTTCTGGATCACTCGCTTTCCATAGCGCTGTTCCAAAAATCTTTTGGTTGCCTCATTGGCTTCTAAATATTCATTACGCAAATCCATCAGTTTCTCTGCAGAGCAAAACAAAGAAATAGTTTTGTACTGCATTATAGAAAGAAGTTCAGCTAACAGCAATATAAAGCATTCTCACATGAAACCAGCATCATTAATTAAAGAGTAAAACATAAGAATACGTAAGAAATCGAATATTAAGACCTCTGCATCTCATTCAACAGCTTTACAGTGCTTGATCACAAAATAGAACATTCAGTGAAATTAGAACAAGTCTAAGATGTAAATTGAACTGAAAAACAAGTTATTTAATGCTATGTCACGTGACTCCAAGGCCACACAGCCCATGAAGTATCCACCTGAGCACGTACCAACACTGATGGCAGAAAGTGGATTCATAGGAAAGGGTAAAAAAGGGCACATACAAATGAAGGTATTCTGCCCTGCTATGGCCTCTCTGGATTTGGCAGTCAGTAGTTTAGGGACTTCCTGATCTGTCCAGTGCCACGAAAGTGGAATCTTTTAATTGCAAACAACAGACCTATCTAAAAGAATCTGTCAGCTCACACGCTGACCAGCCTCCTTGTTTAAATTCTGACTTCTGATTTTTCACACAACACCTAATTAATTGCTTCTTGATCCATTTCTGACATGCAGTGACTCACCTGCAGTTATTTTACACGGTGAGACCCCATGGTAGGTCATCTTACACAGAGTACAGAAAGCATAGTTGCAGCAGGAGCAGATGCCCATGGTGCAGCCTGGCTCCTGCATGACGGGTGTCTGGCAGCCCGGCCGAGGGCAGTACACAACGTCTGCCATCAGGTCCAAGGTGGACTGCAGCAGCAGGCGGTCATAGCGTGCAAACAGCTGCTCCCCAACCAACTCCTTCACCTAACAAAGACCAAGGAAGCATTATCTGCATTTGGAATTCTGAGTCTGTTACCTGCGACAAGAAATGTTAAGTAGATGAAAAAGTACAGCTGGCGTGAATTCACTCTGTATCCCCCAAATGAGGTCACAAAATTACCCCTAGAAATGCTGTTCTGGTAACAGTTAAACAATCAAAAGAACAAACACACAGCGCCAAATGTAATGGGACATCAGTTCAGGCCTCTGACCTACGCCACCGTTTTGCCAGTAGGCAAAATATGCACCCCGTGATCCAGTTTTAACCTGGAGGAACGCGTGTGGCTCAGAGAGAGAATTTCCCTGGGTGTATCTGCCATGCCAGCCATTAAAAGCCAGACTGTGTGCTCCACAGTGATGGGTTCAGCACAGCCCTCACCGCCACCGCTCGCATCCATTACCTGACCAGGAGTAGCAACAGAAGAACACTTCGGTTCTGGACAGTTGAGGCAGTGGACCTGACCATCCCTGATCTGAATTTCAAAGTAGTCCTTCAGGCAAGCTTTGCAGTACACGTGGCTGCACTCGGTGAAGTACATACATTCCCTGCCCAGCTTCTCACAGAAGCAAATATTGCACAAGTACATCTTACTGTTAAAGCACTTCCTTCTCTGAGCCTGATCAAAGTCCAGGATCTCCCGAATCAGGCTGGACAAAGATTCCACGTCCTGCACAGCTCTTTCATCAATTTCTTCTTCAGCTGCAGCACAGCCCACTGCACCGCCACAATCCTCGGCATCCGGGGGGACCGAAGGCGTCCTGCCCTGTGCATTCCCTTGTTGGCACATTTTTAGCTCGTACGGGGAGGAAATATTCAGGTAACTCAATGTTTCTTCCTTCAGAAACTGCATCCAGGCAAACAAGACGACGCAGCCTCGGTTCTCTTCCCATAGGTTGTCTAAATGCTTGCAAAGAGCGCTGAGCTAGGAAAAAAAAAAACATTTTAGATTACAGCGAGTTCTAAGAACTCGTGACAGCTCTCCTCTGCCATGGTCCTCCTTTAATGCTAATTTACATCTCAGATTTTGGAACTTCTAGGTAATGTGTAAAAGACATAAAAATAATGTTCACAGACACCAATTTTGAACTCTCAGAAGGGTAACCAAGTAAGAAAAGAGCCAAACGAAAGACGGATGTCATCACCTATGTCTTCATTTCAGTTGCATCTACAATATTGGCATCCGCCAGAGCACTGCTAATTGTGCACTCACTCACGACCACAAAAGCTCTGCTAGAATGTTAGAAGTGATTTGCAAACCTGTGCTGGGGAGAGCCATTTGCTGCTGAGAGTAAACGCAGGCGGGGAGGTTGATGGGTAGTCCGGTGGGAGCTCAAAGTTCAGCACAAGTGGAGGCAGAAAGCAAACGGTGCATTCAAACCCCCTGCTCTGGGGACTCTCTGTGGAATTGCCTGAGCCAAAGCCAATGGAGACAATAAGAAAAAAATGAGAACCAAAGGATGGCACACATGGCCCCTCTGTCCTTCTGATATATCTCATTTTAAAATGATTTATTCAACCCTAAATAACGGTGCATTAAAATGAGGTTGTATGGGGTTAAACTAATAAACAGGAGTGCTGTGAAATACCAGATCCTGCAGGAACCAAGAACAAGGGAAACACCCCCAGGGGAAAAATGCATACATGAACTTCATTACGAAATACTACGACCCAGCTCTAATTCTGAATCTCACAGGAGAGGCTGCATCCAAATGGTGAGAGCCCACCCTGACACAAACTCCAGCAATGCCACAAACACGAGGAGGGGTCCCACGCAGCTCCGTCAGCCAAATATTCCTACAAACCTTATGGGAGCATCTGAGCAGGCCCCAGGAAACTACCTGGCAAAAGTCGACTTAAAGATAACAGAAGCCACCACAACTCACCGCTCACAAAAACTTTGAAGTTCTGGGGCAGTTCCAAACAAATTCTCGTTTCTCCTCCTTGTGCTGACTCGGCTCTCTTAAACTCATCTTCCTCATAGATGCTGGCCAGCGCCAGCAGCTCATCCTCCTGAGCTTCTCTGTCTTCTGAAGACATTTAAGTTGTCTGTGGGGTTAATACCGCTCTATAGCATCAACTGAGTTAACGCATCCCATCCAAACTGCGCCTGGGGCTTTGTTTTACAGCCCCGCAGCAAGAGTCAGAAACCAAAGCAGCCGATATGAACACAGAACGTAATTACGCTTTGTTACGACTTGAAAAAAACAGTGCCGGTAACTTTACAGAACGGGAAACACCGACAGAACGTGGAGGAGTTAAAAAGCAAACGGCCGTCAGTGGCTGAGAACAGCTGCGGGAACAGCAGCGAAATACAGCAAAGGGAAAAGCGGCAGCGGGACATCGCACAGCGACTGGAAAGGAAAACGGAGCAGAAGAGAAGAGAAGAAAAATGAATTAGGAACAGAACCGCTCGTCAGAAACTCCAAACCCGCTCGGGCGCCGCGCGGCGCGCTCCGGCCGGCAGGGGGCGCTCTGTGCCCGCACAACCGCAGCGCGGTCCGCAGCGCTCCGCGCGTCGCGCACCAAAACGCCGGCCGGGCTGTCAGAGCACGGCGCTGCGCTGCGGCACCGCCCGGCTGCGGCCACGCACGCGGAGCCGCAGGGATCGAAGCGCCCCCGTCGCGGCTCCGCCAAACGCCGCACCTGGGCGGTTCGCTCAGCGGCCGCCGCACGGTCCCGACCCGCTGCGCTCCGGCACCGCTCCTACCGAGCGGAAACGTAACCGAAGCGAGCCGGGAACCGAAAGCCTCCCGCCGCGCTCCCGCACGGGCGGGGCCGGGCTCGGAGGCCGCAGCGACGGCGCCCGGCGGGGCCGAGGCCGCACGAGGCGCCCCGCAGCAGCCGGCGGACCCCCAACCCGCGGCCCGGCACGGCCCGCTCTTCCGCACGGCCGCCCCCGGTTACCTCAGCCGCGTGGCGGCCGCACGGCCCGAGGGACGCGGAACGGGGCGCTGCCGGCGCCGCGGCGGACGGGACGCGCGGACCGGGAAGGAGCGGCGGAGGGCGGAGGCCCCGGGCCGGCCGCGCCGCTGACAGCGCAGAGCGCCCGGCTCCGCCCGCCGCGCTCCGCCTCCCCACAGCGCCCCCCGGCGGCCGGGAGGAGCGCGGCGTCCCGCGGGAGGCGCCGCAGCCGGGCGGTCCCGCTGCCGCCCCACGCGCAGCCGACCGCAGCTGTCCCGTAATGGGCGGAAACCACTACGAGCACAGCTGCGAAACGGGCTGCCAAGTGCAGCTGCGCTGCCCCGCCCGCAGAACTCCGCCCTCGCCGGCTGCAGCCGGGCTCAAAGCACCGGCCCGGAGCTCGGCTCAGCCCCGCAGCCAGAAACTCATCCCGCCGGCACTAAAGAGACGCTCACACCACCCCCATCCTCCTTACAATCAACGGCTTCAGAAAGTAATCCAGTAGAATCCAGTGCATTTATTTCTTCCAACAGCTGAACGGTGTTTCAACTTCGGCTTTAACACATACAAATTAATGTTTGCAAGTTTAATGACAATCAGTACTAGAAGCAAATTACTGCATAAAACTCATAGAAAAAATGCTTTGTTCCTGAAAAAGAAAAACAAGCATTCCAAATGAAGGCCTCATGGAAGCAAGCATACCCCTTTACAAGAGTTAGGAACACATCAGTCAGCACTCAGTGTAGGCAGCTGGGCTGCAGCCCTCATTCTTCCTACAAGCACCTACTGAGCTGCAGGCAAGGCTCACAGGCTAACCAGGGAATCTAAACTTTATGGTTAAGAGCACATTCACGCCTGATCTGTTAGGAGTGTGCAGTCACTATTCTACATCTCAGGTAAATGAATTTGATTTGGGGCTATGGGTGAAGTGGTGACACCCACTATAGGAATAAAGGTATTGGGAACACTAACCCACTGCTTTGCATACCTTGTGTGAGTATGAGTTGTTCAGGTGCAGATCAAGATAAAACCTAGAGGTGTGTTAATGCTTAAACACAGGCTAGACTAAGGTAAGCAGTTAGAGGATGCTGCAGGCTCTGAGGAGCAGCGTCCCTCCCATTCCTGTCTCACTGTCCTAGCTTTAGCAGGCATTCCCTTATGAACACTGCTATGCCAGACAAGAGAACGTGAACAACAGTATGAAAAAATCAGACTAGAGAATTTGCAGTCCCCCTTCTTAAAACAAGACTGACTCAGCATGAACATGCTTTAACATGGAGACAGCTTATGGCTGCTTCTGCAGGAGCAGTAACAATACCAGAAGCCTCTAGCTACAATCACTATGGCAAGAAATACTGCTTGTTTGACCAAATAGTTGGCTACCTAAGCATTCTGACTTCAGGCACTGACCAAACCTCTCCAAAGATTACCAAGAGTGCTGTGGTATTCACTTGCTTCAATTTGTATTCAGAACATACAAAGTTGACAAACTTAAAGCTTTATTGTCGGTTGCAGTAATATAAACAAGTACTGACATTTAGTCAATGTCCATCTCAGGAAGCTTCTTTTCTGTAGCTGTTGGGGCGGGCGCAGCATTGGGCTCAGCACTCTGGGCCCCACTGCTGCCATCTCCCTGCCCTTCTACTGGTCCATTCGGTTCAGTTGGTTTCTGCTCCTCCTTTGGGAGTTCAACTTTGGGTTTTGGTTTTGTAACTATAGGATTGCAAATACTTGCCAATTCCTGAAAAACAGGAATTAAGGAACTGTTAGAGGTGTCTCTCAACAACTGTTTAGTTACCTGCTTGCCCAGTCAACTTTCGATACTTTCAACTGGATATCCAAAGTAGAGGCAGATGTTCCCTAGCACACATAACAAGTCAACACCCAAACACTGTCCTTCTCTACAGCTGATCTCACCTCAATCCTTATCCAAGCATACAATTTCATCAAGAAACAGAAGACTTGTGGAAATAATTGCCTAGAAAGACTTACCTTAGTTTTAGCTTGTATGTCTTTAGCTTTTATAACTGGGTCCAAAGTAAGACTTCTCTTGTTCTGAAGATTGAGTTTGTTATTCATCCATTCCATTGCTTCATTTGCACTCTTCTCCACTTTCGCTACATCTGCTTCATCCAGATGGTCATACTGCTCATCCTGAAACAGATTAATGGTAGCTGTGCAAATGACTACTCTGAACATCCAAACTGCATGCACTCTCAACATTTAATTGCACAGCTGAACTTGTCACAAAACACCAGACTAGTTAGCTAGAAAGCTGTTGTGATTAGCAATTAACCCAACCACCTAGAGCTCCGAACAGACAAAACTCAAGATGCACTGCTGCTAGTATTTTCCCCTCCATAAGGAAAATCACGATTGACTTCCTGAGAAAGACATTTTTCAAGCCAAAAACCCACTTCCAAAAACATAATAGGCCTTGAGAACTCAGAAGCTAACAGGACATTGCATGAACTTTCTACATAGCTTACTTAAAATTCAAAACAGGCTTAACATCACTTCTGTGCACTTGCCAGAAATTAAGTGTGGAAATACCTTTGCTTTGAAGGCATGAACAGTTTTCATGTACTGCTGGATTTGCTTCCCCAAATCCTCAAATGCTTTTGGCCTTTCCTCTGATTCTTGAAATCTCGCCTGAATAGGTTGACCCAAGGCCTGAAAAAGTAAAACATACCATAAACACCCCGTGTCACCTCTTGGCAGGGTACAGCATTTCCAAACTCCTTGCAGTGTTTCCCTTCACTCAGAGGAAGTGCAGATTCTCCTTTGTGTCATTACAGACCTGTTGGAAGTCTGCTCCTTACATCATTAATGATGAAATCAGTTTGTTGTAGGCATTAATTTCTGGATTAGGGATCCTAAGCTAGCCTCACTTGAATAAAGTTCTCTGGATTCATTAAGTTCTGACTGAAATGCAAGAACCACTTACCTTTAGCTCTGTTAATTTATCAATGTAAATTTGTTTGGGTTGATCTTCACCATCTTCATAAAGCCAATTTTCTGTATCTTCCAGCTTCAGCGTGAAGCTATTTCGATCCTGAAGCAATCCATACAAAATAGTTAAGTGAAATAATCCTACTAGATGACATTAAAGTGATGTTTGGAATCTTTCTGGAAAGGTTACATTATTAGAATGTGAAGAACTTTTAAAAATTATTTTTAATCTTAAACCATTCCTAAAAATTGACAAAGAGCTGAAAGTAGGTTAGGTTGCCTTCAAATGATTGTCAAGTTCTCCTTGTTTCAGTCTAAAAACAGATGATCAAGCAGTAACTTCAACTGCTGCAAATGTTTTGGGAAAGAACAGTATATCCTGGATACCATCTGCTTGCACTTGGCCCACATTCAGGTTCCTAAACAAAAGGCTAGAAGTGTTTCAAGTTTAAATTCAAATCTGAAAACTTACAAGTGCAGTCTAAGCAAGCACACTAATACGATACAGTCAGAGGTTATTAAAAATAACTGTTAATTGCAGTAAGATGTAGAGGACAAAGCCAGAAATACTTACATCTTCACTAACAAATTTCTCATAAATACTGCAGAGTTTGTCTCTCATATCATACACATATTCTTCTACTGCATTCTTAGCATCATTCCTCTCCTTCTCTAGCTTATCCTGCATTATCATTTTACCCTGTGAATAAATAGACACATTAGTTTTTTTAGCCAACTATCTACCAAGACCTCAAAATATTTCTTAACAAGAAGTTCAGTCTGAATAAAGATTTTGAAATAATGTGCATAACTCTAAGACAAAGTAGATGATAAAAAAAGAACTACAATTTGCTGCTGGTGGCACATCCAGTAAACACCAGCCTGCCTCAGCTGAGCAGTCACCCACCCAATGGCAGCAGCCACACAGCCTGCAGCTGCAGCTGAGTCATTCAACAAGCTCCCCTACAAAATAAATGTCTTCATTAGGAATAATACATTCTGGCTCCATGAGCCACTGTTGTTCACCACATAAAACTATGTTAATCTTTCCCTGACCACCATTAACATTTAACCATACCTAATGAACAGCAAGATTCCCCATAAGTTAGAGACCTCTTAAGCTCAGACAAGTAGGAGTTTACCTCATTCTCAATGAATAAGTTCAGCATATCTTTCCCTATCTGCCACACCAACTGGTTCTCAATGGGAAGGTCCACTGTAGTAGTCTTTACTTTAGCCTTCTTGGCTTGAGGTGGCTGATCCACTTTCTTGTCCTTAGAGTCATCTTGAGAAGTCTATATGGAAGGAATAAATCCAAAGTAAAAAAAAACATTACTGGTTCAAATTAAGCACAGAAGGCTGATAATAGAAAAAGGCTTGAGTACATGTACTTCTGACACTGACAGCTCTATAATTCTCACACTTTGCTGCCAAAGGAGTCAGAAACAGTGCAGCTGTTCACTTTTACTAGCCACTAGCTACATTCACAGGAATTATGTTCCCCCCCTAATGTTTCCAGATGCCCCCTTCCAGTTTCTGCATTACTGAAATCTCAATGACTTCTCCCATGGAGAGCTCTCATTTCATCAGTACTAGCTCACCTGACAGACCTTCAATAATCAGTGCTCTGTTATGTTTAAAACACCACAATACAGACTACAAATATTCCAAATACAAGTTCAGCTTCCACAGCTGTGACAAAGCTAGTGGATGACAGGCTCAGACATTACACATACTTTTGAATCTTCCAGAAGAATCTTGTAAGAAAACCAATTTTCACTTTACCTCCATTTCTTCAGACTCTGCCTTATTTTCAGCTTGGACCTGCTGCTGTTCTTCAGTCTTTTGCTGCTCCTCCTGGTCTACTTGCATCTTCTGAAATTAATAGAAAGATTCAGTTTAGCATATTAAACAGTGCTTCAATTCTTACCTTGATCACTCTACGTGCATCTAGTGTTCTTCAGGTAAAAGAAAGAAGTAGAGCCTTGAGGGATCAATTACATACTTTTAGCCTTTGCTTCGCCAATTAACAGCTCACTCCTAGAATGATTAAGTATTTCACCGATAGCTCAGTTCTGGTTTCAAGGCATCTGTCACAGCTGTGACATACTAAAATTAGTACTTAATTGCTAAACACATCTCTAAACCCTTTTAGAAATCCTAGAACCTTTCCAGAACTTGGCCAAAAGAGCTTCATAAAAGGGCCTCAAAAAGCAGCCAACAACAAAGTCCATTACCTCTTCCTCTTTTGCATGCTGATCTGTTTCCATAGGCTCTTCATTGTCATCAGATTTATGAACCTCCACTAACGATGCACTGGAAACACTGAAGATACCATGGATATTTACTCTAACTTTGACTTTCACTTTCGAACTGGATCCATCTGTTTGAGGAGTGACCTTCTGAACCAAGAAGTGAGCTAAACAATTCCAAAAACAAAAACAATCACTGAATGTGAAGTAAATCCCAACTACCACTGGCAACAGATCACTGCCATGCAGTGTCATTTTTATCATCAAATCCTACTCAAGCTAAGCAGTTTGACTTTAAGACAACAATGCTTTAATACATGCTATTAGGAATCACGTATGGTATTGTCATGAAAGTGGAATTATTTGCATCAAAGTTTGCACCATCCTGGGTATTCCCTTTACAGACTTAATTAATCACCAGTATTTTCTACATTTAGAATATCTGTCCATAAAACTCATGTTACTCCACTCACTTGTAAAAATGCAGATCCATGACTTTTGAAATCTGTCCCTACACAATTTGTAGTAAGCTACAGAGTCCAGACTAATGTAATCATAAACTAGTTTAGAAAGCTGTACAAGACAAATCAACATTTCAAACCACAAAAAGGCTTTATATACCAATAGCAGGATCTGGGTAAGGCAGTTCCTTGGGAGAACTGTAGTATGCCTCAAGAGTGAACGGTTCTTTTCTGTAGAATGTGAGGACCTTAGAAAATGGAGCAGCATGGTTCTTGGGAAAGACCTCACAGTCACTGTGAAAGAAAACAGCACTTATTTAGCATGCAAGATGACCCTTCTGATATTATTAAACATTTCTGGATATTCTTTATATATTAAGGAAAACCTCGTTTTAAAAAGACAACCTATTTATTTGAAGAGCAACAGTAGTGTAGGAAGCGTTAAGCTTGGTCTTTTTTCTGTCAAGTTTCAAATTATCAAAACTGTTGGGAATTGTTAGATGAATGTTGTTCCAAAAATACTATGTTCTCTAATTGTTATCAGAGAGTTTTAAATGCAAAATCATGCAAAACTGAACTTTCTCACCTTAACCCTTCTTCTGCTGGTGAATTCCATCGCAAAGAAATAGGATATGGTATCAAGTCTGTGATAGAAAATTCTCTCACTTTGAATGCTGGCGATAAAATAGCACACTGAAAGAAGAAAGGAGTTCTATTACCAAAAAACAGGCTTCAGATGAATAGTAATTTAATTCAGCTATTTAAGCTACTCATATGCAGGATTACTAATACTGATGGACTCCAGAACTGCACAGTAAGCACCAGAAGTGCATATGTACACTTCCTTTTGGGAAGCTGTCACATCTGTTCACTTTAAAAATAGAAATATACAAGTTTTGACTTAGAACAAATCACATTTAGTTTGTTATGCTTTGGCTACTCAGTTGTTTTTAGTGCCAGTGTAAGAAAAAAAATCAGACCCTACAGTTTTAGTGAAACATTACCAGTTGTTTCCTTATAGTTTCTTGTTTTGTTTCAAAGCACCATAACCTTATCTCTTTTAAACAGATTCCATTCCAACAGCTGGCTTACACCACTGACAAACAGATGAGCATTTATTAAGCATGTGAAGAGGAAAATAAGGTGATCAGAACAAGACTAAAGGTGCAAAAGGTAGCACTAGTAACTACAGAGCATTTACTATTGCTTAAGCCCATTGGGCAATTCCGGTTCCAGCTCAGTACAGGTTCTGTTTATCAGCAGTGTTGTAAAGCAGCTTTTGTTTAACTCAGGCCCCCCCCAAGGAACCTAGAGAAGTGAACATTATCATATGACAATCATCATAGTACCAGCTTCCAGCTACAACAGAAGCAAAGCACACGTTTCACTTCAACCTGTACTGACCCGCTGACCTGGCTTAGAGCGAAGAATCACTTAAAGCCACCACTCCCATTCTTCCTGATGCTTTTTATTCTATTCCCATACGCATAAAACATTTTTTATGCTACCTATGGACTTCAGCTCAAGTACTTGTGATTTCAATAAAAATATTCACAGCTAAAATATACAGCAGTTTTTACCTGCAGTGCACAACCTCGTGCAACAGCCTCATCTGCATTCAGAGTCGTACTGACTTCTTTGCCAAAAAATTTACTGATCTTCTCTTTAACAGCAGGGATTCTTGTTGTGCCGCCAACTATTTCTACTGCATAAATATCCTCCTTCTTTAACTCTAGAAAGGAGTCAGGCATCGAGTCAGGCATCAGTTTTTATTGATTCCACTATTGTATTTTAAGTGAATACACTGACATTGTAAATTGAGTTATGCTAAACCAACTATTAATTTAAAACAGTAATATTTTAGATCTTAGCTTGTGGGAAAGAACTTTGGAAAGCTTAAAACCGCTCAGCCAAAACACATTAATTGCATTAATCAGTCTGCTCAAATTCTGTCAGCAGCCAAAGTCTGTACTAGGAACATCTCTCTGCACAGAGAATGCACACACACTTACTGGCTTGCTCCAACACACTGCGAAGGGGAGCTTCTACTCTTGCAAGAAGTCCATCACACATTTCTAAAAATTTACTTCTGTTGAAAGACACCATGAATAAGATGTTACCATAAGCAAGCTACAATTGCAAGTACAACGGGTTACCCAAACAAAGAATTCAATTTTCAAATGCTGCATGCAGTATATGCTTCTCAGTCACTGTTCTACACTTGAGTATATTACAGTCAGGTCTGGAATTGTGACCCAGGGATGCCTGTGAACTTCACAGCCCTTCCTCCTACATCTCAAGGCCACTGACCAGTCTCTGAAGACCACACTGAGCAGCACACCAGCACTCCCCAGTCCTGGTACTTTGTAAAGCATCTCCTTCCCAAAAGAAGTAGAGGAGTATTCTTCCACAACTTACCTTTTATAAAAGCACATACATTACCTGTTCATTGTTCCAGAAACATCTATGTCATTCATGAAACATTCAATGTTCATTGGGAGATCAGAGGCATTGGCACTCATCAGTTTTTTCAGTTTTTCACATTCCTGATACAGCCTCAGCAATGCACGAATCTTTGACTTTATGTCTAGTTTATATTTCTTTCCAAATTCTTCACAGAAGTATTCAACTAACATTTCATCAAATTTCCTGCCTCCAAGTGTTGTGTCAAACGCTGTAGCAAGAACCTTTAAAAAAATAAAGAACTCTTCAGTAACAGTACAATTCAATCATTACTTCAGCAAAATCAGTTAGTGCTTGATGCCAAAACATCTGCATCTAAAGTACATCATTAACATCCGATACTTAATTGTTGACAGCAGTTGCAGAAGCAGCTGCACACATCCTAGAAGATGTGAATGTGTTTTTGTTGTTTTGGATTTTTAAGCCTACAAAACCTATACCATGGTTTACATATGACTTTTGTAGCTGGTATTAAATATTTGTTCTAAATGGTACTGGAGAAAGAACTATCATTAAAAGACAACCTCTAGAAGCTCCACAAGTATTTCAACTCTTTGTAAATGGTATTCTCTCAAAAAACTGCAGAGCTCCAAGAAAAAAAATTCCACTATGCTACACAACAAAAAGCAGCCTAGCCCTTCTGTAATAAAGCAGCAACTTCTCTAGTTAAGAGGATGTGGTAATGCCTCAGTGCACAATCTGGTCAGTACCCTATACCATAAGCAGACCGTAAGTTTCCAAACTCTTCTTAGCCACTGTCACTCTGAACATATCCCAGTTGAGTATTTTATGCCTTAGGATGGAACGTGCTTACACTAGGCTAAAAATAAAGCAAGAAAGTGTAACTCTTGAAAATCAGAGCTTATTTTTGATGAGGAAATTACCTAAAGAAAACCCAGAGCCCACCCACTTCTGCTAATTCTGCTCTTAGAACACTGAGTTTGATACCTTTCCTGATTAGGGCCAATTACTGCACTGCTTTTAACTGCCCTGCTATCCATCACTGTTCATACTCGAGTGTCTTCAATACTTCTATAATTTCAAAGAACTTAATCTAGGTTAAGTTTCCTCATAAGAGAAAACAGAACTACAAGAAAACTAATGTTTTTACAAGTCCTGCCTTCTCGTTTTGCATCTCTAAGCTTCAAATTTCTGTGTTTCTTCAGGTAAAGGAAAACTACTGGAGCTACAGAGATTGTAAAAGCCTAATTTAGAAATACCAGCATTTGCTGCAAAACAGCAATGCTTTGGCAACTTGTCCTGAGAAATACACTAACTTGCTTAGCTTCATTTGCAGCTTCAAGTTGTTAATAGCAATTACTCTTTTACATGAGCACCTCAGTGACTTAATGTTTGGACTTGCAAATTCCTTCTAGGAATTTGTTTTCATACTCACCTCATGACTGGGTTGCATTTTTGAAAGCAGCATCTGCTCAAATCAATTTCTGAACAAATGGAATCAAGCCTTTTTCCCCTTTGCCAAAGGTCACCAATTAACACAAGTTTGCTTCCTCTTTGTATCATTCAAAAAGCTCTACATTCCCACCCTACTTTTAACTCTAAATTCTTAACTCCAAGTGCAACTTTAGAAGTATAAAAAGAAGATGCCTGGGTAAAGATAGGCAAACTTGACTGTCACAGCTTAGTATGTGCTAGTGAATACTGCTGTTGGTACTTAGAATAGACACACAACAGATTGCTTACTTTCAGTTTTCCTTTATTGAATGCGCAAATAGAAACTTGATATGCAGAATGCCCCATATCCACAAAAACAACATTCCGTGGCTTCTCTTCTAGGGCAGGCAGGTCTTGCTTATAGATTCCATATGCAAGGGCAACTATACAGAAGTGAGAATCAGCATAATTAGGGCATTCAGTTTCTCAAATCCTCTCTCAAGCATTAACTGGTACAGCAATAAGCAACATCAGCATTTCATCTTCTTTTCCAAGCTACAGAAGTTTCTTGTTAAATTAAATACCAGTGCTAAAGCAACATGGAAAAAACACCAAACAGTTATTAGCCCCTCCCAAAAGATATCACACGCATTAAACATATTTCAGAAATAATCTTATGCCACTAACATAATGAAAAATGGGTTTAGGAAACTTAACAGTCAGCTGTAATTCTAGAAGGTATGGACCACTGACAAGCCCTTTTATCTAATAAAACAAAAATATCAAGTGATTCAAGAAGAAAGTAAGGCATTACCTGCAGTTGATTCGTTTATTAGTCTCAGACAGTTGAGACCAGCAATTTGTGTGGCATCCATCACAGATCTCCTCTCTGCATCTGTGTAGAAACAGGGAACCTGCAAGAAGATCAGATGGCCACCATTTGAAAGAGTCACTCACAGCAAACCATTAGACAGAAGTGTAGAGACAACACAGAGCACAGCTGTTCCCCTTCATGGGGATCCTTCCAGTTTGACATTCATTTCAGACAAAACAGAGCGAAAACACAGAATGTTATGTGAAGACAAAAACACTGAACACCTCAGTGTTCACACCTCAGTGCCCTCAAACTGCTCATTTTACTAGCAGAGAAACAGAATGAGAAAAAGGTATCAACTATTTATTCTACTGGACAAAAAAACCTGAAGATACTTTGTCATCAGTGAAGTAAGTCTAGCTTCAGGATAAAAGATTGAGTTGTAAGTAGAGAATACAGACCTGACTATTCGGGTGTTATGGGCAATGCCACGTTACTACCAACAACCATTGTAGTTTATGATACTGTGTCCAAGAAAAACTCCTCACATACTTACAGAAACAACACAATCAACTACAGGCTTCTTAAGCGCATTCTCAGCAGTCTCTTTTAATTTGGTAAGAAGCATTCCAGTCATCTGTTCGATAGTAAAGTTTCTTTCTTCGTCCATATACATAACCTTAAAAAATATGTACACTACATTAAGAACCATGTACTGCAAAGCACAGAGAACACATGCAAGAAGCTGTCTTACTGAAAGTAAGCTCCAAAAGTAACGCAGTCTATGCCACCTTCTGACAGCCTAACATATGCACAGCAAGTCATAAGTACTACATGTGAATACTGGAATATGCATTTGAGAGCTCATACACATGAAGCTGCTCTTGACAGTTTTTTTTAAATTTCGGGTGCTACACAGTGCCCAGGACACCTTCCTTCCCACTGCTTTGGAAAATTAAATCAGTCACTGCTCAAATCTGTTAGGTACCATTTAAAAACATTATTTATTTTTACCATTTCATCTGACATGCCACGCTCACATCCTACACTCCTAAAATATGAGCAACAGTTGAATAGCACACCAGTCAAGGAACTGCCTTCCAAAAGTCACCGTGGAAAAAACAGCATTGGCAGAATAGTTTGCATGGGACTGGGTTTGCAAGGAAGAATAATGTGGAACTGCAAAACCAGTTTCATGGAACACCTGGAAAGACCATCAGCACTATGAGCCTTTTATTTAACATTCCCTAATCACAAGAGAACAGAAACCTCAGCAAGCAGATTCAGAATAAAGAGATAAAAGGAAACCAGTATCACTTTCCTCTTCTGGCATCTTTTCAAGCACTCCAGACTTACCTTGATGCCAGTTGAGCCTGTTGGCAGCTGGACAAGTTCATAGGCAAGGCTTGTTTTTTCAGCTTGAACAAAGGGATCTGAGAATGCACGACCATGAAATCTTTTAAAACTTTGTACTGTATTCTTTGCATTTGAAATAACCTAGAGGAAAAAAAATCTTTAATACAACTTGTCAGGGGAACAACTGAATTCAAACAGAAAGACCAGAGTTCTATTCTTGTGCTTTTCTTGCTGAAAATTAGTCACTGGTACCTTAATAGTACCAGGGCAGATGCTAGAATGCAATTCCCCTCTGATCTCTCAGGCAACCTACAGGAGTTGGAGATTCAATATAAAATGTATGCCTGAAAACTGAGCCACATAGTTAGCATCAAATTCTCATACTGTATGCATAGGATACCAAAGCATCCTCTTCCATTTACCCGTTTCCTACCCTCCTTTCAGACAGTGATGCAGCCAGTAAGCTAACAAGTACGACAAAAGTAGTGAGGTATACTTCACATCAGGCCCCTCACATGCAAACAATATTCAACATATGGATATTCTTACAAAACAGCTCAAGAACCTTATTGTAAAGCTTTAAAAAGTCAGCATGGCCCCCAGGGTGATACTGCCAATTTGATATAACTGACAAAAGGCAGAATGTCATTATAATATAGTGCAAATGTAGAAAAGTCATTATAGCCTGTTTCTACCTAGTAGAAGTATAACGCAATGGAAAGCACAGCAATGGCAGCAGAGCAGCAAGGACCCAGGCTGCAGCAAGTGAGCTGCTGAAATGCAACAGCCATGGGCACAGAAACAAAGGAAAGAAGCTGCTTACCTTTGGAAGGCCTCAGGTATGCAGAGATCTCCAGTGAGATCCCCTTACCTCCACTGCCAACCCTTAATGAGGGCAAGGAAGGGGTGGATCCTGCTCCAGCCCCTCCATCACTCAGTACACTGCACACAGCTGAGCTCCTCCAGGTTGGCCCTGCCTTCCCACCAGGTGCTCCATCACTGCTTCAAGCCCTGACTTAACATTTCCACTACGACAAGTAATCCTGTTTAATCCTTTCACTTATGTTAGAGCAGGACACACCAAGGAAAAAAACCACAGTATCCAATCAAGCAGACAAGCACCGCACCGTTCTGTTTTCCTAATTACACTTCCTACATAACCTGTTTTGACCTCTTGCAAGTTCAATTTCTGCAGGACATATCTCACCTCTACTGGATCTCTGTATCAATGAATCTCTTAAAGCTAAGCAGACACTCAATTCAAGAAAAACATCTGCATATAGTTCTAGTACAGTTCTTCTGTTCTTGAATAACATAGTTGTGTCCAGTCACTTTTGTATCCTAGATACTGAATCTTCACACACCTCTAGGTATTTTAGGCTAAGAAAAAACAAGTGTTCGAATAGTCACCTCCTGTAGGACTTCAAAAAGAGTCATGTTTTACTGGGTTTTCACAGCAACACAAGAGACAACATAGCAGGACCCAAATCTCATGGAGCAGGATGAAAATCAGCTAAACCTCTTCTTGGTCTTTTCAGCATATTTGCCTATCTACACCAACACACTCAGAAGCACGTGCAAGAAAGCCTAAAGACATTTAAGTTGTAATTCATCCATGAGAAGCAGCTACACATTTATACTCAGGTTTTCCCCTTTCTACCAAAGGAAAGCAGTTATAGACTTGTATGGAATAGAATCACATACTGAAAAGCTACCCAATGCACACAGAAAAAAGGAGGCAAAACACTACAGCTTCTGTTTAGAGTTTACATTTATAACTTTAAAAAGGTTCAGATTTCCATGTAATGAACTTTTTTCAATTTTATTACGTACAACTTTTAGATTCCCATCCAAGAGGACAACGCAGCATTACAGGCTGAACAACTGAATTAAGCTGCTGTTTGTTATGGTTAGACCCTCAAGAAGCCAGTTCAGAGATATTCTAAGCTTCACTGATAAAAATACATTGTGCTAATCTGATAGCTGACTACTGAAATTGCTTTTATCCCAAACTGTACCTGGCTTTTAGCTGCAGCACCAATAGAGCGGTTCTTGGGTCCAAAGGCTATGCATGACCTAGAAGGAGAGGAAGGATCCTGTTAGTGGTTGGTAGAACTGCATTCGACATCAGCAGTCACAGTGGTGGTGTTTTGTTAGAGACGTTGATAACATTGTACTGCAGATAATTAACATTTGCCCCATTAGGAAGGTTGGTCACTCATTCTAATTTAAACATGCAATCTAGTTCTGATCTCAAGAAAGATGCAGGCATTCTGGGATTCACACAAATACTGCTCACTGAACAGCACTAAAACCAATAGATATAAACCTGAAATAGCATAAGTAACAATAAGTAATAATGGGTAGACAGTTCATCTCAGTGGTTAGCAGTGCACCAAGGCCAGCCAAAGAAACTGACAGCTAACAGTACAGAAAGCATCCAAATGGTCAGAAGCACATGGGTCAGTCAATATTTTAACAAATTACTCCTACACATCTGTACCAAATGCTGAGATTTTCATTTTTAAATAAAGCCCTTCAACAGAACAAGTTAAAACAACTGGAGAGAAAGACTACTACTAACAGGCTTCACCTGCACTCAAGATATAAAAACACAGATTATCAGATAAAAAAGTATCATTTACACCAAGCTCTACACAGGGCTCACAGATAGAAGAAAACAGATAAATGCTCCTGTTGGAGGAAATGCCTAGTCCTACTGAACTGCTATTTTCCATACTCAGTAAACTGTATAGGCTCTGAAGTTAAGGTAAACTCTTTCCCACCTTGCTCTCTTGTCCCAGACCCTCATACTGAGGAAGTTACTGAGGAAGAGCTCTCATCAGTCAATTAGTCAAGTCATTAACAAGACATTAACAACATAATTAAGCTGATCTCTACATTTAGAGACTACCTTAGAGCAGGGTTATACAATAGGGCTGCCCCACACAAACTAAACTTCAGCTCATCCCAAGGTTTAGAACTGGTCCTCTGAACTGAAAGTGACAAAAACAGAATGGATGGCTGCACTGAGATAATTTCTTTTTTAAAGATACCTCAATTTAGTAATAGTTTAGCAGCTGAAACTAGGCCCGCCCCTTAAAGTATGTGTTGCAACCAAACTAACATTCCACGAATAAATCTTCTGAAACAATTATTAAGGGATTAGTTAATGAAAAGTGAGTCACCCTGCTACCACGCAAACTTTAAGGCCTACGCTGGGCTGCAGAGCTCACAGCCAGAAGCCCAACAGCACACAGGAGGGAGCTGGTTATTCATTTACTTCGCTCTCCTGAAGGAAATTAAGGCATGAGCACGGATTTGTTTTTCTCCTACAAGAAAAAAAAATATATCCTTCTACTAAATACAGGTCATCAGGCCACATTCACCACACACCACTAATTTATTTAGACCTCTTTAGATCTGCCAGAGTTAAACCTCAAAGCAGAAACTTGGCTCAAGAAGAGGATAGAGCACAGTTAACTGTGTACTGAGACTTCATCATTGTAACATCAGGAATGAAAACTCCAGCACAAATATCCTTCTTATCCATGCCTGCCACCTGCTTGGCGCTGGACACGGGAGCAGGGCAGCCCCACATGGGGCACTGCGGGGCTGTGGCAGCCACAGCAGGGACTGCTGCCAGCCTCACTCCCCAGTCAGCCCAAAGGAACCACGGTGAGCTCATTAAACACAAATTATGCCAGTAATTACACACATTTCACTGAAAGTTGAATAACTAACCATAGCATTTTAAATAGACCTGACCTCCACTGTGTTTCTAACAGCAGCCCCAGCAGAGCTCTGCCCTGCCTTACAGCTGAGGAGGTCCCTGCAGGCACAGCCCAAAACCCACCCCATCTCACCCACTTCCCTGGAAGACACCCACAGTCTGACAGTACATTTCCTCCCTGCTGAAACCCAGCACCAGCTTCCTCAGATCACTTACAACTATTTCATGTAATCCAAGCACCCTCATCCCCGTGTGGAGCAGGAAACAGTCCTAATCCTCCCCCGCTCCATTTATTTCCAGCTCATTCTCTACTCCAGTCCTCTTCAAGACCACCATATTCAAATACAATCGTTCTGCACCAACTCTGCATACACAACTTCCAAATCACAGCATTCTGAAAGAAGATTCAGTGAAAATGTCATCTGTGCCATTGGACAACAAGCACAGTGCGTTCACTAGGCTCTGGTTATTAACACTCAGTTGCAATAAACTCTTCCTGCTAATCCCTCCCAAAGCTCATTGCAGAAAGCACAGAACACTGCCTAACCCTGACCAGGAATCAGCTCCTGAGGAAAGGTCCCAGCACTCACACAACATCCAGAGCTCGCTAAGGAGACACCGAGCTCCGACACTTTGAGCCAGGCCTTCATTTACAAGTTGGGCATTTAAAGTCATTAAGAACATTTTAATGCAGACACGTGCTTACAGAATAGTTTTCTGCATTCCCTCAGTATTGTGTACAGGCTTTCAGAACAGCACTCGAGGATTAAGGCCAGCTAAAAACTGCCACTTTCAATATGTGAATTTTTCCAGTTGCGCACTTCTGACTTTCCATAATCATTTCCTGAAAGATAAGTTGTTGAATTACACTTTCCATCACTCATCTCCCTTCGATGAGGGAAATCTGTGCTCTTATCTCAAATATAATAAAGCAGCACTTCGGCAGCCTGAAGACTCGACATACAGCTCCTGCTTCGAACAGCTTTATGTGGAACACTGCCTTCATCCGTCTGCATTTATGTACCATATTGCTGAAGAAGCCTAAGAGAGCGGCCCTTCCTCTGGCACAGCAGCCAGACAGAGGCATTATTCTCCTTTTATTCACCGCTTTCAGGCAGAAAGAGGCAAACAGAGCTGAGGCATCTAACGAAACACAAGGTCACCCTATGCTCACCTTCCTAAGGAGGTACGAGGCTAAGAAAACCGGGACAAGGCAGTTTTCTCACCGAGACAGGCACTTATTCCAGCACGCTTAAAACAAAGCTACGCTCCAGCACAGAGGGAGCCGCAGAAGCACAGCCAGGAGCTTTCCACAGCGCTCCCCGCTCTGCCGCACCGCCACAACTGCGCCCGCTGAACAGCCGTACGCCTCCCCCCCTCCTGGGGCCGAAACACCCCACCTTCACAACGGCTCAGGCTCTAAGCCCGGCACACACGGCGGGGAGGCCCGGAGCTCCGCCCGGCGCAGCACTCGGGCTGCAGGCGCCGCGCTCGGCGCTACGGCCGCAAAAAGCGCGGCTCGACACCTCCGACAGCGGCGGCGAACCGACGCCACGCTCCCGCCCGGCCCGCGGCCCCGCGCCCCACTCACGGCGTGCTGCGGTCGCTGTACTCGTTGGCGATGGTCTCGATGCCGCCGGCGCGGGCCACGGCCACGTAGCAGCTCTGGAAGCCCAGGTCGATGCCCACCACCGACATGGCGCGGCCGGGCGAGACGGCTGAGCCGGACGGACGGCTGAGGAGCGGCACGGCGCGGCCCGGCCCGTTTAAATGCGCGGCGGCGGCGGCGGCGCTGTGGGAGAGGGGGGGGCGGGGCCCGGCACTTCTCGAAGGATCCCGTCGGGCCGCAGCGCCGCGCCGAGCGGGACGCGAGGGGACCGGGTGTTCTCGCGAGATCTCCGCCGGGCGCGCGGAGAGCGGCGTTGCCGCGCAGCCGCAGAAGGGCCCTTTAGAGCGGAGGGGCGCCGCCTGGGGTGGCCCGACCCCCCGAAGGGGTGCGGAGGGCGGCTCGGAGCGCTGGGCCGGGGGCAAACGGCTGTGAGAGCGGCTGTGAGAGCTTCCCTGCTCGCCAGAGCGTGGAGAGGACTGGCTGTGATATGAAAATTAAGAAATGTTGACACTTTAGCTCGCTCCCAGGATTTTTTCACCTCTCAGGGTCCCCCACATCCCTTGGCGAGCACAGGAACTGCGAGTGCGCTCTGTGCTCCTCCACAGGAAATGGCTTTTCTTTTGTAATTTCATAAAGTGCAGTAAAGTCAAAACTTGGAAGCACCGCAGAGTCCCCAGGGTTAATTCCTTTGGTTTTGAGGATTTATGTGGCTCTGTGTGAGCACAGAGGACATTTTATTTAAACTTTCTTCCCATGAAGTTAAACTTGTGATTTATTATGATGACCTGACTATAATGGATTTTGAGAGGAACAGAGTGCCAAGAGAAGGAAAATCTACAGAAATCAAGGCTTCATGAGACAGAAGGAGCTGAACACCCAAACAGCCTCCAACTAGTTCATAGAATCACGGAATGGCCTGGGTTGCAAAGGCCCACAGTGCTCATCATTCCAACCCCCTGCTACGTGCAGGGTCACCAACCAGCAGACCAGGCTGCCCAGAGCCACATCCAGCCTGGCCTTGAATGCCTGCAGGGATGGGGCATCCACAACCTAGTTCTCTTCTGCTGTAAAGACACTGCAATCTTAATGTTGCTTTGGTTAAACAGAACCACACCGGTGATTCGATCTGAAGCCTTTCACAGCTACGCATACATCTCTTTCATCTTGTTCTATTTTCACAACCTGTATGTCACAGGAATGCTTCCAGGGATCTGCCAGTTTTTACAGTAACAGTTGTAGCAGTTCAGCTGCTGTTAGCTGATTTTTCCTAGGCCCCCTCTGCAACACAAAGCAAAAGGTGCATGGGGAAAAAACACCACATCTAAAGCATACATGGGCACGTACAGCATTTACTAAAGTACTTCCTTCTGTGGGAACTCTCCAATAAAACAAAAGACGTCCACAGTTAAAACACAGCTGGGCAGTGATGCAGCTGAGTTTTGTATTTCTCAATTACAGAAACAAGAAGGTTAGATTCATAGTTTCGCTGTTTGAAAATGTGGTTAAAATACAGTTTGTTCCCACCTATCCTACAAATAAAATTGGCATATGATTATTTGATGTTCAGTGGGAATAACAGAACAGCAGATCTCTAATTAACAGGTAGAATTTTAGTATAAGCAAAACCATCTTCAGAGCTCATGCCGCTGTTGCTGTATGACAGATTTGTTTAGCTGCATCGTGTTTTCCAGGGAAGTGTTTGGCCAGCAAGAGCTTTGTGAGTATGCAGGAGAAAAATCCTTTTTAGGGCTGGGGAATCACAGAACTCCAGCATGTTCCACAGCGTCAGTGCTGGGGGAGCTGTCAGGTGGGCATCACTGCAAGGCCATGCTGATGCAGCGAGGGCTGCCCGGTATAACAGAACTGGGGAGAAAGGTGCAGGGGAGCAGTTGACCAGGAAGGTGGGTGGGTTTCTCACTTCAGAAAGAAAAGCCAAGGTTGCTGTGTAGCGTGGTGTCAGGTCTGTCACCCCGTGAGACTGCTTGGAGGAGGAAGACAGTGGTGGACCAAGATGGGACAACAGTAGAGATGATGGAGAGGGAAGAGGGTAGGGGAGAATGTGGCACAGAGTGGCTGATTCACCCTGACACAGATGCAATTCAGATGCTTCGTGAATGTTGTGGAACTTAATGTTTGGGAATATATTAAATTCTGAGATAAAATGTGCTTAAAATACAGAAATGCAATGTGTCAAAAACAGGATGTTTCCAAATTCCCAATCTTTTATTTACACCTCTGCTCTTTGTTTTAATGATACAGAAAACACATGGTAGAGAAACTCAATATTTAAACCAGGAAGAACTCTTGCCCCAAAGACAGTTCTGAGTGCCTGCAATTCCTTGCAGCACGCTCAGTGACACCACTTTGGCAGCTGTACGTGGGCTGGGAATTGCATCATGGTGCTAATGACGGAACAATAATGAAGTGTTTAACCTCCGACGTCCTTGAGCTTATGGGGAAGGGCAATGAATAAAACAAGCCTGCCGTTTTGTGCGGAGAATAAAACGCAACACATATTCGAGGCACAATCAAGAACCGGAATGTCATTGAGTTTCCTCTTTTTTTTTCACTTTCATTTTCAAAACGAGCAAAGCTGCCAGCACAGGGGCTGGGGCAGTGACAGACTGGCGTCACCGGGCAGTCGGCATTGAAGGACTCACGCCTCGAGGCGCTGAGCAGCTCCGGCTGCTCCTCCGTGCAGCTGACCCTGCTGGGCTGTGGTCCTGGTGAGCTGCCAGCAGCGAGCAGCCGGAGCAGCAGAGCTGCCTGAGGGGTGCAAGGGGTGAGGGAGCTCCACAGCCCCATACAGGGTGTTCTTGGGGGAAACGCATGTGTCAGTTCAAAATCTGAGCTGCCATTATGTTTGGGGTTTGAAATTAAAAAGATTATGTGGTCCTCCCTACTCTCCTTTACTTTCTCAGTATTTTTCTTTTAAAAAAATTATACTTCCAATGTAAAAAATGTGAAAACATTGTAACAAGTACTGCTAAGAATTAAGCAGTGTTTGATCATGGCTGAAAGATACAACTTGCAGTATGTATTCTTCAGTAAGGCTTTATCATTTCTTACCTGATGAAGACTATTTTGCAGTAGGGAAAGTGACTTCAAGATGGAAGAGCAAAGTAGTGGTAGGGATAACACCTCACTGGATTTTTCCTACCATTTTTCAGCACTTGACTTTTGAATGATAAGCATGATTTAAATTATGGAGAGCTGAAAAGAGAATAAGCCAAAAAGTGCTGTTAAAGATGCTGTCTGATTCTTCTAAAATAGATGTCAATTATTCTAAAAACAGAATGTCTCAGAAATTCTTAGACTTTTGAAGATAATGTTAACAAAATGGGAAAAACATTAAAGTTTCATAGCCAGGCGATAAACTTTCTCTTGGGAACTTCACAGATAAACCCTTGCCTGGCAGACTAAACACCCTCCTTTCTTCTATTATCTCTGTGCTAAGCAGAAGTGCTTACAAACCACAGATTTGCCACTATAGAGTATCCAAGTGTAAATCCAGTGTTTTCAGACTTTGTTTACAGTGGCATATCTCGCAATTCATTAACAAAAGCTAATCAGGAAAATGCATACGGGCTTAAAATAAGCTCTAGCTGATATCTGTCACAGGCTATTCTTTGGTCTGCTGTAAATAGTCATTGCATGTCATCTAACGTATGGTTCATAGTGCTATTCTGGGATATCCAGACACAAATGGGCTTTGCAATCTCCTGAGCTGAGGGTAGCTACAGTATCGTGTTGCTGTGAACTCTGATATGAATCATACTGCATGTAATGCAGTTCTCAGAAAATCCTAGCTCTATGCTCTATGTCCTATGAAAACTTACTCTGGGACCATTTTCCCCAGTGCTGAAGAATTTGCAGTGAAATAGATGTTGAAAAATTTTTCCCTTTTATAAGGATTTCCACAGTTTTCCTTCACGCTTAACAGATAATTAGATTTCACGTGTTTATTAATTCAGCTATTGTGGGTATTGAAGTATCAGAGCTAGATAACTGCCCACCAAACCTCAAGCAATCAACTGAAATTGACCCAAGGAAGCATAACAGAAGCAAAGAGGAAAAAAGACAAAAAATGAACACAAATAATGATGGAGAGTGGTGGGCATTATAGCAACAAACACCATGTAAGTCTGAAGAATACACAAGTCTTTCCCAGACTACACATTTGTTCCCAGATGTTGCCTGCTATGGAGATATCACAGTTGTATAATTAAGGCTAGCTCAGAGCTTTGCATATATTTCTTAATGCTAGAAATGAGTACATCAGGGCAGCCTGTATTATGGTGTTACAGATGGAGATTGACCTTATGCTGTAAAACGAACACAAGAGGTGATGCGATCACTGCCCATCAATATACTGGAGATGGAAAATTACTAATTTAAAGAACAGCTGACAATAACTAATGGACAAACAGATTGCTAGCAAATTTAACTCAGAAATTATGGGGATCTTGGATTAACTGAAGCAATAGAACTTTGGGAAGCCTTCTACAAAGAGGTGGGAGGAGGAAAATGGCTTTAAAGATGACACATATAAAAGTGTAGATGGGATTCTGTGCAATGGTTCCCCAATAACTGGAACCTGCAGCACTCCCCAGCAGGGCACCTCCAGGAGCTTCCCAATCCCTGAGCATACAAAAACCTGACAGTCTGCAGGTGGGCTCCACCGTTCTGTCTTCCTCCATAGCTCCTGTGCTTGGGCTGCCCACAAAGCCAGGGCTTGGCTCCATGGGCTCCTCACTGACAGATGAAGGACAGTGGCTGGGCACAAGCTCAGGCCCTATTTCTCCATGAAGACCTTCAACAGGCTGAACTGAAAGTTCCCTAATTCATGTCGTGCCCAGGCACCAGCCCTTCCCTCCTTGCCATCCTGGCTCCCTCACACACTATGGCTTGCTGGCAGAGTTCCCAGGAAAGAAAAACATCTGAATTAGCTGTATATCAAACACATTCCAGTGATAGATTTAATGATGTAAGCTTCCACGAACTGCCCAGATTACGTCCCTGCTACGTCGACATGCTTCACGCTCCATTGGGAGACATTTTGGATCTGTTGACACACAAAGATACTTCATGTTCACTGAAATGTGAGCTGAGGATCTAAAAATATGGCACTGTGCTATAGGCTGGAGCAGCCCCACTGCTCACGCTTACAGAGGTGCTGTGAGGACAAAACTTCCCCATAGCAATACTGCACCGGCCCTGCTGCCTCAGGGAAAGGGGTGAGCCCCAAGTCCCACACAGAATGGATTGGGAACATTAAAAATATAGAAAAGTGTATTGAAAATGGCAAGTGCCCAATATCCACTGTTAAAGAATTTTCTAATTGGGAATACTGACTTTTTCTCCTTTAAGTATTTCATCTGTAGCTAGCCAGTACTTCCTCTTGTTGATATCTACAGTGAAGATCAGAAATTAATCTCATTTGAGAGCCTTGTAACAATAAAGCCAATTTTTAATTTTTCTTTCAATGGGAACCATGGCTGGACTTCCATTTAGATGACAGATTTTTGGGGCACGTTACTCCTTCCAACACATTTTTACAATAGTAGACCCAATGAAAACTAACTTGAATTGAGGCTTGGTAGGAGTGATCTCCAATGCCATGAAAAGGCAGCTCAGTGTCTGCGCCACAGAAGATCCATCACCATCCCCAGCTTTTTTTCTGCGCTGTTGTAGGTCTCCTCCATTTTCTGTATAGAGAGGGGCACATTTTGGAAAGTAATTTCCCTGATGAGTGATACTGTGACTTTAAATAGCAACCAAGTGTGCAAAGGCAGAATTTACGGTTACACTCAGTTCATTGAGCAGCAGGGAACTGTCCCACTTGCCAAGGAGCTGAGTACCATGCAATGACTCTGCACATTTAGTCTGGAGGGAGCTGGGTGTGTTAGTGGGTGCTGTGGTGGGTTCCCTCTGAGTTACAGGAATGACCCTGAAGCATTGCTCCAAGGAGACTTCAGGCTCTGAAAGGCACAAATACACTTCCAAACTCCTAGAATAGAAGGATTTTTAGTGGATTGCTTTAGTAAGTAAAAGCAATCCACTTTTCCTGTGTAAGGAAAAGCCCATACGCTCACTGAGTATTCTGGCATATGACATCAGAAACCTTGCTGTACTCGCAAGCTTAGGGAACTGTAGTTCTGCTGCACTAACACTAGGAGAGATCCACAGCACAGTGCCAGGAGCACCCAGTGTTGTTAAGCAGAGAGCAGAGTGTTATCGGTGTGTAATATACTCCAAGATTTTAAGTGATAGTGAAATAAAAAAGGATCAGGAATTCATTATAAAGCATGGATTATTAAAAATAGATCAGTCTTAAAATAGGAAATGCTTCTGTCTGACTTTCTCCATTAAAAATGAGATACATCAAGGTTTCAGTACTGAGGCCAAACTCTGCCATGTTTATAATATACCAGACATTATACACACATTTCAGCTACTACTAACCTACTAAGAATCCATAAGAATACATACATTCGAATAAACATAAAGTATAATGGAATATCTGCTTATTGCCCATTAGCTGCCCCTGTAACAGGGTGCTTCAGGGTGAATACTGAGAACAGCTGGATGGACAGCGCTCCCAGCAGGAGCAATCCCTAGCCAGCATTAAAAAGTGTGTTTTCTTGAAGATTTTTGTAATGACATTTAAGATATTTTAAAACCGATCCCATGAGATAACAGTAGCTTCTGATAAGGCAAACAGATGAAGCCACAGTGCTTCCCTGCGCTCATTGTAAGGGCTGCTGTGCCAGTGCCAGCAGGCAGAGCTGCCCGCAGAGCCCCAGGTGTGCACTGTCAGAATGCTGCTCCTCTTCTGTCCTTTGAGCTCTGCTGTGCCACAGCCTGCGAGGAGGTGATGGAAGCACGAGGAGCTGCTGGCACTGGGCTTAGTGATGTGGAGGAAAGAACGTGCCTTTGGATTCCTACATCTGTGTGAGCTGTGTGTCCTCGCAATCAAGCACAGAACAGGTCGGGTCCATAGGAGCTGTGCCTGCAGTGCCTGCAAGGCCGGTGGTGGTTCAGGGATTACTGAGCCGTGGTTGCACGCTGTGCCTGCAGCAGAAACGAGCCCTTCAGGTACTGAGAAGTTATATTTTGATAGTGTGGGGCAAAGAAAAAAAAAGACCAGCTTAACATTAGCGAGGCAGTAGATCCCTGCAACACCTGAGGAGTGACATGGGTTCACCCTCCCTCTTCTGAAATCCAGCCCTTCCTAGCACTTCTTTGGAGCGTTCATGCTATGACCAAAGAGACATTATGCCCTCCTCCCAACTCGCGACGTACCTCCATGCTGATGTGAAGCTGCAGCAGGCGGCTGCGTTGGCTTATTCGCCTGAACGAGTGAAGGCGAAGCTCCGCGCACGATCAGCGCCCACCGCCTCCAGCGGCGCCACAACTTCCCGCGCATCCCGCCCATCGCTGCCATGGCAACGGCGGGCAGGAGAGACGAGACGGGCCGAGCGGCGCGTCTCCCTGCCGCAGGGCGCCCCCTCTGCCCGCGGGAGGACTTCCTTTCTGTGGCGGCCGCTCCTCCTCCCACGATGGGAAGCGGAGGCCCGGCATGCAGCGCGGCGCGCCTCACTTCCCGGCCGCGAAAATGGCGACTCCCATGCACCGCCTCATCGCTCGGAGACAGGCGTGAGTGCGGCGGCCGGGCCGGGCCGGGCCGGGCCGGGGGAGGCGAGCGAGAGGGAGGAGAGCGGCCGAGGCCTGGTGAACCCCGGCTGTTGGGCGCAGCTCCGCCGTGCGAGGCGCGGGGTGGTGGGCCGGGCTGAGGCCGCGGGGCTCCGTGTGCGGGCGGTGTCGCAGGTCGGAGGTTTGGTCGCGTTCCGGGGCTGTGCGGGACCGTGGAGAGCAGGAACGAGCTGGCGCTGCTCTCGGTAAAAACTTGTTCGGTCTGTCCAGCAGAACTGATTCTTGTTGAATTTCAGAGAGTTGCGGTGATGGAGGGATTTGTGACATCGTTGCTGTCCGTTCCTTTGTCATTGTGTGCCGTAACTTATTTCCTATTTTCGACAGGAAAGTAACTTGGGATTCAAAGCACTTTTGCAATACCTGCTCTTTTAAGTTGTAAGAAGTCACTGCTTGATTCCAATGCTTCTGAAGTCTTCATATGCCTGATAGGTTTATACTGATTTGTGTATCTGCCAGTCTTTGCTTTCAGGCAGAGGCCATCGATCTGTGCTAAATAATTACCTTAATCTTGTGCTTTTCATTAACACGTGTTGGTGTTGGGATGGTATTTATAGCCCTGTTTTTGCTGAGCTCTTTTGATCTGTTTCCTGGCAGTTGCGTTGCCTTTAGGGCTTGATCTTATTTTAGCTTGCATGGGATTCTCTGCCTTAGTCACGTGAGCCTTGTTAAAGCCCTAGAAATATGGAGCTGTGTTACTGCTGCTTTGTACTTCTCTTCCTGTGGAGTCAGGTCTGGCCTGGTTTGTGACATCATCTCTGTTGATGAAGCAGAGAGGCTTTCCTCGTTCTGCTTATGTGCATCTGTGGTGGTAGAGCCAGAAGTCCCAGACAAGACAAAGTAACCATTCTGCAGCCTTGTTTTAGGTGTCCTGACCTTGAAGAATGAGTAATTTCATGTTGAAAACATGATACAAGGGCAGAAATAAGTTACAGCAGTTCTCGTAGAGTTCACTGGCTCTAGAAGTAGTTCATGATATGGCCTTGAGTCAGTCACATGCGTGCTCTGAGTGTCCTTATTTGTAAAGCAGGAGTGTATCTGTGAGAAGATATAAAAGCAGCTGTTCTTTAAAAAAAAATAAAACAGCTTTAGAATCGTGGAGCAAGTGCTAAAATCTGAATACACAATTTTTTCTCAGTTTTCTGCTAAAAGTGATCAAATTTATCTCTAAAAACTGAAATGCAGGTGTAAAATGCCCACTTGTGGTTCTGGTGTTTGGTTGATTTACATTGCAGAAAGTGAATAAGAATCTGATCATTCTTACAATAAACTTTTTGTCAGGCTTTAATAAATAGTAGGGAAATCAGATAAGGTGCAGCTGGGAGCAGCTCTGCTTTACTTGCTCAGATCCTGGCTGCTTTGAGTGAATTTGGAAGTGTTTGGCAGTTGGGTGACAAACACCAGGGTGCAAAACTGAAAAGTGCAAGCCAGACTTCCAGAAGTGTTACAAGTGAGAAAAGAAATTGAGGTGCAAGTGATCACTATACGGACAGCCGGTGTCATAGTTCAGCATTTGCTACTTTAACCAGAAGAAGTCTTAAGCTGAAGCTCTGGAATAGAGGAAAAGCATCTTTCTTCTCCATAAATAGTTGGTATGAGAATAGCTTGGTAAATGCAGTAGCATGTTTGCCAAAGTTCTGTGTGTATTTGATGTTACTGTTCTTGTTCTGATTCAAGCTGTATAAGCTAAAGCACCCATGGACATCAGTCTGCTTTAACAGTAGTGATGTATATTGTGAAGACTATGCTAAGGAAAAATTATATTTTTTCAATAGATAGAACAGATAGACATGGAATCAGTCACTTAAACAATTCTGCATTTTTATAGGGAGGCAAACAAGCAGCACGTAAGATGTCAAAAATGTTTAGAGTTTGGACATTGGACGTATGAATGCACAGGGAAGAGAAAATACCTGCACAGACCTTCAAGGACAGCTCAATTAGCAAAAATTCTGAAAGAAAAAGAAAAGCAACTGCTGCTGCAACAAAGGTAAGACTGTCAGAATGAGAATGTTCAGCTTATTAATGAAGAGGTAATTTGGTGTGAGATGGGAAAGGTGGTGCCCTAGACTGTTTTCTTTTGTCATTGCTTCTGGACTCTGTGATACTACTTCAGTTTTAAAACCACAGTGTGTGCTGTGTGGTGTGTGTACACTCAGATTGCATCTGAGGCAAAAAATAAACTGTGCTAAGTTGAAATTAAAATAGTTGGAGACATTTTTAATGAAATGCTGATTCCTGAGTAGCTCAGTTTCGTATGTTCGTGTACTTGTCCAAGCAGGTTTGTGCGGAGCAAAATATGTTTAGAAGCAGTTCTTTAACTTCTGCTTAGTTTTGTTGTTAGACTGTACTTACAGGTAGCAAAGGTCCACTGTTAAGTACATAATGGCTCAAACAGATGAGTTTGGTTATGGGTGTTCTCAGTGTTCTCAGTTCTGTGTTCCTTGCAGTGTGAAGACCTCCCACTAAGTTGTCTATTGATCCTGAGAACCTGAAAACACGCCTCCTGTCACCACCTCTTGCAGCTCAGTGTTTTGACCATAGGTCATCAGTGCTACCAGGATGTGAGTTATGAAAGAGCTCTGTTATCTTGCTAAGAAGAGAATAGGTGGTGACCTCTGTCAGAGCGATCTGATTTGAGCTCATTGGCTGTTTCAGCTGAGACAGGAACGTAAATTGGAGTGCTGAAATACTGACTGAACTGCAAGTTGTCTTGTGTTAAGAGTGCTATAAAATGTTTGATTTTGAAATAAATTCTGATCCAGTGAGTAACCATGAAACAATTTTAATCCTCTAGTAGCATAGATAAGCACTCCTAGAGCCTAAGTGCTTAGTTTCTAGAACTTGCTTCCTTTCGAGGCGTTTTGGAGGACTACTGCCACTTTGAACTGAAACCAGAATGCTGCAGTTTTATTTATGGCTCTGCAAACACAGTGTGGTGCCTCGAGGAAAATAACCAAGTGTAGTGAAGCAGCTTTGTTTGATCTGCAGGGGATCAACCGCTCTCAGTTGTGTATTTCATAGAGAAACAAACTCCCGGATTTATGTGAGTGTTAAAGCTCAGAGGGTGGCATAGAGCTGTGGCACTGCAGCCTGGCTCAGTCACAGGCCTTCCTAAAGGTGCTTCAGAGTGTAACTGTGTGCTCACAGTGGCTCTGGTACCTGGCTGCCTGTCGTAGGGTTCTACAGCCTTCATAATGGGAATGTTAATAACATGCAGAGATATAGGAGAGATTCAAACTTGGTTCAGAGTTTGGAGTTTAATGAATTATTCTCTTGTGTACAGGATTTTGTGAGGGTGTGGAAAACTCCTCTGTGTAATAATTGTGATATTTTCATAATGGTTGTATGAAAATACAAATGTGCAAAATTTCATTTTGCCAGCATGCAAATGGCACTGAGTACTTCTATTAAAATAACGTAGCTTATGCTTAATGTTTTCTTGTTCCAACCTTTTCTGGAGTTTTTCTCAACAAATACTGCTCTCTGATTTCTAAATGTAAAGTATTAGCAGCTCTTCCAATTTATGTGCTTTCTGTTCTGTGTACTTAAGATGGCTTTCCATAATAATTTCAGCTGAGGAAAAGGTATCCTTCTTTGTGAAAGAACATCCAACCTCTTTATGTATCAGAGGTGCATTAAGTGCCTTGTAAATACGTGATGAGGAATGACTTTAATCAGTTTAATTCAATTCCAGGCTAAGTTATATGCTGTATTCTGATAATCAATTGTGAAAAGGGTGCATCTGGTAAATTTAACTGAAATATTTGGGGAGGGGAGGGGGGAGCAAGAAATCTGAAATTGATGACAGGTGTAAACCTCTTAAGATAGTTTGTTAAAAGAGACTTCGTTCTGTGGTATTTACTACTAAAACCTTCTGTGAGTGTATGAATATATGGGAATATGAAGGACAAGTTGCTGGTAGGGTCAATATAAATAAATTGTTCTGTGCCTTTTGTGCCTGTGAGAAATGTGATGAAAGCTGCAGACTAATTTCATCTTCTAATCCTTTGTTTCAATCAATTCAGTTATTGTGAAATGTGGGTGCACAGGACTTCTCTGTATCCTTATCCCCTCTGCTTTTCCTATCCCAAGATGTTGTCTGTATAGAACAAAGAAAAAAGGAAAGAATAAAGCATACTTACCACGGAAAATTAGAGATTAATTGCTTTTTATTTTTTTTCCTGTCCTGGATTTGTAGATATTCCTTCTAGTTTGAAAAATGATTGACAATGCATATTGAATGAGTTTTGGGCAGCACAACTCTCTGCCAGTGGGATACCAGTTTATTGATATTGAACTCAGCTCCACTGTGCTGCTAAATATTTCCTTTTCCTATGCATTAATTAAAGGCATTGTTTTTCCCCTCTAATTAGCACTGGAGAAAGTACTGCAGAAAGGAAGACCAAGAAAAAAAGGTATGTGGGTAATGATGGCAAGATGTGCAGCTATTTCAGTGTGTGATCTTGTACTTGGATGTTGCAGCAGGCAATTTGAAGGGGTGTATATAGAAACTGAAAGGCAAAATTGTGAATGCTGACTTTGACGCTGCTGCTTTTAGCCTCTTTACAGATGTTTGTATAGCAGATATTTGGGCGAATTTCTACACTTCCCTGTCCAAAAACTCTCCAACTCTTTGTCTTCTGTTGTTTTTTTGTTTCTTTCTTTTTTATACTGATTCTTTTATCTCTTTGTGATTTTGCTTTAGTAGAAATCTTCCTTTTTTGCCTCAAAGTTCATCAGGTAGTTAAATGTGCAAGAGGTAGCATACTGTTTGTAGTCTGTACTTGTTCCACCTATCTGTCTTGCTCTTCTTCTTGTTTTTGCATCCCCTTTTCTTAACAGCTGTCTCTCTGAAGCTTTGTTTAGAGAATAAGTATCTTGAAAATAATAATAATAAAAAATCTGGGAGCTAAATATTCTGTTCCCACCCCACCTCCCATTCCTTTTCACTCCTGGAAAAGAAATAGTAATTTAAGCCAAAAATTCTTAGGACATTCTTCCTCCTTTAAATCTGTAATAATGCTAGCTTGGGAATCCACTTCAATCTCTGTTAGCAGAACCCTTTCAGGAGCAGCTTGAGCCCTGGCTGTAGTGCTCCTGCTGAGCATTAGTTTTGACACATGGGGTGTGTCTCTACGATAATCACCTTGTTGTCTCTTTGCATTTAGTAGACTGTCCTCTGCCTCTAAATCTGATCTTAAAAACAATTTCAGGAGGTTTTTGAGAAAAAGCCTTTTGTTTTGTGTGCCAGTTGTTCACAGCAGTTTTTAAAAATGTGCCTTTATATGAAGCTGTTGTTATATCTGGCTTTATAAGAATACTTGATAGCAGAACTGAGATGATGATCAGGATTACTGAGGTACTCTTTATCAGTAATGTCCATTTACTGTTGGAATTACCTGGAAATGGTGAGGTCATAAGTCCAACTGATTTCTAAACAATGGAGTTTGTAATTCTTCCTTCCTCGGCTTTCTCGTGTGCTGCAGTCCTGTATTTGGCATTCTGTATTTCAGAGGATTTGAGCCCTGAACTGCTGCCAGATTTAAAAAAGAGCAGAAGGATTTGTGGTAGGAAGTTGTTCAGCCATTTCTTTCCCCTAAAACTTCTGTACTCTTCAAATTGGTATCCTGTTTTTATGCAAGTATGGAATCCAGCAATATAAATTCCTTTTGAGATAATGTGGGATTTATGTCTCTTTGCTGTGATCCAGGAAAAATTAAATGCAGAAAACTCAGCAAAGCATTATCATGCAGGTTCCAGATTAAAAAACAAACAAACAAACAAAAAAGCCAAAGTTTTGGGTTCTGGCAGAGAACACAAACCTTTTACATAGTGTGTGTTTGTTTTGATAGCAGCAGTAACCTACAGGCTTAACCAGAAAAGCAGGAATGGGCAAAACTGCTGTTGTACAATGCTGTAACCTTAGGTGGCACAGAGTTGGCTTCTGTGTTGGCTTCATCATTGCTGTGTGGCATCCTTCATTTGTTAATTGAAAGCCCCCTTCATGGAGGGCTTTTTTTATGAATCACATACAATTCTAACTATCTAAAGGGTAAAATTGTGTCCTAATTCACTCGTTCCTTCAGGCCACGCAGCACATAAACATCCAGGTAATTGTGCTCAACGTTGTAGATCTGATTTAAGTAGCATGTTAAAATCACTGGAGGTTGTTGGGTGATTTAGATGGAGTTAGAAAGGATAAAGTCTGAGAAGAACGATAGCATACATTACAAAATGCAACAGTTGTTCCATGATTTGTGAATGGAAACTCACAAGTTTATTAACACTTGTGAGCTTGTTGTGAGGTGAATTAATGCTTATCTGCTGGAGAGATGTTGTGCTTTTCCAGTGGTGTACCCATAAATCTGGAATCTACCAATCGTTAGCATCGAGGATGTCACATTACCTCATTAGGACAAGGTGAAATAGGTGAATTTTACTTGATCCCATGACCATCTTCCTTCTGTAACTATCGGCGGGCCACATATTGCATCATCTGCAAACAAGTATCTGCTTGCTGCTTTTCTCGTAGATGTGGCTATTGTTTCCTCTAGGTGGAATATGAAGTGTTTCATCTGATGTTTCTACTGAAGGTCCAAGAACTGCTTCTATGTATTCTTTGGTGTGAAAGATGACTGGGGCAGGGCAAAGATCAAAGTCACTGTTTGGGGCATCCTTTGTCAGATTCTTACCCATATAAATGGGTCTCAAATTCAGTGAAGCTGTTTAGATAGGAACAGTTTGCACAGAAAATGCCAGATGTCAGTTTAAAATAGTCCCTTTTTCTCTCATTTTGAGACTAGTTTTACATCAGCAAAAGTCTATATTTAACCAGACCTTACGGATTTTTTTAATAAACAGCCATTATATCTGCACAGAGGGAGAGAGATAAGAGATGGCAGATGCATTACAAAAACTTCAGTGGTTCATTTATGTTACGTTAAAGACCTTGATCTTGAGAACAGCTGTCTTGCTGAAAGGGCTAGAAATGGAGGGAGAACAAATGAAGTTGCAGAGCATACACAAACTCACTTTCCAATGTTCCTAATGTCTTTATCCTGGACTGTTTCCACACCTTCTCTCCTACCCTGAAAACATAAGCACTATGTAATTGCAGAACGTTTGGCTCCTTTTGCCAGGAGTAATCTAGGAACAGTTTCCATTGAGCACAATTCTAACATTTGTGAAATCACTGATGAAATTTCCACCAACACTTACATAGCCAAAATTTCACTTGTTATTACAGTTCTAGGCATCCAGTCTTTGTTAATTTCTGCCTGAAACTTTAGCAGTACAGCACATTCATGCTTTTTCTGCAACTTTG
Organism: Phasianus colchicus; assembly: GCF_987193195.1. Lineage (NCBI taxonomy): Eukaryota > Metazoa > Chordata > Aves > Galliformes > Phasianidae > Phasianus > Phasianus colchicus. The sequence continues at coordinate 17,620,842 of NC_143450.1, read as the reverse complement.
TTCTTGTGTTGAGGTAGGCCAATGAAGTCACAAGATGTTCCTAAGAGCCTTGCCAACTTTCAAACTTACCTTTTTTCCCTATAGTCCTGCACTCACTTTGATGCTTTATGGGCCAACTTACTTCACATGCATGGTGTCATTCTGCTGTTGCTCAAATAGCCAAAGTTTGTTCTTTCAGAATAAAGTCAGGAGCTGGGAGGAGGATAAGGAGGGAGGGAAGATTCTTAAATTGTCAGGCCTGGAAATGTTCAGACCAATTAATTGATCTTTGGATTACAACAGAGTATAAAGGGCACTCTCTCTGTAGCAGAATGGTTCTCATCTGTGTGTTTGTTTTCTTTCAGATCTAAAAGTGTAACAAGTTCCAGCAGCAGCAGCAGTGACAGTTCAGCTAGTGATTCCTCATCTGACAGTGATGATTCTTCTACCTCTTCTTCTTCTGATAGTGACAGTGATGAGAGCTCCTCCACATCCTCATCTTCTCGATCCTCGAGTAGTACTTCCTCATCTTCGGAGTTTGAATCAGATTCCAGTTCCTCCAGCAGTAGCAGTAGCAGCACAGACAGTAGTTCTGATGATGAGCCACCAAAGAAAAAGAAGAAGAAATAATGTGTTACAGGGAAGAACTGTTTCTGAGTGAATTATAACATTCTTCAAAGAGGTTTTGAGCACATGGTTGCCAAACAATTTAACTGGTCAACATTTCTACTGCTAAAACTTTCTGAATGTTCTGTGTCGTTCATAGGACATGAAAGGTATTAAATGGCACGTGAAACTTACTGAAAGAGTATTTTTGAGGTTTATCATTTTATGGGAAATCCTACTTTTTTAGTTTAAAAGTCTATCATCAGATTTGTTTATATGAGCTAAGGCCCAGTAACCTGGATGTTTACATGCTGGAAAGCAAAATCTTTTTATTGCAGATCACGCTCTACATCATATACTACTAGTCTGTTTATGGCAACTTCTCTTACATTTAGAAAATCCTCTAACCTATTAGAAGCAAAAGCTTCACACTGCTGCCTGCAGTGCACTGTCATTGTTGAAATGGAATGCACAGTTGCACACAGGACCTTCCATCTCACTGTTAACAAATATATGCTGCTGAGCTTTTTTCTGGTGGCTTTTCCCGATGCTTCCAGGTTGAGTCTTACTTGCAACATAAAACTTTCAATAGTGTTTATTTGTTAATGATGAATATACTACTTGTACTGTACAGAGGCTTTGCCTGTTTCCACAGTTCATGTATTTGTAGTGCTTTTCAGAGACAGTCTCTTGCAGCAATGTCTGTGTAAGAAAGAGGAGCAGTGCAGGATGGAAGGATTGACTGATGCTGCTTAGGAGTTTCATCTTTGTGCCTTTTTTTGTAAATCACTTGTATCCTTTTGAAAGAAGGGCTTGAATAGGTGTGTTTCAGAACTATTAGCTTTCAATATAGAATAGTCAGTAAAAATGGTAGTAACAAACAAAAATGGCACTATTTTTAGGAGAAAGGAAAGCTATTTTCACTGAATGTTCAGTGAGAAGAAGAGTTGTCTTTAAATGGAATTCCCAAAGGAGAGAGTTTCCCTTTTGATATTTTTGCAAAAAAAAAAAAAGTTGTGTAATGTGAGACTGTCAGTCTGTGTTGTTGGGCACGTGGTGACTGGCATTATGGTCTGCAGTATGATCAGTCCATCATTTCTGTGAGTGCATATGTCTCTGTGAGAATCTGGAATGGGAGATGCAAATTGATGCAAAGAAAAATCCCAAGTATACTGCAGAACAATTACTGCTGGTTACATATTGAAACTTCTGTGTTCTTTTGGTGGATTTGGGCAGTTGGCATTTGTATTCTAATTTGGGATGTTGTCTCCTGGATTTCTTATTGTTGGAGTTCCCTTTTTTTTGGGAGGGGACATCACACGTGGAAGAATTCTTAAATATCTTGATTTAGGTAAAAGATAGTTACTATTTTTTATATTTTTATGGGAAATGCAGTGTGTAGTATTACTTTTGAATAAACTGTGCTTATATTTAAATGTTTGAAAATATATATGTTGTGTGTTTTAGTTTGTAATCATTACTGTGTTTTGCAGAATGCTGCAGACTTGTAAATAAAATTAACAGAAAATTGTTTGAAGTCCTCCTTAGTGAATGTACTATTTAATGGGAAAAAGTTAATAAATTATTAAACAGTGCTTTCTAAGTTTATGCTTAATGGCAATCAAAATGTAAGTGATACAGTAGTAAAGTGTGGAAGAGATGGTGGTGGTAGGGAGAAGGCATTTGGAGAGTTGTATTCTTAGAGATGACCCTAATCCCAGCCCTGTGACAGCTTTGGCAAACTGTGACGACTGAAGCAGGTTGTTGGGAAGCTTGCAGCCCTGACTTCCATTATAGGGGCACAGCAGGGGACTGCTGGAAGAGGACATGATGCCCATTTCGTGCTCTTGCTTTGGGTGGCGTGGAGGAGCTGAGTGGCAGTAGCAGCAGCGTGGATGTGAAGGAAGACTGTGATGAGGAACGGCAGTTAATTAGGAGGGAGGGACAAGGGATCAAGTCTCAATTATCTTTGCTGCCCTATTAAGATCGTGTTGTATGTTTGTTTCTGTAATGCTGCTAGTATTTGTGTAGGTGGTTCATCAGAAGTGTATTGATATTCCTCATCAACTCATTTCTGCCAAACAGCTTGCTAAATGCTAAAGCAAGTCACTAAGTTCAGGGGGTTGGTCTCTTCGTACTTTTATTTACAGTGTCTGCAGCCAGCTGAATTGGGTCCATTCACCAAAGCAAAAGGAAATCCTTGTGTATGTTATGTTCTGTTAGCAGGAGGTATGAAAAGGTAATGTAATTACAGATAACATCAAGGAAACCTTAATTTCTAGTCCATCGTTGGGTGGGGAGAATGAGGTGTCTTACTGCTTTGACTGCATATCAAATACTGCCTAGAGCTGATAAAGTCCCAGACCAGCCATAAAGCTATCTACTCTCACATTGGGTATTTACTTTTAAGTACAATGTCTTATTTTTGTGAGTTTATGTTTATGTATCTTGTTTTACAGATTAAAACCCACCAGCATATGAAGAGCCTTCCTTACCAGTTCACCTTTCAACACACTGCATCCTGATACCTTGTCACAAGATGCTTCAATTCCAGTTCTTTTTGACAGGTATTTCATTAATTACCATCTTTCAGAGCTCTAGGTTAAGTACAGAAAGGCATTAATTGAAAGAAAACAAAGCAACTCTCCATTCTCTGAAATTATTTACTGAGCACGTATATTTTTACACGGGAGTTGTGTATCTTGGAACAGGTTCAATTTAATCCTTCCTATTTCAAGCAAAGCTGCCATCGCTAATTGAAGTGAAGCAATTGATGCAGTCTGGTAGAAAAACAGTCTCAGGAAAAGGCATTGCATTTCAAGGAAAAACACTGCTGAGTGATAGGAGAGCAAGAGAAGGGGGAAACCTGATATTCTAGTGTAAAGCTGCTGAGTGGATTTGCTTTATACAGAAATCATTCCACATACCTGAGCCTCATGGATGTTTTATGAAGTCACATTTATCCAAGATGTGTCTCTAACCAGATACTGAGATAGGAGTGGTATCAGGCAGATTTTCACAGCTTAATTTTGTTCAAGATGTGTTTAAAAAAAAAAAGTGCGTGGGGGGAGAGGCGTTAGGAATAATACAAAACGTAACACAGAATATCAGCTTGAGAAGTGATACCCCAAAAATGTCACTGTCAAAATATAACTTTAAAGACATTATTGAGACGTAACAGGAATAAAGCACTTTGATTACTTGCTGCTCCTCTATTTAAAGTGCAGTGTTACTTTCTCAGAGAAGCTGCCTGTGCCCTCCCCACCTCCATAAAATAGGGAAGCTGTTTGCATTTAACTTTGCGACAGGGCAGAGTTCATCCTCATATCATCATATTTTGTAGTAATGTTGGTAATATCTTGGTTTCATAACTGAGCTCACATTTAACTGCCAGTAACAACAGTTGATGTATTTCAGACGGCGCCAGGCTTAGCTCTATTGGATGTTTTCACAGCGTCTTTACAAGAAGGTTCCCTGCAGTCAGAGCCTCCATTTGGATGCGGCGCTCAGGGCTGTGATTCAGCAGAGGTTGTTAGAGTTGGGGCAGTATGGTCAGCTTGTGGTTGGACCTGATGATCTGAGGGTCTCTTCCAACCTGAGCAATTCTATGATTCTGTTTAAATGCAAATGCTGGAGTTTAAATTACACTTGTGCAAGAATTTTTTTTTTTCTTTTACAATTCTGCTCCATTTTATTCGCACACTTTAACGTCTATTTTTTAGTATGAGCACGAAGTAGAACTGCGTTCCACTGCACTGCAGAGCTGGTTTGTGGAAGAAGACAGTTCTATGTATTTATTTTTGTTTTACATGGGAACTTTTACATAGTTGAAACTTGCAGGCTTTTCCCCAATCACCGACTTCGGAAATTCTATTATTGCAAAAGCTCTCCCATGTGGAGGAGCCGTTCCTCGGGCGAATCCGCCTCCCGCGGTGGTGGCTGCGCTCCGCCCGTTATTTCGGCTCAGAGCCGCGCTCCGTACCGCCGTGCTGTGGCGGCCAGAGCCCGACCCGGCAGCCGCGCGGCGCTGGCCGAGGCTGGGGAGAATTGGGCTGCGCCCCGCCTTGCGGGAATCCGGTCTGGGGCTGAGATCTGCCCGGCGGTAACGGTGCGACGCGGCCGGGACGAAGGCGCGCTCCCAGCTGTGACGTGGAGGCGACGTCAGGACGTGCGGCGCCGCGCAGCTCGCGGCACGGCCCGGGGGGCGGCGCTGAGGGCGGGGCGGAGCCTCGCGATGACGTGCAGTGCAAACGAATCCCGTAAGCGGGGCTTCATTCCCGCTCCCGGGGTGCGGCGCGGCCCGTGACGTCACGTGACGCGGCGTGACACGACGTGACGTAACGTCGCCCGGCGTGGTCACGTGGCCGCGGAGTCTCTTCTCCCCCTCCAAACCGTCGGCGGGTCACGTGAGCGGCGCGGGGCTGCGGCGGCGCGGGGGCTGCCGGGAAGCGCGAGTGCCCGGCTGCGGGAGGAGCCGCGGCCCGGCAGGACGGGCGCAGGGCGGGCGGCAGCCGGAGCCGGGCCCAGGGCCGCCCGAGCCGACGTCGTCAGCCCACCCCGACCTCGTCTCGCCGCCAGCCCGGCCCCGGACCCCGCGATGGAGCGGCGGGAGCCCTGGGGAGCCGCCGTCGCCTCCCGCCTGTGAGCCTCTCCTCCCGCCCCGGGCCTCGTCCCGCGCCGGCGGCCGGGCCTGCCCTCCGCTCCCTCGGGGCTCCTCGCACCCCTCCTCCTCTTCTTCCTCCTCCTCTCCGCCCGGCGGGCCGGTGGCGGCAGCCAGGAAATGGTCCGGGCCTAGCGGAGCGGCGAACGGAGGTGAGATGCGGCCGGGGGTGGGGACGCGCCGGGCCGGCAGCGCCTCCCGCGGGGATCGGAGCCGCGGCGGGGCGGGCCGGGATCCCGGCAGCGGCCCTGCGCCCCGGGCGGCCCCTGCCCGGCGCTGCCCTCCTCCCGGCCCCGCCGCCCCCGTTTGTGCCCGTCGCGGGCAGCGCCGGCCCCTCCGGCACCGGGCGGGCGGGCACCGTGGGGCTGCGGCGGCGATCCCCGGTCCTTCGGGGAGCGGAACCCCGCGGGCCGCCGCTAAAATGTCTGCTCGGGACGCCGCTGGGTGCTCCCGGTGCCGCCGGGGCCGGCGCAGCCTCCTCTCTGGGCCGCGGGGTTTAATCCTTCTTCTGATTCGTCCTCGCGGCTTTGTTCCTTCCCCCTCGCTCTGTGTTTTCGGCACCGAGCGGGTGGGGAAGGGGCAGGGCCGGGGGGCTCTGAGTGCCGCTGCGGGCACGGCGGATCGCCGGGCACAGGGACTGCACAGCTCGGAAGGGGCTGCGGGCCGTTGGTGTGGTATCGCTGTTACGTAAAGCATCGCCCGCGAAGAGGATGGCATTATGCTCTGTAATCGGGAGAGCTGTCACCTAACATTCCTGAACCCGGGTTGACGAGGTGTTTTTTTTTTTTTTTTTTTCAGTCAGTGCTGTTGGGTGCCGTGCTGCAGAGCTCAGTGCTTTCAGTTGCTGACTGTTCTGTTTGCATCTTTAAATGGGAAAGTGGCAAACTTCATGACTTCCTTTCACCTGAGTGCTTACACTCATGCCTCAAGCTTGGTCTGGAACGCTGATACCCCAATGAGAGCAGTGCCTCCTGTGGGCCCCTCTCACAGCCCATCTCCAGTGCTCTCCTGTGTGATCATTTCCTTACGAAGGCGCTGACGGAGCTGTGTTCCCACTGATGTCAGTCAGCCCTCCCACTTGCCTCCTGCGAGCAGAGCAGGCACTTACTCAGCACTGACACTCTTGGAAATTAACTTGTTCTCCTCGAGCGTCTGCCTTTATTTTCACCGCACTGCCAGCTCTCTTCTCCTTACTGAACTTCTTAGAAGTGCCTCTCCAGCTCCTTACTGTGAGAGGGAGTGCTGTGCAGCCTGGGGCGTTATTGTGAAATAGGGTCCAGTCAAGTGATGGAAGGAGTGGCATTCAGTATCTCCTGTAATGAGGGAACCGCCATTAAAATCACAGTGCTGCTGTTGTGTCCTGTGCCATAGCGAGGTGTGCGATGTACAGCCTTAGTCATGGTGGTACTGTGTGGGTATGGTACGTGAGTTATACAACAGCTCGTGATGGTGATGGTAGAGTTCTTGCTGTCAGTAACAGGAAGGGAAACTTTTCCACTGGGCATCATGAATGTTTTGGCTTTCTTGATGTATCAATATTATCTTTAATGATTTCCCAACTGCTCTGTATTTGTTTTATAGCATTGTACAAGAGCAAGTTCTCTTCTGCTGAACGCTGTTCTTAGTCATGAAAGAACATGGTAAAGTTCAGCTCTAGCTTCAAAAGCAGATTAAAGTCCCTGATATTTTCTTCCCAGTACTTAGTTGCTGCTTTTCTCAAACATGGGAAATGGAGCACCTGGGGTTGGTTTTCTTCATCAGTTTTGTTCAGGAAGCCACACAGCAACCAAAACAAAATAGATCATATTTGTGTGTTTTGCATTCTTCCCAGTTATAATGATGTGAAGTTGATAAAAATTCAGTGAAATATTTCTTGGTTGTCTTTTTAGTGATATGGAATGTGTTTTTCCCTGGTTATAACCCAACTATTTAATGAAAGGATGCCACTTTTTTTTTTTTTTTTTTTTTTAATCTGCAAACACCATAGAGTTTGCATTGTTCAGGTTTTGTAAATAAATACTTTCAGCAGAAGTCTGTCCCGACCTCACAGTTGGTAGATAATAAGTTGGCAAGCACACTTGAGTTCCTCCTTCCTTTTCTAGCTCCCAGCTGCTGCCAAAGGTGCTCTGCTGCACTTTGTTTTCCACAGTGGTTGTTCCTGGATGTCAGATGTGACTGAAGGCACACAGCTTGTGTGTTACTCGCTGAGAGAACCGTGCCCTGTGTCTGTTGAAGCAGGCAGGACTCTGACCAGGTGGTGGATGGGGAAGCCCAATGCTGTCTGTGTTGGTGAGAGCAGCCATAACTGCTCATCGCTGCTTCAGCACCTCTGTTCTTTTCCCTCCTGCTCATTCTCTTGTTTGGAGAGTTCCTTGTAGTTGTTACTAGTCTTTTCCTTTGCTCTAGATCACCAGAAGGCTGTATTGAGGGCAGAAACAGCAGCAAGTGATATCCATGTTTGAGGCTGAACGTTAAGTGCTGAGAGGTGAAATGGGCAGCTGTCCTCTAGGCAGATTTGTCCTTGTGAGGAAATGGGGGGAGAGTGCTAGGATCCTCCAGGAGGCCATGTTAATGGGCAGCAGTGTGTTTGCAGGGCTGGGAGAAAGTGACATAGCATTGTGAGTGGGGTCTGAGGGTGTCAGAATAGATTTGAGATTTTAGTGGCTGTGAGGTTTATTCTCTGCTGCAGTAATTTCAGATTGTTACATGCGTGTGCTTTGTTCTATGGGCAGAACTCTGCTGTTACTATAAGCTCACAGTTACCTTCAGACAGGGGTTGAGAAGTAACAAAACCCAAATCTGCTGCCTCCCAGGTCGTTTGTTTTCAATGTCTGTCTTGGAGTTTGTGTCATGGAACAGCTGATGTTGGTGCCGTCGTCTCTAAGGCAGAAAACCTCCAAGTTGTGAGGAGATGGAGGGGCCATAGCATGAAGAGTCTGAAAACGAGTCAGAAAACTTTAAGAGTTCGTGCTTTGGTAGAGCAGTGTTAGATGTACGTAAAATATATTGCTAGCTGTATTAAAACAAGAAAATAAGAAAGTGAATTGATGGAACTGCAAAAGCAAAGATGAAATGACTTAATCTAGCAATTACTCTTCTCTTGCAGGGTTGTTCCTTTTCTGCAGTTACTCAGGGCTGACAAGATGACTTTTACCTTGTGAAATGTTAGGGGTTCTGTCGCAGCTCAGGAAATATAACTGCAGAGGCTCCAGCTCCTTCCTGTCATAAAGCTTTTCTCCTGAGTTTAGTCAGCCAATATTTTTATAGCAGTACTGTTCTTAGGCTTTTTTTTTTTTTTTTTCCCCTCTGGAAATCCAGACAGATTTTCTCTTGTAGTTACTGTGTAACTGGAGGAGGTACGTGTCCCTGTTGTGGCGGTGCAGGGAAGGGGAGGGCGGTGGCTGTGACCCCACGGAGGTGCCTCGCAGTGCAGTGCTGTGGGAGCAGGGCTCGCTTCCTCGCCTGGTGTCGTGCCAGCTTCGTACGTGCAGTCCTGAATCCCACTTTCCCATTTAGCTGCAGGATTGTTTGCGTCATGCGCTCGTGTCTCCTTTGGTGCCTGCCGTCTCCCCAGGCTCTCCAGTTCTTACTGCTTTCCAGGTTTCTTTCTCCAGCTTTGTTTCAAACCTCCTTTTTTCCCTAATGTGGTGAACTGTATTTGCTTCCCAAGTGCATTTGCTTGTAGTTCTTCAAGTTGTCGTGTCTCTTGTTCTTACTTGATTTGTTAATTATTCCTGCTGACGAATGTGAAACCCAGTTTATTAATAGCACCAGGTACCAACAGGAGAAAAAAACCCTCATATACTTGTACTGTACAAACACAGAATAAGAGAAGTTCTTGCCCTGAAGTCTTGAACTAATTTTCTTCTGTTAACAGCTCATTACTAACGTTTGCCTGCACTTGGTTCTGCTGAGGTGTGGTACCAGCCCTGCCTCCTGAACGGCTCACAAACCCCGTGTATTGATCTCTCTTTATCAAGTTGGTCTTCCTTGTTATTCGTGATTACTGATATTAAACAATTATTGATAACTCAAACATGTTAGTTGTCCACTAATTTAATTGTTTTAAAATTTGTTTTAAAACTAAACAAACTGACAGTGTATTTTTACTAATGCTGTTATCTTGCAGTGATCATGTTTTTCAGTACAGACTTATCCCAGATCTCTCACTGCTGATAATTCTACTCCTCTCTAACCCAGAGCAGTCTCTTGCTATGCATTTCCTTACAATTACAGGGCAGAATAAAGACTACGTGTAGCAGCCAGCCAGCTGGCACAGTGCTGCAGCTCTCTTAAAGCTGGTATTGTGGTCATTTTCATGTAAAAGACTGATGTTTCCTTCCTTATCTGCAATTTCTGAAAGTGGCTTTAAGATATGTGTCCTTTAGGCCGGCCCTGAAACTGTCCTCAGCTGCTGAGTTTGGTGGCTCTTAGGGGAGGAGCAGAAGGGAATTGTGTGCGTGCCTCTTCTTGTGGCTGGGAGCTGTCAGAGCACCTGCATTAAACCACAGTGAATTCCAAACTCGGTTCTCTTAAAGCTTTTTCTACGTGTGGTGTTAAAATGAGGAGCATCCAGGTTCTGGTACCCCATAACTTTGTAGCTTTTAGGAAACAAAGTAGATGCTTGGTGTACTTGGATTGGATTTTGTGTTGCTTGATGTTGTTTGCCACGCAGATGGCGGTGGGCATTGCTGACCTTCCCTGCAGGTGATGCTGTGTTTAACTCCATTAGAGAACCGCCTGTTCTAATCACTGTCTCTTCAGGCAGTCATTGTTGGGGCAGAGCTGGGCTTTTTTGAAGCTGATACAAGACAACAGTGGAGACTTGAGTGCGTTTCTTGGTGTCTTCTGGCTTTTTTTTTTTTTTTTTTGCTCTGCTGTATCTGCATTTTTTAAGTATTAGCTATAGTTAATATATAATAGTGCTGTTTTATACCTCTCACAATTAGGACCTGCCCAACAGTGATATTAGAGGCGTCTATCTCCCAACCTCACTGCTTCCCACCCTGACCTGCCTGGGCTTCTTCATCCCCTGCCCCGTCCAACCCCCCATGGCAGCTCCACGCCTGGCTGTGTCTCCACATTTCCCCTCTTTGGATCTTTAGGAAGGTGTTTACACGGGGATTGTGTGCAGTGCAGCATTGTGCTGCTCTTCTGATTCCTGCCTGAATTAGCTTTTCAAAATGAACCTTTACAATTTTTAAGAAAAAATGAAAATATATTTAATTATTAGAACTAAATGCTGAGAACTCAGTGTGTCTAACCAGTGACCGGTTACAAAGTGCTCTTCAGACAGGAAGAATTGTTTAAGCTTGTCCTTAGCTCAGGTTATGAGATTTCAGCAGGGTGAAATGACATGTGCTCCCTATGAGGTACTTTCCTTAGCAGCTTTGGTTCTCACGCACTCTGAATTCTCACACCACTGAACACCGACTCTCTCCTGCCATCTCACTGTGGTACTGCAGGTACGTAGGAATCTTTTCAAGAGCTGAACTGCGACAAAACTGCAATAATAGAAGTGTGTTTCAAGTACAGAGACCATAGATATGAGAACAGAGGGCCGTTCTGCTGCTCTTCCAGCATGCATCCCCGGGGTGGCAGGCAGCTACCCGCAGGCAGGCAGCAGATAAGCGCACAGCCACCCTGCAGCCATGTAAGGCAATGTGAGCATAACTGGTCCTCCAGCAGCAGAAATCTGGAGACGAGCTCTGACAGCGTTATTTACTGCAGCTGACATTTATAGTGGGTGCTGCTCTGGTGCTGTAGGGCTGCATGGAGCCGTCAGATGCACAGTGCCCTTTTCCTTGCCTTACTGAGGTCCCGCTGCAGGCGGCCTGTTTGAAATGACTGCTGCAGGCCAATGTAAATATTAAATATTTTTATATAAATTGTGCTTCGGAATACTAAATGTGTACTTCCTAGTATGTCACTAGCTATTCTGATGTTACTGAAAGCTCAGTAGCTGATTAAAAAATTGTGCGCTTTTATATATTCACATATACAGCCTTGTTTCTGCATTTAGTTTAATTTCCCAAAGACGTTAAAGAGATTTTGTTGATGGAAGTGCTTAACTGGTTTTAATCAGACTTTGATGTGCACGAATCATTAAGGCAAGTTGGATGAGGAGATAAGAGTCCACAATTCTCTTTGTATAGTTTGGCTGCAGAGCAACTAATAGAAAATTTTTCCTGTATGGGAGGGTAGAATGAAATCCAGAAAAGCCACATCAAATGATTTTGTGCAGTGTTATGTCTTTGTGGGCAGGAATATAAACCATAGTTTTCTGACAAAATATGAAGATCTCATTACCAGTTTTCCATTGCTATTAGCATAAACATTTCCTTATTCAAAGATAATTTAAAAATTGCTTGGTCGAAGTCCAAATGTGAAAAATTGACCCTTTAAGTTGACAGTATTGGAAATGATGAGTAAAAATGCATTAAAGGAGTCTGAAAGGAGGAATGCTTGGTGAAGTTAGTGTAGCAGGTGGGACTGTTTTGGCGTAAGTGAAAACAGTAGCTTTAGTGGAAGCTGCTGTGATTGGAAAATGTTTGATTTTATACAGATACCGTTATTTTATTTGCCTGACTTTGGGGGCCTGTGGGCATAAAGATTGGACAAGATGAGATACGATGGGCATAATATTTTTACTATCTTGCATCTCTTTTTGATGTGCTGGGTGGTCCTGCATGGCAGGGAGCTTACTGACAGATTTGTTTGTTTGGAGCAGGCTTTGTTTGTGTATTTGGGTGTGTGGGTGCCTGCTGATGTTAGCTGTTCTGTTTTCTGTTTGCAGCTTTTTTGAGACTGACATTGAGCCTTCCAGCGCAGCGCTGGGCGATGTGCTGGTGGTGGGATGCTGCATAGCTGCTCTGGGCTGTGTTGGCTGTAGGTGTGAGGTAGTGGGGCTGCTGCTCCTGTTCAGCATTGCTTCCAAGTACCCAGTGAAGTTTTGGGATCACTGCGTTTCGATTTGTTCTTACGATGCAGATAGAATGGGTTGGCATTGTGAACGTGATGATAACCATTTCACACCTGTGGAAGTGATAATGTAGGTAGCCTGGAGAAGGTGAAGTGAAAGGTTTCTTCTTGGATTACTTCTGCTGAAATATCCGTACCAATTATATTTAATGAGGAGTTTGTGCTGTGATGCATTCTTAGCCAATAATTAGCACAAATGCTTTTTGCAGGGAGTTCAAGCAGTCTTCAGCTTAAGTTTGTTAATTGCTAATAAGCTCCTAGAGAAAGACTTTTCTCGCTTCTTTTCTCTCTCATTTCTGGCTCCTCCAATTGTAAGAAAAAAGTCTCATATTCTCTTACAGCCACATAAAGCAGGAGCCACACCGAGGTGACACATGCTGATGTTCCCTGGTGTCATTTCCTGCAGCTGATCAGCCCGGTGCTGCCCTGGGCACACCATGTTGTGCTGGGTCAGAGCCCAGGGCTGCGGGCACCCAGCAGCACACGTTCCTTCAGAAGAGTGGTAAAGTGCTTCTGGGGGTGGATTACTGACAAACAGAAAAACTAAAGGTGGGCAAAAATGAGTATGTTTTCATCTTGGTTTCTGTTTAAGAGAACTACACCATTTGAATCTCATTGGTTGGTGTCATGGGGTGATTTCTTGCTAAGTACAAACACAGAGCACGTGATCTGTTTTAACCCAGTGTGCACCTCAATATTTTTAAAATTATTATGTGTAAGAAAAGAGTGAGTCATACATTCCAAAATTGCTCTTCGCTTGTACCGTGCTGATTTTGAATGGGAGATAGATGCAGTTAATTGACAAAACCAGTAAGAACGTGCCTCCTGTGCCAGACAGGGGAGGAAGGCCGAGCTGCTGGGCTGAGCTGCTTTGCCCCCCATGGCTGTGTGGCTGCGGGGGGAGCAGGTGCTGTGACTCCTGTCTCACCTGGGAGCAGTTGTACCGTTAGCTGAGACTGTGGATGGGGTTTGTGCCTTATAACACGCTGACACAGCTGCAGGGCTCTGGCTTAACCCGGCCTGTTGCTTTAAGGGTTTCGAAATTCCGCCCAGTTCTGGCAGGAGTTTTGCAAGGCCGCTCGTCTATTTCCTTAATTTCATACTAGAAGTTTTAACGTTCTCTCTAGTGGCAAGATTCATTGGGTCTCGCTGATTTTAATTTATATATGTCGTTAGGATTGTACTTTCTGCAGTTTTGTTTGTTGGGCTGTTCAACTCCAATTAGAAATATGTTAAGAGTGGCAGCCCAGAAGCAGTGTGCGCAGCGCCTGTGCTGGTTTATCACACAAAGGAGTTAAGTTTGCATCCGAGCAGACCAAAAACTGCACGTATCCTCTGTGGAAGACACCTCATGGCTGCTGTTACCCTCTGAAGAAGCCCCCAGGGACGGGGGCTGCTGATTGCGGAGGAGCAGGACCTGCGCAGGCCCTCAGCAGCACCGCCTCTCACTGCCTGAATGTGGTAACACTGCACAGCATGGCTGCTGCATCACGGCCCTGCCCAGGTGGGTGGTAAAAAGAACTTTGAAAGGAGTGTGAAATAAAACCAGGAAATGCATTGAAGGGAGTGCAGTGCCAGCAGTGGGCAGGGTGGTGAAGCAGGCCTGGGGGTAACGGGAGGGGGGCAGTTACCCCATGGCACGACCAGCTCTGCAGTTTTCTGACAAAATATGAAGAGACGTGCTGTCATGAACCGGCCTTGCACGGCTTGTGAGCTGCTTCCTGCCTGAACCACTTGTGGATCCTGAAGATTGCATCAGATGAGAAATCCACTTTTTGTGCCAAGTCCTCAGGAAGGCTGGGCACAGGGCGGGTTGATAGCTCCAGTGTTTTATTACTGATGCTTGTGCTGTGAAGATGTATCAAATAAAAGTGGTGTTTAGAAAGTGAGCTGTGCTTGAAGGAGCCCTGAGCAGGGGCAGAGATGCTCTCAGTATTTGTGCAGTGTGTGGAGCAGGGCATGCAGCTGGGAACAGTTACACAGGACCTCGATGCTTAATGTGGTGGCTGAATTTATCATCTCAGAACTGTGTTTCTTTTAGTGCGTTCTGAGGCAGAATTCTTGAGTCTTGGTTATGATAGGAAGATAAATGTCTTGTGAAAAAGCACACACAGATGATCTTTCAGTAGGACTGGAGGAAATAGCAGTTAAACCTGCGTAATGTATGTGATAATGTTTTCACTCCTGCTGCTTCTGTAGTTCTGTTAAACAGGAGGAGGAGGTGAACCTTGTAATGGATTGACGTTCCCCTTCTGCCCTAGCACTCTCTTTGTTTGGGTGGCACTTTGTTAAAATGTTCTGTATTGCTTCAAATCTTATACAGAACATATTTATCAGAGAATTTCTGCAAAGATCCTTTCTTAATCCTAATGCTGTGGAGTTCATAATACTCAAATGTAATGAGACCTTATAAGACAGTAAATTAATATGAGGAAGTCAGAACTCTAATAGCCAGATTAATGCTGGATTTCTGAATAGCTATTGCTTAATAAAATTTGAACACCAATTGTCTTCGTTTCAAAGTTTAAACAGAAGAACATGTAGGCACAGGAGTTCTGTTATTAAGTTTCTGTCCAATTAAACTGTAGAATATTGTTGGGAAACTATTATAATATGCTTGGTTAGCCTGTGTGGGCATGAAGAAATTGCACGTAGAAGTTTTGTGTTCGTGGTGCTCCATCTTTGCATCGTGGGAATTGTAGAATCTGCTCGTGATTGAGCACTGCAAGGATGAGAAGAACATTGTTTGAATGAAAGATCAGATTGGGCTGAAGTATGCTGAATTGGGATTTGTGCAAGAAACGAAATTGGGTTCTTAGCAGAAGGCAAAATTCTGCTGCAGTGAATCCTCACTGTAATGCTTGCTTTCTTGTTGTCTTCTGAACTTGAGCCATCAGAACTGGATTTCATTGGCTTGATTAAGAAAGCGTTTTATCCCTGAATATTGCTTTGTTATAGCAAGACAAAGCAAACAAATGAAAATACCAAAGAAAGTGAAGTTGAGATTCTGCTTCACTTTACAGCAGAAATGAACTTTGCTTGGCTTGCAGGAGTTTGTTGTTGAAGCCTCTTTATCCTGTCTGCCTCAGAACCCTGGCTTGGAGTTGTGGTAGATGCAGAAATGGCAGTTTTAGTAGATGATGGCTTTGTTGCATCGCAGTTTTTAGTCTTTGCTTTCCAAGTACCATCCCTATTGCTGAGCCACTGCTGCGCCCTCTGTGCGTGTGGTCCATTGGGGGCTGAATGACCCCTTCCTCTGCTGTTTGCATTCTCCGGAAGAGAAGGGGGGAGCAGGGCATTGTGCTGTCAGTTGTTGGATTTCCCTCTTTCTGTACCCTTTTCTGTAGTAACAGGACAAAAAGGAGGGACTGACGCTGGTGGCCTGTGAGCATCTCTACTGCCTGGGAAGAAAAGAAAGCTGGGAGATCTGGGCAGCTGCTGCCTCATCCTGTCCATAAAAGGAATAGAAAAAAGAAAGCCAAGCAAAACCGATTGCTTCAGATCTGCTTTTTTTTTTTTTTTTTTTCCCTCTCTCAATAGGAGATAGGCACGTTTCTTTCTAACAGTGCTTTGGACGCTGGCTGCCAGCCTTGTGCAGGAGTCTGGCTGGCGCTGTGCAGTCCCTTCGTGGGTGCCTCACTGAGCTGAGAATGAGCTGCAATCACTGCTTTGTTCTTAGAGCTGTCCTCGACAGTGACACAAAATAACACTGATGCCAGTGTGAGGTTAATCCGGGGGAAGCAGTGGTGGTGGACCCAGATGTTTTCACTGCCCAGAGTACTGCTGCACAGAATATGGAGTTGTAAAGAAGGAGTGGTTTGGGTTCTCTCAACCCTTCAGTAAATTCTTGGATGTAAACATTTTCAGGCATTTTAATAGTGTGTTTTAGAGAAAGACTTAAAACTTCTTTTTAAGTGAGCTTTGCTGCTGAAATGAGAAGTTTCCTGTTATATTTGGGTTCTAAAATTTGGTTGCTTGGTGCTTATCTTAATCTAAATATTATCTTAGCATCTATGAGCTGGATCTTGGGTGCAATGAGTAACGCATTCGTCTCACACCTGAACTTGTCTAATAAAATATGCTTACAGAGCCTTTTTAGTTCTAAAGGATCTTCAAGTCCTTTTTTTGTAGTCAGTGCTGAGTTACAAATCATCATCATAGTTCTTGTATCCATCATTGATTCAGTAATAGAACATGCTAGCTTTTTGATACTTGGGTAATCCAGTACAATGTCATGGACTGGAGGAAGGAATCTGGCAGCCAGAACTAAAGGAGCAGGATGTAATTACCTGCATCTTCACTTGGCTGGGACATTGGAATTAATGAGCTGCTCTTATAAAAGTACAGAGGTTTTCCTCAGCTACGAGTGGTGAAGGATTTGTGTTCTCTGTCTGAGGAGCAGTGGCAAGCCCAGGCACATAGTGCTTTCTGGGGGATTTTTGCAGTTTCAGAGCTGATCAGGAAGGAGCAGTGCCCTGTAGCAAGCTGCTCTTTCCTCCCTGGTAGTTCTCATCAAACATTAACCTAACCCAAGGCAACTTTTTCCCTTTTTTTTTTTTTTTTTTTTTTTAAAGCTCTGCCACCCTGGCTGTATGTACAAAGGTGTTCAGTACTTTGTCATCTCACTGCTGTGAAGTATGGGATAGTTAAACATTCGAAACATTTGGATTTATCAAAATGGTGAAAATCTGGTTCGTATTTGTGTTATATTACCAGTACAGTTGTATTTATTTTTTTTACCAGTAACACAGACCTTCTGATGAAGCTTTGGAAGAGGGGATATCTCTATTAAAAATGGGATTATGTTTTAAAAACAAACAAGGAAATCTTCATTCTCATTAAAATACCCAAATGAGGTTATGGTTCAGGCACGTTAGTGCCCTCACTGTGTGTGCCTACCACGGATGGATAGATGTTGAGCTCTAACTGCAGAGCTCCTCTGGCTTAGCCAACCTTTCCTCCTGTTGAGCAGATAACATTTGCAGTTGGAGCCATCCCAAACTAAATACCCCTCCCTTGTGCAGAATACCAGTGCTGTATTAACTAGAGCTGATGGAAAACTTCAGCCATTGTGTTGAAAGGTGCGAGGGAGAGAAATAAAATGGAACCCTTCGTTCCTTTGAAAGCTTTCTTTTTTTTTTTTCTTTTTTTTTTTTTTTACTGCTCCTTAACACACAAATATCATTTAAATTCTCTGTCACATCTTATGGTAGTGTTCCAAAACTCTGTGAGGGCTGCTTGGTTGGTTGTCATGCTTCTGTATCTGTGAGATTGTGGTTATCCTTAAACTTCACCTGGCATTTGTGCTGCTCTGTGCAGGGCTGGAGCACTTCTGTAGGAAATGGTTTGTGGGTTTTCTCAGCAGTTCTCTTTTTTGTTACCGTAGTGTAGAAAGCTGGAAGTTAAGACTGCTTGTTCACTTTTATTTGGTAAGTGTTAGTGATGAGTTCTGAGTGTTTTACTGTTCTGTGCATCGGTGTTTCTGCGTTTGCTTTGTTGTTCTTGTGGAGCAGGGTTATTCTTTTTGTTTACTGTTTGTTTTATTAAACTTCTTCCTTTCTTACTGTTCCTGTTCGGGTACATTCATACTGAGCTGACAGTAATTTGGGGATTGTTTGTGTGATGTTAGTGACTGGCTCAGTAACAACGCCATATTGGGCATGTGAGCTGGGAGAATGGGCAACTCCTGAATTACATACAAGCACAGGAATACTCAAGATAAGCAACAGGTATCTGTGGAAGGGAGCTGGATGTGGCATTGAAGCGATTTCTGCCGTTTTTAAAGCACTTTGGGAAACACATCATTCCTGTTATAAACAGGATTTCCAGCTTGGTTGCTTTGAAGAGCCACGGTGGGAGCTGTGTGCACGTCGTGCTGCTGGCTGCGTCCTGCAGAAGTGCTGCACGTCGTGTGTTTGTTCTCTGCTCTCTCTGAACACTCTTTATCATTCACGGGCAGATGTTGTCAAACAAAATTGGTGTTCAGCACAGCCCATTAGCTGGTACAGGATATGTGAGCTGTTTGATTTCTACTGCTTACGCAGCCAATTCAGACAGTGGGAAAGAAAGCCCTTGATATAAATGAGGATGTCTCGGAGGAAGTCTTGGTGCTGTAAACACGCTTTGAAGATCCACCAGAGCCACACCGAACAGCCGTGGGTTTGGGACTGTTGTTGTGTGGTGTGCAGGGAGGGCTCCCGGTGGGCACTGCCCTGCCATGCGCAGTGCAGGAGGATGGGGTGAGGCTGCTGTTGGGGCGGTGCAGGTGAACTCGTGTGAGGACAGCTGTTTGATGCCTGAGGTGGTTCGGGGGGATGAGACGGCAGGCTGCGAGTCCTGCACCTTACCCAGGATTGGCCGAGGCACTCTGTTCTGTAACAGCACTGCTGGTAAAACTCCAGGGATGCGTGGGTGGCTTTTTCTTTCTTTTTTTTTTTTTTTCTTCCTAAACTGGGATCGTGATCCAAAATTCCCATACATGGGCTTGGTCCCGACACCCCGGAGCTGGAGCGGTGGGAAGGGAGGTGGGAAGGGCTGAGCAGCAGTTCCATAATGCTGCTTGGAACGTCTAAGGTTGTAATTGCTTGAGGAAGCCATTGCGAAGGCCACAGCCTTCGTGGGCTGGGGTGAGCAGCAGCACCAAACTGCCTTTATAAGAAATGAAAACGACATTTCTGGTATGGGTGGTTTGGATCACACTCTGCTCAGTCCATTTAAATCAGCAGTTAACTGTTAACCTAAGTGACATAAATGACCGATACTTTGGTATCAGACATTTCTGATAACTTCCTGCTTGAAGTGCTTGCTTTCTTTCAGCTCTTCAAATTGAGCTGGAGAATAGGCACAGAATTTGGATGCTCAGTTCCATGCTGAGATCACATTCTGAGTGCGCTGTGCTGAGTGCAGTGTGGCTACCTGCATGCAAAAATAATGACTAAAGCATGTAGAGTTAGACTTTGAGAATGGAAATACTGTGCTGTACTTTAGGCCTGTTCTCTAATTTCTTTTAATTTTTGCGCTTTTCTTTCTCCAGATGTGGAAATTAAGGTGACTTTGGTCCTTGCAGCGGGGCATTACTTTTGCCTCCCTTAGCCTGCCTCTGATCCTGCTAGGAATTCTCACATTTGCTCAGGCCTCCCAGGAAGAGGGAAAGGGAAATTATAGCAGGATCCTGTTTATAGCAGCAGGTACAAACCAATAAGTTCTTGTCTTCTGCTTCCAGGCCTGGCGTGCAGGGAGGGAGGAGCAGAGAGCTGCAGTCCCATTGCAGGGGTGGGTTGGGGAGGTGGGGGTTTGGCAGCTGTTATCCCCTCCAGGAGCAGCCTGAGCCCCAGGGGTGGCTGAGAGCTGGCTGCCTCCCAGCACAGGCTGCCCTGGGCCCAGCCAGCCAGCCCTGGGCACCCACAGCTCTGGGCAGCACTGCCAGGGCATCACCGTTCCTCAATGGCAGCAATGTATTTTTGGATAGCAGACTGTAAAAATGAATGTAATTGCATGTGTTCTGAAGAGTCACTTCTGCAATCCCTTCAGGCTGAAGTTAATTGCTAGCAGTATTGATTTACTAGGCAGGCCATAGTCGTTTGCTTTTCAGGGTGCCATTACTACTTATTTTTCATGAACAAAGGCAAAGTTATCTGCCATTTCATGGCTGTGCAAGAGAATCATAGAATCACAGGGTTGGAAAGGACCTACAAGATCATCCAGTCCAACCAAGAGATAAATGTGACTGAAGAATTGTCCCAAGTACAGAATTAGAGCCCACCAAATCAACACACACTGAATTCATTTATTTTCATGTTTTCTACAGGTGTGATTTTAATAGCTTGAAGGTGGTTGAAATATCTCTGTGTAGGGATCTGAAAGAGTAGATCTAGAAGCCTTATTTGGATCCCATTCAAATCAGTGATTCCCCTCCCTTCCTTCCTCCATAACAAAATACGAAGTAAACCCACCCCTGGTGCCCATACAGCCCAGCTGACTGCTCGTGGAGATGTTTATTACTTGCCGTGTGCTACACAAGGCAAAGGATGGGTACTAGGAAAAGCACTTTTTAGTGTTTTGGATAACTAATTTTGCAGGTAGAGTCAGATCAGCTCTGGTTTTGCTCCAGCTCTGAACTGGACCGGGTCTCTGCTTTAATGTTCCTGCTGTGTGACACTGTTACAAATGCTGAGCGGGTTTCCTCAGCAAAAGAGTTGCAACAGATGTTGATACGGTTTTGAAGGGTGATGCTTGTCTGTGTAAGAGCAGTGGAGATCCTCGTGTTAAAATGTAACTCTCTACTTGTAAAGGTTAATCATCATCTTCTAAAGAGAGAGTTGTGCATGATTCACAAGCTTAGTGCTTTCATGGGAATGAACTACTCAGGGGTGGGTGAGGATACTCTGCTCCCTGCTGACATTTTTGATAGGAAAATGGCATAGATCCTAACGGTTGGCTTTAACAGGTCACTGTCTGTAATTAACTCTGACATTCATTTCTGTTTAAATCTTGGATATATGAGAAATCTGAAGGAGGAAAAAAAAGCTGCTTATACCTCCAACTTTCAAAGCAGGCTTACGTTTTGCCATTAGGGTGAAAATTATGTTGGTGGTTTGGCTGCACTGCGGTGTGCAGGGCCCTCCCTCAGCAGGCAGACTTGCATTCACTTGCAGTTGCACGAGTTCAGCTGATTTTAGCACAATTGGAGAAGTGATTTTCAGATGTACGTTAAAAGTTAGCACATTCCTAGGCTTGATGTCAGCCTCAGATTGGATTGTGCTGATGCTTTTACCTTATTTACAGTGCAGGTATTTCAGGGAAGTCCATAAAACTCACACCCTAAAGCATCATGTGTTTAAACTTACACTGGAGATTTCTCCTGGTTTTGATGTCCCTGTGGATTTTTTTAATAGACAGAGCAGTAGAAAAAAAAATGAAGCCAGGTGAGTAAGAAATTGCAGTGAAAGTTTCAAATGATTTTAAGGTAGAAAGCACAAATAATGGTTTTTAAAAAGCTGAGTGGTTGGTGGAAGTTCTGCCTAGAATGGAATAGCTGGTTTTGTAGAGCTTACAGGTGAGCTCTGTGGCAGGCTTATGATGCTGTATTTTTAATAATCAGGCAGCTGTGTGAAAATATGAAATAATGACTTTCTGAGCAGACACCTTCTTCATTTTACACTTAGATTGGAACAGTATTTATGTTCTGGAAGCACCTATTGTAATTTTGTAGATCAAGAAGGCACTTTTATAAATCTCTTAATGCAAAGTACAGTATGGCACACAAAATGAGTTAGAGACCTTATTTGTCCCTTATTTTGTTTACTCCTGTAAGTCCTGGTGCTTTATGAGCCACAAAGGAAACCATTGCTGACTTGTTTTTAGATTTTGTGTTGCTAGAACTCGACACATTGCTGTTAATGCAAGCAGCAAGACCAGACTTCCAAGGCAGATTTGTAATACACGAGGTTTCTATTTTTTTTTTGCTGTGCATTTTTGCAGTAGGAGAACATTGTAAAGTGAAGTGTGCTGTCTGCTGGGCTATGAGGGGGGCGATCCTTCTGGATTTCCTGGAATCTGGACAAGCTCTGGCTGCTGCATCGCAGTGCCAACAAAGCTGAAGGCTCCAACTTCCAGTTGTTTTCCTGAGGACTCTGTGATTTATTTATTTAACTGCATAAACTGTCCCTATCAGAAACACTGTAGGTTAGAGCTGCTCTAAATGTGAGATGGTTTAAGCTGGACAAACTTCTTTTCAGTTTTGAGGAGCTGCAGTCAGCGGAGGGTTCTTACGTGGGATCTCTTAGCAAAACAGGGGTAACTGTGTGCTGCCATCCCTCCTCTTTCCTTCTGTGACCAGGAAATTGTTGGTTGTTTTTTGCAGCAACATGAACCGTGAAGACCGAAATGTGCTGCGAATGAAAGAAAGGGAAAGGCGGAATCAGGAAATCCAGCAGGGTGAAGAAGCCTTTCCGCCCAACTCTCCTCTCTTTGCTGAACCCTACAAAGTTGTGAGTTTATGCCATTTTTACAAATGCTTTTTTTTTTTTTTTTTTTTTTAGCAGAAATTGTATGGAAATATGTACTTCAAGTCTGTTTTCATCTGAAATCTTTTTAGGTTGGCACCTTAACCAGCGTTTG
Organism: Phasianus colchicus; assembly: GCF_987193195.1. Taxonomy (NCBI): domain Eukaryota; kingdom Metazoa; phylum Chordata; class Aves; order Galliformes; family Phasianidae; genus Phasianus; species Phasianus colchicus. The sequence goes on along the minus strand of NC_143450.1, from coordinate 17,598,497 downwards.
AACAAGTATTTGGACTAATTGGCAGATTTGAACTAATGCTTATGAAGCAGGGACTGTTTTGAAGTGAGGAAAGGGATAATGAGACAATATAATTATTTTTTAAAAAAACCTTTATTTTGCTTCTGCTGCAGTGGTCATTTAAGTGGTACTATTTAGAGTTTTTATTACATAGTTCAAAACCCACTTTGAAAACAAAACCATTCCCTTATCACAGTTTTGTTTGCAGGAGGTCAAACATTGCAACTGAAGACTTTTCTCTCGCAGGAGGGAAGCTGTGAGGTGGTTGTTTGATTCCTGTCCTCCCTTTGCTGTGCATGATAACCAAATCCCACAAGTATGAAGCTAACTAAAGCTGGTTGGGATTCAGTAAAACTGATTTGGAGGGCAAAAAAGAAACAACGCAAAAAACCCCAGCAGGTTTTTCAGGAAAGAACTCCTATAACTGTGTTGGCAACAGAAGTTTTTCCAGTATAAATACCAATTAAAAATTACATAACTGAGTAGAGAGGGTTAGCTGATATTATTTTACTACTAAGTAAAACTTTATATGACCAATGCATTACAGACCTTATGGTGATGGTGTCTACAGTTCTTAAAATCTCGCATGCAGCCCACCGATACATTCTTTGAAGCACTAGTTAGTGTTTCAACTATTCCTGATCAACTTTAAGTGGTGCTGTATGGAACTACGACTCAAAATCCCTGTTGAAACTTGGCTGGAGGCCTAGAATTTGGCTGCAGATTAAATAAATCCACTTTCTTTGCCCAGAATAAGAATTAGAATATAAGAAAATAACAACATTGAGTTTATAAAGTGCTCTGTCCACTTATTTAAAGTCAGCTGTAATTCTCAGGGAAAAGAGAAAATTTTGAGGGAGAAAAAGATGAACAGAGAAGGAAAGAATTGCATTACTGTAGTTGGTTGGGGAGAATTGGGTCACTGTGACTGTTTATCTGTAGGGGTTTAAGATAAAGGGATCTTCGGATCATTTCAGTCATATTTTTCACTTGTGTGACTACTTGCTTTTGCCTGTTTCCTTTACCTTCTAATACATGGGACTAAAAACTATTGACCATATAGATTTTTAACAGCAGCTTCATTTTTTAGAGAATAAGTATGAATTGGGCATCAGTAAAAAACACTGAAGTTCATTTGCCTTTCTTTCTGTAAACTGTCAAAATAAGTGTAAAGTATTTCAAAGTATTTTGTTCCTTTTCCTTCCCTTCTATGCCTGTAGGAATTTTGTTGTTATTTTCTATGGACAGATGTTTGTTTCCTCAGTGTCCACTAAGACGGTGGTAATTAGGGGTGGATCTATATTGGAGATCTTTTTTGATGTACAGTCAAGAGAGAAGTTCTAAAGGGGCATTTATGCAGAAGAACACATAGAAGTGATGTTTTATTTGCTAATGGTAGTTCTTTCATTCAGCCCATGGTAGTCTTTGATAAAAAGATACAGCTGACATTTGAGTTTGCTTCCTTTCTCCTGCCTCTGTAAAAACCAATACTTTCAGTAATGCTTTTCTTTGAGTTTTGTGTCCTGGGCATTTTTGTGTCTTCCCAGACTGAAGGATAAATTTTCTTCACAGATGCTTTGTAGGCTGTATGATAGCTGGGCAAAGTTGCAATTAGTGTTAAAGTTGATCAAAGATTTTAATAGAATCATTAGTTACTTCTTTGTTAGAAGCAGACAGATGTTTTCTGTTTTTTAAGTTAGTTGGCTTTTCAAAATTTAAGAATTCAACATGAAACAGAGAGAACAAGGATTAATGAAAAAAATTAAAGATCAGAAACAGACTTTGAAAATAAATATCTTCCAATTTTCAGGCAGTCAAATAGAGAAATAACTCAGTAGTATTGTTGACCCTTATGGTGAGTTTCTGTCAACAGGGGAAGTTGGGCAGGTTATCTGCCATCTTTCTGAGCTGGTGTTGGTGTACACTGGTGCTGTTCTTATAATATTAAAAGGTTTTAGAACATGGGATTTAACGATGGGGGAATCTCTGTTCCTTACATGGCTCTTATGGATATTATGGATATCTATGGGCAGTCAGTTCATATTGGGAGCAATAGCTTCGCCCATGAACAGAGGTGGGGAAGGTGGAAAATGCCCATGTGATTTTTCAGTAATTAGATATCAGCATAAGAAAAGAAGAAGTGCTGCTGAAGTACATCTTTTCTGTATGCCATAGGGTGTGAAATTACTGCTTAAAGAACAAAATTGGGAATCGGAAACACTAGCGAAAAAAGACTTGGATGTTAGCCATGATCTTAGCCTTGAAATTTAGATTAACTACAATAGTTGTCAAGTCAATTAACTGAAAATGAAATTGTGACTTTAAAGCTGTGTTTTGCATTTGCATTTTCTTTAATGATTTTCACAGACCAGCAAAGAAGACAAATTATCTAGTCGCATACAGAGCATGCTTGGTAATTATGATGAAATGGATGATCTTATAGGAGATAGATCGCTACCAAAGCTTGTTGGAATTCCCAAACCTACTGTACCATCAACAGCAGATGAAAAATCAAACCAAAGTTTCTTTGGTGATCAGAGACATAATACTAGCTCACATCAGAGTAGCAAATGGACTCCTGTAGGACCAGCACCTAGCACTTCCTCACAATCTCAGAAACGGTCCTCGGGTTTACAGAGCGGCCACAGCAGTCAGCGTGGCAGTGGCAATAACACTAGCAGCAGTGGCCAGAGGCACGACCGTGACTCGTACAGCAGCAGCAGCAGTCGCAAAAAAAGCCAGCATGGATCAGAACACTCCAAATCCCGTTCTTCCAGCCCTGGGAAACCACCTGCTGTTTCTTCATTAAGCTCCAGCCATTCGAGATCTCATGGAAGTGATCATCACAGCAAAGAACATCAACGCTCAAAATCTCCCCGGGATCCGGATGGCAACTGGGACTCTCCTTCACGTGTGCCCTCATTTTCAAGTGGACAGCACTCTAATCAGTCTTTTCCACCTTCACTTATGTCCAAGTCCAGTTCAATGTTACAGAAACCCACTGCTTATGTAAGGCCAATGGATGGACAGGAATCCATGGAACCAAAGTTATCCTCCGAACACTACAGTAGCCAGACTCACAGCAGCGGTGTGAATGAGCTGAAGCCTAGCAGCAAGGCACATCTAACCAAGCTGAAAATACCATCTCAACCACTCGATGTAAGTTGTTATTTACTGGATTCTTGAACGTGAATCCCTTTGGGCTGGGATTTTCCAGCTTCTTTAAAATCTCAATAAACTTTGTTTACAGTAAATTTTATATTTTATTAAGTAAACCATCTTAAACTTTTGCAGTGAAGACCTGTATTGTCACTGGGAAATGCACAAATGCTTCTTCCATACGGATACTGTGATTTTTGTTTAGCAAAGCCTATGAGATGTACTGAGAAGGGCTAACCTAACCCAGACTGACAAGTTTTCCTAGAGTACTTTAAATCATAGTCAGAAGTTGGTAAAATAGCAGGATGCTCAACTATTTTGACAACCTGTATACATGTATTGTCTTTACTGTGAGCCATGTTGTCTTAGACAAGTGATGCTATCTGCCTGCCTCAGATTTTCATTTGAAGAATGTAATAATTTATAGATAGCTTTGCCTAAGCAAAATAAGCTAACTCCAAAGCATGCCAAACTGACAAAAGTTCAGACTTCTCATCAGGTATGCTGAATGCAGAATACTGTTGGGCACTGACATTGACTATAGCTCACATACAAGGAGAGTGCCTTTCTTAATAATAAAATGTCATTGCATCTCATACTATTTGAATTGTAGCTAGAAAAAGAAAACAAAACAAAAAAAACATTTGTGCCTGGAATTTCAATAAAGAGCAAAATAAGATCCAGGAAACAGGTAAGGAGAGCTGAAAAATGAATTATTTCCATATTCTGAAAGACTTCATGTGCTAACATTGACGGAGTAAAACATGCAGTAACTTTGCTTCTTTTCTGTTTGTAGTGTCAGGGATGCAAAAGATTTGTAGTTTCACAGTTATTGCTGTTTCTAGTTTCATGCTGTCATCTATGTTTTACTTCATAATGCAGCTTGCCTTATTGCATATTCATGGTCATCCATTTGAGTTCAGATATTATACAGTCATGTCTTCCCAGGGATGATTGAAAGCTATGATTTTTTTTTCCTCTCTCAGAAGTTTTTAATATCCCTGACTGCTTAAGATCACTTTAACTGTCAAGTGAAAAGTAAGAGATTATTGTGGCAGTTTCATAGATCTGATGTATTTGCTTTTCATAACTGGATGTGACTCATCCTTTAAAAATTTGAGTCTATCTGATATTAAAATTAATGTTGCTGAAAAGAATTAACAAGATCTGTTTGTATCTCTATAGAGTCTAGATGAATCATGATAAGGACCGAAGTTTATTTTTAACTGCTTCATACCCCTGGGATCTTTTAGAGAAAATCTGCTTTAGGAGACATTAATCTTGAGTTTTGATTTCTAGGCATCAGCATCTGGTGATGTGAGCTGCGTGGATGAAATTCTGAAAGTAAGTTCTCTGTGGTTTTGTTCATAATTTATTTGTTGAATACACAAACGTTACTAAGGAGGTGGAAAGTACTCTGCACTGGATTAGTACCTTTCAAATTGGTTTGACTGCAAGTCATTACAGGAGGACTCCTCAGTTAATCCTCTAAAGCAGGTAGACTGGGGAACACTGGAAGCAGAACTGTGCATGCTGGGCATGCTCATCTCCTGGATATCCTCATTGAATTGCTTTTCTTCTATCCCAACCCTGTGCTGTTCTCCTCAGAATTAACCATTTCTTCCACCAAACTAGAGTCCTTACATTCCAGTATCAATTTAGGTTATAATAATTTTTTTCTACCCAGCAGCAGACCCTTCTTTTCTATATATGTTATTTTCTCAAATCTTTTTATTCCTCTTGTGACCCCTGTTCTTATGTCTGCTATCACAAAGGTATCATTGGATGCCCCGTGAGCATTTGCATAACTTACTTGTTCTGATCTTCAGTACTCCACGGTTATTGGAGATGCTCTGAGTGAACACAAGACACTTTCTTTCTGGCTTCAGGCTTTTGATTTTCACTTTTGTCTTCAAACTTTCTGTGCTTCCCTTTTCCAGGTTTCTTCTTTTTACCCTTTGTCTCACATGCACTCTTCACAGCCTGAAGTGATCAGACTTCAGTTTCTGTTCAGGCAAACCAATTTCATTGATTTGTGTTTTGTTGCTGTGTCTTATCTGTTTTCATGGGCAGAAATATTTTTGTGCAAAATCTTCATTATACGTTTGGGAAATTAAGATTTGAATATTAAGCTTAGTGAATTATGAACAGTGAACTGCAAATTGAAAGGTAGTTACCATTCGAATCAGGATTGAAATTTGAAATTTTTGTGCTTTTGCTTTGCTAATAGCTGGTTGTTTTTTTTTTTTGTTCTGGTTACAGGAGATGACCCATTCTTGGCCTCCTCCACTGACTGCTATTCATACACCATGCAAAACTGAACCATCAAAATTTCCTTTTCCAACAAAGGTCAGTGTTGTGGTCAAATACTGAATGCTGTTAAAAGATTAGCTCCTGTTAATGGTCAAGATTTTGGAACTCTTTTAAATTGAATTCTGTACAGTTCTATGTTTGTGTCCATACCTTGAATCTCTTTATCTTACTTCACAGCATTGTTGTTCTTACAAAGAATGTCATTTTGTTTTCTCTGGTTTACACAGAGTGGTTTGCAAAAACGCATGTGAGATTATTTTAAAATTAGTTTCATAAATTCAAACTGTCTTTAACGTATTTGTGAAGTTTTAAAATGCCATAGAGCTTTTTTCTCTGCTGGGGAAAACACTTTGCACTATTGTTTGCAGAAGCAAGCATTGCTTACCTCTATCTGGCAAGCAGTGGTAAATGCTAAGAAATGTAAATGTACTTTTCTGCTTAAACTCAACTTTCCTCATAATTTTGAAGTCCCTTAGTAGTGCTGTGAGGTCTTACATTTTTCAACTACAAAAAAAAAAAAAAGTTAAGTTTTCAAACCAGACGCTTGCTAAAGGAATTTTGAGGTCACTTGCCCTGAAAGATGCCTTCCTAGCATCCCATGTGCTTAGTAACTACTGAAGTGTTTAAGCTGTTGATTTGAAGGAGGTTGCTTTTTGTTGCTGTTGGCAGTATGGGCATATTTCCAGGAGACCTGCTTGAGCTGACACCTCTGAGGAAGGGGTTTTCATTCTCAGCTCTCAGCTGCTTGCTCCCCCTCAGGGCTGGATCTTGCATCCTCAGCAACAGTGCGTTCAGTCAGACTGGCATCAGTGACTGTTTGCCTTGAAATGCTGCTCTGTGATCTGAAGTATTTTGTAGGCTGATGAGTGTTCAGGGGAGATAGTTGTGGGTAGTGACTTTAGCAAGTACAGTTTGGTTTGAGGTAGCTGAGTAATACATGAAATCACGTTTTGCTTCCTGTATCTACTGATTAACAGAAGTTGATTTAACTTGAAAATATAATTCTTCTCAAGACTCAACATATCTCCAAAATGGGTTGCTAATGTGGCATGATGCCATCTTGCAGAAGTTATAATGGTTGCCTTTTAAAAGTTGCCTTCCTAATCATGAAGGCTCCTCTTTTCCTGACCAGACTGCTGGTGCTTTTTTAGCACCGTTTAACTGCTCTGTGTTTCCCGTTTGATCCAAATTGTTTCCCAAACCATTCAGTGAAGTACTTTTTAAAAATTTTCTCCCTGAGATCTCTAATGAAATCTGTCAAAACAAATTGTGCTGTTACACAAATGTTTTAACATCAACTTTCTAGTCTTCTTACCATGAAGATGTTTTTGAATTTACTTTCCCATTTGAAAATCAGCTCTAAACCCCAAAATAAGCAGGTTGAATTAATCTTTATAACAATCTAGTTTGAAAAGAAAGGTGTTCTGTAATTTTGATGGTTGGCCGTAAGTAAATGTTCTCGTGAGCCCCTTGTTTCCTCACAGTGGGAGAAATGTTGAAGCTGGGTGATTTACCCAGGAGAGCTGTGGGCGAATGCAGCTTTCCAAAAGGCTCCAACTGCAGCTCATGATTGTTTTTTGACCGAAGGTTCCAGGCTGTGTTGCAAGTGCACATTCACCAAAGTCCCACAGACTGATGGAAGGTTAAGTGGTTCTGTTACTGCCACTCCTGGATAGCCCAGAGCTATGGGCAGCTCTGGTGTCAGCAGCCTCTGTTGTCAGCGTTCTTCTCTCAGTGCCTGTTTGACCTGGGGAGGGGAAGAAGGTGTGCAGAAATACAGAGGCCTCTGTGCTGCAGAGAGGAACTACATAAGATTGCACAGCCTTGTTGACATCTGAACACAAAAGGGAGGCTGTGTTTTTCTTCTTGAATCTGTCAACCTGGGTTGTGTTTCTTCACTAAGTTTGTGAAAAATTCCATTTATGGCTGCCACGAGTCTTTCGACTTTTTGTCAGCTTTTTTATTTTGTGGCTGCACATCTTAGCCATGGAACTTTGTCAAATTCTCTGTTTCCAAAGTCTGTAATTTCCTCTGCCTTCTCCCCTCTGTCATTCTTGGCAGTGGGATTTCTCAGAATTCCAGCAAGTTAGTGAGCCATAGGCTTGTACAGCCCAGACCCGGAACAGAATGCAGAGAGCTGAACACAGCACTGGTTTACTTTGATCAAGCCACACTGTTCTAGAAAATCTCATTCTCTTTAATATTGTGTTTATTTACAAGTTACATGCTGCAGCATTTCACAGCATTCCTTTTGTGTGCAGAAGTCTGGTACACTTTGCCTGCACGTAGAAAATTAGGCTCATTTTGGTGGATGGGTGGATTTTATGTGTAAGACTGCTGGCATAAGATCATTTTCCCTGTGTGCAGCGAGTGTTTGCAGGGACCCAACATCCCGACTGGGGCCTGTCTGCATTGCTATAAATATATCCTGTAATTATCAGGAAGTCTTTGAATCAGAAGATAAAACTTCATGAAAATAGGTCATGAAAAGTTTTATGAGTGCTGTGAAAAACAGATTCCTGACTCTTGATAAAAATGTTATCCTATGACCTAACACTCTATAATTTTATCCTACGTAAGTCTTTTTAAAGCCATGGGCTCACAGTCAAAAACTCCAAAGCAGGAGGACTGGCGTGTTTGTAAAATATATCCAGAAATGCAGCTGTTTCTTAGTGGGTGGAAGCTTTCCATCATAAGGCAGGGACCGTGACATCACTGCCAGCTGTTGTGGCTGCGTACCTGAGCTGTGACCTGCAGGACCTGCACACATCTCAGCAGAGGTCTGCTGTGTCTCCAGGTTTGCTCACTCTTGCCCTGTGCTGAAGTAATTGTGAAGGCAGTGGTCAGTTGTGTCAATGCCTTGTAATCCAGAACTTTCTTCTGAGAAAGGAAAGTGAGGTCTGACCTGGGTTGTCAGGCATTAAATGGAAACGGGTCCTATTCACCACAGCTTGCAGTGCAGCCAAACCAAAAGATAAGAATTATATACCTAACTACCATTCTAATCCCACCACCGTTTTGTGTCAGAGTACAAGCAATGATTTTGTTACCTGGTGAAGTGTCTTCCACCTAACTGCAGCAGCCTGCTGTGCTTTTGTGAAAAGCACGTCCTTCCTTTAAAACTTAATTTCTTCTTTCTCAAGAAATTGCACTTGAAAAAATATGTATTTCTGTTTGTTTATTAGTCTTTGAGATTCTGAAAGGCATATTTATTCAAAGGCAAAATAGATGGCGAGTTATTTGGAAGCACATTTAAACATAACACCTCATTAAAGTGCTCTTAACTGGAATAAAGCCTTAGAAATAGGAGGCTGGCTGAGGTGAGCATTGAGGCAGACACGTTCTGCAGAATTTTTGGTATGTATACTGGTGAGAACAGTGCCAGTTACTCATCCTGTGCTCAGCACAATACAGTTGTTCTGCATATGTGGTATTTTGATTACTATAGGGTCTTTTTTTTTTTTTTTTACTTATGTTTTATCAGTCTTGTCTACTCATCTAAGTTGATAGGAAAAAGGAAACTGAGGAATCATGCTTGCACTCATTGAACCTATGTGTAAGATAAGAATCAGTTTATATGCTGAAGAGAGTATGGCTTTTGCTTTCTGTTGAAGTAAGAAGGCTTTTCTACAACTTGATCTTGACTTTGCAGTTGAAACACAGGTTAACTTTAATGTCTCTTCTTTCAGTTAGTAAAATGAAGGGCATTTGAAACATCTTAAAGTTCTCTAAAAGGTTTTGTTTTTGAGAAAATTGCACTCTTTCTCTATACCACTGGCAAAATGCTCATTCAAGTCATTATTTCGACTGCCGCCACTTTTGAAATAAAAAAGCTAAAGGAAGTTGGATATATGTAGGTATGCCTTGCCAAGTAGAGCTTTTGTGTGTTTATAAAGTTATGTTTGGAAATTGCATACGTGACTGCATACATCACTGAGCTGGCTGTTTCGAAAGACTGCTGTGCAGCTGTACCCCAAACCCCTGCAATTCACTGTCACTATCAGTTTGGTGAATTGACTCAAATAGTCTCAGTTTTTATGCTGAAGGTCAGCATTTGTCCTCATTTTAAAAGGAGGTCAGGAAGGTCCTATTTTAAAATGGCACACTAGCTTAGAAGTAGGTTTTTGGTAACTCGATACCCTCTGTGTATTTGTTTATTTTAAAAAAAAAAAAAAAGTGTTTAATGTTTCAAGTGTTTGATAATGTACTGTGTTTCAGGAGGCAGAATTGGGTTTTCTGGAACAGGAATACCAAAGATCGTGCCAGTGCTAGAATTGGCAAGGCTTTATCTTTCAAAGCTATATTCATAGACAGCAAATCCATTATACATCCAGGCAGGTATTTATCACTATCTATTGGCTTTTGTATAGCCAGGTTGCCCAGTTACATGAGGATTTGGCTGTTCACCAAAGACAGAGGGGTGAAGGTGAGAAAGGGAAGATAGGGCTTGCAGAAGTTACGCAGTGTTTCTGGAGTTTCAGGTACTGTGTATGACAACTGCACGTGGCCCATCTTCAAAGCAAGCAGGCAGGGACAGATGGCTCAGTGGGACAGATGAGCTAAGGATGAGAAATCTCAGGTGCTCTTCCCATGTGCTTGCTGCTCTGCCACAGCTGGTGAAGGCAGCTTGGGCCCAGATAAAGGCTTTGTGTTTCTAGTTGGCTGTTACTGTGGGGTTTTGTTTTTAGCATGTTGGTTTTTCTTTGGGAGTAGGTGTTGGTTTTGTTTTGTTGTTTTTATAGAGGATAGGTGCCATCCTTTAAAGTCAGAACAATAGCTTGATTATGGCATGATTTTTGATATGTTAAAATTCCCTTTGAAAAAACTCCTGTGATCTTTTATTCCCCTAGGAGTCTCAACAGTCCAGTTTTGGCAGTGGAGAACAGAGTAAGTATATTAAACTTCCTTTCCTATGTGCTGTGTTTTTGTTACAATTGAGTATTGTTAGTACCCCTTAAGAAGTCAGGCTTTTAAAGAATGAGACTCTCCAGACTGGAAATGGAATGGACCGTATGTTAAGATTGTACTTTCTCAAGGTCTACAAAACAAACACTTGATTTTATTTGTGGCTTCTTGTTGAGAACTGGAGAGTTGATTACTGTTATGTAATTCACTCATAACTTCTAGAAAAGGGGAAAGAAAAAAAAATGTATCTTCAATTTGTTGTTACTTTTTGAAAATAAGCTTCCTTGGTTGATTTGATTGAAAATAGCTGAGTGTGAAAACAAAGCACCCACATAGAAAACCCCTGGGCATATTGGAAAGCAACAGAATGCACATGTTCATATTTTAATAAAAAAAAGCACAATGCATTTTCTCCTTTTTCTTGTCCACTTTCACTCTGGTGGCTATAAAAATCAAGGAAAACTGATCAAGGACTCAAGTTGGGTCCCTGATGCTCTTGAGTGTATTATCCCAGAATGTATTTCCGAATTTTAGACAAATGCACCTTTTATTCCTATTTGACTGTATCTTCATTTTGAATATTACTGAAATGAAGCATTTTACCAGGTAACGTATCTGGCAAAACTGAATTAGATTTGTGCTGTTGCCTTCCAGCAGCCTTACCGGTCCCTGTCAAAGTGATTAAACAGATTAAATAGTAAAAGCGGAATGGTTTATTCTTAGGTATTCACAAGCAGCTTAATCTAAACACCTAATACAGTGGGGAATTAGGAAAACAAATTAAGACTTAATTCCATGAAGCTAGCCAATAGATTTAAATTCTGGAAACATCTGGTCTTTTAGGTATGTAATCAGAGAGGCGGGGTAGATAAAAGCACAGAACCATTTCTCAGCTCCTGCTTCAATTTTCTGTGAGACTTCTAACAGCCTCGAGTCTTGTTTCTGTCGTGCTATGCTTAGTAATTTACTAGAACTAAAGAACAGGGAAGGAAAAAGAAGACAAACTGAAAAGCAGATTATATCAGTATGTGTTCGGACTGTAGGATTTGGTTTATGAGTTTGCTTTTTGGATTCAAAGACTTTTCATTCACCAAAAAGCTGGGTAGGAATGCTGAAACATTAAAAAAAAAAACTTGATAGGCTGATTGATCTCCTGTACTCAGCATGCAGAAGGTAATAGAATAATTTTCATGGAATGGTTTGGGTTCTAAGGGACCTGAGATTCCATCCAGTTCCAAGCCTCCCACCAGACCAGGCTGCTCAGGCCCCATCCAGCCTGGCCTCAGGCACCTCCAGGGATGGAGCAGCCACAGCTCTCTGGCAGCAGTACCATGGCCTCCCCACACTCTGACTAAGGAATTTCTTCCTAATATCTAATCTAGACCTCTTTTACTTTAGGATAGTCACTTCTATCCTACCTCAATAGAAGCAAACAACCTTCAGAAATAAATTAAGCATGTGTTGGCTTAGACAGCAATGATTTGAAAAAGCCTTCTAGATTTTCTTGATTAAAGTGGTTGTTTCTCTTGGCATTCTGTCTCTGCTCCGCTCACTTGGTCAATCAGTGAGAGGCTGCACCTGACGTCAGCTGGTCCCTCTTTCTCCTGCTCACTCGGCCATTCTTGAGTTTGTTTAGCTAAGCCTGTTTGCTTCTGGCCACTTTGGAGTGACTGTTTTGCTGTCTGAGTTTAAAAGTGTACAGCTTTTTTTCTTTTGCCTTCTAGAACGATATAATCCTTCATCAAAAACATCCAATGGCCATCAATCCAAATCGTAAGTAGCAGTTGAGAAGAAAACATTGCTCAAATAACAGTCAACTTTTAAATGTAGCTGCTGCTTTAATAGAACGTGTCAGTTCTTGCACACTCTTTGTCATGCTTGCATTTAACTGACAGGGGAAAAAAAGGCTGTTTTCAAGCCATTTTCAGGGACAATAGTGCAAATAATGGTGCATTGGTGTAAGTAACAAAAGCACTGTGTCTTCCTTCCATTTTGCTGCCCTCTTGTCAGCTATAGGATGCTGAGCAGGAGTTTGGCCCTAGGAATTGGCTTGTGAACTGGAAAGGTATCAGCATGTAAGAATGGGCAGGATGGGGCAGGATTTACCAAACGTGCACTGCTAAGCTGTCAGCTGGAAGCAGCTTGTTGCAGTTGCACAAATTGGATGAGGAACTGTTCTGTTATTAGAGAAGATGGTAAATTAAGTTTGGGATCTAGTTAAATTTGTACTACTCATTCTCTTGTGACTGACAGGCATTTTTATTAGTTGTGTACACAGACCTAACATTATGCTTCATTAATCAGACATCAGAAAGAAAGAATAAAAAGCAGCAAGAAGATTCTAACTGTGGTCTGCTTTATTCATACCTGAAAATTGATTATATGCTCTTTAAATGGAACTTCCAAACAGAAATGCCCATACCAGCTGATGGAATGTTTATTGAAAGCGATTGTGGAGCCTGGAGATCTGGAATTCTAAGTTAATACTTGCTGAGATGCAGTTGTGAAATGAAGTTTAGTTTTTCTGCTTGTCTGTGTACATTTTTCAGTATTAATAAAATTAAAAAACGTGATATATGAGAAGGAGATGGAAAATAATTGAAGACTAGTTTGTTTGTTTATTTATTTATTATAGACTTAGTCAGTTTTCTGAAAACATGAGGTTTCAGATGTTTATACATGGCCACTTCAATAAGTGGTAGCAATAGCAGTTCATCATTTGGCTTTGCTTTTGTTGTAGCAGTGATGAAAGAGCTGTGCTGGTTCCAGAACAGGAGAATGCAGGAAGATGCAAGAACTAGAGTTAGCACTGAACATTAGTTGAAGTGAGGTGCATGGGAAGAGGGATGAGAAGATGTTTGCTGTGTCAATAGAATTTCTGATAAAGTGATTGTGCTCTGTTCAAAAACCATTAAAAATGAGATAAATGCATCTTTTGATAAGGGTAGCAGCGAAAAGTAGATATGGAACTAGATTCTTGAGGTTGGTGTTTCTTTTCAGATTATAAGTAGAACAGCTGTACTGTGAAATTGGGAAGTATTCTAATCCTTTCTTATCTTCTTTCTCCAGATGTGAATCGAACCAGACAGAGTAAGATGTTTTATTTTTGTAATAAAGGTGTTTTTAAATAAGCACAAATACCCCACTATGTTTTCATTGTGTTCCTGTACTTTCAGTATCATTAAATAGTATGTGCATATATTATACCTTTGAAGAATAATACAAAATCTACCTTGTAGAACAGTCGGGTTTTTGCCACTAGACAGGAAGCAGTCACAAGTCTTACATTTCTTAATTCAATGTAAAAAAGTATTCTTGGCCATTGTGTATAAGAGCTTGAACACAGATGTTTTAGCTCCTCCTGCATTCGTAAAACGTGTCAGAATTCCTTTCTAAACTTAAAAGAATGAACAAAGGAATCAAAGCACTACAGTCCATAGTTTTCTCTAAAGAATGACTTAATTTGCTATTCTTAAACGTTAAATGTTTTAAATGGTAACTTGTGGATTTCACCCACACACCCAGCTCTGTTGTATAAACAGTAACTTGTTGGAATATAGAAGAATGCTTTGAATGTAATTAAGGTACATGGAAAAACTTGTCTCACTTTCTCCCTTTTACTTACTTAGTATGTTGAAAGATGACTTAAAACTTAGCAGTAGTGAAGACAGCGATGGAGAGCAGGTATGTTCATGAGATACCCAAGTTTCAGAAAGATATACTAAGTATATTGACAGTTTGTTACTTCAGCAGTGTTCAGTACTCCAACAGCAAAGTAAACTGCTTAAGGAAGATTTGCAATTGAGATACAAAAAACAGTTATCAAGTTTTCAAACAAACTTCGGGTATTCTAAAATGCAAATCTGGGGAAAATCATCTGTTTTGTACCTAGAGAGTCACGCTTTGTTTTCCGATGGGCTTTCCCTGTGAAATGGAAACAGTCTATTCCAAACACACGCATGATGGGCTGCCACTTAGAGAGAGAACCCTCATGTTCTGCTGTGCTGGCTAAGGAGTGCGTGGCACACATGGTTCCATGCAGCAACTAGGATGAGAGCTGCTGTGTGTGTCTCTTACTCCCAGGTTGCATCTGTAACCACAAGTCTAGAAGCTCCTTTATTTTTATCATCTCCTTTTTCCTCTTTGTTGGTATTAATTTTGTGCAACTCCAGCCAGAGGCATTCAACATGCTGAATAAAACACCTGTTGAATTTATGCTACCCAGCAGTAGCCCACACTAATTTTTTTGCTGTTTTCAGTTCTGCTGTTTTGTTATTTTTTCACATGGAAAACTTGAAGATAGTACGCTTAGTTGGTTAACTGCTAGGACATAGGACATTTCTGGAGTAGCATGCTAAAAATTTGTATCATCTGGCTCTAAAACATGGTATGGGGGAGTGGAGAAAATAGGAAGTCTCAGAACTGCTGTCAGAATATAGAGGGTTCTGAGATGACACATTTATGGTAAAAGCTTGGATAAAAGAACTCTGATTTATTTTTCCTTCTATACAAGGAAAAGGCAGGCAAATTTAAACTTTTGTATTTCTGAATTAGAACACTCTTCAGGCTAAGTATTTAAAATCTTTAAGACTTTAAACCAACACTTTGCAACGTAATTGCATATATGCAACTCTAAAATAACTTCTAGAAGCCTCATGCTCTTCTTCTTAATTGCAGGACTGTGATAAGACAGTGCCACGGAGCACACCTGGAAGGTAGGCATTCCTTTACTTTCTGTGCTGCAATCCAACAGTAGTGATGTTTGGTCCAGTCAGCACTCCTGGCTTGATCTCATTTCTAAAATCAGTGATGTTGTTTGTCTTCAATGAGAACAGAAGGTGATTAGAGTTTAATCAGTGGCTAAATAACACACATTCTGCAAATTATACGAACAACATTGTGAAGGGGGGGGAGGGGAACAAGGTGAATTGTGCTCAGCTGCATTGAACTCTTTAGCAAATGTTAGTTAAAATATTACATTTTATTCTTCCTAATGGAAGAACTTCCGGGATGCCTTTGTGTACTGAGTAATGTTTGTTTATTTTTCTTCCCTGTTGTTTTCAGTAGTTCTGAACCTTCACAGCATAACAGTGAAGGAGCAGACAATTCAAGGGATGACTCCAGCAGCCATAGTGGATCTGAAAGCAGTTCAGGATCTGACTCTGAAAGTGAAAGCAGTTCCAGTGATAGTGAAGCTAATGAACCGTCACAGAGTGCATCCCCTGAGGTAGGATTTGTCACGCATTTGGGCTGTGGTTGGGCATTGATCCTGAGTTTTAAAAGCAGAAAAAATGAACATGTTCTCAGTTTCTTTTTTTTTTTTTTAACAAGAACTTCATCTGTCAAGTGTAGAATTATTTCCGCATTCATTCAATATTCTTTTGCTAAAGTACCTGTACTTGGATATGATAATGATGTTATTTATAAGCACACATTTGTTATTTGAGGTGATTTTTACCATAGTTATCTCTTGGAGTGCAGAAGTAAGATATGGGAACGGTAGCTTAAAAACCAGTAGCTTTAAGTCTGGAAAGCCATGGCAGCAAGTGCTTCCTGTGGATTGCAGCTCCTCTGGTTGAAGAAAAGGGAGAACTGCTATTTGTGATTGTATGCTTTTTTCATTAGTTAATGACCTCAGTTGCTCGGGTGCACCTCTTGCTTTGGCTTGCAGCATAGTACAGCTGCAGAAAAGATGGAAGCCATCTTACAGTGAAACACTGTATCTAACAGAGCTTTTTTTAAATTTGTTTTTAGCCAGAGCCACCGCCAACAAACAAGTGGCAACTGGATAACTGGTTGAACAAAGTTAATTCACATAAAGTGTCACCAGCTTCATCTGTGGACAGCAATATCCCATCCTCACAAGGCTACAAAAAAGAGGGACGGGATCAGGGAACAGGAAGTGGGTACACTGATCAAAGTGGATCCAAGGACTCGATTTCTTCAACACCTGGACGAGATTCCAAACCCACCCAAAAGGGCTCAGAGGGCAGTCGTGGCAGGCAGAAATCACCTGCCCAGAGTGACAGCTCAACACAGAGGAGGACTGTGGGTAAAAAGCAGCCCAAGAAAGCAGAAAAGACATCTGTTGAAGAGCCTAGAGGAGGTCTTAAAATAGAAAGTGAAACCCCAGTAGACATGGCAACAAACATACCTTCAAACAGGCATAAGGCAGCCACTAAAGGTTCCAGAAAACCTAATATAAAGAAAGAGCCTAAATCTTCCCCTCGGCCTACAACAGAGAAAAAGAAATACAAGGCTTCAAGCAAATCTGCCCAGAAATCCAGGGAATTCATAGAAACAGATACCTCATCCTCTGATTCAGATGAAAATGAAAGCCTGCCTCCTTCATCACAAACACCCAAATACTCCGAGAGCAATAGGACTCCTGTTAAATCTTCCATGGAGGAGGATGACAGCTTTTTTCGGCAAAGAATGTTCTCTCCTATGGAAGAGAAAGAGCTTCTTTCACCACTCAGCGATCCTGATGAAAGGTACCCACTTATTGTGAAGATTGACCTGAGCCTCTTATCAAGAATACCAGGGAAGCCTTACAAGGATGCTGATGTGCCCAAAGCAGAAAAGAAAAATGTGCCAGAGAAGCATGCAAGAGAATCCCAGAAGCAGCCTTCTGACAAAAGTTCTACGAAAGGCAAAAGGAAACATAAACAGGTAATAATACTGTAAATAAAATTTTGCCTGTTGTCTTAGCCTTGTAGTGTCTCATTACAGGGGTTAAGCATATGGCCCAGTAACCTGTCATACCTCACTATAGTGGCTCAGTATTATTTGGAGATACAAATAGGAGATACAAATACAAATTTAGGAGATGACTTTGTCTACCTATTCTGTGTAGAAAAAAATGGATAATTCCTGTGCCATTATAATAGGGAATATTGGAGTTTTCTTTTGGAGTGATGCGTGAGAGGCAGAAGGTTGTACCTTTAGATCTGTTAGCACTGTAGCTTCAGTTCCTGGAGGCAGCACAGATTGTGTACCCTGTAAACCCTTTGACTAGGTTTGATTAGGTTTATATAAAAATCTGGTCTTCAGCATCTCATGGAGACTTAAAGACTATTACGGTTTCTAGCATTCATAAGACACCTGTGTTTGACTCCCCAGCATAAAATCTGATTTTGTACCAAAACCTTTGGCATATTTTCCTGGTATCTGGTGATATGTTTGTTATCAAACAACTTGAGACTTCCACTTTTCAAATGTTTGATACAAGCTAGATGCTTCAGGGAATGTTTCTGTGGCCTGTACAAATCTTATTCTGTACACTGCAAGATGCCCACTGAATTAAATTGTTAAAAAAGAAAAATTACTGTATCTGTGAAGCATTAAATGTCAGTTATCTGGATGTGTTTCTTGTTTGCTGTATTCAGAATGAGGATGAAAACAGAGCCAGTGAAAGCAAGAAAACGAAACTGGAAGAAAAAGCTCCATCAGGACACAAGACTTCTAGCAGTAGGGAGTGAGTATCTTGCCTGTCTCTTCAGCACTGAAGGCTCAGGGTGATCAAAGAGAAGACTGATGCCCATCTCCATCTCTTCCTTACCTTCTTCCCTTCCCTCCTCAACAAAATGTCTCCTTATTAATCAGTGGGTAACATTTTGTGGCTTCTATTTCTTCAGACTGATTTTTTTGAAGTTTCCATTAGTTGTTGGTGGAAATTCATTTCCGTAACCAAAAACATTGACCAAATAAACCCTACTATGAAGGGTTCACCTTTGATATACTATTTCAGATCAAACAACTGACAGCTGGTATAATTACACCATGGAAAAAAAATTCTCTGCAGTGAATATTTGTTGAATTACTAATGTGTGAGAAACTGCAGCTTCTGGCTGCAGATGCCAGAAAGTCTTTCTGAGTTAAATGCTTTCTTTGTATTTGTTAGGAAATGTAGAAAAAATGGATGCTCGTCTGTCGTGTTTTTTTCCTTTACTCCTAATATTTTTTGGTTGCTAGTGTGATTATCTGAAAGGCACTTGGTTAAATGCAACAGCGTGGTTTTTAAAAAACTGTGAATAAATAGTTATTTCATGTACTGTTCTCTGTGAAAAGGGAAGCTAGAATTAGTGACTGTAGTCCTCAGCAGCCAAGGTAAGACTGTACCAAAAGGCTAATGGCTTCTAGAGAACAGTTATCTGGGCCATCTTTTTTTCTGAGCTGTCAGGCTGACTCGTCTGCAATAGACAGACTGGCGCTAACGCTGGCATTCATTTCTGACATTACAAGTGTTTAGGGTGTTTTTAAGAACTGTTGAGGGATGTGGTTTTATGGTTAGAACTTGCCTTCTGCGTTTTCAGGTCAGAACAGATAAAATGGTGAAAACTAGTTCAATCAGGCTTCATAATGTCTAGTTACTGTGGAGATTATTCTCTTCCGCTGAATCTGTCTTGCTATGTTCAACATTAAAAATCTTGGTGGTTTTTTTTTGGGGGGGAGGGAGCGGGCTTAAATGGGGAAGGGTGTGAGTCTGATTTAAAAGAAAAAAAAAAAAAGTGATGTTAGATTTTTTGTTTATTTCTATTTTGAAAAATAAAAATCAAAACTGAATGTATTCATTTTGTCCAGGTCTTTAAAACCAAGTGCTGTTAAAGAGAAGGATTTACTGCCATCTCCTGCTGCCCCAGTCCTTCAGAAGGATTCCAAACAAGAGCACGGGTCCCGGAAGAGGACGGTCAGTCAGTCATCATCTTTGAAGTCCAGCAGCAATGTTAGTAAGGACAGCAGCAGTGGCAGTAAAAGCAGCTCATCTTCTAAACAGAAGAAAATGGAGGGGAAAGGTTCTGGCAGTGCTAAAGAAACAAAGGTAAAGGGCCTGTTCTGTGAATGCCTTGAACTTATTTCTAGGCTTTGCAGTTTGACGTGCGCAGTGTCATCTAAATAATTTGCAGTTGAAGTTGAAGTGTAATTAGTTTCAGATTTGCCTTGTTTCATGCCATGGTGCTTGAAACTCTAAATTGGAAAATAACTTGGAATACTAATGTTTATTCCTACCAAATATTTATGTTAATTACTAAAGTGAGTTTAGTCATCTTTTGATGACAGATGCTGCTTATTTGCTGTTTAATTTGTTAATGAGAAATATCACTACAAATCTGTTTACCCAGAATGAGCAATGAGGTTACTCTTATGTCGCTGGAGCAAGTGCAGATCTTGTCCTCATTTTAAGGAGAACAGGAGCTGGGTCTGTGCACAGTGCTGAGATGCAAAGCTGTGGCTCTTCTTTTTCATCCTAGGATTCTAGAAAGGCTCATCTGATTCCAGTGCAGGAAGGTACAAGCTTTCTTTGGTTAGAGTAGAGAAAACTGTTGAAAAGGTGATGCAGAAAGCATTTTTTAAGCAACTTAGATTAAGGACATGTTTAGTTGGTGGGTTTCAAACATATTATAAGATGATGAGACTGAAAGGTCATGAAATGTAACATGCCTTTTCATTAGTATATAAACATGCATTACTGGACAGAATTTAACTTGTGAGGACATCTGAGTATCTGTGTAGAGCTGTTTCTGTTGCATAGCCCTATTTGAGTGTAATATGTTGGAGGGATTTCACCTTTATCTTTGACATTCCAAATGTACCGTTTGCCTTTGAGTGCTATAAAGTGTTCAGGAAGAATAATTGATCTGGGGAGGAGTAAAGCAGCGAATGGCATTAGCAATGGCAGAAAGTAGCTTAGTCATCAGGGTGGAGTTCATGCAATATTCAAACTGGGAGACCTGCTGGATTAATTTACATGCCATTACTGTGAGATTTTAGAAACCTGGGAAGGTTGCTTGCATCGGTGTCTCCTGCAGATAGCAGATTTGCATCGTAGACTGATGCTCTGGTCTTTCCTTATTCATCAGCACAGAACTGTCCCTAAACCAGCTGTTAACTTGTTTAATGTTTATCTTTTCATACTTTGAATATGTTTAGTCATGTCTTTTTTAAAGTAGTATATTCTTCCTGTATTTCCCTGCATGTTTTGGTAGTGTTTTATGTTACACTGGTAGAGAGGGCATTGCTGTGCAAGTGTAATGCCTTGCAACTTCAAGATCCTTCTGATTAGCAAGGATCTGATAAAGGCAGGTTATGAAATACTCTATGTAGTTGGCCTTTGGTCATGATAAATCCAAAGAGCTGAAAGCACACTGAGGCTGGGAAGTTGCTTTATGCTGTTGAGCTAGTAAGGACAGATTCATTTAGAATTCACAGGATGTTTTAGTGTCCCTTCTTTAGCCTGAAGTGTCACACTGAGCCATGTAAAATCAAGGGGAGCAAGGACAGCGTGTTGTGAGGACAGCTGTTATTTCTCCTGAAGATGGTGTTTCTGAAATACTGATCTTTTCAAGCCAGAGACATTCAGCAGTTTATTGTTGAAAGACGTGAGAAGTAATAAAAGTATATATAGCCTCTTTGTTCTGAGTGGAAAATCAAGATTTAGCAATATGGGAGATCTCCTAGTGTAGTTGGGCTCAGCTTAATTATAGGCTCTGTGTCTTCCCCTGTGCCAGCATGAGATGAAAGCCTCAGGGAAACTGTGTTATTATATGATGAATGGCAGCTAAAGCAGCTACAAAACTGGCCTTATTGCTTATAGAGTGTGAAGTCATGGGAAAAATTTATACATTAAATACCTTTTTGTCTTAAAAAAAAAAAAATTCTTGACATTTCAGGAAAAGATTCTGAACAATTCATCGAACTGCCCTCCTGTTTCTACTCCATCTTCAGAGAACTCAAAGTCAAGAAGAGCAAAACTTGTTTTTGATGACAGGTAAGAAAAGCAGAGGGTGCCTTTCCTGTTTTGGGGATGCTGATCTTGGAGCACAGCGAAGGTTGTCCTGTTTGCTTCACAAAGATGCTGAATACTAGTTTATGCTCTGGAGATCTGCGTATTGTTCCTGCAGCAGTGCGCTTCTCTGCCTGCCCTGTGCACCATTTACGTGGCAGCGCACTCCAGAGGAGGAACTCCAGCCTGCCCTGTGTGTTCCTGCCGAGTATGGATGGAGCAAACAGTAGACTTAAATATTCCAGGGTTGTCCTGTTTCTAAGTGTTGATATATCCATTGCACCCTTTCAGAATATCACTGCTGCCTGTCTGCCCGTTCTCTTTTAACAGAGCCTGCTTCACCCATAGTGAGCAGTTGTTGTTTTTGGTAGCAGAGAGGAGCCTTCATTTTTGAATTGCAGTTCTACAAGAATGGGATTGTGATACAGTGTCTCCTGTTATTGTAACTTGATTAGAGGGGGAAGAAGTGAAAGCTGTAACGTTAACAAACTTATGTCATAAAAGGAAGTGCAGTGTAGGTGATCTGAGTCCATAAATGTATCTTTTCTTGTAGGACTTACTCAGCTGATCATTATTTACAGGAGGCAAAGAAGTTAAAACATAACGCAGATGCATTGGTAAGTAAATCTGCAGTGTTTATCCAGTGTTTGCACGTTATGCTGGGTTTTGTTTACTGCTTTTGCTGTGTTGCTGCCTGTCTGTACTAGAACTTTCTGGTATTTCCTCTCAATATTTCCTTTTTTTTTTTTTCCCCAATTTTCTCAGTCTGACAGGTTTGAGAAGGCTGTGTACTACCTAGATGCAGTAGTGTCGTTCATTGAGTGTGGGAATGCATTGGAGAAAAATGCTCAGGAATCCAAGTCCCCGTTCCCTATGTATTCAGAAACTGTGGAATTAATCAAGTAAGCACTGTAGGGCACATACAAAACTCAAATGGTTGGAGAAGAGGGCTGGAAATTGGGGCTTCTACATTTTACTTATGTTCTGCCTCTAACTTTTGACGTCCCTTACTCTCCACTAAGAACGGATCACTTGACACTTTGTTCCAGTTACTGAAGCTCAAAGTGTGTTGTTGAAGGTTGAGATCCTTTATTCTGAAATTCTTGATGCTTTAACAATTTGTAACATCTGCAGTGCAAAAACATTCCAATTATTGTCTAGCCATGTTCTGTTCAGGGTCTGAGGGAGGAACCTGAAACAGTGAAGGAATTGAAATTAGAATTTCGTAAGAACTTTGGTGACTGGTAAATAATAGCGTGATATTTTATTTTGTGGCTTACTTGATAGATTGTTTTCTTGTTGATAATTTGTTTATAGGTACACTATGAAACTGAAGAATTACTTGGCACCGGATGCTACGGCTGCAGATAAAAGGCTAGCAGTGCTTTGGTACGTGTATCCTGAACTTTATACTACACACTGATTAACTGAAACTGCTTTCTCTCCATGAAATGCTGTCTTACATTGAGTTTTCAGGTGTTTTGAACCAAATTGGAGTTTTCCATTTGACTATACAGGATGATGGATGCTATAGATTGATTACTGTAAATTAGAATGAGGGGAATGTTAACAACAGCAGATAAGTCTTTCAACTATTAAGGAAATTACTGACTTTTTTCAGCTCCATAGCGTTGCGTCAGTTAATGCTTTTATTTTAGAATGTGATGTCATTGGTCAGTTGTCTGTTGCATGTGATGAAGTTGTAAATGTGGCTAAAAATGATAGAGGTGCCTTTGTGAATTTCATCATCCTTAATGTTTTGACAAAACTGCTGTTGATGGACTGAGCTCCTAATTTTCTTTCTTTGTAAATTATAATGTTCAAAAATAATGGATTACTGTTGAGTTGGTTGCACAGTCAGCTTATGTTGGCCTGTTACCTAAATGCTTTGGGAAACTTTGAGATTGCATTAACAAGCAAACTGTTGTCTGGTTTTGGCTTTCATTTTTGTAAATTAATATAATCAGCACACACTGCTTTACTCAATTGAATGAATTTACAATTCTGATTTGAAACTTTCTTGGAAAGGTGAACTTCTCTATTGGATTTGAGAGGAGTAACAGCAAAAAGATTTGGGGTCCTTGCTGTGTGTTCACCCAGTGAAGTGACAAAACTTGGAATGGCTGTTAAGAATTGTCACTTGCCTCCTGGATTAATTAAATGGCTGCATCAAGTAGCAAAACAGAGCCAACTGTCAGGTGGAAAAGAAAAGAGGGAACTATGGCAGAATGCACCAGACTCTATATCTCTTGACGTGAGGAAAAAAATGAAGGAACCCTTTCTGTAGGAAGTAAATTAATGTTGTCAGCTGAGCTCAGAACTGGAGATGACCTGTATCAGCAAAGTCACTGCAAACTGTAGTTTCAGCTTAAGGCACAAAACTGTTCTTTACTTTCTTGAGAAGTAAGGTTGGTGTGGGACTTCTGCTAGCTAGAGCTTGACAGTTGGCTTTTTACTGTTGAGAGAGAAAGCTTTTAAAAACACAGGTACTCAATTTTTGACTTTCAGCGTGTTGTGATAAGCTTGACTTTAACTGTAAATGTTTTGCTGTTCTGTCTTTGGTTAGTCTTCGGTGCCAGTCTCTACTATACCTAAGGCTTTTCAAACTGAAAAAGGAAAGTGCATTGAAATATTCTAAAACTCTGACTGAACATCTGAAGGTAATTGGATATATATTTTCTTCAAATATTAAAAAACTAATCAAATTGAAGTTCTGCATCACTTAAAATTCCTCTGCCTGGTATTCAGACTGCTGCATGTGAACTTCCAGTATGCCCTAATTTAGGACTGGACCTTGAAAGTACGTTCAACCTGCCTAGTTTAGAGCTGGGAGGATACTGCACGACTATAATGTCGTCAACCCACTGGTCCTAATGATAGCTTCCTATTAATATTTTGGTGCAGCTTTTGTTTTTAGTAAATTTAGTTGGCTTCAAAGAGAATTTTAAAATAGTTTTCTTGTTGTTGATATAACAAAGCTAAAACTTAGCTGATTTGTGTCTTAGTCATCACTGAAAGAGATGCTTTTCCCAATTTTGAAAGTACTTTGATATTATTTGGGATTTTGATTATTGCTTAAAAGAAAAGCCATGAGAACTCATGTTCAGAAATGACCCATTAAATAACCAGATAAAATATAATTAGCTGAGGTATAAACATAAATTTATTTTTTCCCAACAGAATTCCTATAATAATTCTCAAGCACCGTCACCTGGTATGGGAAGGTAGGTAGTGAAAGTTTACTATATTTCTACATTTATAGCTAATTTTCCACATAAACTGTGAGTCTGAGGTGCTCAAAGAGCAGCTTTCATTTTTGTGAGCCTTGGATGCTTTTGAACTAATTCCTAATTGTTCTAAGGTCTGGGTTTTGATTCTGTTGCTCAGATACGTGTTCTGATAAGAGGTTTAGAAGACTGCTGTGCAGAAATATTCTCAGGCAACTCCTCGTTGGGAGGAATGAACAAAAAAATCCTCAGTGTGTCCTTAACACACAGGTCACTTGTCTCAGTGGTTAGTTGTTTTATATAATGCTTTTTCTCTCAAAACAATAGCTTTATTAGTGCTGCAGTGATGCACTTGAAGCCCAGATGGCTACAAGTACTTTCATGATTGGCTCTTCCATAGTATAAGTTTACTTCTGTTCTTGAAATATGACAACAGATTTTTTATTGATTACTCTGTAAAGAAAAAGAAACAACAATTTTAGGAGGGCATTTCAGATTTGTATCATGTTACTTGACAATATAATGGTAGTATAATTGCCTCGCTTTAATTTTTTCATTATTACTAAGTAAGGTTCAATTTATTTAAGCAACATGTTTAATTGAAAGATGCTGCGTATCGATTTGGCTGTGAGGCTAAAATACAGGAGCTTGAGGAACCTCAGATGTTTTCACTTGTTGCAGGGCCAATCTTGGCTTCTCAGTGTGTGAAGTGGGAGTGCTTTAGCATCCCATGTTCTGAGCTGTAGGAAGAGAGGTTTGCATGATGCCCCTGACGTACCTGTGCGTGCCTTTTACAATGTAATGTTTTTCTTTGGATGAGCAGCAAGCCTGTTGGTATGCCGTCTCCAGTCTCTCCAAAGCTGTCTCCAGGGAATTCAGGAAATTACTCTTCTGGGGCAGCCAACCCTTCAGGGAGCGGGTCTTCAGTGACGATCCCCCAGAGGATCCATCAGATGGCAGCCAGCTATGTCCAAGTTACATCCAACTTCCTCTATGCCACTGAAATTTGGGACCAAGCTGAACAGCTGTCTAAAGAACAGAAAGGTAAGGGTAGGCAAAGGCAAGTTATAACCTCAGGCTTGCATGTTGTGCTAAATTCTGACAGGTTTTCAGTTTTGGAGTTGCACTTAACAGAACAAGCACAATGGTGCTTAATTGGGTCCTCTGCAAAAGGAAGATGGAAAGTAACTCCTTTGATGACAGTGATGCCCTGGGCTGGCTGTCTTGGTCGTCAGTTGGTGTTGTTGGAGATGTAACATTTCCTACCAGCTATGCTTAAAATAAATAAATAAATCTTGCATTTCCTGTAAGTTGTTCTCTGCAGAAAGCAGAACTGGATGCATTTCCTTTTCTGAAATCCTGAAGTGAATAATACACATTTGAGGAGAAGGCCACCGTGTAAACCAGAGTGTAATTATGCTTTGCAACATGTTTTCTGCAAAACAGTAAAGAAATGGACTGGAAAGGACCTCTTTCCTTTCTTTTTTTTCTGCCATCATTCAGCCATCTTCCATTTCTTTTGCCTTGATCTGGAAGATTTGTGCTGAGAAGGTGTTCTTTTAGGGAGTGCAGTATGTCCCATATAGCAGCCAATGCGAAAGACTGTGCCTAACTTGTGTTTCTGTTGTTTTAGAGTTCTTTGCTGAACTGGACAAAGCTATGGGCCCTCTGGTTTTTAATTCAAGCATCATGACAGACCTAGTGCGTTACACCCGTCAGGGACTACACTGGTTGCGCCTGGATGCCAAGTGATACTTTGAACTGAAGGAATGGAAAATAGAACACGTTTTTCTCGCTGCCTCTGATTTATCTCCACAACACTGTGTCATGTCAATAAGGAAGACTGCCATAACACATTGCTTAGTTGACACTAAGAGCAAGGAATGCTTTCACATGTCTCCCATCCTGATTTGTGTTTTGTGTTTTAACCCAAAATTATCTTGTTAATGGACTCCTTCAGTATTCCCTTCTTAAGTTATTTAAATATTTTTAAATTTGCGACATATAAAGGTGTAGCTTTGCTAATCTATCATGGATAGATTGGGTCATTGGAATTCCCGTCATAATACGTAAATAGTTGGTTTAAATCCTATTTATTTTAATT
The DNA here is from genome assembly GCF_987193195.1 of Phasianus colchicus. Lineage (NCBI taxonomy): Eukaryota > Metazoa > Chordata > Aves > Galliformes > Phasianidae > Phasianus > Phasianus colchicus. The sequence goes on along the minus strand of NC_143450.1, from coordinate 17,571,988 downwards.
TTTTAATTTTAATTTTGAAAAGCCCGATTTGGGGCAGTTTTTAGCCGTTTCTTCCCTAAATTTACCCTTCCAAGTACTTAGGAAAAATTAAACATAGACACTTTATTTAAGTACTTTGTGAGCTTTGTTACTCTGTAATGTCTTGTGGTGGTAGAACCTGTAAAAGGAATTAGGATTGATAGGTTCTAACGTGTAGAAACACCATACTTTTCATGCCTAATGCCTATGGATCAACTAATAAATGACAGCTAGAGTTTTATTATTGCAGAATTTGTACTAAATAGAAAAATTCCAGATATTCTTCTACGTATTAAAATACTTCATTTAAATGAATTTTAAAGAAATTTATATGGAAAAATATTTAGCTGGATCTGACTTGGGTTGCTTTCAAGGCAGTTTCAAAACATTGATTTAACACTATAACAAATCACGAAACATTGCAGTAATTTGCATTTAATGTAATATCAGAGTAATGGTGTAGGAATGAACTTCTGATAGGTGCGATGCATATAGGAAAGGTTTCTGAAATGGACAATCTTGTGCTTTTTTATATCTCTTCATTTAAAACGCATTTTGTTTCCTTGCTTGTCATTTTTTGACACTTGCAAAATCCGCAGTTTTGTGGTTTAAAAAAAAAAAAACAACAACAAAACAACAGTGGTTAAATTCCTACCAGAACTGCCATTTGCATCTTTTTCATTGACTGGAAAATCAGGAATCTTAAGTAGAGACGGAGATCCATTTTTTTCCTTTTAGGGTCTGATGGTTAATGGACACTACAGCATGACAGTGCAACAGCCATTGTGGGGTGGGGAGCACACCTGCTATTACAGGGAAGTTGTCTAATCGTTTTGATGCAGAATGGATTTAAAGCTTGTATTTACCCCATATTAATGAAGGTCCCATTCGTGTTTGATGCATTTGATGGAGCAGAATATTTGTTTGAGAGGAAGTGAGTTGGTGCAACAGAAATAGTCTGTGGAGTTGCAGTCGACTGCTCCCAAAACGTGTAAACCAAAGTACCTTTCCACGTGAGGTGCTTGTCTGAGTCAAAGGTTTAAAATGCTACTGCTTTCAGTATTGCTTAGTGCCCCTAACATGTCTGGTGTGCCTTATGCCTTACTTTTAGATGAAGATTTTATGAACTGTTTACAAGATGTTTTACAGCAGGACCAGGTGTACTGTATGCAGTGGTCTTCTGCAGTACTTGGGTAAAATTCCATTTCCTTTTTAAAAGTACCAGTGTCTGTCATGCGAACTGACTTCTCATTGCAGTGGTCTCCTTCTAAAGAGTCAAGCTCTGAATATTTTGGAGTGCGATTGTGGAATGCTGCTTTGTTTTATCTCCCATTTAACCCTTAATTCTGTACCAGAGATGAACGCCCACGTTCAGGAAAAAATATTGCACTAAAGTTTTGTGTCGTTGTGGTTAAGTGCCAAAATCATGGCAACCTCGAAAGAAGGAATAGAATTCTACGCTCTTAGTACTGCAGTATGTCCTATGGGCTTTAAGAGTTTAGAAGTTTTGCAAATGAGTAACCTACTAAAAGGTAGCTGCATATTCGTAGAGCTTCCTTTGCGTTCCAGCGTGTTTTGTACTTCCAGAAGAGCTTTGCTACGTACGAACCAACACGTGGTTGGTTAGCAGACCTGTGACTTTTCCCATTACAGCTGAATCACTGATCAGGTCTGCTGGTTGGAGCATCCTTTTTATTGAATCACTGTGCAAGATGGCGTTTCTTTTCGTGTTTGCTGTTAGAGACAGAACTCTGTACCCTCAGACTCTGCATCCTGGTTAATGGGACACTGTCAACTAATTTTTCCTTTAATACTCTAAAGTGCCTAGCACTCTTTTGACGCTATATAAAAAATACCTTTGTAGAAGTTGCATTCATAGTTGATTTTTTTGTGTAGTGCTGCACCAGGCGGCGCGGCTGCTTTCGGCTTGCTCCTTTGTGCACAGTGACCATGACTGTAAGCAGGAATGGTCTCATCTCTGGGAATTTATTTTCTTTTTTTATTTCCTTAGAGTCCCACAGATACCTTTTGGTGTCACACGCAGTTGTCTCTAAAAAAAAATGTATCACTTGTCCCCGGGTCGGTGGGTCTTAAAATATTGTCTTCACGTAACTGAAAGACTTCTTCCATTGTGTCAAAATGTGGACCTGAAATGGCTGACAGAGTCTGTCACAGGGAGGTGTTCCCTGGAGTGCTGTCCCAAGTTTTCTGTCCGTATGGGAGATACGCAGTGGTCTTGTTATTTGAAAAGAAATGCCTTACTCATCTGTGGCTATTTCCATCAGAGAAACTTAAATTTCATGCTTCCAAAAGCATATCTGATGTGGGATTTACTGTTGTTTCCAAGACAGAAGTTGTGTACTTTGTCAGATTTTATAGCTATAAAAAAAGCAAATATGCTTAATATGCTTCCATCCCAAAGCCACAATGCAGACAAACAGTCCAACTCTGTCCTTCCGTTAACCTCTGCACAACAGCGGTGGAAATGCAGGCGGCGTCAGCGCTCAGGCAGGCTGCAGTGGGTGCTGAGGAGGGGATCCCTCACTCCTGGCTTCCTCAACGATTCCCTAAACGATTGTATCTTCAATACATATCAATGCTGTGATTTTAATCCCCTTCCTGAACGCAGTCCCAGTTGATGAATCTTAAAAATGGCTTAATCAGACTAGGCTTGCTCAGATATCACTATTATTTGGATTTGCTGTGAAACCTGCAGGTTCCTAGATGATAAGGTGCAACCATTTATATTTATAATCAAATCTTCAGGACACCAGAGTAAAACAGCCTGATACTTTTATTTTGATTTGAAACTATTAGCCATAAAGTAGAGCGTGTGGATGGCTCTTCTTGGCTTTTGATGGCAGTATGCAATTTGTATTGTATGTGTCTTTTAATATATATGTATATATATATGAAATCAGTCTGTCCAAAGTCTATGTTATACTTGTTTTTAGATTATGGTGCAACTGACTATATTGATATATTATTTATTGAGTGCTGAGTCACCATCTTACTGGTGATAAATCTTGCATATTATACAGGAGTGCAATGTATATTCCTTTAGATTGCTGAGGCTTGATTGCTGTGATAACAAAAGAAGAAGAAAAAAAAAAGCCCTGAAATGTATTTATGAATGGCCCCAACATACAGAGAGTCATTACTTTATGGAAATGATGTTGTGCTTGCCCGGGGCAAGTAAAATAAAGCCGTAGGCAGATAATTATGTAGTTCTCCAAAATGGGAAACTATTGGAAAGAGAGACTACCTTTGCTGTATTTAATATTTCATTTACCCAACAGATATTTACTGTCACTGCAGCATTTATGTTAAGGGCCTGAGCAAGTCGAGTTTGAATTACCCATTGGGGAGTAAGCAACTTCCAAATTTTTAGATTTCTGACAAATACTTTGGTCAGGGTTTAAATTACTCCATCTAATGAAACAGTGTTATGGAAACCTGTATGTTAATGCTGGATATCTTGAAGTGTGAAGACTAGCCAAAGCTTCTGATGGCCAACTGAAACAAATACAGAGCTATTCCAGGAGGCAAATCTCCAAAGTGTGAAAGTTACCTAAAAGCAATCAATCAGGGAATCGTGATGTGTGTCAAACTCCATTACTTTTCAAGGAATTGGTTTCTGATGCCATGATGCCATTTGAAAGCAGCAGTGTGGGGGGTGGGGGCAGGCAGGGAAGGAGGGTTAGCTGTGTGGTAGGGACATTTTGCTCTCAGCTGGAGCTCTGGTCTTTGCTAGATCAGCCATTGACAGCATTAGTTCTTTGCTCTCTGCCCATCTCAGCTGAGTTTCAATTGAATTACACTATGCTGTGTTACAGCATTAAGGTTTATATAGGATATCTCTATGTAAATGTTTTAATTTCACCTGGAAACTTAATGGAAATGTACCTATTCCTGTCGTACCTCTCTGTTTGCTATTGGAGCTGATACAGGCAAATTGGAATGCAGTGTTCCCTGACTTGGTTTTTATATGCAGCCCTGGGAATCGGTGCCATTGGGTGCACAGAACTTCTGCAGCCCTTCTTTTCGGCTGCATTGATGTTACACATCTGAAAACTCAACTCTAAGGACCAGGCATGACTTTTGCAAGCACAGTTCCTGACATTTGTATCTGGTCCCCCTTTTAAATTGTTTTAAGAAATTTTGTATATGGAGGATAAAGTGCTTATATATTTATTAAAAATCCTTTATCTTAATTGAAATTATTATTTGATGAAGAAGGGTTTTTTTGGGGGAGGGTTTGTGGGTGAGGGAAGGTAACTTTTCACCTGTCGCTTATAAATGAAGCCCTTATGAATCATACAGAAAGGTACTGCTAGTAACTAATGGGATGTCTCTGTTTCACACTTTGTACATGACGAGTCCATGTGTTGCGTTTTGTTTCTATCAGAATATTTAGGCATCTGTCTTCAACCAAAACCTAAAAAAACACACCAACTGTGATTTTATTTGTTGCAATACATTTGAAATTTCAAAGGGTACTTTGGGGCTCAAAATTAGGATTTCTAAGTCAGTATGTGCATTTCACGTAATAAAGCTGTTAATGGTGAGCAAAGTATTATATACTAACTAGATTTTTTCCACATCTGTATAGTATATTCTATGTATTTTGTGGTATTGAGATTATAGAAAGTTTAGTGTCTGAAACATGCGTTTAATGTGTATTTTTAAACAAATTTATGGCAATTAAAATATTTGGAGAAAAGGGTATCACATTTCAATTTGTAAAGATCTTTTTAACTACTGTGTCATTAAAATGCTTTGTACAATGCAAAACTGTAACTGGAGAAACTAAGTTTAATAAATATCAAATAGATTTTCTGTATTAAACTTCGGAGTGGTCCTGTCTGTTGAGTGGGCTGCCTGCTCCCTGCTGCTGTGTTTTTAAGCAGAGTTTCTTTTTTGATCCCAGCGCTCTGCACACAACAAGGGAAGATGCATTCAGTATATGTGTGTCTCAGACTGTTGATATTTGTCAATCAAAATCAGCTTTGTTTCCCTCAGCTCTTTAATGCCTATCTGGTCAAAATCTGATTTTGATAGAAGGTATGTTGAAATAATAGGACTCTTCAGGCAGGGAGGTCAGCTTGGGACGTAGGCAATTTTGATTAGAAATAATTTAAAAGTAAATACTTCTTCCAGTTATCACCAGATATATTTAGTATATTGAATCTGCTAGCACTATTATTATCAGTTTGTTTGCTCTCTCTTCTAACAGGCCTTTATTTGAGGTACGGATAAGAGTTCAGCTGTTGAGACTGAAATGAGATGGAAGCGTGATCAACTTTATGCGCTTGCCAGGTTGAAGGATAAATGTCTAAAGTCCACTGTGAAATAAGCACTTCTGCTTGAAATGCCTGATGTGCTGTCACCATACACTTTGGTCGCAGGATGCAAGGAAAAATCCAGGTAGCTTGCTGAATATAAATTTTTAATACACAGCTTAAAAAAATATATATATGAACAATTACAAAAAAAACCCAAAACAAACATGAGATGCAGAGTCCTTTTATTGAGCTTGGCCAGAGTCATCCTCAGTGCGTGCTGCAGAGGTACAGCCTCAGTGAGCAAATGCTCTCCATCTCTTTGAAGTCCTTTTACCAGTTCTTATGACAGGAAAGTCGAATGTAATTTTTGCTGATTTGCTGTCGTAGCTTCTGAGTGGTCAATAAATATGTCACAAGTAGAGCTGAGCCGTGGTAGCAGTAACAGCGGCGGGTGTCCTCATGGCAGGTCACTCGGAGGCCGTTCTAAGGAAGCAGCGGTTCTTCCTAGAGGACAAAACATCATCAGGCACTGACAGCTCAGACTGGCAGCCGTGCAGGGCTGATACAGGTCTGTCTGGCCCTAGCAGTGCTCATCTTACTCAGCTGTCGCAGTGGTGCTGCTGTGGATCTCGCTGACTCAATTCAGTTTGGCTTTATTCATTTTACGTTCTTTACTTTCTGTGGTAACTCAATAGTATGTGTTACTCAGGTCTAAATAGTCAGATAGTGGAGGACAGATTATACGTAAGGGATGCCTTTCTGTCTATTTATCTTCCTGCTGTTACAGTTCATCCATGCTAGTCGGTAGAACCAAAGGAAGCATTTCAAATGCATGCAAAAGAGGAGCCCGACTACCTTCTCCTGTAGCATTTGTGTGTAGATGATGTGTGTGTTCTACTCCTCTTCCATTTGCTTTCTGGCAGGACTACAGTAGGTGCCACACAAAATCAGCTTTCAGTCACTAAGTAACTTCAGCATCACTTTTTGTATGTATTTGGACAATTTACTCACACCTAGCATGCATGGTACTGAGGAATGTCAGCTTTAGTATTTTAGCTCTCTTTGAGCTGAGAGCGTAAGTAGTCCCCATTAATTAATATATGCTCTAAAGTGAACAATATTGGCCTTAAGAAGGATTAATTTTAAGGCCTCTTAGCCAATACCTAAATTCAGTCTAAAATTCTGTGTTCTTTTTTCTTTTTTTGAGATGACTTTTTGGGGTTGCATTGCAATGGCTAAGGCTTGTCGTCAAGGGCACTTGGACTCTGGTCTGTTTGTACTGCTAACAAAAGAGGTCTGAATCTATTGCTCCATCCTTATTCCTGGCATCTTTTTCTTCTATGCACAGAATTAATCCCATATCTTGTTTGATTGAGAATAAGGAGCTTCCTCTACATAACAGCGTATCAAGCGTCTCTGAGCTTTGATATTGATGAGGGTTATTTACCTGCATAGCATTGTAATGCATTCACTGTTATCCCTACATGAGGCTCCAACAGGTCTCAGTGAGACTCCTCTCCAGAAAGGCGTCATCCGCTTCTGTCTCAGGAGAGGCTGTGGTTGGTGCAGGGAAGCACAGTGCACCTGGAACAGAGTTGCAGCCAACCGTCAGGAGCATGCAGCAGCAGTAGGCAGGGGGTCGCTTTGATGCTCGGGTCAATCCTCTTAAACATTTTTAAGTGAAGGACTTTAAATCTTTCTTGTTTTCAGGCATTGCTCTCTTAAAGTATAATTGCTTTTATCCGAGTCTTAAAGAAATAGTTACTGAAAACTAACGTTTTAGTTACTTTGGGAGGGAAGGCAGAGTTACTTGCTCGATTACTTTTCAGAGTAACCCATCTTCACTCGGCAGTCACTCTACTTCTTTGGCATGCTGAATCTGCTAAAAGAGCTCTACCCATACTGCAGATTCCTGCCAGTTTCTCTCATTCGCGCCCTTCTTTGCTGCCTGACATTTGAACTAGCACTTCAAATAGTTATCTGTGCTTACCTGACTGAGCAGCAGCGAGAAGAATAAAAGGAATGCCACAGTTTTCAAACAGTGCATCTTCACAGTATGAGCTGCCACTTCAACTGTAAGAGCAGCCGTGGGCAGAGGAGGTTGGAAGAGCCCCGAATAGGACTTCCCAAGCTACAGCCAGATTTTTATAGACTTCATTCTCTTATCACTGCATCAGCTGTCAGTCATTACAAGAGCAAAGTTCATTTAGGAGCAAGAGGGAATTACGAAGCTAGCATCTACTGAAGTGATCTGGTTCAAGGCCTATCTATCTAGCTAATAATTTACTCTCCTTCCACTTGTACTTTGTCTGGTCAGCTTACCAGATTTGCCAACTGTTCCTTCTTTAAAGTCTATCTAGCATGTTACCAGAACTCCGTTGTGTGCTTGCAAGTAAAAGTGTGGGTGGCCAACAGTATCGTGGTGAAGATCAAAAAGCCATAACCTTATTTGACTTCTGTGACATTCACAGTATGCACAGCTCTGAGTTTGCCAGCTGGGAGGTAACTACTTTTCTCCCGAGAGTATTTGGAGCAGAGAATCAAACTTTCGATTCTGCTTCTCGTTCTTGGTGTCTAAAAGAATCACAAGCAAGCCATTTAACTTTTCTTTCCACAAAGTAGTACTTGAGAATCAGATGTAATGTTTTCCATGTGGGGTTTGGAATGCAAAAATTATGTTATTACTTAATAGGTAAATCACAGATCTCTAGATAGCTAAGCACAAAAGTAGAAGAGGTGCTTGCAAGGATTTTGTGGAGGTGAGTTGCTCTATGTAGCAAGACTGGTTTATTGAGATGAACACTCTGCTGTAGTCTGTATCTCACAGTGTAACTCATGATTAATCTTCTGAAAGGTGCCAACAAACCTCCCACTGATGTGGACGGGCAGACTATAATTAAGGGGAATCTTAAACTATTCTGTGGTGATACAAGATTGCCAACAGCCTAGAGAAAATAATGTTTAAAAAGGACTACATACTGCCTCTCATTTTTTCCAAAATATCAAAGTTGAGACATGCTTGTCCCACTTGTCTCCCACTGAGACAAGTAGGAGTAGTGTGTTTCTAAGTTTACTTAGAAACTCTGTAAGTGCATATTTACTCCTTTTTGTTGGTGATATTTTATGCATCCAGCTGCCATGTATGTCCAAGTATGCTGCATCTGTCAAGGAAATGATTATTTCAGTTGCAGAGTCACAGAACACAGATGTAGTTGCATCGAGTTCTCCATGCAGATTTTGAAGCAGTCTGTTTAAAAAATAAAAAATAAAAAAAAAAATTCAAGTAGTCAGATACTGTATAAAAGTAATTATGCGTTAGCTACATGATAAATCCAAATGTGAATGCAGTAGGCTACAGTTTTCTGTGATTGCTTAATATGGAGGCATAAGTGCCAGCGTGGAAGGCAAGTTACATAGATTAAGATAATACCTGCTATGTTGTCAGGTTCCAGCCTACAAATGATTACTGGGAAGCCCAAATTTCACTGGGATTAAATAAAAACCCTTTGCAGCATATTGCCTCCAATCCACTGCTGGAAGATTTGTTCCTTTCCTGGGGTTCCTCTTAACTTTTCCCACTTCCCCTTGTTTGTCTTGCTTCCCTGTGAGGAGGAATCAAAACTGGTCTTTATTTCACTTTCTTGGATCTCACATAGTCATTGCAGATCAAATAGCTGAACTTCAGTATTGGTTTTTTTTTGTTTTTGTTTTTTACATTTGTCTGTGAATTTCTCAATCATTTCTTCCACTGAATCCTTTCTTTACATACATCTGAGTTGTAATTACTCCTTTCTTTGCTAGGCACTATCGAGCAGAGACGGGGAAAAAAGAGCCAGTGGTTTGTCTTGACTTCACCTGTAGAGCACAGGCTTGAAATGGCATCTCAGCTCTCAGAGCAGTGCCTTCAGCATGTCGTTGTTTCTCAGCTTTTTTGGCTAGCTAAAACTAGTAATTTGTGATGATACGTCAAAATCGGTGTGTCTCCTAGGTTCTTCATAGTGTCTGTGTAGTTGCAGATCCCTTTTAGGCTGCTATCTGTTTCACTTGTGCAAGAAAAAAAGGGACTTATTGTTTCCATGTATGCAAACGCAGTGCAGTCCAGGTGTCTACTGCTGGCCAGTAGATAGCCAATGCAATTGTTTAAACAATTGACAAAGAAAACAAAACATGGCTGTGTTGCCACTTGACATTTAGGGAAGGAACATCAGAAATAAATCAGGCGACGGAGAAATTTTCAGCTGCATTGTTCAGATTCTGAAACGCTGCTCAGCTGACCTCCCACGCACCACCTGGCAGGTGGGAGCCATCACAGCCCATGTGCCGGGTTTGCATCTCGCTCCCTGCTGCACAGGCTGGGCCTGCAGGCAACTGCAGAGATGAGAACAGCTCAGCAGGATTGCAGCAGGCGCTGCCAGCAGCAGGAGCAGACAGGGAGCTGCTCCAGCCCACCTGCTGACCCCGCAGCATGAAGGTTAAAAGCCAGGGCCTGGCAGTGCTGCCGCTTGAGGCTCACAGGGCTGCTGGGTTGTAGGTAAACTCACCAGTGGCAGCTGAACGTGCCACCTGTTTACAGTAGTCTAGCAGCTGGTCAGGACATAGTTCAGCTGTCTGTGAACGGGGGCAGAGACTCATCAGAAAGGCTGGGCTCTGTTCTGAGCTGCTCATGTTCAACAGAACTGCTGAGGCACTGAAAAAAAAGTATTGACTCAAGCTCCCACTGTTTGAAGCTTAGATGTCCTGTTATTCAGGCTACAAATCAACTGCTGTCACTCTTTGAGGGTAAGTAAATAAGAGTTCTGAATGAAATATGCCTGCAGACATCTTTGGCTGCTCTCAGAATTGGAGTGCCCAGTTCATTGTTCCCTTGCTTAAGTGGAAGACAGGATTGAATTGAAAGAGAGTAAAACAGAGATTATTTGTAGCAGAACTTGAAGCACTGAGGAGCTTGCTTTACTTGTTTCTGCCAGCCTCAGACTGCACTTGGGAGTACAGAACAAGAAAACCTTCAGCTATAAAAGTTGTATATCCCCCAGCTTGCTGAAGTGAGAGACTGAGCATCTTTGCCTTCCAGACAGTTCAGCCCTTAACCCACAAAGGAACTATCACAGAAAAACGTCACACTCTGCAGATTAGATAAATTTGCAGTACCAGCTACAGGAGTAGAGTGACAGGGAGATAAATGTGTTACTTTGCTTGTGCTTGAATTTGAGACAGGCAGCTCAACACTTAAATAAATAAATAAATAAATAAAGGAATGAGCCAAACATTCTGGACTTTGGAGAGCAAAGCATGTCATATGCTTAACTGCCCCAGGGTGAATTTTGCAGTCATGTGTTTGAAAATATAATGGTAGTAATAGAGTTCCTTAAATCATCCTTGGGTGTTAAAATAATCCCTTTACTTCCTTGTAGTTCCCTAAGAACTGCTTTTAATTCAGCCAATTAACACTAACCAAACATCAGAACTGCAGTTTATCATCAGATTATTATTAATAAATATGATAACCTGGTAACTGTATAGAGGGTCAAAGCTCATATTCAATTCTGAACCATCAGTCGGGTTGGGCAATTTTTGTCAGTATCATATCAGACTGTTTGTTCTTCACAGGTACAGAGACTAGAATGTATTCTAATTCAAGCAAAAAGTGGCTAGTGAGGGAAAGATAAAGGGATCAAAGAGCTTGCCTCTGTACTGTTATTTCTCATCACTTGTATTATAGCAAGGGCTGTCTTTAACTAACTGCACTACGAAATATTTCCTGAAAGTAGAGTCAGAAAGTCTGGGAATGTAAAATAAAGCAATTGGAGCTCAGAGAAATTTAGTACAGTTATCTCTCAGTATGGAATTCACCTGACAGATAACGTGGTGCAATTCACCTTAAACACTGTAAGACACGGACTTCATATAAAGACATGGGACAAAGTTAAAGTTTATTAGGCATTATGATATATTATCTCCCCGTCCCTCTGGTTACATGAACAAGCACAGCAACAAGCCGTTGGTGCTACAGAGTGGTAACGTCTTAGAGATGCAGTCACTGGTCGTTCTCATAGTCAGCAGGGTTCTTCCTCTTCAGCCTCTCAAACTCTTGTGTGCCCCAGGAGTAGAGGAGGTAGGCGCCCACGAAGGCTGGAAAGGAAAAGGAACGCTGACACAGGGCAAGGCACGGAGCGGCCTGGGCCACTTGCAGCGCTTCTGAACCAACAAAACCCCGCCACGACACCTCGCTACAAAACCCCACCGCCCCGCTCCGCCTCCCTCAGCCCCGCCGCCTACTCACGGGGTGCAACCTTGAAGACCTGCGAGCTGAACCGCCGCCACACGTTGGGCAGCCCGTCCGAGAAGACGTTGGGCATCGCTCGCTGCTCGAAAGGCGACAGGCTGTAGGTGATGATGTGGCGCACCCGGGCCAGGTTCCCGAAGTGGATGCCCATGGTGGTACCGTGTCACCTTGCGGGCTGCGCTGCCGCCGCGCGCCCCGGAAGAGGAATCTCAGATGCTGCTTCCGCTTCCGGGCCGCACGGCGGCCATTGGTTACCGCGGGTTCCCATGGTTACCACGGGTTACCATTGGTTGCTAAGGGTTACGCTGGAGGTGCGCGCCCCCGCTGCGTGAGGCCCCGCCGATCGCCGATCCCCTCCGGGCTGTGGGCGCCTGCGGAGCTCGTCCCGCTGGCACATCGGTTCTAACAACCCCACGTCTCTAATCAGCTCCGTTAACGATGCAGCTTCTGCTGGCTTTGCAGGGACGGGGGGAGGAGAGGAGCAGGGCGTGTGTGCAGCTGCTGAGGGTGGGAAAGGCCTGCGCGCCCTGGCGGCGGGCTGCGAGGGCGGTAGCGGTGCTCACGGTTCTGCGCCTCCTCAGCCGGAGATCCGCGCTGTTGTGCCGCTGCAGAGCGCAGGCTGCGCCGTCACACCGCACGGGAGGAGCCCTGGAATCCATTGCAGATTTCTGATACGAGGTTACGCGTTTCTGTGAGCGTGTTTTAGCTGCCCCCAGTACGGTTTCAATAGCCTGGATGCTTTCTCTTGAATTAGCTTTTTCACACTCGTGCTAAAGACCCAATAATTTTGTTTTACACCTCCATGCTTATTTCTGCTGAATCAAATACAGCGTACCCGATCTCCTCAATCCCCACAAAAATGCTGTGAGAAGTCACAAAAAGATGTTGCCAGAATTTATCACTGAGAAAAGAACCACAGAGATAATTTGAAAGGAGGCCACTTTAAACAAACAAACGCTTGGCAGAGCTGAATTCCCATCGTTTGAAACGGACTGGTGGGAGTGACGCTTCTTAGGCAAGGAACCCTTTTCTAACCCAATCAAATGCAGTGCTGACCTGGGGCAGGAGCCTGTTAGACATGGAGCTATTTTGCCTTGAGCTCTTGGTAAAATGTACCCTCACACTGAGCCAAAGTAAGCACTATTTTTAGTGTAGCAGCCCCAGGCTAATGCAATCAGCAGAGGCTGTGTTGTAGCAGGCAGCACCGCAGCTCCACACCGCCCTTCAGGCTCACACTGAAGCTCTCCTGCTGCCCTGCCAGCGTGCTGTGAGCCACGCGGAGCCCCTCTGGGTTCTGTGCTTCCCCCCCAGGCTGCGTGCCCAGGCCAAGCAACGTAGAACTGTGAGAGTCATGACTAATGTTACAGACTAGTAGAGAATGGAGGAGTTTATACAACAGTACATTCACAAATTGTTTTAAAAGCTATTCTTAGCTATTAAAACAAACAAACAAAAAAACAAAAAACAAAAAAACCACAAAACAGCACTGCATTCTTCCATTAAAGAATCCCTACCAAAGCAGTCCTTTGTGTGAGCTGCAGCCAAAGCTCCCTTAGCTTGAGTTCTCAGCCTGCAATAAGCATTTTCTGCAACATTCCTACAACAAGGAAAGTGCTGGGGGAATTGGAAATTTGGAAAGGAAAAATAATGAAATACTGAGAAAGTAATTTTAACATTAGCCTTTTTTCCTCTTTCCCTAGAAGCTTAGCAGAAGCATCATTACAAAGGATTTCTTTATATAGAGAAAGACCAGCAGACACTGAATTTAAGTGATATGAGTGATAAGCATTCATTTTATTTATTATTAAATCTGTAACAAAACAGCTTAAAATAGGCATCTGGTAGTTGAAACCACTTCTGTTCAAATGCAATATTATTCCAATAAAAAGATATCTACATTTATTTTCACGTTCTAGAAAGACTGAGTGGCTACAAAAATAGTGCTATTATATAAACACCCTCTTATTCCATGCTAAATCCTATTCAGTTTGAAAGAGCTGTTAGAATTACACAAATGCTACAAATATCTTGAGAATGCAAAACACCCAAACTCAGTGTAAAGCAGCTTAGGGTACACCCACTACCGACAAGTGCACTTAGTAGCTATCATGTCCTCGTATTCTTTGTAGACTATGGAGCCATCAGGCTCTATGGTCAGGACGCTCAGAGGGCTGTACTCAGCAGGAACACAGGAGGGCCTGGGAACAGAAGAGTCCAATTTCTCATATATGATGTTCTGCACCATTGTGTGTACAGGAGAGCCGTAACGGTGCCCGACCACCCTGGGACAGTCACCCTTGCAGTACTGAGGGCTGTATCGATGCGGTGCTATTATCCATTTGTCCCATTTTAATTGGCTGAAGCTCAAACGGAAGCTGTGAAGCTCACACTCGTTTTGAGGAAACAGAAACTGTTTGAAATATTCACTCAAATTTTGAGGCGGAGTTGCCAGAGCTTCCTTCAGATTCTCTTCCCTTCGATGCCGAGACGCCCTTTTACCCTGCGTCTTCTCTCTTCCTTCATCACCTGTCACATCAGCAAACAGACTGTTCCTTTGCTTGGGCCGCACCAGGCTTTTCCTTCTGTGTCTGAGTGAGTTCCACCTGTGATAAGCTTGCTCGCTGGTATCATTTAGGTAAAGAAGAAGAGAAGGGGGGACCAGAGCCATATTAATGAGATTATCCTGTTTAGTGTTATCTTGTGGGTTACCCAAAAGACAAGTGAAGTTCACAGCCATGTGAATATTCCTCCTGTTAGTAGCAATGAGAGGCTGCAGAAAAGAAGTCACATCAATCTCAACCCACTTGCGCTTTCTAACTTCAAAGTGCAGGCTAAGAGCTACGGAGTGCGAAACACTGGGACATACTTGGCTAGAAAAATCATGCTCCTTAACAGACAAATGGCACGTGCACATAAAGGAAGAAGTGGGAACTGAGGTGTCAAATGAGTAGAGCAAGACAGACTTGAGTAAGTGCTCGAGAGCAGTAACACGATCCAGGTTGAAGAGCAAATCCACCGAGTGAAGGTCTCCTGGGAAGGGAAACAGAGATCTTGCACAGTTAACACATCTTGATTTGCCACCTGTACATAAATGCTATGGCATAGTGGATAATCAGAAATTGTTAACCAGCGGAAGAAACCAATTTAGATGCCCATATTTTTATTATACGGAATGTCTACTTAGGTGAGAACCAAAAGTTATCAACAAAACCAAGGCGGCCCAAGGCTTTTAAGAGGCGTTAGCGTGCAGTTAAGGAGCAGCACACAAAATTGGCAGTTGTCCTTTCAGTTCTGGGAAGGGGAAAGAGGAACCAGACTCTTTGGATTGTACAGAAAACCATGAAATGAAATAGTGCAAGTTTTAAAGGGTGTGCTGCCAGGTCCCCTTTAAAACTTCAGGTTTTTAGCATTAACTGCAGTTATTCTTCCTGCTCGCATATTCCTGACCAACAGCTGCCAGCGACTCTGACTAACAGCAAAGCAGAAAGTCATTTTTGTCAGTTTGCTTTTCTCTTGTGAAGCAGAAAGGACTGCTTCCAAGCTATTTTGAATGCATATTTCTGTCTCATTCATCCCTATTGTAGGATACACTGTTCTTATCATTTCCTATTATGTTTTCTGTATTTCCATCTCAGTTCTGAGATTGGCTGGCCCTCTCTCCAGGCGTGGAGCTGAATGCTCAGCACACTGCTTCTCTCACTGCTCAGCACTGCCTCTTTTCCTCTGAGTTAGAAATTGTTCTTTGTGACCACACAAGTGCATTAAGTGATCTCCAAACTCACAGAGAGCAAAGGATTAAGAGTCAGATGAGGGCTCTGTGGATCTTAATGAACTTACAGTATGGTTTACATTAATGATTTTTCATCTAAAGTTACGAACTTTAACAGCAGCCTTAAAATTTGCTTTCGGAAGTTGGTTCAGATACAGACCACTGCTTGAACTGCTGCTGTATTTAGGATACATTGGCGTGAGATCGACTATCTAAAACCAAAACGCCTCCAGCAGTCTGAGCTGGGCAGCTCGGGTGGCTCCGCACCTACCTGTAACCAGATCCCTGTGGCGGTGCTGGCACTCAGAACACGGGGTGAAAAGTCGAACAGTGTTATAGAGGTGGCTCTTGTGGGCCTTCGGGATTCCCTCCTTGGTGGCGTACATCTTATACAGCCTCTTCATGTACCGCAGGGCTCGGGAGTCCGGCTGCAGCCTGGGGGTCCCGCTTTCCCAGCTCTGACGTCCCTGGTCGGACAGCACTTTGAGCAGGGGGGGCAGGAGGGCATAGCCTCGGCTCACACCCTGGGGCAGCCGCAGCAGCGGGTGGAGCTCGCTGAGCTCAGGAGCTCCCAGGAGCCCGGAGGGTTTGTCAGGTGCTGCGCGATCCTCGGAGCGGGGGGAGCACTGGATGCTAAAAGAAAGCCAGTGAATGCAGCAATAGAAACAAACGCAGATCCTCCAGGTACCCGCCATGTTCTTCAGATTTGCAGCCTAACAACGCTTCCCCCAGAACATTCGAGAAAAAAAGAACACGCGAGCACGAGCACTTATATATGTTGCAGCTGTGTGAGGCTTCTTTGTGATTAGAAACCAAAGGGAAAGCTCCGCAGCTGGCCGTGAAACCCACGTGTGCGCGTGCGGCCAGGCTGAGTCTTTGCACGTGGAAGCATCTCATCAGCAAACCCCGCTTCTCAGGGTTAAACTTTACCGCCCGCTGAGCTGCAACGCGCGGCTGTTCGTGGATCAGCCCGCAGGGGGAGAAGCGATGCCGCTGGGCCGGCTGAGAGAGCGCGACCTGCGGGGATTCCGGTATTTGTGGGTTAGCTATTAAAGAAAGGGCAGCAACAACGCCGGTTAGCTATTGCTAAACATGTACAGGATGCTCCCGAAGACTCCATCTGGAGAAGCACCGAGTGCTTGGAGAGTTTAGAAACTCTTCTTACAGGATGTAATGAAAGGGATGGATTTTTGTTTTCTTTAATGAGGAAATGTGCTTTCATGCCAGGTGTCTTTAATCAGAGCTGTGCTATGGGTAACCTAGGGAGGTGCCACCTGTAATCTGGCTTTCACATCTTAGTGCTTCTAAGTAAGGAGTGCTCGTTCAGAGAATGCTTAATTAACTTACAGAGTTCTTTCATTTGAGTGGAAGGCTAATTCAGATAACAATCTCTAATGTGAAACAACGTAACCTTTTTTCTTAGATCTCTTAAAGCTGTTTTGACTGTGATGGAGGGTACCATGGGATACCATCAGATCTAAGGCCATCTGTGCAACACAGCTTTGGATGAGCTTAGTACTTTGGTTCATTTTAAAAATACATCCTTCAGTGACACATGATGAGCTGATCTGCTGCTCTCCTGTGCTTGTAAACCATTCCCTCTCTGTGTCAGTGTCAGACAAACGTGACAATGGTTTCTGCCATTCCATGACTATTTAAGCTGCTCTCCATCACCTTTTCTTTTTTCTTCACCAAGTACCTCATTTGTACTATCACAAACAAATAGCAATCTTTGAATTTCAATAAAGCAGAGATGAAGGCTTGTGGCTTTGCCCTGTAGTTAGATAATGACGTTTGTATGTTTCCACGAGAGAGCAAAAGCAATGATTGCAGGTGCAGCTGGTTCTGCCCCAACAAAGTGCTTCACTTGGGCTTTCTGAGCTGATTCAGAGCACCGTGAAATACAAGAAGCACCAGGTGCTCTCTGTAAGGTCCCTTAATAATGCTGCAGACCCATAGCTAACTACACGCACACTGTAACTCAGCTCAGTGCCTGCTGTGGAGCTGTGTCCTGCTCTGATGCAAAGCTTGCTGCATGCAGTGCTGTGATGAGCTGCACTTCTCCCTGTCAGGAGCAGGGCATGCTGCAGAAGTGCTCTGCTGCTCCTTTGAATGCATCGCCAGCAGCACTGGAAGCTGAGCATGTAGCACAGCATTGAGGAGAGATCCTGTGGCACTTTGTACCACTGGAATTAATAACTGTTCTTGGCAGGGTGGTCAGTTGGTTCATTTAGTACGTGAGTTTGGTGACTGAATAGGCAGCGGTGTGAGAAAAGCTGTACTTCACCCTTAGTGAAAACAACCTCCTGGCACAGGGCAGCCCTCCTTTGGTCACTGGAATGGAGCCCGGCCCTCCTCTGCTCGTGGGCTGCTGGGGCTGCTTGGCTTTTTCCAAGCCCTTTAGTTTTGCTGCAGTGAAGGTACGTGCTTGTGGAGTGCTCGCTTACAGCTCTTCTGTACTGAAATCTTGGTTGACAACTCGTGCACGCGTTGCTTCCCATCAGCCTTGTGATGATAGGTGATAAGTATTGATATGCAGTGTTCAAGCAAGGCACTCACAGCCTCACCTGCTCAGCAAATACTGCACAGAAACTGCTGGGTATCTCCTCGCTGTAATCAGATATTCATTAAAAAAGAATGACGAGAGCTCATTCCCCTGCTGTTCAATCCATCCAGGGCTGTGAGGCAGCTCAGGCTGTGCCCTTTGTTAAAGAGGAAGGTAGGAGGTGAGGTGCTGGCTTTGCTGTGCTGGTAGGGAAGCTGCTGTTAGTGTGGTTTATCTGTACAGTGATACCATGCAGTCTGTCATCAGGTGCACGTTTTGGGTTAGCGTGTGCTGGTCAGGCATTAAAAGCAAACAAAAGCACTCTTAATAAACACAGAAATAGGTTTGCAGAAGTCCTTTCCCTTTCTATTTTACTTTTTCTATAGAAATGGGAACGATAAAAACCCAAATAAACTCTGACAAGCCAGGAGATGGGGGCTGATGCTTGGCATTCCTCCTCCTGTCTTTGCATGCTGCAGAGCTGAGATCTGCCGTGTCCTTAGATCAGTTCAGTTGGAAGGGACTTACAAGCATCACCAGACAGCAGTGATCCTGTCATCTGGCCTGGGGCCAGATGGCCAGGTAAATAACAGTACCCACATGTGATGTTTTTCAGATTTTTAAAATTCTTTTTCAATAAAACAGCAATTCTGTATTCCCCGGGACCGGGTCGTGGCTGTAAGGTAGGAAACGAGGAATTGTTTGTTTTGTTGGGCTGCAATGTGTGTCCTTGTGTGACCCTCAGCGAGAAAAGCACTGAATTGTAAGGCAGCCCATCGTGGCAGCTCGGAACTCCAGGGAAGGGAACCCACGACGTTACTCTGCCCAGCGCTGCCCGTTCCCACGACTTCGAGCAGCCGCTCCGCTCTTTCCCCGTGTCCGTGTGTGTATGTATGTATGTGTGTGTGTATGTGGGAGGTTCTCCTCCTTTCGGCCCAGCAGCTCCCGCTCCCAGCTGCCTCCCCTGACCCCACCTCCGTGCCTCCCCGGGGCCGGGCGCTCGCAGCGCTGCGGGCATTGAGCTGAGCGCCGCTCCGTGAATTGCGCTGCTGTCCGACTGCTGAGAGCGCGTTACCCATCTGGGAGTGATTTGGGACTGACGGAGGTAGATGGATTTGGGAAGGGAGGAGGGGGAGGGATCGCTTATGCAGCGATTGGAGGGCCGGTGAGCCCTGAGGTGCTTGGGGAAGTTCTGAAGTAGCGCTTTCGAGAGCTGCCGTGTGGATTGCTGCGGGAAGCCGATGCTGGCAGCGCACGGCGCTGATTCCTGCCTGAAGCGGTCCCAGCTGGAAAGGGGCTCTCATCTGTACAAAGGTACGCTGTCCTGTTGGCTGCTAAAAATGGTCCTAAAGATGATTGTATCTCATGTGATGTTATCTCCGCGGCGAGAAGAGCCCTTTTGTAGATTAGCATAAGCGGCGTTACGTGGCTAAGGCTGCTCTGCTGTGTATCAACGTGGCTTATTTGCGCCGTTCTCAGCAGGAGGCTTTCAAATCTTTGTGCTCACGACCTGAGCTGCATCGCTAATTCCTGCAGACATCCCGGGCCGGTCATTGCGGGGTCTCCTTTGAGCAGCAAAGGTCTCCAGAGCGCCGGGATGGAGCAGAGCGAATGCACTGCACTGCTGTGAGCTGAGCAATTCCGTGCTGAGCTCCTGAGCACTGTGTTGTACGATGTTTGGAAGTGCTGTGTTTCTGAAGTATCTCTTAGCAGTGTGTGCTTCAGTGTGAAAGTCCATGGGAAAACGTTACAGTTCAAACTTGTGAACCGACCTGAGCACACAGCTGAAAAACAGAAATCCGAGGTGAATAAATTGGGTAGAGGAGTGGCTGGGAAGGAGAGGTGTTTGCAGGGGAGGGGGAGAAAATCCCAGGAGATTTTCCAGTGATTTGTGTGGTGAGAGCAAATGCAAATGATTTTCTTATGAATCCGCCTGGGAGGTTTTGTGTGCTCTGATGCTGCTCTTGTCTGCTGTGTTTGGTGCTGAGCTCTGAGTCTGAGCACACGCAGGGCTGGGGATGTGGCAGTGCTGCCCTGCTGCTGTGCTGCCCTGCTGCTGTGCCACCTCTGTGCTTTGGAGTTGAACTCTCCTGTTCAGCTTTGAACAGCAAAGTCAGCTTTGAAGTTGAACTCACTTGCTGCCTTGTTCTGACTTTGCTGGAGTTTATTTCAGGTGATAATTTGCACTCTGGCTGTTTGCTCGGTCTGGGTTTTTGGGACAACGTGAGCAGAACAAACCCTGTGTCCCTAACAATGATCTTAGAGGATAAAATGCTTTCTCTCCTATTTTCAGTAGTTCTGAGCTGTCACTGAACAGCTGCATTTCCCATGCTTTGGAAAAGGGAACTAATTTTTGTTTTGCATGGATTTGCATTAGGGATGCGCTTTTGTTCTTCCCTCTGAAGAGCCTCCCAAGTCTGGTCAATTAATAATCTCCAAAAATTGCACACCTTAAATGTCTGGAGTTTGTCCTTATCCTGCTGGAATCTCCAGGAGCTCCCAGCCATGGCTGTGCTGACTCTGGGCTCATTCCAAGGAATAAATGACCCGGCTGCCCCCAGCCCATGGCTTCAGGTGCAGAACCCAACTGCCACTGTGGGCTCCTGGAGGGCATCGGCCACACTGGAACTGTGGGCTCTGCCACTGACTGTGCCCCAGGACCTGGCAGGGCTGGTGGGTGGGAATGGGGCTGGGAGGGGTGGGGTGGACACAAATGGAGTAGGAGTTCTGTGAATGTTCTTTAAACATAATTATAGGCGTGGATAATTTTCATACAGACAGCTAAAAGCAATGAGGAGGGGGAAAAAAGAGCTAATTGTAGTTAGTTCCTTTTTGTTTGTGATGTTTTCCTAACCTTAGTTATTAAAATCAAGTTTTAATTTCTTTAAAAGTTATTTGCAAAGGAAAGACTGTGTTAGAAATATGGTGCCAAGTCTCATAGACTTAGCTCAGTCCTTAAACACATTCCAGTTTCTGTCACCTTGCTCTTCATCATCTGCTCTTGTGACATCAGCTCATCATTTCTGCAGGTGTGTGGCAGATCTGAAGATCCACTTGAGCTTAATGCTCATCTGGAACTCAATGTTAATTTTGTACATTTTCAAAAGTGAACAAATGTGTTTAAATATTTCATCACCTGACAGGAACACTTCCTGGAAGATTCTTTGCTATCAGGAGAGTGATGATTCTGTGGCTTAGAAAGGCTGAGGGTTCAGGCACTGAATACTGTGGGGTGTCAGAATGAATGGGCTGAGCTGGGGGTGAAGTTGGTTGCACCACTCCTGGGGGTGTCCTGATCTGGTAACCTCAGCTTCCTCTGGCTGTGCTGTGCATTCCAAGCTGGAGTGGAGGTTGGGTAATGAGAAAATTACACCCAAACCCAGTCCTGTGCGTTACCACAAGTGGTACAGGATTTACATTTTCTATTCTGTGTGCATGCATGGGTGTAGGCTTTGTGTTTGAGGATGAGCTATTTGGGACTTTTTGATGTGCAGATGATGGCAGTGCCTGTACTGCTGTCAGGGTGTGCAGCGTCACAGCAGCGCTTGAGCTTGGAGACCCTTCATGCAGTGAATGAAATGCAGGATAAATGTAAAGTGAATGAATGTAAATAATCAGTGTAAACAAGCAACTATAAGTCACTATGACTATTAAAAGCTATGGACTTGTCAGCAATAGATATGGTCACTTTCTTAATTCCAGGTGCTCATCTCTTTGCCCAGCCAAGTTTGGCTCTTCTAGTTTCCGTATGATCTTTGTCTTCCTCCCCATTCTCTTCCAGAACAGCACTTCTGTTGATTTATTTTCCCCTGTGCTCACACCTCTTTTAAGCTTCCTTGCTGTGATGGCCTTTTCTGCTGTTTCCCTGACCTGCTGCTCTGTTCCCAGTGCTCTCCTATTCTGCTGTGTTCCACTTAGCACTGCCTCTCCTCTTCCCTGTGTGTGCAGAGCCCTTCGCTGCACCCACACGTGATGGTGGTGGCAGAGAGATGGAGCACAGCTGAGAGCTGCTGTGTTGTCTGCAGCTGCAGGTGGTGCTGTGCTTCCAGGGGGAATTCCAGGGATGGCCCTGGGAGCTGTGGATGGCCTGCATGCAAAGCTGTGTGTCACATCTCTAGTGATGCGATGTGATGTCTGTTTGGAGACCTCTGATGCTCTTTTTAGAGTTTGGTTGTTAGAATAATAGCAGTTTTACTTCTTGAAACGTGCTCGAGCTGCCTTGCATGATGGATGGATTTTCTTCAAAAGTTGCGTTCAAGAGCCATTGGTTTCACTCCTGCTGGGTTCATGTGCTCATTGACTCCAGTGCAGTAAATGAAAGCATATGGAAAAGAAATACATGTTACCAGTTGTCATCCGGAGCTGAACTGTACTTAATACCCAAGGATCTTCATGTCATGTCTCCCTATCAACCCTGGGCACTTTTTGCCTTAAAGAACAGCAAGCTGCCAGCTCACACTGCTGATTATTTACCTGCAAGGGTGGCAGAGCTGCACCAGCCCGTATTTGGAACTCAGTCGGGTATTGCTCCTTTTCTTTATGTCATTTGATGACTGCATTATTTATTTAGCCTCCCCATAACAAAGACACCATTGTTTTAGAGTGTTGTGAGAGAAAGCAGAGTGCCTGCATCTGCCCTGCGACCCTACTGATGTCCCCCAGCCCCTCATTTCTTCATTTCTCTAAGTGCAGGGGAGGAACCTGTCCTGACCACAGAACAGGCAGCAGCTGGGGAGCTGCTCACACGGGACCCTGTCCCAGGGGAACCCTGCTGTCCTTCTCTGTTTACTTCTCTCTCATTCTGCGGTGCCTGAGAGAGAAACAAATGGGCCTCGGTTGCCTGGGAGTGGTGGAGCAGCATCCTGTGCTGCTCCTCAGTGTGATCCCTGAGCGTTCCTTTAAATGCAGTGACAAGCTTTGTTTACATTCTGGCTCAATAATTACCTGTAGAAAAAAAAAAAAAAGCAAGGATAGAACTTGTGAGCAGCGATACTTTTGTTGGGCAGAAATGTCCCACTGCTTGTTTGAACACCCTTCCACTTGGCCGGTCTGTGGAGCTGAGGGTTTTACAGCACCAGAGCTGAGGGGGGCGTGCAGCGGGGCTGTGGCTGCCGGTGCTGGGCACAGGTTGGTACCTTTGGTACCCAGGGGGAGGGTCTGCCCTCTGCTGATAGCACACGTGGACACAGATTAGAGGAAGTGCTGCAGCACTCGGACTGCTCAGCACCAGCCTGCTGTGCTGCAGAAATGAGCTCAGCAGTGCTGCTGCAGTTGTCTCGAGGTGGGTTTCTTCTTGGTTCTGCTGCTCAGTGCTGCTCTGACCCAGTAGTGCACTCTTCTTTGCTCCCTGCTTGCACTAACTCTGACATTTGTGCCACCCTGAGCAACAAAAAACCAGCAACAATCCCAAATCAGTTCCTAAGCAGCTTCTGTTAAACGAGAAATCCAATTCAGCCCAGTGCAGAACCCAGTGCACACCAGAGCTGCTGCTGGGAGGGATGGGCTGGTGCTGGGGATGGCACAGAGGACATGGGAACAGCAGGGGTGAGGATGGCATCTCCCCTTCCAGCAGCAGCACACTGAGGGAGTGACTGCTGGGATCTGCTGGAGTTGCACAAGCTGTAGCTATGGAGGGGAAAGGTCCGATGCGGCTCTGGAGGTTCTGTCCTCTTCTCCCAGTACCTTTAATTGTGCAAGAGCTCCCTTATTCATTGCTTCTCTGTACAAATAAAGCTTCTGAGGTATTTGCATGGGATGTGCCGGGTTAAAAAAGGCAAAACAAAAAGGTAAAACATACAGATTATTCAATAGATGTATACTGTGTTTAGTATGATCTTATTAAAGTGAGGCTTAGACATTAGGAAGAGGTCATAAATGTAATGGAAAACTGAATGTATTTTACTTTAGGGGATGTTAAAAGCTGTCTTCTTCAGTCCAGCCCCCAGCAGCAGCGAGGTGCCTGCATGCCTGCTATTTCCATTGGTGCAGTTTGCACTTCAGTGACTGGAGCAGTTGCCAGGCTGTGGCCCAGGGATCTGTGGCAGTGCATGAGCTGTACCCAATGAAGTTCACTTAGTTTAAGAAACCGTACTAGTCAGTGGCATTGAGCCCATTGTATGCCTATCCAAGCTGCTGAAGCCCTTTGATTCAGACACTAGACTGTCACTGTTCTGGGTGATACAGTGTTTGGTGCTCCCCAAGAATTCTTCTGCAGGTTCAAAGAGCTTGGGCACTGAAGTTTTAGCATTTAAGCACTCTTACAACATGCTTTCAGTTGGGAAACTCGTTCAGCTAAACATTGTTTTATTTTTCTAATGAGAACTTCAAGTATGATTTGATTGTTCTGACCTAAAGACCCACAATTACATATTTTCTGGGAACAAATCCCATAACCTGACCCGGTCAAAACCTGCAGCGGAGGTTTCTGTTGCTGTAAGCATGGCTGTGCTTTCACAATGCAAAACCTTTGGCAGCAATACCAGTGTTTTCAGGTAACTGCTGGCACTGTGCTTGCTTTTCCTTGGCACTCAGCTGTTTGCTTCTGCTCCACACTGCAGCTGGAAGCCCTGTGTGCTGAAAATGCCCGTACTGCTGGGGTTGGGAAACCATCCCCCATGGGAGCAAGGGCAGGGGAAGCCTCCCTGAGTGGCTTTGGCTGCAGAATGTTTTGTATGAAACTGGAGACTGGAGGAATGTAGGGGCCTTGGTCATCGATCTGGGGCACATCTGTATGAATTAGAGCAGTGGTAGTGCTGTTGTATTGCCTTTTGTCTATACCCTGCTAACAAAAACTAAGTACATCTTAGGAAATGCTGGAGTGCTACTGATTGTGTTTGCTGTAAGGTTACACAGCAGGATTAACTCCTGTAGGAATTACTGGGTGGTGGTAAAAGGCACTGAGTGTGCATCTGTAGTGATGCTCCAGTCCTCTGCCCCACACACTGCTCTGATCGCTCAGCACTGCACTGCCAGGCCTGGGCTTAATGAGGACTCTCAGGGAAATTATCTTCTCTGTTAGGCTGCTGTCATTCAGATGGTTTGGGTTGGTAAAGCCTGAGATTGTTATGTTTCCTTCCTATCTCTGCCACCACTGACCCAGTTTTTGAAGCCGGTAACTCTGAGCAGCCATCTGTAACCCAGCTGATGCCAAGTAATGAAAATAACATTGAGAGGTAACAGCCCTCTGGGTGGACTGCAGCTTTATGGGTAGCATTTGCTGTTTGTGTTTGCCCAAACAAACACCCCCCTGGGTTTTGCTTTCTCACCTGTGGTACAAGGGACTGGGGGCTTCAGGACCAGCATGGGCTTACAGCAGCACTGCTGCTTTGGTGGTGTTGGTACTACATGGTTTGTGCTAAAAGAGAGCATGAGGTGCTGGTAAGGTGAGCTGGCAGCGGCCTTCTTTGTTGGCTGCAGCTGTTTTGTGCTTTTTAACCAGAAATACAGCTCAGTGTCTTCAGGAGCTGCATGCGTGTGCAGAACTCACCCCAGCAGTGGGAGCCTGAGGCAGGACCCCGTAGAGCAGTATTCAGAGGTGAGGTTTGGTCCCAAAGCTGGATTTCTGCTTTTCTGCTTCTAAGCATTTTTATGCTGTGCCTGTGGCAGAGCAGCAGTCGGGAGGTGTGCTGATGGCCACCGCTGAGCTCTGTGCACTGAATGTTACGAGATCAGATGCATCTCTGAGAACACAGGCTGTGTCAGCCCAGGGGCTCCCAGGTGTCTCAGCTTCCAGTTTAGAAATGCACTGTGTGTCATCATTTCTGACAGCAGGGGAGAGTTTGGAAACGCGCTGTAAATGTTCAGGAACCCAAGGACAAATAAAATGAATCTCAGCTCAGCTGTATTTACAAAACTCTTTAATGATCTTTACTCCTGACCACTTGCTGTTATTGCCATGGAAGTTTGTGGATAACAAACCTAAGGGCGCTTTCTCATGGTGTGATGATCTCCCAGGGATGCAGTTACTCCGTGCTGGTGATGGAGGAGCAGCTGTTGTGTGCGTGGCTGCATGGCACAGGAGGGAGCTGTCTGTCTCGTTTCCCATGCATTGCGGTGTTCTTACTGCTGAGAGCAGCTGTAAGCCCTTTCTTTTGGGGTCTCCCTGCTGCACATCTCTCGATCGCTGTGAGCTGTTATCTCATTGAGGTGAATGTGGGGATACGGCCAAGGGCGTCCAGCCCAACCTGCAGCATTTTGTGCAGAGGCTGGGAGAAGGGTTAATAGTTAATATTTGTACAACGTGGATGTACTGTGACAGCTGGGGGCTCTGAAGGAGCTGTAGTGCCTGTTGGCTCTGCCTGGTGTTCGGTGCTCCTCGTTCCTGCAGGCCCCTGCAGCACCCACCTCCAGGCAGCCCTGCTGGGAGATGCATGCCATCATGGGCTGTGTCTGTAGCTTAACAGCTTCCTTACAAGGCACCTGGTCTGTCATTTTGGAGGAGCATTAGGAAGCATGTGATTTATGGTTTGGACTAACTAGTGAATGCGATTATTGTATGCATAATACCACGTTATTCTAAGTTACCAGTAGGAGTTGTGCTGGTTTAGAGGCTGGGGCTGTGGGTCCCTCACTTCTTAATGGATTTATCCCCTCAGCAGTGTGAAGAATAATGTTACTTGTCACCAGCCTGCACATAGGAGATGCCTGCCAACATGTCTCATTTAAGGATGCTTGGATTTCACAGAACTTCAGTGTCTGTTAAACTTCTGTCCAGAGTGATCAGGAGAGGGGATGTGGGCTCTGCTGTATCTGGGAAAGGTTTCGCTGCCCTCTCAACCTTGGTGCCTTCTGAGGGCTTAGCAGTTCTCCTGATACAAGTGCCAAAGCTCAAAAGATCTCTGGCAAATCCAGGAGCTGAACCGAGCTCTCTGAAGCCAACAGGTTAGCTGCTGAACTTTGCTGTCCTTGCAGTGCCTGGCTGAGGCAGGGATCAGTGCCTGAGGCACAGAGTGATAGAAGGACGACTTTGGCTTTCTGCACGTTCTCTTTTCCATGCACATTACAGCCCGTTATGCGTGTAGGGCTGAGCTCAGATCTGTCTGCAGCACTCACCATTTGGACGTCGCTGGTACGGCTGTGCAGAGGTGTGAGGGGAGGCACAGTGCCTCAGCACAGAGCTGTGCCATGGAGGGCTGCTCTGCTCTCTGCTTTTCCTCCAGCTGGGCATTGCACAGCGCAGCATGTATCCCCCATGGCTCAGACCCTTTGAAGCCATCCCCTCGCCTCCTGTTTCTGGCTCCCCTCCCTCAGGTACTGAGTCACTGCTTTCAGAAAATGTTCTTACAGCCAGTGACTGAACAGGAGCTGGTTACTCAGTAACTTGCTGGGAGCAGCTCTCTGTTCTCAGTCGCCATCAGCAAATCTGCAGCTCGTGTTCTCTGCTGGAGCACGGAGATGGAGGGCTGAACCTGGATCCAGAGCCTGCTCCTGCTGGAGAGCGCTGAGCTGCTTCTCACCGCAGAACGGAGCCACGGCAAGCAGGGTGCTTGGGTTTATTTTACTTTATTTTTGGTAGAAATCTGAAGACCCCCATACATGAGAACAAATGGGAGAGCTGTTGCCTGTGTGACATTGCCCAGTTGGCAGCTTAGTTTGAGGAAAAAATAGCGGCATAAAATCGGCTTATTTTTTAAGCTCAGCTGGAAACAATTCGGAATTCATCTCACCAGATGAGGATGTTATAAATGCAATATCAGGCTCCAGCAAATAGATTTGAAGGCAGGGAGGAATTTATTGCAAAGGCTTGAATTGTTTAACTCACACAAAACAGATGAAAGCCCCAGTCTGCATCTTCTGTGCTGTTTTTATGAGAAAAAGCACTTTAAAAAAAAAGAAATCACAAACCTGCAGCACATAAGACACAGCCTCAGTGTTTCCTTGAACCGCCCTGGTGTTTATTATGCCATCCTTTTTCAATTCATCCTCTGAATGCAGTGCAAAATTCTTTAGGGAAGGCTGGCAGTGGTGGCTCGGTGGCACCTCGTGGCTCCTGGGCTGCTGCTGAGCTGAGCTGTGCTCAGAGTGGGCACTGGGCACAGGGGTGGGTGCCCGTCTGGCACAGCTCAGAGCTGGTGCTGGGTTGGGGTGGGCAGTGCTTGCCCTGCTGTGGCCTCGGCAGCCTCTGCATGGAATGTTTCGATTCCACCCACGTGGGAGCCACGGCCCAAAGGCTCGGGCAGAAAACAGGCTGTTGTTAATAATTGACTGGTGAGATAATGAAATAGCTGCCCCTGCTGTTTGCTTTTCTTTCTTTTCCACTGTGACTGTAGCGCTCTGCGCGATGGAACGTAATAAACCAAAGGGCGATTTGTGCAGGTGAGGCAGTGGGGCTGTGCACGGATGCAGCGATGTGTGCGGAGCCGCCCACCAGCGCTGAGGTACCACAGCACGTGGCGGTCCAGGTAAGGGACAGCAGAGCCACCTCTTGGGCGCTTTTTCAACTCGTTAATTGCTCCTTAATTAGTGGATAAATGCGTGTGTTTGGGGAAGGAAAAGGGTTCTGCGAAACCCCGCGGGCAGATCTTGCAGGGCTGCAGGGAGTGTGTTCGTGCTGTGTCCTCAGGCTCTCAGCACAAGCAGGTTTCTCTTCCCCTGCACTGGGACCATTTGTAGCACGTCCCAGAGCACCTGCAGGACACGGGTGCGAGGACCTGAGCGTGGCTTTGTGCATGTCACCCGGTTTGGGTGCTGTCAGACGTACCTGGCAGCAGGTTCCCTCCAGCAGTGCTGTGCTGCCTGCCTGCAGCTCCCTGCAGTCGGGCTGTGGAGCGCTGCCTGTTGGCCGGGGCACCCCGAGCTGCTGGCTGCATGCAGGGAGGGTGACTGGGGGCACGCTGCATGCCCACATCCAAACACGAGCTTGTGGGATCTGGCAGGAGGAAGAAGGGCAATGCTGGAAAATGGAATGTCAGTGTTGTGCTTTATCTGGATCCTTTTTACTGAGTGCTAACTCTGCCCTTGGTTGCTTCCAGAGCATCTGCTGCCAAAGTCCATCTGCTCCCATCCAAAGGCATTTTTTTTGCAGCAGTCAGCAGCAAAGCAGATGAAGGAACAGGAAGTGTCCTGGAAAACATTAAAACCACATTTTGCAATGTTTAACCCGGGTTTGGAGCAGCCTTAGGGATGTGTGATGATGTGAGGCCTCCCACTTGCCAGGGCTTAATCTGTGCATGTCTGAGGAGGAAAGATGAGGGTTTTCTTGGCTAAACATGGAATGGAACACAATAACTGGATTTATACCAGGAGTAAAACCTCTCATTGTAAGGGACAAGTCTGATACAGCAGCCCCAGAGCCGTCAGCCCAACACAAGCACAGGAGCACTGCTCAGCCCTGTGAAGTTCTGTTTCTTTGCTGAATAAAGTCTGTCTCTGTGTGAGGGGGAGGGTGGAGGAGATGAGGCAGCTTTACCTAGAAAATAGTTGCCACGGTACGAGTGTGCTTAATGATCCTCAGCCACGGGCAGTGCTCAGTGATGGGGCTGCTGGTGAGATGCAAGGTGTGGACACTTGGTTAGGGAACGTGATGGGGAAGTTTCTGCAGAATGGATTAAATGCAGAAGGCCATACCTGAAGGGACTCCTACTGCCTTTGTTCTCAGAATGAATTCTGTTTTTGCTTTCCCCAATCCTTTCTCTCCATTGTTTCTTGTCACTTTTGTAGCATGTCTGAGAGCTGGTTGTAGTGGCACACAAGAAGTTAATTGCTGCCAGTTGATCCCAAGTAACTTGCAACCCACTATTATACGTGTGCTGATACACTGCTGTGTGGTTCCAGTTCGGTTTGAACTATCAGTAGTTTCTTGTTGTTTCTTGTTGTGATAACAGCACTTAGTGTGAGTAAGAATAAATACCTATGAGCTTTGCCCAAATGAAAGATATGGGAAAATACCTGAATGCAACACTTGCCAAAGAAATGGGCCGGTCTAATATGTTTCTTGTACATAGGTCTAATATATTTCTTGTACATACTTGGTGTTTTTTTGCAGTGGAATGCTCTGTTGCAACTGGATATTACATTGCTGCCTCCCTCGGCCCAACTGCAGGCACAGTCATGGACAAATGAGGCTGAGAACAGGCGTCTGCTGGAAAGGAATGGCTTCTGGTTCTTATGTCAGAATAAGAAGATGGGAGCAGGGCACTGCCCCTGGCCCAGCACTGGGTCATGCTGGTTGAAGCAGAGCACCCACGCCTGCTCTCCTTACAGCTTTGTCTATGGAAAACATAATTGCAGCACAGAGAAACTGAAGTTGCAGACTTTTTCAGTCTGGGCCTATTGGGTTGCAATGACAGAGCCATCCATTAAGCTTCTAAGGACAGAAGAAAGAATATGCCAGAAAACCATTGTTCTGAAGATGACTTCATGGCATTTCTTAGCCAGCCAATCCTCCCTGAAGTCTGAGTGCATGGGAGCTCTCCTGGAGCTCTCGGGGAAATTTGGGGATGGCTGGCTCTGATCTGTTGGTTTGGGCTGTCTGCTAAAATATGTGGGAACTGCTTATCCATCAAGGAGAAAGTCTTCCAAGTGTGTAGTTCTATGGCCTTAATCATTTTAAACTTACTGGGAGGATATGAGTGCGAAGGGAACAAGAGCTTTGCAATTGGTTTGAGTTGTCTTTTATGTTTTCTTGGATGTTAGATGATCTGGTCCATACACATGTGTAAAAATCAACAGTCGTTAAGTTATCTTCTGAAATTCTGAGGTCATCAGAGTTTCTGGTTGTTTAGTGCTGCTGAATGTTTTGCCTTCTGTTCTTGGATAATACGTTTTGGGGATTAGGTGAGCTTGATCAAGCTACAAAAAAGAAGGAAAATTGTGGTGAAGGAGGAAGGGCTGGAATAGGAAAGGCTGGAAAGCCGTGTGTTTTGGGGATGAAGGAGTGATTTCTGACAAAAGCAGGTTTTGTGGAGTGCATTCAGAGTTAGAAAGGACAAGCAGTGTTTGGTGTTCAGTAGATTGGGGAGTAAAGATGATGGAAGTCAGGATACATTTTTGAGGCTGAATGAGGAAAGTCAGTGAATTGAGGACAATGGGGAAGTATGTGGCGGGTGACTGCTCTGATTAAAAGGTCAGACTCTGTTGGGTGCTCAGAAAAAGTCTTTCATGGGGCTGTGGAGAATTGCCAAACCTGATCTTCCTCATTAAATCACTGGTCAGAGATCAGACCGTGGCTCTTGGGTCTAAAAACGTTTTATTTGGGCTGCAGTCTTCTGTCAGCCAAATTCAAGTGGGATTCAAGTGGCAAACATTCTTGTCCAGAGTGATGGTGCTGGGAAGGGCTGTGCCAGCCCAGTGCTGCCATCACAGCTCGAGCAGAGGGTATCAAGAAGTATTATTTTCATCCCCTTCTGAATTACTCGGGACGCTTCTCGTGGCTCCAGAAAACCAAAAGTCTGTCTCTGTGGTTTTTACATGAAACACTCACATTTCTCAAACAGTGATGACATTTATTTCTGTGCACTCGAGAGGCGCCAGCCACATCCAAATCCCATTTCAGCTCTGTCTCAATAACGCCCAGTGCTTTGACTTTCTTCCCATTGTGTGTCTGTAGGGCAGCCTTGTTTGGTTTGGGTGCATGATCTCCCCAGCAGCCACCAGGCAGCTGCCTGTGTGATAATCCTGGGAATGGCACTAGGTGGGGAACGTGGTACTTTACAAAACACCCGTTAGCAGATGTGTTTTCCAGTTGCCTGCTGAGAATGTTGCAGGTGGTACCTTCATACGCTGCTCTCCTACAAGGCAAGTTTGAAACCTAACATTGAAAGTTCTGTATTGTAAAGTAGTGGGGCAAAAGAAAGGCAATGCATCTATTTAGAAAAAAAAAGGAAAGCTGAGAAAGGTTTGCAGGGCTGCTGGCACAGGGGTGGTCGCACGGCCGTGCTTTTGTGGCTGTGCTGTCCTTCTCCTTCCCTCACCCTTCTGACAGTCGTGTGAAAGTGGTGGAATCTGAAGACTGCAGACATCTGTCTGGAATTTCTGGATATTACAGTCTGGTCAGAGGAGCAGCTCCTACTGAGACGTGATGTGTCTGGAAAGCAGAGATGCAGTCAGTGGGAATGTGTGGGTCATCCACACTGTGTGCCCATGGGTTTCTGTGCAGGGAGCCCTGGGTGGGGCTGTGGGAACCCCCAGGGAGCTGCTGCACAGTGCTGCCCATGGAGCCAGGAGCCATCAAATCTGGTGGCCCACAGAACAGCTGGATCAGGTGCTGCAGACTGTGCAAGTGATTGGAATCTGAAGAATTTTGGCTAATGTTTGCACAAAGTGTTTACCCTTTGATAAGAAGCGGGTCATTCACAAACATGTACATGACATAACGCTGGGAGGTTGGTCACAGTGTTTGCTTTGTGTTCTTTGGAGAACAGTTGCATGTTGTAGTTTGATATGGATTAATCTGTATCAAAAGCTGTGGGCTTTTTTACCTTTGTTTCCACAGACCTGTGTGTTCAAAAGGGGCAGTTTTACAGAAATAGGTCTGTGAAGCTTTGTGCAGCCAGCCTCTTTGCAGCGTGTCACATCTGTCTCCAGAATCCTTTGGAGAGGAAATCCTCTTGGATTTCCCAAAATATGGTGCAGGTATAATTTCTCATCCACTAACACCGATAGGTCAGTCCCAAATGAAGGTTTGAGCTCTGCTTGTGTTTATCGAGTAAAGTAGTCATTCCTGCTTCTCTGATGGAAGATTGCCTTGGTAAACTGTAAACCTGGTAAACTTCAGTGGAAGTGAACAAGTGAGCAAGGGTCCTGCACGGCTGTGTTCAGTGCCAGGATCTGCTCCTCAGGGCTTGCTGAGATTAATGGAGATTTGATACAGAAAATAGTTCTGCGTCAGATGCAGAGGGGTGGCACCGTGCTGGGACAAGCACTGTGTGTACCTGCAAGTGAGTTACAGGTTAATTAGCAGCACCTGATGTGATCTAAGCGAGGTCAAACAGGAACAGGCTGTAACTAGAAGAAAGCTTGCCTTTAAAGGAGCAGTAAGTTGCTAACTGACTGCAGCAGGTCGCTGGCTCTTCCCTGCCCACAACCCACATGCCAGAGACACGAGGCTCTCACCTGCTCAGTTGGTTGCAAGGACCTCAGGGTTGTGCAGCACAACTCCTTCCCCTGTCATGGGGTCCTGCTGGCAGCCTGTGAGCACCACAGCCTTGCAGCATGCTCTGGGGCTGCCTTGGCATTTGTCTGAAGGAGGGATCTCAGTGCACAGCACTTGTGTCAAGCTGAGTAAAAACCGACAGCATGGACAGCAACAGCATGAACCTGCAGGCATGGCTGTGCCACTCCTGTTCTTTTTGTCTGCTACTGTCGTGGCAGAAACTTGGAACAAATCTTCTAAGACACCGATATTGGAGCCCATAAAGCACCCAGCCTGGGGCACTGAGCACATCTGCACCGTGTTCTGCTGTGCAGCACTGGGCTCCTTGCTGTCCCTGCTGAGATCCTGCTGCTCGTTTTCACCACGTTACTTTGTCAAATATATGCAGCACAGGCTGTACGTTTGTGTTTGCAAACTGCTTTGCATAGAGGGCTGTGCTTCGTGTGCAGTTTCCTGGGCAGAGCTGGAGGAAACGTAAGAAAGAAGTGAACAGAAGTGAAATAAACTTTTTTTATTTTTGTTCAGAGTTTTTAAAACAACTTCTGTCTGGCTCTTAGCAGTTGTTAGTGGGCTTAGTTCTTCCCTGGGCATCTGGAATGACGTGCTGTTAACACACCTCCTTTCCCCTTGCACTCTCCTTTGTTCAGATATACTTTTAATTCAACTTTTTTTCTTTTTGTTTCTGGAGGTTTACAGTGAAAATATGGTGAGCTTGTCTGGAACCCACTGCGTTACAGATTTGCCAGGGCATTCTGAGAGCCAGAGGCAGCTCCATGAGGGAGTGCTGCACCTCCCAGCTGAGAGAACAGCAGCACCACTGGTGGTGTCAGTTGAGTTTTAAGTAAATTCTTGCTCTTGTGAAAGGAGAATGGCAGCTTTTACACACTTGTTTACACACTGAGGTCAATGATTTTTTTTTTTTTCTGCCAGAGTTTAAGCAATGTCTTCCCAAACAGGATGACAAATGCAGCAGTGGATTTTCTCTCCAGATGTGTTTCATTATCGTATTATTTAAATTTTAGTAGAGACTTTTGGAGAGCAGCAAATAACTTCAGCTCTTACTACTTTTCTGTTACTTCGAAGATGTGCAATTGTAAGTTTGCACTTAAAGGAAATCGGAGCCATGGCAAGAGTGGGACCAGAGGGCATTCCAGTGGAGAAAAAATCCTCCTGCTTATCTGGCACTTTGCTACCAGGAGGAAAGGCTGCAGGCAGCTTCATGAGGGAGCAGGAGAGACAGCAGCGAGGGAAGGAACGTCTCATGACATCCTACGAGCCTCCATGTCCTGCAAACAGTGGGTCAGTGGTTGCTGCTGCTTTTTCCAGTTCACCTTCAAAGGAGCTGAAGTTGTATATTTCCTGTTATTTATGGTGCCATATAAGCTTGAGACATAAATTGGTTTTGTTGCTGACTTCACTGTAAATGGCAAACAGGGGTAGCCTGAAGTAATGGGGTAAAGAGATCTTGGGAAACACTGGCATAGGAAACCACAAAAGGTCTTTCACTGATGTACATAAAACCAAAGCATGTCTGTTGTTTAAATTCTACACATAGCTGTGGAAAGTGAGTGCCAAATTCATGTTGTAAATCAGGGTAGCACCACTGACTTCCATGGAGCTGTGCCAGCACGTCCCAGACAAAGGCTTGGCTCAGTCTGTTAGCAGTGGTAGGGATGTAAAAGAGCTGCCTGGAGAAGTTCCACTGGAACACAGTTTTGATTAGAAAACGAAGATCAGAATGATGGAGGAAGCTGCCTCGTGGTTCTCCTGTGGTTCCCACAGGGCTTCATCCTGGGTGCTGGAGCTCACAGAACCGCATGGGAGCACATGGCTGAGGACGGTGCTGTTCTGAGGGCTGTCTGCTCTGCAGGCGATGTGGGTAACCCCGGGGTAACAGCAGCACAGGTGGTGCATCCAACTGCGTTCTGTTCCAGCACCGCCACTCTCTCCTCTGCTTTTCTCCTTCTGTGGCTTCAGGAAACCCACAGTTTTTGTTTCACCAGATTTCTAAGGTTTTTATTTCTTGAAATTCTTCAATGTGTTGTGATGAAACTTCAGCAGCAGCTGCTGATGTTTGTTGTGTGACCCCTTTATCAAGGAGAGACTAATACCTTTCACAGCTGCATGTTAGATGATGTTAGAAGAGGGAGAGGGAACCTCACTGAGTGTCCTCGGGTCAATTTCTGACTGAAATTTCTGGAAGAATGCAGCAGAAATTCCGACTTTGTGGCGTTACGCTCCTTTCATTTCTCAGAAACTCGTTAATTTATTTACTGTGCCCCACGAGTCCAAGTTCTCTTTATAGATTAACTGGTGTATTTTGGCTTCCATCCATCTCTTCCTTTGGCGGAAGATGAATGATACCATGACTGTCTTTGAAACAGGGCAGGAATGTGGTGTTTTTTGATTAAACAGCAGCATCAGCTTTGGGATCTGTCTGTCCGCCAGCCCTGCGAGGCCCCCTGCTCTGTGTGCTGTCAGGAACAGAGGATGGAAATCTGAGTCCAACCTCTGTGTTGAAGACAGACGAGCAGAACTGCGGTAGGATCTGGAAACCATTTGCCTTTCTCCAGGAGGAGCATCGCTATGGAGGAGCTCATTTCTGAAGGCTCTTGGAGCTATTTATTTGTTTGCCATCTTTTAATAACTAATTAATCCTTACAGCTGATCTAAATGGGAGTTCCTAAACGTGGCTGCTGCCTGTGACCTGTCAGGCTCACCAGGTTGGGTTTCCATTGGGATTTGTACCACCAGTGTGCACATCAGAGGGGTGTGAAGCTGCAGAAGCAGCCGGGGGGGTCACACACAGCATGGCCACCTCCTGCAGCCTGCTGGTGCCCCTTACGTGGCTGCCTGCACAGATCCCATTTCTCAGAGTAAACCTGTGTGTGTTGTGTAAGGCTCAGAGTAAATGTCAAGTGCTGCTAATGAACATGGGCTGCTTTCTCGACTCCACAAGAGTTCTGTATTTGTTGCGTGTGAACTTTATTCTGGTGCCTCTGGAATGTTGGCAGGGCAGTTCCTAACATCAGACATAAAAGCATTTGCCTGTTGTTTGAAATCTGTGATTTGTTACTGATCACAGAACCCCTCACCTGGGTACCACCAGTCTCCTCAAGGCACTTGCTGTAAGGCTCTGGGAAGGGTCTTCCAGGATAGGTATTTTTAAGTGTGGATTGACATGGCATGGAAGTTCACTTCAACAGTGCATCATTTACATCCTGCTCGTTTGGTTCTTGCTCTCCTGAGGAACAGTGGATGGTTTAGAGGAGCAGGGCTCTGAGGGGGCTGATGGGGCTGATAGACATCATGATTTCTTCCCATTTGATCATTCTTCTGGGCTAATCTCTGTGCTACTCGCTCAGTGCAGCTGTCCACATGTTCTGTATGAGAGCTTCTGAGCAGAAATACAGTGGTGCTGGCAGGCTCAGGTGCACTCTGCGTG
Organism: Phasianus colchicus; assembly: GCF_987193195.1. NCBI lineage: Eukaryota > Metazoa > Chordata > Aves > Galliformes > Phasianidae > Phasianus > Phasianus colchicus. Next base: position 17,535,552 of record NC_143450.1, on the reverse strand, counting down.
TTGTAATTGCAGCATTGTGATTGCAAAACCTCCTGCTGTTCAGAGGAGGGCTGTGTTGATCCAACTGAGAGCTGGGTGCTGACCCATGGCTGTGAGAATCTCCCAAAGCACTGCTCTGCATCCCTTGGGCATTTCATGGAGCCCTATCTGTGCTCCATGTGTGTTTGGGTACCTCTGGGATCAGGGAGCATCTGAGCTGGAATTTTAACCTCTCAGATTTATTTTTAAGTAGCCTCAGAATCAGGCTCTGATTTTGTCCCTTGGTATTTGCAGTCATAACGAGAAGGTTATGTCTTCTAGTTGTATGCAGCCTTACATTTAGTGAAGATCTAGAGAAGTCTTGTTATTAAAAACTTAGTTGTTGTGTTTGCAGTGAAGGAATTGATGGTTCCAAGATCCCTGTAACTACTGCAGCTATGTAGCTTCTCTGAATATTGCTTTCTAGTTCTCATTTTCAACAGGTGTGTGATGCTCACTGCCTGCTCCCCTGAGTGCCCCACCATCCTCCCACCAACTCTTTTCACCATTTTTTTTTCTCCTCTCCATGTTAGGATCCTCTAGATATTGTTGGAACGCGGCTGCTGTGCAAAATGGGCTTTTCCAACGACGTGGGTGTGGATATCTAATCGGACAGCTTCCTGGAAAGTCTTCCCATGGCTGTGTCTGAGAACGAGACAGAGAGATGGCCTCGCAGGCACGGCGGTGGAATAGGAGCACTGATGGAACCCACAGCTGCTCCTGACAGCAGCCGTCTGTCCCCAGTGCCGTCCCTTGGCAGCACAGACCACGTCCTGCACCTCCCTGGGCGAGCAGACTCTGCGTACAGCTCTTTTTCAGGGGGTTCAAATGTTCCAGAGCATCACACCCCATCGTGTTATGAAGCAGACTGCTGTTCAGCTTCAGAGCAGGTGCCGTACATGGACTCGGAATATGTAAGAGGCATTTATAACCTCAGTGCAGCAAGCTCTGCTCTCAGATGCCTGCAGCCGTGCCAGGTACCAGCCCAGGGCATCCCTGCTTCCTCTCACAGCCCTGCTCTTGCTGAGTGCAGCAGTAGCACTCCTTCCCATGGGATGCTGGACCAGGGGATGCTGCCTCCAGCTGCACCTCCGCCCTCTCCTCCCACGCGGCTCGACAGCTACAGAGTCACCAGACACCTGGAAAGCACGAAGCGGAGGGGGAGGCAGAACTCTGGAGGTCTCAGTGAGTGCAGTGTGCAGCATCCAGCTCCTTGCGTGGACAGCCAGGTGGTGAGTGTATCGCGTGGCCAAACAGGGGCTGGAAGCACTGAGCCAGCTATGGTGGCAGCTAGGAGAAGGGCTCTGGAAAATAAGGGTCCTTGTGGTTCTGCAGATGGAGTACCTGTATCAAAACTTCAGGGGTTAAGGACAGAAGAAAATGGAGAGTGGAGCCCATCCCAAAAGCCTGCGAGGAGAAGTAACCCCCACGTTTACAGCAGGCCATCTTCCTTCATTTTTCAAGAATATTTGAAGACTGACTCCATGGCTAACATCCCTAAAATTCTGTCTGCTTACGGTTCAGCTCACATGCACAGTGTTTCTGAAGAGGTGAAGCCCAGGCCCTACACATCTGCACACAGCCGCCCTGGAGCTGCTGGTGATGCAGGAGGGGATGAGCTGTGCCCATGCAGTGCACACCAGGCGGTGCTGGGGGATGCAGAGCTGCAAAGCCAATGGAAGGGATCCCCACTGTGTGCTCAGTGCCCTCTCTGTGCTGAGCTGCCTCTGAACGTGGGTCAGGAGGTGTTTGAGGACATTTGTGATTTGAAATGTACGGAGAATGCTCTCCCTATAAAAAATGCATTCAGGAAGTCCAGCATCTGTACAGATAAAAATGGGTGCTATGACTACAAAGGAGAAATTGTGAATGTTGTTAGGGAACCACTTCTGAATCCACAAGGCAAAATGCAGAAGCTGCTGCTGTCCTGCAGCTATGATGCTGTAGAATTGGAGCAGCCTCCCTCTGGGAAGTTGGATCATGGCAATAAGCAATGCTGTGATAATACTGAGCAACTGGCTTTTCTTAGATCAAAGGAAGATTCCTCATCACAACCTTTAAATGAAGATTGTGCCAAAAGTAGCAGCCCTGGCCTTAACGTGCAGCTAGAGCAAGGGCAACCTCCTATTCCTTATCAGAAATGTCAGCCTGGACTTCAGCAAGAGCTCTTAAGACATGCGCTGTGTGATCCTGCTGGTGAGCAAATAACCAGACAGACAACCCCAATGCTTTATTACCTGTCTGGGGGAAGGGCTGCCAACACCACACACCACAGCAAGCTCACCCAATGTCCAGAGGGTGTGAGGAGCTCACCAAAGGGATTTGCAACAAGCAGCCACACTGCCTCAGCATGGAGCACAGAGATGCAGAGGGAAAGCAGTCAGCCCCGAAAGGCTGAGCATCGCCAGCACTGTGCCAATGGGGATCCCCTGAATGAGGCTGAGGACATCGCTCTCGGGAGTCCTGCTTCATCCATGGAGGAGAGTTCTAAGAATGACTACAGGGAGAAACTTAAAGTGGCTCAGAAAAAGGTTCTGAGAGAAACTTCCTTTAAAAGAAAAGACTTACAAATGAGTTTGCCTGTTAGGCTAAGGCAGAAGCCCTCCAAAAGGCCTTCAATTGAGCACCTTAGATCTTTCTCATTGTCCATTGCAAGTGAGGATTCCAGACCTGCTCTTTGTTCTGCTTCTCACCTTGAATCCTTGGAAGGTTTCAATAAAGACACAGAAATTAAGAGGCCACAAGCAGGTCGGCTGGGGGGAAGGAAAAGGTTGACAAAAGAGGAAAAGAAACTGTGTTATTCTGAACCTGAGAAACTCAATCAGCTGGCAGATAAGGAAGCCCAGGGGAACAGAGGCAGTGATGAGAGCACCGAGCAGGATATGGCCACAGCCAGGAGAAGGACTTCAGAGAGCAGAGGGAGGGCACTTTCCAGTTCAAGCATCTCAAGGACGGAGCTGAAGCAAATCCAGCACACTGCACTGATGGAGTACATGGAACGGAAGATCAGTCAGAGACCAGGCAGCACGCAGCACACCCCACCACATAAACCACCCCTGCAGATGGGGCCTTTGCATCCTAAATGGCCTCCTGGCAGGAGCTCCAACCTCAGTGAGAGCAGAAAGACACCAAGCAATGAGGCTTCCTGCCACGTGTTCTCTGAAGAAGCAGCACCAGACGTTTTCCCTCCTTCTTCACCTGTTCCCCCACCAAATGCAGACGATGGATGCGGGACGGTGCCAGCAAAGCCCAGCCTGCATCCTGCTGCACCGGATTGCAGCTGCAGCCCCGAGTGTGTGTCTGTGCAGAGCATCCCTCCGTCGGGTGCTGCTGCCCAGGGGAGGGAATTGGAGCATCCTTCCATGCAGGTGAGCAGTGTTGGGGTGGCAGGGTGCAGCCTTCTGCTGCAGAGGGAGCGGCTGGACTGGTCTCTGGGAATCCTGCTCCTCATCAGGAGTGAGAGATCAGTGCGTGGCTTCTGGCAGGGAGTGGAGGAAGTTGGGGTGAAGGCATGTCTGCTTAATCTGTAGGAAATGCTACATTGCTGCTTGAAAGCAAAGCCTATGCTCTGCTTTTGCAGCGTGCAGAAGTAATTGGGACGGGGGATTTGAAGAGAAGTGCTGACAATTTTAACGTATTATGTATTTATGGTTAACAATAACAATGGTATTCTCAAAAATATTTTGTAAGGATGTATTGCAGACAAACAGGTGTCTTTTAATGCAAAGAGCTGCAACACGAGTGCATAAAGGTAGAAACTTCACGAGTGCATAAAGGTAGAAACTTTCTGTGACAGAAGTGTGCTTGGTCTGGACAGAAGCACCTGCACAATTAGTGCACAGCTGTTGCAAAGGGGGGGAGGTGGAAGGCGGTGGAAGAAAAGCTTCTGTCTAAAACTAACCCTTTGGGAAATTCCCAAAAAACTGGAATCCAAGTGAAGGACCCATCCGTTGCTAATGCAGCTGCATGGTCTGAGTGCTGCCTGTACCGTGTGCTGCTCTCATTTCCAGGCTGCAGACAGATGTGCCAGCTGTGCGGTGCCACCAGCCCGGCCTTGTGGAAACCACATCAGCACCCCCAGGTAAGGCTGCAGGAGTGCTGCTGTGGGGCACATGGCTGTCGTCTTCTTCTGAGGGACACAAAACCTTGACCTGAGCTCATGGGGCAGGGCAGAGCTCACCCAGAGGCACAAGACCTCCCAGAGCCCCTCCCACACCCAGAGCCCCTCCAGCCTCATCACCGCTCTGTGTTGGGGTAGCCCATCTTCTGGGGATGTGTTTATCCGTTCTCTGCTCCTAAAGCGTAGCAGAGGCCATGTTCAAGCAGTGACAGCTTAGTGCTGGGTGTGACTGCCTGCTCCCCTCTTCCTTTCTTAGCATCCTTCGTTGGCCATACGGGAATGTTTGTGTACTATGCTTTAAAAACAAAAAAAAACAAAAAACTTGTTTTCATGCTGGGGTGACCTTTAACATCGTTTCTCCCGAGCAGAGAAGTGTGTCAGTGCTGTGTGCCTGAGCTGCTCCTCTGGAAGCACAGCTCCCTCGTGTGACCATTGGAGACGGCCGCAGCTGCGCTGAACAACGGGGGCTGCAGTGCTGCAGGATGCGCGTGCATGCGCGTGTGTGTGTGTGTGTGTGCGTGCACGTGTGCCTCCTGGGTGACAGCGGAGCCTTGTGGCTCTGCTTTCTCAAAGAAAAAAAGAGATATCGTGCTGTTTACAAATAACTAGCTAGAAGCAAGGTGTGTTAAGTCTTGGTATCCGTTTCGCTTGCTTTAGCAGCAGGGGTGAAAAGAACCTGAGCTTTGTCTCGACACAGAAATAAAGCTGACGCCTGTATAATAACCTCTATAAATAGGATTTCTGCTGTTTCAGTTACTTGAGCAGCCCCAGATGGCTCCTGGAGGCCTGCTCCTCTTAGCAAAAGCCATTCACATCTTCCTGAGATTTGGGCTTTTGCTTAAACATTCCCTTTTAGCTCGGCACCTCCGTCTGTTTCACTTGGGGTTTAAGACAGAGCAGTGGAAGGGCAGAGTTCTGTAACATATGCTGAGTAACAGAGATGAAAAGCCCAGTATAGTTTAATTAGTAACTAATTTAGATGATTATCTTTGGGAAAGAACTTGAAGTATGGATTTCACTGCAGCACTTGTATCTTATTTGTTCTCTTGGTTTTTCTCCCAGGAAAGTGCTATGGAGCTGTGGTGGGAAATGCAGAGCACACAGGTCATGTTTGTGCTGTTAATTACTCCAAAGGTTGCTCCATGTAAGACCTGCAGGGAGAGTGACTGTGGTCACTGTGTGCATCTCTTCCCAAGGCACACTGCCATCCCCATCCCTAGCTGGGAAGTCCCTCCACTGCTCCAGTCTGTGTCAGGGAAGGAAAATGCTTACATTCAGTTGGCTTTGGGAAGGCCATTGCCATCTGTTGCACCAGGGTTAGCAGCAGTGGGGGGAAAGGACAAATTTTTCTCTTGGCTGTGTTGACTTTGTGACCTTAGTTTAGGTTGACAAGCACTGAGGTGAACTCTGTGCCCATTTTGTGGGACAAAACTTCTGCTTTGTGCCTACAACTTTGAAGTTTGTAGGTCAAGTCAAATCAGGGCTTAAAAAAAAGCCCCTTTCATTGAATCCCTCTGCTTTTCCTTTCTTCTCTGCCCTCACAATCACTGTGTTTTATTTTAAAAAATGCTAGTGGGCGAAGAAAGTTTTGTTCCCTCAGTCGTGTCAGCACACTGTTATTCACACGCGTGGCTGGGCTGCACTGCTCATTTTCATGTGGGTGTGTATGCATGAACACCATTACTGCAGAGGGTGGGCTGCACAACTGTACAGTCACCTTGAGTTCAGTGGGGCCTCTGTGCTCACAGGTCTGGTCCTACATATATTTTACAAGTACCTGTTCCTGCTTACAGTACCTTCATGAACATAATTGCTTATGGTGGCCTTTACCTTCAGTTACCTGCAGCTGCTTAACAGTATGGCAAAGTGTCTGCTATAGAGGAATCATCTCCAATAAAGGGAACATCTATCTTTATGCTTGCAGTTCCCATGATCCCAGGGAAGACGGATGCCAGAACCACAAACATCGAGACAGTGTTGTTGGAAGCTCTCTGTGTCAGCACAGTGAGGAACCAGCTGCCAGCAGCTCTATCCCCAGCCCGAGAAACGGAAGCAGGGAAGATGCTCAAGTAGAAAAGAAAAGCAGAAGTGGATCTCAGACTGGCAGTGCTTTAACGACGTGCCCGGAGCTGCAGCTGAAGGCAAGCAGTGCTGAAGCTGATCAGGGGAATGTGGCAAGCTGCCTTGTGCTGCCAGCTCACCCTCAGCAGGGAGATGGAGGGGCAGCCCCAGGTCGGGGTGTAAAGGAAGCAGCTGCACACGACAGCCGAGGTGGTGAGCTGCAGGAGGGGGAGATGGACCTGCCCCAAAGGAGGCTGTGGTCTGCTGAGGACCGGCGTTACGAGGAGCTTGCAATGGACCTCATTGCCAAAGACAGCTCTCTGGTTGGTGTCCTCATGCCTTATCCTGTTAGAAAAACTGCTCTGGACTTGATGGAGGGTCTTTTCCCTGTTAATGTTTCCATGTTGGAAATGCACAGAAGGAAGGCAGACGTGCGACGTGCACGGGAGAATGAGTAAGTAGACAAAACCCATTGACTACCTTTTTAAGACAGGATAGCATGTGAATGTCATACATACACCAGCTCTGAGAAGATGTGTTTTTCTAATGTTTGCTTCATTAGCAAATGATTATAGTTTTCTGGTTTACCTGTCCAAAAATATCTGAGGCTGAGGGTGTATGAGGGAAGAAAGCTAGAATAAGGCACACTGTGACAGCTGCATGCAAACAAATGTGCTGTGTGCATTGAAAGCATGAGAAATAAGTAAGCTGTGCACTGGTGGATGGGTATCTGAGGTATGACAAATTTAACCCCTTTCTGCCTGGGGGGAGTTTGGTGCTGTTCAGCTGAGCTGCATGGTTTCTACACGCTGACAGCTTTTGCAGAGCAGAGCTTCTGTGATCTGCTGCACGTGAGAGGGAGATGGGCTGTGCAGGGACAGGAGGAGCCCTGGGGGCCATGCTGCTGCACTGAGTGCATGGCAGCAGTGTGCTGAGCTGCCTGCACTGCAGTGAGCAGCCTGAGACCTGTCTGAAAGGGACTGACTATCCTTGTCTGCCAAAACATCCACAGCCTTTAAAATACTAAAACATCCCTGCTGTGAGATGAGAGAAAAATGATTCTGAAGTAGAGACACCTAAAAACAAGTTCGCAGCGTTTGTGAACAGTACTCAGTGTTTGTCACAGGTTATTTTCTGTTTGAACAGCAGGAAAAGCAGTGGGGATGTGACAGAAGAATGTCCTGAATCTGAACTCACCATCAAGCAAAGGAGTGAAGATCCCACTGGGAAGGGAAACCATGCACTGGGCAGGAGTGGAGATGACACGAAGGACTTAGATGACATCACATGTAAGAAGGTAGATGACCATCAGATGAATTGTTGCTTCTTCACCACGACACAAACTTATTTGCATCACATCTATTATTGTGGATGCTTTTATTCATAGCTTTTATCCCAGTGATTATGTTTGGTGTATAACTTCGAGTCAGTCTTTTCTTTCCAGTAGGTAATGTGCTAGGAATGGGCAAGGTGATCACAAATGGTGGTGTTTAAATTCTGCCTGATTTCATTCCGGTCTCTCCTTCCACGTGCCGACCTTCAGCCGGCCATGGGAGCAGTGTGTGCAGCACACCCATGGGTTGCTTGGGATTGTTTGATTGTCTGCTTCCTTGTTCCGGCACAGCTCCTGGCTTGTGAGCCATTCGAACGTGGTCTCCATATCTGTAAAATTCATAACAGTTGGCAGCCTAAATAATGAGCAATAAATAATAAATGTTTTTAACATGGTGAGAACTGGCAGCGTTTTACACTAGTGGCCTATGAATTCCCATACGTGCAGGGAATAGAGGTGGGCATGGCTGGATGCCAGTTTTACAGATAGGAATGTGGCATCTTAGAATGGTAACACACAGCTTTGAGGAATTACACTATTTTTTTTCCTGTAGAAACTTGGCTATTCTCCATATCAGGTAATTACAATCAGCCCTCTTGAAATTCCTCCTGCTGTGGGCATAGGGATATTTTCTGCTGTTGATCTGCTGCTGCTGCTCTTTATGGTGCCATCGGCCTATTTCTAAACAACTGTGGCAGTTCTTATCCCTCTCTGATCTAGGAGCCTTTCTCCATATCAACACTTTGGTATTCAGCAGCCTCCTGCACCTGCTCTGCCACCAGGCCCTTGGGCTGAATGGAATCACCTGCACAGCTGCCTTTCTCTGTGAAATGAAATTCCAGTCTGTGCAGCAGAGTAATAGAGCCGTGGCTTCACACTCACGTATCTGAGCATAACCATGTTTAAACACGTGGAAATCTTTGTAGTAGTTCGCTGCTGGCTCTGGCTGGGAGCTCTCTGAGTGAGGAGTTATGCCACCAATTGAGGCGATGATCAGTTGTTTGCTTTTCGGAGTTCGAGAATTAAGTATACCACGGATAATCTTCCTTTTCTTCTTTCCCAGAGCTTGAAATTATTTTAAGTGTGGCACAGATGTCACGAGAAGAATCCATTCTTTGTAAATGATACGGCTTATCTTCAGCAGTGCATTTTTTCTATGCTTTTTTTTTTTTTTCCCTTTGCAGCTGGAGCTCATCTCCAGCCTTAGGGCCAAAGTGCGGGTGCTGGCGGAGGACAGGGAGCTGGTCCTTGCCGAGGCCAAGGAGTGTGCAGAGCGTGGTGAGGAGCTGGAGGCTGCCGTGCGTGCTGCCTGCAAGCCCAATGAGTTTGAGCGCTACCTGATGTTCATCGGCGACCTGGAGAAGGTGGTGAGCCTGCTGCTCTGCTTGTCCAGCCGCCTCGCCCGCGTCCAGAACGCCATCAGGAAGATCGATGGCAACACAGATGCTGAGGAGAAGGTGAGTACTGAGAGCACCGAGTACTTAATTAGTTCTGTCCACGTCTGTCCCGCGGGGCTGCACTCGCCTCGCTTCCCACCAGCCCTGCGTGCTGGTGAGCTGCACACCGGGCTGAGCTGTGAGGCCATCCAGCCCATGGCTGCTCCCCGGGGTCAGATCACAACCTGTGCAGCTGGGGTGGGTTTCTGCCCACTGGTAATTGCTACTTTAGAAAGCTTATCTCACTTAATGAGCTCGTCTTATAGGGAGCAGGAGGAGGAAGTGGTTGTACCGTCAGATAAAGTTCCCCGGAGTTTAACTTGAGCAGCAGGTTCTAGTGGAAAACTGGGAATCGTCTCATGCTACCAGAAAATCTTACTGAGTCTGAAATACACTTTTTTTTTCTAGAAAAGATAAGCTTAGCCTAGGGACAATGATTTCCTGCTGTCCTTACTGCTTCTAGGCATGCATTTATCAAAACAAAACCTGCTGCTGTTATTTCTTATTAGGAAACAAGAAAGCATGGCATTACTGCTGGGGTTTCCTGGAGCTGTGTGCTCCTTTACTGTGCTGCTCTAGAGGTTTGCCATTATTTAGATGTAGATGTGGAGAAGCTGGATCTACCTGCTCTAAGATGTCCATGAATAATTCTGGGCAGCATTTCACACCAAACAGCCTTCATGTTTCGTGGCTGGTGGCAAGCTGGTTTCTTTAGTGCTACATCTGTACTCTTCATAGCAAATGCATTAAAATCATTAATTGGAGACTTGGAATCACGTGCTCTATAAAGACTTGAGCATGTGCAATATTTTCACAAGTTTCTCCCAGTCACTACAGTTGCCCCAGCAGCCTTGGATCCAGCTGCTGTGCTGGGGATGCAGGTGCTGACAGTTGCTCTGTGCTGTACTTATGGACATAGTCCTGAACCTGGGGATTTTCCAGCAGTGCCATCCCTGTGCCAATCATTACAGATGAAGGAAAATTGGTTAAAATGTTGTGGGTGTTAAAATCCCATAGAGCAGATGAGGCTTGATTCTTGTGTATTTGACAAGCATTTACTGCTTGCATCAAAGTTACTTTCTTGCCTATGCCTTTCAAGTCACAGTATATTTTTCACTTGACAGTGGCACTCTGGCCACGTGCAACTCAGAAAATACAAAGGTGCATGCCTTAAAGAGCTTCTAATTGAAACTATATATGGACACAGAATACTCGAAATTATGAGAATATGAAGTGCATTCAGTTTTGTCCTGAGGGCTCTGTGGAAGGAGTGAGCCTTGTTGGGATTTACTGGGTGTCTTTACCTTACAAGCCACGAGAGTGAGTCATTTGATCTACAAAAAACTCATGTGGAACACAAAGCCCACAGGAGGAAGCAATTAAACTAAATCGACCATGGCTTCCAAATGGAGATCTGCAGTCTGCCAGGAATTATGAGGTTTCATAGTGTGCTGCTTTGTTTTTTCATCCTATTAGCAATCGTTGAATGAACGGCACAAGCTCTTGTCTAGACAACGGGAGGATGCAAAGGACCTGAAAGAGAACCTGGATCGCAGGGAGCGGGTGGTGGCTGGGATCCTTGCCAAATACCTGACAGACCAGCAGCTCCAGGCCTACAGGCACTTTGTGCAACTGAAGACTTCTTTGTTGATTGAACAGAAGGACCTCGAAGAACAGATCAAATTTTTCGAGGAACAATTAGAAAATCTAGAGAAAAGCATCCCTCTCTAATAACAACGGGCTGTCCATTTTTGTGTGTGATCATTTGTGATGTTCTCCTGGGAATCCATGGGCGCTCGCTGCGCTGAGTTTGAACTCTTGCAATCCTGTTAGTGCCACAGTATTGACGGGTGCTTAGATGCTCTAGGCACAACTGGATATGCTTTTCCCCTTGGATAAGCCAGGTGACAAAATCCTGCGGTGTAGCAAACTGCACTTTGGGAATGGCTGCTAGGGCATCTTGCTCCCATTAATCTGGCGTGTATTTCCCCTTCTTATTGTCTGTCCATCTGTTTCCAGATTGACACAATCTCAATAAAAGAACGGCATAAATATTTTCCTTTTGTAGGTGGGCTGAGTATTCGAAATGAAAAATGATGTGGGTGTTCAGATTTGGAGATTGAACGAAGCCATAGGGATTACTGTGGATCATTTCAGCGAAACTCTTACACTCATTTCTGCTGTTTACATGTATATACAATAGAACAGAAGTACGTTGCAGTGGAAGAGCATAATTATTTTCTTTCTTAGCAGTTGCCACCTGCACATCTCCTGGCTCCGCATGGTCCAGGTGGGTGCTGATCAGATGGAACCAGCTGAAATGGGCACTTCTCACAATGACAACCTCTGAACTCATTCCTGCATGCCGTGTTTGCAAACTCCTCACGGTGCTTCTGAAGTGTTTATTTTTCACACAGCTCCTTCTGGAGTTGATTTTAAATAGTTTCCAGTTGTCAGCGTGCACAAGAAGTGCTGAACGCGGGCAAAAAGCTCTGCTGTGGGAAAAGGTACGTGGAGAAAGTGGAGGAAATAATTCAATTTCATGAGCTTTTATACGAATCCCTTGGCAAAAATCATTCAAACTGATGTTGTGTGCTGAGCCAAACCAGTGATATTTATAATATGGATAACTGTTTTTCTTTAAGTATTCAATGACAGGAATATTCAGGCTGAGCTGTGTGCCTAGGTCATGAATCAGGTGGCTGCATATCAAACTGGGGATTATGCCCCTGGCAAAACGGATTTCCATTGTTCCATGGTGCTAGGCATTACCCAGAGATCTTTCACTGTCTGTGCATGTGCTGACTGCTCTCCTGCTGCCTGTGGCCATTCAGCTCTGCCTGTGGGCATCCGCATCCTCTGGGTTTGCACAAAGCTTTAAATATCTCATAACCACCCAGAATGGGGCATCGACCCGAGCATGAATTAATGGTTTTAGTTTTACATCAGATCACGTTTTCCAGTTGAGTTTACCCACTGGGCAGCAGGAACTCGAGAAGTAACACTGTCCAGAAGGGTGGCCATCGTCTGTGTTGTGTACAAGCAGAGCTCACTGAAGGTAACACGGCAGCCCTCCCACCTGCAGAAGGAGGGCACCCAGAGTGGCTCCGTGTGCTGCACCTGCCCACAGCTCACCTGGGAGCAGCACTGCAGGCAGTGCAGGTTGCAGCTGCTCAGTCTTCATTGTCAGTGAGCGCAGCATTAGGTGCTTCCCCAGCTCTGACAAACAAGCATTTGTTCTGTGGCTGTGGGCCCTCAGTTTGCATATTTATGTAGGAGTATCAGTAGCCCTGCTCATGTTTCCAGAGAAACAGCGTGGTGTGGTGTGCCCTGCAGAAGGCTGGGAAGGGCTCACTCAGAAGGCTGTTCTGCAATGTGCACCAAGTGTCAGTAAATGTGTTTGTAGTAATGTGTGCAGGTGGATAGTGTGTCTAGCAAAGAGAAGCTCTGTGGATATTAACACTTAGTTCCATTGATCTGAACAAAACAGATTGTGTTTAATGTCAAATTCACCATTTTGCTGGGTGCTGGACTCCAGCGTGCAACAACCCTGGTGCTTCACTGAATGGCTGCTTTACCCCAGCTTACCTCATTAGATTAAATCAGAATTTGAAGTTTTGGAGGTGGGTGAAGAATGGGGGCAATGCATCAGTGCCAGCTGACGCTGCTGCAAAATCTGCAGTCTCTCCTAGGAGACCAATTAGAAACGTGGTTCTTTTGCGATTTGAGCTAAAGGAACTGGATTGAAATAAACCGAAGTTAATGCTTGCGTTGAAGGGAAAGGATGGGTCCACACAGCCCGGTTTCTCTTGCCTTTTTGGTCTTTTGTGTCATGCAGATGTTTGTCTGGATATCAGGTGAGTCTCAGTTGTGATGCTGATCATTTGTAATTGTTTTGTTGCTGGTGGCGGAGCCTGAGGCAGCTGCTGGTCCTCGGGCTGTGTCATGGGCAGCATTCCTGCACACCTGCATACAGAGATGTTTGCTTTTAAAATCACAGTCTGATGTACCAATACAAATGATTTAACTGGACCCCAGATTAAGAGCTTCACTGAGCATCTCAATGCATAGCAGCAGCCCTGTGTACTTTGGATAATGGTTGGACTGTAGTGGCTCACAAGCTTCTCTATTGCCTGCAAGAGCAAGGGATGCTTTGGGTATTGCCGTTGCATCTTCTTTTGGCGGCGTGGAGTGGCACTGAGGTGCTGGGTATGAGCTCCCTCTCAGAAGGCCAGTGTTCTTTATTCTTAGCTGCTGGGATGGAGCACAGCATCAGGCCACTGGCCTCAGCAGCTGAGCTCAGGTCTCTGGGTTTCTTTCTTTCCTTCCCTCCTTGTTGCACAGGAGTTAAGATGGCTACAGATTCTCCAGCAGTGACACAGAGCCAACCTGAGTGAGGCCATGGAAGCGCTGATGCTCTGATCTCCTCCCAGCTGCTGTGCAGACCCTTGGAGAGCTGTTAGCATGGAGCTGCTGAGCCCTGGGGTGAGCAGAAAGCCAGAGCTGCATGTGTATCTTGCAGGACAGATGGAGCCCAGCAACTCCCTGTGTCTGGGGTCTTTGAGGCAGCAAAGCCTCATGTTGCAGCCCACAGTGCTGTGCTGGAGGTAAATCTTCCCCAGGAGAGGACAGTGACCTGAAACCTGCGGGAGCATCTGTATGAATTACAGATACAGCTAAGGCTGGGTGAATGCAGAATAACTGCCTAGGGGAAGGAAAGGGGTGAAACGTGCAAAACACGAGAGCCTCGATCTTCTCTTTGAGGGTGCAGGCTGCTAACAGGGCCTGCGAATTGTATCCGAAGTCATTTGGCCATCCATGCACACGAGGTGTGGGGGAAGAAACTGCAGTAGCTTATGTTCTGCTCAGCAAAAGCGAGTGGGCCTGATTTCAGGATAAAAAGACAACTTGTATTGCCTAGAGCCAGAGTGATGAGCAAATATTGCAGGTGTGGGTGAGAGCAAGTGGCCAGAGGAAGAACACGCATTCTGCCCGTGTGACAGTGCCTTGGCAGCAGCCGGGGGGATTTTAGAAGTAGTTGCTCACTTAGGATTTGATTTAACGCCCACTGCAATGTGTGGGAGTCACTGCTGGATCAGAGCTGCTGCTTCAGCTCCTCAGGCACTAAATTGAAAGCCTCGTTTTCTTACCAGGGGCGTTGAGCTGTGGCCCTTGTGCCTGCAGAGCTAATTAAGGAAGGGAGGGGTGCTGAGGTTGATGCAAATGTGCTCTGCTAAAGATGTACTTGGTGCTGGCGAGAGCTGCGTTTAATAGATGGAAGGATGTTCTCTCTGCATTGGGAATTCATGGCAACCATCTGAATAAAATCTTAAAAATAAGTTCAGAGCAGCATTGCAAAGCTCATCTCCTGCACCCTGAGGGAGCCCACGGGAACATTACAGAGTAATCAGGCAGTAGGAATCATGTAACCTCTGGGTTTAACAAAATGCACTCAAGAAGCAGCTCATGAATTTCACTGTTAAACAGCCAGAGGCATTAAAGGTTTTATGAAACTCTAAAATACCACATGAGCCATGGAGCTGAGTCATCTCAGACACCTCCAGGGAGAAAAAACATGGACTGAGCTGGTAGTCTTCTTCTGGAGAATAAAAGACACTTCTGAAGATGTGGTGAGCAGCCAGGTGTCTGCAAAGGGTCTTCATGCAAGGACATCCCACAGCACCTGGAGAAGAATCCCCACGTGGAGTGATCCCTTATGGCATCCCCAGCCCCATGGCAGCTCCTGCAGCTCCACGAGGTAAGTGTGCCCAGTGTCACAGCATGAGCTGACACCTGAACAGTGGGGCTGAGCAGTTCCTTGGATGAGCAGAGCTGCTTGGAAAGCCCTGCACTCAGCTGCCATGCTTTGCTCAGCTGCAGACGCAGGAAACAGGTGCAGGAAAACATGAGATAAAACATGGTCAGAAGTCTGCACGTGCTGCAGGGATGCTGTTATTGGCGTAGCCTTGCTGACCCTGTCTGTGTCCCACAGGAGACACTGCCAGCAGTGCTGCTGTTTGGAGGGAACACAGTGCCATGCACACACACGTGGTCACCTCACCTGAATGGCCAGGAATTTCTGTGCCACAGTTTGTCTTCTGTGTGCTCTGCTCTTTAAACATGGTGTTTATGGGGCAGATGCTTGCCAGTCACGGTGTCTGCAGGTGGGCAGGGCAGCAAAGTCCTGGTGTGCACAGCACTCAGAGCTTTTGCCAAGCTTTGTGTGTTTGGGTGCTGCGTTGTGCTCAGTGAAAATGAAAGTTCCATGGCTCCTCAGTAGTGAGGTCTCCGACCTCAGCTGGGGAGTTTCAAGGTGAGGGGGATGGAGGTGGAGAAGGAAGGGCAGGAGGAAAGGAATTCTTCCTGTTACAGCATCTCCTGCTGTAACTCTTCTGGTAACTGACTGCCCAGGATCCAGCAGTGGCTGCTGCCACTTCCAGCAAGCAGTGCTCAGCAGTTGGCTGGATCCTGGGTTGCACACCCATTGCTGCTGCTCAGTGCTGTGACTGCAGCAGTTGTGATGTACCCTGCCAGCTGCTGGAGGGTTTCCTCAGCTGTTCCTCAGGCAGCGAAGGTGAGAAGGGAGGTAGGAAAGGGGAAGCATTGCTTTGGCTGCAGCTCTTCCCACTGGAGATGAAAATCAGTCCCTGGCTGTGACATGCTGTTTTCCTGGCGGTACACAAATATAAAGACTCTGCAGTCAGTGACAAGCTGAGCTCAGCATGAGGGTGAGAGGTGCTTAATGATTTGCCTTATAAATCAGTGAAATAAATCTTGGAACTGGAATGGAAAATGAATGTTCCTCATTATGCTGCAGAGCTTTTATATTTGCTCTGGGAGGGGACAATGAGAACAAACAACATGTTGTTTGTGCCCATACTACATGGAGCCAAGTCTGTGTCAGTGATTTCTTCACAGATTTGTAGGGTTCCCCCTTATGCCATTTTGCTCAGACTAATGTGTAAATCAGGAATGCATCCAAGGAATGTAGGGCATGGTGGAAGCGTGCAGAGCAGAAGGACAGTGCAAAGGGAGCTCAGGGGGGGCTGTTCCCTGGGCCCTCTGCTCCCTTTATGTCTGCAGTGACTGAGCTGCTCTTCTGCTGGACCTCAGTCTTGTGAAGATGCTGAAATCTTGTGAATTCTCCTTGGAAGGACAGGACCAGACCCTTTGTTGTGAAGGCACAGCAGGCAGCTCACCAGACTGGCCTGCTGCTGGTGGTTAAGCTTCTCAGCTGCCGTTCACTTGTGCAAAAGTCCTACTGCCTTCAGCTGGATTTGGACTTGAAACAGCAGAACGCAAGGAGAATTTAGTCAGCTGATGGATTCATAGGGCAGCATTAGCCTTAGTCTCTGCCACGAAACTACTCCCATGAGTTGGTGAGAATTCTGTACCACATCCCCTCCCGTGTAAACAGCAACATACAAAACCAAGACCCAGAGAAGCTGAAGAACTGGTTTTACTGCAAGCTGAACATATCTATATTTGTCAAATTGCAGCAGTGCGTTCTCTGTACTTCTGAGGATTTGTTTGCACCTGAAGTCCCACAGCATCACTCATCACAGCCTGCCCAAACACCACCTCCTCCCCCATCTCTCAGCGAGGACTGAGCTGCGTCACGGCACAAAGGTGCTGGCAGCACCCAGCACTGTGAGCTCTGTGTGTCGCAACCTCTGCTGGGCACACTGCAGGGCCAGGGGTTTGGGCACAGCACCAGCTAACTGCAGCACCTCCCAGCAAAGAATACTGCAGAGCTTCCTGGCTGGCACGTGCTGCAGTGAAGTCAGTTATCTCGGCTGTGACTTCTTGGTTTTGCTTTGAAGCATGCCCTCTGCTTTCCTCATGGTGCAGCCGCAACCAAAGCTGCACAGGTTGTTGGCTTTTAAAAGAGAAAACGCTCCATCTTTGTGCCTTGCTTCTGCTGCAGGTTGGATTTACACCAAAGAAGCACTAGAAGTTCAGCGGTGTGATATGAAGAGTCAGGGGTGTAGGCAAAACTAGTGGACAAACTTCCAAATAAGACTGAATCAAACTGGAACCATTTCCCAGCTGCCACAGGATGCTGTCCCCAGGCAGCCCCAGCTCTGCCAGCAGTAACACAGACGCACACAGATGCCTCTGTGGTTTCAAGAGCTACAGCAAAGAAAGTGTTTAATGTCACAAAAACATTGAAACGGAGCGACAGACATTTTCCTGCAGCCCCAAGAACCAAGGCTGAAGCACAAATCAAGGCTTCAAACGACCACACTGGTCAACAGTCACACCAACACATATGGAGCAAATAGGATCATTATTTTTGTTTTTAACCCATCTCCAGATGTGTAAGTCGCAAGGTGCTTGATCATTAACATTCTGTTAACGATTTAATGAGTTTGACACGGAAACAGAATGACAAAAAATGAATCCTCGTCTGTGAGAGCAGCAGCTCAGCCCCTCCTGCAGGCAGCACCACGTCAGGGCAGGGGCACAAAGGTGATGTCATCTTCAATGTGGTCCTACGGCACTGGGCTTAATTCAAGGCTGAAAGACACATTCCTGGAGTCACTGGCTTGGAAAGAAAGGCAAGGCATGCAAACAAGTGTTGCAAGGAAACCAAAACACCTGACTGGGGCCGAGAGCAGAGCATGCGCAGAGCTCTGTCACCTCTGCCACCTCTGCTCACAAAGCTCTGCGGTTGCGTTGTGAGCACAGAAGCACTGCAGGCAGCTGCTGCTCTCAGCTCTGCCTCTTCATTTCAAGGCAGCTTTAAGTGAGTAATTTTAAAAACCGATAATCTCATTGCAAACGTAGCTTCCAACAGCACTCCAGCTGCAAGTAATGCGTGCAGCTCTACTTAAGAAACACAGTTATGTCTATAATACAGAAGAAAAAGTAAAGCGAGTTTCAGATCAGCAACTCATGCAGTCGAGATACACATTGCTTTCAGAGGCCATGCACACATTTGGCCATGAAGCACTCAAAGAACAAAGCCCGTTTTTAAAAATAAATATTGTTTCCAAGTAGCTCAAAACCAAAGTTCAAGTTTTAAATAAAAAATTCTGCTGTAGCAGCCTCAGTGCTGCTCAGATACCCTGCAGGATCCGGTTCCTACTTTCTCACTTCACTTTATTATACCATCTGATATCAGAAATGTGTTCATTCAGATGAAGCCACTGAACTACAGCCAAATGCTCACAGTATTGAGGCACAGTCGGTACCACCTGGGCAAAGTCCTTCGGGAAGGGAACACAAAGAGAAATGCAAACCAAGCTTCCGACTGAGGTAGACAGATCATGGAGACAGAGCAACAAGTGTTGGGTTGGGTTTTTTTTTTTCCTTTTTGCTTTTTAACCTTGCCAAGGAAAATGCTTTAGGCAACAATAAAGACATGTTAGTATTTCTGATAGTGAGAAACTTTGTTTTGAAAAAACTAAATGCACAATTTTAAAATAGAAACATTCCTCTTCTGTTACCAAAACAATCAGAATCATCATAGAAAACTATGCATCTTTCTCCTAATAATTTCAGCCTGCTGTAGAACAAGCCACGTTAAAGCAGCCAGCTACCAGCGTGCTGTTCACAGTGTAAAACATGCAGCTCTTCGGCTGAGGAACGCAGAACAAGAAGCTGTACCTTAAGCATTTATAGCCTGTCTACACACAGATGTTTTTCCAGCTTTTCAGCCATCAAGTGTAATGTCTGTGGTCTTCACTGGTGTGCTGGTGCCTCTGGCACTGCAGTGCTCACAGGGCAGCTCCCTCTCCTCAGGCTTCTGAGAGCTGGGCTTCATCCAGTGACCTGTGGAGCCAGACCCCATCACCCATTCATTTAAACTTCCAAAAAGAAAGAAACAGGGAGAAGAAATCCAATTTACTGCTGTGAGAGAAAACCAAGCTCCCCAGTCATGCTACTGAACGATTCTGACTCCAGGAAGGCAGAGTCTAATGGCCAAAGAACAGCTCAGAAACTGGCCTGCGCTTCATGACAGCCTCCTCGTGCTCCTCTTCCTCCACCACCTCAGAGAGTGAGCAGTATGAAGGAAATCCCCCTCTGGTTTTCGGCTTCCTCCTGGGGCCTGTGGTGGCAGTCAGCAGCTTGTTCAAGGACGAAGGCTTCCTCAAACCTTTGGTGAGATCGTAGAAAGCCATGTCATCGGAGATGACCCCCAGGAAAGTGCTGGTGGAGCTCAGGATGGACGCAGCGATCTTGGTGCTCTTCTTGATGGGCACCGTGGGTCCCGTGGGGTGTTGGAGTGTGGGGTCCCCCAGTAAGCGCCTGACTGCCACGGAGGTCCCGTCCTTCAAGTACTGGTGTGGCTTCTTCCCACTGTAGTCCCTCAGGTCGATCTTGGCATGGTAGCTGCGGACCAGCACGGAGATGACGGCGTCCCGGCCGTGCATGGCAGCGAGGTGCAGCGCCGTGTAGCCGCCGTGCGACCTGGCATCCACATTGACGTGGGCCCCTTCCTTCTCTGCTACATCGATGATGTTCCTCACCATGTCGCAGTTGCCATTCTTGGCAGCCCAGTGCAGGGCTGTGAAGCCCAAGATGAAGTCCCTCCGGGCCGCCAGGCTCGCATCACCCAACAGCAGCCCATGGAGCTGCTGGGACCACTGCCCTTCAGCCGCCATCAGCAGCCAGCGGTGCTCAGCCTCCTCTAGTGGCACTTCTGTCAGCTCCTCGCTGGCCCGGTGGTTCTTGGGGGCCCGACGCAGACTGGGCGAGTGGCACCCGCTGTCCTCCTCCTCGGCTAAGGGCGATGCGGCGTTCTCCAGCTCTTCAGACGGCCCCGGAGCCGTAGCAGAGTTGGGAGCAGCCGGGGCCGGCACGCAGCGCACCGGCAGCATGCAGGGCTTGGGGAGCGGCTCCCTGCGGGCATTGGCCCCGCCGGCGGGCAGCGGCACCCCGCCGCCTCCAGCCTGGAAGAGCCCGCGGAGCTCGGACACGGCCCGAGGCGACGGCAGCTCCTCGAGGGACGGCGGGGACAGCCGCTCCTCGGATGGGGGCTCGGAACCTCCATCTCCGCTCTTCTCCGGGGGCGGGCCGGGCCGCAGGTGCCTCCGCAGCACGACGAACTTGGTGCCCTGCCGCTCCTTCACCACCGCCACGGCGTTCACCGCCTCCTTGAAGCGCTCCCGCCGCTCCGCCCGCTCCGACGCGTCCCCACCGGCCTCCAGCAGCGGCCGGAAGGCGCTCAGCAGCTCTGCGTTGCTCACCCACCCGCCGCGTTCCCGCAGGAAGCCCAGCACGGCGGGGGAGTCGAGGGCGAGCTCCGCCATCCCGCAGCCACAGGTGGGGCCGCCGCCGCAGCGCTCCGCCGCCCGATCCCCCGAGGCGGAGCTGCCGGGACCGGCGGGCAGCGCGCACCTGCGGGCCGAGGTGATGGAGCCGCCCGCGCCTCCGCCTCCGTCGATGGGAGCGGAGCGGGGCGGTTCGGCCGCGCCTCTCTCCTTTCTCCTCCCCGCGGGGCGGTGCTGCGCTGCCGGCGCTCCCCGGCAGGTGCGGGTGAGGGGCAGGTGGCGGCCCGGCTCCCTCCGCCGCTTTCCTCCTCCCACCCCCCGAGGGCGGGTTGGAACCGGCAGCCGGGCTCTCGGGGCCAACTTTGTTTGTATTTAACCGCAGAGTTTCTGGAGCCGCGTGTTTAGCTGGAGGGGATGGGGAAGAAAGGAGCCTCGGCTGCTCGGGGAAGCAGTGTGTACCCCCCGACTGTGCCCCCCCGGGCTGTGACAGACGTCACCTCCCCGCTGCAGCAAAGCGCAGCCGTGCGTCCCTCTGTGTTTGTTGTGTTGCAGCCTGGCTAACGGAGGAGGTGCACTCGGGTCTCTCACCCAACGCTTCATCGGCTGGTTCCTCTTCCAGCTCTCTGAAACGGTGGTTTTGGGCTCGGCGTTGGCTGCCGGCGCAGCTCTGAGCAGCGGTTGGAGCTCTGCTACCCAAAGATTCTGCCAGAGCAGCGCCCGTCTGTGGCTCCGTGACAGCGCCTGGCACAAATGGGAGCAAATGGATGGGTGGATGGCTCTGCACTCTGAAACACATTCTGTAGTATGTGCTGCCATGTGTCTGAGTGTATCTATGCTGTGTGTTTATCTTTTGGCTACATAGTACCTACTACAACACGCATAACTGTATCAATGATGAAACCTTCACAGCATGCCTGCGCCTATTTGTGTGCATCTGAGAGAGGAGAGGTGTTCTCTTTTCATACGGAGAACTGTCTGACTGTGCTGCCATATCAATTACTTCTGCTTAAGCAGTTCTCTTAATGTAATTATTGTTCTCAGCTCTACAGAAGAAAGAAGCCTCAGAGAAATGCCCTTCCCTAGGAGGAGGAGGACTGGAGCCCTGCTGCAGAGACAACACTCAGCCACAAACTTGTTTTCTCCTCTGCTGAGTGTTGCAATTGAGATCAGTGAATCGATTCCTGAGTGACTGAACAGTTTGTCTAGGAAAACAGCAAGAGAGAGAACACAAAGCAAGCAGAGCCAGTGTGGCACAAAGACAGATAAAAGTAGCTGTCTGCGTGAGGATGGATGAGAAAAACAGAAAACAGGCTTTTGTTCTCTCTGTCTCGGAGTTTGACTGAAATGGAATATCAGCCTGTGCCCAAATCTCCATTTTGAAGGCGGTTCAAGGTGCAGCAGCCTCCACTCAGCACATCTCTCTCCTTTCTGCCTCTCCACACCCATTTGTGGTGGTGGAAGGAATTGCTCAGTCCATCCCTTGGCAGCCTTTCCCCTCCTGGCTCCATCATTGTGCAGATCTCTGAAAAGCTATTTTATCTCTTGCTCACAAGCTGGCACTGAGCCAGCTCCTCAAAATCATTGTGCTGTGCTGTGCTGTGCTGTGCTGTGCTGTGCTGTAGTGTTCTTTCACATAATGGCAAGCAGTCCTCATGCTGCTCATAGCAATTCGGTGCTTCTGTGGGCATCGCACACCTCTCGTTACTGCCTTTAGACGTGGCTGTGCAGTAACCCCACCCTCTGCTGAGGGAGCTGCTCGTGTGTGGGGTTTCAGAGTATTAGCAACGCTTTCCAGTTTATGGCATCCCTTGCAGATCTGCCTTGCCTACTGCAGAGAGCTAATAATGAGCAAGCATCCAAAAATGAATTGCTATGGCTTGATTTCAATGTTAATTGTTCTTTCTTACTGGAATCTATTGCAGGCATAAGAGAATCTCAGCAGTCCCTGATGCTGGTTTTGCAAACCTTCAGCTGTGCACTGGGAATATAGTTCATACCTGACAATGAGCAAGAAGGGGGGGAAGAAAACAGATCTGAAGGACAGGCTTTTTTTTATAGAGCATTTTCCTTAACTTGCAGCAGAAGTTAAGCTGTTTGAATGAATGTTATTAATATAGATAATAAACGAGCCCAGAGCACTGTGGGCATTGCTTCCCCATCATCTGGAACTTCCAGCCTTAAAAACCATGAGAAGTTCTGCTGCTTTTTTTTATGTCACCAAAAATCTATAAAGCAAATATTTTGTGTGAGGCTATTTAGGGAACTCTGTGGGCTGCTTTTAGGAGATTTCAAGCCAACTGTTACATGTCTTGATATTTCTGATTTACGGGTGGGACAAAAACAATGTACAGAAATACACGATTCATTTGATTTACTGCTACTGTTTTAAACACCAGTATTGCAGCTCACTGCTTCTGTGCCATGAGAGAGCTGGCCTCTGATTTGAACCGAGCAGTTCTGTCTTTCCTGTGCAGAAATGTCACCGACTTTGAAACTATGGCATTGCAATGTAGTAACATGCATTGAGAGGCTGAGTGCTCTGCCACCCCCTCAGGTGAGGAAGGCAATGGCCTCGTGGCTACAATTATTCACACCACACAAACCCAGGAAGTAAACGGGGAGATAAAGCGCTGCATCGAAGCAAAGGAATGTCTGTTGGCACTGCAGAACTGAAGGAGACAGCATCTCAGGTCCTGCTCCTTCCCACCAGGAAGGTGAAGTGCTATGGGGGAAGCAAAAGAGGAAGGAAGGGGGGATGTGTGGGGGCAGCTGCAGTTGGATGTGGCTCTGCTGCTTTGCAGGAAGGTGAGGTTTGGCTGTGCTGGCTGCCAATGGCATTTCTACCTCCAGGAGAGCTGACTTGCCTTGAAACGGAGTCAGAACAAGCAGAATGGCAACACTCACCATTTTTCAGTTTCAGTGTTGATATTTTCGTGTGAAACAAAGAGCATGCACTGTGAGGGGGAAACAGCTCCTCCTTTGTTCTATGGAGAAATGCAGTAACCTTCAATGGATAAACAAGTGAGCGAAAGTCTGGGAGGGGTGGGTGTGAGGGCTGTTTGCAGATAAAAGGCAGCAAGGTTGAGCTGTAACTCCAGGACCTCAGCCATCCAGATGCAGCTATTCACATGTCTCAGAGTTTGTGGTTATGAAACATTGCTTGTTCCACACAGATGGTGGCATGGCCTGCCCCAAACGTCCCATTTTTCAGGTGGTGCCCATAAACTTGGTGGGTTCTGCCAGAAGCAATGCAGACCTGCACTCCAGCAGAGCGATGCAAACCTGGCACGAGGTGCAGTGTGGGAGTGCTGCCCTTCAGTGTAAGGAAGCAGGAAAATTTGGGGTCTGTTTCCAGCCATCCCAGCCACGGTGCTGGGATCACTCAGGAAATGGACACAACTCCCACTGACTCTTCTTCAGGCTCAGGAAGATGACAGCATTTCTGCAGAAAAGCCTTCTATGTCCCATACATTGTTAGTGTAACCAACGAAAGTTGAATGAGGTTCTTGGTGGTTGTGCTGCTAAAAACTACCTGAAACCATTTGGTCTGTAGCAACCCAGAGGGAAGTACTGCATGAAATAAACAGTTACCAACAAGCTGCTTCCTCTGGCTTGTGTTGCAGAATGTGAGAGGGCTTTGTTTATCTGTACCACCTGGATTGGAGAACCAAGGATCCTCAGCAGCACAGCTGAAAGCCAGAGCCAAGCATCAGCACTGCTGCAGTGCCTTGGAATTTCCTTCACGTGGTGGGATTTCCTTTATGCCGTGGATCTTTGCATCTGACCTGAGGCTCAGGGATACCAGCAGCTGTTGGGGATCAGCCTGTGTGAGCCTCCTGCAATGTCCTGTGCTGTGTGGTCAGGGAAAAGGGCTCTTAATGAATGGCACTCAATGCACCTGGCATAATGGGATTTAAGCAAGTGTCAAGTGTTATGTTGTCTTAAACCAGGACTGCAAAGATTGCTTCTAATAGAAAAGAAAAAAAAAAAGAGTAGTTATTAAACATCAATGTCTGTTTATCTTTGCTTCTTTGTGATGTACAGAGAAGGCTTAAAAATTAATCTCTGTCTCTACACAAACAATTCTACTTGCATCCGAAAACCAGAAAATCCAGATTTGGGCTTTTTTTCCCCTGAAGGACTCGGGGACAACTGCAGAACCTTCAGAATCAGCCACAGCAACAAGAAATATATTGCTGTGTGAGTGCCTGTTCTGGACAAACATCTCCTCTGGCAGGGCTAAGTGAGCAGAGCAGCTTTGCTACCCTTGGCAGCTCCAGCACAAGGCAGCACAAACCAAGAGCTGTTTGTGACTGCAAGATACATTTGTACATTTTTTTTTCTTTTCTGTTATTTTTGGAGCCAAGAGAAAAGAAATTAACGGATGGTGGTCAGCAACACCCCTTGTAGAGGAATACAACACTTTTGCAACCTGTCTTCAGCCAGCACAAATGCACGGACTATCAGAACTCATTCAGCTGTAGGTACTTCACTCAGGAAAGCTCTTCTTAACATCTCTGGATTGATCATATTTCAAAAAGCAGACAACTTGGATAACAGCTCCTCAGAAAATGCCTTGAAATTGCTTCAGTGGCAAATACAACCTGCTTCCTGATCTCCAGTCCTCTGAGCACGAGCACTTGATGACCTT
Organism: Phasianus colchicus; assembly: GCF_987193195.1. Taxonomy (NCBI): domain Eukaryota; kingdom Metazoa; phylum Chordata; class Aves; order Galliformes; family Phasianidae; genus Phasianus; species Phasianus colchicus. The sequence continues at coordinate 17,510,714 of NC_143450.1, read as the reverse complement.
TGCCTCTTCCGTTCATTAATCTACGCCTAATTTTCATACCCTGTTTTATTCCTCCAGGACAGCACAGTCACCTTCTGGGATGAACAGTGCAGTGCAGAGCTCCTGCAGTGTGATTCAGGCGGGTCCTCAGGAGAGCTGGGATGAGTTGGGAACAGGCTGAGGTGTAACACACCATCTTGCACTGCTGTAGTGCAGCAACCCCATGCCTGCTAGGACAGTGCAGGCTCATTTATTTATGTTGTGGTGGGAGCAAGAGACCTTTGGAAAGATCACAAATAGCTGATAAGGGAGAAGATGGAAGTTAATATGGAGTGCAGGTCATAGAGTATTATAATGAAGTATAAGTTCTGCTTTAATTTTGTTGCTTAAGGTCTTTGAATGTGCTTTAGGGCACTCCAGGGGCTGTGCTTTCATGGATGATGAATATAAAGAAACTGACATACTGGCTGTCTCCCCTTTGCTTTCTCTTATCAAGAGGTTGAAACGTGGCAAACCTTTTTAAAAGGCAAAACAAGGTTTATTCATTATTTCCTAATAACCGGAGCTTTTTAATTACATCATCACAATCAGGTAATGACTCTATTTGAGGCCTTCCTTTGTGCAGGATGCTGGAGCTCAAGCTGTGGAGGTGTAGGAGCACCTGAGTTGATAACAATGAGTCCTGCAGACAGAACCACTCCAGGTAAGCTCTGCCTGGTCTGTTCCTTGGGAGGGCTGCATGCCTTCACCCCCACTTCCCCCCGTGCTGCAGAGCATGCCTTCCTCTTCCTCCCGGGGCGTCACTCTGGCTGTTTGTTCCTCCTCACATCTGAGCAGCAGCAGTTAGGGCTGAGGTTGGTAAAGCACGCTTAGAAAAGAGGTCTGAGTGTGTGTCCAAAGGCACTGAAGGGATTCCTGCTGCCTTTTTGTTCAGACAGCAGCTTTTCACTGACCCCCACGCGTAGCAAGCTGTAAGCAGACCTGACCTGCCTGGGGACCTCAGTGTGCTTTCGCACTCTTTGCCCAGTCTCACGTTCCGTTTGGAGGCACACACTGCTCCAATAAAGGACGAGGAGGAAAAAACGAGGACATCGGGGCCAAACTGATGTAAAGAGTGGGGAAAGCTGAGGCGTGCTGCAGGTCCGGTGTGGTGACCAGCGGTGTGACAGCGAGCCGGTGGCTCTGAGCAGCTCCTCTCGGTAGAAACGCTGCAGCAGAGGGCACCACAAAGCAAGCGAATCTCCGCTGCGAGCTAACAGCTGGCGGAGCGCCGCAGAGGTGCTGGAAGGGAGCACTCCCCAGTTTCAGCTTGCTGTAAGCAGCGGGCAGCGAAACGGCGGCGATCCGTCGGCAGGCGGCCTCGCACCCAGCGCAGACATCACGCAACCCGCCGTCGCTGCGGTGCGCGTCCGCTGTCGTTGCAGCGCAGGGGCCCGACGGCACGCGGAGCATCGCTGCGGTAACAGCCGAGCTCTCGTAGCTCCCTCCGGGCGGCGCCTCCAGCGGAGCGGAGCGGAACGCACCGCCCGGACCTCCCGCAGGCGGCAGCGCGGGGCACCCCCGGCCCTGAGCGCAGCGGCCGCCCCCGGGAGGGGACCGTGACGGCACGGCGGCCGCTCCCGCCCCTCCCCGCCCCTCGACCGGTGCCGGCGGAGGGGAGTTTCCAGGAAGTGGCCATATTGGATCCATTCAGCCGCAGCCACTCGGGGCGGGCAGAGCCCCGCGCCGCGCTCAGCTCCGGCCATGGCCGCCACCGACCTGGAGCGCTTCTCGGTGAGGAGCGGGGCGGGTTGGGGGCTGCGGGCGGCTCCCGGTGCCGGCGGGGCGAGGAGCGCAGCCCGGCGTTGTGTAACGGCGGCGGGACGCGGGCTGCCCGCATCGGCACGGCGGGCTGTGCGGGGCTGTGCTTTGCTGCGGGAAGGCTGTGCGAGCTCCGCAGCCCGGCGGTGCCTCTTGGAGCGCTTATAGCTATAAAAACCTCTTTCCCGCATGAAATAGCGGAGCTCCGAAGTGAGGACTGCTGAGCGTGATGCTGCTAAACCGGTGGGAGCGGCGGCGGTTCCCGGATCGCCGGCGTGCTGCCCGGGCACGGCCCTGCCGCCCTTCCCTCTGTGGCTGCTGCTTGCCAACAGCCTCCAACTGCTGCGTTCCTCCCGGCCCCGAAGTTTCCATCTCGGAATTGAATTTGTAGGAGCGGAGCTGACCTGAGACTCGCACCGCGTACAGCGCGTTGTGGGCTCCTTTCTAAGGCAGGGAATGTTGCTGAGCTCCGGGCGGGCGGTTGGTGCGGAGCCCCGGAGGCAAAACGCGGAGCAGCGAAGCGGGGCTGCGTTGTTTCGGTGTATAAATACCCGTAAGGCCGCCTCGCTGTGCCAGCTGGTGCTGCTCGGCTTTTCTTAGGTGTTACAGAGCCCTAAATGCTGCCGAGCCTGGGAGCGAGCCAATTTAATTTAGGAGTCTTCGGTGCGGGTACTTCGGTACTCGGTGTGCTTACATCCATGTGCTGTCGCTTTTTTTTTTTTTTTTTTTTTTTGTCTTAAATAAAAGTTCCCAAATGCTTTTGGCTCCCACTGGAGCAGAGTGAGATGGCTGAACTGCAGCGTGAATTCAGAGCCCAGCTCCGTTAGTGGAAAATCTTCTGATGGTGTGCGGGAGCAGAGATGGGCTGGGGGGGGTCCTGCAGCCCGTGGGTTCCTCGGCTGCTCTTTGCCTTTGGGCTCGCTGGCCAGGGGCTGTGGCACAACGCGCTGGGTGAGCAGCATCTCCTCTCAGTCTGATGCAGTGCTGAGTGCTGCCCTGCTCGCTCTGCTCCCTCCATCCTCAGTGCCCGTTCTGGCTCTGCTGCTGCTCCCCCAGCAGGATCGTGGACACCTCCCGTTGGAGATATTCTGCTTGTTTGTTCGGTGGTCCTCAGAGCTTTCTGGGTGTTACTCTGTGGCGCTGTGCCTCAGTTTCTTGAGTGTAATTTTGAATGGGAATGGTTTGCTACTGCCAAGAAGAAGTAGTTATATTTGTTTTCACCAGCTATTTGTATCCGTGGGGGGAAATAATGTATCAAAACCTCCTCCAGAGGCTTTTTTAACAGTTATCCCACTTTTCGGATTGGTGAGGTTATTTTTAACTGTCCAGCTGACACTGACCTCCTGGAATGTGGTGACCCTTAGTTTGGATAATGTGTTCAGAAAACTCCCCTTGTACAGTCCTGCCAAGTGCCTCTGCCCCCAGCACAATAACCTTGAAGTGCTGCTGCTGGAAATGCCCAACAAAAGCAAATGAAAGGAAGCTGGGCTCTGAGCAGCAGGATCACACCAGCCGTGCTCAAGTCAGCCTTTGTTTCTGTGAATGTCGTGCCTTTGTTTTTGTCAGTGCCGTGTTTGTGAGAGGTTGGCTGGGCTGCCCTGGGAATGTGCCACACCACCGCCTTGCTGGGAACCTGGGCTGCAGGCATGGTGCTGAGCACCTGCTGTGCAGTACGGTACTGCTGCAGCAGAAAGCAAGCTGATGAGTAGCTGGGGATGTCATCTCAGCCACGCTCAGATTCACTAACAGTTCACTTTGAGCGGAAACTAATGACTTTATGTAATCTGGGCTCTGTGTATGGGAGTTTGGGTCGGTTGTGAAATGCTTCATCGTCAGAGCTTCCCCATTCAGGACCATTCACTGCCACGTGCGGCGGTGCTGGGGTGGACGCTGGCAGTGTTAGCAAAGGTATGGAGAGCAGAAGGCAGAATGTGCTTGAAATGCAACAGGGAAATCCAGAAGCCTTGGAGGAAGCTGGCAAATCTGGAAGGAGAAATGAGGGAAAAGCAACTGGAGATGCGTGGGAGAATAAATGGGATGAGATGTGAGACCCAGGCTGGTAGACGGCTTTGCTTTAGTGGAGCTTTTGCAACCACCAAATGTGTTACTTTCTGTCTTTTGAAGCCAAACCCTTCAGCCTCCTGGAACGCTGTCTCTCTGAGGTCTGAATTAAGCATCTCACGGTGGTGCAAAGGCTGTTCCTTGGGCTTGAGACTGAGCTGTGTGTGTGTGAGGAGGGGCAGATGCATTCAGCCTTCACTTTGGACTGAGAATAAGGATCTAGCATTACGCTGTAAGTTGTGGAAGCGTCACATCTGATCGCTTCGTGTGTCCACTGCGGCTCTGAGTGTGGAGAAGGGCTCTGTGGAGATCCGCGCTCAGTGAAGAGAGTTGTGGATGCGTGCACAGGGTGCAGCTTAGAAGGTCTTGTCAGAAAAAACCGCTGGGAACCTCTGCACTGTGCCTGTTCCTGCCATAGCTGCCTGGGTTGTGATAAACTTCATGCGTTGCTGCTGCTGTTCTCTGGAACCTTGTGTTTTCCCTGACTGCCTGTGTGGCTGAAACCTCTTCCACGTGAGGGTCAGCATTATGTGCCTTTGCCCGTGGAAGGGTGGGCTGAGGACAGCTCTGTGTGCCTTGGCCATGGCAGTGCTGTTGCCAGAGGCCATATGACGGCTGATCCTAAACATAGGCTTACAATCAAATGCTTGAGGAAGATGTTTCCATCACTCAATTACAATGGAAATTGGGGTTTGCTTGGGCTCGGACATCCCTCCTTTCCCTCACCTTGTTATTTGCCCAGTCAGAGCCACTATTTGGAAGTTCCAGGGTTAAATTTCCTGGGTTGTGTTTTGTAGGTGTGTACTTTTTTTTTTTTTAAGCTTTATGCTGAGTTCTCATTTGGAAGAATTCATTCAGGTGTTCCCCCATGCAGCGCTGAACAGAAGCAACAGATTTTTCTCCGAGCTGCTAACGATGTGCCCCAGGAAGCAGCACAGTGGGAGCAGCCCCTGTCCCTCTGTGCCCTGGCAGCCATTCTGCTGCTTTGGGAAGGAGGGTGGGAAGTGCTGTTCCGTGGCAGCAGGCAGATTGGTAGCTGCCTCACTTCTCCTGCAGTCCCTCCCGGGGAGGATTGCCTGTCCTCATGCAGGAAGCCAGCTCTGACTGTTTCAACCACAGGACCAATTAACCCGACCGCAGTCCGCTGCAGTTAAACACTTATTTGGAATGTATGTGCTGAGAACAAACGTTGCCCAGAAAAAGATTTTTGTTTTCCTACCCCGCTGCGGTGCTGTTGGCGAATCCAGAGCATCTCTTCCTCTTGCAAAAGAGATGCAACATGTTGTTCTGCGTGGGAGCTCCGGAGCTGCTCTTACCCGCTCGTAATCACAGCGAGCACCGAGCTGGTGGGTGGAAGGACGTGAGCTGGCAAATGCTGGAGCCGAGTGTGCCCTCTGCGTCGGCAAAACAAATGAAGCCTGAAGAATAACTCTTTCAGGAGGCCGGCTCAGCATCAGGACTCATTGTCAGTGCTGTGGTGGCAGCTGTCAGCCCGTCCCCAGTGTTGCTGGAAGGCCAAAAGCTCCCTAAATGCTGTCTTCTGTAGGAGAATGCCAGCGCTGTCACCAGCTGCGGTGAGAGGCGCAGCCCCATCTCCGGGTGCCCCCGCTGTCCCTGCCCATGCGGTGCCCTCAGATGTCTGCAGGAGCCACTGCTGTGCTCGTCTCCCTCCTCCTCGTGCTCCTCTGGCTCAGAGGTTGGGAGGGAAAGAAATGCCATGATGCTGAATCGGCCTCTCCTGGGTTGTGCAATGAGGGGGAGGCAGTGGGAGGGGTGCAGGTGGGGGTGTGTATCTGGAACATGTCCTGGGCACGTTGGGGCTGTGGGCAGGAGGGGAGCCCTGCTTGTTTTGGATTAGTTGCAGTCTTTACAAATAGTGTGGCCTCGTTCCATGCTTAGTTTTGATTGGGGGTGGCTGTGTACACACACAGCCTGTCTGTTCCTCGCCTTCTCCACATGTATGCGTGCCATGAGCTCTGGGTTTATACCTGAAGCTTAGCATTCAGATATTCGAGTATTGCAAATGTCGAGGCAGTGGATGGATAGGAGAGCTCCATTCAACTCCCAGAGCAGCTGAAGTGAGAAGAATCCCAAAGTCCAGGGCTTTTCCTCAGTCTTGGCCAGCTCAGGCTTCCTCCCAGAGCCTCACCTCCAGTGTGGGACCTCTGCATGCAGAAGTGGATCCAGGCTGGGGGTCAGTGCTCTGAAATGGTGTGACAGCATCCACAGGGCTGTGGCAGGGAGAACTGTGTGCTTTATCCCCAGTCATCACCTCCAGCCTGCAGGCAGAGCATGGGGTCGGGGCTTTGGAGGCACCACTGCATTTGGGCATCCAGATCCCTTTGTGAAGCCAAAAAGCATCTGTCTCCCACACATGAAATTACAGAGATGTCAAACAGTTGGAGAGAGGTTCCCATGGAGCACCCTGCCTCAGGGCCAGAAATGGAAAGCTCTTCTGCCTGGTGCGGTTTCAAAACCAGATGATGGCAGGAAGCTGCGGGGCTGCAGCCCATGCTGCATTTCTACTGGGTTGTTTCGTTCTCCTGGCTGCAGCATGAGGTGCTGTGTTGAGCCCGTGCCACCTCTGCATGACGTGTGCAGGGAAACACGTGGGGAATGTCTGCAGAGCTCTCCCCAGGCAAGGAGCATTCCGGCCGGTTCCTGCTGTAACCAGGGGCAGGATGCAGCCCTTGGCTTCCACGTGGCCTGGAGCCCTGCAGGAGGAGATCTGCTGCCTGCAGCAGGATGCTTGGGCATGCCTGGAGCTGGGGGCTGGTGCAAAGAGTGTTCCAGGACTGGAAATCAAAGCACTGTGCAGTGGCACCCAGCGCTGCCCAGCTGTGCTGTGCTAAGCAGTGTGCATTGCTGCAGGCACAGAGCTGCTCAGGTCAGAGGGGCATCTTCTTGTCCGTACCCTGCTCACAGCAAGCTGCTCCAGGCCTTGGATCCTAATCTGATTTGAAGCTGTCATTCAGCTCTGTCATGGTAAGAGCATTGCCCAAGGAAGGGCTGCCAGAGCTGGGCCTCCCAGGAGCTCTCTCCTCGTCTATCTGTTCTGGCCTGTGATGGTGGGTATGGATTTGTGCCATCGTTTCAGAGACACTGAAGAGTCCTTTCAGGTTATCCTTTGCTATACATTTAATTTTATTTTTCCACTGTTGAGTCTTCCAATTAAAGGCATTCTGTGCTAATACGCTCTGATGCCTTCTGGAGGCATGTTAATGGGGTATCTAGCAGTCAGCTCGTTATGGTGATGGCTTGTTCAGATGATGACCATATTTGTGAGGCAGTACCACGAAGAGCCCTGTCCAGGTGTGGGGAGGGCTGTTTGTGGAGATGCTGTAGGATGGTTACATGAGGCAGCTGGAAAAAAGTATGCAGCGATGCTGGGTTCCCACTAGAATATTTCTGTTCCCTTGTCTAACAATATAAGGAATCATTTTTATTGTAATTGGGCAATATGTTCTGGAAACGTATGTGGGAATTCGACATGTTTATTTTAAGTGGTAACTAAAACAAATAGTTTTGGTGGCTGATATCCAGCATGGCTGGGTAATGACATGGTGGGGATCCAGATCCTTCTTTCCTTGTTAACGCATCTTTTAAACAGCCCCAACCCCTTCCTGTGCCACTCCTTACAGGTAGGCTCCATTTCTTGGCATTGTCCCATATCTGTCTGCATGTGCCCAGCTGGGACCAGGAAGGATGTCCTCTCCTCGTGGTCAGAAGGAGGGGAGGGCTCACATGGGCAAGTGGGAGCTGAGAGTGCATCTGCTGGGGTGAGCATGGGAAAGTCCCATGCTAGATAAGGGGTGAGCTCAGTGTTCTGCTGGCCTTGGTTGACTGAGCAGTTCCATTGCATCGGAAGGCTGAGCACACTGTGGGTGAATAACCTTAGGGAGGAATGGGCTGGGGGGGTGGTGTGTGCTTGTTTGTCTGCCATGGGGTTCTTTGTAAACAGCGTGAAGGGAGAGCTGTGTTTGTGTTCTGGACTCTGCTTTCTTGGTTTTGAATAGCTCTTGGGGGATGGAATTCTTAGGCTGCTGAAAAGCTGAACTTTCTCATCCTTTAAGGTCATTTTGGAGGAAATGTCTCTCATTTTTGGTCCCACAGTCGTCACTGTTGTAACCGACTTTCCTCGTTCTCCAGGCTGTGTTCATGTTTGCAAAACACTGTGTGCATAATGCCCGGCAAATCCTGTTTTGCTTTGTTGTAAACTCCCATCCAGGACTTACGTGATAGGGACAAAACACATGTTAATCCTCTCTTAATTAAGAAAGACCTTGCAATTAATTAGTAAGACTTCACAACAGTCCTAGGGAAATGATGAAATAACAGATTATGGAAAGGAAACGTGTGGAATTTTGTTTTTAGCAGGAAAAGCTCTGAGGGAGGTCAGAGCCAGAAGCAGTCTGTTTGTTTGCAGAAAATGAAAACTGATGTTGCGTTCACAGGTTGGGAATGTATCATCTTAGTGTGTGTTGTGTAAGGAAGATGAGAAGCACTGCGCTCCCTGCAGACTCAGCTCTGGAAGTCAGCAGAGAGTGATGCTTTAGGCCCGTGCCAGCTCGTTTGATTCTGTTAGAGATGTGTGGGATTCTTATTTTACCTCTCGGAGGAAGGAAGGCTGTGAGGCTGTGCTGCAGCTCAGCTGTTGGCTGCTGCTCTGAGCAGAAGGCAGTTACCTGCCCAACGCTGTGCAGAGCTCGCCTGCTTCCCTGGGATCTGTGGGGACACAGGGAGTGCTGTGAAGCACTATTGTGCTTTGCTGTTGTATTTTGTTTGTGGAAAAAGCATCACTTCGGGCCATGTAACCTTCAGCCCCGAAGGGGAGAAGCTCAGTTTTGTGTCTCCATGATGCTGAGCAGCTTTCATTTCTGTTTGATGCGTCTCGGTGATGACTCCATCACTGCTTCTCCTGCAAAGTTTTGCCTGCCTGGAGCACAGCTGGGAGGAGTGTGAATAAAGGCTGGAGTGTCTGGGAAAATTCTTGGCGTTCTTTGCAGAGCTGTTTAAAGGGGGGTGGCAACTGTTGGTTGTGGTTTTTTTTTTCTCCCAGTGTGAGGTTTTCACTGGGGGAGATTGCAGCGTGGGCTGGGAGCATGCAGTGGGAAGCCTGCAGCAGCTGGAGGTGTCCAGCTGCAGTGCTGCATCCAGGGAGGGATGGCTCAGGTGTGGTCCAGCATGCAGTGTGATGGAAAAGAGGTAGAAGTGAGGGCAGCTGGGGTTCTCCCAGCCATTGCTGGAGTGCTGGGCATCACAGTGTTGCAATCAACAGCTCATAGTGCTGCCATGCCACAGCAAGGAAAACACTTCTGCCTTCCCTGCAAAGACGCAGCTCACGCTGTCTGAGCTGCATCCTGTCTGACCAGCAGAATGGATCAGTGAGAGGAGCAGGGAAAGTGAAGCAGACAGCTGTTCTAAGAGAAGCAGTAAATCGGCATAAACCCCACATTTAAAGTTCTCTCTGTTTTTCTTTCCCCAGCCTTCCCTGGCTTCTTACAAAGCAGTAAGGATCTGGAATTTTAAGCACATGCTTAAGATTAACTGAGAATGTTCAGGCTTGAGTATGTGCTTGCACTCGGCAAATCTGCTTGAGATTAGATGGCATTTCTGTGCAAGGACTTTAGCTGAAGTGATGCTGAGGTCTCCCACGATCAGCCCCAGCTGGAAGTGTGCTTCCTTCCATCCCCAGCACTGAGCTCTCTGCCCAGACCCAGCATCCTTGAGCTTGGCCAAAGGAACATTTTCTTCCTGAAAACTTGAGTCTGTCCTGCCTGAGTGTGTGCTGGCTGCTGGTCCCTTGCAGATGTCAAGTGGTTTTCGTTGGGAGTGTCCAGAGATGAGGGGGAGCTTCAGAAAGCCTGATTTGTCATCGCTGTCAGCACTGATCCAGAAACTGGGCCACGTCCCAGGGAGTGCCTGCTGGGACAGAGCAGCTGAATTTGGCATCTGACGTTGTTTGCCCACAAGTCTCAAGGCAGGTGCTTAAGTGCTCCGTGACTCAGTTTCCTTGTGAAATGGAGATAGAGCAGCAGTGCCTGAGCAGGACCTTGCAGTGAGGTGTGTCTGGGGGAGGCCCCTCAGCATTGCCATCTGGCCTTGCTGTGCAGTGCTGCTGGGGCCCGCAGCACTCAGGTGCCAGCATGGCAGTGCGTGGGGCCAGCAGCCATGTGGGTTTGATAAGCAGCCACGTCTCGCTCAGCCCTTCCTTAGCTTGGCTGTAACTGAGGCTCCCTGTGTCACAGCTGGATAATTTCCTTGTTCCATGCGTTTCCACTGAGGAAATGAGGGAAGAGCATTTCATAAACCCCATTGGTATTTGTATTAATCCCTGTGTTTCACGCCCTGTTGTGGATTGTGGACTAGGAAGCAGGAAACAAAAGGCATTGCACTGTGCCTACAGCAGCCCCAAGCTGTGCTGGGTGCAGGGTGGGCTCCTGCAGCGCTGACTGCTGCATCCCTGCTCTCCCTCTCCCTGATCTGAGTCATTCCCATCGGGGAGCTGCAATCTGTCTGCTAGCACTGCTTTCTCATTGCATTTTGATTTGATTGTAAATTGCAGGGTGCCTGGCACGCTGCTCCGTGACTCCCGTCTGCCCACGACTATTTTCAGTGCTGCAGTGCTGGCAGGTGGGGGTAGGGATGCCTGACTGTGCCTGGGTAGGAGGGGAGCCGTGCTGCGGGGTCCTGCAGGATTTGGGTTATTTAAGTTCCAAACATCAACCTGGCTGGAGGAGTTGATGAACCCAGAAGCCCCCAGAAGTGGGAATTGAAGCACTACAGAAAACAATGTGCAGAAATTATTGCCTCTTATTGATAAGTATGCACATGGGTGAAATGTGAATGGAAAAAGCTCGAGGAGAGAGGAATGTGAAATCCTGTTGGCTGTGGACATGAAACGTTTCCCCCAGTGGCTGTGGCTCTGCCTGCAGCCCAGCGAGCCACTCTCTGGCTGTCCCTGGGCTGGAGCTCATCGCTTGGGTGGCAGCCCATGTTGCTTACAGAAAGAAGAAAGGCCTTTGCTGCTTTGCCTTGGAAGATGTCAGCTATTTATCCTTCCTGTGTTTAGTTGGGCCTTGGAAAGGGACAAAGGCACCGTCGGCACAGGAAAGTGCTGCGTTACCTCATCCGTCGCAGCTTGAGGCCAGGGCTCTGCGCTCAGGTCACGGTTTGGCTGAGAAGCAGCAGTGCAGTTTTTTGGGGGGTTTCACTCTTGGTTTTACAGAGCAGTTCACACGTTGCCCACAGGCTGCTGTGTCTGCTGCAGTGAGGCAGTCGGCGTTGTCTCAAGCAGAGAACACAAACGTGTGTCACTGAAGGGCGTTTCATGTCAAGATGGATTGAAGAATGATACCATTCTATTTATTTATTTCATTTTTTAAACAATTGATGTCAAAATGGTCTTTTATACCCCAGTCCTGGTCAGTTCATTCTCCTCCCAGTGTGACAGCAAGGAGGACAAGGGCAGTGATGGAAGGCTGATCCCCTTGGGTTACACAGGCAGAAGCCACTTCTCCTGGGAGCAGCCGTTGGACCATGTGATGATGCAAATTGAAACTGATGCAAATTGGGAGGTGAAGCAAGAAGAGACTGGAAGCAGGAAAGCCACAATCAGTTTTTTCTATTTTTAAAGAGTTGTAGGCATGTTGGTTGTTACTGTAGCTTGTGCTCCTTCTCCTCATGTTTCCTTAATCTCCGTTTCTTCTAATTGTGGGCATGTGGGTACTGTAGTGACTCCTCATAGGGAACCAGATTTAGAATCAGAGAACTCGGTCTCTCTGATTGTGTTTCTCCATGCCTTTTCCATCTCCCTTGCAATAAGAGGGCAAATGACATTATCTTCCAAGGAAGTGGTTTGTGGCCAGCTGCCTTGTTCCTGCTGTGACACTGTGCTGCAGATGGGCTTAGGAAGCCAATGTGGGTTTGAAATGCTGCTTTCAGTTCGCTGATGCAGCTGCAGGAGTGGGCCAGCGTGCTGTCATGTGTCCTCCAGCAGGGCCAGGTGAGCCTGGTGCTGTACAGCAGGCTCCAAGTGCTGTGATTTGAGGTTTGCTTTTGGTTTCTGTGGTGCCTGGTGAAGCACGGCCACCTCCTGCCTGTCCGATGGCAGCAGAGGATCCTGTGATGTCGTTGGACCAGAGCTGGAGATCGATTCTCTCAGGGATGGCCACTGTTCCCATCGTGGAAGTGCCCCCAGGTGCCATTTGTGCGTGTGTTGCCAGGATGGATGCAGGATGGAGCATCCATTGCAAGCTTAACATGGACTTTGGATTTCAAAATGATCCAGCTCTGCTCTGACCTTCGCTGACTCCTTTGTTTCCCACTGAATTCCAGATTCAAAATAAAGCTCATCCCCTCTTCTCAGTGTTTCAAGCCCTTCCTGTCAGCTCGAGGCACAGGAGATCTTCAAAGAGTGCATTCCTTTAAAGGCTCTGCATAGAACCCCAGGAGCTGCCTGTGGTGGGATGCTGCTGAAGCAAGGTCAGGGCTGCTTTGGCAATCCACGCTCAGAGCCATCGTGAGCCCTTAAGTACCATGGTGCAAAATGACCATATTGGCCTCAGAGATGCTCAGCTGCCCCTCTGTTCTTGGCAGCCCAGGGAGGGGTCTCCCTCCCAGTGAGCAGCAGTGCAGTGGTCTCTCCAGGCTGTGAATGTGGGATGTGGGCCTCAGTGGGTGTTGTGAAGGGAGTGCTGTAGGACCGAATGCTGCAAAGGAGTTGGTCTTCTCAGGGAAATTGCTTGCATTCATAATGCTGTCATGCTCCTGTAGTTGATGGATTGGACGAGAAGAATAAAATGAAGAGAACTTTTATTTACTATTATCATTACTGTTTTCCCCTGCTCTTACTGACTACATTGCAGCAGTTATTGCTGTGCCAACAGCAGGGCTGCCTGGGAGCTGGGATGGAGCTGAGCGTGCGGTGCACAGAGCCAATGGTTTCTGTGCTTTGGTATCGGCAGCATTTTGGACCCCATCCAGGTTATTATCACTGTTTACAGAAGTAAAAGCAAACTGTGCTCTTCAAGGTCACAGACAAAAATACGTCCCCAAAGTTTGGCTCGTTGGTTGGGGATTTTGGGAGATGATGAGCAGTTTGGGGTAAGAGTATTTTTGTCCTGTAACCAACTGCTGACCAGAGGAGGGCACAGCCCTGCACAGATGCACTCTTCTCTCTGTCTGAAGCACGACTGAGTTCTCAGTGTCTCCTCTCCTTGCTGGAGCCTATTTTAAACCCAAGCAGCGGTGCTGCCTGTTGCCTGGAAACCTCCTCCGAGCCCAATTGTAGCCATCCACAGCTCCATTTATTTCCTTTCCAAAGCACCATCCCAGGCTTCTGCTTTGTGCTTTTTGTTTGCTTGGTTTGTTTATTATCTAAACCAAGAAGGAACAAAACTCAGTGACTTTGTGGGAATGTTTTGGTTTTTTTTTTGCTTGTCAGCACATTGTGGTGATGGCAGCTGGAGTTTGGCACCACGTAGGGTGTCCAGGCAGAGCAGGGCTGGGAGCAGCCGGAGCTGGGAGGATGGCTGAAACCCAAAGGGACCCCCAGCTCTGCCACCACTGGGTCTGGGGGCTCTTATGCTGCTCTGTGACCGTCTCCTTGAAAGGGAAGAAATATCTCAGAGCCCTTTCCCAGCACACATCTGCCCCCAGTTCCTGCAGCTGCCTTGCTGAGCGTGGCCTGGAATCCCTCCCACAAGCTGGGGGCTCACCATGCTGTCAGCACCCCTCCTGCAGAGCTGTTGGTTGGAGCTTTGTTGTCACTGCAACAGTGAATGGAGGGAAGCACAACCTGGAGATTTCTGTGTCTGTGGAGCCCTTTTTAATTCACTTAGCATTTGCCTAAACAATTGGCCACCTCAGAGCCTTAATTGGCACAGCCTCTCCCACAGGAAGGATTGAAACAATTGCTGTTTCTGCTTGGTTAGAGGGCACCATCAATCCCAGTGGGATGAAACAGCACTGATTGCAGGAGCCCAACTGCAATCCTCTGTGGTTCTGCCCAAGGGGAGCACTGCTCCTGGGTCACAGTGAGCTGGTGGCAAGGCAGTGGGCAGCAGAGAGTTGGAAGGTGAGGTGTAGCTGCTGTTTCAGCTGTTTGCAAGCAGTCCTTGTGATATAAATGACGCATTTTACAAAACGGAGAATGTTGCTTTGTTCTCCCAAAGGCGGCACTGAAGGAGGCTTTGAGTCGAGATGCAGTTGAAAGGTTCATGGTTTACTGTTGGTTGTTTGTGTTGTTTGTTTTAAAGAAATCGTGTTGCAGAGCAGAGAGACGCACGAGGCTCATCGAGTCCTGCTTGAATTCATTCAGAGCCGGTTCGGCCTCTCCTCTGGGTGCTCTGCAGCATCCTGGACGTGGTGCTGGGATGCTAAGGCTGAGGTGTGGGGGATGGATGATTCTTCCATCCCCATCTTTCACTGAGTGCTGATGACTGAGAACAAACAGACCTATATACCAAAGAAACCGAGAGTGAATGAGTCATGCCCTGATGCATGTATCTTTGCTTCTTTAGGGAAGGAGAAGAGCTCTGTAGAGGCTACAGATGGTCACTGGGTTCAGGCACTGTTATTTAGTTGGGCAGAAGGTTGGCAGCGTGATGAAATATTTCTTCATATCTGAACTCTCCCATTAGCTGTTAGGAACAGAAGGACCTTCTGTGAACTCCTCTCTTCTGGACCTGCTCTGCCATTCTGTACAGCAGGTGCACAACCCACCCCCAGAGCCCCCCCGTGTCACCTGGGCTGGGTTTGCTCCGTGGTGCCCAGCACAGTGCAGTGATGTTGAAAGCAGAACTGGTTTAGTTCTGTAGTGCTTTGCACGTGGGCCATCTGTGGCTTTGCTGTGGAGGAGTCTTGGACTCTGCCAGACGATCTGTAGACATTTATTGCCTTTGTTTCTAAGCAGCACTTCCCGTACAGGTGACCAGCTCTGTCCTGCTCCGGGGGAGGGAGGAGACAGAAGGAAGAACAACGTGTGTATGGGGGAGGCAGGAACGGGAACTGCAGAGAAACAGTGGAAACTGCGTGGTCACAGATGGTAAAGCGAGAGGGTTCCTCATCCTGACCGGGCTGGAAGCTCGAGCAAACAAAATCACGCTGCTCATGGCATAGCAAGGGAAACAGATCGAGTGCTTGGGGAGAACACAGAGCTTGTCTGCCTGCATTCAGTGCTGGAGGAGTTGAGAAAATAAAATGGAGGAGGAAAAATGAGGGATAAAATGTACATAATGGGTTTTCCTTCGTTAACCTCTCCCAGCTGCATGCAGTTGGAATTCATGTTAGAGTTTCCTTGCTTTGTAGCCCATAGCTTAGTTCTCTCTGAGGCAGTTCTCCATTAGGACCGATGTCTGTCTGTCTTTTTTCTGTTGTTGGCTGTCAGAGGGTTTGAGATGAGGCACACCAAACCCAAAGTGTTGTGGCAGTGCTGGGCTCTGAGCAGCAGCTCTGCAGTGCCCCAGGAGGCAGCTCTTGGTTGGCTTTCTGACCTACTGCTTCTCTGCAGCTCTGCTCATCTGTCTGTTTTCTCCCTCCCAGAACGAAGAGAAGAGGAACCTTTCCCTTGGGGGCCATGTTGGCTTTGACAGCCTCCCGGATCAGCTGGTCAGCAAGTCTGTCACGCAGGGCTTCAGCTTCAACATCCTCTGTGTGGGTGAGCACGGTCCTGCAAGCTGATGGGGGTGGAACGGGCGGTGGTGGGGTTGGGACTGTGTTTCCCTGTGTGTTCTGCTGTGTGTCCTGCTGGGAAACAGCCCCAGCTGTGACCTTGAGCACGTCAGAGATGCCTGGCTTTGAAAGAAGACCAGCCCATTTCCCACAAAAAGAGCAACCAAAAAATATCCATCCCTCCCCACAAGACAGCACCCATCTTCCTCACCCTCCTGCTTGGGGTTGAGTGAATCAAATCTCAGAAATGTGACCACCTCTGAGCTAGAAAAGGGATGGGGGGAACGGTTTTTGTCGATTGTAAAGTGTATATCTTGAGGACTGTGAGCAGGTGCAAGACTTAAAAACAACCTCATTGTGCTCTTGTTTTTTTAGTTTTGGTATTTTTGTGATTTATCAGGTCATGCTGGCTAAAGTGCTAGAAATGAACTGCTTGCAATGATGAGAGCCTCCCTAGGAGCCCAGGGAGAGGGAGTAGAAGTAGTGGCTGTGTGTGCTGAAGGTGCAGCCTGATAGACTGCCTGCAGAGCAAGTAGGGCTGTTCCCTTGGGAACTTGTCTGTGCTCTCCAGGCCAATAGAGCTGTGTTTTGTGAATGAGAAGTTTAAATAGGGCTCCTTGTGGGTCAGTCTGGAAAAGATCAGTCTCATACATTTACCTGGAGCAGCCCTTCAAAGCCCTCTGGTTCACAGACAGCCATGAGCCAAATACTCTGGGCTGGAGCTGGGTTTGTCATGCATTCCAGGTATCCTTCAATGGCTGCTGGAGATGGGGCTTACAGATGAGAAACTTCTGCTCATCTGGCCTCTACTTGTCCTTCAAGAACTTCTCCATTCCTGCTGAGTTTCTCAGTCATCCCCGTTTGCCTCCAAAAGCACTCCCCCTGTGCATCTCAGAGGTTCAACTCAGCAGAAATGTTTCTGCTGTTCAAAAGATGAAGACACCCTACTTTGGTCTTCCAGCACCATGCTCTGTTGAAGTGTATAGTGAAAATTCACCGTGGAACATGGCCTCTGATAACACTGTCGTGCTTTGGCTTTTGTGTTGCAGGTGCTCGTGCAGCATTTTTTGTATTGTTTTCACTGTGTTTTCTGCTAAACTCGGTTCTTTGTTCAACTCCTTGGCTGGGCTGGCATAAAGAATCACGGGGCAATAGAGCAGCCTTGAAAGAAGCTATAAGGAGAAACTCCAGTAATCTGATGTCATCTGAGGTGAAACCAGCTGAGCTGCAGGCACCATCTCTGGGCTGGGTTGCAAGAGCTCCTTGTGCAGCTGGAGCTCTTCCGAGCACAGCAGCACCTCCTGCTCCACCAGACAGCTGTAGTTATGTACAGGTTATCTGCATGCATGGACTCTCATACCTGTGTTGTTATTTCCTCCAGTTCAGCTGATGCTGTTTGTTGCACAGGTGTCACCAAGCAGAGATGTGCTGTCTGTGACACGTCTGTGCAGAATGGTGCTGTGCTGGACAGCCTGAATGTACCAAGCACATCTCACTGAGCGCTCGTGTGGAGCTTCCTTTGTGCTCAAAATGAAGAAGACTTCCACCTGCTGCTCCCTGATGTGTTTCTTTAGCTAGCTTCCCACCAAAAAAGGCTGTTTTTCTGCCTGGGGCTTGCAGGCTGTGTGATAAAATCAGTATGCACACGCGCCTCTGCCTTCTGGTTTGAATGCGCAGCAATGCTTTTCCCTGGGTGATCCAATCCACATTGTCTCTGAACTTTATCATCTGACGGGGCCCAGATTTCCCCTGGCACAATAGTGAGCAGGCAGTGGCACAGCCCCAGCACTGCCAGCTAAAGGCAGAGCTGTGCCTTCAGAGGGGAGAGCTGCAGAGCTGGTTTTGGTGCAGCTGCTGCTTGGATGGAGGGAGAAAAGGTTACAGCAGAATGGGCTTTAGTCCTTTGACACACTGACTGTACACGTGGGACCCCAGCAGTAGGGGTGTGGAAGAGGGACAGGCTGCTGTAAGGCATCCAGACCAAAGTTCAGCTGCACAGTGAAATCACAAAACTTCCATCTCAATTTTTTCTGCTGTGAAAGGAGATTTTCAGTCCGATAGCAAGTGGTCCTAGCAGATCAGAGCTGTTTGCCTGTTTCTCTGCGCTGAAGCAGGCACCCTGATTTGCTTTCATATATCTCTCTAAATGGGACAAGTCCTCAAGAGACTCCAGTGGTGAGACAGAGCAAGGAGAGAAAGCAGTTAAAAAGCCTGCTGGGGTTAGAAATCCCACAGAAAGGAGTGAGAGGAAACCTCTTTGTCAGACTTGCCCATCCCTTCTGCAGTACAGCAGCTCCCATTGCTGCACTGAGTGCCCTGGGCTGTTGCTGTGTTTGGGATTGGCAGCACCTGACCCAGATCATTCTTGCCAATAGGAACAGCTGAGTTTTACTCAGTTGAAAACTCAAACACATTGTACTAAAACTCTTCTTCTCAGCTTCTCTGGTACAGGTCCCAAGAAAAGTCAGCATTGATGGAGCGGGAAAAATGCATTCTATATTTGCTGAATTTGCTATATTCTATTTGCTGAATGTCCCCTGCTGGGAGGATGAGCTGCATGCGCACAGGAAGCCTTCAAGGATGCTGTTACCTTTGTGACAATTATATCTGGCCGCAAACGATTTGTAGCAACCTTTCACATTATAATTTAGTTCTGCTCTGTAATTAATACCCTTTGAAGTGATAAATTCATGCTGCGGTGAACTGATGACTTCTCGTTCCTAGGTGAGACCGGCATTGGGAAATCCACACTGATGAATACACTCTTCAATACCACGTTTGAGACCGAAGAAGCCAGCCACTACGAGAGCGCGGTTCGCTTGCGGCCACGGACCTATGACCTGCAGGAGAGCAATGTCCACCTGAAACTGACCATCGTGGACGCGGTTGGATTCGGGGATCAGATAAATAAAGACGAAAGGCAGGTCTCGTGCCATCCGCTCGGCGCTTACAGGCTCCTCTCTGACGTTTTGACACAAACTGCCCATAATCCTGCTTATACTACTGCAGGGGTGCTGCCCACGTTTCTGTGAATGCAGAAGCTCCCTGCAGTGCCTCTGGTTTTGGGGGCTGGATGCAGGGGGAGCTGGGCAAGGAGCCAAAGAGAGAATGGGGGAGGTCACACAAGGTCTTTCCCGAGGAATGCGAGCAATGAACAAGCTGTCCTCAGCACGGGGTTGGGAATTAGCTGCTCTGGCCATGATTGGTGTCTCTGGGCCTGTCTCATTTAATTACATCTTGTTCAAGCCCTAGGTAGAGGCTTTCTGCAACTCCAAGGTCTCTCCTTGTCATCTGGTGTTGCTGCAGCCAGATGGCTCAGCCCCGCAATCTCTGCGGTGTGATCTGTGGAGGTGGTTATCTTCCATGCTCCACTGTCATTAGGCTCTGCAGTGCAGCCTCAGGATGTTCCAGAAACCTTTGGATTAAAAGGTCTGTGTGTAAAGGCCACACTTTTCCCGTTGTAAGGATAAATTACTTCAGTCTTAATCAGTATCGTGGTATGTCTAGGAGAATACCTTAAGCCTTCAAGCTGTGCAATTTTGATCTCCAGTCTTGGGTTGCTAATGGTATGGTTTTAGTTACAGGCCGATAGTTGAGTACATTGATACGCAGTTTGAAAATTATTTGCAAGAAGAGCTGAAAATCCGCCGTTCTCTGTTCAACTATCATGACACGAGGATCCACGTCTGCCTGTACTTCATCACCCCCACTGGGCACTCCCTCAAGTCCTTGGACCTGGTGACAATGAAAAAGCTGGACAGCAAGGTAAAAGGTTGGAGACTGTGGTGTCCCCTTCTGGAAGGGGTGAAACTTGTGCTAATGTTGTCATGAGGAAGGCTCTGTGCCTTCTGTGTACCAGCGCTGGACACTTCTGCACATTAGCTGAGCACTGTTTAGGACTTGGGTAGAACTTGGTCTGCCTTGGTGGTTGATGAGGTCTTGTGCTGCTTTCCTGAAAAACAGCAGGTGACAAGACAGCAAGCAGTGTGGGGCATGGAGAGTTCATCACTATAATAGTCTGATCCAGATTTGTTCATTTTTATGACAGCCATCAACTGCAGCTCTGTCAGCTCTTCTTTAAGAGTGCAGGTGAGGATCATTTGAGATCCTGCAGTTCCTGTGGCAGAGCCCCCTCTGCTGCCCTGGCCAGCAGGGAGAGGGACTGAGTGCAACCGAGTAGTGAACTTCCCAAGAGAGGGGCTGGTGCACAGGAGGCGAGGGCTGAAGAGAAGCACTGTCTGTGCCCAATGGTGTGCATGAGCTTCACTGCTGGCAGAGCTGGGCAGTCTGCATAAGAGTTCACAGTGCCTTATGACAGTGTAAATATGGTAAGAAACTCTCAAGATCATAGGAAATCTAGAAGTGGGTCAAGAGGGGGTCCAGCTGGGGGCTGTTTGTGTGCACACAAGGCTATTGCTGCCTTAGGGGACAGTGAGTTAACCAGCCAACCAGTGATATTCTTGCAGCTCAAAGGAATTTTCTGGCACACTTTTGATTGTTCTAACTGGCTTCTAGGGAGCTGCAGGGACACTTCAAGGGTCACTAATGACAGCAGCATCTCTTCCTATTTTTGCAAGAATTTCCTGCCTTTAAGAGCAGTCATTAAGCAGCGAGGTGGCTCCTCTCTGATGGCAGATGCTAATCCACTTATGCAGAGGGCAGATGAGGCAACTGGGACCCTGCAGTAACCTGGGGTTGTCCTGAATTGTATGTAGGGAACATGCTCTTCTCTGGCTACATGCAGCGCTATTGGACTTTCCTGGTGGGCACAGCTCCCCTGGCAGTCCCTGCTGCTCGTCCTCACCACCCGGGGCAGCTGCCCTACTTTTCCTTGGCCCTGCTCCACAGTAGGCACTGACTTCCCATTGCAGGGGCCTGCTGGTAACCATGGGGGCTGCTGCACTGACTTCATCAAGAATCTGAAAACTTTCCCTTAATAAACTCTGTCTCTTGGTGTGGTGCCAGCATGACATGTTACCAGAAATATGTTTGGAAGAAAGCTGTTGCACAATTCCCCTTGGTGCTGGTGGTCCCACAAAGCCTTTTTCTGCCTTTGGTTCTGCATTCCCTCCTTTTCACATCTCCCTGTGGCTGCTTTTAATGTGGTCCTTGCATACTACCAAAATAAATCCTTTGTGCTTGTGCAAAGATGGGAACTTTGTGTGCACACAAGCTTTTTATATTCCTAAAGTTCCACTTAAATGGTCATCTCTGAAGTCATGTTATTCATTTGCTCTCATCTCCCTCTTACCATGGTAAGAATTTCTTGAATTTCATGGCGTGTTGGCCTTGCACAGGTGCATACAAGATAACAATAAGCAAATAGAGCCCACTGGTGTTTTGTGCATGTCAGGGCTGTGTGTTGCATTAATCCATCGGTGTCATCCTGGGGCTTTGAGATGTGTTCCAGACGTTCCCTAAAGCACTGACAGTGCTGTGCCCCTTGCCAGTGCACCTGAACTGTTTGTTCTTAGAGGCCAGCACATGTGCAGGGTGGAGCTGGGTGTAAGCAAACCCCAGACAGCTTTGTTTCTGCTCCAGAGCAGTAACAGCAGTGCTTACTCTGTTGGAGCAGAGAGGTGAGGCACGCTGACTCACATCCACAGTGGTGTGAGCAACCCGAACCTGCTTTCCTGGGGAGCTTTGCACGACTGTGGCCTTTGTTTTACAGTGGAAGAATGAGGCACATAGAGGCAAAAGGTACAGCAGAGGCACTGCTGTGCAGCATGGTCTGCTGGCTCACCTTTTGAGATTAACAAGGTTTAACGAGGACCCTGCACAGGACCCTGTTTCGGTTACACCTTTGCTCTAGCACACCAGTGGCATGGCAGCAGGTGTTGGGCAGGCTGCTGAATCTGTCATGATTTCAGCAATGCATCTTGCTTCGAGCTTACAAAATCCCTTCTGGGCAAAGCTGTTCTGTAAACAGAATCTTCCATTGTACTGTAATACAGTATTCGATTGGCTGAGCTCATGGCCAGCTGTTGTCTGGGGTATTTAATTACATCCAGAGAACTGGAAGTATCTTCAGCATGGTTTGAGGTAGATGGAGCGTAGCTGGCTGGTCGCTACATAGGAAGCAGGTACACCCTGGCAGGGATTGGCTTCCTTATGTATTTTCCAAATACAGCCTAACCCTGAAAAGTGATGGCATAACAGTGTGCTGCCCTGGGCACCCCTCAGCTGCATGTTTGGATGTCCCTGGATGGTTTCCATCTGTGTATGTTGTTATGAGCTGTGGCTAATTGCCCTTCGTGAGCTGACATGTCTTGGGTGGGTCACCAGCCAGCAATGATGCTCCAGGCCACTTTGTGCATCTACTGCTTGGTTTCCAGGGCAGGATTTGGCTGTTGATTTAGTTGAGACTTGCATTTGGGAACACTTTGGAGATGGGGGGGAAAAAACCCAGTTGTATTTTGTATTTCACAGAGTAAAAATGCATATAGTCATGCTATATTAGGGAAAAAATATTTTCTCTCATCGTTCTTATTTGGTTACATTCTTGAAAGTTTTATTTTTGGAGATGAAGAATGGCTCTGTGGTCAGAGAGACATGAGAAGGAGGTGATGTGTGCCTGTGAGGTCACTGTCTCATCTGAAACGCGCTTCCTCTGCTCAAAGATTCCATCTGCAGCAAAGACTGTGAGCACCTGCACTGGTTTTCATGCAGCCACTGCATGCCTGTCTGATTCAGCTGGCTGACATTCCAATAATTAACTTATTGATTTTGATATCAGATTTTTAAATGGAGGATAGCATCCTTCCACCAGGAGATATGAGGATGTTGCTCTGGGGGTTTTGCCTGCAACCCAAGGTGATCCAGCTTGTGACCTCCCTAGATGTGCATGAAATCAAAACCCAGTAATTTTATGCTTACATATAAAATTAATGAACTCATGAGGGAAGAAGACAAACGCTCCAATGCCCTGGAAGTCTCAACAGCCCTGGGGAAGTGGAGTTGAGCTGGAAGGAGGTGGTGTAGTCAGTGTGGGTGTAGTCCTGGTAGGTTCCTGCTGGTCCTCTTCTTACTGAAGGGCAGCTGCACATATTTGTGTCAGGAAGAGATGGAATGATCCAGGACAAATGTAGCTGAAAAAATCAGAGCCTACTGAGGTTCTTTTGCTGTTAATTAATTGTTGGCATTTGCGTTGGTGTTGGCTATTGATTACTGAAAATGCAGCAGCTTGCAGAGCCATTTTGGGTTTTGAACCCAGTGATGGAATTCCCTTTTTGGAGCTGGGTTAGAAGGGACTTGATCCATCCTTGGGTTACAGCTTTTCTGAGTTGTGCCTGCTGCTGGGAAGGACGCAGTGAGCTGCACGCAGGGCTGAGCTGGTGCCTTGTGGGAGGAGAGGGGACAATGAGTTAGGGCAGCTGAGAACAGACTAAAATCACCTGTGGTGCTCATTTGTCAGCATGCCAGGCTGGAAACACTGCAGAGCACAAAGCCCTGCATGTGGCAGTGTCTTTCTGCTCCTGCATGGGAGCTGATGAGCCCTGAGCTGAGCCTGCTGTGTGGGATGTGGTAGCAGGTCAGTGAGGCACCAGCTGTGGGCATGGCCCCTTCACCTTTGTAATGGGGACATCTTCCTGCTGAGGAGTGCAGTGAGGCCAGCAGACCTCATTCTCTGTGCTTTTCAGGTCATTGGTAAATGAGGCCAGAGCAGTAGCTGGGGAGAAGTAAGGATTTCATCTTCTTGTGCCCTGTTGCCAGGCAGGTATCTGAACTGTTAACACAGCTGCGGACTCCAGGGCATCCTGAAACTGTGCCCAAGGGAGAATGTGGGTCTCCTCCTGCCCAGCTGCAGGCGTGATGTGGGCAGGAAATAGTTTGGGGGCAGCCAACAAGTTAAGGAGATTTTCTTTTGGAACAAGTAAAAACGTTTAGTGAGAGCTAAACCAGAGCGGGGAGGAAAGATGTTAGGAAGAGCACTGAGCTGCAGAGAGAACTGAAGCTGGAAAGCAAAGCCATTTATTTTAGTGGGCACTCACTGGAGAACAGATGGCTGCTGTGGATTTCTGCAGGACACAGAGCGTTGGCTGTGGGGAAACGTTAAATGGCAAATCTCTCTTCTCATTTCATTTCTCTGCATTCCTGAGTTGTGCTGCTCTGAGTCTGGCTGCCATTCAGGCAGGCTCGTGGTGCTGTTCGGGCAGGGTTTGCAGTGCTGTGCGTGGCTCTTGTGGGCTCAGCAGTGCTCATAGAGGCCCTGTGAGCGCTCCTGCCGCTGCTGGAAAGCATCTGCAGACTTCTTGCTCGTTCTGCTTAAGCACAGGAAGGTTTCACACCGTCTTGTTGCAACATTTCATCTTTGCACTTGTCTTCCAAAGCAGCTGTTCAGCACAGCCAGCACTGACGGGGTGACAGCTGCAGATATGGCAGTGATAATGGCTCTGTCTCTGCTGAAGCGTGTAACAAAACGCACAGACAGGAGCAGAGGCTTTGATCTGCTCGTTGGGTGCATTTATTGCCGTTTGTCTGCAAGGCGTGTAGGCAAATGAGTTGTGGAAAACTCTTCCCTCTGGTGTTCAGTGCTGCTGCATCTCGCAGGCACAACCTCAGCTCCCCCCACTGCCCAGCTCTGCTGCTCACCTCTGCTTTGTCCTTCCTTCTGCTTCAGGTGAACATTATCCCGATCATTGCCAAAGCAGACACCATCTCCAAGAGCGAGTTGCACAAGTTTAAGATAAAGATTATGAGCGAGCTGGTCAGCAACGGTGTGCAGATCTATCAGTTCCCCACAGATGACGAAGCAGTGGCTGAGATCAACTCAGTGATGAATGTGAGTAACGCTGCCGATTGCAGGGCTTCCAGAAGTTGTGACAAATTGAACTGCTGTGCAAAAACTCGTCTGAAAGGCAAGTTTCCTTGGGATTGTCCAGATGCTAAATCTATTTCAAAGTCGAGCTGTGGATCTGACAGATGCCTGAGGCTGTCGCATACAGAATTAATTAAAATGTGGCTCTTATTTAATCTCTGTGGGCTCTCTGGAGACGCTCATCTCAGCTCTAGAATTGGATTTATTGGATTTCTGAAAAATACTTCCTTCAAAATTCATTTTATCTGTTTTTAGGCTGCTTATCATTTGAGGAGGGAGGAACTTCGAATAAGGAGTTGACAGTTAAGATCTACGTTATCCTTCCACTTAAGGGCACTAAGCAGAGAGAACCCAATTTGAAGAAGAAAAACTGTTAGACTCCATTTTGTCTTATTTTAAACTCAAAGATCAAACTCAGATGTGGTGAAAGAATATGGAAAAACAATTTCAAGTTTTGGAGTTTGGCTTTACTCCCGGTTCAGAGTTTACCTTTTGTGGAATAGAGACAGCTGACGTGTTTTCATGTTTGTTTGTTTGTTTCCTAAATAAAACATGTGGGAGGGATGAATGTGCTGCAGCCCTGAGCCCCGTGGGTGTACCACAGAGCAGTGTGCCTGGCTCCCTGCAGGGCTGTGCTTGTTGCCTTGAGGACAGTGCCCCATCCCTTGCAACCTTTGGTGCTTTGCAGCCTCAGAGAGCACGTGTTGCATCCTGCACGTGGCACAGCAGTTGTGTGTGGGCACTGGAAGGGACACGGCCTGTGTGTGGATGTCTTTGCTTGTGCTTTCTGCGAGGCAGGGAGCTCCCTGCTCTTGGCAAACAGAGAGATGGCAGCTGGGGGAGCAACCTGACAAATGGAGAGAGGCAGATCAGCAGTGATCGTGGAGTTCCCATAATATTTCCTCATTAAGTTCAGTCCAGCCAGCATTGCTAGTAAGCTGCTCTGCTGTGCTATGGCAGAGGGGAAACTGCTCTGAGCGTTGGAGGGTGGAGGGCTTCGGAGGAAAGGTTTTTGGATAGACCCTGGGTTGGGATGAAGGCAACCTGGAGGTCAGGCTGACCTCTGCAAGGTTGGCCCACGGACCGGGCCCTGGAATCACTGAGGCTGGAAAAGACTTCTCAGATCCCCAACCCCTGCCAGTCCCACTGTGCCCACTGACCACATCCCCCAGTGTCACATCCCCACAGTTCTAAACACCCCCAGGTCGGTGATTCCCCGCTCTCTGTGCAGCTGTGCCAGTGCTGACCGCTCTTTGGAGAAGAAATTATTCTCAGTATCCAACCTGAGCTTTCCCATGTGCAGCTTGGGGCCATCCCCTCTTATCCTATTGCTGTTATCCAGGAACAGAGGCCAACCTCCTATTGCTACCATCTCCTTTCAGGGGTTGTAGGGAGTGATGAGGTCTCCCCTGAGCTGCCCCTTCTCCAGACTGAACCATTCCAATTCCCTCAGCTGCTCCCTATAGGATGCGTGCTCCAAACTCCTCACAGCTCCATTGCCCTGAGTCTCTGCTGTCACTTCTGTTTCAGGCTCATCTGCCCTTTGCTGTGGTTGGCAGCACAGAGGAGGTGAAGGTGGGGAACAAGCTGGTGAGAGCTCGGCAGTACCCGTGGGGAGTGGTGCAAGGTAAGCTGCCACCTGCATGGGCAGATGCATGCCCCCTGCAGCTCTGCCCTTCCCAGTGTGTGCAGGAAGGCGTGCTGTGCTGCATGGTGTGGATGTGTCCCATGCAGCCTTGTGTGGGTTGGCCAATCTTGCCTTTGAATTCCCATTACTACCAGCATCTGCAATAAGTTGTCTGAGCAATGCTTGGACTCACACCTGCTCTGGCATGGTCAAAATGAATCACTGCATCCAAAGAGCTTGGTTATCCCATGGGGGATGGCAGCTAGACATCCATGGGATGGGAATCTCTGGAGTTGGGCTGAACGTGCATTACTACTCCTCCCTCTCGCGTGCATTTTGCTGACTTCTCACTCGTTTTCAATCAGTTGAGAATGAAAGTCACTGTGACTTTGTGAAACTGCGAGAAATGCTGATCCGAGTCAACATGGAGGATCTTCGGGAGCAGACCCACACCCGCCACTACGAGCTGTACCGGAGGTGCAAACTGGAGGAGATGGGCTTCAAGGACACGGACCCAGACAGCCAGCCCTTCAGGTGAGGGCCTTCACATCTACCATCGCGGTAGGGCACCAGCACCCCAAAGAAAAGCAGAGGTTTGTGGATGATATCTGTCATTGGGCTGGAAGATATGAGCCTTGCATTTGAACTTGTTTTTGATACTGTTCCCTTCCCTGCTTCTTTGTCCTTAATGAAGCAGGCAGGCATGCCTTTTCCCCATCCCTAACTCACTGTTGTTCAGAAAGTCTAGACTCCATTTGCTTTCTCACCCAGCCTGCAAGAAACATACGAGACCAAAAGAAAAGAATTCTTGGGTGAGCTCCAGAAGAAAGAGGAAGAAATGAGACAAATGTTTGTTAACAAAGTCAAGGAGACGGAGGCAGAGCTGAAGGAGAAGGAAAGAGAGGTGAGTGTGCCAGAAACCCCTGAGAGGAGCTGAAAATACAGTCAGCCATAGGATCTGCTCTCGGCAGCACACAAATCCTGGAATGCATGAGCAGATGCTTAGTAGACCTTGCCAGCCAAAGCAGCACACACACACACACGCACACACACACCTTCCCCTGCTCCAGGGAGGGGGCACGGTAGTGTTTTCAGAGCAGCATCACTGGTTTAGGTGTTTCAAAAACAGAAGTCTTGACCTCCCTGTGCCGTGTGTAGGAGGCAAGGCTGCTGCTTGGTGAGCAGAGGGCAGTGCAGAATGGTTTGGTGAGCATTGGGTTGGAGGTGCACAGTCCCAGGGATCAGTGGTGGGAGGCCATGGGCAGCTGCTGTGCTACAAGGGGAAACAGATGGGCCATCTTCCAAGAGTGAAGAATCATATCATATCATAGAATGGCCTGGTTGAAAAGGGCCTCAAAGATCAGGAATGTGGGATCCCACTGTGCCCTCGGTCCCTGAACTGAGATACGTGGTGGGTTCAGAGGATGGGGGGCTATGGGGCTGGTGGTTGTGCCTGGTGCAGTGCTCACAGTGCCTGTCTCCTGCAGCTGCATGAGAAGTTTGAGCACCTGAAAAGGATACACCAGGAAGAGAAAAGGAAGGTGGAGGAGAAGAGGAGAGAGCTGGAGGAAGAGATGAATGCCTTCAACAGGCGGAAAGTAGCGGTGGAAACCTTGCAGTCCCAATCCTTGCAGGCTACCTCACAGCAGCCGCTGAAGAAGGACAAAGACAGGAAAAAGTAAGTGACCAAACTCGAGTGTCCCCTTTGCCTCTGGGAGGGGGCAAGTTCTCAGACTGCAGTGTTTCACGAGATAAGGAAAAAAGGGTTTTGGAACCCAAATTTTACCCTTCGGGCTTTGTGTGAAGTGCAGGAGAGAAGGGACCACCTGTGCCAGGGGAAGCCCTGCTGGCTGCAGGTGGGCTCCTCGGTTCTGGGCTGTTCTCTAAAGGCCTGGAGCCCTACAGGGCACACAGCCATGGGAGCACTTAGCTGCTGGATGCAGGAAGGGAGCTGAAAATTGCCGTACTGCTCCCCAGCAGAGAGAAGCAGGGACAGCCTTGGCACGGCTGTGATGTCCTGCAGGCTCAGTGCCCCATCCTGCTCTGCTCTGTGGGTTTAGGTCCTCTTTTTGTGAAGCGCTGTTTATTTTTAGAGGTAGAGCTGTGAAAAGCAAAACAAAGCAGAATGAAGAAGCACAGAGAATTCATTAGGGCTCCATGTGAAGCAGGGCTCCAAGACAGAGTTCTGCTTGTGCTGAATCGCTGAGAAAGCTCTTTTCCCCTGAAGGCAGAATTCTTATCTAGCTGCAGGTTAATTGACATTGGTGAAGCCAGAAGCAGTGCAGAGAAGGGGCATGCAATATAATGCTCTCTCAGCTGCCCAGTTATAACAATGGAGCAAGAAGGGGGCAAACAGGTTTATTTAAAGAAGATATATCTTTTAAAAATAAAAATGGGGGTGGTACTGGTCCAGCCCCCAGCCACGTTGGTTCCCAAGGAGCACTGTGCAGGAACAAGACGAGGTAAGCTGGCATGCAGGGCACTCAGTTTGTCCCTCCAGCATTTACTGTTAATTTGCTGTCGGAGCTGCATGTGGTCCCAGCAGGGCAGAGCAGTCACAGCCTGGTGAGAGGAAAGAGAAGGCTGGGAGGTGATGCCCTGGTTAGCTCCTGGCAGCAGTGCGGTGCTGGGGCTGTGAGCCATTTGTTTCTTCCTAGGAAGGTAACAGCATGTGTTATTTAACTTATTTGCTTGGAATGTAAGTATGTTGGTGTTAAAACGGGTCTCCAGACCTGTCAGCGTGCTCCATGTGCATCCAACCTCACACGCAGCACCCAAAACAGTTTGCAAAACGTTCTGCTGGGAGTAGGGTCATATTGAGTGACTTCCAATAGGACTGAGGGGCTGAGAACAGGAGCCAGGTCTGACCTATGGCCATGAGCACTCCAAGCACGTGCTGCTCTTTGTGCTGCTTGGTGGAAATGCAGCGGCTTCCTGCCTGCAACAGAAATAGGCTTCCTGCTGTTCACAGCACACTGCAGGCACTGCTCTGCTCCCTGCCTGCCCCTGTGATGGGGCTGGGGACAGTGGGGCTGCCAGCTGCAAGGGCACCTCGTGCTCTGTGCCTGTCCCCGGGGTCTCTGCAGGTCTGGGGCTCAGCTGTGAGACTGCACTGTTAGTGGGGATAGAGCTAAGAAGTCCAGGGGAGGAAGAGGTTTGGGATAGGAGATAAATTGTTGATGAGTCTGCAGCCTGGTTCCAAATGTGGGGATCTGTGCTGCAACGCAGATGTATGTTATCCAGGGTAACAACATTCATAGAATGGTTGGGTTGGAAGGGACTGTGAAGATCATAGACCTACAGAATCCCAGAATGCTTGGGTTGGAAGGGACCCCAAAGCCCCACTCTGGCTGCCCCCCAGCTCAGGCTGCCCTGGGCACCCACACTGGGCACTGGCCTTGCTGCCCTAATTGTTAACTAATAATTGAGGACCAGGCTCCTCCCCAGTGCCTTGCCTTGCTGCTGCCCCCCTTCCCAGACCCCCCTCCATCTGGCAGAGATGGCCTCATGCCGGGAAGCAGCAGCTCAGGGAGTGCAGCCCCAGCCCAGGAGTTGGGTTGATGTGAACCACAGGAGCTCACACACTGTGATGGGGTCCATGCACTCCTTGGTGAGCAGCACTCATTGCTTGCTGGTTTCCTTACCGGCGTGTTGCTCATCTGTGAGCAGAGGCACATCCCAGTGCTACAGGTGGTGCTGCTGGGACTGGGATTGTGGGCTCCAGGGTAGGAAGAGGCATTTTCAGGGCTTTTTTTTTTTTTTTTTTCCCCTTTTATGGTTTGATTGATTTATTTTTTTAGGAAAGGTGGTTGAGCCTCTTGCCCCCTCTGGTGCTTTAACACAGGGCTTGAGTAGCATTAATAAGTGAGAAATGGAGATAGCAGAACTGCAGGTGGGGAGAGGAAACAAACGTGTTTGTGCTGAGATCCCTCTGTGCACACAGCTGAACAGATGGTGCTTTGTGGTGTGTTGTTCGTGGCAGCCTTGGTGTGATGCCAGAGCACTGCTTGGCCTTCCCTCTCTTTTTTTCTTTTCCTTTGTTAATCATTTCGCTACATTTTGCTTTTGCTTAATTTTCCTAATTTTAATTCATGCGTATTTTTTTGTTTTTATGTTTTGTTTCTTTCAGTTAATCACACACAGACTTTCAGGCCAAGAGTGGACTTGGTGCTTTCATGTGTTTAAGTTGCTTGAGTTTCCCACCCTGTGACCCTTCTCATAACATTGTGTGCGTGGACCAAAGCGAAAGAGACCACGAGCATCTCCAGTGGTTGCTGTGTCACGACTTGCTGTGATCTGTGCTGTGTTTGAGGACGTAACCTTACTGTGTAAATGCTTCTAAACAACATCAACTCATCCCCAAAGTGAGACGTCCTGTCCTAAGCCCAGCAGCTCTGTGTCAGGTGTCCGCAGCAGTTGGCCTGAGCTCCCCTTCCCCAGCAGCTGAATGCTTACTCCCTAGATTTCGTTTGATTGTCACTGGTTATGGGGACTGTTCAAGCCATTGCTCCACTGTTTCTCTCCCTCTGAAGGTGCTCAGATGTGAGGAGTGGGGTGAAGGATGCCGAAACGTTTATTTTTCTAACAAAATCCTGGATTTGAATAAGTTTAGAACAGGGGCAAAGCCCAGAGCTCAGAACCTCTGCCCTGGGAATCTTGGTCCGAGTCAC
Source organism: Phasianus colchicus (assembly GCF_987193195.1). Classification (NCBI taxonomy): domain Eukaryota; kingdom Metazoa; phylum Chordata; class Aves; order Galliformes; family Phasianidae; genus Phasianus; species Phasianus colchicus. Next base: position 17,480,086 of record NC_143450.1, on the reverse strand, counting down.
CCCTGTTCTCCTAATTATATATTTTAATCCTGAATTTCTCTATAAACATATTCTTCATCATTTATAATATATATACATATATACATATATATATATATATATAGAAAGAGAGAGTGGTTAATAAAACTCATGGGACAACGTTTTGAATTTTCTTTACCGCTGAAGTTAGAATTTCTATATAGAAGGGTTTGCCATCCGTGTGTGTTGTGTCCTGTGGAGCTACAGGAGCTGTGTCACTTCTCACTTAGCAGCACAATTCACTGCCCTGGAAAAACTCTTGAAGCAGTCATCTTTCCTTTGTGGCTGTTATCAAGGAAATAGCCATAAGCACACACGTGCTGAGGAGGTCCCTGACCGTGAGCTGTGCTGCATTTATGCCACTCTGCTCCATCTCATTGCTTTGTGATAGGCAGAACACAGCTGCACAGAGGCACACAGCAGTGTTCTCATGGAAAAAGGGTCGGACCCAATTCCATCAGACAGCAGATGGGACAGCTATTAAATGTCAGCCCTGCACAGTGTCCTTGGAGTTCCAGCAAACACTGGCTGTGGCTGAGTATTCGGTGGGAGTGTGTGCATTTCTATTTAGGCATTAATGTTCAAGGATTTCTCTCATTTTTCCTTAAAGCCCCATCCTTATGCTGAGCTTTGGCTCGGAGGTGCAGGTCTGTCTGAAGGGCACGATGCTGGATGAGGCACATCCCATTGAAGCAGCTCTTTCATTTGTCCTAAATACGTGCTCAGGTGTGAAACTGTTTTCGTACGGACGTTGTCCCTCTCTGTGGGTGCACTGCCAGTCCTGTTTGTGTGACTTGGTGTGAAAGAACCTCTCACAGTGCCCTCTGGAATGGACCACGTGCAGAGATGCACGCAGGCTGCATCAGCTGATGGCTGAGCATGGGGCTGCTGGGCTGTGCTGCTGAGATGTGTTTTGTAGAGTAGCCATCGTTCTAAGAGAGCTGATGTGGTTTTAATTAAGGGAACATACAAAGAACACAGCTGATGGTTACATACAGGAGAACAGCTCCAGCTCACCATTGACTCAATTTGCTCATGCAGCAAATCAGGGGCACAATTTTGATTATTGCTGATGAGAGAAGCTCTGGTGTGCTAATTGCCTGTGTGAGCAGGGCTGTGCTGGCGCTGTTCTGCTTCTCAGACCGATGCTCCCGAGGGCTGGAACAGAGCTCTGACCACACTGCAAACCTTCCTATGGCTTTTCCACTCAATATTTTTTTCCTGATCTTGTGCTGCAGCCAATAAGATCTATGCAAATAATTTCTTTCTGCCCTGGCTCAGCAGAAATCTATCTTTTTCCCCAGGATAAGAGATAGTTAGGGAAACGACGATAGCAATAGAAGCGTAGGAGCCTGCTGACCCATGGCATTGCGGAGAAATCCCAGCTTTCCCTGGAGAAGACATTCAGAATGTACATAATGATATATGGATGATGATTCTGTATTCACTGACATTACTGTGACAGACGTCCCTTTCCTCGCAGCTGCCTGTTGACCTCAGGTCCATCTGCTCTTTGGGGCAGTCGCCATCAGAGTCTCGCAGCAGAGCTCATTTTTTGCTCTCTTGCACTCGAGGTAGTGGTTTTCGCTTTTTGGCTGAGACAGGATTTAAACACGTGGCATATAGAGCAGTTCTGCATCTTATTTTTGTTTAACGAGTTGTGAATGCGTTGCGATGCTGATCTCAGTGCAGCCCAAAGCTTCCCCTCCTGCAAGCAGAGCACGTGGCAGCACCGCCCTCCAGGACTGGAACCATTCAGTCACGCTTCTTTCAGCCATCTCATACGTTTGTCTGCACCACGTTGGCATTAATGGGGAAAAAACTGTTATTGTTTAAACGTTGACCACCATCCGCATTGTGTGCTTCCTAAGCTAAGAGGTGCCTGTAGGGCTGTGAGCTCTGCAGGCTCCATGTTTGCCTGCTGGGAGCAGGGAGGAGACTCGGTGCACTCCGAGCACTGCAGCCATTTGCTTTGCCATTCCAAATGTGTTGGGTGATTTTTGCCTTTCTTTTTTTTTTTTTTTGACTTTCAGTTCTTTCCGCTCACTTTGTAATTTTTTTTTTCTTTTCTTTTATTAAATCTCACATGTATTTTGAGTTTTTTGTGGTGTCGTTTATTGAGCAGTGCGGGTGGATCTCTGTGAAATGGCAATGTGTAAGCATGGAAGGTGTTCCCAGATCTCAGGTCTTCTGGACATTGGGAACACTCAGAAATATGCTGAGCCAACTTCTGCATCATCCACGATCCAAGGGGAAGTCCTGAGGCGTCGATCCAAATGCAGTCCCTCCTTGAGCCAAAGCTGTCTTAAGTTCTCTCTGTGGGATTTGTGTACCTACCAGTGGTTTCGGGGATGTAATGATGCCGAGGAGTTGATCAAAAGACAGCACACAGGTGGTGTCTGGATGGTATCTCCCCTTAACAGAATAGGAGCGGGATGGGCCTTTTCTAGAGGAACACATCATCATCCTCTTCTATGGCCAGGAAAAGTGCGCAGCTTCAGCCTGGGGTTCTCTTTTGGGGGATGGTGGCTGATGGAGCTCTACTCACAGCCCCATTTGGTGTCAGCTCTGTGGGACGTTGCTGCCTGAGGAGCTCGGGTCAGCCTCTCTTGGTTTTATTTGCTGCTGGGCTGAGGCCAGTGCTGCACTGAAGGCCAACCTCAACCGTACAGCTTGGCTGATGCAGTGCTGCTCAGGTGGTGCTGCTGATGGAGGTTTGTCCAACAGCGTGCATCAGATTTGTACTTCAACCTGTCTGTACTTAATGCGATGATCTGACGCTTAAATATGATTCTCTTTTGTTCTTTCTGTAGCTTTTTTAGTCTTCCCAGCGCATACTCCATAACAACAGGAAGATATGTTAATTAGAAGATTTATTAAGGCCAAAACATCTCATGCAGAAGAAATTAATTGGTGCTTTCACCTTTAAGCTTGCAATATATTGCACAGAAGAGATTGTGTAGCAAGGACTAAGATACACTGATTGATTGGGAAAAGTTTGCTTGATCAGGTCTCTTGATAAAGTTGAAATCCAAGGTATTTGCCAAAAGATAACCTGCTAATTATGGCTGATGCATGGCTTACACTGAAACCAAACTCTAATCTCTGGGTGAGGGCCCAGCTGTAGCATTTAACACTGTGACAGAACTTCCCAGGGGAGAGGAACAAAGTTGGGTTGGTGGAGAAGTGCTCAGCGTGCTGCTTGAGCTGCTGCTGCTGCAGTGGGATTTGGTTTGTTCCTCTCCTTGTCTGGCTTGGGATGTCACTCCAGAGCCTCTGACTGACCTTAACACTATTGCTGGAGTCTAACATTTCTTAGCAATAAGCAGTAACTTTTCGGTAGCTTTGTTCTGCAGACTTACAGGCGTTATAACCCAAATCCCTGACCCCCAGTTTCAGTGTTAGCGGGGCTTTGCCCCTCATGTCTCAGTGTCAGCCCTTCCCAGCACCCCGTACTGCAGGCACCTGCCCAGCTCTGCTCCTGCCCTCGGGCTGGGGGTGCTGGGTGAGCACAGAGCCATCTTACAGGGCAGCTCAATGTGACCTCCTAACGAAGGGGAAGCAGTTCAAAGCTGGAGCCCGGGCTGGCTGCAACTTCTGTGTTTATGATGCACTGAGTTCCTTTTTTACACAAACACTTGTTGAAACAAATAAAAAAGCACAGCGCTCCTGCCCCGGTCTGGCGTCACGCAGGACCAAGGTGGCCCCAGTTCATCTTCATTTTAAACAAACCTGTAAATGAATCTCAGGACTGACCTGCTTGTACTGAGGTTGGGTTTAATAAAAACAGAACTGACTTGTTTAACAAACATCTGTTAAACACGTTTTGTACACTGCTTACATTCACTGGAGGAGCACAGTGCTACGTCCACGTGTTCAGCTCTCACCGCTGCCCCTTCTCCAGCCACCTCGTGCCTGGCTGGGCTGTAGGACTGGCCATGACCTGGTCCTCTGTAGGCCAGAAGACTCCCAGCCATCACCACCACCGCACACTGGGCAATGCCACCCAAGGGCTGGTGGCTCTGCCTCTGGTGTGACGGGAGCCCAGCAGGACTTCCCCTGAGCTGGCTTCATCACCACCTGCGTTTGCTGGGACAGGCTCTGGTGTACAGGTGCTGGCTGTCGTGGGCAGGACTGAGCTCCTGCCCTCAGCACACCCAGTGCGTGGCAGTTCACCTCCAGATGCCCTTGCAGAGGCTGCAGATCCAGAGCTAGGAGTGCTTTCCTGCTGGCTGCATCCAGCATCGGGTCCGTGCCCTGCGCTGGGCAGGAGGAAAGCTGGAGCAGTCTGTGGCCACCGGGCTGAGCTGTGCAGTGGAATGCTCTGATCTGATGGCAGTGACCGTGGCTTGGTCACAAATGGGATTAATGTTGCATAAGGAGGGGGAGTTGCAGAGACCTGCCAGGACTTAAAGCATCGCTTGATTTAAGTGTACTTTTCTGCATTCTTAAGGAATCAAACCGTAAGTACTGTTTAAACTGAATTTAAAATGGTAGAGCTAATCAGCAGAAAACACACCCTACACACAGATGCTGCAGAGGCAATCTGTCCACTGTTTTCCTTTATCTTGATCCATTCTGCCACCATAAGAGTTGTTTTCATTTGAGCAACTGTAATAAATGAACACTTAGACTGTTACCCACCCACCGTAAGTAGTGATAACAAGTCAGGTTTTCATCTGAGGCACCTGGTGCTGCTGCTCTGAAGTAAGGCAGCTTTATTCCTCAGTGCAGCTGTTCTGGCACGGCTCGCTCCAGCTGTGACGTGGCTTCTTCCATGGTGTTTTATGAAGGAGAGATGTGGCAGCGGCTGGGGATGACTCTGAATTGCTTCAATTGTTTCTGATTTAATGTTTGGTTCATACTTATGTTTTGGTTCTGATTCTGAATCTGAGCAGCCACGGGCAGCACTGGTATCCATTAGGAAACTTCTTGTAGGAACAAACAGTTCCTTGGGTTCTTGCTGCAGGTGCTTTCAGGTGCAGTTGCAGCTTTGCAAGGTATCGTTAACGTCGTCAGGCATTTGGAAATCTGGCCTGAATTAAGGCAACAACAACAGATATCTGTTCCTGAATTGTTCCTCACCTGGGATGCTAACCTGCTCTTAGCAGTGCACTGTCCAAGCTCCTGTTTGTTGAAACAGGTTAGGAAGGCCACAAGCTCTTACTGTCTGGATGCATGCTGTGTTGGTCTTCTTACCAGTAACTTGTGCAGAGAGACCGTGGGGAGGTGCTCACAGCCTTGGACTTGGCTCTCCCATAAAGAAGGGTACGTACTATCTTTCTGTAGCAAGAATGATCCTGTTGCAACGGCAGCTTGTTCCTGAGGTTTGTGGTTTCTTCAAGGCAGGAAGTTCAGTTCTGAGCAACGTCAGCAACACAAAGGTAAGGGAGTTACCAAGCAATGCTTTCAACCTGTTGAGGCCAAACCATGAGCGTAAGTCCCCTTGTTGTAACTCAGCGCTGGCAGAGGAGTGCAGAAAGGATCTGAGCAGGCAGACTCCAGCTTTACTGTTCCCATTCCAGTGTGGCATCCTGCATCCCTGCTGGGAACATGGGACTCTGCTGGGCTGCTCAGCTCTGCCTTCATCTTTCCGATTTAGCCCCATTACCATTTCCTTTTGAATGCTGTTCATCACTGATTGCAGAGGTTTTGAAAAACAAGTTTGTTGGTGTTTTGTAATGTCATTCACCTTACAGGTGAGAATCTACAGATAGAGGCTCAACGCTGGGGAGGCGAAACATTATGTAGGAGCTGCTGTGGTTGGCACAGCATGGAAATCACTGCGTGCAGAATTCTGCTAACATTTCCACTGGTTAATGCAGCTGGTGAAGATTCATGAGATAGGGCAGAAAAAGAAATAGGAGGAAAAACAGAACGAGGCACGCAGCCCCACTTCTTGTGGAGACCTTTGTGGGCATCAGCTTTAGCTGGGCTCATGATGGAGCACACGGAGAACATGAGATTGAAACTGTATTTTATTGGAAATAACTACAAAAGACAACTTGCCTCCTTCCAAAGTCAGGCATTTCAGTCACAGCTTGTGATACAAAAGGAAGGTGGCACAGTGCCGGGGGGAAGAGCCCTGCCACAAACAGAAAACCTTCCCTGTGGTCCATAGGTAGGTTTAATAAATAACGTATCGTAAGAGTGCCTCTGCTCCTGGGACACCTTAGTATACTTGTCTGGGCTACAGGGGTGAGCTGAGCCTGCCTGCGAGCTGCACAGCCCCCTGCAGCTTAGCACCCCATCAGCAGGACCTGCAATTTGCCTCATGGACTTCCTTTGCTTTCAGCACTGACTGGAGTGCCATCTGCTCACACATCAGTTGCACTCTCCAATACTAAGTATTTATTTCTAGAACATTTCTGCTCTGCTTTTTTTGCAGTTTCAAAGGAAAACTTGACTTTTGCCCTGCACACATACAAAGTTTATTCATTTCCGAGTGCTAGCTCTGTCAGAATTTAAATGTAAAACTTTGGAAAGCTTTATCTGTTAACAGAGCTGCTCAGGACATCACTCCTGCAATGCTCGTGGTTCAGGAATCCCTCTTCTACAAGGTAAGATGAGGAGCAAAGGAAAGATTAACTTTCTTCCTGCACTGAAGAGTGCATCTGTAAAGCAGCATGAGGATTTCCTTGCTCCTATCTTATCCCTGTTCCTATTTATTTATCCTGTATCGTTAACTAAGAGACCTGCCCAGCATTTAGCTGTGATGCTCTATCTGAAGACCTTCCCTGTTCTGTGGCAGGACTTGCAGGTATGGTATTGCTATTCATACAGTATGCTCTGGATTGCACTTTCAAACTAGTACAACAATCACATGAAAATGCTGGCCCTACTGTTTAAAACAAATAGCAAAAGAAAAAAAAATTATCACATATTTTCAAAGAATGCCAAAGGCTGGTTTTAAAAGTGCAACAGAGGCTTAAACTGGCCTATGTAGTTTGTAAAACTGCTTTGCCTTGGAGATTAACAGCTAATAAAAACTATTATCATAGTGGTGAGAAAATAGTTGAAGGCATTTTGCATTGTCTAGTCTGTTAAGGCAGAAGAAATAGCACCCTGAATGGCCCAAACTGGTCAGTGAGGTCTGCAGTGCTGACTGCAGATAAGCAATATCGCACAGCTTGTAGGAACCTGGAATGAGTCTTTAGTGGCTCACCCAGAATGGAGCCCAAAAATCAGATCCACGGTAGGACCTTAACAAAAACTAGATGGTTTGGCTGATGGCCTTTTCACTATTAAATCAAATAAATCCTCCCATCTGAGGACTCATAAGCTGAGACATTTGGTGCTCTGTGGCACAGCTCTTAGCCTTCTGCCACACTGATCCCTGAGTTGTAGGATTGTGACCGAGTCCTTCCTCTCCCCAGCTTTCTGTATTTACATGGTGTTAAAAGTGGAGCACACTACTTAGAAAAGATAAAGCATAGGAGAACAACATCATTTTGTCATTGTCCTCTGAAAAACACAGCAGCACTCTTGCTCTGTTGTGTTCACTGTCCTGTTTGCTGGGACCTACCAGTACTGAAATACTGCTTCCAAGGCAGGGTGATCTCCACTATTCCCTTCCAGGTGGCTGTAGGGGAGGACATGGGGAGCTGCATCCTCCAGACCTCAGCTGAGGGCACAAGCCAGCCATGTGCCCCCTCCCACCATCTCCTCCCCTGTCCTCACTGTACAGGTATCTGAATCCGTCGTAGTATTCATCTGTCTCCATGGTGCCATCAGGAATTTGGGCTGTAGCAGACATGACAGCTGCTGAAACTGGCTGCCTTACAGCGACCTGCAGCCTCACTTGATGAGAATTCTTCAATTCAGAGGGGTAATAGTAGGGAAACTTGGCCTCAATATCACCCTGGATGGCTTGACTGATGGGACAAAAAATATAAATGGCGTTGGATGGCTGCAAGTGCAGTAGCTCTTGATCCACAAGCTCTTTGCAGTGTGTGAATTCAGTGCTAGTAACCTGTAAAGAAAGTAAAGATTATTTTTTTTTGTAAATTCTCTCCTCCGACTTCTGTGTAATTAGGGGGATCTTAGGGACAGGATACATCAGCTGATGCATAACAGCAATACGTACATTGACCCTGATGCAAAACATTTAGTCAGGAGCTCCTAAACTACTACACAAAAGGTAAGGCAAGCACTCCCTCTCTTTTTAGGAGGCTACAACAGCCAAAAGGGACAGCAGATAGCTAGGTTATGTCAAATAAAGTCAAGCTGATGAGTTGATGGTAAGCTGCCAGCCTGGGTCATTTGCCTTCTAAGTGTACTTTCTTAAAAGAAAAGTGTTTTATGAAACTGGGAAAAAGCTTTAATAAAGCAGAGCTTGCTTCTTGTGTGTATCGTTAAAAGTGACATTGATTATGCTTAAAGTAACTGCTCTTAGAAGTCCTCAGTCTTCAGTCAGGAGGCAGGGAGCTGAGCTATGTATGGCCAAGCTCTTTTGGAAGCCTCTAAAAAGTTAGCCAAAGTTAGCACTAACAAAGGTAGAACATGGACACAGGCTTCTCAAAATCTGCTAAAGTGCAACGTGGGTTGCAAATACACGAGCACTTTATTAATTGGCCTCAAGAGATTGTGACCAAAGGCCATTTTGACTCCTACCTGTGCTTTTTTTAGCAGATCAGTAATAACAGGAAACCAATCAGGAGTCTGCCTCTCCAGCTCTAAGGTGATGATCACCAAAGCCAATGTGGAGCCCTTAAACTGCACTAGTTGGTGGCAAGCCATACAGTGCTGTAGCTGCTTGGTCAAGAATGCAACGTGGCGAGAAGGATTCGTCTGAGGCAGCACGTTTAGTAGATGGGGCCAGTTGGACATCACCATGGCATGGAACTGGAGAGAAGAAAAAAAAATATATATATATCTTAGGAAAAAAAAAAAAAAAAAGCAGAGGTCAGTGAACTTTATATGTTTTCATATGTTATCAACCAGACGTACAGACTTAATTTCATCTCATATCAGGAGGCCTAGAGGGTGTCCCCCTGTCCCTGCCCTTCTTTTTTTTTGTGTTTGTACTTGCCAGCCACCGAACTGTTTTTTGAGCTTATAATGAATGTAAAGGTCTGTGTTTCCTAATAATTTCTGGGGTTTCTACTTTATCCAGATGGCTATCTAGGAGATTCAGTTCAGACCAGCACATATGAAGAGAGTAAAACCAGTAATAATGACTGTACTCGGAATTTACCGAGGAAACAAGAAGAAAGGCAGTTTTTACAATCAGCAGCCTAAGATGGCTTAATATTTGCACATAACCTTATGAAAGGGTTCCAGGATGTTTGTATCATATGATTTTTGCCTTACTAGCACATGATCGTTTCTTGAAGACAAAGTTTAATCATTTCTATTGAGTATTTAGTAACTGCAATGTGAACTAAGTGCCAGATTGGGGTCTAATTGTATAAAACCAGGGTGAAGTGGGATGAAAAGGAAAGTGGTTTAAAAAACCTGTATATGAAATGTAGCAAAACTGATAGCTTTCTATGTACAGTATTAATAGAATGGAAATAGTTAGAAATATTTTTGCAGTGTGTATTTAAAAAAATTAAAATGGCGTATAGTTGTGCATTATGAGAATCTTTTTAATGTCCATTTTAGTTGTCCTTTACAGATGGGAGTAAATTTTTTTGAGCAAAATGAAAGGTTTTAAATAGCAGTAAATGAAAAAATGCATAATCACCATAACATTCTTCAAAAGACTTGCAGATAGCTAAGAGCTGGTAGTTTACAAAGCATCTTGGGAAGGATGTGTGGATGTGTGCACATCTGTGTTTTCTAGTCTTATTTGATAAGAAGTTGTTTCTTTAAACAAAACAGGATTGCAGAACATAGTGCTTACAATGTTTAAGAAATCCATTGGTGTTGCTGTGTAAAGATCCCAGTGAAGCTTATCTAGTATAATTCTTTCCATTCTCAAGATCTCAGCTGGAGAGCGTTTACAGCCACTCTGCACTGCAAGCGTCTTCACCGATGGTATTACCTGTTAAAAAAAAATTAAAGGAATTAAAAAATAATAAAGAAGCCAACTTCTTACACAGTGCCGTGTGCGTTTCTCTGTACTGTGATCCAAAAACTTTGTACTCAGCCCAAAGCACAAAGCAGGATGCTCGTTCAGGAGAACACTTGCTTAGGAAATTCCCATTCTGAACACAGGCAGGCTGTACTCCTCACAGGGCAGCTGGCAGTGAACCCAGCCCTACAGCAGGAGCGATGCTGTGAGCCACCTGAATGCTGCACTGCGAGGCATGCTCCCTGCTACCAGTCTCATTAGCTGTGCTCCCCTGACGAGCAAGGAGAAGGTTTCCAGTTTTACAGAGACTTTCGTGGTTGTCTCGTTTCCTGTGGTCGACTCAGCTTCTCCTTTTTAGCTGAAGGGAACAGAAGAATAAGCTCAGCGTGATACACCATAAGAAGGCCCATGAGGAGCATTTCACGACAGGAGCAGTTCATTAAAAAAAAGGCATGCCTGACTGCAACTCCGAAGTTTCCTGTTCCTTTTCAAAAGAGAATGAAGGAAAGAGGAGAAACAGAATCCGAAATGCTTTTCAGGGTCTATTTGGCTCATGTCTGTAAATGTTTGGAGAAGTCTGTGCCATGACGGATGTCAGCTACATGCACTGGATAATTAGCCCTTGTAATCTCATACTTACATGGGTACTTGCTGATTTTACGTGTTCACCTTGAGGTGCAGACTGAGTCATTTCCTCACTCAGTTCAGTAACTGGTTTCGAATTCAAGCAAACTCATCTATCTGAAATTTCCCCTAAAGAATCTCTGCTCTGTCTTGCCTACCCTTTCCTCCCAGGACCCATCACAACAGAATTACAGCACTCTGATGTCGTGCACACAAAGCTGTGCATGCGTGTCTTGGCTGTCACTAGATCAAACTTTACTGTGAGCTGTGGATTCTGCTGAGGAGAGGTTTAAGTGCAGGAGGGGAATACACTCATTACTTTACAGCAACCTTTAAGGATGAAGGACCAACTCTTACTCATGCTGAAGAAACAGGACTGAAAATGTTATTGCCACCCCTTCGGGCCTATGGAGGGTAAACAAATTTACACTTCCTCATTATGCCCAAGTTGATGAAAGACCTGGAAATGCAAACAACTTGAAAAGAAAAGGTGAATTTAGTGTATTTAAAATGACAAGTGTACAGACCTCATCTTCTTCGTTGGTTTTTGCCGCAAGGACAAGGCAGGAAATCGCTATGCACTGAAGATACTTTAATTGAGCCTGAAGGGAGAAGACAGCACTGAGTAACAAAGATAACACCTTGGGGGAAATAACTGCCATTCTACTGCATGTGCACAAGTTTCAAATTTTCATTTAAGTTGCAGCTGCTTTGGAATTAGTTTAGCTGCAGCAAGATTCACTTGAAGCCAGAAACGGCAAGGAAATCTAAAGTGAAACAAGTCTTCTGCTTGGTCTTATTGTTATTCACGTATCTCACAGTCTCAGACCACACGATGTCACACTATCTACAGTGTGGTGTTCTTCCTCTTCTTAACTGAGATATTACTATGCTTTTGCCAAGCAGAATTAAGAGTTGCAAGGCTCGTAACTTTATTGTTGCTTCAATGTCAGAAGTTGGCCTCACAGTTTTGTTAGAAGCAATGGTTTCAAGACTATGATATTTAATGTGATAATGCAAATGTCTTCTGTTTAGCAGAGGCAACCAGATGATGATGAACTCTTTATGCTTATCATAGCTTTTGGACTCCAAAGTCACACAGACTCCTACTGTGGACTGTGAATCAGTAAAACCTCAGCAAACACTCAAGTTCATAGGCGTATGGGAACTGTTGAGTCACTGCCTGCACCACTGATTGAGCACCTGGGAAAGGACCAGGTCAGCCCTGGGAGCACAGGTGGAGGCAATTCAGCTGTGTGATAGGAAGGGGTGGAGGCTGGCTGCACCTCTCTTAGACCTCATTTAAGGGCTGACTGCCACTAGGGAAGGATCTCTTTCTGGAGATCCCTCCTTTGTGGAGTTTCCCTTGTGATCCTCAATCTTCAGAAACAGGTGAGTGGTCCTTCTTTTATAACATTTTCCTATTGCATTAGTCCCTCTGTCCTTACACCTCTTGTATCACCTTTCTGTTGTCTTGATCTTTCTGATGGTTACAGTAGGTATGCATTCCCCAGAAAGGACCCTGGCTTCTCCCTAGATCTGCTGCCAAATACAGTACTTGCTTTGTGCAAAGAGGATGTAGTCAGGTTATACATCTGCAATCAGTAACACAAACAGATAAAAAGCTGAAAGAGATTCTTTACCTTTACTGATGCTAACAACCGGTTAAGGATGCTGATAGATAAAGCAAAAGTTTCAGAGTGAAACTGGAACTGAGAGCTTATTTCTGCAATCCAGAGTATTGTTTTCTCATAACACGAGGGAGAGATATCTGTACCCTGAGGGGAAGAAGTTAGAAAAAAAAGTACACTTAGCACGTTGATGATTTTCTTAACATATCTCCAAAGAAAAACTCCAATTATTCTAAGTGCTCTAATTAACATTTCAGATGTCTCTAGGCTTGAAATAAAGATACTGCTGTTGGCCGTGTCTACAAAGAGAGGGAAAGGGCAAATTGTTGGAGCAGTTTAAAGCACTCATCTGTGTTGCCCAGCTCTTGCCTGCTCCATCAGACTTTCCCAAACTACCAGAGTCAAAGCAAAATACAAAGCAACTGTAAACTCATTTGATGTGGGATATTAATACGGTGTCAAATGAAACAAATACAGACCCTCCTCCCCTCCATTCCTTAAGATTCATCCATGTAGGATGACTTTTGCATTCAGGTGGGTCAGATGGCAGGACCAGCACTGCATGTCTGCAGGGAGATGTCTTAAGTGCTTCCAAAGAGAACAAGGGAGAATACCTTCAGGGTAAGGTTCTGGAAAACAGGCACTTTCCAAATCCTAGCCTCTCTGACTAAGGCATTTTCCAGGAAGCAGGCAAGCCTCGAGCTCTGTGGAGGTCCAGGACACTTCATAGTAACTCCTTGAGCCAGTTTCCCAGGCGGGAGCTGCTGACAAAACCAAGAAAAGAATGATAAAGCAATATACTAGCTCCTTGTGCTAGATATGGTTTCCCTTTCGTGCTGCCTTTCCAATGCTGAGAACTAAATCAAGCGTAGCCATACAGTTTGTTTGCGTGCTGATGAGCAAAAACAATTCTATCATTCATTTTCCTGGGGAAAGCTGGTGATGAAAGAAAACACATCTGAGAGCTAAACTGCAGCTTGGTTTTTTTTTTCAGCCCAGGGCTGTACAAAGGCTTCCTCTGGTTATCTTGGGTTGGGAGTAGGTAGCACTCCATTCAGCTGTCCCTTTGTAGAGCTATTAAGTTGCAACCCACTATCAGCTGATTTTGAGTTTCTGGCAAATAGAGGTCTATTGTTTCTGGGGGAAAAAAAAAAAAAAAAAGCTCTAATATTGTTGTTCTTAGGACTGAACTCCCGATGAGCAGTTTTCCTTAAAACAATCCAATCTTTCTGTTGCTGTTGAAGACACACAACACTATAGGAACAGCACTCTCCAGGCTATGCATGTTCACATGAAATAAAGGTATCTGAGTGCTCCCATCTAAAGGGCAGCAAGAACCTGAGATGGAGCGTTTCAATGCTTATATTTCAGTGTCTCGTTAACAGCAGGAAAAAAAAAAAAGATGTTAGATCTAGAACTTCTGCTTTACTCTGTAGCGGTGGATGAGGGCTTCGTGCCGCCAATCGCCCTAAACTGAGTGAATCCTCTGGAAGCTGTTGATTTCTAAAGCCGCAGATCTGCGATGTGAGCGTTTCACCGCACGGCTTTGGCTGCGTCTCACGGACAGCCCGGATCATTGCAGCAAAGGGACAAACCGTGTAAGATTTACCCGAGCAGGTCGATGCTCTGGAGTTTCTCTTTTTGTAGCTGGAGGGAAAGAATTCGCTCAACGCTCCCTTACAGCTTAACCGCGACCGTCCCGTACAACCGCACCGATCCGTCCTGTTCCTGCCCTTCTTCCCCGCAGCACGGAGAGCCCCGGCCCGGCGGACCCCCCGCCCGCTCCCCGTCTTACCCGCCCGGCTGGGTCGCGCCGCGAAGGGGCTCCGTGTGCGGCCGGGCACGGAGCCGAGAGCAGCAACGACTCCGCCGGGCGGGGCCGCACCGCCCTCAGCCTCCGCGGCTGCGCACAGCCGGGCCCGGCCCGGAGCGCCGCGTAACGGGAGCGAAGGCGACGCCGGTCCCGCTCCGCCGTCGCGGCTCCGCTCTCGGGGCGGCGCTGCGACGCGGACTCCGGACGGGGCGCTGCCGCGGGGTGACGGACCGACAGCGGCACAGCCCCGCGTCGCGCCCGTCCGTTCCCAGCATCGCCGCGGTGCCCCGCAGCCCGGCTGTCATCGCGGCTCTGTTGTGGTGCGGAGGAGCCCTCGTGGCAGCCCAGCCCGCGCGGGAGCCGCGCTCTGCTCCTCGCTGACGGTGTGTGCTTTTGCTCTGGGAGTCCACAGAAATAACCGCGTGTGTGAGGAACGTGTGGAGATACGGACGGATCTGCGAAGGAACGAGCGGCGCTGCGGCCGTGTCGGCCCGGAGCCCGGCCGGACCCCGCGGAGCGATCAGAGCGCGGGGCTCCATCGCGCGCCCTCCGCCGCCCCGTCCCGCGGTTCCCATGGCGACGCCCCGCCCCACGCCGCGGCTTTGTCCCTCCCACCTCCCCCTCTCCGCCGACGCCATTGGCTGTGGCCGAGCTCCCGTGGTCGCGGGGGGCGGGCCGAGCTCCTCCTTTCCCCGCGAGCCATTGGCTGCGCGGTCTCCGCAGCGCGCGGTGATTGGCCGCGACCCTGGGCGGTGGGGGGCGGGCGCAGGCGCGGTGCTGTTATTGTTCCGCTGTGCGGCCCCGCGGCTCCTGCGACCGGCGGCGATCCACGGCCGCGCCGCCATGCCGGTGAGCAGCGCCGGGGCGCGGGCTCGTGGGGCGGGCTGGGAGCGGGATGGCGGCTGGGGGCGCCGCGGGCCGCTTCTCGCGCTCTTGATTTTTCACTGTCGGGAACCGCGGCCCGTGGGGATCGGCGGGGCGGCGCGGGCCCGGCCCGGAGCCTGGGGATGACGGCGCGGTGCTCCGTGCGGCTTCAGTGCGGCGTCTGTGCCGCCCTGGGGGGGGGGTGTGGGATGTGGGGTGTGAGGTCCCTCCCCCAGCCGGATGGGAGCAGCTCTGCGTCTGTCATTGCCTCTGCTGAGGGCCGTGGGGCTGAGGAGCTCCGCAGCGCTTTGCTCCTTGCTGACACCCGAGGTGCGGGGTTGGAAACAGCCGAGTGCTGACCCGTGGCATCGCTCAGCGGGCGGCACCTCGGGCTGCGGCCAGCGGCTTTGGGCGCTCCACTGTCTGGAGGAGCGTTGACAGCACTGTCAGTCGGTTTAGTGTCAAAATCCGCGTCTGTAACCGAGAGAAAAAGGCTGTGTGAAGACCTGCGAGCCAACCTTTGAGTTTTCAGAGCGGTTCACCTTCAGCAAACGCACTGAAGCTTGTCTGAATTCCCTTCAGCCAATGCCCGCTGCTATCTGCTGATGTCATCGGTGAGATTTGAGGCTGTTTCCTTGTGCTCTCTATTCAGACAACAAGCTCCATGAATTTAAAGGAGTGGCACAAAAGCCTCTGCTTCCAGCAAGCTGTTTGCAGGCGCAAAGTTGAAGGATTTAACAGATGAATGAAATTCTCGGGTTTTACTCATTTGGTTTCCACAGCTGCAAACAGAAGATTGCTTTGACTGAATAAGTGCAGGGTATTCCCTTAGCTTTAATTATAAACCAGTTCTGGGCTAAGTGTGGCTTTTATGATTCTGCTGAGAAGCATGCGTCCACAGCTTAAGCACGTGGGTCTGTTACAGGAATGCTGCAGCCTGTGAGCGTTTTGCCTTTTCATAATTGCAGATCAACAAGCCTGAGAAGCCAGACAGGCCAGAGAGCTGTGATAATGTCAAGGTGGTTGTTCGGTGCCGGCCCCTTAACGAGCGAGAGAAAGCGACGGGGTACAAAATGGCAGTCAGTGTGGATGAGATGAGAGGAACCATCACAGTCCACAAAACAGACTCATCCAATGAACCTCCCAAGACGTTCACATTTGACACTGTTTTTGGACCGGAGAGTAAGCAGCTGGATGTCTATAACCTAACTGCAAGACCTATTATTGACTCCGTCTTGGAAGGCTACAATGGTAAATTCCTGATTTATTTCATCTATGTTCCTTGTGTTGTTGGTGTCCCTGATGATCTAACAGGAAGCCTTCTTTTACGAGGGCCACATCTCTCTATTGTTTCTATTCTGGCCTCTGACCTACAGCAACCAGATGGTGCTCCTTACTGAGTACTCACCATGCTGGTGTGTGCTGAGCTTGCTGAGAGATAGTAGTGAGCAAGTGAGCCAGCTGAGGTTGGTGAGCTGTATGTTTTCATTCTCTGTCTTCTGTCTGCAAAAGATATACACTTTATTTTGTTATCAGAATTCTCAGGGTCTCTTCGCTATACAGTTTCAGTACCCCAGCAGCTGCCATGGTCCTGCACTATCTAGGTATGCCTATTCTTCTTGTGCTGCATTTTCATCTCTAAAACTTGCTGTTACAAACTAAGATGACTAGTTACACACGTCAGCCCTGCCTGGCAGATAATTGGTTGCTTCCTGCAGCTGGGAAGAATATGTCTGTGGTTTGTGTGTGTTTGTTATGCATGTAAATACAACGTGTAGAAGAAAGAATACTGCAGTAAGGTAACAAATGACTGCTTTCTGTAACTGCTTTTGTTCTGTGCTGTAAGCAACAGATTAAGAAGGTTTTTCAAGGTTTGCAAAATACCTAATAAGCTTTTGTGCTAACACACCCATCTTCAGCTAATTAAAATTCATTTCTTCCCAACAGTAATGCCAGTGACTTGACAGTGAAAGCAAAAGCTTAATTTGAGTTGAGCTTAATTTGTGCTGGGACAAAATTAATTAACCTCTGCGTTTCTGGAATGTCTGGGCTAAGATCTCAGTAGGTTTTCTCATTGGCTTCCTTGGGGATGGTTATCTCCTCCAAACTGCGGCTGCATTTGCAGGTTCAGGACTGGACACTTGTACTGTGACCTGTGTTGTGGGAGCCTCACGTTTCTCCTGTGGCTGAAAGTGCTAGCAGTCATTGGTTTTGTGGTTGGTATATAATGATCTCTCTCTAATTGACAATGCTATTAATTAGTCTGATTTTAATTATTTGCGTGTGAGCCTTAAGTGTACTGGTTCTCAACCCTTTAATTGCTCTATACAGCTAAACCAAACTGATTTCTTCTTAAATATTTTGTAGGCTGGATAAAGCACTGGCTTGAACATTTTTGCTATGGTTGTCCAGCGTTTCTGTTTCTCATAGCATTGAACAGTGCATACTGAAGAGGGTGAAAAGTTTCAAGTTCATAAAAATGTGTTTAGTACTATCAGGCTAAGAATTGATGAGGTAAAATTGCAGTTATAGCAACTGCATGACATTCATTAGTATGTTCTTGTTCTTCAGGCACCATTTTTGCATATGGGCAGACTGGAACAGGCAAAACTTTTACCATGGAAGGGGTCAGAGCAGTTCCTGAGCTTAGAGGCATTATTCCAAATTCCTTCGCCCATATATTTGGTCACATTGCCAAAGCAGAGGGGGATACAAGGTAAACAGCTTCCCTTTACTGCTCCTGTCTTTTGTTTGTCCGTCTGTAGAAGAAGCCTGACATCAGTAACAACTTAGGCCATTCTTGATGAATGTACTTATGTATGGGTGCTTTTTCTTTGCATTCTGTGTCTCCTGGACTTTAACAAATATCTTGTTAAGAAAGCTTCCCAACTGTTTGCTTTCAGGTTTTTAGTTCGTGTGTCTTACCTGGAAATTTACAATGAAGAAGTGCGGGACCTGCTAGGAAAAGACCAGTCACAGAGGTTAGAGGTGAGCCTGCTCTTCTGAATCTGATGCTTGTTCCACATCCTTGAGCAAGATTATTGTGAAGATCAGAGAGCATTTGAAGGGAGTGGGAGGTTGGACTCCTCAGCATGTGCATTGTTTCCTTTGAGATACAGCAGCAGTTGGATATCACCACTGATTTCTCTGAGTCTTTTCAATCTGCTCTGTTGTACAGTGAGAAACTGACTTTCTGCTGAGTCAGTTTCATCCATGCAGTTCTGCTGTAAAGCCTCTTGGCAGTCATTCTAGGACTTAGTGACTGAGATTTGAAATCTGTATTTGCCTCTAGGGAGGACCAATGAAGTATTATCCTGCTTGAGTCTCGATTCCCTAGCTATTCTTTTGGAATACTGCAGTGTTCTCTGGGCAAACTAGAATCTGGGGGAGTAAATCACTGTACTAATACAGCGCCACTGAGAATTGCTGTGTGGGCTCTAAGCACGCTCTCTCTAAACTGTTTTTCTCTTAGGTTAAAGAGAGACCTGATGTGGGAGTTTATATCAAAGACCTTTCAGCTTATGTCGTAAACAATGCAGATGATATGGACAGAATCATGACTCTGGGCCACAAGAACCGTATGTAGTCCCACAGTGTCAGACAGCTCTGTCAGACAGAGTGAGGGTCTGATTTTGAGACTTTGAGATCTTGCTTTTAGACCTGATGCTGGAGAGCTCGGTTCATTCAGCTGAGCAGAGCAAAAGGGATGTCCCCTCCCTAATGCCTTTTGTGCAGGGACAGGAGAAGTAGGCTGTGCCTCAGTCAGCCAGGCAGGGGGAAACAGTGAAGGCAGTCAGGACTGTCAGGGCTACCAGTGCTTGTCATGGTTCTTTCCTTCTGTTCTAATCTGGACAAGCAAAGACTAGCCCTGTGTTGTGAATAGAAGGTTGTTGATGCTTTCTGGAAGACTTAATTAAACTCTTTTATGAAGTAAAATTCTGACTTACTGTTGCTGCTCATGTGGATTGCTTTGCTCTTATTTATTAAAAAAAAAAAAAAAAAGCAGCTTTTTGCATGGATCAGCTGCCAAAGTGTTAGGCTAGTGATTTTGAAAATTTTATTTATTTATTTATTTGTAACTTTTAAAAAGAAACAAATGAGAGCTGCTGCTGCTCTTGGGATGGGACCTGTGGTCAGCTTGGACCTAATGATGGCAACAACACTTCTAGTCTAGGCTGGAGGTGTGCTACAAGTTCAGTGTCCAGCACAGTTTGCTGAGTCTGAGCATCTTTTCCGTCTTCTGAAAAAATGGGTTGCATGTAGAGTTGGGAGTAAATCTCCTTCGGAGCATGTAGAATGTTACAGGAGTGTGATTCATTAATCTTTTTCTCAATTCAAAGGTTCTGTTGGTGCCACGAACATGAATGAGCACAGCTCTCGCTCGCACGCCATCTTCACTATCACCATCGAGTGCAGTGAGAAGGGGGTTGATGGAAACATGCACGTGCGCATGGGCAAACTGCACCTTGTGGATCTTGCTGTAAGTAGAACCAGCAGTTCTGCTGTAAAACATGGTGGGAATGGCTGCTCAGTACTGTTAAAGGCTTTGAAGCCCAGAATTCCGTCTGACAGTTGACTTCTGTGAAGTGTTCACTCAATGCTTTAAATCAGATGTGTGCCAGAAAGAGCATCTAGGATATATGAGCTTGTACTGGTATGAGGGCTCTGTTCTTCCTGTGAAGTAATTGTAGATGATATAGACTACACTGAAAAGAGCACGCTGGATATCAGAACTGGATCTTTGCAAAGTTTTTTGTTCCAATGTAATCACCCTAGGGGATTGTGACCATGCAGTTCCTCACTTGTGCAAGTTCCCACCCTCTGTTGCTCACTTTGAACCAATGTAGTTGTGTTGGTAAAAAGGTTTTGTAGCCCTTATTTTACACTGGAGTACCTTTACTTGGAGGAGAGGCAAGGAAGGGGACACTCAAAGCCCTGTTTGTTATCTGTTATTTTATTTACGTGAGATGTGTTTATGTCACACTATGAAACTACCTATAAAACAATTGCAGTGTCACTTTATTCCCTTGACCTCCTGGTAGAAAAGACAGGAGCTGAGGTGCCTTGTAACTGCTGACTTGTTTCTTATAATATTTTCATTCACAGGGACAAAACTGTTGTTTTCTCAGTTGTGTTACTTCCAGCAATTCAGAATTTGCTGGCACTGAAAGTTTCAGTTGACACCTGTCACTTGTCTTGTTAATGATGTCTGAAGTACATAGCTAGGCCCTCAAACAATGATTGAGGTGCTTAGTGACTTGACCATTAGCAATGATTGGTAGCTGTGCTATTTGGAGAGAGATCACGTAGCAGGTTTTATTGCAATTGCTTTTGCTTCCTCTTCCTTTTCCAGGGTTCTGAAAGACAAGCAAAAACTGGAGCAACGGGGCAGCGACTGAAGGAAGCTACTAAGATCAACCTCTCTCTTTCTACCCTGGGGAATGTCATTTCAGCACTGGTGGATGGCAAAAGCACTCATGTGCCCTACCGTAACTCCAAACTTACGCGACTCCTTCAGGATTCCCTGGGGGGCAACTCCAAAACCATGATGGTAAGCTCCAAGATGCTTTCATAAATTCCAGCTGTTGATCTCTGTTCATACAGGGATAGCTTAGTGACTTTGCCATGAGAACAGCCTGCCATTTACCTGTTCTTTTCAGAGCATTGCAGTTGAAAAAACCGTCTACGTGCTTTTGGTGTCTCCTATCTGCACAGCAGGGATCTAAACAAGATGTAAATGCACACGTGTAAGACGAAGTAAAAGCTGTGCTTAGGTAGACAAAAGCAACCTTGATGTAAAAGCAACAGGAAATCTTGGGAAAGGATGGCAGTACCATATTGTTGGAGCTAAGGCTGGGTTCCTGTGAGATCATTTGTTCTGGAATCTGATTCTTTACGCTCCATTAACTTGTTCTTCCATGTGTTAGTGTGCAAACATTGGTCCAGCAGACTACAATTACGATGAGACTATCAGCACTCTCAGATATGCAAACCGAGCCAAGAACATTAAGAACAAGGCCAGGATTAATGAAGACCCCAAGGATGCTTTGTTACGTCAGTTTCAGAAAGAAATTGAAGAGCTTAAGAAAAAACTGGAAGAAGGTGAGATTCCCCTTCCACTTAGTATGTCTCTCCAGACTGATGCTCGTTCTGCTTCTGTGAAAAGTCTTGACTATTTGAAAGTGTCACATGAATTCAGTAGCTGATTGCAAGTCTTTGTTCTGGCCCTCATGACCCAGCAGGATGCTCCCAGCGTAGGGCCTGGCTTTGCTCACTAGGTGGCACTTGGCACTAGCATAAGGTGATGGATTCTGGACTGAATTTAGTGTGCTGAGTACCTGAGGGGTCTCTGGGTATGATTGGATGCGGTGTAGGGATTTAAAGTGCATGATAACAACAGCTAAATGTTTTCTTTGCTTGAGGAGAGATGCAATTTGGACTAAAATGAAATGGATTTGTGTGGCTAGAACTGAGGCGGGCTATCTAATTAGTGTGCAGAAGAAACAAGAAGCTTCTTTAAGCTTTGGAACTTTATGGGCTTTTGATAATGATTAATCCACCAGCATTCAAGGATCCTTCCAGAAGGATTCTTCCTGAATAATGCCCTTGGTATAACATCCATCTCCAAAGATGCTCACAGCACAAAATAGCTCTAGTAGTAACTCCAGTGAGGGTAACTGCTTGGAATTTCTACATTAAGGAGAAGCAAAAAATAGCAGTGCTTTCTTCAGGGACTGGGATCTAGTCCCTAGTGTGCTGCGGGTGACTTCTTAAAGCTG
This sequence comes from Phasianus colchicus, assembly GCF_987193195.1. Lineage (NCBI taxonomy): Eukaryota > Metazoa > Chordata > Aves > Galliformes > Phasianidae > Phasianus > Phasianus colchicus. The sequence goes on along the minus strand of NC_143450.1, from coordinate 17,458,339 downwards.
TAGGTACTAAACTGTAGAGCAGATAGCATTGTTCATTTGACTATTTTCTGTCTCTGATAGAAATGAAGGTATTCTGAATTTCTTCTAAGAAAACATAATGTAGCATTACAAGGATATGAGGATACTTACTATAGTGTTATACACACTGACTTGGCAGCATTATATGGCTTACAGTCATCTTCCTTAATTTTCCAAAGCCATTGCAAACCATCACCTCGAAAGTTATTGACTTCTGCAGCTACTCATAAGCTGATATCAGATACTGCTGACTTCAGATAAGTGCTGCCATCACAATAACAAGTCAGTGTTATTGGAAGGCCCTGATGAAGGAAAGTGCATCAAAAAGCATACTTTTTGTTTCTAGGGGAAGAGATATCTGGTTCTGAGACAAGTTCTTCTGAAGAAGAAGATGAAGAGGATGATGGAGAGATTGGAGAAGATGGGGAGAAGCGGAAGAAACGGCGGGGTAAGGCAGCAGAGAATCCTGTCAGTGCCACCAATTTCCTTGTGCCCAGCAGCTAGTGTGTCAGGAGCTATAGAGCCAGGCAGGCACAAGTGGAGTCGTAGGGCTGCCTTACTGCCGCTGCAATTATCATGCCTCCCTAGAAACACAGCTATTTGGTGCTGTCTCTGTAGCTGACAGCTCCGCTCCTGTGTGGTATCTGCTTCCACTTGGGTAGTTGTGCTTGTGGTAACATCATCTTCTGTGGTGGTTCCCTGGTTGCCGCAAGGTGGCTGCGAATGGCTTGTGACTCATGTTGTGGAACTTCCCCTGCTCATTGAGATGGGAGGAGGAAGACACCAAAAATCAGCGGTAGGCTGATGTATTCTTTTGTAGCCATTCTTATGGCTAGATGGGGATTTTGGCTGTGGTGTAGGCAAAGGATTCATCTGTCCTGTGGATGTTCAGTAACTGGCTCCATTCTGGCGTCCTATTTTATGCTGATAGAGGAAAAACTTGACCTTTGAGGGTGTCTGTGTGCTAGCTGAAAAGCTAAATGGGAGCTACACATCCCTTACTTGGGGGCAATCTGGAAATCCCATGGCAAAGTCTACTTTATCTTACACTGTGATAAACTAGCACATAGTGTCTAAGCCCCAGAAGATGCTGCTGAGCCTAAAATTGCAGGTCACGGTGTACCATGGAGAGCTGTGGCTTGTAGGGAGCCTGCTACATCCCTGGAACCTTTGTTTATTCGTGGGGAGTAGGGAAGTCAAGCCCAGTGCTGTGCTTTAATTTCCAATTTGTGCAGTAAATGCTGACATTCAAACTGCCTTCCTGTCTTAAAGCACTCACATCTGTTTAAACAGCAGTCCTGCATTAAGTAGATTCCCCTTCATTCTGATATCTGTTCAAGCAGAATCATAAATTGCACCTCTCAAGCCTGGTGTTGGTTGTAATACACCGTTTTACTTTATTTTTCCCCGTTGGTGCTTTCTAGAAGTAGGAAGATTGACCATTCTATCCATCAAGAAATAGTTTCTGCCCAAATCTGCCACAAGAGAAAGCTGTCTTTAAAATACTGCTTGAAAAGAATAGAGTGGAAATAGCTGTCGCTTAACTAGAGCAGCTTGTTTGGAAGTTAAGTTCCCTAAGTAAGATTGTGCTCAGCAGGAGCTTGCACAGTAACTGTCCCTGTGTAAGCTGATTCTTTCTTCTAGACTGGGAAGTGTACATTGCCATGTACATAACACTGGAAAGGATCCTGGTCACTGAATCTTCTGTTACTGTAGATATCCACAGCCACCTTCACTGTGATCTGTTTTTCTGTGCTATTGCTTGAAACGGAAGCAGCCTTGGCATGAGATTTTAAGCTATAGGCTTTTTAAGATGGGTTTTAACTGAACTGTATCTCTGAGCATGCCATTCTGTGCTGGGAAACAATGGCTTTGCAAGCTGAGTCTGGGAGGGATTCTAGCAAATGCTTCCTAATGAGAACTCTGTGCCTTTTAAAACTATTTTGCTGTCTCTTCTGGGTTTCTTTTCCTTAGAACTAACTTCCCATCTGCATGTTTCTTCCTCTCTGGGTTTTTCTGTGGGACTCATTTCTGTTTTCCAGGCAGTAGCAGCAGCAGTAGTTCAGACTCCACATGCTCTGTCATAGAGAAACCTCTGGATAAGTCCTTCACTAGTGAGTGGGAGCTCTTAAGTCCTTTAAGCTTTGGCCTTTCCATGATCTGTGCATTTCATTTTGCAGTGCTGCACTTTTCCCTGCTATGTCTACTGGAAGATAAACCTGAACTTACAATTTGGCTAAAGCATGCCTTTCCTTTGTTGCTTTCACGCTTGAAATGGTGGTTTGATGTGCACATTGTCAGCAAGACACGAGAATGGCGAGCATTTCAGTGGGCTTATTTAGCAAGATTTAAAGACACTTGGGAAACGTTAGGTTGAAAGTTTGCAATCCCTGTTTTAAACAATCCCTCTAAAATGTCAGCAGAAAGTCTGAGCAGCTTTCTTCTTGGAAGGTGTTACGTTATATTGGATGTTGCCTTCCTAAAACTAAGTTTGGAGTGAATGAATGAACAGTCAGCAGTTAAGCTACACTAGTTTAGTACTTGGAAGGAAAACTTCTTAACACTTCGATTTTATTTTGGCAGACCTTCAAAAAACAACCCAAAACCAGGGCAGTGGTTGCTGCTTTTTCTTCAGACTGCCTCATGACATTAAGTTTTTGGTTGCCACAGGAGGGCATAGTTGAGAAGAACAAAGGGTCTTGATTTCTAGCAGTGAGGAAAGTTTGGTCTGCTCCTGATCAGAGGAAGGAACCTGTTCCTTTGAAAGACTTTTAATCAAACAAACAAAAAACCATCATATTTTGCACCTTGACTTGTAGGGGCTTTACCAGTTGTTGTGGTTATAGTGTGTAGTTATAATCCACACTTCTGTGTGTGTGGAGAACCTGGGAAGTCCTGCTGGATATACCTAACCTTTAGTTATACCTAAATAAATGCTAGTAGTTGTGTTAGTATAAAGTGTCAGCTCAGGGGAAGTGTGGTCACAGGTAAGAAGGCTCACAGCCTAAGTGTGACCTATGGATAATGGTGGTACATTTGGAAACCTGCTTGCTTCAAACTTGCTCTTTCAAAGCTTGCTCAAAACCTGAATATTTCTCTTTGGATGAGGACAGTTAACAGCAAACCACTGATGGATGGATCAGTCCATCTCCTTCAAGTCTGAAGATGTTGCAGAGGTTGCACTGAGCTTTTGTGGTTCGTCTGTGTGGTTTGGGATATTAACTGTCCTCACGTGTAGCCCTTCTGCATGTGGTGCCTTTCATCTTTTCCCTGTCCTGCTTTTTGTTTTTTACTGCATTTGCTTAAGTAACCAAAACTGGCTCTATACCTCTATGGAAGCATCAGTTACTGCCAATTAACCTACTAATATCTTACGTGCAATTGTCATTATCTTGCAAAAAAATTGGCTCGGTTTAACTTGGTTAAAACTTAAGTCTTCTGTATGCTAAGATTTTGCAGGTAATTTAAGAGAATTGGCTGCCTTCAGGAAGGGGAAAAAACGCTAGGTCTGTTAATGAAGAAGAAATCTACAATCTGTTTCTTAGGGCATGATCTTTGCGGCAGGCTCCTAATGTTACACTTAAGTTCTGCATTGCATTGGATGGGCAGAAGAATGCAGGAGTGAGTTCAAACTATCCTGGATACGCAAAGGACGTTACAGAAACATTCTGTGCTTTAGCACAAAATGATGATTCATTTATATTCACTCTAATGGGGTTTCATTTCTTAGTGATTATTCCATTTTCTACTCTAGAAACATGCATGTAAAATCAGTGCTTGTTCTGATGCTGATAAACTTTTGTTCCAAATGATCAAGCAATAATATATTTTATTTCCTCCTTTTTATGTGTATGCTGCCTCTTCTCTGCGATGTGCTTTCTACTTCCTCTTAATGCAAGATCAAGCAGGTTGGTGTAATTTTGATTTTTCACTAATAGATTTTTCAGCTCCTCAAAATACAATTGCAGAGCTCATTGAAGGGTCCTCCAACTCAGGGTAGTTCACTCATCTCCAAAACTGAGAATACACAGGGCTGTGTAATAACATGTTAGAAACCTTTATCTGGTTCACCTCTTCACATGATGATCTCTGTATAACACTTGTTGAAATAAAACTTTGAATTTGGGTTACCTGAAAACTAACTAGTGAGGGATTTTCTCTGCAGATCCAGAAATAAGCATTAGGTATCTAGCTACTAAATTTAGCAGATGGAAACCAAGATGTTTTCTGCTGTAGCACTGAAGTCATTGCAGTGCTCTTATGTGTATGCATGCTTACTGGTGCCAGTGTATCTTTGCCTCTGCTGGAGGTTATAAATGAATATAAACAAAAATGAATGGCACGAAGACTGGAGGGAAAGAGGCCTTTTAGTGAGCAACAACATTTTCAAGCATACTTTGACCATATGCATTACATCACTGTGAAAGTCTCTTAATACTAGACAGTTTCTATTAGTTTCTAGGCATCTGGATTCTGTGGGTAATTCTCTCATATCCAGAGAAGAGCAAAACAAAAGGGTTTGTCATTTTGTAACGAGTAAAGGGGGATGTAGAACCTGTGGGAGACTCGTGGATTTGGGGAGATCTGTATAGGCTGGGTTCCAGTCTTCTTTTTTCCTTCAGTTGGTCTAATCTATGTAATTAAGGTATCCAAGATTCTGACTCAGGCTTCTCTTCAGGCAATGTTTCTTTTTCACAAGTATTCTTCATGTATTTTGTTTAGGCCTTTATGTTCTAGTTCTCAGTCCTTTGTTGTAAGTACTGGAGGCAAATAAGCAAACATTAAAATGGGATTTTAAAGACTGAGGTGTGCTCAGCTTGGAATCCATGAGTTCTGACATCAGTAACTGCGCTTAAACATTTAATTAATTTTTAACTGGAGGGGAAAAAAATGCTGTGATTCAGAGACTGTATTATTTTTGTGAAATATTTTTTTCCCACTCTTTGAAAGGGAAAAAGAAAGTTTCCCCTGATAAGATGGTAGAGATGCAAGCAAAGATTGAAGAGGAGAGGAAAGCTCTTGAAACTAAGCTTGATATGGAAGAAGAAGAAAGAAATAAAGCCAGAGCTGAACTGGAGAAGAGAGAAAAAGATTTGCTTAAAGCTCAGTGAGTGCCCTGCTCTGAGTAGTTTTTGTGGTGTTGTGGGTTTTTCCTCCCTTAATCTACAAGTCAGATATCAATATGTGGAGATGCATGGTGAGATGCTAGTCAAGCTTTGTGTAAGCTGAACATCAGCTCTTGCTGTTATCAGAGTGAAAGAGGAGCTTCCTCTGTGCTTGCAGATTAGAGCAGGTAGCAAAAAGAGAAACTTTATTCTTCTGCCACTCTTCTCTTAGCCTTATCTAATTGAGATGGCCTAGAAACTTAAAACGAATCCTCTGAACTCTGGAGACCAGTGAAGAGCAGCAGAACTGCTGTACTGCTTGCAAGTGGGCAGTAGCTATATAGCAAAGTGAGTTTCTTACAGCCCGTGACCGTGCTGTGGGCACACTCAACAGCTGCTGGCATTCCTGGCTTACCTCTCAGCTGCACTGCTGTGACTCGTTCCATTACAACCTGTTGCAGTCTGTCTGAATCCCAGCATCATTGTGCTGGGCCCTTGGGGTGGGAGGAAGCACCCTGGGTATCCTGGTAACACCACTGGCTCCTGGCAGCCCCTGACAGAGGGAAACTGCAGCAGGAGAGACTTGTTTGCTGAGTTGGGTTTGTTTGCATGAAAGTGATGGGAGCTGGAGTTAAGGAAATCTCTGTGCACTGCCTCACCCCTGCTTTAAACCCTTGGCAGCTAGGCAAGTTTTTCAAGCCTTATGAGTGCTGTCTGGGATGTAAAAGCTGAGCTGAACCTGGCTGCCTTGTGAGCACTTTAAAGACAGGAAGCTCCCAACTTTACCTGTCTCTCTCTAGACAAGAGCACCAGTCCCTGCTGGAGAAACTGTCTGCGCTGGAGAAGAAGGTGATTGTAGGAGGAGTGGACTTGCTGGCAAAAGCAGAAGAACAAGAGAAGCTTCTAGAAGAATCAAATATGGAGCTGGAAGAACGAAGGAGGAGAGCAGAGCAGCTTCGCAAGGAACTTGAGGAGAAGGAGGTGGGTTGTACTCCCAGCTATCTGGAAGTGGTAGGACACTCTGTTACTTGTCTTTGCCTCTTCATGTGGATGAAATATGACTCTACTCTGAAGCTCAGTAGAGATCAAACATTTTAGAGGCGTGTGTAACCAGTGCTCACCTGCAGGACAGTGTAATCATTGTGTTAGCCAGCCTAGCTAAGCCAGGTTGTCTATGCCCTTGGCAAATGCTTTGTTTTGTCCAAGTTATTTCCCTTCCTGTTCATATTCTTGCAAATATTTTCTTTGATTATGCTAATGTGTGGATGTCTGTTAAATGTTGTGTACAGCAAGAACGCTTGGACATTGAGGAGAAGTATACCAGCCTCCAGGAAGAAGCACAGGGAAAAACAAAAAAACTGAAGAAAGTTTGGACCATGCTTATGGCTGCAAAATCAGAGGTCAGTGTTCTGAAGCAATCAGCTTGTGGTGGAGGAATTGTAGGTGGAAAGAGCAAGCCATCAACTTTGTCACTCTGGTTATGGTGCTACAGGTTTAGAAATAACCTGTGTGCTGCCTGCTTGGTTTATGCAATTTTAAAGAGCAAATTAAGCTTCATGTCAGATCTGCGTGGGGGTACATTGTAGGGCTTTTCCTCAAGGAAAACCATTGGTTATTTCTGAGCAAAATAAAAGTTGTTTGGCAGTCCAGTCTCCTGCTTTGCAGCTGCTCAAATCCACATCTGCTCTTAGCTTGCTGCTCTTTGTGCATGTTGCTCTTATTCTCTCTCAGTCACATTCAGTCACTTGGTTGGTATCGAGGCTTCCTGATTCATGAAAAGCACGTTTTTGTCTTTGGGAGCTTAGATTTTCCTTGGGATCTTGCCAGAGATAGAACTTGTTTGCACACTTTGCCTGCTGTTGGTGCTTGGACTGACAGAAGGCCGATTTCATCTTCTCTGAGACCAGGAACTTAATACTGTTTTTAACCATCTCTGAGCTAGAACGTTTTGGAGGGTTTATTCTTGAGAGAAATATTCTAGTACTTCTAACTCGAGTTTGCTTTCATTTCCCAAAAACATACAGGCAGAAAACAGTTCTTTCAAGTTGTTATTGTGTCTTATATTAGTTCCGACCTCTCTTATGTTTTGTCCACAGATGGCAGATCTGCAACAAGAGCATCAGAGAGAGATTGAAGGCTTACTGGAGAATATTCGGCAGCTGAGCAGGGAACTTCGTCTTCAGATGCTTATCATAGACAACTTCATTCCTCAGGACTACCAGGTACAGATGAAGAGCTGAAGCCTTTGATGTGGTCATATACAGTATTCACTTAGCCCTGTAGCATTATTTAGTCCAACAAATGGAATGAGTTGGCTTCCAAGGGCATTGACAGGCAACTTAACTGACACTTGTCTGTTAAGCTGTAGTACAAATGTGCATATGTGGAAAGCTCTTACTGCTGTTCTGATTGCATCAACATAATGGTAAATCCATGCTTCAGTGGGAACTTCATTGTGCACAGCTTGGGAGTGATGTTTTTCTGTAGTCTTCAGATGATAAAACAGGGGTTTTGAATGTGGTATGGCTGTCCAGATTAAAAATACCTTGGAGTGGTCAAGGCTGTTCTTAAGCAACTTGTCTAGGCTTTTGGGATGCATGTTTTGAGAAACGCATCTGGAGTGTAGGTTGTGCAACTCTGTAACAATAACCTTATCCTCTGTCTAGGAAATGATTGAGAACTATGTTCACTGGAATGAAGACATTGGAGAATGGCAGCTGGTAAGCTAGCTTACATACAAGCTAATGTGAGCATAAGCTTTTGAGGAATTTAACTGAGCCCAGAAATAAACTGATAGAGCTGTGCTCAGTAAAACTGACTACATTTCACTAATGGACTCTTGTGGCTTTTTTTTTTTTTTTTTTTTTTTTAAGAAATGTGTTGCATATACAGGAAACAATATGAGGAAACAGACTCCTGTCCTGGACAAGAAAGAAAAAGATGTGAGTAACTCTTAATAAGCTTTTATTGAACTCTGTAGGTTTAAGTTCTGCTTTCTGTGTCTACCCCTTTGTGTTCATGGGAAAACTGTTCGACTTCAGTTTTCTTGTTTGAAGTCTTTCTAGTGTTACAAAAGAGCAGCTGATCAATGTACTAAATAGTTCTGATATTTTGTTCTTTTTCTTCAGCCCTTTGAGGTGGACCTTTCCCACGTTTACTTAGCTTACACTGAAGAAAGCTTGAGGCAATCTCTGATGAAGCTAGAGAGGCCGAGGACTTCAAAGGGAAGATCCAGGCCCAAGACTGGTCGAAGGTGAAGAACTTTGGAGTATCTGTATGTAATGGGGAGTTTTCCCAGGGGAAGGCTTAAGCTTGTGTCTGCAAACTTGAGACAAATGTTTGAAGACTTATGGCTAAGAGAAAATGCTAAAATTCTGCATGATAGAAGGGTTATTGATGTCAAGTGTAGTAGAACCAGGCTGAAATCTTTCACTGTGGTAAAATATTGTCCAGAAAGTTCTGTCTGTGGGGGGTTTTGATTTCCTGATTTCACATTCCCCTCTTCTGGCTGCTTGTTTTTATTTCACTGATAGCTGGTTCGGCTTAACAAGCAACACACTGACAGCACATACACTTTTATTACTGGGAAGTAATGTGTGCTGGGGAAGATTTCAGCGTGGGTGTTCCTGATGCTTTGTGAAAAAGTCGATGATGTGTAGTTTTGACCTGAGAAGTGGCTGGTCCCTGTTTTTCCTGGACAGTATAATGATGTGTGTGGTATTATTTTCTTTTTTTTTTTTTCTTTTCCTTTCTGCTCTCCAAACAGAAAACGTTCTGCAAAGCCAGGCGCTGTCATTGACTCTCTGCTGCAGTAGGTGTGACGTGTTCAGAATTGCCGTAAAAATCAGTGAGTGTGAAAGGTTTGGCCAGAATATGGAATGTGAGATGGCACAGTTGGAAGTGGCTGTAGAATCCATGCCTTGCTGGTATGGAGTCTTTAATTAAAAAAAAAATATGTATTTTTCCTTAGTTGCCTGTATACTGTATGTTATATTAACATAATATTAAACTGGTATATTTTATGGCTGTGGAATTCCATGTGTTAAACAATGTGTTGTGCAGGGAACTATTGTTGGTAATCCTTGAAATGTATAGAAAACGAGGATTGTAGATTTGTTCAAGTATTAGCCATAATAGCTCAAAATGGTCGATGGAATCCTAAAACTTAATGCTGGTAAATCTTATGTCCTGCTTTGCACATAACTGGCAGCTTTCACTGTTGTCTTCTGTTGCACTGATGTGTTTGAATGCGTTTGCTGCAAACCTTTCAGTTAAGAGCATCAAGCCTTTTTATTTAAATATTTCACTGTAGTTATTAAGCTGATCATATTGTGTATTTGAGACACAGCTCTCTTCATTTGCAGTCTTGCTGTACAAAAAGTAGTTGGGTAGAAGAGTACTTAAAACTACATAAACCTGAGGTTTGTGGGAAGGGACCATGCTCTGTTTAAGTGCAACACTAGTAGTCTAATGCTTTGATTTTTGTCTATTTGTGTGATCTGCTGGCAACGTGGAGTGAGGGCTGATGCACAGATAAGAGAACTCTTTTCCTCCTCTTAAGGCTGCATTGCTGCGTTGCTTTGGCTGCTTTTTATGCTTCTGAGCTGGAAGTGGTTTTAATCGGTGTGAATTGTTTTGTTGTAATCTGGACAGCACAGATTATTTGAGGGGAAGGCTTTAACACTAGAGGAACTGAACACTATGGCTCCATTTTTCTCACCCCTGGCCGCAGCTGAGGATGAATTTCTCCTCTGTTATAATAGGCACGAATTTCCCAGTTGTCCCAGTGCAGTAACATCCCCTGAAATAGCTGATGCTGTTTGTGTCTGTGTGCACCATCTCCTCTTTCTGTCCTATGCTTTGAGGGGAAAGAAATTTGGTCTCTGCTGATAACCATTTATGGTGGCTGCTCTTTTTCTTTGCTTTTTGTGCTGCTAACAGACACTGAACACCTCAATACGTTGCTTTTGTGTCACAAAAGTCCTGCTGGAGCGCAGCAGTTGCAGGTACCTCAGCAGTTCCCATGTCAGTGTGGTGTTAATTAGGTATGATTTTCATTTAATCTTAGTGTGTTACCTAGAGTAACAAAAAAAACTGTGGTTAATAACACAGACTGAATACTTAAGCTTGGTATAAGGAGCAAGACATCTCCTTGGGTGTCTCATTCCTGATTGTAGCCATGTCTGCAATTACCAGAACATTCCTGTGAAGTGTTTGCTGCAGTTAGAAGCAGATTGCCCTTTCTTGTTGTCACGATATTGAACTGGATGCACCTCGTGGGTCTGTAACAGCTCCAGCTGAAACAGTTAAAATTGGTCTTGCAGGTGCATGTTTTGAGCTGGAGATGCATTCAGTGCAATTCAAACTGAGTTCTAAGCTTTCCCCTGTGCTTTTTCTGATGTGTTTCTTTAGGATCGTGATGAGGGAAGAGAAAGCAATCCTCTTCTTGGGGGGAGAGGGGAGCAGGCCTGGCTTTGTCACCCAAATGCATCAGAGCTGCAAATACAAACACTGGCAGTTTTTGCTAGTCCAGCATTTGGAAAGAGGCAAAAAGTCAGGATGTTTTGTGTGATCTAAACTAGTTAGATCTCTTCTTGAGGAGTTCATCTTATTTTGAATGTGCTTCAGCTGAGAATATCGTGTTAAATTTGTCAGCTAAAACAGACTGAAAATGTCTCAAATGCTGTTTTGTCTTAGAAACAGGCAGGGATGTTCTGGACTGAGCAGAACAAGGGCAGACTTTATGTCCTCTTATTTAATGTCTTGCTGTGCTTCATTCTGTTGAATAATCTGTTCTTAAGAGTGTTTCTCCTGAACTGTACTCTCAATTCTCTGAATTCTTCACTCAGCAGACCATCAGCAGATGAAAACTGGGACTGTGCATCCTGACATTTACAACACACAAAATCTAACTAGGAAGGTGTTTGCTTGGGTTGAATTCCTGTTGTTTTTGCTGGAAACAAAAGTGCTCTGCGTATTTTAAAGACCCATGAGGCAGAGAAAAACTTGAAGTAAAAATAATTGCACCGCTTTGTAATTAGATGGGAGGAACTGGTTGTGATTTCCTGGTACAGGGGCTTGTTTTGGAGAACAATTTTTCTGCTCTTACCAGAGGACTTTGTTTTGACATAGAACGGTCTTCATGATGATCTGTCAGCTTGGCTTACCTTTTCACTGTGCTGTTTTGCTTAAGTTTTGGAAACTTCCTTTCAAAACAGAGCCCTGCTTGCAGGTTTGCTGTATGAGCCCTCTCTGCAGCTCTGGACAGTCTGCAATAATGTCAAATGTCCCTTTACCATGTCTTAAGTCCTTCTCCTTTAAGTTTGTGTGGATTTTTGATGGCCCAGCTGATGGAGCCACCACACCCCAGGCCAGTCCATGCCACTTAACTGTAACACGTATGTAATGTGTATTCATTTTTTGCATCCTGTCACCAAAGCTTCCCCTCATTCCAGCAAATCGCAGAGAGTTTCTCTGGCTGTGTTTGTTTAATGCTGTGTAAATGAATCATTTCAGAATTAACTTGTTATGGAACCTTTCTTCAGGTTCAAGGGAAGTGAAAATGGTCCTTAGTGCCTTTCAGTAACTAACTCAGTCTGCACACCCAGCTCTCACCTTTCTCAGCAGTTCTGCTTAGCTGGTTCTGTACATAAGAAAAACTGCTTATCTGTTTGTATAACGTGTCTGGCTATTTATTTGTTTTCCAACTGTTTATTTTAATATTCTTTGTTGTATGGTTAAATTTTATTCCCTACACTGTACATATCAGTATTGTGTCCCTGGAGCATGAAATAAAATTGTTGATTCCTAGTTCTACCTCTCCACCTGTTTTTCAAAGAACTTTATCCACACAGCCTCTTTGTAAATCCTTTGAGAGGCAGAAGTGATGTCAGGAGGGGCAGCTGGAGCAGTCTGCATAGCTGTAAGTGGGTTTGGGGTGTTGGGGGGGATGCTGCTGCCAAGCCCCAGGGCAGTGGGCAATGGTCTCTCACAAGAGCTGCAGGCAGGGCAGCACTAGAGTGGGTTCAGCAAGACTGCAGGAAAGAACAGGACTGGAAGATAAGCCCCATGGAGCAGCACCACTGCTGGGAGGCTCCTGAGCTGCCCTGGGAACAGGAGAGCCTGCAGGCAGTGCTGTGTGTGGTCCTGCCTTGTGTGTGCACTGAGCAGCTGCTACTGATGAGCAGGAGGCTTCACCCTGACACTGCTTTCCTTGAGCTACACTGCAGGCCTGGTGCAGCCTGCATAGCATGAAGCTGTTACCTGCAGTAATGTTTCCTTTGCATTGCATTTCTTCTGGAAGATCTCAGCCTGCTCATGCAGCAGGTAACAGGTTTTCTGTGGTCTGCTAACTCTGCAGCTTCCATGAGTATTCTGACTCAGTTGATGCACAAACCAAACCCTTCAGTCCTGGGACTTTCCAAGGCACTCTCCTACGCAATGCCAAAATTGCAGACTGACAGACTCCTAAATACCTGTGAGGTTGGCCCCTGCTATTGGGGAAAGCCTGACCACCACCCCAGCTTTGAGTTGTCCCTTCCATGGGGTGCTTTTGCTACATTCTTTCCCTATTCTGTCAGCTGCAGCCTCTTTACTCCTGGGCCACTAAGGCTACACCAGAGCATAAAGGGAAGAGGAAATCAAATGTATACATTTAGCTAATACTCATTTACAGCCCTCCCCTCGCTCTAGCTTTAACCACATGATTCTGTGAAGTGGGGGCACTGCTTGGGGCCTGGCATCTCTTCAGCTATTTCTAAGCAAAGATTCACTCCTTGCAGGTCCACTTGCACCAGAGCCCTCCCATTGTGCCACTGCTTTCTAAACTATTCGCCACACCAGCACAGTTTTCTTGCACCTTACACTGTAAATCTGCTCCCATCTTCTCCATACACACAGTCAGCAAATTTACTCAAAAAAATATATATATTTATTTAAAGAATCATTATAAATAATCTCTGGAAATACAGCATCAATATAATAATTAAGAAAACAATAACTTCTCTTTTACTACTTGTTGGAGGAATCCGTGGAGGTCCCTGAGGAACTTCTCCATTGAAGTAGTGTTGCCTGCTGCCATGGGACATGGTGCCTGCAATAGAAGATAAAATTAAGTTAAGGTGTTGACCCAGTGCCCTGGTTTTCCTGCATGGGCTTGGCTGAGAGGAGAACTGGGCAGCGCATGGCTGCAGAGTGCTGAGCAACGTGCCCAGAGTGTGCAGTCTTCAACAAATGGAGTTGGTGGTAAGCAGCAGAACCCCAGTGTGCAGCAGAGCATCCACCTGCATGCAGTGCCGTGGGGCTGAGGGCAGTGGGCTGTCCTGGGGACAGGCAGAGCCTTACCCTGAGGGAGGTGCTGCTGGCATTCACCAGCTGACGCATGTTGAGGAAGAGGCCCTGCAGGTTCTTGTGGCAGTGCTGGCTCTCCCAAATAATCGTGGAAGCTTCACATAAGAGCTCAGTTCTGTTCTTCGTCTGCAAGAAAACACGTGGGGCTGTTTAAGAGACTGCTCTGTTCAGCTTCTTGAGTGGGTTAGAACAGCACAAACAACGCATTTCCAGCCTAAGGGTAGGTGGCTCAGCCCCCCCAACTCCTCTGCCCCCAGGTGCAGCTGGCTCAGCTCAGCCTCACTGGCTCTGGGCTTTGTGCAGCTGCAGCTCTGCAAATCCTCAGCCCCGATGAGGTGAGAAGAGAAGCATCCACAGTGGTGAGGAAATCGTTCGGTTGCTTTCCTACTAGAATGGTACCTTGCTGATGCTGCCTGTCTTGGGAAATGTGGTGGATAGATGGGAGCTGCACCTGCTCCTGTTTCTTCAGTTTGCACCTCAAATGCCTCCAATAAGCAGCTGGCCCAGATCTGCAGCTGTGAAGCACTTGCCCAAACACTGCTCCCTTCTCCCTCTGCCCAGGGACCCAGCTCTGCTCCCTGCTTTGTGCCTGCAGGGGGCCCTTTCTGTGAAAACAGGAACTCCGGGGCTGGGCTCTCGCCTTAGGCAGCAATTCTGAGAGCAGAAAGAGGCTTTATTATCTGCCATCGAATCTTCTGCTAACTGAAGAGCCTTCCTCCAGATAAAGGGCTGAAGAGGAATAGCACACCTAAGGGTGCCTGAGACACAGCACCATCAGTGAGTGTGGGTGTCTGAGAGTGACACGGGGCTCCAAGGCAAAGGAAGAAGTTCCTGTCTTCCTTTCTGAAAACCCCACACAAACAAGCTCTGTGCTGCTGAAGCATGCACTCAGCGCTGTGCTCCCTGTCCTTTTTGGCTGTAGAAGAACCTAAGTGGTAATGGTACCCCACAGCATCATGGCACTGACAAGCTCCTCATCCCATGCAGCTCCCACTTCAGACTCAATCCTGCTCTCCCAGCACCTCTCCCAGCTCTTGCTCTGGCTTTTCTCTTACCTTACTGTCTTCAAAGATATCTGTCACTTTCATCTTGCCACAGGAAACCTTGAGAGAAGGAGAAGAGAGGAGCAATTTAGGGAGATTGATACCAATCTGAACAACACCTGCAGACAGACACACAGACTGCATGGACATCTCAGTGCAGCTCAGCCCCCCCAGCCCAGTGCTGTGCTCCATACCTCTTTCTGCATGTCCTTCACTATCCGGATGCTCTCCTTCAGCAGCACCGAGGTCTGTGAGCGCAGGGTGCACACAGCCCCAGGGCCGGCCAGCAGCACCAGCAATGCCAGCAGGGTGGGCAGTGAGGAGCTCATGGCCTCTATGGCACACCTGTCTGTGCTTTTCTGGGTGAAACATCTCAATTTATGGCTTTAAAATTGCTGAAACGGAGGGAAAAAACTGATTTTTTCCCTTATCTGCACTTTCCAAAGTTGCTCATATCCATTTAGGAGAACAGGTCTTTTTTGTAGAAGTCAAGATTTTCTTCTGATCTCACATTACGTTTCAACGTAGGAAATTTCCACCGTTCAGATAACGGTGGTAGGAGGCAGATGGTACAAAAAGAAAACTCCGTAGAAGCTTTTTGCTTCTTGTTTCTCCGTATCCCAGGACTTTCTCTCCCCGCGAGGTTCGGGCGCCATGAGCCGCACTGAGGACCGCAGATGCGACCGCGTGCAGATAACAGAGCAAAGCTGCTTTTTTTTTCCTCTAAATATCCTCCGAGCGCTTCCATCGCTCGCCTCTCCTGTCATTTGAATATCTCCAAATCATGCAAAGCACCCTTGATGTGCACACAATTTGGTCGTTATCTCCACCTGCACGGGGAGAAACAGAAAGCACTGGGTCAGCATGGGGCACCGGGACCTCCTGACCTGCAGAGAGCTGTGACAGAGCTGAGAGACATCGAATCACAGCTCGGTTTGGGTTGGAAAGGACATCGAAAGGCCACCTGGTCCCTCTCCCCACAGTGAGCATCCCCAGCTCTGCCAGTGCTCAGAGCCCCCCAGCCTGACCTGCGCTGTCTGCAGGGATGGGCAGCACCTCTTCTCTGAGCAGCCAGTGCCTCACCACCTTTAGCATGAACAAACTCTTCCTTGTAGCCAATTTAATCTCCCCTCTTTAATTAGGGACAATTTCCCCTTGTCCTGTCCCAACAGACCCTGGGAAAGAGTCTGTCCCCTCCTTTCCCCCAGCCCCTTTAGGTCCTGACAGGCCACAGCAAGCTCACCCCAGAGCCATCTCCTCCCCATTTCTCTCTGGCCCTGTGACACCCACCAGGACATGGGGACGTGTGGCTTCACGGCTCTGCCGCAGTGACACAGAGCCGGGGATGCCATGTCCCGCCCTGGCAGGTGACAACACCAGTGCTGGTGGCATCACTGCAGGAAATAATGCTGAGAAATTAGCTGAGCTGGGAAACTTTGGAGTTTTGTAATAACTAATAGGTAATTTTCTAACTCAAATAGCAACTTACCATCAGATGCTTGATAAGAGTCTGCGAGCTCTCCATTAATTTAGGAGCAGCCAGACTAAGTTTGTTTGTCTAATTATGCCCCGGCTGAAGTCAGTGCTGCTGACTCAGAAGGAACCTCTGTGAAGGATGAGCAAGGGGAGCACCGTGCTGCTCCCTGCGGGCACAGACAGCTCAGCTGCCAGCAGGGCAGAAGGGGACGGGGTGGCACAGGGTGGGCATCCCGAGGGCTGCTCGAGGGGCAGCAGCAGAAGCCACAGCGTTTCCTGCAGTGCTCACGGTGGAAAGCTCTAGAACTGGAGTTGATTAAAAGAAAAACGCCAAATTAACAGAAAAACGTAACCTTTGAGCTACTTGGGCTGAATCACTGTGGAAAACCACATCAGCGGGTGATGGGCAAGGTGCAGGGCAGGTCAAACTCCACCCCTTCCCAAGGGTGGGATGCAGCAGGGATGGTGCTGCTGCCTATGGCCACAGTGTGGCCCCATCGTGCCCTGAAGGGCCAGAGGTCCCAGAGCTCAGCTGCGCTCCTGGGAAGCTCCCCAAGCTCAGCCCATCTCGTTGTCAGGCTCCTCTGCTGCAGGTCTTGGCTCCAGCCCTTCCCCATCCCACCCACTTGCTCTATCCTCAGTGCTTTGGGGACCTGCCCCTAATTATCTTTACATACAAGCCTGTGTTAATTGATGACCAATTTGCACACACCTGTGTGTTGTTGCTCCTCTCTCCTCCTGCACTGCTCTCATCCTGCAGGGACGAACCCACTGCCATTCCCATGGAAGTGGTGCCAGCTGCTCCTTTGCACACACCACAGGGACTGTGGTTACCAGGAATGCCAACACTGGTGTCCCTGTGACCTCACAGCTCAGAATCACTGAAGTGTAGGAGTTGGAAAAGAACTCTGGAGATCACCTCTCAGGTCCCCTACAGCAGCTGCACAGAACAGCATCCAGGCAGGTGTGAGCAACTTCAGAGAAGAGTCTTCCCACCCCACCTCTGGGCTCTGCTCCCAGCCTCTGCCACCTCACAGCATGGAAGTCCTCCTTTATGTTCAGATGGAGCTCTCTGGGCTCCATTTTTGTTCCCACTGCCCCTTTTCCTGCCACTGGGTACCACCAAACCCTGTCCTAATGCCCTTCAGACACTGATCAGTACTGAGCAGATCCCCTCTTGGTTCTCCCTCCCCAGGGCTCTCAGTCTGCCCCCATCAGGAGGTGCTCCAGGCCCCCATCTCTGCACCCTCCTCTGGCTTCTCTCCAGCAGCTCCCCATCTGCCTGCAGCTGAGAGCCTCACACTACGTACAGTGCTCCAGATGTGCCCTCCTCAGTGCAGAGCAGAGGGGAGGACACCCTCCATTGCCTGCTGGCCACACACACCTCAGGACACTGCTGGCCTTCTTGGCCACCAGGGCACACTACTGGCTCATGGGCCAGCATTCATCAAGTGTCTGTTAACCCTTTATCAACCAGGACACTAGTGGCCTTCTTGGCCATGAGAGCATACTGCTACCTCACTGGTGGCCACCAGGATGCTCAGGTCCTTCTCCACAGAGCTTAGCTTGCCCCTTTAATCTTTGGCCCAAAGGAAGGGCTTTGGTTTATCCATAAATCAATGCCAAGGCTGCAGCTGGCCCATGTTACACACACACATCAGTGGTTGGTCTGCTCCCTGTCAGCACCCAAGCACCCCCAGCCCCATACAAACAGCATCTGCAAGGCAGCACAAGGAGATGGAGCAGCAGCATTCAGTGAGATCCTGGTTAGTGCTGTAATGGCAGCAGGACCAGCCTCAGATAGGTGGGGAAAAAAAAAGAAAGAAAAAAAAAAAAACCAAAAAACTCACCTGTATCCAAAGAATTAGGCTCATAGGAAGACTCCACAAAGGAGAGATCTCCAACAAGAGATCCTTTCCCACTGGCCATCAGCCCTTAAATGAGGACTAAGAGGGGCTGAGCCAGGCTCCACCCTTTCTGATCACACAGCTGAATTGCCTTCACCTGTGCTCCCAGGGCTGACCAGGTCCTTCCCCAGGTGCTCCATCAGTGGTGCAGGCCAGGACTCAGCAGTTCCCATACAAGTGCTTTATTGAATAACATTTCTACAACATCAGTGCAAAGTCACAAATGAAAAACAGAATACTGACATCCAAATATGGAATGATTTGAATATATTAACTCTGACATCATACAAATACTTTAAATACAGAGAAGAATAATAAATTATCCATCAGCATACATTCATTTGTTGTCGCGGAAAGGCAATTAATCAGGCATTAACGGTTCCCTGGAAGTGAGGTAGCAGTATTTTAAATATGACTGTATTCCACAGCATTACTATCATATAAGTTAAAAACAAAGCATCTGAACGCTGTCTTTCTCCTTTCGTTTGGGCCTGAGCTGAAGAAAAGCACACAACAGCTGCTTCCACCAGCCCGGACTTCTTGAATCTTTAGATTGTGCAGTAAAAAAATAAGTTATTTAAATAAAACATAATAAATAATCTCTAGAAGTAGGATGCCCGTGAGCACCCATTGGGTCCAGTCGTCCTGCAGACTCTCCTAACATTGCTATTAATAACTTAGAAGCACACAGACACTGAAAGTTAAAGCACCGTGCTGGCCGTGCTGCCTCCCTGCTCCCTGCTGCTGCTGTGATCTCACGAGCACTGCAGTGGGGCCTCCGTGCAAAGCTGTGCCTCAGCCTAGATCTTGATCTTGTTAGGATGAGAAGCCTCCCCTCATTAGAGGAACAGGAAGCAGATAATTTGGTTTTGGTTTTGCTTGTCTCTGCACTGGGAGGTGAATGAGTTAAAGAACTGTGTTGATAGCTGCTTTGGGAATACCCAGCACTGGGGATAGGGAACACGTGTCCCCGGTGTCCCCCTGCACGTGGGACCCATTGCAGCACTTGGTTATGGGATGCAGAGAGCTTAGCCTCAGCCAGAGAGGTGCTGGGGTGGGATGGGGATGAAGATGGGGATGGGAATGGAGATGGAGGTAAGGAGGAGGTTGGAGATGAGTATGGGGATGCAGATGGAGATGATGGAGATGGAGATTGGAATGGGGATGAGTATGGGGATGGAGATGGGGATGGGGATGGAGTTTGGGATGGGATGGGATGAGAATGGGGATGGAGATGGGGATGGGGATGTTCCCTTTGCCATAGAGGACAGCCAGGGCCGGGGTGCTCCTGAGCACTTAGGACTGAGTTGGGTTTGGGTTCAGAGCTGGGGAAGTGCACGCTGTGAAGAGCTTAGAACTGTGAAGAGCTGTAGAACCAATCTGAGGAGCTCCCAGTGTGGGGCCACAGGGTGGAGGCAGTGGAGCTGGGCTTCAGTTTGCAGCCGTGGCCGAGGTCCGCCGGTACAGCGCCTGGGTGAAGTTCCCCAGCGCCGGCAAGAAGTTCCGCAGGTAGATCTCATTGTCGGTGCTCAGCGAGCAGCTCTGGGGAAGGAGAAATGTAAATGTGAGCACACAGCAGGGCTCAGCAGTTTGTAGCCAATGGGGCAGGAAAAGCAAGCGGTCCCATCGCATTTGTCTCCCTGGACCTCATAGCCATGGGGTGTCCTGGGGGGGCTGTGGACAAACACCCAGCTACACTCCTGCAAGCATAGGAATGTGGAGATGTGGCACCTGGGGGTGTGGGCACGGTGAGGATGGGCTGGGGTTGGACTTGATGATCATTCATTTCTAACCTTAATGATTCTATGATTAATTCAGCATCTTCCCCCATGATGAACCATCTTGCAGTGTGGGAATGGCTGCAGCCCCCAGAATGAGATGCAGAGATGGCTGCAATGCCGCTGCGTGGGGT
Organism: Phasianus colchicus; assembly: GCF_987193195.1. Classification (NCBI taxonomy): domain Eukaryota; kingdom Metazoa; phylum Chordata; class Aves; order Galliformes; family Phasianidae; genus Phasianus; species Phasianus colchicus. Next base: position 17,438,529 of record NC_143450.1, on the reverse strand, counting down.
TCAATGCTCAGGGCTGGGGATGCTGGAGTTGCGGGGGTGAGGGCATCACCCTGCCCTGTGCTTACCGTCTGGCCATGCAGGCTCTGCAGACTGGTGATGAGGGGCTCGTAGTCCTTCTTGCAGCGGGTCACTTTGGCCAGCGCTGTGGCAGCCTGGCACAGCAGTTCCTGCTCCAACAGCTGTGAACATGAACATGAGTGTCAGCACCACAGCACTGGCTTCACACCATGCTGCCCACCTGAATGCTCGGGGCTGGTGGGAGTCTTCCCAGGGACTTCCTAAACCCTTGGCTGCACTGTGCTGTGTGCAGCAATGGCATGCATGGGTGCTGGGCAAAAGCCCAGCCCTTTTCGTTTTAGGGCAGGGAGATCTCTCCCACTCTGAGCTCTGTGTTCTGTGCATAGTGATGGCAAGTGCTCTGGTTATGGCTATACCAAATAAAAGTGTGTTTTCCACATATCTCTGAATTTTCTTTTACCTTCCGATCCGTGAAAGCCACCTGTGCCACTCTGGTGTCATTGCAAGGGACCTGGGGAGGTGACAGAAGCAAGAGCTGTAGTTAGCAGACTGCACCCCTACAATGGCACCACCCACAGCCAACCAGCAGTGGGCGAGGAGCAGCTATCAGTTGCAGAGCCCTGCCAACCACTGCCCAGAGATGCAGTGTCCTCATCCCACAGTGCAGGGACAGGGCATCAACGGGCCCCAAGCGCTGCCATTGTCACCCAGCCCTGCTTCTATGTCCCTGCCACTGGCTGCCTATGGCCACCCCAAGCAGCACTCCGCGTGAGCTGTGGCATTTTGCAGCTTTTTTCAGCACTGCCCATGTGTCAGCTGCCCTGTCCCAGCTGAGCAGCTGAGGGGAAGAGCTGCACCCTCCAGATGTCACCCCATGGGGAGAGGCCATGCTAGAAGAGGGCCAGGGTTGTGCACTGCACTGGCTGCCAACAGCTAGAAATGCTCAGTCAGTAGTGCCAGCTAATGGCCATTGGTGAGGAAAAGCCATAAGCTCTCTGGTCCTTACCTGCGCTCCTCTGTTGAGCTGCTGGATGCGTCGGGTGATGTCTGACAGCTTCAGGTTGGATGAGCTCGTCGGCAGTGGTGTGGAGGCAATGAGCTCTGCCAGACAGAGGAGAGCAAGGGCAGCCTTCAGTGTGCGGTGCATCTTGGCTCTGCTACCTGGCTTGCTCTGAGGACTTCAGTGCCTCACTGCTGGTAGGACGTGTTTTTATAGCACGACCCAGCAGCATCATCCCATCCGATACCAAATATAGGTTCTTCCTGTGCTGTTGATTGAGCAGCAGGGCCCTGCTCCCCAAAGAAGGGATTATGTAATGGTGACAGCGAAGACTTTTTGCCCTTAGCCAACTTTATGTGCTATTCCCCTATCATGCAGATTTTAATCACTTTATTGATAGATTCAGAGATACCGAAATGGGAAGTCTAGAATTTCTGCTTGGCGCCGCAGGATCCCGGCGCAGCCCCACACCATGTGCCATGAATGCCATGAATGTGAGCTACAACTGTGGGGTGAAACAAAGCTGGGCAATGGGCTCATGACCCAAAGCTTTCCTTCTCTTGTTCATAGAAAAGGCAAAGAGGAGCACAGGAGGACCCACTGTGGATGTGTGTGGCCGGATACATTGGTGGGCACTCCTGCCATGGGATTTGGCACAACCCTGTGTGATTGCTTGAATGCTGGTGTATTTCCCTCCCATGTGTTTGGGAACTGGGCAGTGAAGGGCATTGCTTCTGTGGGCACTCCAACCACTGGCACAGGGACCTCACTGCCACGTGTCCCTAGAGGTGACCCCATGGATGAGCCCACAATTGCTGGTGGCAATGGGCATCATGAGGATCACTACAGCACCTCGGAGAAGAGGCAGTGAACAGCTGCAGATAGAGAGAGGTAGATGAATCCAGAGCCAGGAAGAATTCACAGCACTTGGCCATAAAGCAGCAGAGCCCTGAGCTAAAGTAGTCCAAATCAGATTTGCAAGGAAAGAAAACCTCAAGATTTATATCAAGATGTTAAATATCTGCAAAGAAACAAAAAAAATTGCTCTTGCATGTAAAGGAAGAGGCAGCGGAGGGAGTTTTGTGGCGTGTGGGTGTTGGGGTTTCAGCGAGGTCTGGCTCAGCTCTGCACCACGTACCCCGTCCTGCGGGGACAGCACTGCAGTGCCCATGCCTGGGGACCAGGCTGCTGTATCAAAAATTTCCCTTTTCACAAGGTTTGATTCATAGCTTTTTTAATGCTCACTACAGTCGAAGCGCTTCATGGTCCATCCCAGCACTGAGTTTCAAACTCCATCCCATTGTAATGCCTTACTTCTATACTGGATGTCCAGACACTGCAGAGGCAGAGCAGAGCTGGAGCATTCCATCACTGTGACAACCTACAATCACTGCTCTCCTGGCAGCTGATGGAAGGAGGACATCATTTCCAGCCATTGAATTTCCCTCAAAACAGGGAGAGTTGGGTACAACCACTGCAGGCGCTGGGGGGAGGAGATGCAGCTGGGGTGCACACAGAGCTATGTGTCTATCTGTCCATCCACCCCGAAGCCATTTCCTGCAGGAGAAGACCTCAGCTCCCTTGCACAGATGCAGGAGCCACCATCCCAGCGGATGGGGTTGGCTGTTGGTGTCCGGGTACCTCGGGGATGTGGCGTCATGGGGCATGGATGTCTCTGCAGCCACAGACCTGCGTGGGGAGCATGGGGAGCGTGTGTCACCCACCCTAGGGCAGATAAAATCATTCCTTCAAATATTGATATGGTAACGTGAACTCGATGATGGGAAAGGCTGACGTACCGATTGGGCTCGTGTGGGTGGAGAACGACAGCTCGAAAGTGGAGCCCGGTTCTGAGAAGCGGGGCAGAGCTGCGGGGGATTCTGGGCTGGGGGGTGTGAGGGAAGGGAGCTCAGAACTTAGCGAGTGGTGGTCTGGGAGTGAAAGAGCACTCATCCATGGCTGCACTAGGCGTTAACTTGCAGTGATCACACAGTGCTGAAGGAAGCGTTCAGATGCGCAGCGCTCGGTGCTGGCAGTGCTCCCTCTGCTCATCCCCAGGGCTGGGGGCACACGGGCACATCAGGCTGTGACCTGACCATGGCATCCCCACGGTCATGAGGGTGCAAACAGAGCGGGACCGGCTGAGCTGCACCTCCTTATCACAAGGGCTGTGCCCCAGGTGTGAATGCATCCCAGCAGCTGGGGAGCTGCTGCCGCCAGGGCAGCATGAAAATGAGCCCAGAGCCAAGCATGCATTGGGAAACATCATCCTGAAACGGAAAGCATGCAAAATGCTGCTGCTGCCATTTGTTTCTAACTCAACAAAGTTGTTCTAGGTTGATTTGGGTGGCGTTTAATCCTTGCCTTGCCCCATGAATTGGAGAGATGGGCAATGACCACAAACTCTGAGTGGCATGGTCGGACTTTTCCATAATGGTGTCTCTGGATGGTGACAACGGAGGACAGCAGGGTGGCTGCACATTCAATGCAACCCTCAGGGCAGCCCAAGCCTGACGTCTTGTGTCCTGCTTCTTTCTCTTTTTCATCAGTGAAGCTGGGGCTGGTGATCCACAGCTATCCCAGGCAGAATTGGAGCACCTGCATGGCCAGGCAGGGCAGTGCTGCAGGCACGGAGCAGCATTGGTGGCAGTGGATGGGCTCAAGGACCCAATGGAAGGAGTTAGGCACTGCCAGAAGATAAGTCTGATTTTACAGTGTGCATCTCCCTTGGGAGCATCCCTTGCTTGCTCCTGGCTCTGGCAGTGTGATTTCAGATGGGCTGAGTCTGTGCTCTTCTGTTCAGAGCAGCAGCCTTGTGCCATCTGCAAGTGCCACGGGTGCTGGCCCAGGCTCGGGACGCAGCCGATCTCATCCCTGTGTCAGTCCCACCTGCCCTGAGCAATAGCTCTTCTGGAGGGACACGATGGGTTGTGTCATTAAGAAACGGTGCTGCTATTCATTAGGCCCAGGGGATGATATGAGCTTGTAGGAACAGCGGCTTGTCTCTTCTGTGATTTAGAGGCCTTAATTTTGGACAGCATCAATCACCATCTTCTCATTTCCAATAACATCCAAACTTTCAAAGAAATCCTCAGAGCAGCCACAACATTTTTTTGAGGCCATTTTCTCCTGCGTGCCACTCCTTAATTTTAGAAAATGGTGGAGAACTTAAATAAAACATTCTATAATGTGAAAAAAAAACAAAAACGAATGTGGGTCACTGTATAATATGGAGCATCAGCACATACAGTATCTCTTCCATCAGTGGTTGAGTTTACAAACGGAGGATTTCAGGCTGTCTGCTGGGGGTGGCTGCAGCTGCCCTGCAGCTGGAAGATGGGTTGTGCTGCAGGGGCCGCAGTAGCACTGGCTTTCAGCACAAACCAAGTTACTTGGAGCAGGATGCAGCCAGAGGAAGGAGAGTTTCCAACCTGTGCCACGTTTCCCAAAGGTGTAATCTTGCAATGAGCAGAGACAAGAAGCGCTGCCTCCTGGCAGGCTGCCGACGTGGTTAGTAAACAAACCGTCATACTGAAATAGATGAGATGTGATATTTGCTGTGACATTTTGCTGCTAACAAAGCTATACGGTGACATTAAATTATTAAACTTTTGAAAGCATCATCTATTTTTGTTGGGTTAGTTTGTGGTATTTATTTGTAGACAATTGCATATTTTTTTGTGTTCTAGTTTTTAGTAGTGTGAAATGCACAAAGCATTTTGGGTCCCCAAACACACCACTACTGCACTGGTATCAAAGAAAGTGTTGGAACTTGGGAGCATTGGTTTTCCACTGCCAATATAAACTCTATTCAGAACCAAGCTGCTCAGACAGGGCTGGCTTTCAGGCCATTTTTCTCCTTGTGAACGTGTCACCTTGCCATCTAAGTGCTGATAAACTCAGCTTTGTTGGTGAAGCATGACGTGGTACAGAGGTGGTGGCAGTGATGGGCTGATGGATGGGCAAGATGATCTTAGCAGCCTTTCCCAGCCTTAATGATTCTGTGATTCCCAGTACTTTCCTTGGGTGCTGCACCATGAAGACCTCAATCCAAGGCAGATTCCCAGTCCTAAAAGCATTCACCATGGCCATGGTAGTGGGAGCAGAACTCCCTCCCCCCCTTCCCCCAAACCACTGCTGCCCAGGAAGGCTCCAAACCCATCCACCCCTCCTGCAGGCTGAGCTACCAACACCTGTCTGTATGGACAAAAGGTGCATTCGGTCCCTCAGAGCAGGGCTGCGTGCTGGCATGGCTATGGAATTATCATCCTAGCAGCTGCAGTGTTCTCTGAGCCCATTGCTCTTCTGCCCACTGACAGTGCTCTGAAAGGAGGTGAATTATTTGTAATTTTCTTCTTTCTTCATACCCAGGTTCTTCAGCCCAGGTATGTCCGCGCGGGGCAGGAAGCGCACGCAGCAGGGATGCCCTTGACGTGGCGCCGGGGGCGGCTGACTGCTTCCCCTTGCAGATGAAAGGTGTGAAAAGCATCACTGCGTTTTTTCATTACTTGAATACTGACACCTGATAACAGACGGGTTAGTTTCGTTTCCCACCTCGTTTCTGTTTTTTTTTTTTTTTTTTTTTTTTTTTCCAAGTCCTGACAAAATCCTTCATCTCTGAAATGCACATGTGTATACTGTCTGCAGCCAAGGATCAGAGAGAGGCTGGTATAACCAAAACGTGCCCAGACTGCTTCAGAAAGGATTTGCAAACTGTGTCTTTAATCTGGGGACAAAAAAGAAAGCATAGAATACGCATATGCAGGAGAACGCTTCAAAAGATAATGTAATTCTTCATGAGCTGGGATGTATGTGTCATGCTAAAATAAGCAGGTAGAACAGGAAAATTTGTGAATTCAAAGTCATTTGGTTCTGTTGATTGTATCTTTAAGAAAATTCCCCTTCAGGAAGTAATGCTAGAGTCAGTGAAGCTTCTTTGTTAAAACTGCAAACGCAATGTATGTTAGTAGCATTTTCCTCTGTCTTCTTTCTTCCCCCACCCCAAGTTTGGCGTTCAGCGCCTTTTCAGGGGATTGGTGAGAGCGTAATTGATAGGAAGTCCATTCATCTGTTTATCTTTGAGTGGTTTCTCAAGTGGCTGGGGCACCTTGGTTCTTTAAACTCACGTTTTCAGAAAATTCAAGTGAAAATAATCCTTAGTTTGAGTGCTCGGTTTCTGGTGCTACTCTTTATGGCAGCTACAGCCAAGGCCGCTCAGCTCTGGTCCCATACAGGTCTCAGGAACATCAGCTACAGAGACAGGTAGATCCAGGGTGCTGTTAAGTTTTGTGTATCAGTTTTGACACAGTTATTATCCGCATACTTTAGCAAGTGCTGTGAGTCCTGTCCCTTTTGGACTATGAAAGGCAGGACCATAAGTATCACAGCACAACCCACAGGACCTCACGGAGCCACGGGCCGCCATCCCTGCAGCAATGCCTTGGGGCAGCAGGGCTGCCTCTGTCCGTGGTGCTTAACCTGCGCCAGGGCCGCTCATCCTCTCCTCTGCTGCTTTCGGAAGCTGCTCTTCATGTGTGGGGAAGCATGGGACAAAGGCATCCCTGCCTCTTGGAGCAGGAAGAAGGGAGTGTGCAACATTTCCAGGTTCATTCCTGCATTTTCCAAAGAGAAACATGCTGCTGTTTCGGTAGTGGTTTATAGATTCTTTCTGTGAAACTGAGTATTTGTCATTCACTGTCATCTCAGGTTCAGATAACAATTGGCGTCTACAAGAAATTAAAGAGCTCTAATTCCAGCTTCTGTTAGTAGACATATGCCCAATTCAGTCTAGAATAGATGCTCCCTTACTTGGTTACAGACATCACAACCCTCAGGGCTTGTGTGACTTCACAGACAACAAGGTCTGCAGCTGAGACACCTCATCTAAAAGCTCAGTACTTCTGATGATCAGGCCCAGTTGGCTTTTTGGCTGCCATTCTATTTGAGTGGCAGGTTCCCTTTGGCCAAGAGTTGCTGCTGTACCAAAGGAAGGAGACTCAGAAGAGCTCTGAGCAGCGCAGGTGAAGCTCAGCCTTCCTGCAGATTAACTCCCCAAGGCATTTTTGTTATCATTTTCAAAGAACTTGTTCAGATACTCCAAAAGATAAAACCATGACCAATTAATCTAGATTTTGACATAATTCCTATAAACTTCATCATCTTCAGCTAAATGACAGTAAATGGCAGTTCTGCCCACAATAAGGAAAGAGAATATGGTTAAAATATGCTTCTGTCATCCATTCACTCATCTAGTCAGAAGGGACTTTCCTTTATTCTTAAGGAAGGTATTATACTTAGTGAAGATTCTGAGCAAGGGTACCTCACAGAAACAGCAGCAACGTCCTTTGTGAATGCTGTCAGTTTTCTGAAGCCCAGGCAGGCAGCTATGAACAAACCGTGACTAGGGATGTGAATCAATCTTGAACTTCATATAAGAAAGTGATGGAGAGCAAGCTCTATGGTATTGACAGAGCTACAGCTGTTCCAAAGAATCTGCAACCGGATCTATTCCAGGACGTATAGAAAGACCGCCAACACTTTATTTTCACTTTGAAAGCATAAAATGTATCTAAAAGGTAGCTACTTCGTATTCACGACATTCTACCAAATAATGATATTTCAACCCAGGTGCAGAAATGCACACAAAGATACTAAGTTTAAAAGTATAATAGTTTCAGAGGCCAGCTAAAATCTTCATGATACCATATGACATGAAGACACAGAATTTTCAGATGCCCCCCTCTGAGTTCTGTAAACCAACCTGTAACACACATTTACTTAAAACATTAATGAACATATGAGCCAAGGGAGCTGACGCTGCACTTCATGATCTCGGAGCACTGATCAATGTTCTTCTTGATCCTGTAGAAAGTTTCCACGTATTCAGAACGACCCAGGAGTTCCACAAAATCCTCATCATGGGTTATCACCAGGAGCTGAAAGTTCCGTTGTCGTGAGCGGCTTTTTATTATCCTACAAGGACATGTTATTCAGTGCACATATATTGCATTCTAGTTTTAGTACTTCCTTTCTCTCACGTTAAAAAAACCAACACGTAAAAGTGACAACCCCCCCCCCCCCAAATTACAGAAGAAATATTTTTCATCTTCTGAGTAAAGAAAAGGGAATCTAACGTTACTGTTCTGCCTATGTCAACAAAGACATACAATTTACTTCTGCTGACTGATACTAAAATTTGAAAAGTGTCTAAGTCTCACAAGAAGAGATTACTTACTCCACGAGGGCATGTGCAAGAGATTCTATATTTTCTCGATCAAGATTGGTAGTAGGCTCATCCAGTGCCAATATGCCACAGTTGAGGCAGAATGTTTCTGCCAGAGCGAGACGGATGATAAGAGAAGCAAGTACCTAGGGAACCAAAAAATCTCAGAACTTAAGACACTTAAGACACACTAAAAAAAAAATCTCAGAACTTAAGACACACTGTGACTTAAGTTCACATAACAATGTACTGTCAGTTAACTATAAATTTGTGACCTAGTTATTTATTGAAAAACTACATTAAAACTTGAAGTTTGAATTGAAAGGTCCATTCTGTAAAGTACTACTGGAAAACAGGAGAGAAGTGAAATAATCCAAGTCTTGGAGATACTGGAATTAAGGATGCTTCAGCACTGCCATCAGCACTACCTCTTCTCTCTGCTGAAGCTTCATCCCATCAGTGCAAGGAAGGTGGAAATCTGCATCACTCAGTTTGAACTACTGACCTCACGACTCCTTACTAAAACTGAAGATGGTACTACTTAACATCTCACATATTAGTTTGGTATTATGAGACCTCATCGTGTTTTTATTAGCTCCCATGAATTAGTGAAAATCATAGAACACTTGATGGAAACAGGGCTAGCAAAAATATTTTCCAAACATCACAACTGCTGTCATCACTGCTCACGATCAAAGAAAGATTCTCAGAATATCAGCTAAGACACCGTGAACAAGTTTCACTCTCATTTACATAACATTTTAGCATAACTGCTTAAGGAGAAGATGCATTTTTTTGCCTACTGTGGTGTTCTATAAGAAGTTTTGGATTCCCTCTATTAGTATAGAATTTTCAAAACAAATACACTTCTACATGCAGGTGAGAATTTGACAGCATTTTTCACATTCGAGAAACAAAAGCACCACATCTCTTCACGGAATACCTTTTCAAGATGTTACTGCTGTATGCGTTATAAAATGCTGTGCACTGTTTTGCTGCATTCATTGATTTCATTTTCTGTGGCTGTTAATACTATCTGGACAGGAAAAAGTAAGGAGAGGAGACATCTCAAGGCCTGGCTGTCAAGGAAACTCACACAGACCACATTACCTTTTGCCCAGCACTGCACCTTCCTCGCATATCCAGAGCCGTATCTCCTTTTATCATCACTACTCTGTAATTGTAGCTTCTTCTTTTATCAGATGCTGAAACGTTTTCATCTGCATCAGAACGAATTTCTATATATTCAATATCTGAAAATGGAGACAGTTTTTCCATTATTAAAAATCTTTAAAAACGCCATATCATTAAATGGCTAAGTTATATTAGACTGAGAGATATAGTATACAGAAGCTATACAAATCGACTCGTAACTCCTACCGATAGATAATACTTGGAAATGATTTTTGTTTTTAAATTGAAGAAATAAAGGTGAGAATTTGACAGCAGTTTCCTTAGCTCAAAGAAACCTCAACTTTGGAAGACATGGAAAAAGGAAAATTACCTCCATTTATCACAGAGCTAACTACAAAATGTATAATAAAAATGACACAACAGTGGTAACCAACTGACACAGCCTTCCGAATGAAACCAACCATTTCCACCTCCTGGATTTCCAATAGTTTGAAGAAACAATTTTCAGTATGCAGTGCTGAGTATAAAACAGATCCATATGGACAACACTACAGATACACACCTTGTCCTCTGTAGGTACTTCGCCAAAGGTCGCGGATTATTTTGTTGATTTCTTGCATCTTCATGCTATGAAATGTCATTATTGCTCTAAAGAAGAACAGAAAACCACCAATTTTGATACAAGCCACTCTGAACTATTACAGACTACAGGAGAAGGGAAAAGCTCCCTTTCCATTCTCTAAATACTTTCACTAAGAATATATTAACAACTCATTCACCTTGAATGCAGAAATGTACAATTAATTAGCTAAAGGGATGTCATGACTAGAGTTACCTTTTTCTTCAGCAGTGAGAGTAGCACAGGATATAATTTAAAATGTTAATGTTTATTTCCCTGACTAGTATTATCAACAAGTCTTCTGTCCCGTAATAGCTGATTCCTCAGGAAAGCATTCAAAAAAGGACATGATGCTACTTATCTAATAAAGACTTTTAAACGCAGTGCTTTTAATGAAAAAAAAAAAAAAAAAAAAAAGCTTGCTTGCTTGATGCAAACAGTTTCTTTCCAAAAAAAAAAACAGGTCTGCATTCAAAAGTAATTCTGAAATTGACTTTTTACGCGTACTTTTCCCACTTCCCCTCTTACAGGAATCACTTCTACCTGTTCTGAGGAATACTGAAGTCTCGACTCTTAAGAGGATTAGTTGTCTGAAGAAAGAAAAAGCATGTTCTACTATTTACTTGATTAAATCCAAGAATGCATTCTTCATCAGCATCTATCAAAAACCTCTAAATATTAAATCAATAAAGATCAATAGATAGCATAAAAGAACACACAAATGTCATTTTTTCCCAGCCACATGTACAGCTTTCAATCTCTGGCCATTAGAGTTAACATTTCGTCTCACTGATTTTTCAGACGATTACCAATAAGTGATGCTTATCTATTTTTCTTGAAATTACAAGTCTGCCTTCCTGTTTTGCCTTAAATAGAAACAATAGATGGTTTGATACCACACAAAAAGAGCCTGAATTCTAAAAGGGAAATTCTTGGATTGCATTTCCATTTAAGCTGAAAGGAAGGAATTATAAATGCTCTGAACAGATTACATCTTCACAGAATCAATTTTAGACTGCTTTACATTCAAATACTAAATACATTTATTTTATCATTAACGCTGATTAAAACAGAGCTCCTCTATACCCTACTGCTCAACAGCCTTTGAGACCTGTCTTTCTGAACTACAATCTCCATGACTGCATTTAGTTTATCCTCCAGCTCGGAACTCTGTGTTCCAAGGCTTTATTCTGTGTGGCCAGAAAATGCTCTACCTTGTATCTCAAAATGCTGCTTGGAACTTTCACAATCATTTCCTCCACCCCTTCTCTACGCTATGCAAGACTTAAGAAACTTTTATCAACCCTTCTCAGTCAACTTCTTTTCAACATGGAAACTTTTTTTTTATTTTTCAGGGGCCTGTATATTTTACTTTCTATTTGTTTACAGTGTTATAGATGCTATTTTTGGTCGGTCAGTCCAAAAGCATGAAACAAGCTTCCAGGGGAAGCAGGAACAATCACAAAGTTCACTACACTTTCCATCCAATGCAAGTTGCATTTCTTTTCATCTTTGCTTTCTCTGATAAAAGTACAAAACCACCCACATGGGAAAAGGGTAAAAAACAAAACCAAGCCTCACCTCTGTATTGCAATATTCTTTAATGCAAACACAATTGTTTACCTGTGAAGAAGATCATGGGGAACAAGAAATCTATGTGGCAGATCGTATTTATGGTATGACCAGAATCAGCAGTGCTGGGACACACACAAAAGCTTCCTAAAAACATCTTCAAGTGGGAAAAACTAGAAAGCAATAGGGACAGAGGAACAGCCTGAAGGTTCCTGGCTCTTCCATCAGTTTTTATATTAAAAAGGAAGGTGAATGTGTTTATTGTCTAGAAATCTTCCAATCACCAGAGGCAGCAGAGCAAAAGATTATTTCATGCCAGGATTTCAGCACAGAAGGCACAAACGGGTCATGAGTTGGGTTCATTTCCCTACTGCCTCTCTCAACTTGAATTGCTGTAATGCACATATGAGTCCTAACATGTACAAGCAGTACTCAAAAAGGGTCCTTCAGAGAACTGAGAATAAAACTATAACGATCACTGAACTTACCTAAATCTACATTAAACTCCAGTTAACATCACCAATGCACTTTTGAACATTATACACATTACAGAGTTCCCAGATTCTACCAAACCTGTGCAGTCTGTAGCACATTTTCATTCATTCACTTTGCTTTCAGGAATCAGTTTTCTTCAGAAAGCAAACAAAGGAAGGTTACAGCAATTTGTTATTTAGGATAAATACAAAAAGAATAGAAGTAACACAACACTGTACAACTTGCTATCTTCACATAGCAGGGCGGTTGAAACCAGATGATCACTGTGGTCCATTAGTGACCTGTGGCACTGCAGTCCTTTTCAACCCAGGTCATTCTATGATTCTATGATTAAATATATTAATTTATTAATAGAAAAAATTAACCACCTCAAAGAATTGCAACGGTTTACTATTTCTACAAGTTCTCTTAGGAAGTTTGATATTGCAAGCTGCTTTTGCATCAAGGCCTTCAGTGGTAATGAAAACTATACAAAATACAAGAACTAACCTCACACAACAATACTTACTTATCGAGGGCTTTGTAATAAATGTCCAAATCTTTGTTCACCAGCTCTGTTGTTCTCATAACAATCATCATCTCCCTGTGCTTTTCCTCTGCATCCTTGAACTGTGACTCTCGAAGCTCCTTTTTAAACCGAACAATCTCTTCCTCAAATCCACGCTGTCGGCCCAGTGCAACGTGATGGTTTCTTTTCAGACCTTCTATTTTCTCCTCTAAATGTTTTTGTTCACTGCCAAATCACAACTGATCAATAAGTCTTTTGTATGTAGTGTCTCACAATATTTTGAGCAAGGTTCTAATTTGTAGCACCTTTTAGACAGCAGCTCGTTCTTTTGTACATATAAAGTTTATGAGTCAAAATTACATTATTAGTGTTGCTGGAACTAAGACACAGTTAAAATAAAAATACGTTTTTAGCAAAGTTAAATACATTTCAGTCACTATTCTGAATGGGAAATTATCACACTCAAAGTCCAAAGTGCTATAATTGACTTAATTGCAAGAATTCCATGAGGATACTGAGAAAAAAAAATGCAATGAACAGTTGGGTGCCCTATCAGTTGGGTGCCCTACCAGTTGGGTAAGCTAAAATAAATAGTTTGCACATAAGGAGCTGTATGGGGATAATTCCTTGTCAAAAACATTTATCATCTGAATATTAAGCTGCTATTAAACTACAAAAATAAACACAGACTTTCCTGCTGAGACCTATCTGAGAAGACTGCAAATGAACTATCCTCATCCAGAGACACATTGCTTTTTGAACGTAGACTAAACAGTGGAAATTGTTAGAAGTAATGGCTTAGATTGGAACAGGTTATGTGCGTATTTGTAGACAGAAGAACTCTGTAATTTCACTAAGTCATCTATGTTGTCATGGGGATCATACGCAAGCATGAGTCTGAAGGAGGAAGCAGTCCACGTGAACGGGGAGAAAGGTACACACTACGAACACAGGAAACACTGAAACACAGTGAACACTGCATTCAGATATTTAATTAATTCTTACACACAACATGCTGCTCTGTTCTGAAGATGCTTACTTTTTCAGCTGTGGGACTTTCATTTCTCCCATCTCCTTGACAAGTTGTTTTATATCATCTTCGACTTTTTTTAGCTCTTCATTCCGCTGCCTCAAAGTAAGATTATCCTCCAGCCATCTCTCCTGGATCTGTTTCCACAGAAAGTAAGAAGTTCTATGAAGTTTCAGTGTATCAATTCTCAGTTACCAAGTATGAGGGCTGCACAACTCAACAACATGCTTTGAGCATAAAACAACTGACAACACTGAAAACTATCACAATACAAACTTATTTTGTACTAGAAATAGGGCATGTGGAAATCAGCATATTTCAATCTGAAAAGATTACATACAGTAATTATCACCACAGATAAACCTAAGAGTGATCCTGTGTGTGAATATTAATCAATGATACAAGTGAGAAAATCATGTAGCCCCCTAACTCAATTGTACAGGTAAGACGTGAGATGGAGTGGGGAATGCACTAGAGAACACAGAGTTGGAAATACACACAACAAGAATTTAAAGCACGTGACAAAATCCAAAGTGACAAACTACCTCTGGTACCTGCCGTGAGAAATGCCTTGCAGCAGCCTTCTTTTAGAAGGCAGGTATTTCCCACACAAAGCTGCTTTTGAAAATGCTGGCTATTATCACAGTGGATTTAACTCTCTTTGAAATACCACGAAATAATGGAGACTTTTTTGTGTGTATATAAATCACAAGACTTCTTGTTTTTTAGTTTAAGCCTAATGCCCCACATAGCAGCCACTCTGACCGACGAATCATTAAATAACTCGTGTGCACCAGCAGACTGAAATCACTTCAACTACACAACGTATACTTCACTCTGAAATAGTGCACCTACTTTTTGAGTGTCAATATCCTGTCGAATAATTTCCATCTCCTTACTAATCTTTTCCTTCTGTTTCTCACAGGCAGCTAACTGAGAATTTACTTCATCGAGTTCACACTCCTTTTGCTAAAGAAATAAAAAAGAGGTGTATTATTTATGTACAAAAATGTTTTTAAAAGCAGATCTTTATCGACCGTTTTTAGGTTACCTTCTTATATTCTTCCTTTCCTTGTTGAATATAGCTTTCAATTTCTTTCATGTACTTATTTATATCTTTAACTTTCTCTTTTATGCCATTCATCTGCAGGGAAAACATTTCAAATGAATTGCAGGCTCACAAAAGTGGTATGACTTACATCACAGATTTGCAAGACACAATTCCTTATTGTAATTCCCTTTAATATACCAACAAAATACTCTGACTTTTGAAACCCAGATGCTCCTTATTACTCCTTCCCAAAATAAATGATAAATACTCATTTGTGCTTAGACAAGAGGTACACTTGCCCTGAGAAAGACAGGTTTGCCTCTTACCAAGGACAGCTTGCAGTCATTCTTGCTGTTCCTCCTAGATCTACTCATTAGTGACCTCTGGCACTAAAAGCCCTCAATATTGCCAAATGTCCCCAGAAGCTTTCAGTAAGACCACCAAAGATTACATTACAATTCGTTATGCTCCTTTTCTTCCCCTAAATTTCCACAAAACAAATGCATTAGCAATAGCCACCACTGTTTCCTAAAAGCCAACTTGTTATCAAGGCTTCCACCCATGCCCCAAAACCAGCATGTAATCCTATCACCCAACCATGTCAAATGCAAACAAACCTTCTCTTGTATTTCTTTATTACTTGCAGTCCTTTTATTAATTAGATCCTCCTTGTCTTGCTGCAGTTTTTCTAAAGTTGCATCCAGAGGAAATACCTGTTCTTTTGCTTCCTGAAAAGCAGTTAAAAGAGCCCTTTTTATTTTCACATTCTGTCAACGACCAACAGCGACCCAACAAGGGTTTCTCATTATGTCCTACCTTGATCTCTCTGTATAAGGACTGAACCTCAGTGGTTAATTCCACTGTTTGTTCTTCCAGTTGCTGACGACGCTGCAAGCTGCTGGAAATCTGAAGTTTCTCTGCTCTGAGTTCATTCACTGTACTCTTCAGCTCCTGAATTTGATTCTGCTGGTCTTGCTTCATTTTCTGATTTAACTCAATTTTACTAGTAACTGCAGATAAAACCACACAGTGAAACGGTCAGTACATTATTAATGGCACTTTATGTCTTCCTTATATAAGAAACCCAATTCCAAATTAAGTTATTATGCCTCCCCCAACAACAATCAACAAACAAGAACTATTAGAATATGGTTATTTCCAAACATAAGTAAACTGAAATTTATACTTTAATGACAGTAAGTCAGAATATTATTTGTAATATAGAAATGAAATATCAGACTTGTATGACCTACCTGTATCCCACAAGTGTTTTTTCTCTTGTTTCTCTTGGCTTACTTGCAGAACAGTTCTATTTAAATCGACCCCTAGCAGCTTAGCCTCCTGCTGAGCAATTTTTCTTTCAACGTCCCTAATATCAGTCTGAAAGTAAGATGAAAAGTGCTGCTATTACTGCTATTATATTAGTGTTAAACAACAGGCTTTTCTTTCTTTTCTTTAATTTTTGGCACACGGAAGCAACCTGGGAGCTTGAGGCATGTATGACACAAAGCACCTTCAAGTGCTCCTTTGCTGGAGCAACATCACATCATTAGCACAAGGTTATGTTAGCCCACAGGCTGCTGGAAGCTGGCATTCCTACTGGTGAGAGGAAATCAGTCAGTATGGGCAGACTTCTGATGTACCCAGGCTATCTCAAAGGAGTTACACGTACAACCTGTCTCTGCAACAAGCGAACTGTTTAACTTGTTTTATATCATCTCTGCCAACACAACAGCTGGATTGACATGACGGGTCAACAGTTGGACAATGGGTTGATGGTTGGACTAGAAGATCATAATGGCCTTTTCCAACCCTAATGCTTTTATGATTCTATGATTAGTATCAAGATCAGCTTTGCTATGCTGTCTTATAAACTATTTTCACGTGTTTAAAAAGTATTAACACCCCAAATTCTTTGTAGTATTGTTGAATAAGTACTTAAATAGTTGGCAGCAAACAAGTGTCACTTCACATATTGACAGAAATTACAAACACATACCTGGTACCTTTCCATGAGAGTTATGTCCTGCAAACATGCATTAGCACCTTCCTTTTCAGACAGAACTGTTTGCAAAAGTGTTTCCTGTTCTTCTATCTCACCCTTTAGGCGTGCAAAATCCCTGTTCACAGTCTGCAGCCTGTTCCTCAGGTCTGGTATGTCCCTTTCTTGGAGTTCCACTACAGTTTGCCTTAAATAAAACAAAAACCCAGCAGTGTAAGTTCAAGATATTCAAGACCACAAAATCTATTATATGAGTTTAGCCCAAATAGTATTCCCTAAGGCAGGTGAGATTTAAAAACAAAACCAAACAAACCTCTTCTGGTTTTTAATATGAGTACAGTGCTACAGAAGGGCCTACAATCCACTGCACAGGAGTGCCCTCTTGTGAAGGAAAGGCCTACTCACTAACATAAGTTCTTCAATCTATTCAAAATGATGGTCTACAAATATTGCAAAATCAGAGCCTCTTATCCACTGGCAAGGCATCTACTTGTACTCTAAATTCCTCTACTTTTACTCTAAAACTGGATCTTAGAATAAGGAAAAAACCTCAAGACTCCCACAGAATCAAGATTTTATTAAATAGTGATGTTCCCGTTAAATGGTTCAGTTCCCATTCTATGAATGCAATTTCCATTTCAGCATTTTTAAGAAACTTATTTAAGGCATTGTGTGAAAACTTTAGAAACAACAACAACCAGCCTGTCCATTTTAAATTGTAATGACAAAAAACAAGGAGGATAACTGCTCCTGTGTAATGTAAATGACTGGTAGAAAAGGTAGTATACAACCACTTCTTCTGTCTCACTCTCATAAGAAACATCAAAGGATCAGAAATAGCAAAATTATAAGGTAGTTTAATATTGCAGACCAGGTGAGCAGAGAAAAAATGCTGGGAAAATATTTATCTCTTAAATGAATTACCTAACCCTAAAATAAAGCGTCTCAGTCGTCAACATAATTTCTAATAATCAAAAAACAAGAACTCCAAAGAAAATGGCTTGCAACAACACCATTTGCTAAGTACTTTACCTAATTGGTTTAAGACCCATCATCTCATCACGTTTTTTCTCTCTTTTTTTAAGCTCAGACTCTGTTGACTTCAGTTTGTCTGGGGCGAGACGCAGCTTTGACTGCAGGTCACTGATCACATCCTGCAGTTCAGCCTCCGTTTGAAAAACTCTTTGGCAAACTGGACAACATGACTGGTTCTCCTCTGTCAGCTGCGTAATGAACTGTGAATAAACTGCAGTGGCTCCAGCAAGCACAGCTGGTTTAAAAAGAAACAGATGATGTTGAATATACAGTACATAATAGGTCAAAATTAGGTACATATTTACCACAAATGAAATAAAATTTTAACTTTCAGAACAGTGAGATAGGAAACTAAAATGGCCCTATGCAACCTGGTCTGAATTCAGGGCTGTCCCTGCTTTCAGCACTGTGCCCTAGATCACCTCTCCTGAGGTTCTCTCCAACACAAATTATTCTATTTTATTAAACCTCAGCCATCCCTCAGTAATTATCAGTGAAACTAAGTACTCCCATAATTTCTTCTGGAACTGCTTTCTCTCAGAGAGCAGTGGGCCCTATGGATCTAACCCACTATGTCACACTGCCATCTAATGCCACACTGCTAGCCCTGTACTTCTCTTCATACCTGGCAGATTCAAGAGTTCAAACATTTCCTTAGTTTTGTGAAGGCTTATATTTAAAACGAGCACACATGCAGAGCTACAGGCAAATTTACCTCGCTGCTTTGAACTTTTTTCAATGTCATCTTGCAGTTTGTTCAGGTTACTGTCAAAATCTTGACTTCCACAAACATCAAAAAGCTTTGCTTCATAACTGGACAACTGTTCTTCTTTTTTTCTTAGTTCAGCACTGATGTAATTTTTCTGTTGTTCTGCTGATGCCAGTTGTTTGCTAAAACATCAATGCACAAACTCTTACATTACAGAAACACATCCTTAAGTTTGTGTTCCATACTTCTGAATTATGGACTGTTTTTAGACTACAAATTCTGCCTCTTTGGCTCTGTGGAAATTTAATGTCTATCACTGCACAGTGTGTTGATGTCTCCTGTCAAATTCTTTTCTATAATTAAATGAAATCAGGAAGATGCAATCACACATGGATCGATATGGTTATTAACCATTCTGCAACTCATAAAAAAGCCAGAGGGCCCACCATTTTATTCCCCAAAGCACATTCATTCAGATAGGATAGCATAAATAATTAAAGGTATATTAGAATATTGTGTCATCTACTTTTAGTGCTGCCTTTGACACACTTCTAATGACATGTCTTGCTTTTATTAACCAACACAAACCATACTGGCTACACATTATATACATTTTGCAGGCTGCTTTCTTTCATTTGGAGGACATCTCTATAAACAATCATGAATTAAAGTAACAAGTACGTTAATTATATTAAACTTCCCAACACTGAAATTCATAATTGCAGAAATACTTCTGGAGACATGATCAATTAAACTAATACCTACTTTAGCAGAGCATGTCTATTCCTTGTCTCGTTAATCTCAGTGCTTTTGCCATGAAGCCAGTCTTCAAGTTGTTTTTTGTTTGGAAAATATCCCAGCAGTAGTGTCAGTTCTTCAGAATGTCTCGATTTTACTTTTCTAATCTGCTCCTCTTTGTCTGCCTTGAGAAATAAGGCATTTTAAATTAATGTTTTCATATGTTCAAGTTTAATCCACTCAAGTATTCGTAGAGGAAATGGTTTTCACGAAGTCACACAGAAGCTTTACACACAACATCATGATAAATATCTGAAAAATACACACATATCCTGGAGGAACTGCATTAAGGTCATGCCACTTCCCTTTCTTTGAAACAATAGAAAAATTACTTTGTCTTTCTTCAGCATCTCCATTTGGGTAATGGTTGTGGTATGTAGATTCAGCTGCTCCATCTCCTGGTCCAACCTCCGAAGAGCTTTGTCCAAGTTCATTTTCTCATTCTGCAGAGTTTGCACTTCCTGTTCCAGAGTTTCTACATTGCTGTTCCTCTCAGCTTTCTCCAGCTCATGCTCCTAAATAAAAAAATAAAAGCCCAGAAGAACTATATAATCACAGCAGACAATAAGATTCTAACTAAAAGGAAGAAGAAGAAAGTTCTTTAAGTTGAGGGAGGGAAGATTTAGGTTGGATGTCAGGGGGAAGTTCTTTACTATGAGAGTGGTGAGGTGATGGAACAGCTGCCCAGAGAGGCTGTGGATGCCCCAACCCTGGAGGTGTTCAAGGCCAGGTTGGATGGGGCCCTGGGCAGCCTGGTCTGGTATGAAATGTGGAGGTTGGTGGCCCTGCATCTGGCAGGGGGGTTGGAGATTCATGATCCTTGAGGTCCCTTCCAATCCTGGCCATTCTGTGATTCTTTAAAACTGCCCAGCAGCAATACCATTTGCTGCACAGGATCAATACGAGATTTGCAAAGGACACATGCAAAATGATAAAGGCTGTGATGCTTTCATAAGAAATTGTACAGCAATGTTCTGAAATGTAGTAAATTACAACGTTTCACAAAATGCAATGCTTATAACCAACTAGCCTCTTTCATAAGCAAGTTATCTGGAAAAAAATACATCTAACAGCACTTATTTTTCTGGGCCAGTAATTTAAGACTATGAAAATCTTCTGATATCTACATAATCCAATGATACCACAGCCATGGTTACTACAATATTGACAACTCAATGAGCTGAAGCAATATATTCTAAGCGTGCATTTCCATTTCAAACTTGTATAAACATTTCAATCACTTTAACTTACCGTCTTTATGATCTCCTGATCCAACTCCACTATTCGGTCTGAAGAGCCCTCCAACTGACGCAGCTCATACTTTACATTCTTCAGTTCAGCCTGCCTCTTATTTTGAATGTCTGATTTCAGGTCAATGGTTCTCTCTAATCCAGTCTTCCTATCTCTTATTTCATCGATCTGTTTTTGTTTCATTGCTTCTTTCTGTGTGAACTCTCTCTGAAAGTGAGCAGCAATACATTCATTGTTTTTTTCATACGAAAAAACACAGTATTCAAACTGCTTCTTCACACTAGTTTGCAAATATCCACAGTTACAATGCAAGACATGGAAATAGTCAGGTACTGAAGCACTTTAACAGGAATGTTTTTACACAAGAAAATGCAAACTCATAATGGTAATGTTTTGTGACAGCAATTCCACGTTGAAGATAAAACAAAGTTGCTTGTTTTCTTACCAGCTTCCTATTCTAATTCTTTCTCGCTTGCTTGACATGGCTGCTGAAAAGAAAAACTGATCTGCAAAGCTGCCTGCTCATTAGCTTTGGCAATTCAAATCACTCAGTGACCCCTCTTAGTTCCAAAACTAACTTTTGTGGAAAGGTTCAAACACCCCATAATAAAAAATACAAGAACAAAAAAAGGCTCCAGTTCCCCCCCCCCCCCCCCCAGCACTCCTTTTCCCAAAACCATAAAGACACATATGGACTAACAAGACACACTAATAACTAACATGGAAAACAATAACACAACCCAAAAATGACACAATCCTTACCATTAACTGATTTGCAGCTTCTGCATCACTCTTCTGCCTCTCTTTCAGTAACTCATGAAAAACGGCAATCTGTCTGTCATTAAAAGGTGCTTGCTCAAAGCCATCTAATTCCAGCTGTGCTGACAAAGACTGAATTAAGGAATCCCTCACTTTGATGTGCTCTTGGTGACGATCTGCTTGCAGCTGTAGACGACCTTCATGAGAAAAGAAAACTTACCATGAATAAAGCCCTCTGACTGCCCCCACAGTAAGAATATTACAGATTCAGTTTCCACATGCTTCTTGGTTGGAATAGATGCATACAATCATAACTGGTTAGTAGTCATTTTCGTAACTTATAGCATGTACAAGCTCAGACAGCAAAAACAAATGTGCTCAAAATCACCAAACTGACAGTGTTTTATACCACCAGAAATCATCTACTTTGAGTACTTCTAGAAAAGATGGTCCATCTAAGAACAAACATACTGCACGCTGTAATTATAACTCAGAACAAGTGCACATTAAAAATCCCAGAGGAAGGATGCTGAGGTGTGGTTAGCTGTGAGATTCCCACATCACACTGACCCAGCACTAACACACATTTCTGGGGTTTTGTCCTATCCAAATACTTGCAATTCCTATCAAATCCATTTCAGGTCTTAACGACATAAAAATAAATACAAGTTTGTAGACCAATGTACCTCGTTCAATAAGTAGTTCTGACTTCTCATCGTTAAACCTCTGGCATTCTTTAGAGGCTCTATCTAATTCTCGCTTACAGTCTGATAACCTCTTCTCCTTTTCCTTCACTGTTCTCTGGTGGTTCTTGTATCTATCCCTGAGCTGTTCATCTGTTCCTTGAAAAACCTGTTCTCCAAACAAAAAATAAAGTCAGCTTTTAAACACGAGTTTATAAACAATACTATGATGTTCAAAAAACAACAAAGGTTTTAGAATAACAGAACCCAAGAATTATCAAGTGAGCCACTTGGGCAATGGAAGTGTTTTTAACCAGCATCTGGTGTGTAGCCCATTTGGCAGCAAAAGACAGACTGATTTTTCTGTAGAAAGCATAACAGCATGGAATTTAAAGGCAACCTTTTCCATTTTCTGTTGCAGATCTTGATTATCCTTTTCCATCTGCCTCCTCCTGCTCTCCAGGGCTTTCACATCATTGTCCAGTGACGTTACTTTTGCAAGATTCTTCTCAACTGCTGCCAAAGAACTCTGCAAAGGAAAGAAGGGTGCAACTAAGAGATCTCATTGGTTTATGATGTGCTATACAATACAGTACTCTAAAGTGTAAAACCTTTAGTTTTATGAAATACTTTGAAACAAAAAAAAAAAAAAAATTTCATTCAGTTTTAGTTATAGCTCACGATAGCTTTATGGGTAACAGCTAAATATTTAACAGACATCTTTTAAAGTAAGACACAAAAAACCCACCCCAGTGCTGCTACAACAATTTCACAGACTGTTCTCATGCCTCCAATGTCTGCAAACAGATTAGAGCAGCATCAGAGGTTTGCTGCTTAATTCTGCTGCAGAATACAGGATTAGTTAACAGTATAAATGTGTATGCTTTTAATCAGGACATCCTTCTGGCTTTGACATTTTGCTGTGTTCTTTTTTACTTATGTGTTGTTTTATATAAAATCTTAATGCAAATAACACAGAAACTACCTTTAGAGGGTCGAGCTGACTCTCAATAGATTTTATATTCTCCTTAGAAGCAGACAGCTGAGCTTCTGTGTTGGCAAGACTGTCCTGGATTTCCTGGGCTTTTTCTTTATTCTGTTTTAGGTATTTCAGTTCTGTCTGACACTCTTTCACTTTCATGCCTTGTTTCAGCCGTACTTGACGGAGAGTTTCCAGTGCTTTAATATACCTTAAAAAATAAAAATAAAAATAAATCACACAACTGTCACATCCTGTTGGCAATACAACCATCACTACTGACGGATGGAACTATGCCTCAGTAAAGAGAAAAACCTTGTTGCTGAGAAGATCTCATCAAACTTTTGTTTCAGGGCCTTCCCTTCGCTTAATGGCCAGTTGGATTCTTCTTGGTGGCAGAAAATGACATTGTTAAGCACTGACTTGGAAACACCGAGGGCACTGATCATCTCTCGATCAATTTCTGCACACTTGGAACTGAGACTGACCTTCTCGCCATGCCTACTTAGCACAGAAAGAAAAGCCACGGAGTTATTAGCAACTCTAAGCTTTTTTTAATTAAGAACAACAACAACACTACAAGCATTTTCCATTGTACTGGTTATAAAGCTTACTAAGAGTAACAATTTTTAAAGTACATAATTACCATTTAAATCACTGGCACTTTACAGTAAACGTTTCTAGTCAAGAGTACTACACATTAAAAAGCTCTGCAGAACCACCAGAGGGAGCAAAACCAATTTTGAATAAAGGCAAGTGAATACACTTCTTAAATAGGTAAGACTGAAGTTAAAGATGGGCTGACCATGCCCTGAAACTGAAAGTGGTGCTAAAGGAAGTAAAGATTATGTCTTCCATGCAATGCTACTTTCAATCTATATCATTAATAATATGACTCTCAAATAAACACGAGTCCATAGATGTTAGCAGTTCTTAAAACAGTGGCTTTCAAATGTGAGATTTTGAATCAATTAATAGATCAAGTGCTAGAACTCCAGACCTTTCATCTAAGAGCACAGGCAGCAACTTTAGAGAACACATCATGAAGTTTTCTCATTTTATACATAAAAATACACGGATCTCACACCGAAGTCAGTAAAGAACTTACTTTGTTCTGGTAATGACCCCTTCAAGTGTTTTAAATTCTGTTTTCTTGCTTTTCTGGGTACAAACCATGGATCGTTGGACAGCTATGAGCTCTCCATTAACATCTCGAAACTGCAATCGAATCTGAGCTCTCACATCTGTTTCGTTGGCAACCTTCAGTAGAAACAACAAGAGAGTGAGTAAGGGAAACTCTTCTCAAACTCCAAACAAGTGCAAGCCCTGCCAGCTTCCAGAAACCCCTAGTTCTGTTTTTCTTGAAATAATATGGTCAGCTCATGTCTACCAAATCCTTGAGTATCCCTATTTTCACCACAAGCCTGAGTGCAGCTGGGGATGTTACTGAGGACTACACACACACTAAATCTACTAAATCTAATCACTGGGGCTTTTACCTTTGGGTCATGAACAAACGAATTTCCTTTGGTACCAGGAGGGAAATCTCCAGTGGAGATGTATTTAAGGCACTCGATGATGGTCTGAGAGAGCAGAAAGAAGCACATAGTCAGAATGACAACTCGGAATAAAAAAAGATGGGCAACAGTCAAAACACTGCGATAGCCCAAATGCTCACAAATAAAAGTTAGACGGGAGGGGAGGGAGAAATAAGACACGACTTTTCACTTCTCAGCATCACGAGAAGATGGTTTTGCAGAAGCAGTTTTTGAGGGCATGGTGGGGACGGGGCGATGGTTGGAGCAGATGATCTCAGTGATCTTTTCCAACCTTAATGATTAATTATGCTAATCAGCACCACCATTTTCCACAGAAAAGCACTATGTGGGATCGGCCGGCAGCAGAGCTCTCACCGTTTTCCCTGCGCCGTTGGGTCCCACCAGAATAGTCAGGGGATTAAAGAAGGTGATAATTTGTTTATCTTTGTCCTCCACTCCGAAACTCCTCACTCCCAGGATGCTCATTTTCTCAATCTTCGCCATTTCGGCACAGCTTCCCCTCTTCCAAAATCGGAAACGCAAACGCCGCAGACCACAAACACAACGAAGGCTGGGGAAAACGCGAGCACAGCCCTACGAGAGGACAGCACGGGCACGTAAGCACGGGCTGACGGCTGGGCTTTCCCGAGCCCAGCATCCCTCAGGCAGCACCGGAGCTCGGCTGTGCCTCCCCGCAGCCCAGCGCGCACACGGCTGCAGGTCTGGCAGCTCCTCGGCACCCAGCCGAGCGATTCAACACCGGCAGAGCCCTGAGCGAGCGCTCGGGAGAGAAGCGGCTCCCATCACAGCCCCCTCCATTTGTTGTTTATTACGCTTTCCCACTGCCCCGTTCCTCAGAACGTCCCGCCCCGCCCCGTCTTTGCGCGGTCTGATCGCACAGCCGGCCGATCCGGGGCATTTCCTGCAGAAAACCCGCGGGGCAGCGCCGGGCAGCGGGGCTTCCCCACCGTGAGGCGGGGGTGGACATTTTCCAGGGAGAGGAGACGGCCGCTCGGCACCGCCGGGCCGGGAAACGGCACTGGGGCTAAACGCCCCCCCCCACCCCCGGCCCGCTCCCACAGCGCGGTCACCTCCGATCCCCGCCGTGCCGCAAACGCCCCGCGCCGCCCCGGCAGCCACCGCGGCCGCCCTCGCTCCGCCCGCCACTGGCGGCCCGCCCTGCCCGCGCTCCACAGCGCCTCCTGGCGGCCGCGCTGTGCGCTGCGCTGCCCTTGCGGTGCCCTGCGCTGCGCTGAGCTGCGCTGCGCTGCTCTTCCCGCGGCTCTTCTCCACCCCCCCCCCCCCCGCCTCCCTCTGCTCCCCACAGCCTTTTGACTCTTCCCCTTTGCTCCTCACCGCTCGCACAGCCGCCCTCCTCTTCCCTTTGTCCCCTCTGTACTCTCCAGAGTCCCGAGGGCCACCCGGGGGCACCCAGCTGTTTTATCCCCTGGTGAAAAAGGCGTTAACGCTTCTAAAAGAACTGCAAGCGGTTCTAAAATAATCGCTTTTTAGGGTTTTTATAGTGTTCCCAGCTTTCAGCCCTGGCCCGGTGCACCCCAGCGCCGTTGCACAAAATGGCAGCTCAGTCCAATGCCGACCCCTTGCTGGACCCATCGCTCAGGGCTGAATCACTCGCTGCTGAAATTAAGAGAGCGGAAGGATGGTGTCTGTGCCTGCAGCGGCCCAGCTCAGTGCTTCAAGCTTGGGCCAGCCAGAGGAAAACCACATTTCCAGAGTTTGATTACCGCTCTCTGCCCATTACGCGCTGTTGAATCAAAACCAGCGAGAGAGAAAGAACAAAAAGGTGGCACAGCATCACCAGCTCTGAGGCCACCTGGACCCTGCAGCTGTGCCTGACCTACGTGTAACTGTGCGTGCTAGCGAGTATTTCCAGCGCTGAGCCCTCAGGGCTGTGGGTGAGCGGTGGTTCACCACGATGCCGGGTGATGCATCCCTCTCACAGCGACCATGAGAGCCAGGAAATGGTTTACAAGTCTGAGGTGTGGTACAAGCCGGTAATTCACCGTGCTTCATGGGAAATCTAGCTTACCAACTGCAAAAATCCCACCCTGACCTCTTTGTGCAGGAAAAGGATGAAGCGTGGTTATCTGTTTCACTGTGGGATTACTCCATTTAAGTTTATTATTCCTTCAGATCTCTATAAAAATACTACGTTCTTGATGGTTTTGAAGCTGATGTCTTAGCTAGGTTCAAAGACAAAGCTGATGTCTTAGCTGCTGGTTGAAACGTGCCAGGACGATGGCACAGGGCAGCAATTGCAAGGCATCAACCATCACTCTTCAGCTTTCTCTTTCTGGATTCTAGATAGTGGTGATCACTTACACACCATTCTGATTCATGGAACATGAAACCCAGGCAGATGTCCTCTCATGAAGTGGAAAAGATGTAATTGTAGGGATGTAATACTTTTTTCCACGCTTTGCACCCGTAGTTGGAAATAGAATATAAGCTAAATTCTTTCTAAAGAAACTGTAACACCGCCATTACCAACCCTGCTTTATATCTGCTCAGAATTTTATAAAAATCTCTCATGCACTCTGAGCTGTCTTGCACAAAGATGAGATTTATTGAGTTATTGAAATGTGGAAGTAAATTGCAGCGTCTTTACGCTGAGTGAAGAAAATCTGCTGCTGTTCCATGGAGAGCTCAGTGGCAGCTGGGCACAAGTGGCTCCAGGTGACTGGTGCTGGCAGTCTGGTAAGAAATCCAAAGGAAAACTTATTTTCCTGATTCATTTACACCAAAATTAGAAAAACATGCAGAACTGACCCTTACATGCATCCAAAGGGAGATTGCAAAACAAAGTAGTTGGAGTTCCGTGCAGTTGGCCACCAAACCAACTTGTTTTGCTTGCTTTGGGTCACAGTGTTAAGCCTCTTTTTTATAGTTTCTTTTTTAAGAAAAAAGAGAAAAAAATGGGAACAGATGATGCCCATAGCCAGGGTACATGTTGTATAGTAGTTGGTTGTATGATGTAAGTCTGGTTCTCAAAAGCAAAATCAGTTGTTCAAAACTGGTACAAAATACTGTGACAGAAACTGCACTGGAAGAGCTGTTGTTTCAACTGGTGTTCACTGGGATGAGGAAGTAAAAGTTCAAATCACTTTAAAATGTGTGATCTATTTCTCACTTGGAAAAGGAAATAGGGAAAAGGAAGATAACCACTTCCCTACAGTATGAGAAACTTCAGCTACTCCTGGTTAGCCCCTCAACCACCTGAGTGCTTTTCTGTGTACCCATGAGAATATGAACTCTGAATATTGTTAATTTTCTGACACTGATCATCTTGGGATAGTTTTTAAAATACTTTCAGCATTCCAGCCTGCCCAGGAAAAGAATCTGAGCAAAAACCTTTCACAATTTTATGTTACTAAATAAAGATGTTAAAAATGATTACACGCACAAAGTGCATAAAAATCATCTAATGGAGCATCATAAGGATAATACTGGCTAGTGATACACAAACACTAGATGTGTTTGTAGGCACAGTCAGTGCCACACAGCACTGGTTTGACCAAAAGTTACTCAACTACAGACATTTTGTGTCTGCAAAGGGATTGGAAAGGAATACTGGAATCTGGAGGCAGATTTGGGGGCTGCAGAAAGATTCAAAGTTATTGTGGGTGAGTAAAAAGCTCTGTCAGTGCTCAAGCTTATTTTTTCTAGGGCCCCTTAGTACTAATCTGCCACATTCATTGCAAGAAGCAACTCTTCCTCTTTGCTCAATAGCTCCTATTTGTCTCCCAGTTAGAAAAAGGTCCAAGCAGAACACAGAAAACCAGAGAGCTGCCTTTTCCTCCCTTCTCTGCAGCTTTCTTTCTGTCTCCTGCTGACTGCAGGTAAACCAGGCCAGCTGCCAGACTGGGGAATTTAACTGGCTGTACTTCAGCCATCTCTGAATTTGGTGAGTAACTTTGCTCTGCTTACTGCATGAAAGGAAACAAAGCAGCAAATCTTGCACTGATCAAGTTCATGGTTAGATAACGGATGTCAACTTTGGGAATAGCCCTTTGTACTCAATCCCAACATCATCTGCAATTAAAATGAACAGCAAATTAATGATGAGGAAGTTAGCCTGGACCTTATCATGAGCTGGCAGCTAGAAGATGGTTTTGTGGCTAACAGTTCAGACTTCATCTATGGTTGCAATCTGGTGATAATCCTGCTTTTTCTGATGGAGAAAAAGGTTCACAAATGTGAACTGACCACTACAGATCTTCAGATACGAAGAGGTCAGCATTCGCTTCACTGTTGTGTTACTGGAACAACAGGCTCCAGGAATATTGCCAAAGCCAACAGCAGAAGTCACATCTGTGAGGATACAGGAGAGCATCTGCTCCTTTGCAGGTGCCTGGTCAAGGACCTGTTCCAGGATAGTGAGGGATTATAAGAAAGGGAAGCAATGAAAACCAATTTTATCTTTTATCTGATCGTACCATTTACTCGTATGGCATTAATATGTTTCTTTCCAAACCTGATCTAGAACCAGCTTTCAGTAGTCTAAATTGTGTTTTGTGTATAATTGAATTCACTGCTTCATAGAGGCTGAGGGAGACAGATGTTGTCGTCTCCTGACATGAAAACAGCTCAGATCCAAGCCATGCCACAGCCACCAGCAGCTCCCACTCTCCCCCAGAGCTGCCAAATCATTTTGGTTCATCCTCATTTCTTTGCAGTCAGCTCCATTGCTGCAGATGCTGCTCTTCATTCACTGCACTGTCCATCTTGCAGCATTTTATAAATATTTTTCCTTCTTCTGCCCATCCTTCACTGACAACTTTTTAACCTCTGTGATGTCTTCATTTATCTGGTCTGTGTTCTTTCTATGTGCCACGAGTTCTTGTTTCACTCTGCTCTATAGGGCACACACATGCGTACTGATGATATCTTTGTGCTCAGCTGGAAAATGGAACCTTGCATGTGGATCTTAGGTGCTTTTTGCTTCACTTAGTTGAATGGCATCTTACTGGGAGTCTCTTATCCTATGATGCCTTCATACATTTTTTCCACTGCACTCCCACGTACCCCCTGTAATGTCACTACTCTTTCTTCACGTTCTTCCACAAGACTCATTGATACCATGATACAAACAACAACTGCAATGCTTCTATTTTGGATGATGGACTGGAACCTGCTGTTATCACAAGTCCTGTGCATCTTGTCCCTCTGCAGGCTGTACCTAAGTGCTGTGTCACTTTGGGCTGTGATCAATTTGAAGCAAAGCTTTTCAGTATTTCAGAGCCATCCGGAACATTGTTGATGAGACTGTAATTCAGATGCTGGTGACAACCAATGAGGATTAGATTATTGCCAATATAGCAACCAAACAAGTGGAATTTTTCTCAGACAGCAAAAGGTAGACTCCAATAGAACATGATATAGTAGACACGTTAACATCTATGCTCATGTTTTTAATCAAACTCTGAATAAGGAGATTTTTTAGTTAGAATCACAAGATCCATTTGAGAGGGTTGTACTTTTCCTGTTGAATTTTGGGACAAAAGTATGTATTTCAAGATCAAAAATTATGTACAAAGTTTAAATAAGCGGTATTTTCAACAAGACAAATTGGTTTGTTCATAAAATCAGATACCAATAAATTCCTTGACATGCACAAGGTCTCCTTTGTCTTTGACCCCCAGGCAGATGCCTGTGGAAAACCAGATGACTCTTCTCACATTTTCAGTGATTAGCTTGATTTTGCTGGAAAGTTTTAACCTTTTCGTGACTGATTCTAACCTTCTCACAAACACTTGCCAGCCATCTGGAACTGGTGTTTAGCCATTTATTCACACATCAAGTTTTTCCACTACCATTGCAGGACGTATCAAACTCAAGCAAGGTTTTTACTTGATGCCAAGCCTGCTAATTGCTACCCTTATTTCTACCAAACTTCTACTATTTAGCTGTTGACAGTTAAACCCGTGCTTTTCCCATCTATATATCACATGCTAAGTTCTGCAGAACAGCAAGGGGGATAGAGGAAGGCTAAAGAAGTCAAATTTGTTAAGTTGCTTTAGAGTCTGTGTATGTCTGTTTGCTATCATTTGTTTTACTAAACCTAGAACTGCAGTATATTTCAGAAAACCCTACCGAACAAAGGAGGTCATATTGTGGAGCACAATGTAAGAACTACTGAGGTTTCCAGATCTCCATCTATCTGACTACAAGATGCAAAAAGAAGAACAGAACCACATAAATGTATAGGTTATACAAGGAATACTCCCATTTCCTGTGATGAGCTTTTGATATAGTGTAAGAAAATGGCATCTCTTATCTACAAAGGTATTTTCCCCTTCTTGATGTCAGAGGGAAGGAAACCCCCAACCTGTCCCCACGGAGGCATCCCACAATGCCTACAATAATTTTCACAGTGCTCTTGTGCCTTTTCTTATACAAGAAAATTTTCCTTTCAATTTAGTAATCAAGGTGTTCTTGGGTATATATAGGCTGCATATGGCATTAAAAAGGCTTAAATCAAACGTAGCTTTCCTGGAAGCAAAAATGCTGTTTTTCTACTTTTTCTTCTTGAATTGCTGCTTCTCTGTCTCCATGGGCAGTGCAATAGAGGAATTTCAAGAGAACTTCAAGGCATTAGTGGAGCTGGCAAACCAGGAGGTGGGTCATTCTCTTTTCCTCTTTATTTTCTACAGTTTTCTTGATGGGGTATGAAGTTGCATATGGGCTAGCAGCAGCTCCAGCTGCATCACCCATGTTTTATTGCTAAACCTGAGATGCTGAAGGCACTGCATGTCAGCCTCCCCTCTGAAGCTGGCACTGTCCCCAAAGGAAGTTCAGAAATAGAAAACCTGATGAAGGAGATAGGTAGGTAGAGATGCTTACGGTATGGCAGACTCTTAGAAATACCTTCTAACATTATTCTCTCTCTCTTTTTCTTTTTTTTTTAATCTTTAGCTTTTTCTTCATGTTCCTGCGGGGAGATTTCAGGTAAGACTTCTAAAAGTTCTCTTGTACTGCTGCTAATCATTTGGAAAATGGGAATGGGTTGTAGCTGATCTGGAGAAAGAGACCACTGTGAAAGACCCAGCATTTCAAAACTGGAACGCGTGTGCTAGCGGTGTTTTCATGAACAGCTGAAGTTCCTTATGCACAAAAAGTTATGCAGAGGAATAACAAATTTGGAGGCCTGGGTCTTTGAGCCTTTGTCCTGCTGAAGTCAATCTCATGAGCCCTCTGAAAGAACCGAGCACCAAGACTGTTCTCAGCACCGATGCCCAATCCCGGTGTGGGACCAGCTGCCATTTGGGGCAGGGAACACGGCTCACACCAAAATGCTGCACGTTCTTACCTCTGGGCAGGCAGAGGAGCCAGGCATTGCAAAGCACAGTGGAGTTCATCTCTGAAGGATGCAGTATGCGGGCACAAGTTGTCTCACATAACCCTCCGTGCTGATCGGTGGCTTCAGCCCGTGGCCTGCAGGTTTCTCAGGCTCTGTAAATGACAACAGCCTCATGGAGAGTAACCAAGAGCAGGTGTTCTGCTGCTGGGATGCCTTAATTTCAGGGGAAAATTGCTTGTTTGCAATTTTTAAAAAGATAAAGAGCAGCACCTGATAGACTGATGGGTGTGATGCTTCTGTCCTGCACAGAGAACACAGCTCTGAGAGGCAATTAGCAGATCTTATCTCCTCAGGCCACTCGCTCTGATCTCACTAAAATAACAACCCCCAGCAGCCTCTATTCCTGTTTACCACTCTTGTTGCTGTGTTGGTTTGTATTTCCTTTATAGTGATCTGTTCTGATTGCTTGTTTCTTCCTCTCCATTCTTTAACTTCCAATCCCAGAAAATACAGGAAATCATCCCCTTCCTACTCATAGAGAAATAGAGCAGGAAAGTGAAATTTCTATTTCCAAACAGTTTGTTATGGAATTTAGTGAGATGAACTTTAACTCCTTTGACATAATGTAATTTTGCCATTGTTTGACTATTTTTTTAGTGCAGCTGTGTTGGCAGTCACCTGAATAGAACCATGGCACAGCTGAATACCAACAGCTACTTGGAGAATGACCAGATGAGAAGGCATATTTCTCTGATGGGGAGAAACGTACACCACATAATAGCAACCTTCCACAGAGAACGTACAGTAAGTTCCTTGAGTACTATTGACACTGATTGCATGGGCAAAAATTAGAAATCACTGTGACAGGACTGCTCATTTCTTTTCAACCCATGCAAAATTAAACATCTCTGAACATTTTGGTCCAATAATGTCAGTGGCAAAATTTTGGCATTATCTCTGTAATACTCTTAGTTTTGCACTTTGAGTATTACAACTGCCATTCAGCAATGGTTGTGTAAAACTGCTTACACGAAGGTCATGGAGTTGGGATGCAATGTACAGCTTCCCAAAAAATGCATGCCCTCCTGTAAATCCTGGGCTTCACAAGCCTTCGATCAGCTCATTCATTGTCTCTCTCTTCTCATTAAACACTGCCTGAACAACAAGCCACAGTCACCACCACTGTGCTCTTTTCATCCTCCTCCTTCTTAACCTCATTATCACCATTACCACTATTATTCTAGGAACCTGAGAGAAATCAGCCCTGTAAAACAAAAGAGAAGCCCCTGCAGAATGCCCTGGATCACTACAAGAGGTTTTTTCAGCGGCTGCACGAGAGCTGCCAGGTGCCAACACTGCAGTGAGGGCTGGCAGAATGTGGCACAGCAGCTCCACGAGGAGACGGCGTGATGGGAGCATGAATGTTTTACATAAGGATCATCAGATATTTATAATTTCTTACTGCAGCTATTAATGTATTTATTTAATTTTAATTTATAGAGAGCTTTTTATATTTTGTATGGAGTCCAAATGTTCAAAGATATAATCAATAAAGTAAGAACTTAAACTAATTCTACTGTGTTTGTATGGGCGATAATAATTAGAATAAAACCATTGATGAAACTGTGTGAGTGAAATTATTTTTCCTGAATAAAAACTTTACGTTTTTCCACATCCTGAAGCTGTTGTGTGAGAAGAGCAGAGAAGATGGGCGGAAAACTCTCCTCCCAGCTTCTCCTCAGATACTGGAGGGGTTGGGGATGGCTGAGCTTAGATTCTGCATGATGCCCAATGCAGCCACTGCAACCTTTAACAGAATAATTGTCATGATTATGGATTCACAGTTTGCACACCGCCCAGTTCACCCAGCTGTGTTCAGATGGGCTCTCATGGCTACCAGTGAATAGTGCCATTTATTAAAGCAGCAGACTACAGATCCTTTTGGCTTGCCAGTGATGAATGCGCTGTCTGCAAAGAACGGGAGGTTAACCAGAATGATGAACAATATGCCTAACTGCAGTTGCACTGAATCATGGAACAATTCCAGAGATCTCTAAGTTTCCTGAGTATTTGGGGTAACTGAGGGTGTCACTCTTACCCAACAGGTGGCCCCGTGGGGGTGGTGAGCAGCTCAGCCCATTGACAGATACTGGAACACAGCGGTGTCCTCCCAGCTTGTCTGCAGTGTTATCTTCTCCCTTCAGCCATTATATTCCCTTTTCTTAGGTTCATTTGGTTCTTGAGCAACCCTAGTTAAACACACCACCGTTTGGTGAAGTTTATATTAAAGAAAAAAGCTTTTGAAAGAAAGGTGGAAAACTGCTGACTCAGGAAAACAAAATGGTTTACCAGTGCCAATAGTAGCATCAGTCCCTGTCCATGCAGAATGGTCACAGGGTTTGGCCATGGGACCTCCACCCACTCCTCATCTCTACATATTTTCCTTAGAGTCAGCATTCCAGGCTCCCAGGTGTTTGCTGGCAGCTAAGGTTGCAGGTCACCTTGCTCGGGGAACTCTCATGGAATGGATTATCCATTCTATTCCACTCTGGAGGTTTACCTTCTCTCAAGAGGTGGGCCTCTCCGTAAATAACCCCTTAAAAGTGTAAGAGGAAAATGGTACATTTGCTATAGAGGCATTCATTGGTTCCCAAATAAAATGTAATGGGTTTCTGCATGTGTGTGAAATCACATCTGGCTTTCAAGGCATGAAGTAGCATGAGTAGCTGCCCAGCCCAGCCATTAATAGCTGCCCATTCTAGTCATTAGTAAGTTTTAAGTCATACATATGTCAAGTAGCTGTATCTTTGGGAAGCCGTAAAGCTCATCAATGAAATAAAACACGTGAATAAGTAACTGAGCAAAATTACGTTTTTGTGCAGAGGGATTCAGGTTGGATATCAGAACTTCCCAGAGAGCCATCAGAATGGGCATAGGTCTGCCCAGGGAGCGGGCAGTCACTGTCCTGCAGGTGCTCCCAAACAGGGGATGTGGTCTTTTCCAACTGGAATGGTTCTGAGATTCTAAGTTCAAGAAATCAACAGACCTTTGTGAAGATGGTAACAGATGCACTGCAAGTGACACATAAAGGATCAGAGGGTGGCTGGGAGCTGAGGGTGACTCCACAGGTCCTGGGAGCACAGCAAGGGGATTCCTGTCTCGGGCTGAGATAAACCAGAACAAAACCAGACGTTGTTACTGCTAGTGTGAAGTGGCTAATGTGTTGGATTGATGAATTATAAATTTCAGCAGGATCCAATAGACACAAAACAAGAGAAAATTTACAAAGCACTGACCTGTCCCACAAGTCACTTGTCTGCTCTGTTAGTCATCCTGACAGATGTAGCAGCTGCAGGAGAGCCAAACGCTTTCAAAGCATTCTGACACGGGGAGGCGCCTCCTGCAGCAGGGCTGGGTGACTCAGCACTGGGGAGGTGACTGCATCCCAGAGATGTAACAGCTGGGAAGCTTTATCCATGGAGAGGTCATGGAGCACTCGAACAACAGCTTTCATGCACAATTATAATGACAGAAGATGGCTACAATTGAGTCAAGGATGGAAAGCTGTTATTTTTCCCTCGTATTTTATGATTTGTTCTAGTTTTCTGCGTAGAACTATGAAATACGAGTGAAGCAAGCACAACATTTGCAGAAACCATACAGTCCTACTCAAAAAAGCAAAACCTTTCCACCAACCATTACTGTGTGACTGTAACATTGTTACAGGTGACACCCGAAGCTCACCTTCCAACATTAGTTCCAAAGCCTGTTAAAACACAAAAATAGATGGTGCAACATCATGGGTGGGACTGATGTCACCAACTGATGCCAGGCCAGAACTCCTGAATCAAGCACAGATGAATACTGCTGACTGCTTAAAGGATGCCTGGAGTTAAGGCAGCTTTACAGCAGAAGAGCTCTGATTGTAGCATATTATCACTCAACAACATGAAAGCTCAGCCCATATACAGAAGAGTGCTCTTCCACTGTTCTCTTTCAGCCAGAGGGAAACCTGTCTTCATTTTGCTCTTCTGGAAACAGTCACAGAATCACTCCAGTTGCAAAAGACCCCTAAGATCCTCAGGCCCAACCTATTCCCATCACGCCAATTGACCATGCGCCCAAGTGCCACATCTCCACCATTCTGGAACACCTTGACACAGCTCTGGTAGAGGCCCCATGTGCCCATCCTCAAGGTGCCTACATGCAAAAAGTGACCTCAGCAGAGCCTGGGCTCAGGGAGCTCTCGCTGGAGGTGGGGATGCAGAGCCAAACTGCTTCTGCAGAGTGTGATTTACGGTGTGGGAACTGAAACCCAGCATGCTACTTCGATGATAAAAATCAGAAAACAGAGAACAAAGAACCAGAGACAAAGGATCTGAGTTGTTTGAGCTGTAAGAATTATAATTGCGGATTTCCGGACTCCCACTAAATTCATTTGCTGGCAGAAGCAGCTGAAGGATTTCAGAAACAAGAAGAGATGTTAAAGCTGCAGGAGGAAATGTGGAAAGCCAAAGGATCCATCTTGCTGCCGCTCCTCTGCAAGGTCACTTCAGGGAGCTGTGGGGCCATGGTTTGGGTTATTTCTTAACTCTTTGGCTGCCCACATTTCCTGTGACACCGAAGAGTTTTCTGCTTTGAGCTGAGTCTGACAGCGGTCTCACTACAGAGAGCAGCCAATATCATCAACTTCGACAAGGATTTGAGCAGCAGTCGCTTCCTGGCATCTTCCATCCCCTGCATCCCTCTCTGCTTGCACTTCTTGCCTGCTCCTGGTGCTGTGCAGGTCTCCCCTCGACCCAGGGACCCTGCTTTGTCTCTCACAAGGCGTAACAGTAGGCCACAAAAAACGGTCATCTGGCCAAGGTTTTCTCTTTTCTTCCAGAGTAATGTCTGTCACAGCACTCCAGGGACTGGCAAAACCTGGCTCTCCTTGCTATGCACCTCTTTGCGTGGAAAAATTAGGAAACATTTCTTCTCCAACAGAGCAGTCAGACAGTGACACAGGGATGCCCAGGGGGTGGGGGAGGTGCTCCAGAACATGGAGCTGTGGGGGACAAAGTCAGTGGGCATGGTGGGGTGGGCTGGGGTTGGACTTGAGGATCTGAGAGGTCTTGTCTAACTTTGGTGATTCCACACCTAGAAAGGGAAAATGAAATCCTTTGTTAGGCCATTTGGTCCCATCTTTCACTCGTTTGCAGCGTATTTGGCAAAACCCTAAGTGCCAGGTATACAGCACCCATAACACACTGCACCCCTTTATCTCTGCCCCTGGTCCCCTCCCCAGCACGGTTGGAGCTGTTCTCAAAAGCTGCTTGGATGCAGTGCAGGGCATTTCCAGAAAGCTGTCACTCCCACAGAATACTACAGAAATGTATTCTTCCTAAGACAAGGATTTATCTCATGCTGTTTGGGTCAATTGCAGTTTTTACAAAATTTCTCAGCTCAGCTGGGACTGAATTCTGAGTCGATGATGGGATGCTGAGAACCACCCAAAGAAAACACATTGACACAGCACTCACTGAGGAAGCGTGCTGATAAAAATGCAGTTTCCATGCATAAGGTTATATATAAAGTAAAAAGCCACCCCATTATGAATATGGATTTAAAAACAAAGATAGGATCTCTGAAGCCCTACGATCTCTTCACACATCTTGCTTGCCCTTCCTGACAAGGTGGGGAAGGACTCAGCACAGTTTCTTACAAATGCCATCACCCTGCCCTCGGGCTCCTCTTAGACTCCCACATCTCATTATCCAGATAACATCCCCAGTGCTATCTCACTGCTCATCCCTCCCAGGGGCTGCCCCATGCCCACAAGGTGGGGACTCCAGCCAGCTCTGCCACATCACTGCCATCTGCCCCAGCCCCTGTGGCACTAAGCAGCTGTCACCATCCTCACTGGAAAGATGATGGAGGAAAGGAGCCGGAGCCTGGCCTCACCCTCTGACCGTGCCCTCAAGTGCCACATCTGCACATTTCTTGCTCCATGCACCACCAGCACCTGCTGATGCAAGCTACTTCATTCTAAAGGAATATCTGAGATTTGATAAAATGTTATCAGAAGTGTTACACAAACATGGTTTCCTTTCCAGACATTAGCCCGCATGTTCTCCGCAGTTGTTTTTGCTCTGAGACTTCATCTTTCACATCGCCTATCAGATGATCACATGCAGTTATCAGGCTCCCATTTCTAGAGAAGTGTAGCGAGGATAAATGCTGGCTGGCCACACACTGGGTCATCCTGTGCATTGCTGATTCTAGTAGAAAAAGGCCACATCCTTGTCTCCTTATTACCTACTTATATGGAAATGCTGACTTGGTAAGGAGCATACCCGAAAATTAATCACAGAGTTTCCAGAAAGTCTCAACAAGTGGTCTTTTTTTTCTAACATCAGCCCAAACTATTTATTTCCCCATAGAGGGGCCATGCAATGAGAGGCTCCAGAAGCAGCCGCAGGTTCTCCGAGCACATCAGGACCATGAGGACCCATCTGTACCTTGTGCTTCTCGCTGCGGGCGCCTCCGCCATTCCTCTGCAAAGCAACCTGGCTGAGCTACAGACATGGCTACAAGAAATCTATCAGTCAGTGGACATGCTGGTAAATTCCATTTTCTATTTCTATTCAATGGTTGGATATGCTGTTACATTGCATAGTTCTCTGAACACTTAGCTTTTATTGAAAGCCAAGCAATCATTTTATGCCATACTTTACTTTTGTTAATCTTAATGATGACGACATTTGAGATGCTTAATTTTTTTTTCCAGAATTTTTCCAGAAATGTTTTAATTTTTTTTTTTCCAGAACCTGAGGATTGAAACTCCAGTTTCTTCAGATGTAAGTGGAAATTTATCTTAAAAGTTTTCTGAATGATCTCCTAAACTACTCCACCTGTATATAAGAACAAACAGTTTGAAAATTAAGCTATTATACGTTATTAAATGTTATCAACAGGTTATCTCAAATAATCAAGTTTGAGTCAAACAAAAACACGCTGTGATGCCAAATTAGCCAAGGACAGTAATGCAGTCACTGCTCTCCTTCTGTGGTTTTCTAAAACCTCTGCAGAACACAGAGTGATCTGCTTTAATTCTTGAAAATAATGACATTAGGAAGGGATGAAGAACGACCTCACTTGTATCTTTTGCTTGTCCCTCTTGCTGCCTGCATGAGTGCTCTGCTTGCATCAAACCACTTTTAGAAATGTCTCTTTCTGCTTTTGCTGTCAGCCAAGGAATCTCAGGGCTGTGTGAAGGCAGAGCTGCGTTATCGCATTGCATCTGAGCAGTGCTTTCTCTGCCCTGAGAGCAAGTCACTCACTGATGAGTACTGCAAAAGAGGTCTGTCTTAATAGGGGAGCAAATCCCTCTCCACGCATTTTCTGGCTCCTTTTGCATCTCCAGAAGTTCTTCAGCAGCTCAGAAAGATCCATTCCCTCTCTGGCAACTTTCCCTGCAAGCCAACACCACAAAGGAACTTCATTCTATGGCTGGAAAAGTGGTTCTAATGGGAAACCACATCCCAGCAGGGAGCTATTCAGGTTGTATCACAGCCAGATGTGTATTTGTGACAATACAACCCAAGCAATTGACTTACTGTGAGAGCAGAATAATTCACATTCCTGATGTCAGCTAGCAACAGAACTCATTTTTCATTTATTTTTGCTGGTAAACTCAACCCATTACCTTGCAAATCAGATGCAAAGCTCCCAGCTCCATTGCTTCTCTCTGTTCTGCTGCTCGATTGATGTTGACATCCTCCCCAGTGAGGGCTCAAGAAGACGGTCCTCATGGCCACGGGGCATCCAGGAGTGCACAGCACGAGACCACACCTCATTTGGTTTTGGGATTGGTTTCTTCCACCCAGAGCTGATTTTTGCTTCATTTTCCTCACTTTCTCCTCCTGTTACACTTCTCTCTGCTCACGCTTCTGACATCACTGCATCCTCCTCCTTTCCTCCCCTGCATGTTTCATTGATGCCTCCATGCCAGACAGTGCAGCCATTGCCTCTCCACGCTCCATTCATAGCCCAGCACCTCCCTGGCTGCAGGATCAGCTCCCAGGGACAGGCAGCTCTGCAGCACCACGCAGCCATGCTCACTGCTCTCTGGGCATGCAGATATGGTGGGGTTAAAGCCGGGAGAGCTTTGGGTTCATTTCAACTCTCTCTCTCATGTTTCAAAGTCGCAGCTCCTAGGGCCAGAAACAGAAAGCATCAGCCAGAATTATCAGCTGGAGGAGCAGATGTAAGAGCTCAAACTGCTCTCCAGGCTGCAGTAAGAGCAGGGGCTGTGCTATGCACTAATCCAGTGCTCCATCCAGGCAATACAGAAGCTATCACGGAGCAAAGAGAAACGAGCATTAGTTGGGTGCGCTCACCTAAAGTCATTTGCAAACAAGAGCCTGGAAGTCAGGAACACCACGTGTTTGTCACCCAGCCAGCTGGATGTCAATCAAAACGAGCTTTAGCAAACTAATTGCAGTTTATAGTGATGATTTTCTGTTTCTCAGTTTCGGTATTTCCTCCATCCTAGGATGAAAGCTGCATCAAAACATTGTTTGAAGGAACTGAACTGTTGAAAAATAATCCCGAGATGAAGAGATTCAGTGTTTTTTTCCAAAGTTTTGACAAACTGAGGCCATCTCTCACAGCAAACCTGTCAAGAGAGGTAGGGATCCATCTCTTGTCTATCGGAGGTTGTGCAGCAAAGGTCTGTGGAACACAGCCTGTGGTTCGTAACTGTATCCTTATGGCTACAGAAAGGGGATTCACTTTTGGAATGGATTCGTTCAGCACATAGAAGAAATCCTGGCATTATTCTCCAGGCTCTGCACTTCTTGTGACGTTCTAACCTCTAAAATGAGGATTCACTGCCACAGTTGGCTTATTTAAAGCTTAAGGAAAATGTTGTTATAAAATGATTTCAGGATGAAAAAACATGACGGTTAAACACTGAGTAATTTCGCTTTCTTTGTTACCTTTTCAGGGAGAATGTGACACAGAAAGAAAGAATGTGAAGAGATTCATAGAAAAACTGAGAACGTTCATCCGAAAATTATCAAGAGGTGCAAAAGAGTAATTACAACTTCCCAGAGACACTGTAAGCTTAAACAAGCAGCAAAAAGCGTGCTTGTTTTAAATGTGCTCCTTCCTTGTGTTCAAATTGCAAAGGTTACCTCTTCCATTCAGCAGTACTGTGCTGGCTCACGTTCAGAATGGAATCTCACAAAGCATGGATGACAAAAAGCCATTCAGACTTGCAGATGAAATTGCAAATTCTCGCCGGTGAAGCAAACAGAGCAGATGGGGGAAATGTTGGCTAATTCCAAACCCTTCTGGTTTCACGTGCAAACCTCACACTGATATCGAAACACCCACAGTAAGGGTGGATACAGATGGATGCTCATACATCAGCCCTTGCTCCATCACTGCTGGGCCACGAGTCCCAAGCAGTGCACTGGGATGTGGGATGGCTGTTTGTCTTTGCCTTTCTGTAAGACCAGTTTCAGCAGGGGGCAGCACACATTCTAACCACAGGAGCCATATGTTTTCAGGTTTAAGGCCAAATTTCTGCTGGAAACATTTGCTGGTATCACATAACTTCAACAGAACTGGGTCCCAGGTGGGCATTACTCTTGATAGCGCTTTCAGAAGAGCAAGAACCCACTTATAGACCAATACACAACTGATGTTGCTAGAATAATTAATTTTCTTCAGGGAATTGGTATTGGCTGCACTGGGAAAATCTCAACGTTATAACAGGTCTGTAATTAAGGGGATTAATCAGTGTAATTATACCAGCAAAACTTTCCTAGTTCAGAACTGGCTTTGCCACTGCTTTGAAAGCAGATGGGGGTGAACTGCAAATTCATCTTCGTGTAAAGTTCTGCCTTTCATGCCCTGCAGGAGCACTGCTATGATATACATACACCCCCCACTGGCAAGCAGTAGGAGAACACCATACTCATGCTTTGCAGCCTGCTCACAACCATTCCTAAGCACTGAGAAACACAGCCCAGCATTCTCCCTCAGCTGCAGCTTTTGTAGATCAGGGGAGATGGGGCTATTGAAGATTAAATGAGCCAGGTATGTGCCTCTTTGAGATGGCATGTGTTTTGTGAAGCTGGTGGTGAGGACGGGAATGCTTTGATCATTTTGAATTTATTTGTATAGTGGCAATTAAATTATACTGCATTTTTTTTAGATACATGTATTTTGGAGAAAATATTTATTTTGTATTTCTATTTACTTTTCATGAAGGGAATAAAATGCCTTTTTTTCCCCCCCCCTCCCTTTTATTTTCACACACACACACACACACACACTGAGCTGTTTCCACACTCAGGTAAATCTAAGATGTCCAACCCAACCTCCCAGAGCACAGTGTGAACCCATCACCTCTTGCCTTCATCACAACCAGAGCCCTCACTGCACCTGGTGTTACACCAGCACAGAACAGGCACTGCTCATCCCACTGTGAGCTCATCCACACCCTCACACAGCCAGCCCATATTTTATATTTGATTATCCCTCACCCCACTGATGCTGTGCCAGGAGGAGGGGCTGTCAGCCCAAAGCCCAGCAATACAGGGATGTGCCTAGGGAACATGGGTATTTTGTCCTAGCAAGCACAAGCCAATGATGCATCTCAACACAGCAAGAGCTCAGCATACACACACAGATACTTACTGCCAACATCCTGAGTCAGGCATCACTGAGAGCAGCATGAGCGCTTCAGAAGGGCTCAAGAGGTGAAGAAAAGGCCTCAGCAGTCTCCTGTTTTATAAAAAAAAAAACAACCAACCAACACCATGAGAAGACAACCAGGAATACCCGAGCACTGAAGGAGAAGTGAGATGGCTGTAACAGAACTGCCTACAACAAAGAAATGTAACCCCCCCCCACCAGTTAAATGAGCCCAGCAGGATGACTTCAGGATCACCAAAAAGAGGACTTCTCAATTTAAAATAGCTCTCAGCTTCACCCAGAAGCCAGGCTGCAGCTGTGCTGCCCCAACGCATCCCTCACCCACCTGCCTCCTCCCCACCCCCTGCATCAGATGGAAATGATTCCAGCTGTACTTTAAATACTTCTAAAATACCTCCAAACCAATCACTTCTTCTAGCACTAAATAAACAAGTAAATGCTGTTTTACTTATTAGAAGCTGAATTACAGTAATC
This sequence comes from Phasianus colchicus, assembly GCF_987193195.1. Lineage (NCBI taxonomy): Eukaryota > Metazoa > Chordata > Aves > Galliformes > Phasianidae > Phasianus > Phasianus colchicus. Next base: position 17,395,621 of record NC_143450.1, on the reverse strand, counting down.
ATTACACTTTAATAGACCCTGGTAACAATATATTACTCATTTCCAGAGAGCAGCTGTATATTTCTTCATGTTGCTATTATTCCCGTGATTATTTCTCCTATAAGTGAGGCAGCTGTCTATGAAATCAGGATTTTAAAAGCCCTGTTATTCCGGAGGGATGCATGGAGGTCTCCCTCAGACCTTCCCAATGCACAGCCAGGGCTTACAGAATACAGCTAACAGGTACATCGCTGTTGTATGCTTTCTTTGCACAAAACATGCAGACAAATCCTTGCCAAGAGAAGCTGAGATGCAAGATCATCTAAACGAGGGCAATGGAGCAGTCAGAGCAGAAACCCGTGGGTGGTGGCTGGTTGTGGGCAGGCTGAAGCATCCCAGCACCCGGCTGGGCCCAGCTCTGACTCAGCAACACCTGGGCTGCGTTTTCTACATGACACCAGACTGGGAATGTTGGTTTCACCTTCAGTGTGCATCCCTGCTTATGTCTCTGACGCACTCATCAATGGCTGTGACTGAAAATCGTGGCTTGTGCCCAGGGCACCATTCACTGATGGACATTAAAGCTGTGGCACGCACCCTGTGGGCACTGCAGTGCCCATGGCGTGGCTTAGCAGGGTAATCCGGAGCCAGACATTAGCAGAGCAGTGCCAGCTGCCAAGGAGAGCTGCAAGCCCAGCAGGAGGAAGGCTGCACAGGGCGGCACTGCTCTGACGGCTTGGACTCAAGGCACCCTCTATAGAGCTTTTTTTTTTTTTTTATTGGTCTATAGAGCTTCACACCAGCCTGCTTTGAACTTATTTTGAGCGGGTGAGACCCCCCCTAGTGGCAATATGCGGAGAGAGAGTTTTGCAGAGAACAATTGAGAATTAACGGTTTGTTTTGCCGCATCAGAATGCGAGTCTCGGCCCAGGGGGGGCCGTGCTCTGCTAAACCCGCACTTTTATCACTGACATAACGACAGAGATGTGCGAGACAAACGATCTGTGCGAGGTAACGAATAAATACCGCACGCAGAGCGTTCGTGGATGATAACGACAAAAATCCGTTCCTTAACCGCGCATCCACGGGCGAAATCCTGCGCCCCGCGAGCAAAAGGGCGCAGGGTTTGGGGTTTTTTGTTGTTCTTTTTGTGAGGCTTTGCTCCGGGGGTGGCGGCACTACGCTCCGGGGCTGCACACAGCGCTCGCATCGCCCCGGTGCTTTTCCCTCCGGGGTTTTCCCGGCGGGCGGAGGGCAGTCCCGGCAGCCCCGGCCGCTCCCGGCCCCTGACTCACGCCTGGGATTCCCCCTGCCCGGCCCCGCCGCGTGTTAGAGCGCCCCCCCGCGGCGGCGCGCGGTATCGCCGATTCCCGGAAGCGCACGGAGCCGCTCCTGCGGGGAAGCGAAACTCGGCGGCGGGGGCGGAGGGAACGGCGCGGGGCGGCGGTGGGGCGGGAGGAGAGGAGCCACCCATCGGCTCGTCCGGGAGCGAAAGGGCGGGTTGTTTCTTCGCCAAAAAAAAAAGAGAGAGAGAGAGAGAAAATCAATAACATAGTTAATAACATAATTAATAACATAATTAATAACGTAACGGTAATACAATAAAATTAATATAATAGTCGTCTTGCCGGGGGATGCGCTCCGCTGGGATGCCTGCCGCCTGGGGTGTGACAGCTGGCTTTGCACTGGGGCTGCGGGTGGCACACACGCACACACGCTTGCCCTGAAGTGCTGTGTGCCAAAGAGTGACTTCTGCATTCCTGCCCCATCCGTCAGCGGTTCGGTGCTGAGGACACGCGCACGGCCACGAGCAGATCGGGGGTGTCACACACCCACGGGTGACTCAGGTGGCAAACAGGCACTGGATTCTTTGTGGACCCCGAGAGAGGTGGGGGTGACACCGTGCTGCCTGTGGCTGCCATGCTGCTCCCGGACTTTGGCCAAGGAAGGCAGTTGGTGCGTTGGTCTCCATTGGTTACAGAGTAATTGTTGTTATCGATACTAATAGACACATGGATGGATAGATAGATAGATACAGAGGGCTGCTCCAAAAGTAAGTTTCCTAATTTATTCTGTTGGCCCACAATGGCGGAGGAGGATGTTGGTATGGCAGTAGGGGCTGAACCTTCCCACCCACTGACATTCATTGACCAAAGAGTGGATGTGAGCACAGCAGGGAGTGCATTGTAGCAGTGGTGATAATGAGGCACCTCTGCTGGGGCAGATCTTTATGAGTGCTCTTATTCATCACTGGTGAAAACGCATAGTGAATGGTGGTGGCTATGCTGAAAAACAGCGTTTTGTAGCTGAGAATTTTCTCTATCAAACAGTGTTCTTGTGCTCTTTCTATCCATTGTGCTTTCCATGGTAATAGATAGGAGGCATTACTTTCAGAGCAACCTACATCGTTATGTCTTTCTCAGAAGAAATCACACCTGCATGACAGGGGAAGGTAAAGCTGTCTGAGCAGAGACCTGCATGGGTTGGATGCTCCTTGCACAGTGCCCCCATCCCTGGGGGTCCCTCCAGGGGCTGCCCAGGAGTGCCCCCATTTCCCTGTGGGGAGAAGCACGTGGATGAGCCCTGCTGCTGAACCACCCAGCTGAGCTCTGCAGGGTTTGGCAGGACACTGAGCTCAGCCTTTCCCTTTCTGACACCCAACTGGGCTGGCTCAGCACAGTAGGCTGTAACCAGCAGGCCTGGGCTGAGCCCTGCTGTAGATTCCAAGATCTCCAGGGATGACTCTCTTCTGCACGACCCATGAGACATGCACTGTTATCAAGTAAGGCTGCTGGTCCTTCCTTTGAACTTTAACTGGACAGAAAAGTCTGCATCAAAGTTAACAGCTGACAAATAACTGATCATAAAAAATAAGAAAGAATGCTCAGATGATTGAACATCTGATATTAGACATGTATTATTTTCAGTCTTCACTATCATCATTCCCTGAGGATCCCAGTGCAAACCCTGTGCCCCTCAGCAGTCTGGCAGTCATGCTGGGGTTCCACTCTCTAGGAGTTTCCTCCCCTGGAGCTGAGCACAGAGCACTGCCCCAATGAATCCCAACCTTCACTCCTCTGCCCCACAGCTTGCACTGTGCCAATTGGGAGCCCTGCAAGGCAACAGCAAGAGTTTTTTCTTCTTTTGGCAGCCTCTTTGCAATATGAGAGGACAGAGATTTGGAAACAAAGCGATAGCCATTCATTCTTTCCCCAAGGCAGAGCAGAGGGTGAAATGCTTACAGGTCCTGCAGTGCATCTTCCACTTTGTGATGAGTCCTTCTGCAGAGCTGCAGGATGGGGTGTGGGATGGGAGCAGGGGGTGGCAGCCAGCAGCCCCCAACCTGGGCAGGGGGCACAGGGTGGCAGCCCCTATAGCACAGCTCCCACATTCTGCTGCTATCAGCCCTGCTTGCATCAGTGCTCTACAAGGAAAAGCCCCCAGGTGCCCCATGCCCAACCCTGGCAGGGAGGTCTGGGCAGCTGCAGCTCTGGCCCTCATTAGGCAAATGCACTGCAGCTGTAGCACATGGGATCCGCTCCACTGCAAACTGAGCTTTGCTCTGCAAACATATTGTGGAAGAGCCAAAATCTCCTGAGAGGCTCAGAGAAAAGCAGGGAGTGGGGAAATTCAGGAAGCATGGGTGAAATTCTCAGTTTCCTTTTTCTCCCACAAACCTGAGCATAGAATCTCATGTTAGTTTGGTCTGAAAATTGGCTGTGTCATCTGTGAGAAGAACTGCACTGATTTCTTGTCTTGAGATAGAGATTTTGGATTCCAGGAAGCTGTAGGCAGCCCATCCCAGGATGTATTTATTACAGCCTGAGAATCAGAGTGCCTGTGAGCATTACCTCACTGGGCACAGCGTCAACATTTTTCACATTTTGCCCTGCATGTGCTTCAGCCAGACTTCCTTTTTGTAAGAGAGCCATTTATAAGAAATGGAAAGAGCTTGCAGCAAGCACTGTACTCCCAAGGTTGCAGGCACAGGAGAAGCTGCTTTTTTGGTGTTTGCTTTTGTAGCCATGGCTGAGCCTGCACCCTGCACCAGCTTTGTGTTAAGCCCTTCCTGTCCAGTGCCACTCAGAGCCACAAGCAGTGTCCCAGGAGCTGATGGTTGGATGCTCACTGCTGGGGCCCTGGGCTTCCCAGGGGCTGGGGTGGGCTCTGCAGCTGTTCCATGTACCCAGGTGATCCAGTGCAAAACAGAATCCTTGTTTCAGAGTTTAATGGGGAAAGGGTGGAAGGGGAGTAGGGAAGAGAATGAGAAAGGACGTGGATGAGAGCAGTTTGCAGAGGGAGAGGGGAGGCAGGCAGTGAAGGGAAGGAGAGGGAAGGGAAGGGGAGGTTTACAGGACAGCCCTGTAGCCTGGCTACCAGGAGACATGGGGAAGGACTGGAACCTGGCATTGGGGTTGAGGAACTACCATGCGTGGTGCTTGGCCTGGAGAGGCTGCTGGGCACTGGTGGATGTGGGGTGTGACAATGCATCACTGGAAGGAAGCAGGTGGCATGGCAGGAAAGCAGATAAGGGCTGACTCTCACCATGCTCCTGCTCTTCCCCACCTTGAAGTCACACTTTATCCCATCTGCTCTGTCCTGCAGTTGTGCTCCCCCAGCTGAGCTGTGATATCCAGGCATATGTAGGACTGGAACCCTCTCCTCACCCCCAATTCAATGCACACAGCCCAGTGCCATCCAGTATGCTTTGTTTTACACAGCACCAGAATAGAACCATCTCAGACTGCTTTATATAGCAGCTTAACTTACCCTAGGGGCAAAGATGGGGAACAAAGTGCTACATCAGCACCATGTGGCCAAATCCATGACCCTCTGCTTCTGTGTTCTCCCATCTGATCCCATGTCGATGGTGCTTTTAGGTGTCACATGGAATACAGAGCTTCCCAGGAGCATCTGATTACAGGGTATCACTGACTGAGACAGAGCTGTGTCCATCTCAGGATAACACACAGCACTCGTGGAACACCGCCTGGGGATTTGGTTAGGTTTTAAGTAAAAATGACACGGAAAAACTTCCTGTGGATTAGGGAAACAAATCGGGACTTGGGGTCGCCCTGCATTGGGTAGATGTGATGAAATACTTCTGGTGATCTTTTTCTCTGTGTCTCAGTTTACTGTTAAGACCGTCAGCAAATCGTGGGGTGATATGAGGAAGAGGGCAGTGGGGGTTGCAGGGCAGGGGTTGGGAGCAGCCTGCAGTCAGATGGAGACGAGGAGACCCCACACCACAGAGCTGGGAGCAGTGGCAGCTCCCTACAGGTGACAGCTGGGTGGAGCAAAATGCTTCCCTGGTGTTTATTTGCCTCTTGAAATGCATTATTCACTGTTTGTGTTTTGTACAAGCACACCCCACCTCCACATGCATGCCTTCCTGCCCCAGGCATGCTGTTTGCCAGGCACTGTGAGCAGCTGTTGTCCCTTGGCACGGTGGCACAGATGGGCTCTGTAACCTCTGTGTGCCGAGAGCCTGACGCAGCCCCACTGCGAGAGGTAAGCTGTCAGTTCCTTATTTCTGCTGAGATAAGAAAGCAGCAAACAAGCAGGCTGCATCCCAGCCTGGTGAGGGCACTCCCCCAGCAACTGCAGATAGGGCATAACCCAGATAAAGAGGTCAATGGGCTTTCACTGGGAGCGATCTGTGTGGGTTTATACCTGCAGAAAGCAGTGGAGATGTAGAGTTAGCGCTGCGTTTCTTTGCTGGGTGTTTCTGATGCCTCATTGATGCCTGTTGCTGCCAGTGATATGCACTAAAAATAGCTGTAGTGGCAGTGTGGGGCAGAAATCACAGATCAATCAAGTCGCCAATCAAAATGAGGTCGTTGAGGTACCTCTGACATATTTTCCATATATAATCATCAGCCCATCGGCCCAGGAAGCTCAGGATTATTCTGGTGTGAAGCCAGCTGAGAGCTGAGCAACAAATCAGGGGAGGCTGGAGCTTGAAAGAACCACAGCGTGACCTGCCTTGCCAATATTTACGTTGTGTAAGAGATGCTGTGTCTTTTTTATTTTGATGGCATTGGTATTGGAACCTCAGATAACTTCTGCCATCTTTTCTTCAGGTTCCTTTCACTACCTTTCAGCATCCTAAGTGCAGGGTACCTTGTGCCCAGGGGTCAGCATGAGGCAGCTCAGAGCCCATGAGCTGGAAATGTCCTTGTGTTGCCCTGCCTCGGCCCCGTGCCTCTCTGCCTCCTTCTATGTTTGATTTACCCGATGCCTTCTATCTTTATTGACACTGAAAGCTCACCAGGAGCCCTGCCTCACCCTGCAGAAAGGCAAAACCTGATTGGAAGGTACTACCAAGACAGCAAAAAAATGAGTTGGCCAAAAACACGGGGCTCTTTCAGGGGTGAGAGTTCTGCACTAAATCCAAGTTTGGGCTTTTTTTCTTTAATTTTCTTGCTGAAAACAAACAAACATAACAGTTGCGGTGGAGGTGGAGTGCAACAGTGTGACACTGTTTGCCCAGGCTGCCTCTTCCCATTGCACATGACTCCATCCCTGCCCTGAAAGCATTCCCACATGTCCAGCCCAACTCTTTTATGGTTCTGTTGATCTGTTGTTATCTTTTAATTAAAAAAAAGAAGAAGAATTAAAAAACAAACAAACAAAAAAACCCAAAACAACAATAAAATAGGAATAGGGGAAATGAGAGGAGAGGAGAGGAGAGGAGAGGAGAGGAGAGGAGAGGAGAGGAGAGGAGAGGAGAGGAGAGGAGAGGAGAGGAGAGGAGAGGAGCTTTGTTACTTAGATACTTAGTTACTTAGAACTTCGTTACTTAGATTAATTGTATATTTTATAGCCATCCAAAAACAATTCTGCTTTACTCAACTTGTCCCAGGTAAGCCAGAAGGTGGGACAACCCTTTAAGTGCTGCAATATTCTGCTCACTTAAGGCAGTGGCTAGACACCATGACGCCAATCTCAAGGGTATTTCAAAGCAGCCCAGCACTTCACAGCCCTGGCTGGGGAAGGTGGGAGAAAAGAGCATTCCCAGGCCCTACAGAATGCCTCCATTGCCCCAACCTCTTCAGCCGTTTACCCAGCAGACAGATGATTAGAAACATACGACTCGCTGTAAGGTATTGCACAACACATGGCATTTTGGTGATGGGAAATCAGCCTGTCTGTGAGTGTCCAGCACCTACACTCAAACAAATGGAGCTCAGCTGGGAGCTGCATGAGAGCAGCACTGTGGGAGGGCTCCGGTACCACCAGCACCGGCTGAGCAGCCCCAGTCCAGTGCTTGAGACTTCAAACTAATGCATGCAGTAGCACTGCCCAGCAGGATGGTGGGCTCTGGGCTGTTCAAAGATCTGGCAGCACTGTGCTATGCTCAGGGATCTTCTGGGATCTGCCGTGTCCATCAGTCGTGTGCTTACTGGGTAGGAGTGCAGCTCTGCTCATGTGTATGGCTGGAAGCTGACAGTGGGCACGGAAATATAAACACAGGAACATGGCTTATCGTTTTCATTTCTTTTATTTCCTTTTCTATCGACCTTCCTGCCACCCATCCCCATGGTTCCTATTCTTGCACATTCTCCAAGTCCCTTTCTGGGAAATGCTGGCACAGAACACACGAGGATGCAGCATGGACCCTCCATGCAGCTCTCAGCAGGGCAGTGCTATCATGCTGCTTTGGGGCCCCGTGGTCCTTCGGGTGCTGTGCAAGTTGGATGCAGTGACTGACCCTCCCAGCACATTCCCTAAGTGCAGCTGAGTGCTGGCCAATTCCCATTGCACTAAAAATAGCCCCATTCTGACCCTTATTTTTTTCCACTTCCTTTCCTCCTTTACTTGTGCTGCACTGAGCCGGCGGGTCCGCGGGCGCGCATTTTGGGATCGCTGTGGGGTCAGAGGTCCCGTGCCACAGCACACCTGCCCCCACCCGGGGTCAAGGGTGAAAACACAGAACGGGGGAGGGGAGGAGGACAAACACTGAGTGTTTGTGGGCAGAGTCGCTTTTGTCATGCAGAGGCAGCCCTCGGTGAGGCCGAGAACTGTGCCCGCGGAACCGCAAGACGCGCAGAGCCGTTCCATCGCCGTTCCATCGCCTCCCATCGCCGTTCCATCGCCGTTCCATCGCCGTTCCATCGCCGTTCCACCGCCTCTCATCGCCGTGCCGCTGCCGCGCCGTGCCGGGGGGGGGCGGTGCTCCCCCCGCTCCTCTGGTGCTACAACAGCCTGATTTCCCCGAAATGATGCCGGATGTAGCGACCAATCAGCGGCGCGACCGTCCCCCAGCGGCGGCGCTGATTGGTGGAGCCGCTGCCGAGCCCGGGCGGCGGGGAATCCCGGCCGCCGCGTTATACCCGAGGGCGCGACCCGCGGGCGGCATTAGTGGCTCGGCGGCCGTCGGGCACGGACGGCTCAGCTCGGCTCTGCTCGGCTCATCTTGTCGCATCTTGTCGCAGCTCAGCACAGGATCTCACGGCGAGGTGGGTCCCGGCGCGGTGGGTCCCGGCGCTCTCCGCCCCCTGCTTTGGCTGCATGCGTTCCCACGGGGACGCGGCTCGGCTCGGCTCGTCAAGTGGGGACACCGCCAGCCTGAGTTATGCTGAGGTGCTTTTGGGGTGTCTCAGGTGCCGCTGCGCCCGTCATGCTGCAGCCTTCGAGGGGCACCGGGCATCCTCCGGGGGCTGCAGCCCTGCGCTAACACCACGGACGGGACGGGACGGGTCGGGTCGGGACGGGACGGGACATCCTCCGCGTCGTAAGGGGACGGCGACGTCTGGGCGCGGCTGTGGCTCTGGGGCTCAGCCGGAGTCAGCGCTGGGCTCCGGGGCTGCACCCTGCAGGGCCGCACACACCCCGGCCCGGCTCGGCGCCGTCTGCCCTCTCTCCCGCCTCCGAGAACTTTGCGGGCCGTTGTCCCGTTGCTTGGGAAAGCCGCAGCCCCATTGTTCGGGAGCGGCTGTCCTCGGGCAGCGCAAACAGGAAGCTCCGAGAGGAGCAGAGCGGAGCGGGGGAGGGTGGGGTTTGGGACGGCCGCAGCGCAGCGCTCCGCTCCGTGGGGGGGCAGGGGGAGGTACGGCGGAATCACCGCTCCGCTCGGCGCAGGAAGCGAACTTGGAGCGAGAGGCCGTGCAGAGAGGTACCCGGTGGCCGCACAGAGGGGTGGCACGGGGGTCCTCCCTGCCTGCTTTGCCCCCCTCCAGCAGCAGGACCCCGTCATGGAGCGGGAGCCAGAGCAGAAGGCTCTGAAATGAAGCAAAAGGCTCCAAACGCGGCTCTGGCCACTGGGAAAGCTGGGAGAAGGGGCAGTGCGGGGTGTTTGGGGTAGGAGAGGTGAGGTTTCAGCTGACCCCGTGTATCCCGCGCAGGAAACATGCCTGTCTCAAGGATGCGCATGAGACCCTGGTTGGAAATGCAGATTAATTCCAATCAAATACCGGGGCTGATCTGGATCAACAAGGTGAGCCATCTTTTTTACTATTATTGCTGCATCATTATTATTATTACCGTATCATTAACCACGCTTGTTTTTAGTTGATGTTAAACGTAAGTCAAGATCATGAAGGAAAGAAGAAAATGGAGAAGCTTTTAAAAAACTTTTTATTTTTAAAAGAAAATTTCATTTTCAGGAAAGGTGGCTCTGGTTGGTACAGAATGCAGGATTTCAATGTTTTTCTTGATAACTTTCCCAGGAGGGTAATGATAAAACAATTGCAGTTTGAACTTGACTGAGAACCAAGAAAACTCATCTCTTGGTGCTTACTGGAGCCAAGCCACCTTCTGTCCCAGCTCAGTAGCTACTCCTACACCTCCCCCCATAGGACAGAAATCTTTATCTCTGACCTAAAATAAACTCTCAGTTCATCTCAGGTTGGCATTGGGAAGCACGTCCTTGTTGCTGTCCCACAGGAGTGGGATCACCAGGCTGAGTCAGATTTCTGTCTCTGAAGCTTCCAGTCCATCCTGAGGCATCACTTAAGCTAGGATATGGTTTTGGTAGGATTCATGCAGGATCTTACTGGTAACCTTTCAAAGGATTCTGTATCCAAGTGTACATGGGAAATGTCCTGTAGTTACAGTAGCAGATGAGGTGCAACATGTTGCAGTGGTTCTGGGCTTGAGGCTGTTGCTCTTTGCTGCTGTACCATTGCACGTAGCTTTCCCAAACTCAACAGGTGGAACAGTTCTTAAGTGAGGATGTGAGGAGAGGGTTTCAAAGTTTCTGAGCTGCTGTTGAGGAAATTCTTTGATTAAAGCCATCATTGTAAACTGGCACGTGATTTTTGTTTGTTTGTTTGTTTGTTTGTTTGTTTTTAATTTAGATTTCTGTTGGTTTAATTTCAGGATAAGATGATATTTCAGATCCCATGGAAACATGCAGCTAAGCATGGCTGGGACATGGAGAAGGATGCCTGCCTCTTCCGGAGCTGGGCCATCCATACAGGTGTGTGCTGGCTTCAGTTCCTGCAGTCATGTGAATATCTCCAGTGTTACCATTTCTGTCTTGGCTTACACCTCAGGTGTTACATGTCAGAGGAAACACAGAAAGAACTTTTCTGGGGTGAAGAACTATCACTGCAATGAAAACACTCAACATTCATCCCATCTCTTCTTAACAGGAAGATATAAAGTAGGTGAGAAGGACCCTGACCCAAAAACCTGGAAGGCAAACTTCCGCTGTGCCATGAATTCACTGCCCGACATCGAAGAAGTGAAGGACAAAAGCATCAACAAAGGCTCCAGCGCTGTCCGAGTGTACAGGATGCTCCCACCCCTGACAAAGGACCAGAAGAAGGGTAAGCCCTCAGCTTAATCACTGCTTAAATTTCCAACTCTGCTTAGGCAGCATCCCACAGACCTGCAGGCAGCACTGGGGCTGCTGGGCTTGTTGCCATTGGTGATGGTTTAGACAAACAGCTCATTTTGTCCCAAATAAAAGTGCTGGGGGGGAAAGGGGGAAGATGCCCTGGGGTCAGCTTGGCAGCAGTGGTGGAGCTGCTCAGCAGCCCTGCAGCCGTGCTCACCTTTGTCTTATTTCTATTTAACAGAAAGGAAGTCAAAGTCTTCAAGGGAAGCAAGAAACAAGAGCAAGAGAAAGGTATGCGTCTGCAGAGGCAGCTGAAGGAGCTGGAGGTTTTTTTTCGTGGTTTTCAAACTTAATTTCTTTCGTATGGGAACTTGTGAGTTCTTAGACAACCTATCATGCTTTGTTCTTATTTTTGTAGCTGTATGAGGATATGAGGACGGAGGAGTCAGCAGAACGACTAACCAGCACCCCTCTGCCCGATGACCACAGCAGCTACACCGCTCACGACTACACAGGGCAGGAAGTGGAGGTGGAGAACACGTCCATCACCTTAGGTGAGAGCTTCAGTTCTGAGCAGAGAGAAAAGTGCTGCTGGTGCTAAAGCCACAGCGGTGTCACCAAGAGACAGAGCTGCCTGAGGGCTGCGCAGGGGGGAGGAGGAGGAGGAAGAGGGGGAAGTAGGGGGAGGTGGGGGGTCTGTGCTGAGTGCCACGTGCTGCGGTGGGATCTGCTCTGAGCACCCCTCCCTGTGCACCCCCAGACCTCTCGTCCTGCGAGGTGAGCGGCTCCCTGACCGACTGGAGGATGTCAAATGAAATCGTCATGGCTGACAGCACCAATGACCTCTACCAGCTCCAGGTGTCCCCTCTGGGGTCGTCCTCAGAAGGTTGGTGTCATTTCCTTCCCACCTTGTTTTCTCAGCGCTCTCCTGGTGCTATGGCAGGATGGAGGCAAGGGTGCCACGGTGCTTAGAGAAGCAGGAGCTGGTCTGTAGGAAAAGCAGCATCTGTCAGATGGATTTGGGTTTCTAGAGCTACAACACAACCAGGGTAGAGAAGAGCTGGGGTGTGCCATTAGAGTTTGGGCTGTGGAGCTGCTTCTGGACCTCAAGCCATGAGCACCTCCTCAGTAGCACTTGTGGGGCACAGTGGGATCCCATCCCCACTGCCTGCAAAGGGCTCTAAGATGTGGAGAAGTTCTCCCATCTGAGCAGGGGCTGGGGGTGGGAAACCTCAACGTGCTGCTGGTGTGAGACAGGGATGTGCAGTGGTGGTGAGGAAGCAGAAGGACGGCGGCTGCTTTGTGAGAAAAATTGACATTTGGATCTTTTTTTTTTTTTATGTGATTACAAAACAATTGTGGATGAAGATGAGGATGAAATGAAATCAAACATTATAAAGGTAAAAACAGCCCTTCTTTTCAATTGAAGTTGTCCAAAGTTGCTGTTTGCACCAAGGAAGGAAGAGCAGTAGCTTCCTAACCCATAGATAACCCTATGTGAGCTGAACACATACTTCCTGTAATCCAAAACCCTCATTAAATGAGGAAGCCTGAAAAAATGATATATAAAGAGGAGGTGATTCTGCAAGCACGAACTTGAGATGCTGTACATAGAAGCTGTTGAGCAGTGCTAGAAGCAAAGCTTGCTGTATCAGAGCCTACGAGGCCTTCGAATTCTCTAGAAAGACTTACTTGTTTTGCCCGTCCCTCCGCCTTGTGTTTGGCTTTTAATCTCTGTTCCCAGACATGGGGCACTCATCCCACTGATAAAGAGATGGGGTCCGTTGATGGAAGGTGCTCCCACCCTCCCTGCTTTGCATTAACTTCCATCAAATGAGGAGCGAAATGAGTTTTGTATAATTAGCATTATTTAAGCAAAACCTTTTTTTTTCTTTGCTGTTTGCCCCCATGAGCTCTTCTAGCTAGATGAGAATTTACTCAGTGCATGAGGACCCATATTTCCCCTACCCCTGTCACTCTCAGGCTTTTTACCATCTCCTTATTGCCTTACAGCCATTTGAATCCACCCAGGACTGGCACACAATCAGCGTTGAGGGGAAGGGTTTCTTCACCAACGAGCCGGGCACGCAGAACATGTGCAGCACGTTTGGCTACAAGGAGCAGGACTGCGAGATCGACATGTCTTCAGGTGCAGAGCCATTGTGGGCCGGGTGGGAGGTACAGGAGAGGGCTTTCATCAGAGAAATTCCTTGAACTGGGAGGGAGAAATTGGAATCTCATGAGACAGGAAACTGTGAATTCCTCTAATTAACCTGTTGGGAGTCTATAAGGAATTTGTTGAGATAAAAAGAGCCTCCAGTAGAAGCACAATATAGATCTGTGCTTCAGTTTTCCTAGCAACATAACAAGGTTTTCTACTAGCGATAGCTTAAACTGGAGAGCTTAATTAGGGAGCTTTTGGAGTATTGCAGCAAACTGTGAATCAAAGGCGTTTGCTCACCTCTGAGGGTGCTTTCCTTTGCTGATACACTGCCAACCAGTGGTTCTCGTGCTCCCTTTGCCTGGGTTCTGTGCTCATTTCTGTGTCTCTCTGTGCAGGGGAGTTCCACATGCTGGACCAGAAGAGCAGCCTGGACTTCTCCTGGCTGGACACTGTCAGACCCATGCAGGCCATCTCCTGCAGCCTGTAAACCCTTGGCTTCCCAGCCCGTGAACTGCATTTCTGTAGAGACTCTTAGAGACCTGAAGGGAATGGCAGAAGTCATTTGTTACTGACTGGAAGAGGAAAGAAGCCGTTTTATTCCGTTTCACTTTTAGGCCTAAAAAAGCAAGAAAATCTCCATGAGAAGCAGAGGAGCCCATCTCACACATGGGGCACCAATGCTGTGCTCCAAGGTGATGCTCATACTGCGGGCCAGGAGGTCCTGCATCCCCAGCACCCAGCACTTTACTCATGGGGTGCTTAGGAGACAGTGCAATGGGTCTCTGTTTGTTGCTGCTCACTTGTGCAACACTGCTGACGTGATGAGCTTAATGACTGTCATTACACTTAGTCAGAGAAACTGCACTAATTGGCCCTCTCTCTTCTTCGATTTGCTCCAGCACATAGTTCAAGTTCAGATCAGATCTTTCCAACTCATGTAAATAGTTTTGACCAATAAAATGTGAAAATTCAGTTTAGGCTTTGCTTCCATTTAGCACACTTACCTGGGTTCACTCGTAGGCTGTTATCTGCTCATAGGCATGCCGTGTTCATTCCCACCAACTGTCGAGGAGCTGCCACATCATATAATTTTGCACTGACGAGGGCAGAACTTTTATTTATGCAATGCCTTTCAGAGCTCTGTTCTAGAACTCCTGCCAGCAGATCCTGCAGTTCTGCACCCAGCAAGCTGCAGCTGCCTCAAACAAGGGCACACAGAAGCAGGATGGAGGAGCTTCTAGTCCATGCATAATGCATAGAAAACAAATCACTAAGATGCCATAGACTTATTTTCTTGTACATTTTATTTTTGTATATAAAGTGTTGTATATTTGTTGTAATAAAAGTGTTTTATATACAGCATGTTTACTTTTCCTCATTGGAGAGCTCGGAGAAGATGCATTCCAGACTCCTTGAAAACACCCTACCAGATGTGCTGGGGAGAGACAGCAAGGGGGGTTATTCACATGAGTCACGAAAACCCAGGGATCTAAGAGCACGTGTTTCCCTCCTCATCCCAATGCACTGACGGGAGGAGCCCTGCATGGCACATGGAGTCGGATTGCCCTGCTGTCATCAGACACACGAGCCAGCTGGCAGCTCCTGTGCTAAGGAAGCTGGAGCTGAGTTAGTGCTGCCCAAAACGAAAGCACAGGCAGTCTGGAAGGAAAGGGGAAAGAGAGCTTACTTTTTCACTGTGTATTTTGCTTATTTGCTAGACTTTCAGACTTGAAAGTTGTGACATGTTAAAGCATCGCCTAGGCTGGCTGATGCAATGTGTGCCCAGATGCTAGCATGGGAATCTGCTGCTGCACAGAAAGCCCTGCAGTGAGCAGTGCAGCCCTGCTCCTTCTGAGCCTGATCTACAGAGCAGCACCGTCCCTTATTGTCTGGGGGTCACCCAGCATGAAAGTGGGCTGCTCCTGCTGCTTTTAATGTGAGTTCTACTTGCTACAGCTCCCATTGAAGCTCTCTATCAACAGCCTTCAGCACACAGCCCTACTCACACCCCAAGGGAAGAAAGCACCAAAAAAACATCTGGACACCTGGCAGGTGCCCAAGGGGGGCGGGCTGTGTCCCAGGCAGCACAGCAAGGCTGGGAAGTGCAGAGCTGTGCAACAATAACCTTTGGGGATAACTTTGAGCAAGGCGGAGGGAAGGCAGCCTGAGGGGAATACCAGGCACCAGGAGAGGAAGACCCAACCCAGACTGCTGGAACAAGGCACGCATTTCCAACTGCCTTTGTCACAGGCTCTGCTGCTCCAAGGGTCCCACACAGACACCAGATGTGGGGCTTACAGGGGAATTTGGGGCCGTAGGAAGCTGGTGGTGGCAGTTCTCAGAGCCAGCGCCTATGGACTGAGATATCACCCCTGGGATCATAGAATCATTCAGATTGAAAAGACCTCTCAGGTCCCCAAGCCCAGCCCACCATGCCCATTGACCACAACCCCAGTTCCACATCCCCACGTTCTGAATCACTTCCAGGGATGGTAACTCCCCACTCCCCGGGCATCTGTGCCAGTGCTGACCACTCTTTCCAAGGAGCAATTGCTATCACTATGCAACCTGACTCTCCCCTGGCACAATATAGGGCCATCATCTCTCACCCTGTCAGGCTGTGCCCCATCTCCCTGTGCCATGGAGCACTGTGGTTGTTCTGGTTTGGAGCCATTTTCTTACACCCAGAGGGCAAAACCATTCTGTGCTCATCAACACAAGAGGAAATGGGGTTTGCTCAGGAACAACTGTGATGCTGGGGAGGGAGAAGGGAAACTTTCTGTGATGCAAACAGCACCCAAAATAACACGTGGATTCATTTGTCCATTGAAGCATTACGGGTTTTTCACAGCAATGCTCTGACGCAAGGGAACAGCGCCCAACACAGCACAGATTAGAAGGCTGATCAAGATTTTGGCCAGACGGAGCAGAGCAATCCCCTCAGCCAAGAGCCACACAGTGCCTCTTATCAGGCCATGGAGGTGCACACTGGCTGCCAGCAGCTGTTTTGCCAACCAAGTGTTTCTGACATCATGAGTGAAGCTCCATGACGAGGCAGAATTTATCAGTGCGGGCACTTGGGTGACAAGCTGCCAAGTTTGAAGTTGTTTGTTTTGGTTGTTGCTCATGATGTTTTGGGCTCTTTGGGAGGAGAAGAACATAGAGGAGTGCCTGGAGCAGGAGTGTGATGATGTGCAGAAGCTGGGCTGCTTCCACATGGGGCAGTGGGCTGTGCAGAAGGGACTCCAGATACAAGCTAAGGAGCAATGCAAGCTGCCCATACCTGGAGGAACACGATCTCCTGAAGGTAATCCTGCACAGAGCATTCTATTAAAATCATTTCAAACCCTTGACGTTGGATTATTTTCAACTCGCCTGTCCTAAATGAGCTTTTCAGATGCTCAGTAAGCTTTAACTGGTGCTCCTAGGTCTGGTTTACAACTTCAGCGTGCACTCAGCAATGTTCAGCTGGGGATGCTTTCACACAGCAGGTTGCTGCAGGAGCCAACCCAACAAAGCAGCACAGTGCAATGCTTCTTCCACAGCTCGTGATGCACGCGGCTCTGTCCTGTGCTCTGAACCTGGTGTGACCATGAGAAAGAAATATGGGCTGTGCCACCGTTTGGCAAATAAGCAGAGATCATCTCTGCATGGTGGAAAACAAAGCAGAGCCATTGCACGGTTGGCACTCATTTGGGAGATGAGCAGAGCTGACACTTGCAGGCTGCTGGTTGCTTGCACCGCACCCAAGTCAGCTCAGTTGGCAGCTAACATGCAAATGTAAAGCTGATTTTGAAACAAGAGCAAAACTCAGCTTAATTTTAGAGCATTAAGGACCGAACCTACTGACAATAAAACGATAGTCACAGAAACAGTCCCACAGCAGCAGCTCCCACAGGTTTACTGCCATACCATCCCGCTTCCAGAGTGCAGAACACCTTTGCTGCTGCCAACTGACCTTCAGTGCTGCAGGAGCAATAATTCCATGCACCTGTTTGTTGCAGCATTTTTTTCCCTGCAGAGCAAAACCCTTCACCTACAAATAAAGCATTGATGTTTTTCGTAGATGTGTTCAAACACATCACTGAGATGCCCTTCCACAATTAAGGTGCTCTGCTCAGCACCCTTCTGAGCTCTCAGCCCCCCATCAGAGTGATGCAGAGCTGTGCTGTGCCCAGAAACCACCTGTTCTCAGTGCCCACAGCAGAGGCACCATGGTGAGCTTTGCCCCACAGGCAGCACAGCCTGCAATTACTGCCCCAGCTTTGTTTGCCATGCTGATTGGGTCTGATAATTAGACACATTTCCAGCAAACCACATGGTTTGTGATATCACGCCTATAAAGGGCAGCCATATTTCAGACCAAAGGTATGAGTTTATAACTGGAGCTAATAGTAAACACTTGTTAGTATTACGAAGTCAAACGGCTGCTGATTTAGCAGCCAGGTGTGCAGGTCTGCAAACATCGTTCTGGCTGCACTGGACCATCGTCCTCTGCTGGTTCCTGAGGTTCCCCACATCTGTGCAGCACAAAGCCCCACACTGCCAACATGGCACAAATGGAGCAGCTCATTGCTGAGCATCTCCAGACTGCTGCTGACAAAAGCCCTCTGCTGCACAGGGCTGGGGAAAGGAGCCTGTCCCACTGCACAGCACAGGGCTGGCTTCTCCTTGGCTAAAACACATACAGGAAAGTCAGCATCAGAGCACAGATTGGTGAAAATCTTCCCTAGGAAGGGAGAAAACATCTACAAACCTGAAGCCCCCATCCTGCTCCATGCACCATCCAAGCCCATGGGCTTCCTCCATGCTCTGAGCACAGAGGTGTTTGTACCACTGCTGGTGGGCACATCAGTTCACTGGCTGGGTGTGAATGAAGGTGTGAAACCATGGCATTAGGGATTCTGAACTGCTACCTGAGGGCAATTATATGCTCATTCCACTAATTGCCCTGCTCAGCAATGTGGAAATCAGCGCTATGTCATGGAAACAAGGCAGGAGGATGAGTAAGCAACAAGCACTGCAACCATGGGGATGGGTAGCAGCATGGTCAGACAGTGGGCAAGTGATGACCACTGCTGTCCTTTCCCTGCAGTCAGCATGAGCTGAGGCACCAGGATCCACACCACGTGGACACAGGACTGTTAACCTTCCCTTCTGTGGGATGGGCAGGCTGGATGAAGTCAGAAGTAAGCAAAGGGACACGCATGGATGGAGTAGGCATTGGTTTGTCAGGAGATTTCCAGGAATAGGGAGGGGGAAGTTCTGCCACAAGGAAACAAACAGGCATAGCTTTCAGTGCCAGAACTGCAGCTGCCCAGTGTCTGTGGGATGCTCTCAGGGACCACGCAGTGCACATGTTCTGGTTGCACAGAAGGAACACCCAAGGGCTGTGCTGATGGTTGCACAGATCAGCGCTCAGCTACAACAGGAGGGCAGGAGAAACAGCAGCCCTATTTCAGTGTAGGAAATTTCACACCTCAGGTACAGCTCTTGCCTATTGCTCTCTGTTTCACAGTACAAAACCACGGCGCTGCGTGCTGCCGCTCCACCCAACGCTGCAGTGAGCAGAGATGTAGCACTGCTGCTGGGGAACCACCCCCAGAACAGAGCCCGGTGCATTTCACAGAGCTCAGCCGCTGGAAGAGGGATGTCTGCCTTCTGTCCCCTTGGGAACCTGTGCTAAAGCAGGTGGGGCAGCGGTTAAAGGTAGTGCAGGTTAAGGGAGTGGTTGGGCAGGTCCCTGCCAGGAGCAGAATGGCAATTGTCTCTGGGCAACCAAAAGCAGAGGGAGGCATTGCTCCCTGCAGATCAGCGGTGGGTCAGCAGTGGCAGCACATGGAATGAAGTGCAGCATAAAGATGCTGGCCCTGGTTCAAAGCATGCTCAGCACAAGCATGACACATAGCAGCTGGGAGCAAGCTGTGCTATTAGGTAACAAGACCTGGGCTAACCACAGGCACAGCGCGGAACATGCGCAGGTCTCATTTCACAGGGTTTGTTCTGTGATGAGCTGAATGCTGAAAAGGTCTTCCAGCTACCTTCAGAAAGAGGAAATGAAATGAGGAACCAAGTCCGGGCAGGTATGGCTTTGTTTTCTTCACCTTTGCTGCCAAAGGACACTCAGAGCAGCACGTGGACTGCACCAGCTTCCTATCTACTAATGCATAACATCCATCACACTCACCCCAGCAATCAACAGCACCTGAGCTGCAGCAAAGCCCCACAGATGCTGCCTACGAAGAACCGCCAGAGCCGTGGGGCTGCAACAGCTGTGTGAGGATCACACTGCTCCCTGCTGCTGTGCTCTCATCTCACAGAGCAGCTTCTGCTCCATGGGGCAGGGAGATGAGAGCAAGCAGCAGACAAGGGAAGAGAGCTGACACTGGGCAGCTGCAGTTCTGGCACTGAAAGCTATGTCTGTTTGTTTCCTTGTGGCAGAATTTCCCCCCTATTCCTGGAAATCTCCTGGCAAACCAATGCCTACTCCATCCATGTGTGTCCCTTTGCTTACTTCTGATTTCATCCAGCCTGCCCATCCCACAGAGGGAAGCAAACCCACAGTGAGGAGTAGGTACGTTCTTGGACCTATTTTTAAGTCACATCTTATGACTGAGCAGCTGTCAGCTTGGTGGTGACCTTAATTAAAGCTCTACTTATTACTGAAATGGTCTTTTCATAGCTGCTGGTTTTGGGGAAGATACCATTAAAATTTCCTTTGATTTTAAGAGGCTTGGACCTCTCAAGGCAGCCTCCCTCTGCTGGGAAGGGCTCTGCAGGACAGCTGCAATCCCACCTGCAGCCCCAGGGCTCTAAGCTGGTGCACTGACACCATACCACACAAATACATTGCACTGTAACTTTCTTTCAGACCCAAATCAAGGATTTCCTGTATTTCAGAGATGCAAGCTCAATGCTCTGGAGAAAGTTTTTGTTGTTTTCCATGAACAAGAGCGTTCTGCTCCCACATCCTGCTTGCATGGGGATGCTGTTGCAGGAAATAGCTGCATGCCTGCCGCATCTCCTACCCCCTGCCTTCAGAGAGTAGAGAATCCCAGTGCTTCACTCAGAACACATACATCCCCTCGACTCAATGCACACTCAGAAGTGAGTATAAGGGACAGTTATGAATAAAAAGCCCAATCAGAGCTGGTACAAACCATTATCACAGTGCTGACCCCAGACAAGACGTTATGAGGACTGCCAAGTCCCACCTTGTGGGCCAGGGCTGCTGTGTTTGTGGGGTGTGCTGCACTTCTGGTGGCTGTTCCTTCTCCCTGGTGAGGTAACACTGGGATTTGAGCCACTTGCAGGGGTGCAGAGAGCCTGGCACAAAGATTGGTCTGTGCACCATGGAGCAAAGCCCTGCACCTCTGCAGCTGCAGAACCTCCAGAAGGGTTACGGTGTTGCCAACCCCCTGGGAAACCAGGTATCACCTCCAAGGTTGAGAGCAGCACATCCTCTGTCTGCACAAGAGGAAGCTCTGGTCACAGCATGGCCTGTGTAAGGACAGGCAGGAAGATGTCCCAGGTGAGAACAAGGAGGAAGATGCCCACCTTCCTTGCTTGGTTCTGCTTTGAGGCACTGGACCTGCAGGACACAGGTGGGAGGTGAGGGGATGGTGCAGCACCTCCCTGCTGCTGCCTTCTGTGTAAAGGTTTTGCTCCAGCCCTGCAGCACCACAGCTCAGAGCACCAGGAGCGATTTCCACGGCCCAGTTTTGCAATGAGCTCTCTGTGGTTCAGCAAACCTCAGGCACGAGGTGTCCAGGGAACAGGAACCCAGCAAGCGAGGGCTGCAGGCAGCAGCCAGACCCTGCAGGAAAACGAACTCGCTATGGTACCAAACATCCAAAAAACCAGCACGGTTTGGGGGTGTGCCCCACTGCATGTGCCCATGGGCACAGCACTTCTCTAGAAAACAAACTCTGTCAGTGGAGAAAGAGAGGCAAAGGGCAATGTTACCCTCGATAACAACTCGCTGCCTCCCGCGCCTCTGCTGAGCAAACCACTGTTTCCTGAATTGAGGTGTCAGGCATGAAATATTTCACATGCTGGGGCAACCGTCACCATCTGCCGAGTGACAAACAGAATTTAAGCCTTTCCTGGTATTTGATGCATAAATCAGGGTGCGTCCTTTGTAGCTGTTTGTGATTCCGCAGCTGACAGCAGCCCACGGTGCTCAGGGAGGTGGCAGTGGAAATGCTCACACTACCAACGTCCCCCTGGCCCAAACCACATTCCAGCAGAGCATTTCCAGATCACACCTTGCTGCTGCCCTCTGCCTCACGTTTGCTGCAATCATTAGGGCATAAGGCTATGCTGAGGATCCAGGCTAACCGGTCTTCCCCCTTCCCTCCCACTCTGCATCCCACCACCACCACCTGATCTCCATCGCTCACAGCCCCATGGGTCAGACAGACCAAGAATTTATTTTTGCCATTACCTTCCAGGCATTTTTCCATCATCCCACCAAGCCCACAGCCGGCAAATGCAAAGGAGAGATCACCAACCTTCACACAGCTCTGCTCCATTCCTCCAACAGAGCAGATAACCACAACTGAGGCAGCTCTTTGCTCTCCCCTCTTTAGGCACTGATTTACCACCTGTTTCCCATCTCTGTTACCAGCAGCTGACTCCTCAGGCATCCCTTCAGCTGAGCTGAGTTCTTCTAAAGTTTTGCTGGTGCTTCAGTCAGGCAGCAGCTCCTCCTGCTCCCCCACACAGCTCTGCCAGCACAGCTCTCATGTTTTGCACACACAGCAGAGCTCCCAGCCGGTGCCCTCTACACGCCTTCAGCAGCAGAGCTGAGTCACCATCAGTCTATGCGTGGTTTTTCTGCCAATTTATTTCATGTCAAAGCCCTAAATTTGCTATCCGAGGCAAGGCAAGCCACCAAGAGCAAAGCTCCCAGGACCTCTGCCCACATTTGGGTCTTATTAGTGCTGCAGCCATGCACACAAGTGGCTTTAATTTCTCAAGAATCCTCCTCAATGGAACAATCTAGATGCAGAAAGCCAAAGTAAAAGAATCCCTCTGCCTCTATGCAGTGTGGGGAGTGCCTCAGAACACACATTATTTCCAGAATAACCACACCAGACCATTCCTCACTTGTTGATGAAGAAAACAGGGGGTGAAGATGATGAGCAGAGCTGGAAGGAGATGTGCAGCACCTCTGAACTTGTTGGCCTCCACACCATTGGCCTCTGTATGTGTAGGAATAAGGAAATAACGGGGAGCAGAAGCTCCATTTTGCATTGTGCCTTGTGCAGACACAACTCAGTGCTGGTCCCTGTCCTTTTTGGGCACTCACCAGAGCTGCTCAGACCTTCTATCAACTCTGAGCAGTGGCAGTCCTCAGCACCACTGCAGAAAGCAGAGCCAAACACAAAGTCTGTCTGTCTGTTGGAGGGGAAGATGGGATTAAGGCCAAGAATGAGCGCAGTTCAAACAAGAACACACAAACTTCCTTAGATACATTTCCGAGCCAGGCATCAGGAGCTCCAGAACAGCAGGGTGGTTGCAACCCAAGCTCTGGAGCCCAGCCGTGCTCAGCTCTCAAGCTGTGTCCCACTCTGACTGCAGCAGTGCATCCTCACTGCCAGGTCTGCTCTCTGCTTCCTCAGCCACTTCCACCTTCAGGTAACTGCGCTGCCGTTTTGGTCTGATTGCAACATCCCAGAGTGAATAAATGGCAACAAAAGCGCTCCGCAGGGTGAGCAGAGCTGTCTGAGCATGGGGCAGCCCCGCGCTGTGCAAAAACGCAGCGGAGCGGCTCTACTTCCTATTTCCTTTTCCGCAGGACCGAAAATAATTGCTGCAAAGGTCTCAGGGTCTGGGGCAGCAGCAGGACGGCAGTGGAGCGGTGATGGTGAGAGCCAGCATTGCTCAGCCACTGTGAGTGTCTGAGCAGATTTCTGGTGGTCTGCAACCCTCAGCTTTTGCAGGGAGTCTGAGATACACACCGGTGTTTGTTGTGTTTTTCTGTAAGATGAAGGGCTGGAGGTGGAGCACAGGGTCTGATGGGAGGGAGGTGGGCAGAGGGCTCCAGATTAGAGGGTAGGAATTGTTCCCATGGCTGGGCCCTGCTGGTCCCACGGTGTGAGCGCCTTGCTCTATCTTGTGTTGCTTGCAGGCAGAGAAAATGGAACTATTTTGTACAAATGCCCATTCAAAGACAAAGCACAATAGGAATATGGAAGATCTAATTTTAAATAGTGAAATTAGGTCATGGTCCAAGGCTCAGAAATCCTTAGCAAGCAGGCGGTGAACAGGGCCTGAAGCCAATGCAAGTCAATGGTAGGAAATAGGAACTGAAGCAATATCTGCTGATGGGAAAAGAGAAGTGGCTGTGATGTTTCTCAGAGGGTTTCACCTCCGTGCACTTCCCTTCATGCACAATACTCCTTATATCAAGTGGGAAAGAGAGCAATCGGAGTCAGATGTCTGACTGCTAAGGGCATGGAGGGGACAAGGAAAGGCGTTGTGCAGTGATTGAGGCGGCACCTCACGTGTA
Source organism: Phasianus colchicus (assembly GCF_987193195.1). Lineage (NCBI taxonomy): Eukaryota > Metazoa > Chordata > Aves > Galliformes > Phasianidae > Phasianus > Phasianus colchicus. The sequence continues at coordinate 17,372,176 of NC_143450.1, read as the reverse complement.
AGGTATCATCTTCCTTCGTGCAAAGATGTGCAGTAGGAAAGCAACCCATCTGCTGTGGCAGACCTGACCCGTTTCCTCCCCAGGGGAGAAAATACAGAAAACCAAAAGATCTATCCCTTTTTTTGGGTTTTAGGACTACTTTTGGTGCAGTGAATGAGACAGGTCAGAGCAGCAGGCTGGCAGCGGGCTCACCTGTGTGTGTCAGGGTTGGACCTCCTGGTCTGCCTCCCTCTAATGACACTGTGCTGTGGGTTTGTTTTAGAGCAGCCAGGTTGAGTGCAGGGCAGTGCTTGTATAGCTGCCTTCTTGTATTTACACACAGATCAAGCACACAAGTACACCCCAGCACCACAACAACCCATCTGCAGTGAGCATGCAGGCACCGCCAGGGCTGCACACAGGGGAACCCTGAGCTTGGGTTAATTGCTATGGTAACTGCCAAACCAGAGCCTCCCACCCCTTCCTATGGCAGCACTCTGCAGCACCTCCTCATCTGTCCACCCACCCATCCGTGCCCCATCTCACCTTGTGGCAATGAAGGGTGAAGCCAAACCTCGCCGTTTGAGGAGAAAAATCCTATTTCTATCCCTCAAACCCAGGCTTAGCGCCCACTCCCACCTCACTGAACACAGCAGATCCCCATCCCAAACCCCCCTGCAGGACGCAGCCTTCAGCCGCAGAGCTGCAGCTCACTGCCTGCCATCACTCATACAGAAACAGCGCGGTGCGAGGGCCGACCTGGCGCTCACCCCCAGCAGCCTGGGAAACTCTGACCACAAACGCGCACTGAATGCATCCAAAGCCACAAGCTGATGCTTTTTTTTTTTTCTTCTTTTTTAGCTGATGAGCTGTGACACTTTTTATAAAGGCCCTCGTAACGTTACAAAGAAGAACTGAAAATTCCCGAAGTGCGTTTTATGTAGTGTGAAATATTATCTCCTCCAGGTTTATCTCTCGAAAGCCAGCCTTTGCTGCGCTCCTGTTTGATGTTCAGAAGGATAATGACAAACATGAACAAATCTACTGTATGTACAGGGAGAAAAGGATCCTGCCAAGGAAACCTCTCCAAAGACCTTTTATTTTTACCCAAACCTTTCTTTTTCTTTTTTTTTTTTTTTAAGATTTTAACACTTTGAGTTGAATTTTCAGTACAGCAGTAGATGTTACTTACCAAATCCCTTCTAAATATTCTCTGTTCTACAGCAAACTGTATCTTGAGATGACAAATGTAAGTTAGCTGACTATATACAGAGCTGGGCAGCTAACTGAGGACCCAGTGCCTTGCTGGGGGTGAGCCTGACCTTTAAAGCCCCAGGGTAAGCGAGGCAACACCTGCTCCTGTTCCTAGATGTGTCCTGTTCCAGATGTCCCCATCCCCCAGCTGGCAGCAGGGAAACTCAGCCAGGTCCCAAGGCCACCGCTTGGGCTCCATCACCCATTGCAGACCCCTCTCCCCCACTCAGCCCAGCAGCAGGACGGTCACTGTGGCTGTTGGCACTGCAAGTGCATTCCAAAGCCCACTTCTAGGGCACCAGCTTCTTCCATGAAGGCAAAACTCCTGCAGAGAGGGGTTGGACTGGGATGAGTTAGTCCAGCATGGGTTGGGCAGATGAAGCTCTTGCTAGAAGGCTCATGCTTGGCACATTTTGGAAGCTGAAATCTGGAGGCTGAAATCCAGCTCAGGTTGCCCAAGGCCCCATCCAACTTGGCTTGCCTTGGCTGCGATGATCAGGGCTCAGGAGGAGACCCAGAGCCACCAGCATCCCCAGCACCCTCACACATCTCATCCAGGTGTGGAGCAATCCAGCAGTCTGCAGTCACCAGCCATCTCCAGGACCACTGTTCCTGTGGGTCCTGTGGTCATTGTGGATCTGGAGCTGTCATGGGACCCCGGAATCAACCGCTGCACCCCTGTGATGAGGGGTGTCCTGGTGGGACCTCTCCCTGTGCATCTCCTGGGTATGACCACGTGCTGTAAGGGAAGGGACAGTGTTAACCCATTGAGTGTTTTTGTTTTTCTTATTCAACTTTAAAAAGAAAAATGAGAGAGGAAGGTAAAAATCATATAAGGATAAATGGCAACAGCAGTGGGGCTGCAGGCAGAGCCCCTGCAAGGCAAAGCACAGCCCTACAGTGATGCAAAACACTAAAGCACATCAGTGAGCAAGAACCATGAGATAGAACTATACTGGCAAAATGAAGGCATAGCTTATCATAGAATCATTAAGGTTGGAAAAGAGCACTGTTATCATAGAATCATAGAATGGCTTGGGTTGGAAGGGACTTCAAGGATCATCCAGCTCCAACCCCCTGCCTGCAATCATTTAGTCTGACCATCAACTTCTTATGGAGCGTCTGGATGGTGATGCTGATAAAGTGCTTTTGGTGAGTGGCACAGAAAGCCTCAAGTGGCTGAAATGGGTGCTGGAATTGGACTTGATTGGAGATTTCTCCCCACCGTGCTTTGATTCATGTACTCCAAAAGAAGATGAAAGTGGAATTTCCCACAGGAAGTGTGGGTTTTGCTTAAAATACCCCACATAAATAGAAAACCAAAATAAAAACATTTGTTGAGTCCATTGAAAAAAATAAAATCAAAGAGGCTGTTGCTGGATTGAGGTGAAACGCTGAACCTCTGCAGCTGCGTGTGCCCCTGAGCTGCGTGGGGCCGTGGAACTGGCACGGAACTGGGGCAGCTCCTGAGCCACCTCCTGCCCTCGGCACCCACCTGGCCTGCACTGCCCACAGGGCAATCTGTTGGACCTCCACTTATGTAACACAGCTAATATTAACCTGCTGAGTCACGGAAATTATGTCAAAATTTCCTGCGGATATTTCATTAGCTATCTTTTTTTTTTTTTTTTCTCTCCTAGTTCATGCAGATCACAGAATCACAGAATGGCCAGGGTTGGAAGGGACCTCAAGGATCATGAATCTCCACCCCCCTGCCACATGCAGGACCACCAACCTCCTCATTTAATGCTAGACCAGGCTGCCCAGGGCCCCATCCAACCTGGCCTTGAACATCTCCAGGGTTGGGGCATCCACAGCCTCTCTGGGCAGCTGTTCCAGCACCTCACCACTCTCTCTGTAAAGAATCTCCCCTCCCTCAACTTAAAACTGTTTCCCCCCGTCCTGCAGTTATCGACCCTTTCAAAGAGTTGATTCCCCTCCTGTCTGTAGGCTCCCTTTAGGTACTGAAGGCTGCAATGAGGTCATCCCGCAGCCTTCTTTTCTCCAAGCTGAACAAGCCCAGCTCCCTCAGCCTGTCCTCCAGTCCCCTGATCATCTTTGTGGCTCCTCTGGACCCTCTCCAACAGCTCCCTGTCTTTCTTGTACTGGGGGCTCCACACTTGGACGCAGTGCTGCAGATGGGGCCTCACAAGAGCAGAGCAGAGGGGAACAATCACCTCCCTGTCCCTGCTGGCCACCCCTCTTCTGATGGAGCCCAGGAGATAGCCCTGAGCCTCCCTGAAAGCAGTTGGTAAGCACGGGCTGCCCAGCAGCCCTGCACTGCGCTGTGCTTTGGGAAGAGCCCTGCACAGCTCCGGCTCTCAGCCGCACTGCTGCGCTCTGCTGTTTTCATCTTGGGGCCGTTCCCCATCGCTTCCTCCAAGCCGATCCTTCCCAGTGCTAAGCTCAACATTTTTGCTCTTCTTGGGTCAGCCAAAAGGCACTACTGCTCCTGGCACAGCGCCTATCGGCCCGGCCCGGCTAAGCTGTGGGGCAAGTAGGGATGGGAAGGGCTGCACTGTTCCCTACTGCCATCCCAAACCCAGAACGGCCCCACTCCCCTCACAGATAAAGGAGAGAGGGTCTGGCTGCATCCCCGCCAACCCAAGCAAAACACCTGCAGGATCCTTCCTGTCGTTGGAGCACGTTGCCCCTTTTCATAGAATCATAGAACAGCCTGGGTTGAAAAGGCTGGCTTTCACCCCCCTGCTATGTGCAGGGCTGCCAACCACGAAATTTTCCTCCATTTTCAAACCAGAATTCGATCAGTGCTGCTGAGGCTGTGCTCACCCTGTGGGCTCTGAGCTCCTTCCCTGCTTGGCAGTGAGGAGTTTGGCACTGGGGGTGACATGAGCACCCAGCATCACCCTGCAGAGCACAGGTGGTGTAAATTCAGCTCCACACCCTCAGCACACGAGGTCTGTTGGTAGCAGGCAGCCAAGCACGGGTACTGCAGTTTGCAAACACCGATAAACAACGGGTGATTTACCTCTTTAGTTCTCCCTCCTGCATTAATGAAGCTTTAAGAGCCGGTGGCCCCACCTTGCAAAGCTCAGGATAAAGGGCTGTTATGGGTTTTTCTTCCCTTTTAAAGTTACAGCTTTGATTCTTTGACTTTTGCTTTTTTTTTTTTTTTTTTTTTTTTGCTATGCAAATGTGACTGCAAAGCGTTTCCTGTTTCTGCATCAGGTGTGTGCAATCAGCTCTCAGTGCAACATGGCCCTCAAGCCCTCAAATGTCCTGACAGCAGTATGGGGAAGCATCAGTGACACTGCAGGCAGTGAGCAAAGAATGCAGCCTGCACGCTCCCACTTAGCAGAACTGTTATGGGTAATACTTTGCCAGAGAGGCCTGACCCACATCTGGGCCTCCTGCACCTCCAGCTGAGCAGCTCCTCCTGCCTTCATTGCAGATCAGCAGTGGGACAGTGGGTGGTGGGCACAGAGATCCCTGCCACGGTGCTGGGTGTGGGGAGCTGAGTGATTCTGTGACAGTCACAGCCAGCAGCACAGCCCCAGAACCAACACACTCACGAGATTCACTGTGATAATTAAAGCAAACACACCCCACCAACGCTTTATGACGCTGCAGAACAGCATGAACTCAGCCAGGCAGTTACCTATGGCTGATCTTCATAATGCAGAGGTGCTGCAGCAGCTCTCTGTACAAGAACAGTATTATTGCTTTGCCAGTTTGCTCAAGACAAAGCAGATGGGCACATGCTTGCACTTCGGCTTCAATCATTCACCTTTACCCAGGCAGTCCCTCAGCCTGGTTCCTCCCAGCACTGCATGCCCTGGTTTACAGGAAGCAATCAGCCCTCCATTGCAGCAGTGCAAGGTCTGTGCAGGGCTGGCACTTTGCTGCAGGAGCTGAGAGCATGGCTGCTGCAGCATAGCTTGCTCTGCACAACAGTGGTGCCAAGAGGGAAGCAGACACACTCCCAAATGCCTCTTCAGGGCAAAGCTGCCAGCACTACAAGCCCTGGCAAACAGAAAGAACCACTGAGAGCTGCAATCCCTCCTGGTCAGGGCAGCACTGTGTCAGGCTGAGCCCTGCAGCACTGAGCACTGCTGGCCCCATCAGCACAGTGCGCACAGCAGGAATAGGGCTCTAAAGTCGAAAGTGTTCCCATATCCCAGCTGTCTGCAGCTTAGTGCTCTCTGCAGCTTCCCGAAAGGCGGCTGTGGCAGTGGGGGGTTGGACTCTTCTCTCAGCAAACAGAGATAGGATGAGAGGGGATGGTCTCACATTGTGCCCAGGGGGGGTCAGGGGGGTGTGAGGAACAATTTATTCTCCAGAAAGCGGTCAGCATGGGCACAGGCTGCCCAGGGAGTGTGGGAGTCACCGTCTCTGGGGGTGTTCAGGGCTGTGGGGATGTGGCACTGGGATGAGGTGGCGGGGCTTGGGGGTCTGAGAAGTCTTTTCCAACTTTATGATTCTTTGAAACAAAACAACAGGTATCCATCCCTGTTATCCCATGTTTCCATGAAAAAAAAAAAAAGAGAGAGAGAATCAGGGAGGTTTGCTGAATGCAACACAGCAAACCACCCCCTGCTCCCCCCACCCTTCCCCAGGCTGCTTTGTGTGCCTGGAGATGTGTGTACATTTGATTCCAAACAGAGTGCAGGCAAGATAAATTACTGGGGAAGGACGTACTTCAACAAATGGATAGTGTATATTTTTTTAAACTGTCTGGGTCAGATTTATGTCTGTCAGCCAGAGGACAGTGCTCTCTGAAGCCAAACAAAAGCGGAGCCAATGGTGTGCTCCTGGCAGCCAAGGTCACAGTGCTGGGACAGTGAGCTGGCAGGGCACATTGCAGCAGGGAGATGTGCTGCAGGACGTGGGCAGTTCCCCTCTGTGCCAGGAAATCACCACCAAGAGGGCACCCATATTGCTTGTTGGTGGCAGAAGACAACCTGCTGCAGCTCCTACATTTGCACTGCCTCCTGCACACCGGTCACGCACACACGCAGCACTTGGTAGCCAGCAGCTTTCCTCCTGCACTCCCACCATTGTCCAGCATGGGGACAGCAGGGCTTTGGGACATCCCCTCTGATCCTCTGCTCCAGCTGTGCTTCACTGCACAGAGGATAAGCAGGAAAAAAGCTGCAGGGCATCCCACACAGCTCTTCTTCCCATACAGCTGGGGGGCATCACACAGCTACGAAGTGACACTGCAAGGAAATATCCCATCAGCTCTACGAGAATGGGCTGAGTTCAGTTTTCAGACCCACCTGCAGCCCCTGCAAGGCAACTCCATGGTCTGGTGCTGCGAGAGGAAGGTGTCATGCTCATGTGCTGCACATCAGCACTGCACAGGACAGGCTGCTTCTGTCTGCATTGTGTACATGATGTAAATCAAAGCCCTTCAAGAGACTGACAAGGCTCTAGGTGCAGAGGGACCTCCCACAGGCACTCGTTATCACAGCCTCATCACACATTGTGCATCATTAACCGCAATGCTCCTACAGAGGAAGACGCTGCGACTGCAGCACGTGAAGCATCAGCTATTTTGTACAGCGTTGTTTATTTCAGAAGAAAAGCCATCCAGACTGGGACAGCCACTGCCATGTTTACCGACCTCCTCAAGAAGGCTTTTGGCTGTGTTTTGTGTTTGGAGAAATGAGGCAAAACCCTCAGGATGCAGAAACATGCATTGTGACTCACGCCTCCCCTTCTTGCTTCTCGTGGGTCTGAACTCCAAGGGTCGGATGGATAAGGCAATCTTTCTCCCTATCTAATCTCTTCCCTACTGCATTATCTCAACACAATGGTTTGCTTCTTTCCCCACAGCTCAGGCACACCGGTGGGGAGAAGCAGTGGGCCAGCTGCACAGCACCAGCAGGGCTGTACTGCACCAACAGGGCTGCATGGCTCTAATAGGGTTAAACCAAGGCTGCACCAGGGAAGGATCACACAGGAGAACTTTGATCCATGGGAATAACATACATGAAACCCGAGTGTCCACCTGTGTTTCTATATGTAGTTTGCAGTTATGGAATCACAGAACTGTGGACTTGTCCCTATGGAGGGGATATCCAGAGATCCCCCAGTCCACCTCCTTTCAGCAGGTCCCCTACAGCAGCTGCACAGAACAGCATCCAGGCAGGTGTGAGCAACTTCAGAGGAGAGTCTTCCCACCCCACCTCTGGGCTCTGCTCCCGGCCTCTGCCACCTCACAGCATGGAAGTCCTCCTTTATGTTCAGATGGAGCTCTCTGGGCTCCATTTTTGTTCCCACTGCCCCTTTTCCTGTTGCTGTGTACCACCAAACCCTGTCCTAATGCCCTTCAGACACTGATCAGTACTGAGCAGATCCCCTCTTGGTTCTCCCTCCCCAGGGCTCTCAGTCTGCCCCCATCAGGAGGTGCTCCAGGCCCCCATCTCTGCACCCTCCTCTGGCTTCTCTCCAGCAGCTCCCCATCTGCCTGCAGCTGAGAGCCTCACACTGCATGCAGTGCTCCAGATGTGCCCTCCTCAGTGCAGAGCAGAGGGGAGGAGACCCTCCATTGCCTGCTGGCCACACACTGTGCCATGCACCCCAGGCCACCATCAACCTTCTTGGCCACCAGGGCACGCTGCTGGCTCATGGCTCATGGCTGTTGGTGAACCAGGACCCCCAGGTCCTTCTCCACAGAGCTCTTTTCCATCAGCTGAGCCCTCAACCTGCACTGATGCAGTTACTCCTCCTTGGGTGTAGGACTCTACAGCTGCCTTTGCTGAACGTCAGCAGGTTCCTCTCCACCCAACTCTCCAGTTACCCCTATTTCTCAAGTGGTATAAAATCAGCTCAGCTTCATCAGGCCCAGCCACCTCCAGCATTGCCAGCCTGCTGCATCACACACCACCAACGAAAGGAATTAAACCAAAACATAACGTGCTGATAGAAACACACATGTGACAAATATAAAAGCTCTTGTACACGCACTAAGAGCACAAGGAGCACAGTTATTACTGTGCTGCATGCCTGGCAGGGCTGGGCACTGAACCTGCAGCAGGGCTGCTCCAAAGGCCGTGTCCCCATCACACAGACACTGCACAGTGCAGCAGTCCCCGTGCAACCTCACTGCTGGCAGCATCAATGGGCACAGCACCAACTCCCCCAGCGCGGCCGTCTGGGAGCCGTTGGCTTTATTGCCCTCTAGAGATCATTAACTCCATACCCAGAATTTCCAGGCATGCAGACAGGAGCTGCGTGAGGATGATAAATGTCAGCTTTCTCCAAATGAGAACTGAATTCACTTTTCAGACTTCTCATGTGCGTGCTCACAAGTGGGACTGCATGGCCGTCCTGCACATAGGTGCTGCAGGCCAATTCCAGGCAAACCCAGCTACCATTGTGCTGGGTGTCAGGAGAGGAAATATATATATATCCCTAACCAGGGACTTCCCAGAGTCAGCAGACCCTGTAGGGATCATTGATCAGGATTCTCTGGGGATGCTGCCAACTTGGCAAGAAACCCAAAGTTGGGCAGAAGTGGGACCCACGTATCCCATGTCTGTACCGAAAGCTCAGGGCCCCCTTCCTTCAGGAAGGAACAGCTCATTTGTTTGTGGGATGTGAAGGTTTCTGTATTTCACTGATGCTGTGAGCAGGTGATTTAGGTGACCAGGATACAACTCTCATTTCTAACATATATGGGTAACAGAAGGGAAAGTACAGACTCTGAGTTGCTGCCATCTGGGACCTCCCTCCCCATCTGCACACACTGATGTGTGTTGGGCAGAGGCTGAAGCTGGCAGCCCGACGCAGTTGGCATCCAGATGGGATAGGAATTCTCATTCAGATAGCAGCGATTTATGAGAACTGCACAGAAGAACCTTTTCCTGTAAAGGGGTGGCAGAACTGGTTCTGCAGACACTCCTCATGCTCACTTGCTGATGGAAAGCAAGGTATTTATAGCGAGCAGGAGAGTTCAGGTTAAGTCACCAGTTAATTACTTGCACGCCAGCTGAACACCATTTTTGTTGTGTAAGCAGCACACAGCCTCGTTAAGTTGGGTTCCCGTTAATTGTCTCACCTGCAGAACCACCCTCTCCTCCTGCAGTGCCAACACAGTGGCTGAGGGGTGGTTCTGCATCAGTGCCTGGTGTGCTCCACCTCCAAGGATCCTTGTCTGGGCTTTCAAGGAGCAATTGTAGACATAATTTGCTGAAACAATCACAAAGGCTCTGTAAGATTGAAGAGAGGGACACAAACACCTCTTTGGTGCTTTAATGGCACATCGATGGCACCAGGTGGGATGGAGCCCAGCACTCCCTGCAGGCTTCCATGGCAGAGCCAGCACTGAAGGCATTAAGGAGAACAGATGTACATCTTTCCCATGTGGGGCAAGCGAAGCGTGATCCATGTCAGAGTGTGAATCACACTGTGCACAACTACATCCTAAAGCCCTTTGGCATTGCTCTGGCATTTGGCACGCAGTAATTTCTCCATCCTGCCTCGTAGTGGCTATATTGATATGACTCGGTCATCTTAAAAAAATAATAATATACATATAGAGTTGATTTTTTTCAGCTCTTGCAGCCGAGTTTGGCAGGATGGGGCTATGCTTGGCAGGCATCCCCAGCTGCTGGGGAGTGATAAGCACGGCTGCCATGGCAGCTCCTTCCCCACAGCAGCTCCAGATGAGACAGGAAGGGTGGGATGGTATGAGCCCCTGGTGTGTGACAAACAGGAGGCTGAGGCTGTGGTGATGCTGAAGCAGCACGAAGGAAACAAAGCCACATAGAGCTCACTGGCACAGCAATAGGTGGAACAGCTGTGGTTCTCACGTTTTTTGTGTTTCTCTCCAGCTGTGCTGCAGCCCATGCAGAAGCTCTGTGCATTTCACCATAAAGCTGAACTCATCCTCGAGCCCCATAAACACAGTGGTTTCTGTGCAGGAACACCAGGAGATGTGACACAGCCTGAAGCTGCTGTTGGGGCTGAGTTTGGCTTTGAGAGCAAGGAATGGGTAGGAACAGAAGGGAGCTGTGCCAGGCTTCCTGCACAGGGCAGGCAGGGGGAGGTTTGGGCCCCAGGGGAAGGCAGGCACCATGGGCACAAGGCTGGCAGCAATTCTCTGCCCCATGCCTGCCAAACAGCACAGCCACTGTGTGCAGCAGCTGCTGGGATTGACTGGCAGCAGAGGAACGCTCTGTTGAGAAGCACTGACAGCCACCAACTGCACTTCCAGTGTGCGAGAGAAAAGGAAGTGAGAAGGGAAAGGAGCCCAGCAGGGAAACAAAGCAAAGTCAAAGCAAATCTCGTCCCTGGCTGTGCACTGAGAATGCCTCCAGCTGTCAGAGCATCCTCCAGCCTGCCGCTGTGAGTCTCAGCCAGCAGCCTCTACAGCACAGAGAACACACACTGCCCGAGAACAACGTAGCTGCAGCTCTCCTGCCCCCTGCGCGGCCAGTTTCCACCTGCAAAGAGCTTCGGAGTAGGGTGAGACGAGCTCTGTGCGTGCCCTGAAACTGCATCGCTTGCGGGGAGGCCCCTTTCCACTCGGGGAAGGAAGGAGAGCAGCAGCAGCACGCAGCTCCCGAGCATCGCAGCGCGGACGAACCCGGTCCGTTGCGGCACCGCTCCGTTCCTGGGGCCGCCGCCGCCGCTGGGTACCACCGCCCTCTGCAGTCCCCGGAGAAAGGCGCAGCTCCGCCGCTCTCATCAGCCCCCGCCTCCATCCCAGCGGGCTGCTTCGAGCTCCCTTTGATGTCAGTGAAGGCTGAGCCGATTTTGCAGCCCGTCTCTCCGGCCCCGTGCGCAGGGCGGGGGAGCCGGGCGATGCTCCGGGCACCGGGAGTTGATGCTGCTGCAGCACCGCGACCCGGACGTGCCCGATGTGCTGCTGGGCAAATGAACATTGCTGCTTTGAAAGCTTTTCTTAGTAAAGGAAGCCATACATATAAAATTACATAATTTCCCGTTTGATGCTACAAGCGGAAACGGAGAGTGTTGTTTCAGGTTTGTGTTATCACAAATGCTGGGGCAGTTGCTCCGTAGCAGCGCATTAATCACAAGAGCAGAGCGCTCTGTGGCTTTGCAAAGCACAAAGCAGGAGATGAGCCAAGGGCTCTGGCAGCTGGAGCTGCTTCTGACTCAGCTCAGAGAGGAGGGAGCCCCAGCGCTGCATCCCCAGCCCTGCCAGGCACTCCGTGAGCTCTGACGACACAGAAAATCACAGGAGAGCCATGAAGGCTCAATCTAAGAACAGGGCAGTTCTCGGGGAGAGCTGGAGCTCAGAGGTCACATATCCGTGGTTTGGCTGCCACCTGCTCTTGGCACCACATGATTTCCAGAACTCGACAAGCTGAGCCAAATTCATCCAGCTTTCAGTTTTGAGAAAGCTGGTGCAGTTTTCCCAGTGATGAATTTGCAGCCTTATCTCCAGAGATTCAGTGGGGTCAAGGAGCAGCACTTTGGTGCAGGGCCATGAGAGCTCAGCTGCAAACCCTCACACCAAGGCCACCAGCTCAGCTCTGGACACCAACGCCATGCAACTGCAAGACACCATAAAAACATCTCTATTGCACCTTATTGTCTTTCCTGCATGAGGTGAGCAGCACACACTGCTGTTTTGCCTCTCAGCCCCACAGCCAGCATTCCCCAAGTGCTCTGAAGACAGAATGGATCATTCTATCAGCTCCTCTAAGGCATTCGTCACCAGAACACTCATAGTGCAACTCCAGAGCTTGCTTCACAGCCTTGTTTCTTGAGCTGAGGGCAAAGAGTCGGGAAAATCCCACTGCCTTATTTGTGCCCAACCTCATTTTCACCCCATTTTCAGATGGGGTCAACAAGCTCTTTGTCCAAACAGCTCTCTGCAAGCTCTACTCCGAGCATTCTGTGCATCTGAAGGGCATCTCTGGTAGCCCTGATGGCTCTGAGCTCTCTGTCCCATTGCCTGGGTCCTGTGCGATGGCTGTTTGCTGAATGGGGCTTTTATTCCCCAAAAAGAGCTGGCAGAGGTACAGCTGGATTTCAGCTGCCCAGGGTAAAGGTGCAGTGTGGGGCTTTCAGGTCTGGCACCTCCTGCCTCTGTTAAAGCCTGATGCCATGGATTCCTCTTAGTCCCCCCATTGGCAGCTTTGCCTCCCTGACACCCAGAGATGCGTTGGGCCCTGAGATTTCAGCCCACCTCTGGTTTTAAGGAGAAGACCACAGAAAAAGAGAAGAAACTCAAGGCCACCACAATCTTAAAACGTTTGTGCTGAGCTCCTGATCTGGCCTCAGCTTGCCCCATCTCCTTAGCACAGCCCTCCCTGCTCACACAGCTTCACTGCTCTCTTCTAACCGAATCTATTTCTCCTCTTTTTCAGGCTCCTGACCATCCCCTATCCCTCCTGCTCTGCCACCACCAGCAGCGTTTATCACAGCTGCAATTCACACTTGATGCGATGTAGAACAAACGGAAAATAAAGTTTTGGTTAATTACAATCTGCATAAATCAGTTTATATTCAGGAACTTCACAGGATCTGTTCTGCCTTCCCAAATGCTGATTCCACCAGCACAACTGTCTGTCTGTGAGGCAGCGGTGCCTCCCTGCTTCTCTTGGACAGATCAAAAAGCAGCTATAAGAGCAATACAAGGCAAAGGCAAGGTGCCGCGATGCAAAAAACAGCTCAGATAACTGAATTAGAAGGGCAGAAAGGGAAAAAAGGGGGGAAAGGAGTCCTTCGGTGCAGTTCTGCAGGGTACCCGAGTGAAGGTGGGTTAGACCCGATCCCAAAGCAGCCGTTATTTCCCCTTTAACCCGCACCTGCCCACGGTGGACAGCGCGGCAGCACAGCCCGGTCGGACCGCAAACCGCACCGCTGCGGGAGCGACCGCTCGGGGCACCCGCGTCCGTCCCGGGGCTCCGTCCGACCATTCCACGCATCCCCGGTCGGGGCAGCCCCCACCCCGCTCCCCCATCCCCATTCCCCGCTTACCTGCCCCCCGCTGCGTGTGCCGCCTGCCCCGGCCCCACTGCGGGGACATCGCCCGCTCTTTCCCTTTCGCTTTCCCTTTCCCTCTCCGCTGCGGAGGAGGAACGCCCCGGCCCCACCCGCACGGAGCTGCGGGGAGAGTTCGGCCCCCGACCCACGAGGAACGGGGAAGCCCGAAGGCGCTGCTCACAGCAGATGGAAGTGATGGAGGAAAGGAGAAGCAGAGTTAAAGGTTAAAGACCTCGCATTAGAGGTGGGAGCGGGGCAGAGAAACTCCCCGTACAGCTGTAGCCACTCATCTCTATAACCCCCAGTGGCTCAGAAGAAAGCTGTTTGCTTTCCCCCCCTCGGAAATATTTATTTCTACGAACATAAGTCTAAGAAATGAGGCAGCAGCCCAGAGCAGAGGCTGACAGAGGCAGCAGGGATTTCACGTTCTTAAATAATTGTTTTTTTCTCGTTTGCTTTTATAGCTTTTGTTTGAGATGGAGCAGAACGCACGGGGGAGGGCCCAGTGCTGCAGCAGCTAAAGATGAACAGTGACTGCACAACTGCTGCAAGCAGGCACAGCCCAGGGATGTGCACACGGGGGCGGGCAGAACAGCTGCTGTTTGGAAGCACACGGCAACCCTTAACTCAAACCGATCCAATACACAAACAGCACTGGGCTGTTAAATGATGAAACTCCACAAACATCCAACAGAAAGGTGCCCCATTGAGCAAGGATTTAACCAGCTGGAAGCTATTCAATTAAAAGAAGAAGGCTGGCACTTGCTCAAGATACAACCTAGTTCTCCTCTAAGGTTTCATAGGGCTCCAGAATCAATCCACGTTCTACAGGGACCATGTGAAATAAGTTGTTATCTAAATAGCAGTTCTACACCCAGCTTTGTCTCCAGCCCTCACTGGAGGATTACAAGCAGCAGTCCATCAGCAGCCCAGCAGTTCCAGGTACCCCATTATCTCACCTCACTGCTTGCCCACTGTCACACTGAACTTGTGGCTGGGAGGAAATAAAGTAGGAGAGGAAGAGTGGCTCAGGCTTTTGAAGACCATTTGTGGAGCTACAGACAGCAGTGACAGACACTCAAACTATAAGGAAACCCCCCCCTCTGACTTAGAACACATCAACAAAAAGAAATTAACCATCATAAAGTCTACAGGTGTAAAAAAGAAGCACCTCTGATATTTGTTTAACACATTAAAAGATGATGCAACAAACTATGAGAATACTTCATTTGAATGAGAATTCCAGATATGATTTTATTCAGAATCTTACATACAATAAGCATTTTTCTATAAAAAAAAAAAAAAAAAAAAAAAAAACAAAACAACAACAGGGGTAAGAATCAATTTAGTTAAGAGTATTTACATTCTCAGAAGAAATCTCCATACGTTTCTATATACAAGGCTGTGGCCATTACCAGCAGGTCGAAGCACCCCAAAGGCACGTATGAGCATCACGTTATGCTGCCTAAGCTGATTCTGTGTTTTAAGCAAAGGCTTTACAAGTTAAGGTCCTATTCTACAAATACTGAAATACAAATGTAATCACAGAGACGGTCCCAACCACTTCCTCAGGTGCTTGTTGTGCTCATGGTCCCCAGGGAGATAAATGGAGAAAAATGAACCCCTGTGGGTAAGGCCATGAAACACAAGCAGCTGTAAACAGGGGTGGGGATAACTCACGTTCATCTCAAGTTCCACGAGATCAGCAATACAGTATCATCATCTCTCAAAAAGAAAGTCCCCTGGAAGAACAACACTTTTACAACATACTTAAGTGCATAGAGAAAATTAATGCTGAAGTGATGCTTCTCCTCAGCCCGGCTGTCAGCAGCCATCCCAAGCTGCCTGCTTCCAAAAGACAAAACATTAAAAGATGTTCTTGAGAGCACAATATCCAGAGCCAGGAGAGTGGTATCAGGGAATCACACACTGCTGAGTGTGAACATCAGTCTGAAGAAACTGTGATGCTTTTTGAGCTAACAATATTCCCACTTGCAAGCAAAGAAACCAAAGTCATGGGCTTGCATCTCTCCCAGGGAGATGAAAGGAACCAAAGAGCTGGGAATGAAGGGAACCCAGTATCCAAGCCAAGGCCTTAATGCTGTTTTCCTCACTAGAAATCCTGCAGCGTGCAGCAATGTTCCCTGACCAGAGATCATAATGCTTGCAATGCATGATAAGGGCATCACAGCCCTTCTGCATTTCACAGGTTACAGTTCACCTGAAAGCCAAACTCTGTATTACCCTCCTGTGCAGTGACCACACTCCTGGTTTCACCTCTTTCATAAGCAAATTCTGCCCAACCCCTTACAAAGCATCACTCCTCACTTTTTTGAGGATAACAGGACAGCTCTCAGCAAAACAAGGCCTTCCACAAGGAGCAGCAGAACAGATTCTGCACTACTGAGCAGCACATTCATTAACCAGGTGCGACCTGACCCTAGCACTAAACTCCACCATTTGATATAGAAGGCACCCACACCCCGTTTGGTGCAGACCTGACCTGCTGCCAGCACTGACATCACCCTTGCAGCTGGGTCAGTCCCTCCACCCTCCTGTCCTGCTTGCCCAAATCAAAACCCCTGCCTGGTGATGCTATTAAAACATCCCCTGGGGGTTTTTTTGGAAATACTTAGCAGCTGGATTCTGACTTCACATCAAAAGAAGTTCCCTGTTGCAGAGATAAGCTCAAGGATTAGGGTAGGAGAGGAAAGTAAACAAAGGAACACAGGATGCTATATTAAATAGATTGCTTCTGACTCACTTTTAGATTTTAAGGAGATTAGCAAGGAAGAAAATATAACTTGTGACACAGAGGTTGTCACTGTAGTAGGATTAGTCATGACCAGGAAATTCCCCCAATTTAATCATATTAAAAATCCAAAACAAGCACTTAATAAACATCATCAAGAACAAAAGCCTGCTGTCGAGGCACATGAAAGTGCATAACCTGTGTGAAACAGCAGATTAAAGATAACAGCTAAATGAGACATTGGATGGGCTTCAGCAGGACTTTCCACGACAGGTAACATTTCAGGCAGGCACGTATCTTACATTTCAGGCTATTTTCTGAAAGAGTTTACAGGAAAAGATTCATGGGACAGGGCTGTTTACATTGGCAGATTCATGACAAGGAAGTTGCAGCTGAATGTTTTGCCTCAAATTCCTGTGGCGAGGTTTCTCCTGCAGCACAAAAAAGCTGCTTCTCAATGTTCCAGTTCCTATAAGCCTAAAAGAGACACGGCATACAAAGAAAATTATTTGTGCTGACTTTCAGAGCATATTCTTACAATTGCAATGAGTTTTCTGGAAAAGGTGGGGAATATAGCAAATAGAATCATGGATTTGGGGTGAGGAGATGTTCCCATCACCACGCAGCCTGCCTGCTTTCATGCACTTTCCTGAAGTTTACTTGCACACATCAAGACTATTACATGATGTGCAGTGAAGCTTGCAAAATTCAGATTTCAACTTATGCTCCACTTTCAAAGCACACACTGCATTTTAAACCCACCAGCCAATGGCCTTCTATCAGCCAGAAGTGACGTAAAACCTGCCAAAGCTTTGGGATTTCTCTTCCCAGATGAGCTGCCAATGACAATAGTGAGTTTCCCCGTATCACTCTGGGCCTGCTACCACCAGCCAGTCAGAGCACTGAGCACGTAGGTGAGAAGATGCAGAGAAAGCAGTGAAAACCTACAGCTTAAGAAAGCATGGTTGGCAAGGACAGGGTACAGGGCTTTGGTTAACAAAAGCCTCCGAGCAGCTGATGTTAGCACAGAGCTGCACAATGCCCCAGAGCCAGCAGCCAGCCTTGAGCAGAGCAATTTAGGTTCTGCTCATTCAGCCCCTACAAGACAGGACAACACACAAACAAGTGCCACAGGATGAATGCTTTCACCATGCACATCTGTAACACAGTGCAAGATCAGAATGGCACAAACGAGATCATGTGTATGCACGTATTTAAATAGACACAGGCGATGCCAAGGGGGCTGCTGTGATCCAAGGAACAGTCTCAGCAGATTTTCAACATGATTTTTAAAAAAATAATCTTAACACAATTCATATTAACAATTAACAGGAGTGAAGTGAAATAACAGACCTCGCAGCAGTCGTACAGTTGGCAGCCGAGAATCAAAAACCAGTGGTCATAAGTGCATTGTAAATGTTGATCTCAGGAATTCTCACCACAAGGTCAAGGCAGTGGCATGGATTACTGACAGTGTGTGCATGTGTGTGTGTGTGTGTGTGTGTGTGTGTGTGTGTATGCAGAAAGGTGAGAGACTAAGACAGCAGAAGTGCTTTTGCCATCCACACCGCACAGACTATGGTTTAAAAACCCAAACAATTCAGAAAGAAAATTTTCAGCAGTCACCAAAATTTTCAGCACTCACTCTCTCCACACACAGATAAAACTTTCTGCATCGTTTTAAATAAATACAGCCTCAAAATGGGCCGTGTTCCAGTGTCAGATGTAAACAACGTCATCAGAAAGTCGTAGCTGAAATCCAGCATTGGATTCGAGAGGACTCTGTCAGCAAAACCTCAATGCTGTGTTGTGTTCTGTGCAAGACCACCCTTTCAGCCTACACACAACACACCAAGTTAGAATTCCTTCTCAAAAAATCTTTCTTTGCATCTTTCTGAACCTGCTAGCAAACTCAGAATGTGCAAATTCACATAAGATCACAGTGGTGTGTTTGCATAACCTTCACTCTAATAAATAAGTTTTCTGTCCAAAGACAGAAGTCAAGAAATCAAAAGTAATTAGCAGCTTTTTCTAGTGTTTCTAAATTCTTGATGGGCATTAGCTCTGAAGACGACTCACTGTGGAGTCCAGGTGCTCCTCCAGCCCTTGAACTCACTTTCAAGTATTGTTCAGCTCACCTATACACTTGCTTCCAAAGGACTGATCAGATACTGTTCCTTGGTATTAATGCATTGAAACAACTGGCTGAAAAATCAGTGAAGGCTACACAGTATTTGTGGTCATATAAAAAGAGAATATATGAAACACAGTGTTTAAATTAATAAATAAGGTTAAAATTGCAGGAAGAAGTGTTGCCACTAGCCCTTTCTAGAATGAGCATTAGGAACAAATCCATTTAACTTTCAGTCTATCAGGAAGTAGGCATTTCATTAAAAAGATGTGCTCTTAAAAATCTCTGGATTTTCTTCTTCATCCTTTGAATTCCTTTTGGCAGTAGATGCAGGCCTGTATTCTAGTCTGGAAAAAAAGAAAAAAGGAAAACAGAATAAAAGAGCAAGCAGAGAAAAAAGACTGATATTCTGAACCCTATTAGACATTACAGAATCTAAGTTTAATATTCTGTTGACTTCAGTTGAACAGGTCCTTTTTTAACAGTAACTGCCTCCACTCAGAGCCACGGCAGAAGGTCCAACTCTCAATGCTTTTTTAGGTCAGCTGAAATGAACTGGAAGAATTCAGCAGTGCTTGCACCACTTTAAGAACTTAGCAAGGTAAATTACTTTGTGACAGTTTGATACTGCAGAATCATTTAAAACATACAGACTAAAAAATAAAGCCCTTTCAACCAGAATTGTTACCTCGCCATTGTGGGCTGAAAATACTTTTGTCAGTGAGTTGGTTATTAAATCCATAAAATGTCACTATACCTTTAAAAGCAAACATATAAAGCAAGTCTGTCCTTCCTATCTCTCTCCTGCCAGTATCCCTTCACTGCAACACTCCAGTCATGGGAGCTGTCTCACGTCTCCATGATCCCAACAAGATCTGCAACTGCACACACAAATCTAACTCCTCATGTTTACTCCCCATGCTGCATGCACCACATATAAGCCCCTCAGAGAGGCACCCCAGCAGGCTGATATCACAGAAAGTACCTTTCCCCACCCCTTGCCTTTCCCCCAAACAGCATGCTGTTGATATTTCCTTGCTTACGTGCAAATGCTGGAGCTAGTGTTGCCTAAAAGCCTTCTTTTGCTGATTTTGCATCCTCTTTCCTCCACGTCACCCATGCCCACCAGTCCCTCACAAGGCTGCTGCTAGCTGCCCTTCCCCTAGTTTAAAGCTCTCCTTATCAGGTCAGCCATCCTACCAGCAAAGATTCTTTGCCCCCTTTTAGTGCAGTGCATCCCACCTCTCTCCAGAACAACGTCCCTTACACAATTCTTTGTAACCCTTCAGTCACTGTTATAAATCTTAGAATTCTTTTGAAAGTACAGCCAACTTTTAACCAGCAGCTTCTGTAGTACACAGGTATATTGGCCCTCACCTACTTGTGCTGTGACTGCAGTAGTTTCTACAGAACTAGCCTTTCCTACTGTCAGCATGCTTTAGAACAAATTAGCAAGGCTCTACAAATGGGGCCGTACGCAGAGGCATGCGCTTAAATTTATAGATAAAAAAGATGTATAAAAATCAGAAGGCAACACTTACCCCTTTACCAGCAGCATTTGCTCAATTGTATCAGGAAGAGGCATACCATAGCTTTCTGGCAGGAACAGAGTCAGAATTCCCGATAGCACAGTCAGGCTCCCCATCAGGATGTAAGGCAGGAATCTATCGTAGGCACCTAGCAGAATGCAACAAAAGCTAGCATCAATTCCAAGTCACTGACAACATTTGTACTCTAGAACAGCTGTTAGTTAAAACAAAACCCTCTCAGTATAGCACCCAAGGCAGCTGGTGCTCCCTGACCTCCACAGTGCCACAATGGATTCTAGACCCACAGTGTGACATAAGCACTGCAGTGCTGGGCAGCTGACAGTCTTCATGGGCACACCCACAATGCCTGTGGGGATGGGGCTGTTCACGAACGAGAGCAAATGAGCAGAACTGATTTTGTTTTGGTTTATTTTAAACCCTGCGACTGGGTCTTGCATTGAGATACAGTTGTGTCCTAAGCCTTGCAGGCAGCACTGAACCAATGCTTTCCAGCCACCAGCATCCCCCCAGCACATTCACTTACCAAGATAAGCAAAGTAAGGCGAGAGGATGCTGCCAAGCCTAGAGGCCATGGAACTTGCTCCAACTCCCATGTTTCTCACTACCGTTGGGTAGAGCTCAGCCGTGTAAACATAAACCATTGAAAAGGCAGATGTGATCCCAAACTTCCCTAACATCACCAGGAGAATAGATAGGGCACGAATATCTGAAATTAAAATGCAAGAGCTTCAATAAAAAACTCTTGGCAATTCATGGTATCTAGTCAATTTACTGTGATTGCATAACTCCTGTGTAATTAACTGCATTATCTGGTGTCCACTTTTCCTGCACACGTGTCTGTGCATGGGCAACCTCTTTCTTTTAAACTAGGAGTCAACACTTCTACTTTCCTCTTGAGAAGGTTAAAAAATAAGTACTACAGGGCAACAACTTCAAAAGTTTTCTCAAGATTCCAGGGGGCAGATCTTTGCAATTGCAAACAATGCCATATATCCCTTTTTAATAAACTGAGCAAAGTTAAGCATTTGAATAAGTTATTTTTACTTTGCTACTCTGGTTTCTACTATCTAGTCATTTCTACAGTGCTGAGCTGACTTTAACCAGGACAGCTAGACTGGAAAATCAAAACAGATCATATCAGTTTCCAACTAACTCTGAAAAAAAAAACAAACCAAACATGACTCATGCATTACCTATGTAAAATAAACTCATTCTCATTTGCTTATAAATCAAAGAATAAAGAAGTGCTAAGCAACAAGATTACTCTCCCATCACATTTGACCTCCTCATCAGATGGTGTCTATAACCCTCAATCTAATTACCCTGAAAACACATGCTGTTTTCATATCCAATAAATGTTGATTTGCCCTCCTCAGATTTGCCAAACATTTTAACCATTAATTTTTAATGCAGTGCAAGCATCTTTGCTTATAAAAAATACTTCCACATTAACTTTCAAACAAGCCCTAAAGGCAGCCAATGGCAGCCTTTTAAGAAGCAAGTTCCTGGTAACCTGCACGTTTACCTGAGAACCTTGCAAGATCTACGTTAGGGCAAAACTGGACCACGGTACTGATCCAAACAGACCACAAAAGGAAGGACCTATCTTTACAAACATATCTGACCTGAAATATTTTGTGAGCTCCCAGTGCTGGAGCACTGAGAACCAAGGAAGGATGGCAAAAATAGGAAACATACGTCTATATTTAGTCCCTTCAGGATACTTTTCCTCCACATCTGCCCAATGCACAGCACTGGACTTCACCTATCATGTGTGTTTGAGATCAACTAATGATTCCATACGTGAAGGCACCAGCTGAATGAAGAGAAGAACACAGCCTCCCAAGAATAACGCAGCAGCCATTGAATACCGTCGGGGGAGATTTCGAAGCAGCAGCCAGGAGATAATGTAGGCTGGAACCTCAATCACTGCTGAGAGGAAGCAGTTCACATAGACATCCCCGTGCAAGTTGGGTGTGTCGAGAGAAAGTCCAAAATAACCAACGGAGATTATCATCCTGAAAAAGGAACACAGTCCATCAGATTGTTCTTTAGAATGTCCTGGGCTGTTACCCTCCCTGCTGAATGAGCTCAGGCAAAAGGAGTATGGCATCCTGGCAGATCCAAACAACCTAGGATTTCCTCTGCCATGCCCAAAGTTGGCAGGATACCATTCGAGTTATATTTGCATGGCTCTGTGCCTGGATTAACAAGATGGAGTTTAGTGGCTGGGAACAGTGCCATCTTAACTGTGTCACTGCCAGACTGGCACATGTGACCAGGGGAAACACAGAAGTGTCTTTGGTGATGAAATCTACATTGTTTCAGAGATACTGGAAAAAGGTTATGCCTCACTAGCATGTGGTAAATAATGATACTGGCTCAGGATTTGCCCAAGATCAGCACGGAGCACTCAGCATTTCCCTTCTCATTGTATTTATGTCACAGCAGAACCTAGAGCAAAATTACTGCACAGCATTAAGTGTATCACTGACCAAAATTTAGTTCTCTTTTCTTCTCACTTCACATGAGAACAACCTTCATGGTTCAATTGCTTAAAATAAACTGCCTAAGATAACAGAGGTAATCCCCCTGTTGGTGTGTATGATGTGCCAGTAAAAGCTATTCTCTTCAATAGCAGTTCTTATGTGTTATTTTCCAAAATGCTGTATAACATGGGGCTTTTAGGAGTTCCTTTTGTATTAAACAAACCAACAAACCTACTTGTTCTTGTTGGAACTCACTTTTAGTAGCAGTTTGCCTTAGCTTATCACAATGGCAAACCTTGATGCAATTACACCTTCTGCAGAGAATTTCAATTCATACCTCAGAATATACCATGGGTGTATATATATATATATGCACACACACACATTATATCTATCTATCTATCTATATCTATATCTATCTATATGTATATAGATATATCTATATAGATAGATCTGTATCTATCTATCTATCTATATAATGTTGCTGTGAATCAGCATAGGATACTTTATACTTTGGGAAATGATATAAAAACAGATTAAGCAACTGACCAACAAGGTAAAATCAGTTTAAAACTAGCCCAAAGCCACCAAATACTTTTCTGCAGAATTTGCAAGAGTATTTAAGATCTGCAACTAACTTTCAAAACATTGACTCTTTTTTCTCATTGCAAAACTTCATTTACCATGTGCCCTTCAGCATATGTAACAAAGAACCAAAATAAACAGCATGATGTCACTTCAGCCCATTGTTTTTCAGGCTAACTAGTTTTGCCCACACCTCTTTAGAATACTTCAGTGTTCAAAGGGAACTTTCTTATTGTTTTATTGTTTCTGTGCTGACATATTCCCGAATCACACTCCTGCTTACCACAGAATCACTGACATAATTGTGATAGTGAGGATATTTCGTGTTCTCATTAGATCCAAAATGGTGTATGTCTGTTGCCCCTGGGAACTCAAATCTTGCAGCTGAAAACAAGCAAACAAAAAGCATGGAACATCAGCATCCTGCAAATGGAACAGTTGTGACAACAAGCCCACTGGCTTGACTTACACACCAGTATTCTGAGTACAGCTGGAACCATTTTGGTATGCTGCAAAGCTGAAACTGGTGCTTTGCTTTTAACCAAACATGTCTCCTGTGCCTATATACAAGTATCTGTAAAAATAGCTGCTCCTTCTTTAAAGTCACTTAACATTTGAGCTGAAATTAGTAAGCATTTTCTTTGCCTTAGACTCCATAAAAGAAGCTGCTTATTTTAACTTCTATGCTTGACTTATAAAGCAACGGCTTTAATTTACAAATTTAAAGACTGAACGCCTTTTGTGTGCACTGTGTACACTATGGTGTGTGAAAATGATTACAAAGTCAGATTGTCACTCCACTACAGTGCATTCACTACTTTAAACTACTTCTGAACTCTTTCTGCCTGGCCTAGCATCCTCTACTTTGTATTAGTTCAACTTACAACTCTTTTTCCCCTAGAACATCAGACAGGTTCAATGGAAGAAGTTGGATGCATTCCAGCACACCAGTAAAGAGATGAAAGCAACCGTTGATTAAACTTAGTTCCTCATCAGCCTCTCCTCCATCTCAGGCAGGAGATATTTTGCAAGTTAGCTGTTGGAGACTGATATGGAGCCCTCAAGTCCTGTTCCTCAACTCAAAACATGTATTTTCTCCTCCATACACAAAGTTTATACTCTGCAGCCAAGTGAACATTATTTCCAAGCAATACTTTGTTCTAAAGACCTGGAAGATAAAACAGCATTCTACTGCTCACACACTCCAAAATTCAGTGCATTTGCCTTCATGAACCTTAATTTTCTCTTAAAGGCAAACAGTTCTTTACACTGGATAGCTTTTACTCTGCCTGAACTTAAGCCTCCCCCAGCACAAGCTGCAGCAGCTTCTCAGCTCACTGCCCTTTCTCTTAAATCACATGATCTTTCCTCTGTGCTTCCCAGTTCTGCCACTCTTTGCTGCCAAGAAACCTACAAACAGGAAACACAAAAAATAGAAAAGAAAAAAAAAAAGAGAACCCAAACAAACCACAAAACAAAACCAGGAACAATGCAAAATTTATATCACTGATGAGAAAAAAAGGGCCCTGCCAGATAATACAGTCCCTTAGCAGGACAGGACAGAGCAAGAAGCTATGACAAGGAAAGGGAAGGCATCTGGAATGAAACCTGTCATCCAAACCTGTTCATTCCCCTCACATCAGACAATTCAGCCAACCAGGCCCTACTGATGCTCTATGGACCGTTTGTGATCATGAATCTGAACTGGTTTCGAAATCCGAACTGGTTTTGAAACCTTGGAGTCTAAACATTTCAGAGGAATAGTCTTTGGACAGCAGCCTTGTGAGCTCCTCCATTCCAGCTGCACAGTGCCTCAGGGCCAGCCTGTTTCTGAGAATCCTGCTGCAGCATAAACATGTTTTCTAAAACCTCAGGGGAAGATGCCAGCCTTCTTCAGAAAGCACACAGAAGAAGAGGATAAAGGGACCGCAGATGAAGAAAGGCTTTGCACAAGTTATTTTGTCACAGCTTATTAAAAAAAAGAAAAAAAAAGAAAAAAAGACAATTAGGAGTTCCAGTTAAACAAACACCTCTTAATCTAGTTCCATTTTCTTTGAGCGGTAAACTCTGTTTCTGGAAGTTGATATGCTATGATATTAATCTCTGCAATCAGAAATATCCAGTCCCCCTCCCTGGGGAAATATGAACTGTTCTGCTGCATCAAAATCCAGCCCCACTCAGTGATGGGGAACAGATCAGTATTTCTTTCTAAGAACAGAAAATGGAGGCATTCCAGGGATGATTATCTTAACTGAATGTTGGAGCCAGAGCTCATTTTCTGTCCTCTTTCTGGCACAGGGTGAGTTTTCATGCTTAAAGCACGAGAAGGAAGGAAAAAGAAAGCAATAACAAACAAACAAAATAAAGGTTCTTCCAATTGAAGTCTAGTTCAAAAGCCATCATCAGAAGGTCTAGGTTTTTCTGGCGTTCTGCTTCAGCATGACCAGGATGTCTATCCTACTATCTAGAATTTAGCCTAGATAAGCAGGCTTGTCTGCACCTCAGCTATCTGCAAGCCAAATGAAGCCTTTTCAGCCTCAATAGCAACACATTTGAGATTAATGACTAAACATTTGGCTAAGACTGCAAGACCCAAGAGGCTTTGTAAATCAAGAGAATATACAAGGATAGGAACAATCAATTCTCTTATCAACAACTAGACAATGTCTAGTGTCAGTGGGAATACAGCTGAGCAATTGTGCCCAGATAGACTCTACAGATGTGTCTAGACAGGTGCCCATTCCCCTGGATTATGCAAACAGTTTGTCTGTCTGACTGTGAATAAATGAATGTGGAACTCATTCTACAGCTTAAGGATACCAGCAGCTCAAAGATACCTGAAGAAAACATGAACAATTTTACTGCTAACTACTCCAGCTTAAAGACACTCATATTTTTGATCTCCTTTACATGAAGTAGAAGTTGTACTTCAAGAGCACTATTTCCAATGCCACCAGCTTAGTTTTCTATTAGAGCAGACAAGCATAAAATCTGACCAGAACATAAGTATTATCTATATCCAGCCACTCAGAATCAGATACTTCTGTCCAAAAAGATCAGAAGCTGAAGGAAAAACAAAGACTAAGAGACCAGGAGATTATGAATTCCCTGTTAGGTGCTAAGGCGTATACTCTTCAGTGCAATGTGGCCAGATCTCAGATGCCTGGAAGAACCAAAGAAGCCATTTGTCAGCTGCCTGAGTTAAGGAGATCCACTGTATTCAGAGTCACTGGGATAAACGAGACTTCCTGCTAATTTGCTGGCTTCATCTGGGACGTATTCAGATCACGAAGCAATAGGCAAACCAAATTAATTACATTCACATCCAAAAATGTGGTTTAAATAGAAAATAAAGCTGTTAACCATATTAAAAAAAAAAAAAAGATGTTTTGATGTTTTCATTCGAATGTTGCAAGGGATTGGGACAGCAAGGGCTTTTCAAACCTTAACGAACAGTGAAAGGCTATTTTGCTTTAAGGCTTTTCCGGTAAAGGATGAACTTTTAACCACTTCAAAAGTACATGGTACAGTGCAGGCAAAACTGGAAATTAATTGCTTTCCATAGATACCAACAGGCCCAGCAAACAACCTGACTGCTAAGTGAATCTTACCTCGCTAGGGTCAAAGATTACATCTGGGACTGTAACCTCATTAATTTTTGCAGCCTTTCGGATGATGTCTTCTGCTTCTCGAAATCTTCCTCGAGAGATCAGCCATCGTGGAGATTCTGGAATGATCCTGTAAGAAAGATTCAGAATAATATGCCAGCATTTCCAAATAATGTGCTACTTCAGACACCAACACATGTTGTTCCAGGCACAAAGAGCTTAAAACTTGACACGTCTTGCAGAAATTAAAGCTAAGACAACAGAAATCAGATTTACAAGAGCCAACTCGTAGGCTGAAGAACAGACTAAAACGTGCTGTGTATTTTAAAAGTAGAAAAGAGCTGAAGAATGATTCAGGGGAAAAAAAAGAAAAGAAGAGCAACAGAAACTTTCAGAGTACAGGAAAAACGGCTTAAAGAAATTCAGAAATGTGAATGCACAGCAGCATTCCGTAAATGAAGAGGCACCTGCTTAGTAACTACGGCACATAAAATCATTACTTGACTTGGCTGTATGTCACAGTGTCTACAAAAAGTGAAATCTGCGTGGGTCTTTCAGCTTCACTAAGAGAAGCCAGATGCAATCACATTCATTTTATGTGTAAGTGAAGAAACACCACCACCGTGTGGACGACTTAAACTCTACAAGTCACATCACTGGAAAGCAGTACTTAATTAACTATGGCAGGAAATACTGAGGTTGCAGAGGTGTGCAAGGACTGCTTACAGCTACAGCTTGCCAGATCTACGTCACCATGTCACTTTCCAAAATAACTGCTTTTTCATTCTGCCTTTAGTTTAGGCCTTATCTAACAGGTGTTATTTGGTACAGAAGGATGAAGGGCTTTTTTTGTTTTTCTTCCTTTTCCCTTCTCCCCTCCTCCCCCTTTCTTTTCCATGTACATTCACTTAATTTTCCAGAACCCTCAAGGAAAATGAAGGCTAAGTTCTTCACACATGAATCAGACAGAGATTACTCACAAAGCTGCAGACTTAGGTCTAAAGAACTGGGAACAGCAAAGGATACAATGGCCGCTCCTCTGTCCACTCCTGAGTTTCAGTGCTAAAGTTTGCTGACATCTGGCTCTTAAAAACGCGTTGACAAGACTTCTAAAGCCTTCTGTTTTCATTGTACTCACCACCACAGTGGGATGAAGAGCAGCCCAGGTAAAGTAAGCGCCAGCAGCAGCAGCCTCCAGTCTCTGATGAAATAGGCAAACAGTGGCAGCAACATGTAGCCAAAGGCATAAAAGATGCAAACGCCCAACGTGCAGAATAGTAGACGAATGGATTTGCCAAGAATTTCTGTGCCTGTTCAGAACAAGAGTGAAGATTAGTATTTTAACATAAAAGCAACCACAAATAACTGGCTTTGAGACACACTACATGGGGCAGTACAGAACACAGCCATGCATTATTGGAGGCACCACAGATCTGCCTCACGTGATGAACTTGCATCAACCCAGTAGTTATAAGTATGAAAGGTAACTAATCAGACCATATAGTATTTCTGTAGCTAGAAGTAGCCAACTCTTCTGTATTTCTATGTATTTTATGATCTACTGTACCTGAGGACTTAAAACCATCAGATATACTAGGAGTTAGCTTCAGCTTGATCTCCATAGGATCTTCTGCAGCTTATGGAGAGACTAGCTTCTTTAAAGGGTACTTCAGAGATGCCTAGATTAGGCCCTGACCCATAAAACCTTCTGGAATCCTCTATTTCTCTGTTAGTTGAAACACTTGAATCCTCTGGTAACTCACTGAATTAATTCAGACTGCACTTCTATCAACTGGAAACTTCCAAAGACAGCATGAATTATCCACATGTGGTGAGGACAAACTCATAACAGCATTTCTTGACAAAACAAACCAGCCCTAGGCGGGGAAGCAGACAGGACAACAGACAGCATTCTGGGCCCAGCAGGACTTCCATACCGAGAACAAACGCTGCCACATAGTTTGAGATCTGCCCCATGCCAACCAGCAAAAAGAACACGGAAAACATCTCCCAGCTGGTAGAGAAGATCTGAACGAAGCTGAAGATGGTCTGCATTGCCAGAGTTGAGAACAGCACATTCTTCCTGCCAAACCTTCCATGGATTAGATGAAAAGAAAATAAAAAACAAAAGAACAACATGAATTAAATCTTCATAAATTACTCATGTGTATACTTAGGGAGATATAAGACATCTGCAAGAAATGGAGCACATGCACATCTACTCTAAATACATGAAGAGATCCATAGGACATGAGAAAAAAAATATTCCAAGGGTCACAGCCAAGTCTCCTTTAGGTGTGTGCTGAAACACCACACATTCCTTTCTGACAGAATGAGCAACTCACTGTCAGCAATATTATTTACACTGTAAAAGCAATAATAGATGCTCCACCTCTACACAGCAAACAGTTCACTACACAGATCAGTATATTAAAAAAAAAAACAGAACAAGGAAAATGCTTGAAAGAAATGAAGCATCTCTTTCTTACACTTTCTGGCAAAAATACGATTTGCTGCAGAAGTGTTTACTCTGAAATAATAAACTGGTAAATATAACCCGACCAGTGATCCCTGTGACATTTGGTCTAAGTCAGGACACGTGCTCTATACACTTTGTGTACATTCAGGTTGGGCAGACACAGAATTACAGAATTAGGACATGTTAGTGGTCACAGAAAACAATTGTACCAAACTTCACATGCAAGAACTGCTTGCAAAACACATCAAAGACCGGTGATTCAGGTGCATATACTTTACTTGTCTGAGAGCTGTCCTGATATGAACGATCCGAGCAGCACGCCGACAAAGAACAGGGAGGTACTCATGGGCCCCTTCCAATCATTGTCACACACGAGGTTCCACTGCAAGAAGAACATGAAAGGCTTTAAGTCAACAGCATTTCCCCTCCCTCCTTCTAAGCACGTTGGCTGAGCCTAAGAGAAATGTGCCCTCTGGACAGAAAGTTTCCAGAAGAAAAGAATAACCAACTTAAGGCACAGACATAGCTTAACAAACTTAACACCAACCAGTGCTGCTCAGCAGAGGCCAAATGCCACCAGCTCCAATCCCTCTTCAGATCAGCCATCTGAGGACATAGCACCACCACCTCTATTGTAGATCCCTGTGCTTTTCTTTACACACTGTCAATGGCTGACACTTATGGTTCTCCCCCTATGCATGAAGGTCACTCCCAATTTCATTGTACGCTCCATTCAGCTCGCTTTTAATCCTGCTGGGTTTGCAAGGCATCACTACAAACCCCAATCTTTTCCTGCGTACGGTGAACCCTTCCATTAAAACTTCACATTTATAATTTAAGAGAAATTGAACTACACAGAGCGAAGTGCCTCCTCCTTTATTACATTTTAATGTAATCAAATTTACATTTAAAATAAATTTACAATTTAATTTTGGGATAGGCTTCACTGCTCACCAGGGAGCAAACTGCAAAGCGTGGGTCTGCACCAGGACCTGCAGAGCCCAGCAGATCTCACTTCTCCAGGGAAGCATCAGTTACAAACTTCAGAACACAAACTGAAATACACACCAAGAAAAACACGATTTTCAAAATGAAAATACACGTTAGCAAAAATAGGAAGGAAAAAAGAGACACCCACTAAATGAAGACTGCAATAGTTTGCAACCCTCTTACCTGCTTCAGTTTCATTTTTTGGAAATAGCATTCATGTTATTTTTTTAATCTCTATCAACAACTGCTATTGAAAGAGTCTTAATTTTGTTTTGGTTATTGAGGGGGAAAAAAAAAGTTTGTAAATATTCATAAATACCAGAAGAAAGCACAGAGCAGCAGGGATGCCCCTCACCCTGCCCTCACTGCTGGGCTCTGCCTGCAGCTGCTGCCCCTCGGGTCCTGCTCACCCCATAGGGTGCTGAGCACAGGAGGGGAATTTGGAGGCCACCAGCACTTCTGACACGAGGCCAGGTCCTGCTGACTGCTGTCTTTCAGACAGCTCCTGCAGGGCCTCATGTGATGCTTTAGTGATGGAAACTTTGGGAGTTTTCAATTTGCACTAAAAAGGTTGAAATGAAAATATTGACACTGATCCCAACAACTCCTTCCTTTCCTCCTCAAGTTACAAACAGTTCAGTACTGTGGGTTCTACTCGGTTGTTTTTAAACTGGCTCTGGAGCAGGGGGTGACTCTCAGAAATAGGATTTGAATTTTGAGAGGCCCTGCGCAGAGCCAGGGAGTGAAAGTGATGATCCTTTAGGATCTCTTCCAACCATAACATTCTATGATTATTAATACGACGTAGATTAAAAGCTGTAATTTAACACGTTTATGATTTAATCTGTGTTCATCCAACAAACACTGCGTTGTAGATGCAGGAACGTTTGAGCAGTTCTCTGATGACTGCTCACACAGCCTAACACCAGCCAAGAAGCTCTGGTAAAACTAACAGTGCTTGGAAATACACAGTGAATGATCACCACCAAATTCACACAGACCAGAGGCTTCTGTGGATATCGTATGTGTCTCCACGTGATGGTATTTATCAGGGAGTCAGACACCACTCTCAGCACAAATCCTGCACTCACACAGACTCACTTACTCCAAGAATCCTTTCCACCAGCCACCAGAACCAGACATGGAGCTCAGTTATTAGAAATCACTGCATATGTTACTAAATAAGCCCTTAGTTTCCAGCTGACACACTTGACACAGGCTGTCTCCTTCCAGTTGTCTCCCACACTGCAGCTCAGCACCAGCCTGCCCCACACTTGGACACCAGCACGTTGTGCCCAGTAACAAACATCTCCTGTGAATGCTAAGATAGAGACACTGCTTGGAAAAGTTCATGGTTATGAAATGTGTTACACTGCCCTGAGAGGTGGAAACACACCGGTCCTTCAGATGGTGCTCTGATTACTATCTTGTTTTTCTGTCCACTCTATTTACATAATTACAGCAGCTGTTCTGACGAAGAGCCCTTGGACCAGGCACTGAAGAGAACTTCAGTGTTGAGTTTCCAAGGGAAAACTAGCTTGGTTGTGCAATACCACTTATTTATAGCCAAAAACTCCACGGGTACAACTATCAGAACAGATGGATTTTCTGGTCTGTTACCTCTCACCCCAGTCAGTAAATGAATGAAGTCCTCAGCTTTTTAATGAGTCACCAGACAGGTCTACATTGTTCGTTTGATGATGGCATCAGCCTTCCAGAACCACTCTGCAGCCATACCCTTCCCTGAACCGTACATTGCCCAAGAAAAAGTCACCGAAGCATCACGGTTGGAAGGCCAGTGAGCATCCCAAGAGCAGTTACTGATTGATTCCTGCTGCTGGCAGGGCTGTTTGGACACAGCACGCTGTGACCCAGTGCTCTAAAATCATGTGCTACCCCTGGTATCCCTTGAGTAAGCAAAGCCTTTGCCCCAGTGGCTCAGATAAGGCTCACCTCAGCAAGGTGCTGTGTTTCCAAACAGGAGAAGAATATATTTCAGTCCTTATTCCAAAGAGCAGCTACTGACCCTGCAAAGCGTCAGCTCCTCTGCACTGTTACCCATTGCTCACACCACGGCACAGAGATTTGTCACAGTTATTATTTTAACTTTGAAAAAGGATATCATCCGTTGTGATTTAAGCTTATCTTCTTACTCAGAGTGCAGTACTTTGACTGGGCTGTAAATACTTGCTGCAGAGCTCACCGGGTCAGGGCGATGTCTTCACGAGCAGCCTCACACCTGCAGCACTGAGCTGGGAGCCACAGCAATCTCACGCATGCCTCCAGAGTCACAACGAAATTCAGACTCTGAGATGAAATATTTGAGTTGTGCAGAAAGCCAGGCAGCAGTGCAAATAAAGGCATCAAACTACAGCTGCGAGGCAAGTTCTGGCCACAAGTGCAGCTGATGATGTTGCCACATCCTATGTAAAAATGGTACCTCTTACAAGCAATCTGTGCACTTCAAAACCACCCAGAGGTAAAGGTTACCTACTTTTTCTGTGTATGGGCACCGTACCCATTGTGCTTGCAGAACATCACCTGCCTTGGAAGGAGAGCTGGCACCTCATGAGTTCCTGACATGAACCCCTGCAGTGCTCCAGCCAGGCACTGATGCAGACACCTCATTGTGTCCAACTTTCAGTGGGATTTTGCCACCTCTTCCAAGGAGATATATGTAACAGGAACTAACAAAGTAACTGCTAATAACAACAGGACAGTCATATTTAAGCAGAAAATCTGCCCAGTATTTGATGACATACCATAACATGGCAATTGCAAGTCTGAATATGGGGGAATTCCACAAAACGTCCAAAGTCCTCGCAATTACAGTGTCACAGCAAACAGATACAAACTGCTGCCAAATACCTTTGGAAAGTTATAGAAATAATCACAAGGTCAACAATATAATTCAGGATCTCACTGGTGCAAAACAAAAAAACCAAAACAACAACAAAAAAAAGAGAACCAAAACACTTTTCTCAATTTGTGTTCCACTGCTGCATCAACTGTGCTTCCCTGATACTGGTAACCAGAACCCCACACAAAGTACAATGACAAACACCAAAAACATTGAGAGCTGTGCACAGTTACGTTTGCACATATGAAAGTAGAAGTGGGATAGGCTCATGTGCTTTTTTAAATTTACTTTTTTTTTTTTTAATCAACATTTTAGTAAGAAGTTTTGATGTGAACCCAGCATTACACACTCCCTCCCACCAACTGCTTCTCTCTGTAAAGCAAAGCAGGTTCTTAGAAAACTCCTGCGCCCATCTCACAACAGAGTACTTGCAGTCATCAATTCAGAATCTGGTCTCTATCATGCCCATGTAAATATCCTCCATTTAGCTGAGAGTGCTAAGCATTATTAAACAACTTTTCCTCTGGAAATACATTCAGACATCCAAGATATTTCATGGCTTTAATGTTCTTTCACAGCTTTTAATCTACAAACAGAAGCCTGCATCTCCTAAATACACATTATGCTCCATTTCTCACCTTGTAGTCATTTTAAACTATCATAGAAGTAAAACTTGCATAGAACATAAAGGAAAACACCAAACATTTCATAATTTCTATGAAAAAACTTAACTCTCCCAAACATCCCACTTCTGAGATGGCTGAAAAAGAAAGGAAACAGGGCACTGACACCAGAAACTGAGAAAAAACTGGATTACCAATCTAAAGTTAAAGACATCCTAAAGGATCCATCATTATTCCATCATTTATTGCACGTGGTGCCTCTAAATGACCACTGTCTCAATTTTAATGGTGTCAACAAGAGGTCAATCACTCTTTAAAAATCCCAACTCCGTTTTATGTCGTAAGGCTGAACAGCCCTGCAATACATGCTTCATATAACACAGCATGAAAACCACTGCATTTTTAAAGCATTTCAGTACAGATGCTACTCACATTAACTTACAAGCTAGAAATGAGACATTTCTCCTTCAGACAGGACTATTAACTCTCACATTTTGCACCTACAAATCAGTCACAGCCTCAGTTAGTATTTATCTAAGACACATTCATAGCTGTGGCAGCTCCTGAGACGGAGAAACCGTTGATATCAACCTCAGCCAGAAAATACACAGTATTACCCTGCAGCAACAAAGAGGACGTGCTGTTTGTAATGGACAAAGAATAATGGAAATCTGGGTGCAACTTCCTGCACAGAAGGAGGCCGTGTGGCAGCGAACAACGTGCCCAGCAGTGCTGAACCTGCCTCACCTGGCTTTGATTCACACCTCTGCTGCTGGCACCCCTACCAGGGAAGCTTATGGAAGTTAAGACCCCTGCCATAAGCCTGCTGTTACAGAACAGCACAGCCTTCCTTGTCTCCAACAGAAAGAGATCAAAACTTTAGTTACACAGCGGTGCTACAGAGCCTGTTTGTGCCACTCCAGCTGTCACCACTGCCTGGTGATCTGGCATCACTTACTGAAGGGTCTGCCAGCATGGCAGGACTTGAATCCCTCGGTGTAATGGAAAACTCAGGGCTGTCATATGTGCACGGAAACTTTCTTTCCCTGTGCGTTCATAAAGCATCCAGAGCCTCAGCATCACACCAGGCTTCAGGGTGCTGCAGTAGCTCCACAGTGAGCATCCTTCCTTTGCAAAAATAGCCACTGACACACACATTAGACTACAACGGGCTCAAAACATGCAGTTCTGGAGCACAAAAGATGCCTGCACTGATTTCAGAATGGTACAACAGTTTGTAAAACTGAAGATGAACGCATACACAGAACTCTTCACCTATCTAAGTGTCAGTATATAAGCAGCATTCCCATACTTGGGTACATAAGAATTCTCCCAAACTAAAATGTTTTCATCATCCAACATGTCCTCATGATGTGATTCTCTAGACTACTCATGCTCCAAGGCACTGCTCAGTTCAATCCCACAGCAGATACCAGGCTTTCACACACAGGACTGGGAGAGGAAGTTGGCCTTTCCCCTTAATCACCCCAGATAATATTTCTCCTAGCACTACACATGAACTCTTAAGACTACATCCTTCTTTTTTTTTTTTTTTTTTTTTTTTTTATGGGACTTAGGGAGGAAGGGTTACTTTGACTAAAGAAAAGCTTTTCTTATGGCTCACGATACACTGTATCCAAAAGTAAAGGAGGAAAAGGCATTTTGCTCCAGCAGAATTGGTTAAATAGGGCAGACTGGCTACTGTTGTGTCTGTTGGAAAAAAAAGGGAAGTCTCCCTTCAAATGAGAACTGATTGTGTTAAGTCTCCTCTGCTAAGCAGAAACAGAACGGAGGGCTTTCCCTGGAGGCAGGAGAGATTTATGCAAAAACCTTTCTTAAAAAACACCCCATCCCCCTCCCCGTGTCAGCTCCAGAAATCTGGGACAAAGGTCCTCATGATTATTCAACAAGTTCGAGATATGCAACCAAACACAGCATTAGTCAACCATGAAAGCGGCAACACCAAGCCAGCAATTTAAACAAGCCGAACAGAGAAAACCTGCAAGTATGCAAAAGGCCACAGCTCTTGCAAAACTGGCTCAAAAGCATTAATATTAAAAGGATGAAAAAAATACTGCCTCAGTGCACGAAGTCTGGGCAGCCAACTGCTACCTCCCCCAGACACAGAACTTCTGCCAAACTGTACAGAGCTGCTGCAGACTCGTAGCAGAACATCAGCAGCTCCTTCTCCTAAGGGACCTCGGAGCTTCTGGCAGTTCTGACAGTTCAGACCCCATAACTTGCACTGAGTCAAAGCCCAGTGAAGAAGCTGGGAGAAAAACGTGCTGACAAACCACGCTTCAGTCAGGACAAGCACTGTATTGTGGCACTCAGGACAAAACCAGCACATTCACCTGCAAAATGCTGAATCCCAGAGGATGCCAACTGCCTTATGCCTGAGAGTGCCTCATCCTTTCACAGCCATACATTTCACTGATGACCAGAAACTTCTTTTGTGAAGAAAGAAGTTCTTTAAAAAACAAGTGAGGCAACACCTTGTGGCAGCTACCCAAGCCCTAAGGACTGTGCACGTTTCAAGAGAAGTTTTCACAATTCACGTTTTGCCATGCCCACGCTTCCCTGTGCTAACAGGGCATCTCTCCCACGCTCCCTTCTTCACTCTGGTCCTTCACCCATTTCTGTGCTCTGAGCAGTGAGCAGGCACTGAGCACTCAAACATCCATCTGTTTGGCAGAGCAAAGAACAAAGGCCACTGGGCAGAAAACATTGCTACAGTTCTGCAAAGATTGCTCACATGTACAACCAGGAAACTGGATGGTATAAACAATTAACAAGCCTTCTGAAAAGTCCTATCTGCAGTTTGAAATCTGAGTATTTCCTTGTGTCTTAAGGCAGCCAGGTGCCTGTGGGTCTGTGCATCTTGCACCTGACACAAGCACAACCAGCACAGCCTCAGCCTCGCTGGCTGCCCAGGTCAGAGGCTCTGCTGGCAGGACACAGCTGAGCTGAACAGGGACAGGAGATACAAGGCTGATAAGCAGCAAATTCGGGGTCCTCTGTAGCACAGCACAGAATGGAATTCCCCTGCTGCGTCCAACTGCGGCACCTACAGGATGACTTTGGCCACCTTTATTAAGAAAATAAACCAAACCCTTTTGATGTACGAGTTCAAAGAGACATCCTTGAACCACCAACAATAAAGCCAGCCGAGCCTGTTGTTCCTGGGCCAAGGTCCTCCTGCAGATACAGAATCACAGAATGGCCAGGGTTGGAAGGGACTTCGAGTTTCATCAAACTCCAACCCCCCTGCCACATGCAGGGCTACCAACCTCCTCATTTAATGCCAGACCATTAAATACCAGCTGACACCAATTCAGCAGGCACCGTATAGAGGCCACACAAGCCGAAACACCGCAGCTGGAGACGACTTTTGCAAGTGGAAGTAAACAGAAAAGATAAGCTTAGATCTCCAACTAAATGCAGCACGCCAGATTCAAAAGCAGGAGCGCTCAGGGCAGCCCAGGACAGCAGCGCTGAGACCCACACACGCTCCCTTGGCAACGCGGTGCGGGCGCTGCGTCCTGCCGGCAGCGGCTGCTTCGGGATCAGCGGGAACGCGGCTCCTGACGGACGCGCGGGCTGCGCGGCTGGAAGCAAACCGCCTGACCGCGCACGGTGCGGAGCGGGCTCAGCCCGAAGCCCGGCCGCTTCGCTCCCCTCACCTCGGTGACGATGGTGGAGCGGTACACGTCGCGGCTGTACTCCCAGCCGTCCAGGCACGGCTCCTGCTCCAGCTCCGCCAGATGCACGTCGATGCCGGGCCGCAGCCCCAGCGCCGACAGGTTGAGCAGCACGTCCAGGCGGTAGCGGCTGCAGCGGCTCGGCTCCGTCAGTCCGCCGCGCAGCTCCAGCGGGATGCTGGCGTTCCGCCACTCCTCGCTCAGGTTGGCTCCGGGCGGCACGGCGCAGCGGTGCTCGGGGGTACCGGCCAGGAAGACGATGGAGAGCCCGTTGAAGCCGTTGGGGACGATGCTGGCGCTGAGCAGGAAGAAGACGAGGCGTTGGAAGCGGCCCCACTCGCCCAGGAAGGCGGTCACCTCCTCGTAGTCCCGCATGGCGCGGCCGAACTGCGCCCGCCGCTACCGACGGGCAGGAAGCGGCCGGCCCCAAGCCGCCCAGCCGCCGGCCGAGCGCTTTGCCATGGGCCGGGCCTCGCCGGCGGGGGAGCGGCCGGGGGTGGGGTTAGCGGGCGGAGGGCGCTCAGGTGGGGCCGGGCGCTGCGCCCCAGCCCGGCCCGGCTCAACCCGGCGCGGCGCGGCCCGGCCGGCAGCTCCCGGCATGCACCGCGCCCGGCGCGGAGGCGCGGCGGGGGCTCGGCCGGGGATCCGCCCGGAGCGGGCTGGGCTGAGGCAGGAGGGGATCCGGGCTGGCAGCGCGCTGCCGCGTGCGTGTTTCAAATCACAGATGTCCCAAGCTCCCAGATAATAAATAGATAGATCGCTGCGGTTACATCGACTGAACGGCACACAGCCTGCGTTCCCGCGCTGGTTCCACCCCCACGCGCAGCTGAACCGCAGCACGGCTCACCGCCCGCTCCCAAGGGAACAGAGGGAGAACGCGGAACGGAAAAGGGCCCGATGTCGGCAAGGACAGGGAGATCCCGCTGGTTACCGTCACGTCAGTCAGATGATGGGTAGATCGCTGAGGACTGATTCGAAATATAAACGCCTCTCGGAGCTGCAGGATGCAGAGGAGCAGCGATAGGAAGCTCCACCTGAACGCGAGAAAGAATTTTATTGTGAGGGCGGCGCCGCTCGGAGCGGTGGGGACATCTCCTCCTCCGGCTGTATCCAAACACGCCTGGATGCTTTCCTGTGCAGCTGCTGTAGGCAGCCTGTTTTAGCAGGGAGCTGGGACTAAACGATCTCCGGAGGTCCATTCCAACCCCTGCAGGTCCAGGATTCTGGATCCTGCTCTGCTCAGCCGAAGGCCGGCAGCGGGGGATGAGGGAGGAGCCCCTGCTGTGCTGCAGGCAGCAGGCAATGGAGGGAGGCCTCGAGTTTGCCTCTGGGCAGTGGCCTGACAGCTGGGATTGCTTCTTTCCAGCAGGCCAAAATGACACCATAGAC
This sequence comes from Phasianus colchicus, assembly GCF_987193195.1. Taxonomy (NCBI): domain Eukaryota; kingdom Metazoa; phylum Chordata; class Aves; order Galliformes; family Phasianidae; genus Phasianus; species Phasianus colchicus. The sequence continues at coordinate 17,333,858 of NC_143450.1, read as the reverse complement.
AAGGCCAGGTTCACAGTGCAAATCCAAAATATCACCACAGCCAAGGCCAGATCTAAGGTGCAAGGCTCAAATGTTGCCACGGTCAGAGCCAGGGGCCTTGGTGCAAGGCCAAAACAGTGTCGTGGTCGATGCCTGATGATGGTGCAAGGCTGAAATGCTGCTGTGGTGAAGTCCAGGTTGCTGATGGGGAGCTGGGAAGAGCAGCATGCCTCTTGCGTGGAAGAGTTTATTTTGAGTTTTTATTTTCATAAAATTTTATGCATGCTAAGTTCATTTTAAATTACTTCTTTAAACATCTTTAAACAAAGTGTTAAATTTAGGAGACTTTATTCTTCAACTACAAACCACACAGAAAATAGGTTACACAGTACTAGTGTACGTTTTATTCCAACAAAGACAGGAGTTCCCAGGTGACAACAACTACGTATTTATGTGTGCTTTAAGACATCCAACAAGCCCGTGTCAGATCTTACTGATGATAAGAGGTTACACAGAGAGACCCGGGTAAATTTAACAGAGGAGAGAGCTGAGGCCCAGTGCAATCAGTGGGAGCCATGCAGTTGTGCTTCCCTCCCATCCTCTGGTCAGAGCTGTAGGTGCATCTCCCAGCTGAGGTGAGCACACAGGTCCCACAGTGAGCCCCACCAAGCATCTGACACACACAACTCACTGAAGACTGCAGTGAAAGTCTTAGGTTCTTCATCAGAAATACATTTATTTTCTTAGTAGCCAATGGCTACTAAGCCAATTCTGTTTTCTTCAGCTTTACAGTTAAAAATGTAGTAACTTGCCAGAATCTGGCACTCCTGCCCTCCAGATTCATCCCTGTATGATTCTTCAGCAGGCTGCTGCTCTCTGAGTTCCTTCAGAAATCCCTGTTCTGGCCTAGGAAAGATACGGTCAGAGGACAGAAATCCTCCTTACAAGTGCTTCATCAGCTGAAGCAATCTCATTTTCTCATTCTGACTGTGCTCAGACACACTGAGTCCATATAACAACATCACATTCTTGTCAACAATGCATTCCACTCTTGCATTTTTTTTTTAAAGTTGCTACTAAAATACTAAAATACGACGCTAGCTTTTGATCAATGGTAAAAGCAAGAAAAATAAGACCAATTAAAACAAAGCATTTAAAAAAAACACAATCCCCTTCCTTATTTAAAAAATGGAATCTAGTTTTAAGATACTACCAAGTTCAAGAATATAAAAATATTTACCTTTCAGAAATACCTAAGCCTACAATCACATAAAATAATATGAACTTAATATAAAAATCTTCATAAAAATAGAGGCCACCTATATTTAGCCAAGTCCTCAGACCTGTCCTACACCAACGGAAAGGTTTTGTTCAGAAATCTAGTTGTGCCTAAACAGTTATTTGATAGATTAACTTTGCAATAAGTAAAATAAAGAATTAAATACTGCTGTCATTAAGGAAATTCCAGTTTGAGAAGGGATGAGGATGTGGGTTAGCCTTATGGCACATTACATTTATGGCATAAAGCATGACTACAGAAAATTAATATTAAAGGAAGTAGTATTGCTACATCCCAAAGAGCAGCTTGAGATGATTGCACAAGTTCCTTGCATTTAAATGTTATAAACCTTTATAGTTGTGCTCGAACTTGCAGGGAGATCCTCACTTGCGTGCCAAATGCCAGCACAAGACAAACTGCCATGAAGTCTCACATTAAGAGAGGAGACAGTGCGCTTTGTTGGCCTTAACGGAATGTGAATCACCACTAAATGGGTTCACAGAAGATAAAAATCAGCCTACCCAGCCTGAGAGACTTCATGCGGCCAAGAAGTCCACACACAACCAATAAATAGAGAAGTAAAAGGCATTAAATTTTTCTCAAACTACGCAGTGTTTGTAAAACAGTAGTAGCACAAATCTAAGCTCTACTACGTTCAACATTTCATCTCATCTAGCTTTGCTGAACTTAAAAAAAAAAAAACAAACACATAATAACCTGTAGGACTTGAAAAACAAAATACTGGCTTTGTCAGCATTATTTTTGCTTTGGAAAAAAAAAAAGAAAAAAAGTATGGTCCCCAATGAGCCCTTTTCAGTTCTTAATAGCTGCACATTAAAATCTCCTATACAGAACATCTGATTTTTGCAAACATCAAATCTCCTTTAAATTCGTAAATGGTACAAAGGTTTTTGTAGATTTTTGTAGAGGCTTTCAAAACCGAGTTGAGTTTTCTCTGAAGGTACAGCATAATGTAGTATACATTCAGAGGAGAAACGAAATGCTTTGAAAAAGAACCACAAAAAGATATAGAAGTTGCTTATGTCAGCATATTATGAGAAACCCAAAAGCTGAAAATGCAGAGCATGTTTGAACAGGACCACTTCTTCGATAAAACCTGTTTTTGCATGGCCCATCAAAAGGAGATCAGCAAGCTATAGCCCTCGCTCAGTCCTTACACCTCAGCACTCCTAAAGCCCAGTGATTTCAGCAGGATTAGGCCTTATGAAAAAGCATCAGCTTTTATAGGGACAAGTGGATCAGAAGTGGATCCCAGGTTGTACCAAGCCTTGGTTACAGATTTCAAATGAGGCTGGGATCTTTCCTTTAGAGACGTGTGAGATGTTCAGACACACCCAGCTTGCCTTCCTCCAATCAGTATGCACAGTGTGAGAAAACCACCACCATCACCTCTGCTGCCTTCTTTCTTTTCTCTTAGCAGCTTTCATTGAGTACATGACTGGTGCAGTCATTGCTGTACTAATACTCCTCAAGACATGTTTAGCACATGCAGACCTCTGTTTCTCAACAGAGGATCTGCTGACACACTCCAGGAATCAGAACACTGAATTACAAACTAAGAGCCCTATAGGAGCAGACAGCATCTGTTCAGAAAATAGGTACATGGGTACAGCAGCACAAGGGACAATAACTACAGTGCCATAGCATTGGCTGTTGGGTTTTTGTTCATTTTCCTGTGGCAGAAAATGCATTTTGAAATCTTGTTCTTCCAGCCCCTTGGAGAGTGTGCATCCTTCTTCACAAAGGTGTTGTGAGAGTTTTAGTACTCTCCTTTGAATTCCTAATGCCAGTGGTGTGTTGCCCATTCCTGAAACTGAAAGCAAGTAAAAGACTGAGAAGGCAGAGAACATTTTACAGAGTGAGAGCAGACACTGAGCCCTCCAAATTAGCACTGCTAAAATAACTGTGTTACACTACTAATATAAACACTGGGAAAAAAACCAGGCCTTCTCTGGAGCATGCCCTTCTGGATGGAAGAAGCAGTGCAGGAAACAACATTTTGAGCTTCAGCATGATTCACTGACCATAATTCAGTTACTTCATTCTGTTTATGCAAGATGTCTGCAAAGGGAATCTGGACATCAACTGCAGAGCTAAAAGCAATGTCAGGTATATGAAAGTCCCTAGCTGCAAAAAAGAGCAGCATGCTCTTATCAAGGAACCTGGCCTGAGAAACCTTCTTACCCTGAAAGCACAATGGCAGCTCCTTTACCAAGCAGGCATTAGCTACAGGCAATTCCATGTGCTTTTTTTGTTCAGTTGGTTTTTTGCCCTATAAGGACAAATTCTGTTCACTCTCCCTCACAAAGCTGAGTGGTGTACGGTGTCTGTGCAGCCGCACTTGAACGAATTCAGTGTCCTGCACTAATTTCCCACCCACAGCAGTGGCTAGCAAGCACTGCTTGCACTGCATCAGCACTACGATGTATGACACAGATTTCAGTGGGCACATTTGCTCAGGGTACCCAAAACAGCACCTGGTGGGGGTCAGCATTTATTTGCAAGTGCCCACCTTCAAGCATATTAGTGCTCAGGTTCAGAGCTGTCTGTAGAATTAACAACAACAGACCTAAAGGGCACTCTGAAAGCTTTGATGTTTTGCAATAGATCTGATGAAACATTTTCTCATTGTAAAAAGAGATTTTGTACAAAGAAGTCCTGAATTCTTGTGGAGGATGGGATGAATGAAGGCCGACTTACCATTTCACCTTCAGCATTTGTTCAAAGCTCTCAGGCAGAGCATTGCCATAGCTCTCAGGGAGAAACAGGGTGAGGATCCCTATCAGCACAGTCAGGCTTCCCATGAGGATATATGGTAGGTATCTGTCATAGGCACCTGGCAGAACACAGAACAAGAGAAGATCAATTACAGAGCCACCTTCTATGAACCCACGCATAAAGTTTACATTTCAGACATCATTGCAATGCAGATTTCATTTGGAATAATGCAGCAAAGAGGCCAAATTCAGACTAATGGACCATGAGTGAGGGGAACTCTTACATTCATCTCCTCTTTGGAAGCAGAGGAAGCACCCGATGGAACTGTAGGCATCCCTGTTCATTTAGAGGAGTTGGACTAGATGAGCTTTAAGGGTTCCTTGCAACTTAAACAATTCCATGATTCTATGAAGCATCACTGCAGGGACAGACAGGAGGCTCTCACATTGGTCTGCTCAGTTTCTGATTTAGAGCATGAAAGCAGCGGCCCCTGCCAGCAGCCTGCAGTTAGTGCACCAGCATTCAGAGTGCAGGACTTTCATCACAGTAACGCAGAGCTTCAGAGGTCTTTCAATAAAGGGATTAGCCAGGAATTAAAGCAAGGCAGAGAAAGGACCAAACTGAACTTGACAGCTTTATTTTGTAGTTGGGATATAGCAGCATGCTTTCTAATGCGAGGAATAAGCTAGGATTAAAATGAAGACCTCTGGGTATTTCACATTTGGAGCCAAAGTTTGTGATTTGATCTCCTCAGTGCTTATGAGCTGGACAAACTGCAAGGGCCTGACTGAGCTGTAGCAAATTTCAGCAGCTCACCAGTTTCTCCTAAAACCGCCTAGCATTTAGAAAACTATTCGGATGACTGCAACAAGACTTTTTAAAGATTGAGCCTATGGGAACCTGCAAGCAAAACGTAACAATAAAAGCTTATTCCTGTCTATATCTGTTACTGCTACTTAGGCTGCAGCAGAGACTGAAGACCCCAAGGAGCACCACAGCCATTCCATCTCTTATTTCACATTTGCATTGCACAATCTTTGTGCAGTGCTCAGAATGGGATGTTAAAGAGCGTCACAAAAAATTTCCTTTGGGAAATGAATACTTCTGCTCATAGATCAAAATGTAAACCGTAAGAAAAAAAGCAAAATGAATGTCAAGATGCCTGGCTTAGTGCAGGATATAGAACTCAGACCCAATGTGAGAGAATGGACTTAGAAGACAGCAAGTGGAGGGAGTTAAGAGCTGAACCTGAACCTCAGAAGCTCAGGTAATTTTATGGGCAATTATGCAGCTCAAGGCAAGAGTGCAGGGTATCTCACCCAGGTAAACGAAGTAGGGAGCAATGATGCTGCCCAGCCTGGAAGCTGTGGACGTAGCTCCGACTGCCATGTTTCTGACCAGTGTTGGGTACAGCTCCACATTGTAGACATAAAGCATTGAAAACGCAGCTGTGATACCAAACTTTCCAAGCATCACCAGGCAAAGAGATAAGACATTGAGATCTGGAGGAGAAAGATAAAAAGCAAGATGAATAAACAACACTCTTTGCTCACTCCTTGTATTTCTTTTACCTCCCAAGGATCCTATCGCTGCTTTGTTCTGGTTTCCCATAGGAGTTGTGTGGGATGTTTTATTTTGTTTCTAATTTTGCAGCCCATTAGTCCCACTTGGCTGCAGCTTCCCTGCTGAGCGCACTGCAGAAGGCACAGCTTATTGTGCACTTTTCAGTTTTTGCTTTTCTCCCAGCGAAAAGGCATTCTTGAAATAGAACAAAATTCCATATTACACAGTAGCAAAGCACAAGTGTAAATCCATCCCTATTTTGCAAAATTTAGTGGAGATTTACACACAGTGAAGTCTGGGAGGCTTGCAGGATGGTTTCAGCCTCTCTGCATAACCAAACAAATCACAGTACACTTTTGGCTGGTTCTCCTGGCCTATAAAAAGCTCAGAAATCTGACACAATTGAGAGCAGTGTGTGACTCAGCATATATGTGTGTATTGGAAAAAGAATCACTACTAGCAATCAGCATAAATTTGACCTCAGATCCCAAGTTTGATCAGAGATTCCATTAATTTCACAGAACCGTGAGACAGAAGCATAAAACACGGTGATGTTTTATTTAATGGGTGTATTTGGATCTCGTACCCGTGGGAACCAGCTTAATGAAGAGGACAACACCTCCCCCCAAAACCAAGGTGCCGGATATGGAGTAGCGGCGAGGCAGGGAGCGCAGGAGCAGCCAGGCAATGATGTATGCTGGGACTTCAATGACCGCTGAAAGGAAGCAGTTGATGTAGGCATCGCCATGCAGGTTTGGAGTGTTGAGGGAAAGGCCAAAGTAACCAACGGAGGTGAAAAACCTGAGAAAAGCAATAATACCAAATGATCCCCGAAACACTGCGCTCTGAACACCTCCGGTGTTGCCTCAGAGGTTGCTACGAAAATCGGATGTCGCAAAGCATCAGCACGGACACCACGGCTCAGCCACCTCACTGGCAGCCCCATCTTTCTAACTCTGCCATCCCTTCCAGTGACCACATCCACAGCAGCTTGCAGACCTCGGATTTCTCTGTCCTTCCTCCGCCTTCTACACCAAGTATGAGCCTTTGTAGAAGTCGCTCACAAAGGCTTTTCCCTGCAGTGGGCTCATTAACAGCACAATGACACAAGACTAGGAAGCCTCCCATGCCATCTGTGGCATGCTCCACTGATGGGCTCTCCCACCCTCAGCAGTCTGCATACATCTGACTTTAATCTTCACACCAGAGCTGGATGTTCAGGTTTCAGACCTGCCCCCCTACAGCATACTGAGTGTGCCAGCCAGGTCCCTCCTGTGGGGAAATAGGTACAGAAAGGGGCTACAGTCTGCCTAAAGTGCACTACTTGGTCCTCACTCCTCGTGGCTGCCCAGGCAGGGACCAGGATCTCACAGATAGGAACAACACAAGCGCTGGCCTTGGCTTTGGTGCTTGTTATGCTACTGAGATGCTGCCTCTGCTATGAGACATTTCTCTTCAAACAGAGGCTACAGAGATGGGAGCTTAAAAAAAATTACATACGCAGGCTGTTACGTATGGTTTCCTTGCTGTTTTACACTGAGTTGAGGCTACACCTCCACACTTGTGTGCTAATGCAGCACAGGTGCAGAGGCTACCGAGGGACATGTACCAGCCAAGGGCTGTGTGTGGGCAGGCACCAAGGCTGAAACTCATTATCTAAACCTGTGACACGTGCCCTCAAAGCAGAGATTGTTCTATTGCCTGGGTACTTTAGGAATACACATTTCCTTACCACAAAAGTAATGACATAATAGTAATAGTTGCAATGTTTCGGGTTCGAAATAGGTCCAGAAGGATAGCCTTCTGCTGCTGCTGAGGCTTCGAATCCTGCATCTGAAGGAAAAAGGAAAACAAAACCAAAAAAATTCCCACACACCTCAGAGCACAACAACCTTTGCATACCAATAGCTCGGGCAGTAGGAAGTTATGACTGCACTGGGATAATGGGTCAGCCCAAGTCCTTAGCGGAGCTGACCCCTGCACCAGCAGCACTCCATGGTGGCTTGAGTTTTTGGGTTAAAAAAGGCAGCACTTGGGACAGCTGCACCGTGCACACGAATTATGTCAGATGACCAGAAAGGCGCATTAATACTTCCTCAAGGATCTAACACAGTCCTTCCAGGAGCAACCTCATGAGTGAAGGTGTTTTTCTGCGTGTGCACGCCTGTGCACTCAGCTCTCTTCTGCTCATCATTCAACAGGGTGGGAGATAAATGCACAACACCAGTTCAGCTGCCTGCTGTCGGCGGGGGATGGAGACTGATGCTGGGTCTCAGTGCAGAGGCCAAGGTTAGCCAGTCAACTCCTGCTGGGGCACAGAAAAGCCCAAGCAGAGGTCAGTGCTGGCAGCCAGGCTTCCTCCCAGCCCCAGAGTGAAGATGAACCTCCTGTAATGAAGCCCTGACCCTCCTGCTGGGCTCCCGAGGAGATTTCCCTTTCCTAGGAAGGAATGTAATTTCTGAGGAACATCTTTACGGCAGCATTTGAACAATACTTCAGCGGGAGGCTTCAGGTGCAGACATCATCCTCAGGCTGCTGTGGACAGGTTCTTGGGATGTGAGGTTCCCACAGAATGAGCACAGTTGAGCTGCTGCTTGGTCCCAGAAATGCACAGAGTGATGATCTGTGCTCAGCTGCCAGAGCATGAAAGGTCACATCCAGGATGAAGGACAACTGAGAAGTGAGGATAATGCTTCCATGGTGCCCATAGCTTCCCATAGATGGAACTTGCACTCAAATTTACAGCACCACAAATGTTTGGAAAAGAGCTCTTCAGCAGCTCAGCCAAAATTTAAGCACAATAAATGTTGCTCCAAGTATCACAAGAGATGTGTGGTGCTTTGCTATTGTTGTACCAGGAGATGTCAGGAGAGACAATGCAAGTGCTGGTGAGACGCAGAAATTCAGACTCAGCACAGACCCATGGTCACCATCAGCTTGGCCTGGGTTCTTTCTGAGACTTCAGGAGCTCCAGAGTGGGACAAAGCTCCCGTAGGGAGGCAGGCACGAAACCCAGCCATTTCACAGCTGTAAGCAGTTCCTTGGCTTTCTCCTTTTAACCAAGAAACATGAAATACAAGGGAAAAAAAAAAAACAGGCCCGCAGAACTTAATGTGATTCAGTGCCTTCACCCTAGTCACATGCTTTAAGTGCAGCTCCAGCACTTGCTGCTCTGTGCAGCTGGAGCATCCCTGGGGCCGCACAGACCCTGCACACGTGGACCTGGACTTAGTGCTCATGTGCAGCCCAGCAAAGGGCCGTAGTTAAACTGCAAACAGCTGACACTGCCCCAAGCTGGAATGGGGTCAAACTTGTCCTCCTCAGGCCTCCTCGGTGCTCCCAGGGTGAAGCAAGCTGGGTTACCCTTACCCTGAAAACCACAACCAACTTCTGCTAAGAAAGTTTTTCTGCTAAAAAAGCAAGCCAAGAAACGAGCCCTGTGGCTGCTCATCTCACACCTGCTGCCCCAACACTTACCTGAGGCCAGCAGCCCTGCCAGCCTCTGTGAGCTGCGGCTGGAAGCCGGTTCTGCTCTGCCAGTTTACAACACGCCAAAAGCGGTAGGATGTGTGACACGTACCTCTGCGGCATCAAAAAGCACGGCTGGGGCTGGGGTGTTGTTTATTTTTGCAGCCTTTCGGATAATAACTTCTGCCTCTTTATATCTTCCCTGGGAGATCAGCCAGCGAGGGGACTCAGGAATGATCCTGCAATGAGTTTCAGAATAAATGACTCAACGCTTTTCACTGAAGTAAGGCATTATTAAAACCACATGGATGCTCTGTAGGAGTGATGCTCTCATTTATAGTCAGCAGAGAAGCATGCAGGCAATGCAACTCGTCCCACTGGGACCAGAGGAGGACTGGGGCACAAGGGACGTGCGTGTCCTCGCGCTGAAGCAGAAGTGTGGGCACTTCTCCTTGAGGGCTGCTTTTATTCGTTGCTGCCCCCTAGCAAGCTGCACACTTACTGCACAGACAGCAAGGATGGGGGCAGCTCAACCAAGGTTTAGCAAAATTATTCTCAGGAAATAACATATAGTGTGGGAATGCTTTAAATGTGCAGAGGGTGCATCAAAAAGCTCTGTGTCATAGGAATCCTATGTACAAAACATGACAATTCCACCACAAATCTGATGCAAGCTCTCCCAGGCAAAGGACGGTGGCCATGTTCCTGATGGCAGTTTCCAATCAATTCCAGACACGTGTAGAGCAAATTAACATCAAACACAGGACAGAAGGTCTCACCCTTCCTTAACTGAACCCTCTTCTCTTTCCAACCCAAGCCATTCCATTATTCCATAATTCCTTCACCAAGCAGCTCCCCAAAGGGCTAACCCATGTCCTGGCTTTGAGTGCCACGTGAGTTTTTTTTATCACCACCGCATTAACTCCAAACTGAAAGTGCACCCACAGCAATCTTCTGCATGCTTTGAAAGAGAATCCCACCAAATTGCAAAGCAGGACTCTGAAGCCTTGCCTTAGGGACATATTTCTCATGCCTCACAGTGCCAATCCCAAAGCAGAAATCTGAAAGCTTGCATACAAAAACCAACCTCCCCATCAAGCAGCAGTTTGGGACAGAGGGATACACAACTGTGGTGAAGGACTCTGAGACATTTCAAGTTAAATGAGCGAAATAACCCTCAGGGGAGAATTGGACCCGATAGCATAGTGAACTGCTGGTCTTTTGCTGGGATTTCACAGCCCAGCAGCAGTTGAATCCTCATTAAGAATGGCTTAAAGGAAAAAGCAGGGAAGAAAAGTTAAGACCAAATCACTGGGCAATACTACAGAGTAAGCTGAGAGGTGATTAGCAATGCCTGGAGGCATAAGGCAGGTAGAAAATTTCCAAGCTGCTCTGGAAGCTGGTGAAAAAAAAAGCCCATGGCAGCACGAGGATCAGCAGGCGGTTATCTGGGCCTAGAACTGGCCAAAAACAAAACCAAAAAAAACAACAACAAAGAAAACATCCCTCCTCCCCACCCCCCAGCTCTACCTCAAAGCAAATCCCTTCACATGGGAAAAAGAAAATCCACCAGAAGGGGAGGAGGTGCCCAGGACACCCACACTCACCACCAGAGCGGAACGCAGAGCAGCCCGGGGAGGGTGAGAGCCAGCAGCAGCATCCGCCAATCTCTGATGAAGTAAGCAAACAGGGGCAGCAACATGTAGCCAATTGCAAAAAATATGCAAACTCCTAACGTAGAGAATATAATACGAACTGATTTGCCAAGAATTTCTGTTCCTGTTTAAAACAAGGGAGGTTGGATTAGCATTTTAACTCTTTCTGGTCAATCATGAATATAAACTTTAGTGCATTTGCAAAGAGATAAGCTGAACAATGTTAGAAAACAGCAGTTCCTCTTATATGACACTTCAATGGACACTGCCAAGGAGTGCAGTTCCTGTGTTATTGCCATCAGAGCTGACAGGTCTAACAGAGGGCTCAGAGCAATTTGGATCACCAAGCCCTCCTCTGCCACAAATTAAAAAATAAACAGCTGGCAGTATCTTTTAATGAAGTCCTCCTCTTAACATCATAAATGAGTTGGGAACAGAAATAAAGGCAGCCATGTGGAAGTGAAATGCGAAGGCTCTGTGCTTTGCTCCCAGCAGAGGGGAAATATTGACCCCAGTGACAGCCAATGCCCCCAGCAGCAGCCAGAGTTTCGTGTGAAGGTGAATGACCTCTGCTTGGGGAACAAAATGATCAGAGAGCACCTAAACTACCTTTGATAACCTCATATCTAAAACACAGAGTTTCAGAGCTGTCTGTTAAGCCCAGCCCTGGGCAGGCTGCAGGTGCTATTTGCTCTGCATTGCTCAGTGCTGGGGAGCTCAGCCCCTTCCCAAAGCTTTCTACCCTTGGGTTTGGGGTTTCCCAGCTGGCAGATTCCCTGCCCCTCATCCCAGTGCCGGCAGGGCCACCTGCAGCACATCCAGCTTGGGGTTAACAAGTAATTTGCTGCAGAAGGAAAACCAGTCTGTGGGTGGGAACCAGTGCTGCTTTATCTCTGGGAACACAAGGCTGCACTGCCAGCAGCACGCTGTGGCTGCAGGGCATGAAACACAACAGTGGTCCCTGATAGCACTCTTGGCTGCAACCAGCATCACCACATGACAGCAGTCAGCAAAAGCTGTGTGACACAGCCTGGGGCCAGTGCAACACCTAGCAAGGGATGTTGTAAACCTTCCCTGGAGGTGCACGAGGCCATGGATGGGTGCTGGGCAGCTCGAGCTGGGAGGGAGCAGCCAAGCCATGGCAGGAGTGGAGCTGGGGGGGCTGTAAGATCCCTTCCAACAAAACCATTCCGTGATTCTTTCATAAACATTATATAAAAAAGGAGGGTTTGTGGCACTACAAAGCCAATATGAGCTGACAACTGCCAGCTACAATTCCCGTCTGCCCTCCCCTGCCCTCATTCTCCCGACCAGGAAATAGCAATTCTGGGCTGACACCAGCACGCCTTCACAAACCAGTGTTGTTTTACAGCCTCAGCACCTGAACACGGACATTCTGAGCACAGCCCTACAGCTCTGCCAGGAGCTGCAGCACAACCCCAAAAGAACAGTTCCACAGCCACAGAACTGCCCTGTGTTTCTCCTTGGGAAAATAAAGAGGGATTTTGTGGCCATCCAGGGCCCACGGCTACCCAGCCATCAGGGTCACCTGTATTGCCCAAAGCCCCTGACTCTGTACTAGTAGCTTCCCATGGCAGATGCAGCATAATGGATGCAAAGTGATGGATGCAGGGTGATGCTGGGGGCCTCAAACTGGCCCCAACCAACCCCTTCATGGCCCCAAATAATGCAGCATGAGGGACAAAGGTGACCACAGAATGAAGGGAGGTGACAGCAGCTGGCTGTGACACAGTGCTGCAGGGGGAGCATGGCTATGTGCTGTCCACAGCAATGCTGCTCTGCTCTGAGGTGTGCAGATCCTTCTGCTACAGGGGCTTGGCAGGGAGGAGCCCCAAATGCTGCTGCTGCCAGCCCTGTTCCTGCTGATAGCAGCCCTGAGCCTCTCTCCAACTCTTCCCCTTAGCAGGACAGAAATGGGTGCTTGTGTTGATGTCTGTTGCACTCATCTTCTTCTCTAAGCCTACAGAAAGTGCAGGCTCTAACTAATTATTTGAAGAGCTCCCTTAAGGCATCCAGGAGAAAAAAAATCATACTGGCCTAAATTAGTAACTGTACCAATAAGGATTTAGTGCTGTCCATAATGAAGTGCAGATTAAGAAGACAAAAAATAATACATTAAGCAAGCACTTAAACTAATGCAGATCAATTCCTACCCAATATGAAGGCCACCACATAGTTGGAGATCTGTCCCATGCCCACTATGAGGAAGAGCACTGTGAACATCTCCCAGCTGGTGGAGAAGATCTGCAGGAAGCTGAAGCCGGTCTGCACAGCCATGGTCAAGAAGAGGATGCTTTTCCTGCCGAACCTGGGGAAGGACAAGGACATGGTTGGAAAGACGGGATCTAGTTGTGGTTTGAAATGTGGAACTTCTAAAGAAGCTAAAGCACATTTTGATTGAAATGTGGAGAACTGGGTGCTAAGCTCTCTCATGGGTCCTACAGCCTCCAGCTGGGCTGTTCTTGGACTCTGCCCTGCTCTGAGCAGTGCTGGCAGCATTACCTGTCTGAGAGCTGCCCCGAGATGAAGGAGCCGATGAGGACCCCCACGAAGAACAGGGATGTGGTCAGCGGCACTTTCCAGTCGTCCTCACACACCAGGTTCCACTGCAAGAGAAGGGCCCACATTCAGCCTCTGTCACACACGGGAACTTTTGCTTCCTGGGAACGTGCCCATTTCCATACAATTTGGATGAATTCCCCTATCCTCAGTGCTGGGACACCGAGGTCTCTGCTGTCAGCATGCAGCTGCTTGTGCCCATGGGGCTGCCTGCATCCAGACCTGACAGATCACCAAGTCCACCCCCAGCCCATCCCCACCATGCTCACTAATCACATCTGCAGGTTCTCTGGCTTGTGGGTTTGACAGAATCTATGTGAGAGCGTAAGTAGAACAAACTCTATTTTCTCACACAGATGGTTTTGCACATTCCCTTTCCCCCTGCAGCCGGCAGGTGCTCATCGCTCACCCTCGCAGCTGGGACGAGCTTTGGGATGGGAGCCAGAGTGGAAACTTCCACCCAGCACCCACACAGAGCTTAAAAAAAAAAATCAGAAGAGCACTATGAATGCAGCAGGGCTCGCTGACATCCCAGGGAGCAGCCCTGGTCAGGACACATTTATGGGGTGCTGCAGAACTTCAAACAGATGAGACAAGTGTACCATAAAGGTAGGCTGGTCAGCCCCAGATCAAAGTGCAGCATAATTTCAGTAATTAGCTTTGCTATCAAGAGCACATTGCCTCTGCCAGGATTCGTCCTTTGGAGAGGAACCAGGAGGTGTGCCTCAACCCCTTCAATCTGATTAGTATCTAAAAGAAAGCATTTTGTCCCTAGGAGGGGTGGGTAGGCACAGGCCAGGACTGGGCGCTCATCTGTGATTATCTTAATTGCACTTCATAAAATGGAGGGGAAAGGTAGGCCAGCAGAGCTCTGACACTTGCAAAGAATATGGAGTCATGGAATATCCCGAGCTGGAATATCCATAGGGATCATCATCTCCATTTCCCGAAATGTTGGAGTAGGGATGCTGCTCTTGGAACGTGTGCACTGGGATCTGTGAATCTTGTCAAAGGGAATCTGTAAACCTGGTGGAAATCAAATCCTGTGTTAAAAACAAAGCAAAACTCAGCTTCAGGAAATGGGACATGAAAAGCAAGAGTTTCTTCAAAAAAACATGAACAAAGGCAAGAGGGCTGCTCCTGCACGGTACGAGCTTGGGTTCCACGGGCCTCTATCCTGGACCAGCACTGTGCCACTGTGCTGCATCCTCATGTGATCTCCCAGCACTGAGATTTCCAAGGAAGAGTTCCTGTAGGATGTTCCTAGAAGAGCCGAGAGGACAGCGAACAAGGGAGAAGGTTTCCAAGTTGCCATGTCCTGACTTGCCCAACTTCGTGCAGTCAGCAAATAGTGCGGTGCCAGAATGTGCAGCCAACACGGAGCATTACTCAGGACATGAAAACGTGACACCCAGCAAATAGAGGGAGTTGTGGCAGCTGTCCCCATGACCCTGACCCACTCTGGCTGCAGGCTTGCATTGGACACCAGGATGCTGCTTTGGGGGCACCAGGAGGCATCCCAACAGCTCAGGGCTCATGGACTCAGCCAACAAGTTGGAAATGAAGCCCCAGGATTAAATTTGTCACTAGTTAATCACAGAATCATTAAGGTTGGAAAAGACCTTTCAGATCCCCAAGCCCAACCCACCCCACCCTACCATGCCCCACTCCCTGGGCAGCTGTACCAGCACCTGACAGCTCTTCTAGAGAAGAGATTTTCCTTAATATCCAACCTGAACCTGCCCTGATGCAACATGAGGCCATCATCTCTTGTCTTAAAGGGCAGCATCCCAATGCCTGCTTCTGCATTGCTGGGTGGGAGCTGAGGAAGGGTCAGCACTTCCAAAATGCCTACACAAAGCCAAAGGCACCAGCTGAAGACACCTGCACTGATCCCGTGCTCCCCGGTGCCTAATGCCTCTCACAGCTGTCCCATGACATGCTACACAGACAGCAGGAATTACTGAGGTTGGGTCAAAGCCCTTTCCATTTGTGGAATGTGATATGCAACATATAGCAGCTGGTGGTGGGCTGGGATTTCTATCTAAAGGAACTCACTGCATTTGACAAACAGAAAACACACACACACAACCAAACTCATGGCCCCCCAGCACACCTGGGGCTGCTCAGCAGAACGGTGCTGCTGATGGGGGTGCCTGCAACACAGAGCTGCACCACCCACAGCCACGGTGTCCAAATGGCCTCTGCTGGATTAATTATCCATTAACCAGCAAATAAGTAATACTGTAATGTTCCTGGCCAAGTGCACTGCAGAGCAAAGTTCAGGTAAGCTTCCAAGCTTTCACCACCAGGAATAGGAGTTGGTTGTGATCACACCACTGTTACCACACTGACAGGCTCTTTGCTATTGTGCAGGCACATTCACTTCTGTCATCTGTTTTCAGACCAACCCTGTGACTGAGCCTGGGATGCTCTGCCCAGGGGATCTGCACATCCCCACGCAGCCCAGCACAGAGCTGGCATCCTCCAGCCTGCTCCTTTCCAGCAGCAGTAACAGGATTTGATGCAACTCAGTGAATCGAACATAACCTCCGGTGTTTCATCCTGTGCCATCCAATTCTGCTCCTCTGCTGAGGATGGTTTTGCAGGGAGCCTGCCTGATGATGTGCCCAGACTTGTCTTTGTGAACACAGACAGAAATGCTGGGCACAAAAATCAGCATCACAAGTTTAACCAAACTGCTCCTTTTCACTGTTTCATCACTGCCTGCTTTCCCTGTTTCAAAACCGAACCCAAAATCTTTCCCACATGTTCATGCCGTTCTGAACACAACAAGAATCCTTCTCCATCTGGCCTACAGATGGGAACCCAGCACTTGGTTTCCACTGAAACTGAGTGTGCTCTGGCCCCATGGGTGTGCCCCAGGTCCCCAAGGCAAACCCCACAGTGAGCACTGGGGGGTTGCTGTTCCCTCCCCATGTCTTGCTGCCACTTCCCCCTCCCCCACATCAGTGTCCCCATGCCCCTGGCTCAGTCCCACAGCCCAGAGCTCCTGGCAGGACCTTCCCCAGCCGTGCAGCAGCTTTTGGTGGCAGATGGCTCTGCTGAGTCACCAGGGCTGCAGCCGGTGCCAACCACTGCTGCCCACACCCCAAGCACAAGCCATGGGCTGCACGAATGGGACGTGACCCTGTGGTACCAGCAGGGTTAATGCTGGCATTCCTGAGCACGACCAGGGCAGGATCCCAATCTCCACAGCTGCGCACAAGCCCACCCCAAGCCCAAAGCTACAATGGTCTCACTCTGTGTGGGATGCTCTGCTCCTTCCCGGGTCACTTGGAGCCATCCTGGCTGGGGACACTGTGTGACACTGCCCATCCTGGGGCACGTGGGGCATCAGCTGCCACACACCAGCGTGGGCTGAGCTCGTTATTGCCATCACCCTCTGCTACAACACCAAAGAGCACAGCAGTCCCACAGCTTTTGGGGCATCACACTGCTCTATCACAGCTCATCGCCAGCAGAGGCAGAGAGCCCACCAAAACCACAAAAGTGCTCCTGTGGCTGTCACTACCGATGTCCCCACGTCCCTGCACAGATGATGCCATTGCACAGGCTTAAAATCGGGCTCACAGCTCAGAGCCAGCTCCCCGACGGATCACTGTCCACAAAGCTCCCAGCCTCCAAAGCCCCACGCTCTGTGTCCCTTGGCAGTGGCGGCATCCTCGTGCCAAGAAGTGAATCAGTGGGAATTAGCCAGGACGCTCAGCGTGCCAGCAGGGAGAAAACAGCAGGAGGAAACAGCAGGGAGAAACCATCACGCTTCTATTTTCAGCCTCACTGCCACAGAAAATCCCTCTCCAAACAAACCGCGCCGGCGCTCGAGATGAAAACACACAGCGATAACACGGGCTGCTGCAGAGCTCCCGCTCACCTCCCCCAGAGCATCACTTCTGCCCCAGCCCTTCTCTCAGGCATCCGACACATTCCCTCAGGAATTCGCCCTGCGGGAGGTGGTGTGTGTAGAGGGGAACCACTCTCTCTGTTCCCCCACCCCGGGGATCCCGCCTCCGCGCACCGCACCGCACCCGCGCACCTCACTGACGATGGTGGAGCGGTACACGTCGCGGCTGTACTCCCAGCCGTCCAGGCACGGCTCCTGCTCCAGCTCCGCCAGATGCACGTCGATGCCGGGCCGCAGCCCCAGCGCCGACAGGTTGAGCAGCACGTCCAGGCGGTAGCGGCTGCAGCGGCTCGGCTCCGTCAGTCCGCCGCGCAGCTCCAGCGGGATGCTGGCGTTCCGCCACTCCTCGCTCAGGTTGGCTCCGGGCGGCACGGCGCAGCGGTGCTCGGGGGTACCGGCCAAAAACACGGCCGACATCCCATTGAAGCCGTTGGGGATGATGCTGGCGCTGAGCAGAAAAAAGACGAGGCGTTGGAAGCGGCCCCACTCGCCCAGGAAGGCGGTCACCTCCTCGTAGTCCCGCATGGCGCTGCGTGAATCTCCGCGCCTCTGCGCGCCCCGTGCGGAGCGGCTCCGCCCCGGTCCGGCCCTGCGGGGCGGTGCGTCCCGCTCCGAGGATCCGCTCCACCGCCCCCCGAGCCGCTGCGGGAGCGCTGAGAGCAGCCGCACCGCCCGCACGTGAGTCCGCAGCCCCGCGCTCTGAGCACCGCCCGCTTCCCATCACTCCGCAGTGCGGAGCTTTGTGGTCGGCGGTGCGGGGCGAGCGTGTGCCACAGCAACTGGGCAGAGACGAACGCAGAAATACATAGGTCGCTCTGAATGTAATGCCGCCTATTTATTTCCGTGGAAATTACAACAGCGAGAAAGAGCACGATAAGACTCGTTTCGATAAGACTGTGTGATAGAGCAGGTTCTCAGCTCCGAAGTACTATTTTTCAACGTAGTCATCACCATTAAAGGTGCGTTTTTGGCAGTGATGAACAAGAGCTGCATGCTGGGCTCGTACAGATCCTAACCGGTGGAGATGACCCACTTTTTCACAGCTGCTAGGAAAATGTTGCCCACGCAGTCCATCTTTCGCTGTGCCAACATTCACTGTTTGGTCTCATAAACATTCAGTGAATGTCAGTGCGTGAGAACGTTCAGCCCCTACTGCCTTACCGCCAACTTCCACCTCCCTTGTTGTGAGCCCATGTGATAAAATAGTAGACATTACCTTCGGAGCCGACTTCCTTGTTACCAGCTGGGGGATGAGTGCAGTTAGGATGGAGCCATGGGCAGCGCAGGGCTGGAGCATCCCCTGACCTGCAGGTGGAGCAGCTCTGTGAGCAGAGCCCCGCTATGCAGCGGCAATGGGGAAACAGCCGCCGTCAGCCTCACACACCGCATGCACTCACACCCCCAGATGCTGTCATCCCCTGCAGCACGACGTTTATTTCCCAGTTGCTCACCGTACATCACACACAGGGTCAGCGGTGTCCGCTCGGAGGGTTCCTGCAGCAGCTCCAGCCCGAGAGCAACACTCTGTGCCAGATCCTATCTGCTGACTGCTGCTGCACAACACGTGATGCAGCAGTAGGACCTGCAGATAACTGCAAGGCTGTGCAGGAAATCTGAGCAACGCTGTCATCATCTCCTGAAATAGCTCACAGGACACTCAGAAACACGGCAGTGCTTGAATGTGCTCAGAGCTCAAATCGTTTCATAATGCTTTCTGTGCCAGGCTCTTTTGATGCTTGTGATGTTGGTCTGAGCTGCAGAGCCTTCCCTGGGAGACACCAAAACATCCATGCACTGTGCTGGGCAGCCTGTGGTTTGGGGCTGTCTTCTTATCGGTGCTGGCACAGCCCTGGGCACGTGTGGGGCACGATCAGCCAGGAGGGAAAGTGGGGCTGTGATGTGGGCATAAGGAAGGCAGCAAGAAGACACAGCTCCTGTTTGCAGTGTTCTCCCAGGGAGCACGGGCTGCTTGCTGCTGCACACATGGTGGGAGGCTGTGAGCTCTACAAGGGGCTGACCCCAAGGATGGCACTGAAATTGCTGCAGCGAGCAGCAAGCCCCCCACTTGGGCTGCTCCTTCCTGGCTGGGGCGTTACTTTCTTGTTGTCTTCATTTTAAAGATGCATCCTGGGAACAACGTGCAGGAGAACACATCTTGCTGAGGTGGCATCTCGGCAGCAGTGACAATCAGAGGTGGAGGCTCCAAAAACAGCAGTGCAGTGCCAGGAGAGCTTTGCAGCAGTGCCTGGGCAGGAGAAGCAGATGGCAGCATTGATCCGACCAGGCAGAGAGCTGCAAACCAAGATTAGAGATGGAAGATGATGTCTTGCAGCAAAAGATTGGGACTCTTCTTGCCTGCAGAAGGACTGCAAGGGATGGCTCTTGGCTCCTGAGTCACCGTTCAGACAAAGGTGGTCCTGGTGATAAGAGTAAGAGGGGCCACATGGGGGGATCAGGGTATGCAGATGGGCAGCTCCAGTCCTTAAAGGTGCAAGGATTCAGACAGTGCACTCTCAGATCCTTATTTATTGCCATTATTCAGTCAACAGTAATTATGCAGTCAACTGTAGTTGCCTAGAGGAATAATTTGCAGTGCTCATAAACACCTGTGGTTAGACTTCAAATTTCACATATAAAAGTAAGTGCTAACACATATAAGGTGCTCACATTTATCTGGTTTACAAATGAATCCTCAACGCATTATAAATTTTCTGTGTTCAAGGTGAAAACACCTTTGGGTTTTCTCCTATATTTTGCTTGAGTAAATGTATTGCCTAACACAGCCTGGAGCTGAGGTGGGTCAGAAGGAATGTGAGCAGCCATGGAGCAGAGCAGCTCCCATGTGTTCACATCACCCCCACTGTGTGTGATGCGGGGTAACGATGTGGCTGTCACTGATGGCATTGTGGCTGTCAGTGTGCCACCATCCAGGAGCTCCTGCTCTGCTTGGAGCAGTTCCTGTCCAGGACAGCCCCATTCCCCGTTTTGCACGGGCAAAGCAGCTCTCAGGTGTCTCAAGAGCTGGAAATTAAAAGCACAGACGGGAACGTGGAGTTCTGTAACTCCATGTTGTTCACACAGCTCCTGGATCACACGAGAGCTTGCAGACCAGCAGGGCAAAGCAGAAACCGTTTTGTCAGGCTGCGTGCTGAATCCGGGGGTCTCCTCCATGCGGGTGCCTGCCGTTAATTTGCAAGGAGTTGCACCTTTGCAGGCACCGCGTGAAACTGCTGGAAGCGGGGATCCTGCCCGCAGCATCGTGTGCCGGCTGGGCAAGTCCATAGAACACACACCGACGGGAACAGGGAGGGCTCACCCAACGCCTCTCGACCCCTCACCGAGGAACTCTACTCACTGAGCAATTCTACCCGGTGCGACATCAACTCCAATGCAGTGCTTCGGCTTAAAACCGCTCCTACCTTTGCCGGGTTGCTGCTCCCCCGCTGCATAATGCTGTTGTAACCCAGCAGCCACACCCCAGCGCTGCTAATTCTCATAGCAGGTCTTTCCCCTGATCCTGCCCGAGCCTGGTTATATTCCGCTTTCCATCACTAGGTGGTGCGGGAGGGGCAGCGCACGGAGCGGAGCCGCTGCTCGCCCGTCCCACGCACCGCCCCGCACATCGTGCACCCCTCGTACCTCATCTCCCACCGCCGCCGGTGGTTGGGACCGAAGAGCATGGGGAGTTCTCCTAAAGCGAGGAGATGTTCTTATTCAGAACCCCGAGAGCCTGAAGCGCCCCTGAGCACCGCACCGCAACACGGGGCGGCACCAGCAGCGCTCCCTGCGTGACGGACGGCTCCAGCACCGCCAGGAGCAGCTCTGTCTGTTTTACGGTGTGCGTGGGGAAGATTTGTTTCCCCAAAGTCATTAAAATAGCCTCTGACACGCATGAGAAAGCGAAGAGGGAACACATTTTCCAGTGCCTCTTTCCTACTGCCTCCCCTCCTCCAGCACCAGCATTTCCATCCCAGCGCAAATGGAACAGCTGAGATCTTTGTTCAGGTCCCTGGGGCGCCCAGCCAGCGACCAGGGCGAAGTTAAACAACTCCAAACAAAAGCAGCAGAACAAAAAGGGGGTGCGGCGGTGGAAATCACGCCGGCTAAGTAGGAAACTTCGCCGATGATACATGGAAAAAGTTAAACAATTAGAATTTCAACCAATTTGGCTCCCGTCCCACCTCATCGAGTTAATAAATGGCACTCATCGTCCCTCTCAGCAGGCGGTGTTTCCATAGCAAGGAGGAGCACAGGGAGTGCCCAGCACAGGGCGTGGGGCACCGGGAGCATTGGGCAGCAGTGGAAAAGGGAGCTGGGGGTCCAGTGCTGCTGGGCAAAACCCCACCTGAGACCTTCATAAGTGTTCCAGGGCAGACACAAAAGCAGTGGCTGCAGGAAGAGCTGCAAGCACATTCATTATTTGAATTTGAGCACTAATTAGACAGCCCTCTGTTATCTCGTTGCTAAACCCAGCAAACCTCCCTCCCCTCCCAGCATTCACCTGGAACGTTCGAACAGCCCCACTGAGCCCTTAATTCCCTAATTACACACGCGTGCAGGAAGCGCTAAATGCGCTCATGAGAATTAATCTGTAACCGTTAGACATTCTTGTTCTGTTTCTTGGAAATGACAGCACACTTTCGCCAGCTCCCAGCAATAACAAAACTTTTTGGGAATGTCTCTTCCCACGGCCACTCTCCTTCCTGCCCACACCAAGCCCTGGGCAGGCAGATCTGCCCCAGCACCGACAGCACTGCGCTGGGCATCGCTGCCATGCACCAAAGGGGCTCACTCACTCAGAGGGTGGGGAGGCACTGGAACAGGTTGCCCAAGGAGGTTGTGGATGCCCCATCCCTGCAGGCATTCAAGGCCAGGCTGGATGTGGCTCTGGGCAGCCTGGTCTGTGACCTTGCACATAGCAGGGGGTTGGAACGAGATGAGCATTGTGGTCCGTTTCCACCCAGGCCATTCTATGGTTCTATGAAAATGCAAACCCAACACCCCCCACAGCAAACTTTGGACACAACTGGACGCATGATGTGTCATTAGAGAGGTGCAGCTCTTATGTTTCCTTAAGGCTGGTGGAGCAGGAACGAGGGGATTTGGGGTAAGAAAACCCTCTTTGTGCTGTGTTTATGCCACAGGATTGTGTTTAGAGCACAACACAGCAGCAGCACAGCTGGAGACACACAATGTGCTGCAGAGCACAAAACAGCATCAAGAGGTGACCGTGTGCTCAATGGGATCTCCAGCACACACACGTGTTGGTGACAGAAACCTGAGGATCAAAGGGAAAGCAATTAGGGTGAGGCAGGAAACCAACAATACCGTTTTATTTTGTATTTCATACAAACCACATCATCCTGCAAATGTTTTACAGCGTTAAATAGAGGGAGAAGGTGGGGCTGGCGAGGCCAGGCCCTGTGCTGGCTGCAGGCAGCATGTGGGGAATTGGTGCCAAGAGTCACTGTTACAGTGCAGTGCTGTGAGATGGCTCCGGCTTTACGCTTCTCAGGAGGATGGAAGGTGTTGGTAACTCGTAGGAATGAGCATCACAAGAGAATGGTGTAAAAAGCATTGATTTGTGGGTAATGTGCTTCCAAACTAAGGAGATGCAGGTGAAGCCTGGGGCTGCAGTGCCCACAGCATCACTTCAGTGCTTCCAGCTCGTGGGGTTTTTAGGGCATTCCCTGTGCTGCAGGGTGAGGAGCTGCTCTGGGGAGCACAACTCCTGCAGTGATGTGGGAGAGCCCTGCTGGGCTGTCAGGCCCCGCTGTGGGTGAAGTGCAACCTTCCAAACAGCCATAAAGGGAACAGAAGTGATCCGTGAGCAGCAGTTATGGTGAAACTGCAGAATGGGCCCAACATCCCCTCCTCCCCCCTCCAGAAGCACTGCTGCCAGCCCAGAAACAAGCGAGGTTAATAAGGAAAGTCAGAGCAAATGCTGCTGCTGATTGCAAACTAACGAGCTCCAAGCAGAGGCCCGCAAACAAGAGGTGATAACACTTCATACCTGATTAGCCTTAGTCTCCTAATCACTTACAGCTGTCCCAAGTATTTCTATTCAGCTGGCCCAACCTACTGAGCAAGGCTATGCAAATATAAGCACACCCAGGCTCAGCTGGGTGATCACATTGCCACGCATTCCTTGGACTTCAACAATGAAAAACACAGATGGCAGAAGGAGCTGGGATGGATGTCCTGCTGCCAGCTCCCTGTGGCCGTATGGCAGTGCCCATCTCCATCCCTGTCCATGGAAGGGAGCAGACATTTCTCTAACCCCCAGCATCTCACTTTCGGTTTCCTGGCCCCCAGAGGTGGTGTTTTCTCCCCGCTTTTGTTTCTAGGGCTGTTTCCTAGGGCTGCACTGCTGGTTCTCACAGACCCCAGAGGTCAGTCAGTGCCCCCCAGCACCATCTGCCCATGGGGTCATCACCTGGGGGCTCACTGCAGCACAGTCCTGCTGGCCCCTTACATGGGGATGCAGTAACACAAAGGAAACGTTCTTTGCCTTTACAGAAGGAACTTTCTTATTTATAAAGCATAGAAAGCAGAAATGTGTTTCAAGAGGGACCTGGTGCTACCAACCACATGGCTTCCATCACTGTGGTGGCATCTGACAGCAGGGTGTCTGAACTGCACCTCTCTCCTCCAGTCATGAACGTGGAAAACATTTCTCCAATATAACAGCATCCCAAGAGCTTCAATTATCTCCCCCTTAAATACAGCCCACAGAAAGCTCTGCCACAGATCACATCCACTCGCTCAGGACTGGGGGCCAAGCAGCTCCTGTGTCTCCTCCCAACCTCCAGGGGGGTTTTGCCACCCCATCCCCAGCTGCTGGGTAAAGGCAGGGTCAGCAGCCTGGGGGAGGTCTGCAAAAAAACCCAACAAAAGGTCAAAACCAGGATAGAAGCAGAGCATCTTGCTGTGGGGTGGAAAGGGGACTGGGGTGCAGGGCAGCCAGGTGGGCTCCCACTGCCTCAGCATCCTTTAGAAGTGCCGCTGGGCAGCCAGGAGAGAGCAACTGAATGGGGAAGGCAGGAAGCAAACCTTGCTGGGTGCTCGGTGTGCAGAGGCACAGAGCAGTCACCAATGGGTGGGAGACCGAAGCTGCAATACAGGAGGCAGCTCTTTGCAGGTAAAGTGCCTTATTTTCTTTGAGCTTTCCTTCCTTCCTTTAGATGACAGTGGGGGGAGGGAAGGAATACCGGTTTTAAAGGGAAAAAAAAAAAAAAAAGGAATGAATCAATATTTATGCAGATCCTGGATAAGGTTAAGGCACAGACTAATAACCCACCACAGCACCCACCCCCCCCCGCAAAAAAAAAAAAAAAAAAAAAAAAAAAGTGTCAAAGAGAAGGGAAAAACCTGTTCATACGCTTTCAACACCATCCCCTGGAGATCCCAAGTGTAAACGGTTTTATCTACAGAAAGGCATTTGACTCGGGCTGCAGTAATCGGGGTTGATTACAGCCACTCTGCGAAGCCAGCGGCGTGCGTGCGGGTGGGCGAGCGCCGTCTGAGCCCTCGGTTTAGACGAGTTCAACTTTAGCGTTCGGATAAACAGCCACCACGTCATAACCCTCGGGGGGCTTAACCCTCTCCTTGGCGTGGGTCTCGCAATACAGCTGCTCCTCGATGAAGAAATAGCCCCTCTGCTTCAGGTTGAGGCCGCAGTCGTCGCACATGAAGCACTCGGGGTGGTAGAGCTTGTCGCGGGCTTTGACGATGGTTCCCCTGGGGATGGGGAGAGTGGGGTCAGTGGGGACGCAGGGAGAAAAAAGCCCCCTCCCCCCCCATATTCTCCCTGCTGTTGGTCCCTGTGCTGTGCTGGGAGCTGGAGAGCTGCAGGCATGCGCAAGAAAACTGTGATTTGTCTGCCTGCCTTCTTACAGCACGAAGAAATAAAATGCTGGCGTTCTCCGAAATGTGACTCAGCGTATGGCTGCCCGAGAGCCATTCCTCAACAAATGGACAAAAATAACCCACGGATCTCTTCTGCTTGACCCTGACAGTGTTCCTGCCTCAGTGAGGGAGTGCCAGAGCACGGTGCTATTCCTGTGATAAGCAGGGCAGAACTGTTCGGTGAATCATCTGCATTTTGCTGCAAGATTCCCTTAGAAGGGGCAGTTCCCACCATCCTCCTCAACTTTAGCTTTACTCATAGAATCACAGAATGGCCTGGGTTGAAAAGGACCACAGTGCTCATCTGGTCCCAACCCCCTGCTGTGTGCAGGGTCACCAACCAGCAGCCCAGGCTGCCCAGAGCCACATCCAGCCTGGCCCTTGGGATGGGGCATCCACAGCCTCCTTGGGCAACCTGTTCCAGTGCCTCACCACCCTTTGGCTGAAAAACTTCCTCCTCATATCCAACCTAAACCTCCCATCTCAGTTTAAAACCATTCCTCCTTGTCCTATCACTATCCACCCTCACAAGCTGTTCCCCCTCCTGTTTATATGCTCCCTTCAAATACTGAAAGGCCACAATCAGGTCTCCCCAGAGCCTTCTCTTCTCCAAGCTAAACAAGCCCCGTTCCCCCAACCTTTCTCCATAGAACAGCTGCTCCAGCTCTCTGATCATTTTAGTGGTCCTCTCAGCAAAAAAGCACCCCCATAAAGAAAAACAACAACCAAACAACAGCAAAAAGGGACTCGAGGATTTTGCTACAGCTTCTAACTTGTGCTGCTGGTGGAAAGCCACCTGGCAGCACAATGCACACAGCAGCACTTACACGATCCCATTGCCACATCTCGTGCACTCGGGGAGCATCTGCAGTCCGGACATGGCAGCGCCAAGCTTTGGTCCTGGAGGTTTGATGTTCCGAGGGTTGTTCAGTCTGTCGAGTTTTTCACCTGCCAAGAGTTTTAGACAAACACAGATTGAGGACTTGCTCTCTGAGACTTTGTTCTTTATTTTCATTGTTGTTAAGAAGCCAGAGGGTTATTTTTCCCAGGAGAAGACGTGCTCTGCTTGTCACAGCCTGCTTGTAAGGAAGCAGAGAGCAAACACGTAAACAATGAGACCAGCAACCTGCAAAGCCACACAGCTGGGTGCACAGATGGGCACAGACACCGTGTGGACCCTCTGCTCTGCAGACCCCAGCTGCACCTCTGTCCCCACTGGGACAGTGCCAACTCAATGCACAGATGTCCTCAAAAAGCATTGCAGATGAATTTAGTGATTATTTAGGCCATACTATTTGGTGAAGTAAAAAAAAAAAAAAAAAGAGAAACAGGAAAAATCTCAAAAAAAAAGCTCCAAAAGGAAGGTTCTGCCCCAACCAACGTTTTGGGTGATTCGTGCCACCACTGAGCACTCAGGTAATCTGCTGTTTAAAAAAGAGGAGGGGGGAAAATAAATTTCAGGGCAAAACAAGCCCCTCGGAGAGGAATATGGCACAATGATAGAATGATAGAACATCCTGGGTTGAAAAGGATGACAGTGATCATGTAGTTTCAAGCCCCCTGCTATGTGCAGGGTCACCAACCACCAGACCAGGCTGCCCAGAGCTACAATGGACCATTTCCTTCTGTTTCCCAGCCCACAGCCTCCAGGCACAGCCCTGGTGCCATCACTGTGCTGCAGCCACCAGGACCAGTGCCCCCATCCCACAGCCTCCATCCGGACAGCCCCAGCAGAGCAGATCTAAAGATCAGCAGCCCGGGGCCAAGTGCTGTGTTTCTGTGACATGTGTAGGCTTAAGGAAAAGGGAGAGGGTTGGAAGCAGTCAAACAACCCAGCAGCAGCACTGCTGGTCATCTGAACTTTGCTGAAGCATTACAGAGCTCTGTGCTAGGAGAGATGCTCATCACTCAGGTGCCCATAACTGCTGGTCCATTATGCAACAGCCAGGGCACTGCAGGGCTGCTGGCAGACATACAGCCCCCAAGCATCTTTGTATCCTCCTCCTCCTAGTCAAAGCAGATCGTTCTCTCGTTTCAAACTGCAGCACAGTGCCCTGACTTCCTACGACTCTTGGAACCTCATAATGAGATTTGCAGCAGCTGGTATTTTCCCATAAAATCTAAGTTCCTGGATTCACATGATTAGAGTAAGAGGCTCTTGGAAGGAAACGAGAAGAAGTTTTTAGCCCCAGCAATTGCAAAGAGAAGCCTGAAAGCTTGAACATAAAAGCCTCAAAGGACTTAAGGTTGAAAGGCAAATAAAAAGAAGCTGAAATGTATCTTCTGGGGATCTTATTTTTTAATGCACAGAGCTGGCAATGACCTGAGTTAATGAAGCAGACAGGAAGCTGGGACTGAGCTAAGAGCGAGCCAGAAGCTCCTGATCTCTATTCCTGCTGAGGGCCGTCCACATCCTTATGTAAATGCCATTTATTGAAAAAGGCATTTGATCTTTCATCAATGATCCTACTGAACTGCTTTCAACCATTACATTTGTACCAACAATCTCAGAAACACAGCTGCCATGGAGATGCTCTCTTCAGACGTGAAGAACCAGCACAGCTCTTGCTGAGCTATGAGCAATGCACAGTTGAGCAGCAGGAGCAGCCCAGCTGGTCAGCATGCAGAAACACCCCCAGCTCCTGCCAGGGCCCTTTGCAGCCCCCAGCACCTGAAGCTCAGAAGGGAAAAGGAACACAGCTAAGCCAGCAATAGCATCCTGGTGGGTGCAGGGCCACGAAGAGGGGGGCACGGAGGGGCAGAATGGAGGTGTTTTGGGGACACTCAGCACAATGCTATCAGCAAACCTCCTACCGTTCTCCCCAGCCTCCAGCATGCCCTGCAGGTAGCGGAAGGACCCCGACTGCTTGGGCTCTGAGGCGGGCCTCTCGTAATCCTGGAGCATCTTGTAGACATCTGACTCCACATCGATCCCGTTTCTGTTCCGTGGGAGGGACTTTAAGGGGTCGGTGCTGTTTGGAAACAAAGAAATACTCAGATCAGATACACGCAGCAATCGTCAGCCCATCAGGGATGTACCTGGATAGAATCCAGTTTCACACAGATGCAGCAGAACACCTCTCTTCCCTGTAATCTAGGCCTGAAGGCATGCCCATCCCAGCACAGACCTATTCCAACTGGGATCAGCTTGCTTCCTGTTTGTTCCCTGTTGAGCAAGGCAGCCAGGGCAGGACCAGCTACTGGATGCCTTTAGGAGAGAGGGCAGCTGCTCACAAACACTGCACGCTTCCCCACAACACATGGCATTTACTGGGGGGAAAAATAAAAAGGATAAAACAACACATTTAATTACGTAGGTCTAAGGGAATCCATCCACCCCCGTGTGACAGTTCCATGGTGGCAGGCATGGAGGGGGCTGCTGTTCTCACCAGGGTCCCTCTGGTCGGTGCTCTGTTGGGAAGCTCTGAGTTGGCACATCCACGTGGGGTACAGCAAACAAAGAGCAAGGTAAAGCATTATGCCAGGATGGCTGAGAAGCATCCTTTCAGTGTGTAATTGTCCTGCTGAGTAGAGATGAGCTCAAGTGTTTTTGTGCTTTGTTGGGGCCTGAGAGTGTACAGCAGCTCTGTGAGAAAAGCCTTTTTCCTTCCTGAGTGCCAAGTACACCAAGGTCATCACAAGCCCCATAAAACAGTGAGATCCTACAGCCTCATCAGACAGCTGCACACAGCGTGGTGCTGCCTGACCACCTCTCCCCAGCAGTGCCATACCCAGCCCCAACACAGCCTGCTCCACTTCTTGGCCCACAGATAACATCAGATTTTGTTATCAGGATTTTTGTTTGGTGCCCTTCTTTTCAAATTCATTCCCTTTCCTGGAGCAGGGAATAACCCAAGGCTTGCAGAGCCAGCACAACACGAATTCATGCTGGCACAGAGTTCTGGAGTTGAACCGGAACTCTGTATGCTCTCTGTATCTGATACAGGCTGGGGAGCATAAATCACCACCAGCACAGGATGTGTGAAAGCATCCCGCAGCCCAGCCTGCCTCAGCAACCCCCACCTGGGCTGCTCTTGGTATAAAACCTTTTTCTTTCCTAGGAACATTTATTTGGTAGGCTCCCAGACAGCTGCACTGAGCAGACTGTACATTGATAAACATCCCATTTCATCAGGCTTTGTTTCCTCAGTGAGCAATTCCAGTGCCCATTTCAAGGGTTGGCTGCTGAGATCATGGAGGACAAAACCCACTGATCCCATTTGAATGCACGCTCTGAAGAACCAGGATGGTGATGTACATTGACACCCCCCGGTGCCAGCCCCAGGCTGAGGGTCATTGGCAACAGAAGGGTCTTATGTGGACCTGGAATAGCAGAATGTTTGACCGCCTCAGAGGTAGATGATCAAGCATCACCCTGATATTCACACAAAGGTTTTGTGACTCCTGCAAACATTCTGTTCAGAATCTGGCATCTGCCAAGCTCCAGTTTTCGCTTTCCCTCCCACCTCCACTTGACCAACAATGCAGAAACCAAACCCAGCATCCCCAGTGCTGCGAGGAGCTCTGGGAGCACCACCCCAGGCATCACCTCTCCCATCCTCAGCGTGATGCAAGCAAAGAGCTGTCAGTGGCAAACTGAAGTCCCTTTGCATGCTGACACCACGTGCATCATACCTTTGGGAAGGAGAGATGTGCAGCCCACTGAGCTGCAGTGGCAAGGCAGCATCAGCATGCGACCGGCTGGGCTGGGAGTGCTGCAGGCTCAGTGCCTGCCTGCTGTCCACTGGGCTCCCACCTGCAGTGTGGGGCATGGGCCTCTTGCCCACTGCAGGGCCGTTATCCTGCAATGGAAGGAAAAAAGCAGAAAAAGCATGAGGTTTCTTGCTCTTGGTGCGAATGCAACACGAGGCTGCTCTGTGATGTGAGACCACAGTAGTCGTATTTTATACACACCGTGGAAATGAGAGGTTTGCACCAGGAGAACAGTCTGTAATTAGATCTTGCTGAATCTATGCAGCCTTTCCTGGTCTCTAATCACAAACCTGCCTGTTTCTCCAGGGCTGGCCGTGGCCAAGGATTCTCCTTTTACACTCCTGTAAAAGCACATTTGTTATTTCTGCAGGAGAAGGGCTGCGAGGCTGTTCCAGTCCCCATGGCTGTTCCTGCAGTGCTCAGTGCCTTCCTGCTGTTCACCCAGCAAAGCACAGCAGCAGCCGGCCGCACTGTGGGCACACGGTGTGACCCAAAGCTGAGTTCTTGGGTTTTTCTCTGGAATTCCCACACTTTTGCCTACTTGCAGCTATTTCCATCCACATGAGTCAGAAACACACCCGTGGTGATGAAAGAAATGGGCTCTTCTGCAGGCAGCCGTGCTCCCTTTAATGTTTCCACCCATCCCAGGGCTGATGTGCGGTGCTGCTGCCCCGCTTCAAAGGAGAGCACTGCCCACATCTGTGGCACAAGAGCTGAGCAGAGAGGAAAATTACCTGCAAACAACCAGCAAAGCACATAGCGTGGGCTCTAACACAAAGCCTACATCTGACCAAAACCATCCAATAAATACTAATGGAAAACAAATGTCTATCACTGGTGCAGAGGAGAAAACACCAGCACTTCCAAGCGTAGTAAAAACGAACAGTTAAGAGAAATAAAAAACAGATCCTGCCAGAAAAACATTTTGCAAGTCCAATCTTTTGGCCTTCCTCGGGCAAAAGCCCCATTGATAAAAACAGGGCTTTAGTAAGATCTGTGGGATGGGGCCCTCACGTTTCCCTGTACCCCAGATGCGTGATTGCAGCCCTGGGTGCCATCACCACACAGCACACCTGCATACACGTGGGAAAGTGGTTTTCAACCCAATTGCTCCAAATTAGCTATTAAAAAGGGAATTCTGCTGCCAGGAATAACATCTTTAACTATTCCCCAATTTCTGCTCTTAAAAAAAAAAAAAAAAAAAGCTAAAAATTGCAACCAGGCTGCAGGTTTCCAGTTCCCAGATTGACATCGTTATTTCAAGGGAAATAAAGAAATATACTTTCAACCATGACACGGGGAGGAAAATAGGGATTGTAAAGGATTTGGGGAGGCAAGCAGCAGCACGTGCTCCTGGATGGCAGAACACCACGAGCTGTGGGCTCCAGGGCCCAAACAGCACTGTGTCCATTGGGACATGCCAGGATTCCTGTCCTCTCTTCAACAGAACAGAGCCTTCCCCTCTGCAGGCTTACCATAACCCACAGCAGCTCATGAAGCATGGTGTGCTCCTTCCTGCCCCAATCAGCAATTCATAAAACAAATGCTTCCATAAAGCATCAGGTCTGCCCAGTCCAGCCCCTACCCAAGGATGGGCACCCAGCGCTGAGTGCCAGGACCAGCAGGGTGCTGCTACCCCAGTGGGACTGGGAATCCCAAACCCCTAATAGGGACAATCAGGCAGATGGGCTTCTGCTGAGCCTCCCCAGCTCTGTGCAGGTTTGCTGAGCCAGGCTGGCATCAGGGGGCAGCTGAAGGGGAACACATAGAAAGCATTTTCCCCTGTATGTGTACAAAGGGCTTTGTTCTTTGTCTTTACTTCTCTGCTAAAATCTTCCCTCTTGCATGAAAAACCATTCCCTGGATCGAGTTCAGTCTCCCTTTTTCCATCACAAAAGCTGGTTCAGAGTTTTCCCACGAGACCTGCATGAGGCTTTACATCATGCACTGCGCTCACGCCTTCGTTCTCAGAAACCTAGAACCAGATGGATTTATTTCCAGTTCTCAAAACTCAAGATCACAAAGTTTCTTCCCCCTTTGGGACCTAATTTGCTTCTCTCCGCTGGCTTTTTTTTTCCTGCTTTTTATGGCCTCTCTTAAATTAAGAGGGTTTGCAAACCCATTCTGAGAGCTGGCCTGCTCAGCTTCACCGAGGAGAGCTCCTGCAGCCCGCAGAGCAGAGATGTGCAATCTGCTTTCTCACGCTTGCCTTTCAGGAGCATCCATCACTGAGAGGGGCTGAGCTGACACACAGCATCTGGGGCTCCTGGAGCCCAGGTTGAATGGTTCATGGCTTCGCAGCTCCTGCCAAACATTGCTCAGTCAATTAACAGGCGGCTTTGCCCAAGCCCTTACATTGGTCTGCATCTCTGTTGGAAACAGGAACAGACCTTTCGCTTCCCTAATGAAAAATGTTTCTTTTGCATCATCAACTGCTGGCACAAAGGCATGTTTTCAGCCCACGATCTGTCCATGCACAGTGGCAGCAGGAATGCTTTCCCCTCACACAGGTGTTGCTCAGCTCCAGCAGCTCCATCCAGCAGAACAGGAACCACATGCAAGAAAGACAGAATACGCATACAGATATATACTGTGGCTTCACTGTTTCTAGGCAAATCCTGGGTACAGAGCAGGCTCTGCTCTGCTGGCTCACAAAAGCTGTGCTACAGACTCCACTGGTGCAGCTGAATTGGAACTTCCATTCCCAGGCTTTAAGTCAAATCCACAACGCAAGACTCAGAAATTAAACACTTCTGTCAAGCTAATCCCTGCTAGAATAAGTGTTCCCATAGCTAGAAAAAACGTGCAGCCAACCAGGAATTTTGGAAGGGTTTAGGGAATTCGTCTCAGTCTCTTCTCCCTCTTTGGAAGAGTTTATATCATGTTTTGTAACCAACATTTTTAGGGTCAACAAAAAGCATAAATCCGCTCGGATTTTTCAAAATACATCAAGGCAAGCAGGCAATTGAAACGGTGTGCTCAATAGGAATAACACCCAGATCCAGAACTGGGAAGACTTTAATGATGGATTTAAACCCAAGCCCTTCAGCCTTCCCTTGGCATGCAGAGCTGCCTCCATCGCACTGCAGCAGTCACTGCCCACAGCCCTCGAGGCACTCACTGCACAAGTGCTGCTTCTGAAGTTGTGGGAACTCACATTTCTGTCCCGATAAAGGCTTTAGGCACAGCTTTGCAGAACAAAAGAAGTAATAACGTTGTGACCCAAAGCACTTAAAACGTGCTCACTTCAAAACGCTTTACGCTAGTCCCTTAAGAGTGCAGGAGCACAGAATGAGCCTTGTCTTACAGAGACTAAAACCAAAACATCAGTATGAGAGGTACCTCAAGGGACCAGAGCACATCCAGGGCTCGCAGCCATGGGATGGCACCAACCACGCTTTGCTCTGTGCGTCGTTTATTTTCCTAAGGCAAAGCAGGGGGGGGGGGGGGGGGCAATCCTGCTGCCTTTATAACACCCAGCAGCAGACCTAACCAAGCTGAAGGTCACTGACAGCTCAGCTCAGCCCAGCCAACAGCAGCTCCCTGATGTACTTCAGACCCGCTGCCTTCCTACAAGCAGGACAGCAGCAACCAGACATGTGCTGCCAAAATCCTGAGTTAGCGCATTGCTCAGCACCAGGGTCACTGCACAGAGGTCCCACTGTGACCACGCTGTCACTCACATCCCTCCTGCAGGGATAGCCATGGAGCCAGCTGCTCCCTGAGCTGCTGTCATTGAGCTCAGATGTGCCCCAGGGACACGGCCAGCATTCCTCTGCCCTGACCTCTACACTGTACAGCTAAATGATGGGGAGCAGAGGGCAGAAGTACCTCTCTGCAGAGCCAGCATCACGTTTGTGCTGGAATACGTGCAGGGCTGCAGCCACGCCTGAAAGTGGTACAGTGGTGGGGGAAGCCAGCTGCAACCCTGGGCTTGGTGATGTTGCACGGGTGTACAACAGGACTGAAATTCAGCCTCTGCACAAAACCACAACACAGACATCCCTTCCGCTCTATCCCCAGCTTTACAATAGCAAGCACAGCACTTTGTATCTGATAAAGTGGTTCAGAGTCCTGGAAATCTTATTAGCACACAAAGGAGGCAAAGGGCAGACAGCACTGTGCTCGTCTTAATGCAAAGAACAGACAGATGCTGTGGCATGCCCCCAGGAATGGATCGACCCTCCAGCTTTGGCCCATGCTGTGCAGCCACTTCTCTCCATCTATTCCAAATCATCCTCAGGTGAGCAGCTGGGAACAGAGCTGAGCAGCACAGCGGGGCAGGAGGTTGGCTGCTGGTGGGAGGCAGCTGGGACAGCAGGGCACCAAACCCCCCCCATGCCACGCACACTTCAACAGCTCCCTGGCAGAGATCTGCTACGCTGTGAGCACACTGTTGGCATGGCTCTGTGCTGCTTTGCAAACAAGTGGGTGTCAGCCTCACTGAGCACAGCACTGCTTGCCGGGCTCAGCTCAGAAGATCATCAGATAAGGACACAGTTTGCTGAAGCTGGATGAACGGAGAATTTGAGTTATTTCATGAGATGGACCTCAGCTCTTCTGCCAAGACTCTATTTCAGTACAAACCACAGTACAAAGGAGAGCTCTCCCTGCCACGTACTCCTCACTGCATGCATCCTGCAGACATCTGCCCAACAGCAAAGCCCTCTGTCTCACTACCCAGGACACAGCCCCACCTCCCAGTCCCCACAGCTCAGGATGCTGCAGGCAGCACTCTGCAATGACAGCCCCCTCCATAGGGACTCAGTTTGACCTATTTCTGTATTACATTCTGAAATTGCTAAACCTCTGCCAGCTACAAGAAAAAAAGCACTGTAAGAAAGCTCCCACTGCATTTCTTAAAGCTGTTGTAGCATGGAGCAGGGCTGAGCTGAGCCCCACCACCTGACACGAGTTCAAAAGCACAAAACTTCATTTTGGAGACACACATCTCTCCATACAGCAGCTTTGATTTGTGCACAAGGAGTAATTACACCAACACCCAAACAAGACCTACTGTCCCCTCCTGTGTAGGAGCAGGGGATCAGAAGCAAAAGCAACAAAGAGGAACAGCAGAACATTTCCTTCCAGTGCTAAATGAAGCGGGATTACAGCAGCCATCTGATGTGCAATTGCACGGATGGGGAAGTTCCTAAATCAAGTGCAAGTGATGGCTGGGGATTTCTTAACATCCAGAATTGTTCAGTGGGGCAGGAGGCACCGATCCATTGCTGAAGGAGTGCTCTCAGGAGAAGCCGCTCCAGGATGTAAAATGAGGCATTATTATTAATAATAATAATAAAAATTAAAAAGTGCTTTTGGGATAAGCTAGGAAAGTATTCCAGCTCTGTGCTTGCACATGTTCTGCTCTGATAGAGCACAGCACACATCTGACTGGAGGACAATCTCTCTCCATTAGCAAAGCACTGCAGAACTGCACGGCCACCGGTGGGGGCACAGGGTCCCCACCCCCAGGAGCAGCCACTGCACTGGGAGCACACAGGGCCCCTCAGCACTTTGTCCCCAAGGGGATCCAGCTTCCCCACAGCCTCCTAGAAACCCACAGCAACGGAAAAAGTTACCCAAGAACGGCAAGAATGATCAAAATGTGTTTCCATTTATGTGGCCCGCTCCAGCACAGAGGGCATGTTTTTAATATCAGCCGTGCAAGGGTGTGTTTAACAAGCAGACAGAGGAGGGCTTTGTACGAGCAGAGCTGCTTCGTTAACACTGTCATAAGGAAGCAGGACAAGTGGGGAGCGTGTGCTCTGCTGAGGATGCAGGACGTGCTCCTCATGGTTCTGTAGTGCTTCCAGGCAGAGCCCTCCTGCACAGACAGCACTCTGCTCCCTGCAGAGAAGTCAGAGAGCATCACCACGTTCAGGGTTATTTACTGATGGTGTTGGTGGCTCAAGGAGCATGTTGGAGTGATAACGAGTGGCTGTACAGAGCAATCGTTCCAGGTGAGCAGAAAGGGAAACTACAGTGCATTAGGTCAGCTTTCCCTACGGACCCAACCAGAGCTCTGTGTGCTTTCACACAGACAGTGAAAAGTGTTCTCCAGTGCAGCAGCATGCCATCTCTCCTTCCCCATGCCAGCAGTCACCCCTGGAACAGATGTTATCAAGGAAAACAATACAGCACACCTACACCTTAGGAAATGCCAGGCTGAAGGGCTATTTTGTCCTAAATCTGCCCAAGCTGTTGTTATTTTATTACAGCTCCTATTTGATTTCAATGAATAGGAGCTGTAAGTACCAGCTATGCAAGGTACTTGGATAGAAAAAAAAAAACCCAACACCATTTTGATAATTTCATCCTATTTTTTTCCCCATTGATCCACAAAACATTCTGTCCCCTTTCATGCATTGGGATTATTGAAGCTCGCTTGCTAACGATGCTGGTAATGAAGAGGTAAAGATGATCTCACATAGGTTACCACCACAGCAACTCAACACATTGCAATGGACTGAGAACATGCATTTGCTTTCAACTGACACAATACCAAACCACAGAACAAACCCCACAGGCACACAGAGACATGTTGGGCAACCCCTTCACCCAGTAAACCAGATCAAACTTGGTGTATGAACTCAACACATACGAACTGCTCTGCCAC
This sequence comes from Phasianus colchicus, assembly GCF_987193195.1. NCBI lineage: Eukaryota > Metazoa > Chordata > Aves > Galliformes > Phasianidae > Phasianus > Phasianus colchicus. The sequence goes on along the minus strand of NC_143450.1, from coordinate 17,297,430 downwards.
TTGGGATAAGTATCTTAGAACTATTGCAAGGAGAACCCCAAACCTATTGCAAATTATTGCAATTTGAGGGCAGAATTGCAGAGGAATTTATGTTTTTTTAACCTTACATCTCAAAGCAGACTGTGTTTTTCCAGATGCTAAGAAATGTACCTCGAGGTTGCACACTGGAGCCAAGCTATTACTTGACACCAAGCCTTTTGCTTCCTGCAATCTAACAAGAGCTGTCATGGTAGGGATGGATCTGATGTCACACGGGGCTGAGTGCCTTGCTCCCATGGGATGATGGCCAGCTCTGCAATGGGCTGCACTCCCAGAGCTCAGTCATCCTCAGCATTGGACAAGCCAGAGGATTTTTGTGATAATGCAAAGCTCTGACTACCAGCAGAAAGTAGATTCCCAACCAGTAAGCACCCTGATCCGAGGGGCTTTTGGGTGAGAAGAAATGGGAAATGGGCTGCTGCCTACCAGCTGCAAGGAGCCCCTGGGTTGCAGTCATTGGGAAGAGCACGAGCAGGAATGTGCTCTCTGAATCCACTCCATCATGCTCCCAGGCCTTTCCTGGTGCCCCGCCACAGATGTGTTTAGGTTAGCCACTGATTGCTCCAGATTTAGACATTGTTTGTGTAGGTTTGGAGTCAGGGAAATCCATCCCTGCCCCCTTCATGACACTCAATGTAACTGTCTAATTTTTTAAAAAGATCCATATGTAGCATATATTAATAGTAGGAATCAAACCCAATCTGCATTAAATGTCAGAAATGTTGTATCTGGCAGTGGAACCGCTGCACATTTGTTCCTTATTTAACATTATTCATAGGGTTTTGGGCACATCAAAGTCTATTAAGAAGGCCTGTCAGAAAAGAGATTGCTGTAATGGATTAATGAAGCACGCACGGCCAGAACTCAACGCCAAGGCTCCAGCTGGTCCCCACACTGCAAGAGGGACAAGAGGGGTCCCTTCTGCAGGGACACAGCCACTGTGCTGCAGCTCAAGTGAATGCCCTCGTCCCCATCTGCTGCCCCTTCTCACCACACTGGAAAGCAAAATTTTGGCAGAGCAGTTGCAATGACCACAGCATCAATGGGTGTGAATGCAGCGATCTTGGTGGCACATGGAGGACCTGACCCCATCCTCCCTGCACTGAGCTCATTGTTGGGTAACTTCCAGTGCTGTCAGGTCAATTCCTCATTCCTTGAAGGGAACAAGGCAATTGCTACCCCCAGCAGCTTCACGTTAGCTGCTTTGGTATTCACCCTGGAGCCTCAGGGTCCACTCAGGATGCTTGGTTGCTACAAGGAGCAGAAGAGCCAAGCCAGCAGCACCTGCTCCCGAGGGCTTTGCTAGCACTGGAGAAGGGCTCTTATGGAACAGCCTCCAACACAAACCACGTTTGGGCAGAGAAGAACCATATGAGTGGTATTTGAGAACAATGGCTGTGGCCATTGCAGAATTTTATCCCATGCAGCACACTCAGCTAGCTGGGAATGCTGAACAGGAGCAGAAAGACAGCTTTCCTCTGCCTTTTGAGGAGGGCCAGAGTCACCTGTGAATTTGCTAAGGAGCTGCTGGGCAGGAGATGGGTGCAGGACGAGATCAGTTCAGCCCATCACCTTCTGGCTACTGCAGGCAGCAGTGCCATCACCTTGCAGACACAGGGCCAGGACACTCAGGGTGCACAGGAAAGTCGAGGGAAAGAGCTGAGGACAGAAGGGAGAACAGCTGAAAGACAGAAAAAGGAAGAGAAAGGAGTGAGACAGGAAGAGAGGAGACCATAGGCAAACCCCAGACAACCACCCTTTAAACAGATCACCACCACAGGTTAGGAGGACATGGTGAATTTAGAGAAGCAGGAGGCAGGTGCAGCAGGAAGCAGTGTGGGAAGGCATTACAAGCTGGGGACCATGAGCTCCATCCCTGAGCCCCAGCCCTGCTGCTCCAGGCAGGCATCAATTCCTCTTCTGCCCTGCTTCCTGCCCCATCCCCACGCTGCCATTTCTGCCCACAAACCCAGAACACTTTCCCAGGCTGGGCTCTGCTGCCCAGCACAGCCGTCCTGCTGCTCTCCTACCTGCGGCTCAGGCTCGATGTTGATGCGGTAGGCTTGTGCCTTCCCATCCTCCAGTATGGGCGGTGACCAGCTCCTCCCCTCAGCTCTGTAACGGGAAATCAGGTACGTTCAGCTTAGATTTAAAAAGAGACTTCCAAAAAAACAGATACAGATATCCAAGAACATACAAGTACAACATGGTAGAAACTATATACAGGAACAGCAGGAACAACAGCTGCTTCCCAGTGAGAAGGCATGTACAGAACGAGCCATCTCATCCCTTTCAACCCAGCTGCTGGGGAAAGCCTTGAAATCCAGTTTTCATTCACCTCCATTCCTCCAGCACTGCCACACCAGGCAGCAAACGGCTTGGAGGTCTGTGCTGCTCAAGAGCCAAATGGGAAGCAGATAACATTGGTTCTGCAAAGACATCACCATACAACTGCCCATACGTTGTTGCCAGAATGGACAAAGCCTGCTCCATTGCTTCTCATCCTCACCAGGGATAAGGAGTGAGATGAGAAATGCAGAACACAATGAACATCATTGTGCTGAACCTCGCTGCCTGCATGCACACCTTAGTGAAAGTGTTCTTGCTCCAGGAGGCACCAATCACTCACTGCAGCCCAGTGCCCATGCTTGGACTCCAGCCTCTGACATGTGCTGTGTTCAGTTTGGGTTTAATTATCTGCAGAGTCCAAGTGTGAAAAAGGAGCATATTTTAACCCAGGAATCCGCGATGAGGAGTGTTGGGTTCAGTATTTTCCACTGAAACCCACCTGCAGGCAGCCCTGCCTTATGCTGCCACGCACCCCACAAACTCAGAGCCTGACTCAAAACCCAAAAAACCAAAGACTGCCGCTGCCCTTCACGCACAGTGGGATGCTGTCCTGAGGACTGAGGCTTTTTTGCTCCAAATCACCACTCAGTCTCACCATCACTGCTTTTTTCAACAGGAAGGAGGTTGATCTTTTTTCCTACTTAGATGTCTCGTTCTGATAAGCTCTCTCCACCACAATTGCTTGATTTTAGGCTCAGACCTTTCTGCCTAAATTGGTCTCCCAGATTGCTGTTTGCTGGGACAGAGGAAGCTGACCTTCCTGGGAACGACAGCATTCCCAGCATTCACCATCATCTGCTGCTGCACGTATTGCTTCCACATTCAGAACCAGAGTTCTGCATTCAGAATCTCATCTGGAGGCCCAGAACAATGAGAGCTCCTAATTACATTGGCAAAGACCTCATTACAGTTTCCGTGCTTCCCCCCACGCTCTGCATCAGCCCAATGCTGGCTCACACCATTGCTGAGGAGCAGGCGGTTACAACTCTGTTTGCACAGCTCTGCAGCCCACATGCCAAATACAGCTCATATAAAAACAAATCCCCAAAGATTTTGATTTGCCAGTAAATAAGTGCGATGCACAAAGCCGTCCTTGCAGTAGATATGAGATAAACAGCAGCACATCCTCTTTGCACAAGCACTGCCAGGCTGCAACCCCCAACCAATGAGCCCATCTCAGAGTGCAGCTAAATGTGCATTTCCCAGAGCTGTGGGTCTGCACACTCAGTGACAGAGGTGGTCAGAGTGCAGGCACCCAGGTAGAAGCCTGATCATAGTTTGTTTTAATGATGAAACTCAAAAGCTTTGCCATCACTCCCCTGGAGAAACCAGAAGCTTCCCCACATACACAAGATGCAACCTCACCAGCCCCCAGCAGTGGCCGGAACAAACCCAGACTGACCTCAGCAGCAGCTTCCAGTTGAGCTGCTCCGAAATTAAATTGATACAGCACAGCTTCGGTTCTATCCAACATCTTCAGAGACTTCCTGCCAAGCAGAGGAGATCAGGGGAGCAGCCAGCCCTACCCAAGAGAAATCAAGGTCTACTGAAGCACTGGGGGCATTCCTGCTCAGAGACTTCCCCTCTCCCAGGGGAACAGGAATGAACCCAAAACAGCATCTCCAGCACCAGGGAGCCCCATTAGGGGCTTTGGGCTCAGCAGGGCCACCTCAAGGCACTCACCCTGTGCTGCTCAGGCACAGCAGTGGCCAATCACACTCTGCAACACAATGGCTGAGAGCTCAGACACCACAATTACATGTTCCAAGCTGTTTAATTCATGGGAAAAGTGTTTTCAGATACATTGCAGGGGATTAAAGTCAGCTATGTGGAAATCATTACTCCACATTAATAACACTGCTCTATTCTGATGGCTGCTCGGACAATCCTAAGGAAAATAACCTGACATGAGGCTGCGTGGGAAACAGACTCATTAACAAGACAAACCTAAAACAAATAAAGCAAGCTGCAGACACCTTTTACCCCACAATTTGTTTTCTAACAGACTCTGTATCATTTTCAAAGAATTACTCACTCACACTCACACATTTTCACCACAATGTTTTTGCACCTGGTAGCAATCTGCCATTCCTGCTCTCTGCATTGACAGAGTCGTTCTCACACTGTAAGAATCCCTACATCCCCATCCCGCAGCCCTTGCCATGCTCACATGAAGTGCTCAGCAGTGCAGCCCAGGATGTGCCACCACCTCTCCCTATGACCACATCCACACAGTGCCTCTGTAGGGCAGCAGCTTTGGGTTCTGCCCATCTCCCACCACTGAGGTCTCAGTTGCAGAGGTGACTCTTGCTGCCTACAGCCATTGCCCTGCAAGGAGGGGATACTCACGATGCTCCCCATGATGCTGCAGGGTGCAGGATCAGCCCCTACCACACCAGCACCTCACACAGAGCACAGCTATGGGGCTGCTGCCTTCTCTCCCCTGGCGCCATGCACTGGAACACTGTTGGTTTTCCCCTCTGTTCATCCTCACATGGCTCCAGAGGGGAAGCTGTGATTCACTTTTTCAGTTGTTCTCAAGTTTCCAGGAGCAGTACATCATGCACTGTAACACTTCCACCTCCCAGCAGCATGGCTTAGGCCAACAGAGCATCCAGAAAGATGTGTGCAGAGACAAGTGACTCTAGAAAGTGTGGGTCCAGGCAGATCCCATCGCTGGGCTTCCTTCTCCAGGGAGGCACCTTCCTGAGAATCCCCAGCCTGGGACAAACAGGAGTGAGCAGAGCCCACACTGCAGCCTCACATGGGTTTCAGCAAAGCACAGTTCCAACTGAGCTCTGTGGCTGCTTTCACTTGAAGCATAAACCCATCTGAAGAAATAAGTCTTCTCAAATAACCAGGGCTGCACCAGAACCACAAGAGACACTGATGTATAAAGGAACAGGCGAGGCTTTCTTTAGAAAAAAAAATAAGAACACCACACAGCACTACGTGAGAAGAGGCCAAGCTGTGCCAGTCAGCTCAGGGCCAGAGCATACACAGCATAAACCAGCCCGAGGACTGACAGCCTTCCAGGAGGAGGACAAGGTGGGTTAAGGGGAGAAAAATTATTTTAATAAGCATCAAGGAGAATTTAGATGCAGTTTTCCAGCTTGCAATTATTCAGTTTTCACAGCTTCTCATTGCTGTTCAGCAGAGACACTGCATGCCCCTCCTGCCATCCTCCCAGCACTCAGTGCAGAGCCAGGCTGCTCTCAGCTCTGCTTCCCATCGTGCTGCCAGGAAATTGCACGTTTGCCTTTGGTCAGAAGCACTCTGTTTGTCTTCTTCCAGACTAAAAGCAGAGGCAGCTCCTGCCATGCCACCAGGCAAGAGAGCCAAACCCAGTGTAAGGTCTCTAATGACAGACTGTGCTAAGGAAGAGGCCCACGTCCATTTGCAGTTCACCCACACTGTCACACCTCACTGGTGCCAGTCCCTATCCCAGTACAAAACCCATTTCAGCTGGTTCCTCCCAAGCACAGGGAGCAAACACAGTCTGTGCTGCATGGGAAAGCTTTACACCCCAGAGGTTTATCCTGCACACAAACTACCACTCATCCTGGTTCTTTATTTGCTTACCCATCAGTATGACTGAGAATCTTCATCAGATAAGCTTGATAAATGATAATCAGCATCCCCCACTGTATCCAAAGGGCTCTGGGCACTGCGCGCATGGGGTGCCCAGGTGGGTCAGGCTGCTGTCAGGACACCCAGATCTGTGTGCCAGCCCCACTGGATGGCCAACAACTCTTCCTGTTGTTTTCCCCCCCATATGATTTTCACCCTGTCTTTCCTACTTTCAACCAAAGGCAATTCACTGAACACAACCTGAAGACTAAACCAACCCTGTTTCACGTCAGTGACACCAGTGTCAGAGTTTCCCATCAGGAGGGGTCACAGACAGCTCTCAGGGCCCTGCAAGGCATTTACTTTCTGAAGAACCCCACAGCTGAACAACCATAAGGCCCTGTGATGGCCCTGCTGCTGAGCTAAGCTACCCCACACACAGACCTCCCCATGGGCCCCTGCTGCTCTCTGCCTCCAGCCAGGGGATTTAAACCTGCATTTACACACACACAAAGAATCACAGAATCAGGAAGGTTGGAAAAGACCTCTCAGATACGATTCTGTGATACAGCCAGTTTCCTCTGAGGAGCAAACACTGCTGCCAGCAAGCTCTGGGCTACAGAGCACCAAAATGGGAAACTGCTCTGAAGAACAAATCACCTCCTTTATAGGATATGGGTGAACAGCAGGACTGCACAATGCTTGCACAGGGCAACTGCTGCAGCTCCCGAAACACTGCGCTGTCAGCACAGCATGCTGAACTGAAATAAAAGCATCATCTCTTTGTCCTAACATGCCAGCAGGGATAAAGGTCAGGAACCCCTGAATTATCTTGCCTCAAGACAGCAACTTCCATCAGGTTCCTACAGCAGGATGCACACAGCTCAGAGTTTAATGCCCACAATTCAGTGGCTGACTTCCAATGCTTGTCCCTGACTCTCTCAGTCCCCACCAGGTGGGGGACCCTCCTCCTGTCCCTGTTCTATAGGCATGAATTGGGGGCAGCCATACAGCCTTCAGCTTACAGATTAAAAAAAAAAACAGTTGAAAAATCTGATGATTTCATCAAGGCACTTGAGTCACATCTGGCAGAGCCCCGTTCCAGGCATGACAAAGTTTCCACCTCCAGCAGGCACATCGCAGAGCAATTGGAGCTTTGCTGGGCACAAAGTGAGCGATGGCCACTGGCACAGCCCCACATCTGGCTGGGCAGATGGAAAGAAGTCTTCAAGCTGCTGTGATGACAACGTTCCCTTTCACTATTCAGTGAAGTTTTATCTTCTGCATATAAACATGGACATATAAGTACTGAATAACTTCAGCATTACAGGACAACGCTTCACATACTGACACGTTTACAGAAAGTTCAGGGCAAAAAAAAGAATACCTGCAACTCCATCTCACTCGATGAAAGATTGTCCCCCTCTGCTCTGCCCTTGTGAGGCCCCATCTGCAGTACTGTATCCAGGCCGGGCCCCCAGAACAGGAGGGATGTGGGGCTGCTGAAGTAGGATCAGAGGAGGGGCATGAGGATGGTCAGAGTGCTGAGCATCCTATGAATTAAGTTGGAGGGAGTTGGGTCTGTTCAGCTTGGAGAAGGTTCCAGGGAGACCTCATTGCAGCCTTCCAGTACTTGAAGGGAGGGGGACAGACTTTTTACAGGGTCTGACAGCGACAGGACAAGGGGGAATGGCTTTAAACTAAAGGAGGAGAGACGTCTGTTACACATTAGGAAGAATTGTTTTCCCAGAGGCTGTGAGGCACCAACCCAGGCTGCCCAGAGAGGCTGCAGTGCCCCATCTCTGGAGGCATTGAAGGCCAGGTGGGAGATGACATTTTGGGCAGCCTGATCTAGAGGTTGGCAATCTTCCCCATGGCAGGGGATGGAACGAGATGAGCTTTAAAAAGGTCCCTTCCAATCTAAGCCACTTCATGTTTCTATGAGCAAAGAGATGCCAATTGATGCCAATGGATAGAAGGGGCCAAGAAACAAGCCTTGGTAGCAGCCTTCTGAAAACTGCTCCTGGTGAAAACAGGAGACACCCCACCTGCACGAAGGGTCCTTTCTTTTATCTTTCTCCCCCTTTCCTTCCCAAAGCCTCATAACTACTATGGCACGGCTGGGCTCCTGCAGCAGTCAGGCACTGTAAATGCCTCTGCCCCATGAACGCCCAGGAACAAAACCAGGTTTGTGCTTCACAGCAGCACTCACACAGCAAGCAGGGTGGCTGCACCACGCGCTGGGACCCGGCTACCAGTCAGAAGCCACATATTTCCTAAGAGAAGCATAAACACTCAGTGACAGCTCTTCAGATTAAAAAGGCATTTCCTGCTATGAAGTGGATAATTAGGACAAATTTATTTAATTCTGTTAAGAGATAACAGCCATTTAGGAGCCTTATAAGGAATAGATCATTTGTGACTTGCATCAAAAGCCTTTAGCTAAAAGATTAACTTCAACAGAAAGCAAAGAAACCAAAACAAACCTTCATTTTGCTTTGAAATATTAAGAAACAAAACTGCCACGTGTAGCTGGCAGCACCTCCAGATGTACATTCATGGAAGAGACATTTAGGAAAATGATGGGTAGGAGCCAACAGAATATGGGAGGCTTCTCCCAAATGGGGTTGTGGCCCCAGTGCTTCTCCTGCTCAGGTCTACAGGAGCTGCAGGACCCCCATAAAGGTTTGTAGGGTCTGACCCTGCTCAGCCTGTGGGACCCTTGCGAGGTGCTGAGGGAGAATCCAGACCCACTCATTTTATCAGTGCTCCTTCAAAAACAGCTTTTGCCTCAGTGTGTCTAAAACCACTGAACAGCTGCACCGGGATGCATCCAGAACCAAACCCCATGGCACATCTGCTCTGGGGTTGGCTGCAAGCCTTCTGCAGAAGGATCAACCAAAACTGACACAAGAGCACATAGAGCAAAAAGAGCAAAGCACCGCTGCAATACACTGCTGAGGACACAGCACAGCAGCTGCTCCCTACCTGCTCACAGACAGCAGCAGCTGCTCCACACACGCCTTGATCTTGTTCTGTGCCTCCAGGTGCGTCATGGCTTCTGTGCTCTCCCCATTTATGGCCAGAATGATGTCCCCAGGGCACAGGTTGGCCAGGGCTGCTTTACTTCCAGGGTTAATCTAGGTGAAAAGAGATAGAAGATGCATTTAAAAGAATGTTCAATTTAAAGAAATTAATGTTTCTTGGAGTAACAGCTCCCTCAGTGCACTCATCTCTGGAGAAGACCCACGTGTTCTGCTAAGCCAACAGCACTCGGGTCCCACCTGGGGTCACATCAACATCTCTGGGGTTCATGACACACAGAGATGCCATTAGGTGTCAATTCTCAGCCCATGGGGCTCCCATCAGCCCCAGAGCATAACCCCCAGCACGTGCCCATGTCCCCTTCAAACACCACAATGCCCTCCTTCAACACAGCATCACAGAATATCCTGAGTTGGAAGGCACCCATAAGGACCATCAAGCCCAACTCCTTCAGCTCACAGGTCTTAAAACAAGCTCTGAGAATCAGTCCCTAGAAGCACATAAAAACTTTGGAGAAAGATGTAATTTAAGGGTGAGAGCAGTCACCCTAATTGCTTCCTGCAGGAATGCTGCATTTCACATCAGTTTTTCCTGATCGTTGTTCAAGGATCCGTCACTCTGTAGCTCTGCATGGAATGTCCCACAGCCCATCCATCCCCACAGCCCATCCTGACTGTTTGTGTAGGAACATCAAAACCTTACAGAGCTTCCAACTCCCTTCCCAAGGTACTAATGACACAGCTGGGTACTGCCTGTGGTCAGACATAGGGCCAATCCCACAGCCTACAGAAAAGCCTTGAGGAATTACCTTTTCCTTTACATCAACCCAATTATGCTTTTAACTTTCGGGATAAGACAAAACAGTGCAACACACAGGCAGGACAGGTAAGCATGTCTGCAAGTACATCACAGTGTTTGTGCCCTGAACCTGGAGCTCTGAACGCCCTGTGCAGCTGAGCAGAGCTGATGCCATGCTGAGCCTTTTGTCGTGCTGTCGGAGCAGATCAGCGCTCACCCTTTGCTCTTCAATCGTTCCTCCAAACAAACCTGCCCAGCCACCTCCTGCCTGCCTCTGACTCAGCCCAGAGCAAACAAAGGGAGGCATTTCTCACCGCAGTGCACATCAGCTGCAGAGTTGTGACATGGGGCATTTTAACCCCGGAGAGATTAATTATCTTTTTTTTCCCCCTGGAATTTATCCTGTTGTTTTCCTTTGAACCCACATTAGAAACAATGGCATTCCCCAACATCAGGCTCCTTCCGCTGCCTGGGAAGCTGCCAGCCCTGCCCTGTGCCAGGCAGGAGCCTGTGGAGCACCTCCAAGCACACACCTCTGCATAACAACGTGCTGGCACACGCATCCCCTGGTGTCGGCCACCCAGCCTTGTGCTGACAGCCCAACCCAACACCACCACATCTTGTTCTCATCTGTTCTTCATGTCTGATGCATTTCTCCCCTTGCACTGATCTTAACCAGATCATACCTTCCTTGGAGAAAAGCTGCTCATAGATGGGGCTCTTTGCTGTTTCCTATTTTTGGTTTCTGGTTTATTTCAGATTATTTTGGCAGCATCTTCACATTAGCATTTTATGCTATCCATAGAGATGGCTGAGGGCTGGACATGGAGCTGAGCTCCAAGAACACATTAGTTTGAGATACAGCATCAGGGTCATAGTCTGGGAACCAGCACAGGAACACGTGGCAGGTCCAGAGCTCACATCTGTCAGTGATGAATGCTCCAGATGCTCCAAGCCAAGTTCTCTCAACTGCAGATGTGTGACACCATCAGCACCAAAAGGTGCCAGAGCAAAGCAAACCAGGCTGTGCCACTGTGTTCTTCTGAGGGCAGGATCAGGCTGTGGTACAGCCCTACCTGCTCTGTGTGGTACAGCCTCCTGCAAGCCATGGAGACAAGGGCACAGCATTAAAAGTAATAAGCTTTGTAGTAGCACACGTTTGCAGTCCAACCTCCAGGTTACTGCATGGAAATGCACAAGTAAATGAGAAGGAGCAGAGGGACATGGGTCAGCTCAAACCAGAACACTCTGAGGACTTCAGAAGGCACATTTCCTTCCCAACAACAGCTGCTACCAAACCAGCACTGAGTATCCACCTCCACAACCAGGGACAGGGCTTCCCTTCAAGCCATGACCCTCGTGCTCCACAGCTACAGCTCTGTGGGGGTGCAGCCATGCACTTTACATGGACACCACACCTGCAGAGCTTTGAAATCCCAGGGCAGCAGGGGGGACAGCAGGGAGCTGCTAACACAGACACCCATCCATCCATGCCTCTGTTGAGAGAGCAGTGTGAATCGTGCATGATGTGAACCAAGCACTCATGAGTTTCAGAGTAACTGGATACATCACAAAGTTACAAACGCTGCAAAACCAATCTGCTCTGAGGCACTGAGACTGCGTGCTCTCCTGAGGGGCCTCCATCAGAGGAGCTGATTCTTGAGAATAGAATGTGTTGCTGGTTTTCATAAACAAGGCTTGTTTGTCTGGGAGGTGCCCAGCAGTGCCAGGAACGAACTGTTGTGGAGTTCCCCCCCATCACAGCCTCTGGCACACACAGCTCTGCAGCTCCATCCACACCCAGCCCCCCCACGTGCCCCTCAGCACACACAACATGTGGCATTCCCCAAGCTCCAACAGAGCCAAGCCCTGCCAGGAGACAACAACCTTCTGCATTTAACCCCTGTGCAGGAGTAAAGGATTGCTTCTTTGTTTCCCTCTCAAAGCATGCACGTGTTAGAACGTTTATCAACACAAAACACTAGAAGAAACAGAACTGAAACAAGGGGAAGCAGATGCCCACACACCACCCTCCTCCCTGTGCTCTGTCTCTGTGGGAGATACGGCTGCTATACTGAGAGCACCATTCCAGTGCCAGCACAGAGGGACTGGGGGGACCACGAGCACAGTAACAGCACCAGACCTACACCAGAGCCCAGCACTGCTCCCCACTGAGGACATCAGTGTCACCACATCAAGGGCAGTTCCATCCCAGCACTGCCCATGGGAAGTACCACCAGGCTATGCTGCAATAGGATCAACCAGCAGCCATGGGGATGCTCTGGAGCAGGTCTGGGAAAAGTCCCAAGTCCAGCAGTGCCTCTCATCTGGCCGCTGGGGCCCCGCTGTGATTTACTGAGTGCTAGCATCTGACTTTGGGCCAAGGAAATAATGCACACTGAGGCAAGTGTTCCACTAAGCCAGCACAGCTCCCAGCACCAGCTATCTAGCTTGGTAAGCAGTGTTATTTGTACTAAGAGTTGACTCTGGTAACACGCATAGCACAATTCCTTCAGTCCTGGAGCACAACCCCTGCAGGGCACCAGCCCCACACAAGCAGTCAGCACAGAGCCAACCCCCAAAAGGAACCCAGTGCTGCTCCGGGGGCACTGGCACCACCCCATGGGCAGCCAGGGACCGAGCCAAGCACTGCAGTCCCACCCAGCAGCAGTTCTGCACAAGAGAGCACCAGAACCAGGCCAACATCACCAGCTGGGATAATGAATCATAGAATCATTGAGATTGGGAAAGACCATTAAGATCATCTTAATGCTTAAGCAAAAGGTTTACTGGTCACATTAACAACTTACGTTAGCAGATGAACATATTGAGTGCTACAGCAACAAAACAGCTCATCCCATCAATGAATGAAATCACTTTCACAGCACTTAATAAGTTAAGATGCACAGTCCCATGCAATCCTATGCAGGCCACACTGTAACATTACCTTGGATTTAAGATTGGCAAGTCAGAGGGAAATTTCTGATCTGCAAGCATGATCAAAAGAGCCTGATTAAAGCCTCGGAGAGCCTTTCAAGATAGTGTGACAAAGTTCTCAGCTTCTAAACAAAGCAGACTTGTGCTCACAGGAGGCACACAGTGCAGCCACGGCTGCTCTGACAGCAGCACTGTCTGAGCACAGGAGGAGCCAGGGTTTGATGGCCATCCAGAGACAGAGCCCCCAAATCCTCTGAGCACTCTTTGCAGGGATACTCCTCAGCATTCCAAAGCACTGTGCTCTGAGCCAACATACATTCCTCGCTAATCCAGTTGCATTTTTATAATTGCTTATATAGAAGCTGTGCAGCACCTAAAGCTTGTCCCATTAGGCTCAGCACCGTAGGAAAGCCCCAACTTCTCACACCATATCTAGGAATTCTAAGGGTTCTTTGGAGAACCCCACGGGCACATTGCAGAGGACACCTGAGCTGCTTGCTCAAAGTATGCCCAGCACACCCTGCCAGCGCCAGCAAGCAGAAGGCACTCAGCACAAGCAGCTCACACCCAGCTGGAGAGCAAACCTGAAATCCCAGCCTGGTGAAAGCAACATGCCATCAGCCCCATGCTGCTGCCACACCACCACTTTCCTCTACTTTATCTGTGCATGGAGATATTCCACAGGGTTTGGCCTTTGTGCTGGAAGCCCTGTGTGTGCTGAGGGCTTCCAGGCAGCATTCTGTGCCTTACAGTGGGTGATAGCTCCCAAGGTCAGTATTTCTGCAGAATTACATAGGGTTTAATGAGAGAACATGAGCTGCAAGGTTTTGCTTCTCCAATTGACAAGAAGGATGGAGTGAGGAAGGAGCTCCAAAGGCATCTTTGTGATGTTTGGAAAACTTATGGGTGGAAATACTCTCACAGATTTTTTTTTAAATAGAGATCTGTTCCGTATGGTCAGAGAGGTTTACTTTCTGCACCCCCCCCTGAACACCACACTGTGCTCCATGTCTCTGCCACTGCTCCAATGACCCAATGTATCCTCCTCTTGCTCGGGGCTGTGTGCAAGCACTGAAGTTGAAACAAAACATCTCAGCCCTTATCTGCAGGGCTTACTGCACACGTGGTGCTCATGGCTGTGCACAAACCCATCACGCTCACAGGGCTCACTGGTGCCTCACTGCAGTCCCCACCCACAGCAAATCACAGCGTGCACCTCCTGTTAACAAGTTTGCTTTGGCTGCCTTATCAGCCCCACACTCCAGCACCTGTGGTCACAGGGGACTTAAAGCATATAGATAATTCACTGAGTGCTTGGGTATCAGAGAGCCAGGAGGCAACATGGAGCTCAAATCAAACAGAAGTTCAAATATTATTTCTAAGAGGATGTGCATGCTCTAGGACTCACTGTGTCACCTGCAGACACCACCTGCACTTCCCCCAAGTAAGAAGAGTGGATTGCAACCGTCTGTGTTAATGCCACATAGCCCATAATGACATATTTGCAGTAAAGGATCGATGTCCCCCCAGCAGGAACACCTACACAAGCGGCCCTTCAGTTCCTAAAGGGAAAGGGGACAGGCTGTGACAGGACAAAGGGAAATGGCTTCAGGCTGAAAAAGGGGAGATTTAGATTGGTTATAAGGAAGAAGTTGCTTATGCTAAAGGTGGTGAGGCACAGGGCAGGCTGGGGGGCTCTGAGCACTGAGCTGTGGGTGCCCCTGCTCACTGCAGGGAGTGGGACCAGGTGGCCTTCAGAGCTCTATCCCAACCCAAAGCAAGCTATGATTCTATGTTTAACCAACACTTACTGTGCTATAGAGCAACAAAAAGTTTAAGACCAAACCAAACACCCCAGGTATTTCCCTTGCATGCTGCCCACACCAACAGGAGCACTCCGATACCTCACTTCATTCTACTTTATCCTTGCATCAAGCAGGTTACACCCATGCACTTCTCCAAGCAGCTCTGCCTACCTGTCCCAACAGGCAATCTTTCAATCTCTGAAATGAAGGTGATGTCAATTTTCTAACAAGAGCCAAAAGAGCCCTTTCTGCTTTGTTCGACCCAGTGGAGGCCTGAAGCATTCTCAGGGGTGTGCTGCATTTGTTTTGCTGCACCCGCACCAAGGTCAGCCTGGGTATGAATAGACCTCTGTGAATCATTCTTTCCGCCTGGTTTCCCACTTGGGATTATCAGAGTGCTTGATTAGGGTAATTAGCAGTAGCTTTCCTTCCAACATGCAATACCACTGCTGTCTCCTGCACCAGCTCTTACTCTGCTTCCAGTTATTAAGTGAAGCCTCCATGTCTCAGCACCTCCAGCAGCAAACATCTCTGTAATGCTTCTGTAAGTGCTCATCTTCAGTTCACATTGAGTGCTGAGTACCAGAACGGCACAGATGTTCCACTGAGCCCTTACAGCCATCACTGTGGGACCAACGATGGTGAAAGAACAAGCAAAAATGAATTCCTTCCATTTAGAAACATTGTTCCCATTTGAACCATGTTGAAACAAACACAGATGCGCAACAGAGACACAGCTCTTCCATACAGACATTAAAGCTGAAGGGCAGCAGAAGCCAGAGGTGTTCCTTGCTTTAGGCTCAATCAGAGCCATTACTTCAGAGCACACAGCAAGGTGGGTCATTTCCATTTAACAAACAATCCAATACACACCATTTGCATATAAAGCAAAGAAACAACTTTACAGCCTAGCAGCTGAGCAAAGGGAAAGCCACATTCCCTTCCCTGGCATCTCCAGCTGCATCCCTATAGCCAACAGGTGGGCACCTATGGGGTTATCAGCCCCAGCCCCACTCTGCCATCCCAGCCTGCAGAACACCCACCCCATAAGTCACAGCATTCAGTGGGCAGGAGCACAGCACAGGGGGAGCAAACACAGCAGCCCTTGCAGGAATTCCTCCACAGACAGCACCCCTCCTCGAGTACCTCAGCCTGCAACAGAACTATTTGCTCAAACAGAAAAGTTCCTTACGTTGAAAAGCCAACCCGAACTTGCCAAACAATGCCCGGATAATGGATTGCAGACCCATTATTTCTTGCTCTCCTCGTGTTACAGTTCCACACCCATAGCTGAAAATGCATGCTCTGCTGGAGGCCAGCAGGTACAGTGATGTTGGGGAACAGCAGATAAAAGAATAACTATGTCCTTTTCTTAAATGCCATTAAATAGCCTTTTAATTTAAGGAAAAAAACCATTTAATAATACTGGATTCAGTCCATTTGTCAATATCTGCTCAGCCAAGCAGCTATGACAAACAGCAGCAGTGCTTGGCATTGGCAGAGCTGGGCAGGAGGCAATGCCAGCTGCTGCAGGAGCTCTACAGGCAAGTTCAGGCCATTAAATACATTCTAGTTACACTAATGACTGATTATCTCCTAATCCCAACAAGGGGCAGACCAGCTGTGATCCCACACAGACCCACAGCAGTGACTGATGTGGTTATGGGCACAGCACTGTGTCAGTTGTTCCACGTACCTGCAGCAGCCCCTGGCATGGCATATACCCCATTGTCACCCCCCTCAGCCAAGGAACAGCAGCTGACAGCTACCAGAAAATGAACCAATCTCCAAACCCACTTTCTATTGAGTCATTAAACAGACTCTAAGCAGATGCTCTGGGTCATTTCCCTTCCCCTATAAATATCCCTAGAAGGAGGAATCTTTAATTACACAATGCACTACGCCCAGCTCCAACTTTGTGTAAGCACAGCACAAAGCAAAGCAGGGCTCCCCCTAGGCCCACCCACCAGCATTTGTATTTCCTTATCTCTAAGGAAGAACAACTTAATGCTCCAGCTCAAGCCCTCGTGCTCAGCATCAGCTGTTCTTGATGCAATCCTCATTTATCATTATCAAAGCACAGAGGGAAGAGAATTGCTTTCAAATAGATCATGGATCAATTTAATGAGCTCCTTGGAAACAGCTGCAAGTGATGGACTCACCACCACCAGCTGCACCTGTGCAACTGTGGCCACATAGGGAACTAATGGGTAAAGCAAGCCCTGGTAACTCATTCAAGCCCCATTCCAAACCAGTGTTGTATGACATCATTGTTTTCCACACTGCCAAAGCTATGTTTTCTTCATGTTCATCCTCTGCAGGTACTGCCCAAGGCTTGGCTTTGAGCACCCACTGCTCCAACAGCTCCACTCACAGCACTGCTTTATCTCTTACCCTCCCCCCCGCCAGCCCCACTTTGGAGTTGGTCTCCACCACCCCAATTTAACATCTCTGCCCTCAGAGCAATGGCACTCAGGTGGGTTTTGGAAGAGCTCTCCAGGAAGGCAGCAGCATGAGCTCCAAACAACACAGGGTTATTGGGGCTGAAGAGAAATCATTTCCTTCAGCAAAGACCAGAAAAACCAACCTATGAGCAACTAAGACTTTCTTTCACCCTCCTCCTCCCCCCCTGCCCCATCCCTACGCAGGGAATTCACATTTCACAACAAGTAGGAATAGTAGGAATAGGATTAGAAAGAGGCAGACAGCCTTTGGCACCAAAACCTGTCCGAAAGCCACCCACAGCCACCTCAAATCCCAAAATCCAGCCCCTGAGCTCCCACTGTAACCAGCAGCACACAGCCATGCACCCAGTGCCCCACTCTGCTCCCCACACAGCATAGGAGGGCAGCAGGCAGGCAGACGATGCTCACAGCAGGACGCAGGAGCCCCACGGTCTGCTCCCTCCTCCCACCACGACTTCTGCCTTTTACAGTCTCTGTTTGTAATTTAATGACATTTTAATACAAAATAAATAAGAGAGCACTTGGAAGGAGGCGGAAGCCAGCCAAGAGCCTCAACAATGGGCTGCGGGGAGAGGATTCCTCCCACACTTGTCTGCAGCCCTGCAGATCTCCCCTTGCCCAGGTGGGAGGTCCAGGGGGCACGGCCTCAGTTTGGCCCAACGGAGGAACCTAAATGCTGCTCAAGCAATTAGTTTAACTATCTCATTATGATTCTGAGATGGAAGGAGCATGGCAGCACACCTGCTCTGTGCACAGCTCTCAGAGCCCCCCCAGCCCCAGCCATTGCTACCACTGCAGAGGGAACCCAGCAGCTCGTCCTCCTTCACTGCACCCTTTTTGGGTGTTATTTCCCAAGCCAGCAAGGGCTCTTTATGGTAGGAGCAGAGCCGAGGATGGGGACTGCAGTATGCCCAATGCCCATCATCATACCCTGCACCATCCCAGGAGCATCACCTCCCAGCCAGGGCAGCACCAGGAGCTGGATGAGAGGGAGGAGAGCCTGATCCATGACCTGAGCACCACCCTGTGACACCCTCCTCTGCTCAGAGGAGGACCTGTCCCAAGAAACGCTGTCTCACACCTCCAGAGGTCCCAAATCCCAGCTACACACTGCCTCACTGTGCAGAAGCAGACTTTGTTTTCTCTTGTTGAACATTAAGCCAAACTTTTTCCAAAGCAACAGCAAAGCAGCTCCCTCCTCTGCCTTAAGACGTTCCATTTCACAGCAGAAACACTTGCGCAGACACCAAGAGGCAACTGTGAAGTTCAATATTACCCTGCACATTTGGGGGGGGGAGGGAAAGGGGAAAGAGTTTGCCCTTCACCTCCTCTCTATCTGCCCTCCCTGAGCTCCCCCACATCCATCGCCCCATGAGGGGCACCAGAACAAAAGCACTCACTGGGAGCCATGCGATAGGCGCATCTGAGCTCCAACACAAACCAGCAGATTTTAAGAGGTGCTTTCTTTCTTAATTCATTCTTTCTAGCGCAGGGTAAATGTTTTCCATTTTCTGTCATGGCTTTGGCGGGCGAAGAAAGAGATGGCAAACAGCTTTTATGTGTTAGGACAACAGTTTTACGATCCAGCTGTTCCCAGAGCCTCTCAATGCTCTCAATGTTTACCAAACCCACGGGTACCCCAAACCCAGAGGAAGGGCAAAGAAGCATTGGGCACTGCTCCCATTATGGCACAGACAAGGAGCACGGGTGCAACCCCACCGTGCGTGGGGCTCAGCTCACTCTCTCTACGCACAGAACCCACTGCGTACTCACCGAGATGCTTTTAAGAAGCTTCCAGAACGCATCTTCGGGCTGTCATGTAGCACTACGAGTATACTTCACCCAACCACCAGTCCATAGACCCCACAGCTACGTACAGGACTCCGCCCCGACCCCACCAGTGCCCCCCACTTTTGGGAACGAGCCCAAGCGCTCTGCTAACTTTAAACCCAAATCTTAGGAACTAAAGACTACAAAAGGGTCTGAGCAGCATCTGCGCCGGAGCCGAAGAACAGTGACTCAGGAGGGAGGGAGGGAAGGAAGGATGCAGCCCCCCGCCCCGCTCACCCTGGAGATGGTCAGCGGCGTGCTGAAGTCCTTACCGCCCACCAGGCGGAAGCCCCACGGCGAGGGGCCGCGCAGGGCCACCGAGTGCGGCATAGCGGGGTCGGGGCTCCGTGCCCAGCGCTGCGCTCCACTCCCGCCCGCCGCCGTCGCATCCACTTAAAGCGGCTCCGAGGCCCCGAGGCCGGCCCTGCAGTGGGGCGGGCCGGGGGGGCGGGCCCGGGCGGCGGGGCGGGGGGGTGCGGGGCCGGGTGGGGGCCGGCGGGGAGCCGGCGGGGAGCGGGGAAGCTGCGGGGCGCGTCCCCCCGGGGGAGGCTGGGACCCGTCCCCGAGTCGGGCGGCCCTGCGGGGTCCCCGTCCTGTGATATAAAGCTGGTGGCAACCCGATAGGTGAGCGGAGCTTCTTGTCCCCGCCAGGAAGGGAGCCTAGGGTGGGGGCTCTCAGCCTCCGCTAACACCCAGCATCTCTGGGGAAGCACCAAACATCCCCGGGGGTTTGAAGACGCTCAGTTTGGTTTCGCTTTGATTTTGGGGGTGGTTGGATGATTGATGTGGTCAAAGCAAAACTGAACCAAGTGACCGAAACCAATCGTGTGGCCACAGCCAATGCAAATTTCTGCTGCTTCCTCAAGAGTGTGAGGCAGATGCTGTGATATTTTGGTGAAATAAGAGGCTTTGTTGGTTGTTCATCACGACATGCGTGCTGGAGGAGAAGGCTGGAACTCCAAACAGAACAATGGACCAGGTTCAAGCAGCTTAGGAGATTGTGCCAACTCACCGTGGCTGTGCCCAGGAAGGGTCTTGGGCTGCCAGGGCAGTGTCGTGTACCCTCAGCTGCACAGGGCTGTCACCCAATGCACTGCATCCCCCAAATTACATTGGGATGCCCAAAGGATGTTCGTGCCATAGGGAGTGCTGGCTGGCATGGCATTTGATAGCACAGCATTGTGTGGCACAGCATCAGATAGGACAACAATGGGTGACGTGGTGTTGGATAGGACACAGTTGGGTGGCGTGGTGTTGGGTGGCAGCCTGGAGGCAGAGTAGGCAAAGTTCTCACCTGGGCTCCATTGGAAGCAGAGATGTGAGCAGGAACCTCGTAATGCTGCAGCTTGGGAAACAGTGCTCTGCCTGGGCAGGGCTGGGCCAGAATCTCTGACTTCCAAACAGGGCTGAACAAAGGAGGCATTGTTAGAAAGGTCCAGTTTCATGAAGTGGCTTCATGTTGCCCGGTTTCTGTGACTTTGATTTATGTGCTATTCTCTGCAAAATGTTTTCGCGTGCGTTCGCTCGTGCCACAGGAGGGTTTGTCTGAGGCTGCCGTGCCTGGGCTGTGCAAGATGCTTTGGTCTGGGCTGGGTGGGAGCTGCAGCCTCGTGATTTGGGGCAGACTGTGGCTGTTCTGAACCCAAAACACAGCAAGCTTTGTTTGTCTGGATGGGATCACACCTCCAGAAGGAGAGCTGAGATGCATCAGGAACAGCAGCGCTTCACCCATCCTTTACGTCCACACCAGGCTGCAGAGCTCCCTTTTGTCTGTGCAGCAGAGATGAATCATCCCTCATTCCTGGGTGATATCACCGCTCTCAGAGCTGCCCAGCCTGAGGTTTCCTTCTTGCATTAGAAAAACCCTCCCAGCCGAGCACTGACACAGCATGCGGTGTTAGAGGAGCAGCTCCCACCATCCTGCAGGGGAAAATTCCCTACTGCCGGGTGCTGGGAGGCAGGGATGGGGGTTTGGTCCCAGGGTGGTTTCTGAGCACAGCCCGGCACTGCTGGGTTCTCAGAGTAATTTGTTGGCCGAGAAAACAGATGATGAAAACACTGAAATCCCCACTATTAAAGCATTCCTTTCAGAAATCCAGTGGGAAAGTTGCTGACCTGGGGAAGTTTTCTCTTCGAGGCCATTCATGTGCTCAGCCCAGGCTGCCCCTCACCTCACCTGAATGTTAACCCACGTGAAACGCGATGGAAATCGGCCACATCACTTTAAACTTGTGGGTGTGCTCCTTCCAAATTAAATTACATTCCAAAATGCATTAAACTGAGCTGAAGGAGAGCCAGTTTTACTCTGAATAAAAGTATCTGCAGTTCAATTCCTTCCCCTGGAACATGTCCATGTGGGGACCAGCCATCAGATCACAGTACAGCATCAGGAATTAATTCCTGACCCCTCGATCCCCAGCTTTTGGGAAGGAGGACATCAGAACCCCATCTCCCCCCTGCCCAATTGCCCCCAGTTGCTCACAGACATCTTTGCTTTCTCTGAGCAAAGCCAACACAATCCTGCAGCCTGAAAAGGGCCCAGTCCCACTCACGTTCCGGTGCTGAAAAGTGGACTCAGTGATTTCTATTACTTTTTTTTATGTCTCTGATAACTCGATGACTTTTCAGCTATATTTTAAGTCATTTCCAAAAATGAATTGTTCTTCTGGAACAGAAACCACCAGGATCACCACGAGGTGATACAAATCTCACTGTGGGAGCAAACCCTGGCCCTGAGCTGATAGCAGAATCTCTGGTGTGCTCCTTTTGCTGAGCATGAAACTCTCCAGCATGCTCTAACACAGACCATGCATTACTCAAGGGAAGGTCAGACGTGTTCATGAATTCAATCTCACCACTCCATTCACCGTACTTTTTTTCCTCCCAGTGTTTTGCTCAGTGTTTGTTTCCAGTATTTTTCCACCCTGGAGCCTTATCACCTCTTTGTTTCTTTTTCGAGAGCTTCATTCAGGCTCTCCTTTGCCACCGGTGTCCCTCTGCTTCCTTCCTTTGTTATCACAGATCTGCAGATATCCAGCTTTGCCTTCCGTGTGCCACCCTCCAGCGTCCAGCAGAGGCCCCGTGCTTATCTGGAAGGCCCAATAATGACCCTCCCATAACACCTTTGAGCATCTGTCCACACGAGGATGACTTTAAGGATCCCCACAGCCTGGCAGTTCAGATTACCTTCTTCTGGGCATGGGCTGCACTCCTCGGGGTGCTGGCAGAAGGCTGTGGGCAACCTAGAGCTCTCTCCATAGAGGGATGCTGGGTCTGGTGGACATAGACATAAGTTCCTCTGACATCTTTGCAATGATTTAAATGTTGATCTGGGGGTTATTAATGTATTCTTCCTTCTGGGCTGGGCGCAGCTTAACCTGACAATTTGCTCAGCATTTCTGCTTTGCTCCTTGCAAGCACATCTGGTGTCTACGGATGGCTTCACGGCTGCTGCACGGCACTTTTCACAACCCTAACACAGCATTCTTGTCCTGCAGGATCTCCGAATGGTTTTGGAACCCCCAGCATGAATGCTGACCCCCTATAGCACCTGTAGTTGCATTTTCTATTTCTTCCATTTCTCCATCTCCATTTCACTGCACACTTGGGTATACAACAGGAATGCATGCAGGAATACAACAAGAAGCCCTGCAGCAGGGAATGTGCTGGGAACTGCACTTCATAGGATCATAGAAACATAGAATGGTGTGGGTTGAAAGGGACCATAATGAGCATCCAGTCTCAACCCCCTGCTATGTGCAGGGTCACCAACCACTGGACCACTTGTCCACCTGCCATGCCAATTTACCCTTTGCAAAGGACACCTTTGGGCACTTGACTGGCACATGATGTCAGATGGTGCAAAAGCAGTGAGTGCAAAGGGGCTGGGGCTGTGCTGGGAGCCTGCAGGGCACTCCCACACAAATTGAGCTGCAGAGGGTGGGTGTGGAGAGTACTGCATCTCTGCAGGTGGGCAATGAGCCCAAAGGCATCTTCCTGTTGTGTGCTGCAGAATGCAGCTCCCCACATTGCTCACTAAACGAGATGTGATGAAAAGTTCATTTTAATGGGACATTCATCAAGCTCAGAAATGCTTCCTTCAGCTTTATTTGCCTGGAGGTTCCGGATGAATGATTTGTCTCAAAGAGCTTCTGTTGCGCTTCTATCTGATGTAGCCAATGTAAAATTCCAAGCTCTTGTTAGTGTTATCACCTGAGAATTAAAATACTTCTATCGTTAAGGTGGGGAAAATATTTTTACGGCCCCTTTGTTTCAGCTTCTGGTGTTAACCCCAGGCATGGGATCTTTAGTTTTCTGTCTGTGCTGGAAATATTTTGAACTAATGGGCTCGGTGGTCTTCTCCAACCTTAACAATCCTATGATTCTACATAAATATTTCACAGGATGCAATTTTTATTCCTTACAACCACCTGTATTTCATTTCTAAATGAAGGTGGGACTCTAATGCGGCTCCTTGGCTGCATGGGTTGGGAGTGCTTACTGCAGGTTCTGACATGGGCTGCCCCTCTCTCATTTGGGATTGGAAGTGGTCCCTAAGGCAATGCTGACTGCATGCACTCGCAGTGCCTGTGGCAGGAAAGCTCCATGCAAAGCTGCATGGTGTGTGTGCAGCTGGGGTTGGATTTGCCCTCCCAGCAGTTGTTGTTTCTCAGAGTATAGCTTTTCATGCATTCATCACTTGTCCTTGATGGTTTCATTTCCATTTCCCCGGCCTAAATTAGCACCTTCTGGTGCCTTTCTGACCCTATGGGACCTTCTCTATGTTCATGTATAACAAGTTCTTTGGGGTTTCAGTTTATTTCTTTACTTAATAGTTAAAAACATCCAAAATATCCGAAAAACAACATCCTGTGAAAACATTTAATTTTGAAGCCCATTATTTGGATGAAGTCCAGGCAAATCTCAGCCCCATGGCAGATCCGGCGGCGGGTTTGAAGAGGATTACTTAATTTATGGGCTTTGCAGAATCTCTCAGATCTGAGCTATTATTTCAGCTTTTGAAAGTTCCTTGGCCAGTGCCCAAGTGTTGGAAGCTGTCATTTGGAATTCTGGTTAATTCTTTTGTTTGTCCAAATCATTTATCTAAAAGTTTATCTCATAGATTGAGGCATCCCATGGTGAAAAACCAAGCTGTGATAGACATCGTCAAAGCGATGGAAGGAATGGAGTTGGCAGAATTCCTGCCTGGGAGCTGTGGGCAGGGTGGGCTGCAACTCTGTGGGGTTACTGCAAAGAAAAGTGCAAGCTGTGCATGGCTGTGCTTGGCTGTGCATGGCTGTACATGACTGTACATGGCTGTGCACAGTTGTACATGGCTGTACATGGCTGTTCATGGCTGTGCACAGTTGTACATGGCTATACATAGCTGTACATGGCTGTAAATGGCTGTATATATGGCTATACATGGCTGTACATGGTTGTACATGGCTGTACATGGCTGTACATGGCTGTATATGGCTGTACATGGTTGTACATGGCTATGCATGTCTGTATATGGCTATACATGGCTATACATGGCTATGCATGGTTGTATATGGCTATACATGGCTGTACATGGATGTGCAGTGCTGTGCATGGCTGCTGCCATGGCTGCTGCCAGACACCAGAGCGTGGGCAGATCCATGGTGCAAATCCTTTGTCTTTTCAAACGTGTTCAGAAGATGAAAAGCAGTAGGTCCTGACAGATGCAAAGTTCACTTGGTTCTTAAGCCGCAACGACTGCTAACAAAGGAACATTTACATGCTGTCCCAGTCCTGGCTCAGCAGACCGCCAGTCACCCACTGCAGCTTCCCGTGGCTGGGGCTTTGCATGCAGGACAGGTCCCAGCCCAGAAACCCACAGCCGAAGCAGATGAGGCCCCGAAGGACCCCTCGATGGGAGTGCGATGCTCAGCTGTGTCGGAGCACGGCACGGCCCGTTCCCCACCAAGGGCAGCCCCAGGGACGAGGACAAGGAGGCTTTTCAAGGCTGTTGGGAAGCTCACAGTGTTCCATTGTACGTTTTCAAAGCGGAGCACAGTCTTTTTTGGATGAAAGGACCTCCTGCCTCAATCTACCCAGTGACCGAGAGGGAACGCCATGGGAAGCGCAGGCGTAAGGCTGTGGGCAGAAGATGAGATTACAGTGATCTGCTGCTCTGTAGGGCTAATTGTTCCCCTTACGGGATTAAACTGATTGATTTCCTGTCTGAAGCAGCTCCTGGAAGATCAGGGTCAGAGCCCCACATGTACTGAGCCAGTTCCTGAGCAAACCCTGATCCTCTCTGCTTCACCTTTGTGAAATCGCTGCAGACGTCGGCTGCACGGCTGCTCTGCAGACAGACTACACATCATCATCATCATTATTTCATAAGGTAAAAAGCAAAGCCATTGCAGCTACTCAGCAGCATAGGCTTTAAGCCTTTCTTTGGGATTTTGGCATTTATCATCCTGCCTCTGGTCTTCATTGATAGCAGTGCTTCCTTTTTTGGGTGTCGTGCAGCTACAGAACACAGGGAATTGGAGAGAAGTAAGCTGAAAGTTTCCAATTCATGCAGGTCAAGAAGAGTTTGCCCTTTATCACTCAGAGATAAGTAGAGCAAACGCAATGTTTTTGGAAGGCTGAGTTCCTCAGATGCTGATTTTAAGCTTCAGGAATCACTGAGGTTTCTGTAGGTGGATTTCCCAGAATCTGTACAACTCATTCCAGAATAATCCACAGACTTAACCTGATGGGGACAGAGGGACAAGGAGCGTGCTAAGGAGTGGGCTGAAGGCACTGTGCCAGGACTGGGGGTAGGCACAGGGCAAAGCACAACAGCCAGCACTGCACTGAGGCCTTTCCCCTCCTTTGTCATCACTTACAGCACCTATACAGAAATTATCTACAGAGGCATCCTTTATGCCTTTTCTTGTATTTCTCTCTTCGTATTCCCTACCTTGGTGTTTGTGAGATCACAGAGAAATCTAACAGCCCACGTTTGGAACCCTGAATGCAGGCGGTAGCTTTGCTGAGTGGACAAAAAAATAGAAGTTGATTGCCAGTGTTTGTATTTGAGCACATAAGCACAGATTCATAAATGCCTGCAGGAATGTAACACATCAGCCTCCTTCACAGCCGCATCCTGTTCCCTTTGTTCCCATTCTGCTCCTGCAGCGACTGTTGCCACAACACCATCCATCACTGCTCGCCCAGCTGCCAGCAGCCCTGCCTGCTGCTTCCAGTCCAGGTTCCCTCCCTACATGAGCAGCGTTGGGGTGTAGGTGCCCATTCCTTCCAGCCATGTGGGTGAAGAGGTTGTCCCCTTTGCTTCATCCCTCCCCATACCTGCTCGGCGGGTTGGCTTTAGCCAGACGAGATGAGTTTGAACAGGTTTGGTCATGGGCCATCCTCACCCAGGGCTCTGAGAAGTGCAGACATCCCTGCCCGCTCCCTGCCTCTGGCAGCAGCACTGAGGTCTGCTCACACGCAGGGCTGCAGGCTCCGAACCCTGATCCCTTCTGAGCACACCCCATGGAGAAACTCATCCTGCACGAATGGTAACCTAATTTCCTCTTTCCCTTCATTCCAAGGATTCAGTTATTAAGACCTGGAAAAGCTGAGCCTGAAAACAGCATTTAAAGTATGTTGAAGGATTTGTCATTACTGGGAGAAGTGGGTCTGCCATTTACTCTGCCAAGCAGAGGTTCTGTGCTGCTTCCATCAGGGCAGCTCAGTTAGGCTGAGTACTACGTAGCATCACTTGGAGTAGAATTTGTCCTCAGAGTTTAAATAAAGGATATTTAGGATCCTGTACAAAGCCAAGTCTATCAGGATGGAAAGCTCTGACCGAGATGCAGCCATGCCCATAGGAGTGCTCCCAGCAGCAGCAGCAAGGATGATAATGACAGTGGGCAAATGTTATGAGCACGCTTTAAGCATCTGTCTGCCTCAAGCATGGTGTGACATTACTGTAAGGAATATAGCTGACCTTTTATTTATTCTTAGGAAAATAAGCCCCATCTGTTTCTCTAGCTAAGGCAGCTAAGTGCCTTTAACAAATATTATCTCCAAAATTGTCCTCAGCAGCACAACAGTAGTGCTTCAAGCAGATGACTTAAGGCCATTACCTCTCATCCTACCACTGGATGGGAAATGCTGTGGCACCTAATGGTAAACAGCCAGCAGCAAACCAAGCAGGTAGCTGTGCTGGAGACCCCTTCTGCCACATGCTCCAATGGGTTCAGCCAAAGTGGGTCTGTCTGAAATCCCACAGGACCGAGGGCTTGCGGCTGCCCCATGGTTTGCACCTTTTTGGATAGAGCTCCAATGAGCAGGAGCAGCTGAGGGCTCTGTTGAGAGGAGGCTATTTCAACTTTAAAAGGCATCGTACAAAGTAGCATTTGTTTGCCAAAGAATATGGAATTTTTATGGATGTGTAGGAATGCAAGGTGAGGTGTTACAAGATCAAACAAAGCCTGGCAGTTCTGGGGGCTCATAAAATGAGAAGGAAGAAGGAATTGTTCAGACCTTTCCATTTGGCCATGACTCGTTGAAGACTTAATATGTTTTTCTGGTTGGCTGTAGGCCATAACGGTGCTCTGAAGCTCACTTATTTTTTCCCAGCAGCACTGATGTTGACCCATGGCTGATCCTGCCATCCCCATGCTGTGTGGGCATCACCTGGGTTCTCCACAGGAGGAACACGCAAGGCCCGTGTTGCACCACGTTCCTGAGATTCATAGATTCTTTCAGGCTGGAAAAGACCTGTAGGATCCCCAAGTCAAACCCACCCCACCCCACCATGCTCACTGTGTCCCCCAGTGCCATATCCCCTCATTCTGGAACACCCCCAGGGGCACTGACACCCCACTCCCTGGGCAGCTGTGCCAGTGCCTGACTGCTCCTTCAGAGAAGAAATTGTTCCTGATATCCAACCTGCCCTAGGGCAGTGTGAAGCCACCACCTCTCATCCCATCACTGTTACCTGGGAGAGGAGGCTGACCCCCATCTCACCACGACCTTTCAGGGAGCTGCGCAGAGCCATAAGGTCCGTTCTGAACCTCCTCTTCCCAAACCAAAGAATTCCACTTTTAAAGCAGCCGAGGTCACAGCCGAAGGAGTGAGCACACAAATACTTGGCACAGGTCGATGTTTGCTGTTCTGTTTTCATGGACGCGGAGTCAATTGTGTCGGTTCAGAATGCCCCGGGAGAACCACGAATAGTTTAAACATGTGCTGGAGGAAGCTTTCTGCTTTATGGATCCCCCGGTATTTCTCTGTGTTGTGCTTATGCAGAATTTCTGAAATAGGTGTCATATTGTTCTTTTAAGAGACTGAAACAATCATCCTGGACAGAAGAATTATTCTTTGCAGGGAAAGTGAAGCGTGGAGTTTGGGCTCAGGGAAGCCCTTGGCCAGAGGATGGTATAAATTGGGGAAACATTGGGTTTGTTGCATGGCGTTGGCACAAAGGTTTTCTTTTGCAACAAAGAGGCTGCCTGGAATGCCCTGTGCCACCGGGCAGGGAGGAGATCCAACTCACAATAGGTACCAGGGGAAAACCGCCCTGTATTCTGCATCCTGCAAGGGATCTGACAAAGGAAACGGTGGAAGCCACTCGCTGATCTTGGCAAAAAACCTTGGATGGTGCTGTTAGGAAAATATTCTTCACCACACGAGCGAGGCAGCTTATTGGGTCTTGTCTCTGTTTCAGTGACGGAGAAGACAGAATCCATGAGTAAGAGGCTGTAAAGGATGGTGTCCAATGGAATATTTACAGCACTCAAGGAAGCACACTTTGTCTTTCTTTTTGGACAAGCAGTTGTGGTATTTTTAGTCCTGGACAGAGCTTTCTTGTCCTAAATGATGTAAGGTTCCTGTTAGCTCATCAGGTTGGGTCAAGAACTGTAAAAAGCTAAAAAGGGAGAAAATCGCCAGATCCATCGGGTCTGAGCAGCAGCACATCAGGAAGGGACGCGGGAGCTGAATGTGCAGCAGAGCCTGCCTGGGTTCAGCGGAACTCCTGCTAATTATCTCCATTTAAGGAGCTATTTTATGCCAGACTGTGCTGCGCTACTTCACGGCTGCTTCATTTGAGACGAAATATGTGATGACCTAAACAAATACTGAAACCCACAAATTGCACCCAGGTGGCAAGTTTGGTGTTGGGTTTTTTGACGGCCTTTTTTCTTGTAATCCTCCTAGAGGCGGCCGATCAGCAGGGCTGCATCCTTGGCCGGTGTCAGTCTGCGTCGGCTCCAAGCCCAATCATCTCTGCTGCCTGTGCCAGCTAGCAGTCTGCCTCATATATTTTCATGTTCTTATGCTGAGAAAACTCATATAACTTTGGTTGCAGTGCTGATATTCGCGGAAAACGGAGGCCTTGACAAAGCTGGAACGGTTGCTGTAAGTGGTAAGGAAATACTGTAATTGTGTAGGGCCGTGCGTTGCATAATTCTGCTATAAAGGGTTTTCAAGAGGGGCTTTCCGCCTCCTGTTTTTCTCTCTCTTGGGCAGTCCAATCACTGTCACCTAAAACTTTCTATGTAAGAAACTCAAGCAATTTCCTTTGAACGCCCATTTGTGGCTTGTTAGTTTATAAAGAGACCTGGTTCCATTCCATCGCCCTTCCCGGCCACTTCCTCCAAATTCCCGAGGAAGCCGTCACCAGGAAGCAGCAGGTGATGGCCTCCAGCCCTCCCTTGGGCTCCCCAAAACCCGCCAGCACAGAATTTTGCAGCCCTTGCCCATAGATGCTCACCTCTTCCAAGCAGACGTGCAGTGGACAGGTCACGCACATTAATTTGGAGCAGTAGGAAAGGCAGTGCGGTGTCCCAGCCTTGGTGGCTCATGGTGACCCGCACCCACTGCTGGTGATGTGGGCAGGGAGGGAGGAGCCCGAGGCTGATGGATGTCAGCTGGAGCAGCCCTGTGCACTGAGTGTTGGCTCTGGCCCAAGGAATGTCAGCCCTTTTGTCAGTGTGGCTTTTTGGATCGGGCCAGAAACAGGAATGGATTGCTTGTGAAATTTCCCAGGTCTTTGCTTTGTAGTCACTGAATACAAAATCTATCAGGTTGCTAATGGAACAGGGATGTTTCTGAGCACAATGCAGCTCTTGCTTTTGTTTTGCTTTCCGCAGCCCAGCAATCTCTGACATATAAAACCACCCCATTTGTTTTTCATTGCCTGTAAGTAAACCCCCCTACAGGACCACCGCGGTGCAGATAGTACATGGAAGCCAGCCCTGCTCCCAGACACATCTCCTGGCCCCAGCGACTTTCTTCTCAGATCTTCGGTCTCCAGCTCTGTTCCCTGTGCTGGAAATGAAGTCATCACTCCCCAAAGGGCTCCACAGAATATTACTGAGCTGTTAAAGATGTGCCAATGTTTTCTTCACAAGCCTTTGGTTCCCACCAAAGTTAATGGAACGATGTGCCTTGCTGAATTGGGGCCTTAAATGGAGTTCACTTCAGGGTAACGCTGAAGAAACCTGTTGTTTTCAAATTGTGGAAGAAATCATATATTCCACTTGCTGTGATTGCCAAGGAAAAAACTGTAAGGTTTTCTTAGCTTTAGCTTCTCTGCTTTTTTTTGCCCTAGAACCGGGTGTTCACAAAGAGCTTTGCTGAGAAAAGTGTGCTTAGGCCAATTGCCATCACTGATGTAAAACTAGTGTTAGTAAACGTGTGCCTATAAAAGATTGTCCCATTAACAAAATCTGTTCCCACTCTCGGTGTATCCGATGGGGTTCTTTCACCGAACTCAGCTGATCGTGGTTAAGTTCAGTTGGACCAATGATGACACAGTCATGACTGAATTCAGGGCAGCAGCGATGCTCTGCAGAACCTCCTGATTACTTCAGATAAATGTTTTATTAAAGTGAACTGATCTTTCTGCTTTGCTGTGTCAGATCTGCCTTCCCACAGTTCTCAAGGAAGCTGCTGAAGTCCAACAGATTTGCAATTAGCATCATAGGTAATCTCTCATGAGTGTGTGATGCTTCTGCGTGCTCTTCAACCAGCTTATAAGGCCACTAATTTATAAATCAGCTTGCAGAGCTCAGATCTGTGGATAAGGACACCTGATGAATGCGGTGCTCAGCCCTGTGCCCCCAGCCATGGAAGCACAACAACCTCCCAGGGACAGCATCTTTGTTCTGGGGTCTGCTCCCCACATAAACCTCAGTGTTCTGTGCTGTTAGCTCAGCTGGAGTCTCCACAAAGACACTGTGTTTTGGAGAAACTTGTTAAAAATATCTATTTTATTTTTAAAAGAGTCTCTGAGGTCTGTAGGCATTTGTTCTTTATTTATTCCTTGAGCCCAAGCTGCAATTTTTTACCCTTTTTCTGTCTGACTGTAGCCAAAAAACCCATTACAAACCTTGGCCTGCAGCTCTTTGTGAGTCAGTGTCTGGTTTTACAGCGGAGCACAAGCTGGAGGTACCAGTGGGGCTGTTTACATCGGATCCCATTAATTAACTGCTGAAGGTATGCTTTGGGTTTACATCACCTCATTGTTATGGGGCTGCGCTCATCCTGGCAAAACACAGTTTATTTCAGCTGCTGCCCTCTCCTTCCCTTCCAGCTGTTCACATCCAGGAGCCCACACTGCTGTGCCCCAGCATGAAATTTGGATGTTTTAGCCAGAAAACCCCAACTGCTGTCCCAGCCCTCACACTGGTTGCAGCTGGGAGAGCACCTCCAGGAGGAAGGAGGGAGCGGTGCTGGGCACGCTGCCCAAAACCTGGGTACCAGCATATGGAGCAGCTCCTCTACAGCTCTCTGTGCATCCCACGTGGATGCAGTCCTCTGCAAACATTTGCTCTGCCGCCTCAGAACAGCTGAGCTTCCAGCCTCGGGTATTGATTGGTTCACTGCTAATTATTTATTTGGAGAAATCAGTGGTGATGCTTCAATAGGGATCTTTATTTTTAACCAGCAAAACCATCACAAGTGTTGGGCTTCCCAAGTGCAGCAGTACTGCTGGTCTTCAAGGTGAACAGCAGATGTGAGCAGGGCCTCGAAGCTCTCCTGATAATTCAGTGTAATAATGATGTTAGCGAGGGCCACGTCGCTAATTGGGTTGTGAATGAAACGAATTGCACAGCCACAGCATTACCACGAATGCTTAGAACCAGTGAAAACAGATTGCCCTGGAAGGAAACCAGTCATTGTATCAAAATGACCATAACATCATGCACGTATTTATTGCCAAGTATGTTGGCTTTTGGTTGATTTGACACAATACAGCCTCAGCTGCTCTCTGCAGTTGGCACAGTGTCAGGAGGCTGTGCAAAACAGGGGCTCCCATCCCCCAGGTTTTTGGAAAGGAGGTGAAAAAAGGAAAAGGCAACGTGACGTATATTTACAGCCACGTCTTAATTACACAAGCGAGGAGTTTGATGGATTTGGTGTGATTTTTATTTCCTCTCTACCAAGAGGGGATATTTTCTGGGGGATGTGTTCCTAAAGCCTCTCCACTATTCCTCCCCATGACCTCCTCGTTACCCCAGCCAGGGATGACAGATGTGCTCAGGGGAGGGAGGTGTAAAGGAGGAGTGACTCACACAGCACGGAACCCCCAGGAAAAAAAAATATTCTCAATGGAAAGAAGTGTTGGAGCAGCAGCTTTATCTTGGCCATTCACTTCTTTCTCCCTGGGCTGACTTAGAATTCAGTACCGTGCAACCCAGCTGCCTTTGTGGAGGAATGCACCAGGAGCACCGTGCTTTGGTGCAGGCGCTGTGGCCCCGAGTTCCTGGCACCTGCATGGGGGGGGACCAGAGGCAGCTGTCCTCATGGCAGCAGGGGATGGAAACTCCCTCAGGCAGAGGCAGTGCCAAAGTTCAGCTGCGGCTGTGGGATGCTCCATTGGCACACAGGCATGAAGCAAACAACCAATGGCAGCTTTACTTGACAATTGCACTTCTTGGCACGCTGTGTGAGATCTCAAGTTCAAAACTAGACCTTTCCCCCTTGTGCTTTTTTTTTTTTTTTTTTTTTAATCTGTTTTCGTTAAAGGAGCAGAGATGGCATTCAAGTGCCATCTTCATCTCAAGATCTCGGTGTGTAAATCAGTTTTCCTGTCTTCATTTGGGAAGAGACTCAGGGATGTGCCATGTACTCAAGGGTGTGCCAGAGGTGTGCCATGCACGAAGGCTCCCTTGGAGCATGGAGCAGCTCATGCTGCACAGCCCACACTCTGGGAGCTGTTTGGAGAACCTGGGATGCAATTAATGAACAGGCAGAAAGCAGAGCTGTGAGCAGCACTGCCACCAGCCTGTAGCCCTGTTTCACACTCTTTAGCCTCATCAATTTCTGTGGTATTCCCACCTCCGAGTGCTCCAACATCTGGCAGCTCGGTCCAGGCTGGCTTTATGCTGCAGCACCAACATGAGAAACACAGCAGGCTCTGCCCATCTGCCTCAGTGCAGGGTCAGGCTGTTCCCATCACTGCTGGATTTCCCAACAGCTGAACGTTCCTCTGCTGCTTCTCTCACCCCAGCACTCGTCTGCCCACACGCCCGCATCCTTCAGTGCTCACGTGGCCTCCATTCCCGGGCAGGGAGAAATTGCATGATCCTATGGAAAATACCAATAATGTTGTTGAGTTTGGTTGCCATAGGAATGGGAGCTCGGACCAGAAGTACAGCAGCAGGCTGTGTGCTGCGTAGGATGCACAGCCCTGTCCTCAAACAATGACATAGCAGAAGAGTGAGGCATGAAAGGCTGGGAGCTGCTCTAAGGGCTGAGCTTCCTTTTCTTGTGACCTTTAACTATAAACTGTCCCTCTTGTCCCCATCTCATAATAAAATCTTACACTCTATGTGCTTTTCCATACACTTATGTTAATAAATGGGACAAGGCATTCCCTCCTTTCTCTCTTTATGTGACTTCAACAAGAAATGAAAGATTCTATTCACCTTCAGCTAACATAAATACCTGATTTTAACATGCAAATGCATGAGGCCTTCTCTATCCTCTACCCAGATGTTGGAAAGATGGTCCATCTTTCAGTCATTTGTTTGGTCACTGTTATCCAGAAAGGAGGAGTGAGATTCCAAGAGGAACGAAGCACTTCTGTGGTTGGTGAGCACATCTGCAGCTCTCACGGTTGTGTGGGAAGGACGCACAGCCCACACATGTCCTGCAGACAACACAGCCCTGCTGAGCCCTGGGGCAGGTGCTGCAAAGAGCAGGAATGGCTTCCCAGTGCTTCTGGCAGAGCAGAACCTGCTCCCATCTTGATTTGCTTTGTCCCCAAAGTCCCTTGCATCAGCATCTCTTGGGACCCACTTGTGCTCATGCATAGCCAGATTGGTGTCATTATCCTACAAACGTAGAATCATTAAGGTTGGAAAAGGCCACTGAAGTTATCAAGTCCCAATGCCAACCCAACACCACCATGTCCACTAATCATGTATCCCTAAATTAATTAGAACCAAGCTACATGCTTTGGCTTTGCAGAAAGGCCATGATGTGGAAGTGAACTCCTAGCATTTCTTTGTTGGCAGTTCTCCATGTGCACAAACAAAAGGCAGGTGGGTGAGAGGCATGGATTCACCAACTTGGCCACCACCCCACCTGTGTCAAGGCATAGAAAATGCCCACTGAGAGAAGGGCTCCTGGAACACCCTGTGGTGAGCTACTGTGGATTTAATCCATGGGAACCAATTGGGATTTGGTTCTGGGCGGGTGTGAGACGTGTTACATCTGTGCAGCATCACCTGGATGTGCAGCCAAGTGTCACAGCAGGAGAGGTGAGGGATAGCAAGCTGAGTTAATGCCAAGAAGCAGCTCTGGCAAGGCAGGGTGCGGCAGTGATGCTGTATGACTCCCAACCCCATGATGGAGTTCCATGGAGCATCCCAAGCATCTTCACCCATGGGGCCCTCACCAGACTCACAGTGCCTGGCCATTGGCCACAGCTGTCTCAGAAGTGCTTCAAAACATCTTTCTGGGAGGGTGCATTCAACATGATGCACTGCTGTGGGAAGCAGAGCCAGTTGACTGTGTCTGCTCAGGGCTGGCTGAGCTCCTGCTGTGTGCTTAGCATGCTAATTGCCTCTCTGCTCATTTGGGAGGGCTGTCAAAGTTCTGGTTTCACTCTCTCTCTTTCTGGGAGGGTTTCAGCCCCTGCCATGTGTCTCTAAGATGACACAAAGAAATAGCCCTGGTATGTCTCAGCCACTTCTCCACCCAACAGAGCTGGTGGTGCAGCTCCTGGTTGGCCAAGGGAAAAATCAGAGGGAGAACTGCTGGTGCTGGCTTGCTTCTCACTGTATTTCCCACCCAGAAAGCAGCAGTGCCAATTGAAGTAAATTTATTTAAAAACAGCTTCTTCCAGGCCACACACGCTCTGTAGGTCACTGGGGGGGCTGAGGGCAATCGAGCAGCTCGTTGCCCCCCCTGCTCCTGTTCCCTGGCCTCTCCAAGGATGTGGTGACAAAGCTGCATTTAGCACCACGCTGTGGTGGCAGCTCGTGGGACCTGGCACTGCTCTGCTCATGCTGGAGATTCAGCAGCCATCACACTGTGTGCCTTTCAGAGCCAGCATTTGCATGGGCAGCAGGGCAGGGACAGTGGGAGCAGATTTCCTTTCCAGCTGAATCGTATCAACCCAAAATAATTCTGTCAGGATCAGGAGAGAAACCTGGAATTCCCCATCCCAGGATAAGCAAGAGCCCACAAGCTCTGTGTGTCAGCTGAGCTGCTGTATTTGGGTATATTTTCAAGGATAAGGTCAGGATGCTCAGGTCTTGCAGAACATAAATCCACTCTTTTGCTTTAAGAGAAAACGAGCACACATCCTCAATACACAAATCCCCATTGTTTTCCAGTTGCGTTGCAATGGAAGCATTAAATCTGCTTTCTGACTTTTGTGCCAGTTATTTTGTTCATACCCAAACTATGTACAGTACAAGTTGGCATCATGTACAAAAAAAAAAAAAAAAAAAGCACACGTGATGCATAATGAAATATATTCCCTGCGTGTGCAGCCACGGCATGTAGGCAATATGTGAATTGATGTTTAATGGTGAGCTGAGGTAACACGTACTCGCTATTACCCAGTTCTGCTTCCTTGGCTAGCGCAGACTTTCCCCTTCGGCGAGAATCATTTCACCACAGCCACGCTGAGCCAACGCGGCTGTCGGAGAGGGCAGGGTTTGTTCCGAGCATCCCCGGCGCTGCGGCTCGGGCCGGGCTCGGGCTGCTCCCTCCCGGCCGCTGCGGGAACCGCAGCCGGGCCGCTCCGCTGCTGCTCTACCGGACACTTCTCTGCTCCTTTTGCTGCGAGATTATCGTAAAATCATAGACCCGTTTGAATTGGAAGGGATCTTTAAAGATCATTCGGTCCAACTCGTTGCAATGAACGGCGACGTTCGCGGATGGATTTGGCTGGAGCATCCCCAGCTGCGCCAAGCCGGGTGCTGCACGCCCAGGATGCGAGCTCGTGTAACAGGCATTGCGTGAGTCAGGGAACCCGCCGGGGGAATGGGAGGCGGCGGGCAGCGAGGCTTGCAGGGTCCTGCAGCAGCACGATGTGCTGTTGGTAACCCGGCTACGGCGTGAGGTCCCAGCGCGGTGTGAGCCCAGCCCTGCCCCTGGGGTGCAGACCGACGTCAGGTCATCGAAGCATATCCAGCGAGGAGCTCGTATAGCAGTAGGAACCATATTCAATGCTGCACCACAAAAAAGAGGTGTTTTACCCCCGTGGTGGGCTGTGCTGACCTCTCATTTCCTGCAGCAAAAATGATTCTTAAAGGAGAGGTGGAAAATGCAAAGCCTTGCACGCTGGCTATGTGGTGGTATTTGCACCGAGTGCAACAAACTGCATTCTTAAAGAAACCCATCACAAATAGTAGCTTCGCCCAGGATGTTTCACTTAATATTTGGCTCCTCAAAATCAGTGCAAAGGTTGCAGCGTCAGCATCTGATCTCCAGCTAATTAAAATTAGCTTTGTCTCTTGGGCTTGAAGCTGTGCTGATTGGGACAAAGCCATTCTCCTGACATCAGGAGGGTTTTGCTCTTTGCACCTGCTGAAGATTTGTCTGAAGGCCAAAATAGTTTTCCTGGTGTTGTCTTCTCTGTCATATCCACATCTGTAACATAAGCCAAGTCCTGTGGGCTAGAAAGGCAGCTGAAGATTATTTTAATGACATTTTAATGTGTTTCTTAATTAAAAAAGTCAAAATGTATTTTCCTTTGTTTCACTTTTTCATCCAGCTATAGAGAAAGCAAAAAAGCCAGGGGACATTTAAAATCTCTACCACAGGCATCATTAGTTACCCTCTTTGGTTTAATATTACGACTTTTCAAATGTATTCATTTTCTACGTTAACCACAGAACCTTGGATCTTCATTAGCCATGGTGCCTCCGTTCACTAATTGCTAAGTAGAGCTGAAGGAAGTACATATATAGCAAGAAGCAGACTGGGAAATAAAAATACACAGTTATAGCACCCCAATTACATCAGGAATTCTGAGAATCCCTATAAAGAAATCTTGAATCTGCTAAAGTGTTACATTTACCTCCTTACACATTATGGAATTACATTTCTTGCCATTGCAGCTTAAATCCTTTGCCTGTTTACCTCTTTCTTTCATTTTTTTAATTGGTGATTTCATAACACAAAGGAAGAACACACCCCATCCTGATTGAAGCTCTTGGGTTTATTCACACGTGCTTAGAAAATGAGTAGTTAAAGGTGCTTCCAGCACACACAGTGCTCTGCAACCACTGTGGGAGCAGAGTTGGGCTCCTGAAGCAGCACTGGGTCACAACTCATGTCCCCCCCCATGGGAGTGTTTGCTCAGAAATAACCCCAATAAGTGCTCAGTGTGAATTTACACACGGAGCTGGAGCATGGCTACATGCAGACGACGTGCTTCCTCCTTCCAGCAGAAGTGAAAGGAACTCACTGCTTTATTTAATACCTCCATGCCAATGTTCACACTCAGGCATTCATTGTTTACTTACGCTGAGCATACAGTGCACACACTGTGCTGCCTGGGAAGGAATAAAGATCTACTGTTCCAGCCAGCCAAATATTTTTAAAATCCAGTGACGTGCCAGAAAGGATTTCTGGGGCTCCTGGAGTTACTGCACTGCTGCATTTTGCTGGGCAGATGCTGCTGCTCCAGGAGGGCCAGCACTGCTGCAGCACTGATCGGGAGCTCAGAAGGAGATGATGAATTGTCAGAGCTTGCACAAAGCCAACGGGTCCTTTGTGTGAGCATTTCTTGATCAGCTGGGTTTCCCCTCAGGCTGGGCAGCCTGGTGCTGTGCTGGGCTGGGATCCTTCTGTTCTTTATGAGAACCCTCCTGGAGAATCATCCCAGCTCCTGCACTGAACTCACAGGCAGGAGTTACACACCAGGAGGACAACCACATAAAGCACAGTGACTGCAAACCATCCTCTGCCTCAAGAGAAAGGTTCCATACCCGTCTGACTGCTTCAAGATGTTCTTGGGTTTTTTAAGGCTTTTCATCCACTAATTAGTAGCCTCAGTAAGATAAAGGTTGAATTTTTCTTTTTTTTTCTTCTTTTCGTGATCTTGTAATGACTTTTCCCCACATTTCTTAACTGCGTCTTCCTCTAAACCTAAAAGGAATGATGTGACCGACTGGCCTTTCCTATTTCTGGATTTGATTTATGCTGCAGTCTGCGAAGGAATGACTCAGAGCTGCTCAGCATTGGCCTCATGCGAGGGCTGTGTGCAGGCAGGAAGGTCTGCGTGGCTCAGGACAATCCTCCTCCTCTGTGCTCCCTCCTGGGCTTTACTCTATGTCAAAACGCCCTTCTCCTGCACAAAGCCCTCAGTTAAACCTCTCACAGGTTGCTTTCCGGGCTCTGTCTGGGTGGTTCAGTTGTGTTCCATCAAGGCTTCTGTTTTTTTCAGCTGTTAGCTGTGACATTGCTGCTCTGCACTGAACATAAAGCTCAGACAGGTGATGCTCAGTAGCTGAGCTTCCCAGGATCCAGGTGAGTCCCTCCTTGCTCTCACCTCAGAGTGCAGTGATGGAGATGGAAGATACCTGTCCCAGGCTGAGCCCATCAGCAGCTCCTGAGGGTTCAGACCTCTGCCAGGTCTCTCCCTTGGTGCAGGCAGGGACCGTGGGGTGATTCACTGTCCTGCCGTGCAGGCGTAGCAGAGAGCTGACTCATCTGCTGAGAAGGGAGCCAACTTTTGATTAAGAAGCCTAAAACATGGATGTGATATTGAAAATGTTTCACCCTGAGTGGTGCCTCACATGCATGCCATAGAACTATAGAATGGCCTGGTTTGATGCAGACCACAGTGACCATCCAGTTCCAACCCCCTGCTATGTGCAGGGTCACCAACCAGCAGACCAGGCTGCCCAGAGCCACATCCAGCCTGGCCTTGAATGCCTCCAGGGATGGGGCATCCACAGCCTCCTTGGGCAGTGTGGGTGATGGGGGCTCATTTCCCAGTGCTTTTGCAGTGCTGTCAGCCTCCTTCAGTGTGTACCAGCAGATTTAGGAGCAGGATATCCAGGATATCATTTATAAAGTTGCCTCGGTCCCCACTTCACCAATGCTCAGTGAGAGCTGCAGGTTGCATCCTTACATCCCGAGTACTTTTGGAAGACAGTTTAGAAAATACAATTAAAATATGGGCAATATCACTTCAAATAACATCAGGAGGATCGGTACGGCTTTTCCCTTCCCTGTAGTCGGACCCTTTGAACCCTCTGTGGGTGCACTTTTAAATGAGCTGCTCAGGCAACTGCTGGTAATTCCTATGTGTGCAGTGGTTTAAATGACCCTGTAAACGTGCGGCTGGGCACGGCTCAGAGCGCTGCCAGACCGGCCTCGACCGCACCATAATTACGTGGAGCAGGAATTCGAGCTGTCGGTTCCTCCCCGTGCTCCTCATCTCCCCATGAATCCAGTTTCAGCCTCCCACCTGGCACAGGGACAGCTGGAGCTGCTGCTTGCTATGACAGCCCTTTTCCATGGGAGCGTTTATCTCACACTCATTCTTGTCTGGCTTATCTGCAGCAGAACGTAAGGAACAAACCCCATCCTTTCACTTCCAGTGGCTGCACTTTGGTGTCCCCAAACCAGAGTGATCCTGAATACTGCTGTGTGCTCAGCAGCATCAGGGCTCAGCACCGAGCAGTATGAGGCCGAGGGGCCATTTGCCCCTTCCAGGAGGATCCTGCTGCAAGTTTGGCTGCTTAAAAAGTGTTCAGAGCAGCAGTTGTTGTGCAGCCAATGTCTCTGTGCATGACAGTGCTGACTTGTCAGCGTTTAACACACTGGATTTGCTCAGAATATGCAGGGCAGCACTGTACCTGGGTCATGCAGTGCCACTGCAATCCAGCAAGCAGACACTGAGTGAAGCACATCATGAATAAGTGGAGTGTCATGGTGTGTCCTTCAGGGCAGCAGTGCATTGTGCATCACCAGAAGAGTAAATTGCACTGAAGTTTGTGATATCAGGGTGGTCACGTCCTGCTGCACAGCATTCTTCCTGTGTTTTGGGCTTCTATTCCTGCTCCTCCAGGATCCAATGTCTTTTTTTTTTTTTTTCATTCATAAAAAACAACCAGGGAAGTGCAATAAGCACACAGCTAAATTTAGAGTTTATTTGTGTACGAGGTCTTTCTACATGTGTACTTTTTAAAGTACTGTTTCAGAGAGAAATCTGAGCCCCACGGAGGTCAGAAAGAGTTCTGTTACCCAGACACATCCCTGCCTCCTCCGGTCTGACTCAGTGCACTGATTTATGGGAAATACTACACTGCACTATGTAAGTACTCAGAGATAATTTTAATATTTCCTCTGCTAAGGCCTCAGACAGAAAACTTCGTAACATGAGAGATGAGGGGGCATCCAAAAATGCTTTTGTGTGT
The DNA here is from genome assembly GCF_987193195.1 of Phasianus colchicus. Classification (NCBI taxonomy): domain Eukaryota; kingdom Metazoa; phylum Chordata; class Aves; order Galliformes; family Phasianidae; genus Phasianus; species Phasianus colchicus. Next base: position 17,256,726 of record NC_143450.1, on the reverse strand, counting down.
GTCTGGCAGCCAAGCTCTCTGCGGAAGGATTTTGATTCCACTCTCAGGAAAAGCAGTTGAAACTCCAGCAAGATGTGAAGTTCTCTTGTTCTTAAACCAGTTCTCTGTGCCACAGCTCTCCAGGTGCCAGCGAGGGCTGTGATGATGGGAGATCAGCCTGGGCTGCTTGAGTCTGACATTAAAAGCCACCCGTGGCTCTGTGCTCTCTGAGGCCCTTGGCTGATGGCAGATCTCAGACAGGCAATTCTCAGCCCCAGTGCAGGCAGAAAGGAGCTGTTTTTAACCTGACACACGTCCTGCTCCCAGCCAGGGGCATTCTGCGAGCTCAGCATTTTCCTCTAAAAGGATTTCAAAGCAAATATAGCTAAAGTAAAAATGGTACTTTACAAGAATAGCTTAACATGGGGTGTAGAACCATTACAGAGTCCAGGCTCTTTGTGCTAATGCTACATCAAGTTGTATATACAGTCAGAAGGTCTGCACAGCTGGTTATTTGCAAGAGGAAAGCCAGATCCTTGTGCTCCCCCGGCATATACACTTTTAGTCCTTTCCACTAAATTAGAGAAATCAATGTATCCATGACATAATAGCAGAAGTCTGCCATAAGAAGAAGTTTAAAAGGGTCAGAAATGGGTTAAAAACTCTGGCTGTGAAGCACAGCGTTATCTCTGGAGGCTGACGCTGTTTTCACAGTCTGCAATGGGCTCCCATATCTGCAGCACAGTCACAGTCCTGCAGACCAGCTTCTGTCACTGACGGCCATGCAATCCTTTGTAAACAGAGGAGGGAAATTCACTTTGCCTAAATAAATGTTAGCATACAGCATGTACTGCATGAGATGTATGGAGTTCTGTAGGAAGCCCTGCTGACAAAGGCAGCTGGGCCTTTTTGTTACAGTTTGTGATTTTAGTAGCTGCTAAAAGCTTCAGTGAAATCATATCCGTGTAAGTTTGTTTCCTTAATTCCTCCCTTTCTTTCTGGATTCTGGTAGGAATCATCTCCCCAGATCTTGGCTCTTCAGCCACATTTCATTGCATTTCTGCTCAGTGAGCAGAGTGATGATGGAGGACTGAATCTGGGAAGCAGGACGTTGCTTGTTCATGATGTCTTTTAAGATCCGATTGAGTTTTTGATTCCAGTTATTATTTAGGAGGAGTTATTTTTGGTTGAGATAACTGTAATGATGTTCGGCAGCAATCACTGTTCATTGCGATGATTGCTAATGAATGCTCTTAATTGGCGACCGCCTCCCACGGGTGGAAATCGCCCCGCGGGCCGGAATTGCCCCACAGCTGCCATGCAACCTTCGGCCCTCCCCGCCCCACCGCTGCCGTAGGGCTGAGCGGATCGGATCGGATCGGTTCGGCCCCGCGCGGCGCCTCCACTCGCGGCATTACGGCGCGGGCGGGGCGGGGGGCGCGGCTGGGAGCGCGGCGGCGGCTCAAGAGCGGCGGGGCCGGGAGCGGGGCGGGGCGGCCGGCAGCGGGACCGGGATCGGGCCGGGGAGCGCCGAGAGGGGCTGCGGTGAGCCGTGGGTGGGGGGGGATGCGGGGGGTCATCGCGGCCGGGCGCAGCGCGGCGCAGCGCTTCTCAACCTCCCCCTCCGGAGGCTGCCGGTGCCGAGCTGCTCTCGCAGCGCTCCCTCTGCCGCCGGCCCGACCCAGCGCGTCTCGGCGGGGCTGGAAAGAGCCAGAACGGCTGCTGTAAGCAGGCGGCGTTGCGGGCTGCGGCACCTGGTAGCGGCGGCTTCGAAGGCGGTGCCCTGCGGGCGGTGGCGGCGTGGGAGCTGCAGGGCGGCTGTCCCGTGTTACTGCCCGTGTTGCTCCCCATGCTGGCTGCGGCTCTGCGAGGGTTCCGGGACGCGCTTGTTCCGCTCTCACCTCCTTTCGCTTTCAGCTGGAGTTCGTTTTCGGAAAGAAATCCTTTCGCTCCGGCCCGCAGGCACTGCTGTGTGCCGAGCAGCGGCGGGGATGGTGACGGAGTCACTGAGATTGGAGGAGAGCTCTGAGGTCCCCGCTCGGGCTGTCGGTGCTCCCTTGGGGGGGTGTTGGGGTATGGGGTACAGAGAGCTTCTCCGTGACCTGTGGGCAGGGCTGCAGGAATCCTATAGCTCTGTGCTGGCTGCTCTCGGGCAGCGTGTCCCCCAGGTTGGCTTTCCTAGAAGATGAGTGTGTAATCAAACGTCCTGTCCTTTGACTTCGTAGTACTTTGTGAGGGTGAAGTGGCTCTGGAAGGTCACACAGCCATCTTCTCCAGGCGGGTGCTGCAGCTTGCTGGCATCAAGGACTTCGGGAATACAGGTACGTTGTATATATATATAGCAAAACCGATAACTGCTGCTCTGATTTCTCATAATGCCACCTGAGAACTGTAAATTACCATCGCTGTGACTCTAAGGGACAAGAATTTTGCTTATGCTGTAACTTACTGAGATTCCCGTTTCAATGTAGCTCCGTGCAGGAAGTACAACCACGACCGTCGTGCGTTTCAGGCTGTAACAGCAGGGGGAGCATGATTTACTGCACAACGTGAGGAGTTCGTTCTAGATTGAAGTCAGGAATCGCGTCTGTTTATAATACCCATGCTGTGCATGTTGGCGAGCTTCCAAAGAAGCGAGCTGTGAACATAGATTGCTTTCCTCTGCCTGGGCCTGGTTTTTGTGTATGGCTCTCTGTATGAAGAACGCTGGGTATGTCAGGAGTATGTGTTCCAGGGTGATCTGAGATCCTGCCACACATTTGAGCTTAATTCGGTTGTTGTTACCAGTTGAAAGGAGTGCTTTGCTGCCCACAGCTTTGTGACATTAAAAAAAAAATCTTTCTGAATGGAAACTTTTTTTCATGTAATGCGAATGTATGGAAGGCAAATATATAGATGTATACCAAAACTATGGGCTTTGCACAGTAAAATGCAGTCTGGAACTTAATGCTGGGAACCATTGCAGTGGGAGAGGGGTGTGTTGTGCTCACGTGTTCACCAACAGTGTGCAGTTTGGCTCCAGCTGTATGGTGAGCTTGTGGGCACTGCAGAGTGAGATGCAGGCAGATTTGCTGTGCTAACTGTGTGAGTTTTCTTGTCTTCTACAGTGCTGAAGAAATATTTTTTTTGCTATAGTTTAAACAAATGGAAACTGATCCAGATGCTTATGCTTTCTGAGGGTAGTATCAGTGAGGATAACACAAGGCATTTTACCCTTTAAAAAAATGCATGCAGTTTTGCATAGACATACTGTGTCCTTGTCAGTGCGTGCAAATGAACAGCTTTTCCTCTTTTCCTTTTGGCTTGCCATGAAAAGTACAAGGAGATCATGTTGTATTATTTGTTAGGCAATTATAATTGTTTTCAGATGCACATTAAGCCCTTTGGCAAGAAAGGTGGTGATGTAGGCATAAGCTGCTTTGAGCAGAAAACTCAAAGTATACTGGAGGAGGGAATTGGGAAGGAATTATTAGGTGATCCTTAAGGGAGAAAAGAATTTGCTTGTGAGGAGCTATGTGATATTGGAAGGAAGCAATGCCTTTTCTCTCCCTTGCTGTGAGCAGGAGCTAGCTGTTTTAGGAGGGTAACTGCATGCTGCACTGATGGTGTCAGTAATCCTGGTGTGAGGTTCAAGTTCTGAGTGGGACCCTGATGAGCACTTGATTTCACACTTCTTAGTTCAGGGATGTTGGAGCACCTACTGTGTCTGGATAATGGATTATGGCCCTGAATAGTGTCTCAGTTGTCTGCTAGCAGTGAAGATTTGCTCTATTGGGATAAAATTAATGTTTCCTCACTATTTAATCATTTTAATTAGCTTTAGAGCTGCCATCGTGTGCCAAGGATCTGCTGGCTGTGAGACTCGCTGCTCTGAGCTGGGTGTTTTTATGGCTGCTTTTCTTATAGCAGTATAATAATAATTCTGAATCCATTTATGATTCAGCCCGTCCTCTGGCCTTAAGCATGAGAATAATCTAGCAGGTTTTTGTTTGTACTGCTGTATTTAAATATGCTTAGCCTCCTGTGTAGCCATCAGGACTAATGGCAAGCTGTTGACCACTTTTGAAGCCACTTGCCTTGTAGGGAGTGAGGGGGATGGATCACTTCTTGCTGTGTCTGCAGGTAACAGATGCTGGTCGTAAAGCACTGGCATTTGGAGAATGTTGGCTCATCCAAGAGTCCAACCCCAAATTGCTGTTTGAAGATGGGCTGCTCTTCAGAGCCTGGTGTATGGAGCTCAGCTGTATGCACTGAGAACCATCTGTGGCCTGAGGCAGCTTTGAAATAGTGACTTGCTTGTTATGCTGCCCTGTGATATGTTAAATTTAGCTGCAGTGGGGAAGCACTATTTTAGCAGTGGCTTTCCAGGTCTCTTTAATAGCACAGGCAGCCGCAGAAGAAGAGCCAGTCTGTAACCCTGATTTGTGGGTGAAAAGCTGACAATCCCAGTAGGCGTGCAAATAACTTCTATAGGTTGGGTCCATGTTCTGACATCTTCTGGAGAATTTTTAGTGTGTTTAATAAAGAACTCAGTCTAACTTGGGAAGAAAAATTCCATCCTGGTCTATTTGGTCTAAAAGGACTTTTTCCTGCGGCCGGAGCTCCCTGCAGCCTGACGGTGCTCTTTCCAGTGGGAGCAATGATTCATTGAGGGCTTACGCTCCTGAAAAGTGTTTATACAGTATCCATTTGGTTGGCTTTTCGTGCTGCTGGCTGGGTACTTTTAAGGGGAGGGAAGGAACAAAACACAAAATGTTGCTGTATGTGGAGCTTTTCAGCTCTAAGTATCCCTCCTTGCAGTCCCATAGGCTGGGCAGTGGTGCACGTGCTCACCTCCAGGGAGCAAAACACTTGGAGGTATCTGTGCTCTTAATACAGCCAATGCTGCCTGCTCTCGGTTCCTTCATGGCCCCTGCGTGATTTTTAACTTAGGCTAAACTGAGCTTAGAAAATCTGTGTGAGTCTTCTGAAACCTGTTGCAGAGCAGTGTAGCTGTTCTCATCGGAATGAAAGGAAATCCTGAATTCACCTGTCTGGATAACAGGCATACCATGCTGAGGAGCTGCAGGCAGTGCTTGTCCTGCAGCTTTCTTATCTATAGAGTTCAGGCATTTCTGTGCAACTGAGTTCTTCCATCATCCAAGGAAAGCAGACTGGCTTTACTGATTTCTTGGTCCTGGTTTTTGAGGTGGGAGGTGCTAATGCCCCTTCTGGCTCTGTTCTGTGTTAGCAGATAGCCTGGCTGTATGTGTGGGGGAAGCCATGCACACGTGTGTGTGTGCACATGCACCATTGCTTTCCAAAACTGTGGTTATGACATCACTCTTAGTCTCCTGTAATTCATTATTTCTTGCTGGTTTTCTGAACAACAGCTGTGAGAAGAATGTATACAAACAGTTTGGAAGTCCTACGGCCAGGTGTCTGCTGCTTCAAGCAAGAGCTGGTTTGTGTTTACTGAGGGTTTCTGTTTATTGACTCAAGAAAACCTGAGTAGGATGGCAAAGCTGTTAAAGATATGCTGTAAAGACAAGCTGCTAGCTGTAGTAAGTGTTCTTTTTGGCAGATATCCTGAGCCGTGAGCGAACATGGTGGGGAGGTGCAGGGAGAAAGCAAAGTTGTGTTGTTTGAACTGGAAAGCTCCCTTGTAATTGTTTTGCCAGGCTCTGTGTAGCGTGTCCAAAAAACCACTCCGTGAGACAAGAACAGCCCATGCAGATGGACAGTTCTGGCTGAGTACATCCCAACTGATGTGCTTCCCAAGTACTCTCGAGTCGCTGTGCTTTCTGCTATATCACTTATAGTGGCTGTCAGTGCTGGCAGACCTCTGTGTGGTACTGTTCATTCAGCTTTGCTTGGTTCTCACATTACCCATGTATGAGTTCTGAACGGGCTTAAACAAATCATTTGGGAATACGTGGTTTGCAGGGGGGTGAGAACAGCATGGTCAGAAGCCTTCTGCATTCCCTGTCTCAGACACTGTTTTTCTGCTTACTCATGCTTGCAAACTTGTGGTAAATATTTCTGACTTCTCATACAGACTTTTAAGGCAATCAAAAGGAAAATGTAAGAAATATCTTGCAGTGTGGTAATACATAGCAGAGCTATGTGTTGTTCTCAGTGATGGAGGTGGTGTTGGTGTGCTTGTTGTTTGCATCCATGTACCAAGGAGCTTGGAGTAAGGGTTGGGACTCCTATCATACTGCATTCTTGAAAAATGGAGAAAGGGAAGGTGTCATCCATCTGCCAGCTCCTTCTACCATCTTCCTTTTGTTCTAATGTGGGGATGCTGGGAGAGCTCCTCTGGTGGCTGTTCTGCTCGCTGAGCAGCAGCCTTGGAAATCCGAAAGCCATAAGGCAACACTGTGCCCAGAGGCCATAGTATTGGGATGATGTATTTTAAATGATCCAAGTTGGAAATTTTCACTTTAAATTTTTCCAGCATTTGCTGCCACTTCTACTCTACAAAAAGTGTTATTTATTTGGCTTTCTCACTATTTGTATTTCTTGACAGTTTTTATATAACTGTTTCCTACCATGTCTGTGTCTGACCATTTGACTGGGACTTTATTGCTGCTGGAAGGTGATACAACTCTGATTTTCCAGGTTTGAGCTTTCTAGAAGATGAAGCCCTGGCTGCGGTTGGTGTTCTTCACCAGTGTTTTCTTGATCTGGCATGCAGAAGCAGAATTCTTCACTTCAATAGGTACGGAAACAACCATTGCACAATATCATGATGCAACTAATGTGACTGCCAGAACTGTTAAACTTTACAGATGAACCGTATGGCTGCCCTTGTATGGCCCTATCAAACACCAGCTTCATCAGGGAGAGCAACGCTTTGATGTCCTTGGTGCTATTCTGCACTGCAGGTTTTGTATCGCTGGGTGTTGTTCACATTTGGTTAGCTCAGCACGTCATGACTAACTTGATATGAGCTTCTCTGAGGTCTGTGAGTAAAAGACAACTTCTGTCTTTTCTTAAGAGCTGTGCATCTGGTGTTTTGAATGCAGCACAAAGCTTATGTGAAAAAGTTCATCCTGAGGTGCTGATTTCACACAGAGAACTTGCGTGATAAATATGTGAAACGTTCTTTCACAAAATGTGATACCTCTTATCTCTTAACTAATCTGGGTTTGGGAATAGGAAGGAAAAATCTCCAAAACCCTTCCTGGTTTTGTAAGATTTCGGTAAATCCCAATGAATTCATATCGCTGCAGGTCTGGAAAACAGATTTGATGAAATTCTAGTTCTTGTCTTATGGCTGTGATTAAGCAGTGTATGATTTCTGTAGTAGAACCTAGAAGTAGGCACAAACTGATTCCTGCTGTGACTTGGTCTAATACTTTCCTGTGGAATAGTAAATAAAGGTAATAAAGATGAGAGGTGAATGGATCTGGCTGTCCTCAACTTTGAGCTCAGTGAAGCAGCGCTTCTGAATGCTAAAGCTCCAAACTCCTGCTTGTTTCTTTTGCACTAATGTATGGAATTCATCAGCCAGAGCAAAGCAGTGGGGTTTGGAGCACGTGTTCCTTGTGTTCTGAAGCTGACTAAATAGTGCTTACCTACGTGGCTGCAAGGTTACCGTGAAGGACCACCTGCTCTTCCCATTTGCCTGTTTCTGGACCTTCCTTATCTCTGGGAGAAGAACATCCTGCTGCCTTTCTGCTTAATTATGCCTCACTAATAAAGACTTTAGAATGCTGACACTAAAGCTGGGTCTTTCAGTGTTACTCTTTGAAAAGCAAAGTTTGTCACAACCCTTCAGATGAATATGCTAGCAGTTCTCTCTAATGCTAATGAGGAGAGACTTTGTCAGTCTATAAACATCAGTCTGAAGTTCCTCCTTAATGGTAGGTTGTGTATCCACAGATACCAGTATTGAAAAGCTGTAATTTTAAGTGAGTCAAATGGTAGAGTAGTAGCTGACCTCATTTCTGTCCATGTGCTGAACAGATGTTAGGGCATCTGGATGTCTTGTTGCTTTGACTCAGTAGCTTCATTAATGTCAAACCTTTATTTTGATCGCATGGCATATAATTATAATAGTAAAGTAATTTGGAGATGGTTAAAAAAAAGAGACAAGGCTATGTGAACAAATGAAGTTGAGACTTTAATAGCCTCTTGAAGCATTTAAATGTCAGACCTGTGTGTGTAGTAAGTCTGAAAGCATTCCAGCTCTAAGTGCACACCTTTATCTGTTCTTAAAGGGGCTGCAGCATCTGAGGCCTTTGGTGCTGCTGGGGGACTTCTCATGAGTGTGATTACTACTTGCTTGTATTCTGTTTTCAGGTCAAATGACAGATCTGATTTATGCAGAGAAGGACTTGGTACAGTCTTTGAAAGAATACATCCGAGCAGAAGAGACCAAACTGTCTCGGATTAAAAGGTAAGGGAGAGGTTTGCGTAGTGAAGAGGGGCAACAAAGTGCATAACCTGTTGTGTTCAGTTACAGCTCACCTTCCTGTTCTGGTTAGCACTTCCCCAATAAATATAATGAGTGTAAGTAGTGCTCCTATGGAGAAGACACTGATATCAAAGAGGAGCCTTATCTGCGTGAGTTAAATGCCTGTAGATGCTGTTGCTCTGGGCTACCTGTTTAAGCATTGCACAGCTTGTATTATCCTGGTACCTCAGATCAGTTAAAGCTCTTGCTGACAACACACTCCTTAGCTAGGCTGTTAATAATTACCTAGCTAAAAGTTGTACCTAACAGGGCATGGCACCAGAATGGTCTGAAGTCTGGGTTAGTAGGAGCTGTGTGCCTGTAACTGGCTTTCCATTTCTGCACTCCAGATGGTATCTGGCAGCTTGATCTCCCTTTGGGATTGTTGGGTGGGGACAGGGTTATGAAACAGTGAAATTATCCAAATTCCTTGTTGCTTTTGTACACACAAATTTATTTCTTGAAAAGTTGCCCTTCTGAAGAAAAACTGTCTCCTGTTCAAGTATGTTTAAACAGAGCTCAAGCTATGTATAATTTTTTTAAAGCAACAAAAACCATTTGCATATGTCAGATTTCTCTTTGCACGTGTTAAATTTGCAGTTGACTTTTTCCTATGTTGGGAAGCAAGAGGATATTTCAGTTGTCACAACACTGGAGCTCTAGTCTGAGGGATGTGTTCTGTAACAGATGCTGAATTTCATCATTTGAATTTGGTGGCATTTGTCACAATTGCTTTCTATGTATAGAGATGTTTGACTCAAAATACTGCTGTGAACAGAGTAAAACTTCACCTTATTACGACTTTGCAAAATAAATACTGGGTGCAGTGAAAGCTGATTTTTTTTAAAGTGGTGTAGACATGTCTTAAGGTGTCATTAATCTGATATCTCTGCAAAGGGTTCTCATCTTGCTTTGTTGCAACATCATAGAATAAGGCAGCCTGGCGGTTTGTGCCAATTGAACTGCTTACAGCCATGGTTCATTCATGGCTTAGTTTGGGGTTAGACTCAAAGGGGATTTCTAATGTTCAGTTATTAGCTTACCTCAGCAAAGTTTTTTTTCCTTCCTGGGTACTGGGGAGAGGCTGGCCAAATGCTTGTCATAAGGGATAATAGGAATTTGCACACTTCTGAGATAGATAAATGATGCTTTTTATTATTTGCTGAAGTGCAACATGCTGAAAACTGATGGCTAAGGCTCATTGCAGGGGAGATGAATGCCTACTGAGATTTAAATTAATAGGCAGGGAAATCTCTTTGAAAAGAGCATATTGTGATTAAAAACAAAAATCAATGAACCTCACTTCATCCTTGTGAAGTTAAAAGCCTTACATCTGGTTATGATAGCAAAAGCAGCAGTAAGTTGGTTCTAGCTATGTAATTAGGATGACTTCAGAAGGAAGACATGCATTCAGAAATTGTTCTCAGGCTGAGCAATACAATTCTCTCTTTCCAGCTGGGCTGAAAAAATGGATGTGCTGACGAGCAAATCCACCTCGGATCCAGAGGGGTACCTGGCACACCCTGTGAATGCTTATAAGCTGGTGAAGCGTTTAAATACTGACTGGCTGGAATTAGAAAACCTGGTTCTTCAGGATACAACAAATGGTAAGGACTGCAGGGAAGGTGTTGGTGGGAGGTCCCCTTATGGCTTCCCCTTATGTTCTGGAAGCTGCAGACCCAGCTGTGGCTTAAATACTGTTGCTAATTTGGTTTGAAGCTTAAACTAATGACTGGGCTCTTGCTTACTGGGTACCCAAGGGGGGAAATGTGCTGCTGAGCCAAGACTCAAAGCTGTTACTTGTCATAGGCACATTACATTTGGTTTGCTTGTGTAGTTTGCAGCTAAGAGGAGAATAGGATGTCCTAAAGTGGCCAGCAGTTATCAGCTGTTTAGTATCTTGTCTTGAGCTATATATTCTTCTGTGTAACAGCTCACTCATCTTACTTCCCAATCTGCTGCATCTGTAAGCAGTCACTTGTGACCACGTTGGTCAGTAAATAAGGATCAAAATGAGATCTGTACTGAATTGGCAAAGGACTCTTTGTCATTGTATGTCAGCAATTATGTGGTGCAAGTGAATGTATTGATGGTTATTTCTCTTGTCATTTGCCTGTTAACTCTGTTTCTTATAATGGGACAGAAAGCAATGCCTGTATAAGTGGAGAGCCTAATGAGAGGCTTTAAATCTAGTTAATTTGAATCTTGGAATTTAGAAACAAAGCAGACGTGTCCTGTGTTAATCTGGTGCTGAACTTATTCAAACCAAAGTAACAGCTTTTCCTTTTGTTATGAAGGCTTTATCACAAATCTCACAATTCAGCGCCAGTTCTTTCCAACTGAAGAAGACGAGACAGGGGCTGCCAAGGCTCTGATGCGCCTGCAGGACACGTACAAACTGGATCCTGAAACTCTCTCTCGAGGGAACTTACCAGGTAAGTGTGCAGTGGTCTCATCTGCTATAAAGAGATGCAAACAGTAACACCCTCAAACTCTCCAAAAGTCCATTTTGAGTGGAAATAAAGGCCTGTGGTTCTGAAACTGTGTGGCTCAAGCAGTAGAGGTTGCATTTGCTGTAATGTTCTGAGAATGAGGTTTTTTCCATCCCAGCCAGGGAGCCACGATCCACACGATCAGCTCAAGTGGCACAGGTTTTATTTCTATTAGTTTAAGGGGAAATCTGTTCTGGCTTTTTTGTGGTCTCAGTACCAAAGCTAGGAAGCTGCTTATGCTGGTAGCTGTGTAGGCAAATGGCATGGCTGTTTCCCTGGGAACTTATGAGCTGGGCAGAGGAGATGCTCCCTAATTCACTGCTCTTGTGGCTTCTAGCAAAGCGTGGTTCTCTTCTTGCCCTCTTGTTCTTTATCTACAGAGTAAAGACTAACAGTATTTGCCACAAAGTTATTTCTGGGACTAGATAAACATATTGTGATGTCATTGTTCTCTCAGGAGTCCCACTGGGTGTTTGTAAGAGATGTGCTAGTGACCGTAACCTGTTCCAGTAGCACTGCTTACAGATTGCCTGGACTTCGTTAAAGTGTGGGTAGTTGAGTTTACAAAATCGCTTTAGTTAAATGTAGGTCATGAACAGTGAACTGCAAATGAAGCCATATCTGTGCACCTGATCTGAAGCAACCGGAAATCTGCACACAATTGAACCTAGTTTGCCTAAATAACAATCAGCTTGCTTATGCATAAATATACACCTCAAGAGCACACGAGACAGCGTGCCATGTAGCCAGACATCTCTGATAATCTAACAGTGTTAACTTGGTGTCAGTCAAATCTGCTAAGCTTTTAGTCCATTCTGCCTTTGTCTACAGCAGAAGGCAGAATAGCTGAAGAGAAGTTTGTTAAACTTTTCTTGGTTCCCAAACAGATGAATGCCACAATGATGATGGAATGTAAATTTCAACTCCTGAAGGTGACCAGTTCAGTATGGAATGTAAATCATTGTTATGCATTCTTCAAAAGACGTCTTTTATTATAAGTGTGTGTATTTATTGATATTTCTCAATGTGCCTCCACATATGAGGGCAAGAATGCTTCTGTGCAGGTTGCTTAAAGAACTTTTTTTGTTATTAGGAACAAAATATAGGTCGTCTTTGACAGTGAGTGACTGCTTTGGTATGGGCAAGACTGCTTACAATGATGGTGACTACTATCACACAGTACTGTGGATGGAGCAAGCCTTAAAACAGCACGATGAGGGGGAGGATACTACAGTCAGCAAAGTGGAGATCCTGGATTATCTCAGCTATGCTGTCTTCCAGTTTGGGGACTTGCACAGAGCCATGGAGCTTACGAGGCGCCTGATATCCCTTGGTAAGAGCATTGCCAGTAACAGCCAAGAACAGCCCATACTTATGGGTGAGCTGACTGGAAGGGTTTTCTACCTGTAAACAAATATAAGTTATGGAGAAAAGTCTACTTGTGCATGAAATGTCCTCAGCAAGCCATCCTATAGGCCGCCTGTTGTTACCTGAAACCTAAATGTCTGTCTGACCACTGTATCTGCTGGTGTACTGTGATGTCTGGCAATGGTTAATGCCCGGGCTTAAGGATTCCAGTAGAGATCAAGGCTGCCATGGGCTCAGCAGAGTACTATTTCTGCTGTCAAAACCTGCTGACTTTTTAATATTTCTTCACAGATGCTCTTTTATGTTGGGTAGTTTCTTTGCCTGAGATCTTAGTGTATTTTTTCTGAGCAGTCAGACCATAGATGGAATTTCCTGAGACCTGGTTTTATCTGTGCTCTGTTTCTAGGTTTCTTTTGAGTAAGCAAATAGGCATTCCTTTAAGTACAGTTCTGCTTGCTGCTTGTGTTGGGAAGGTTTGTTATCTCTAGCATCTTCTGACTGAAATATTTGTATGGCTTTTAAATCAGCTGTGGTTCTTAATCTAGATGATGGCTGCATCCCAGGAGTAAGTGAAGCTGTTTTATTAGCAGGGAGGAGAATGGGAAAGATGAATAACTTCTGCAGACATTGAAATTCCTAGATTAAAGTTCACAGGGATGACTGTAGTGAATTTAGTTCCCTCTGCAATAATGCGTAGCACTGATAGCACAATGCAAATCCTTATCAGCATCAGAGTGGAACAGACTTGACAGTCCTTTGTGGGAGCCTCCTCTACACTGGGATAACCTTTATCTAGCCAATATCAGCCTGTGCTTTGAGGGGTGGTTACTTCAGTGACATCTGGGTTAGTTAAATAAGAGACACAATAAGCTTGGGAAAGTCAAAAGCAAAGAAGTGTTGTAGGTGCTATGTCCAGAAACACATAGTGGTGAACTGGGACTTGTTCCTTCTATAGTGTAACTATAATAGGTGATTAAAGTCATCTATTGATGGTATTTACTAGTTCATATCAGCAGCTTTAATCACTAATGATAGGTCTAATGTGTTCTGGAATACCTCTGGTACAGGCATGAGTGAATGGATGCTGTAGGTAAGCTGGTAAATGGCAATGCTTAACTTCTGAGCTTCCAGGCTTTACAGGAAGTGTTTGAGACTGAAGTTTGTGGCTGGGGTTCCACTGAGGTACTGGGCTAAAGCCTGCTTGTGCACTGCAGATGAGAGGTATGGTGCAGAAGGGTGCTGCAAATAGCCTAGCTTGATCTCTTGTGGTCTGCTTCTCCTGGATGGAATTAGGCAGACAACCTGTGAAGTACAGGAGGACTGTGGTGACCAAAACCTTTTTCCACTCAGAACTGCATGTTCTGTGATGGATCCTTTCAGAAATTACTGCAGAAGAATGCCAGCTTCTCTCTGCAAAGACAAACAGGAGCCAGAGCACTTGGTTGCTTGATGGCGCTCTAGGATGGAGAGAATTATTGCTGAATCTTGATGCAAAGTCTTCCTTGCATTAACAATTCCTGAGACTGCAGCAGTTACTGGCTCTGTCTGTTTTCCCCTGATGAAGACAGTACTCATGAGAGAGCGGGCAGCAATCTGCGGTACTTTGAGAAGCTGCTGGAGAAGGAGAGAGAGAAGCCCTCAAACAAGACAGCGGCCACAACTGAACCAGTGGTGCAAAGTGGTGCCTATGAGAGACCTCTTGACTACTTGCCAGAGCGCGATATCTATGAGGCCCTCTGCAGAGGTGAAGGGGTGAAAATGGTAAGAGAAAGGCAGAGCTTTTCTGACCGCACTGCCGTTGCATAAGGATGGTTGAGTTTGCTCATGTGTTAATCTGTGCAAGAAAAATGAAGTGTAATTGTCCAGTCTGAGACTTGCGCTTATGCCTCAGCCTCTGTCTTAACCTGTTAAATCTGTACAGCTCTCAGCTTGTTCTTCTTAAAGGTTGGTGAGAACTGAGTCTCCTGACAGTCTGTCTGTTCAATCATTTCAGTTGCTGGCTGTATTGGTAAAATAGGAGGCTTTTCTCACTGAGAACTAGTTATGTTTTGCCACTGTTATAGCATCACATTTTGTGCATCTTGATGGGTGCTCCTGGGGTGACCGTACTGACTGCCAGTCTTTGGCACTTCAAATATTTTTAGTGCAGGAAGAAATCCATTTATTTCTCTGCGCAGTTGAAATCATAAGAACCAGGCATTTCTTACAGCCAAACTTTGTATATTTATTGAATCTGAATTTATAGGCTATTAGGATTTAACTGAGAGATTAGTTTTTTCAGATCTTCTTGGTGGCATCTGGAACAGCATGTTTTCATTCACAATAAATATCAGCGCTGCTGCTGCTTACCTCTGACACTAGCTGTGTGCTGACAGCTCTTGCTAGAGCCTGTGAAATAAGACACTTTTTTGCCTGTCTCTAAGTTTATGAATAGTGGTTGAGCAAACAATGCGTTCTACTTGATGCCTTGTTTCAGACACCTCGGAGGCAGAAAAGGCTGTTCTGTAGGTACCACGATGGAAACAGAAACCCCCATCTGCTCATAGCTCCCTTTAAAGAAGAAGATGAATGGGACAGCCCTCATATTGTACGCTACTATGATGTCATGTCTGATGAGGAAATTGAGAAAATTAAACAACTGGCGAAACCAAGGGTGAGTTTCCCTTCATCTCACTGACTGCCAATCAAATGCTTTTGATCTGTGAGCAAAGGCTAGGCGAAGGATTTGAGAGTATGATTTCATACTGCAGATAACACACTGTGAAGCTAAGGGGAACAACTTCAAAACTGCCTGGTGATGTAGGACCCTAAAGCCCAGGCTCCTGAAGGTGTTTATGCAATGTTGCATTTAACTGTGCAAAATTCCTCAGTAAATAAGGACTGGACTTGGAAAAGTAGGTGACTGCCTGGCTTACAGTGTAGATGCCCAACATACCTTCAGTCAGCTTCTTGAAATGAGGCTGAACTGAATTGCAGCACCTTCAACCTATGATGTGAGCGCACACAAAAATAACCCCACAAAGTTGGTGCTTTTTATCTGACTTTCCTAGAGGTGGAGTTACCAGTCTGTTTCCTTTCTGGCAATGTGAGATCAGCAGTAGATGCTCCGTCTTTTGTGCTTGCCGGGTCTCACAGGAGAGTAGAATTGTATAGGATCAGTTCATTCTAGTGCTTTTGTAGCTCCTGCTAACAACTGTGGTGATAAAATTCCAGGCAAGGATTGCCTGCATGCATTTCTAAATGTAAACATAAACACTTACTGATGTTTACATGGTTTGAGGAACTGATACTTCTTCAGACACCCAGAATTATTTGTTATTCTGGACTTGTGAGTACTGGCTAGCTGTGGGAGTGCTGGCAGAACACTTCCCTCTCAAAGAGGATTCTCAGCTCTACAAACAGACTTTTCCTATTATGTCATACTGTAAAACTTTGAGCCTCAGATAAAATAGAAACATTGAAAGATTGAATCATTAAATCTATTTTATGAAATCAAGCGCCTTCTAAATAGGGCAGCTATTAGGTTTTTTTGGTTTTACAGCTTTTGTTCAAAGCTTTGATAGAAAATATTAGGACTTGCTAAGTTTTGCTTATGTCAGTAATGTGAAAGGAATTCTTCATGTTACCTATGCAGCTGTAGGATGAGGATCAGTACAACTGGAGGTAAATACTGTCATCTTAAGATTCAGGTTTCTTTAATTACAAGAAAGTAGTTCCTTTTAACTTATTACTCAAATCTGTCTGTTCTGTAGGAAGAGCAGCTCTGAGTTCTGCAGTACTACTGAAATGCTGGAAAATGCTGATCTTGTGATGAGATGATCATTAACGCAGCTTAATTTCTGTCAGGAAACTTTAGTTAATAAGCATGGAAGCTTTGAGACAAGCTCTGAAGCACTGTGTTAGTTTGGGGCTTGGGAGGATATTTCCTTGTATTTACAAGAGACTTCTACTTCTGGGTCTAAACACTCCATATTATCTACAGTTTATGCTTGCCAGTATTTCTTATTTTGTAGAGAAACAACATCTGTATGTGATACTCAAGTTGGTCTTCGTTATTATTTTGCAAAATGCAATTGCTTTCACTCCAGTTCCAAGAAGTAGTTCCAACTTGACAGGCAATACATCAGAGCTGACTGTGTCAGCTTTCAGTGCTGGAAATGGTAACCAAAACTCTTAACTTTGTTGGTGTGGGAGCCTGAAAAGGCAAAGAGATGCCACTGGATCCAAACGCAAAGGGCAGAAATCAAGCAGGCATGTGCAAGCTCAAGCAGCAGCATAATAGAAAGTTTAGAAAGCGAAATTGCATCCCCAAAGCTGTGCTTCATTGCACAGTGAAGAACAACGTTGTCAGCCTGCTTATTCTGCTGTGATTTACGCAGGAGAGATCTGGAGCAGAGTAACTGAGTCAGAATTAGATGAGTAGATGTGCCAGGAGCTCTTGTGTAGGGACGAGACAAGGACTGTAAAACTGGCTGGAGGCTCATTTGAGGAGAAATGAAGGAAATAGCTGCCTACTGTGAAGAAAACGCAAATAAAAAGGTTTTCTGGGGCCTGTAATTAAGCGGAAGGAAGAAGGCAGGATTTTAAGTGTTTGTGGTTTTCAGGAGTTAAATTTAAATGTGGTTTGACTTTGCAGTCAGACAAATGAGTGTCCCAGTTCTTGTTCTCAGTCGCAAGTACGAAACCCACGTTGCCTGTTAGCAAGCAGCAGCCTGCTGCTTTGCTGCCACAGTGAGTCTGGTCAGTTCTGCAAGGTTTCAGACTCCTCCTATATGCTACCTATATGATGTGGCCTAACAGTGATGCATTATTTGCTGTGCAAAATGCATGGATGTGCTGTTATAAAAGTATCTGTCGCTGAGAGCAGATGTTGCAGGCATTTTCCAATTGGGAAAATCTAAGTGTGGTAATATTGAGTCTTGTCCTCAGGACGAGTGGGTTTGTCTGCCCTGTAATTTGTAATTCATTTTGCAAATGTTTTCATCTGTTTTTTTTAAATCTAAGAATGAGCTTTTTCCAGTCCACATGAGGAGAGGGCTGATTAAATGTATGCAGCATCCAACAATTCTTCCTGCCAAGAGCATAAGCTTCATATGTTGACTTTGTTGTTGTTCCATCTTGTAATATGGACTCCAGCTGTTTAAGAAGTCTTTTTATAAGGTACCTCAGTTAGCACTACTTGTGGATTTAATGGATATCATGGCTTTTGCAGTCAACTGCTTATTCTAGAATCAGCTGCAGGTGATGGATTGCGTTTGCATTTTTGTGTGTACTGTTCTAGCCTGAAACTGGAACAAATTCTTGGTTGGAGTTTAACTTTCATGCTGTGATACGTTGAAATTTGATAAAGCAGCTGCTGATATTGTTAGGATTGAAGTCTATTTTCTTGATCTGTAGTTGATGTTTCTTCCTGTTTGGGATTTTTTTGGCACAGCTGGCACGAGCCACAGTTCGTGATCCCAAAACCGGTGTCCTTACAGTGGCTAGCTACAGGGTATCAAAAAGGTAAGCATAGAGAAGAGTTCAGCCTTAAGTTTTCTGTGCTTAACAGCCCTCGTGTGCTACCTTCAGTGGAAAACTAGAAATACTTTGCATGCAGCAAAAGCTGGCACAACAAATGCATGGTAAATGTCTCATCTGTGTAACTTAGGGTAGAAGAAATCCTCTTTTGGGGAAACTGGTGGCTGGGGCTTCGTATTCTAAAACATTTTATTGTTTCCCGTTCCCTTCTCTTGCCCTAGTTCATGGTTGGAGGAAGATGATGATCCTGTTGTGGCTAAGGTGAATCAACGAATGCAGCAGATCACGGGGTTAACAGTGAAAACAGCTGAGCTGTTGCAGGTTGGTACACTTTCACCTTACCAGGATGAGATCTGACAAGTAGCTCTTTAGTGGGGTGAGATGGTATTAATCCAGAAACAAACATCAGCATTGCTCCTAACCAGCTCCTCCTAGGCGTTCTGTTAACTGAACACATGGGTGAGTGGGTGAGTAAGGTCATGAACACCATCTCCCAGATCAGACACATACTAGGGAAACACCCATGCTCACATTCTGCCTCTTCAGAGGAGGAGGGAGTAAGTGTGATAGCAACTGTTGCTGCATGTTCGTGTTTATCAGGTTGTTGTGGTGATAAGCAGAGAGTGCTGCTGCTAAGAAACATCAGTACTGAGAAATTCTCAGTGGAACCCTTAAACTGAAAGGGAGGGAACACTCGGTGCTTATCTGCACACCTCATTACTGGCAATTTGAAGAAAAATGAGTTAAGTGGATATCTATTATGCAGATAACAATCTTGCCACAGAGCACCGTTTCTCAAAGGATGTTTTGGATCTTTGAGAGTTATCTTATGCAGCAGTCGTGCAGCTCACTATATAAATCTATTTTGCTTTGTTCTTCTGTAGGTTGCTAATTATGGAATGGGAGGGCAGTATGAGCCACACTTTGATTTTTCTAGGGTAAGATTACTTTTCCAATTACTCCTTGGGTGTGGAGTGAGGGTGGGAACAGATCATTTTGGGAACTGTTGAAACCCTTATTAAAATGTCTTTTCTATTAAAACACTCTAATGTATAGCCCAGTTGCATGGAATGGATTATGACCTCTGGAAAACTCTCATTCCTTTCTCTGGTGCTGGAAGTTCAAGAGGCTGATGAACAAATCTGACTGCCTGCTTTTGTCCCTTTGGTTCCTTGCATAGTGCAGAGAGATTGAGAGATAGTCATACTGCTCTTATATGTACTCCTTCTGTTACCCTACTAGGAAACTTAGCCCTGGATGGAGATGGAATTGTTCCATTGGGTTTATAAATCTAGCAAGGTTTTCAGTCCTCTTTTGGGTATTTTAAAGTACTTTGGCTGAGCAGGTGATGTCCCTCCAAAAGAGCAGCGTTTATGGAAGTCTTTGAGTTGGAACCCTTCTGATAAAAGCCTTAAGAACCGAAAGCCTTAAGCTGCGATTGCAGCTGTAGGAGGTCAGCAGGGTTTTGTCACCTCTGTCTGGGATGCCAGTGCTGTGGTGGCGGCAGGGGAACTTACTACTGGCACTAGTTGGATCTGTACCAGGCACTAGAGGGCTCTACCTGGCAAGTGTGAGCTCAGGTTGGCTGTGAGAGAAGACAATTCTTTACTGCAGTTGTTCTGGTACACGAATCATACTGAAGAGCTGTGATGGCTGGCTGTTATAAACACGAAATCCATCTGTGATGCCTTGGTTTCCAGGTAGAATCGTCTCTTCAACTGAATCCATCTTAATTCAATCTATTCCAGTATTTTTACCTGATAGAAAGAATGGATTGCTGCAGCTGGAGGGTAACCCAATAATTGTGAACAGGATTGAGGGGCCCTACTTAATGCTGTTCATAAATAATCTTAATCCCCAGCACTGTGGAAGCTCCTACTCGTTAGCTTTGGCCTGTTGAGAGAATTTTTCTGCAAACTTTAAGACTGCTTTGTTTCCAGAGTGAAGTCAATGCTCTAAAATTCTCTTCAAAGCCTTTGAACTCAAGGACCTCAGATATCAATTTGGTCATTATGGTCTTTACTTTTGGATTAGGCAGCTGGGACAGAGCTCCCTTTGGAACATAGCCTTGGCTGCAGTCATCAGTTAAAGCAGGGCAATGGGGAGTTTGCCGTGGGCTTGGGCTGGTCTGCCAGGCTCTGTGCGTCACAGATTCCAGTACTGGAATCCAGAGACATTGCTCTCTCACTGTCTGATCAGCCTCACAGCTTTTTGTTCCCTTACAGCTCTCAGATGGGGAAGCTTTAATACTTAAATATTTCAACTTTCAAATCGTGTACTTAAAAGTTACAGGAGAATCTTATATATTGAAGCTCAGGAATGCATGGCTGGACCTGAGTTTGGCGGGGGTCTTGGGAACAAGGGGACTCCTATGTGAGCTTCTATGTTGGCTATTAGATTGAATTTGCATGTACTGGTGCAGGAAGTTTGTGCTTGTAGTTCTTAGTGTAAACCCATTTCAGGAAAGTTGTAGTACAATCTACTTGCTTATTTCAACATCTGAGAGTTTTTCTTGCTGTTTCTCTCTTCCTAATGCTGCTTTCTGCTTTTTTTTTTGTGTTGAAGATTACTTTTGTATTGAAGAATTCATCTTAACGTTACTTGGCTGAATCTTGTTGACAATTAGCAATATGTATAAACCTCTAATTGCATTTTTCTTTGTGCCCTTCAGAAGTGCTGGGCTTATGGGTGTTTTCTGCTTATAAACTGGCATCTGTATGCTCTCATACTTCAACCAATGAAAGTCACAACACTTGATCTTCTTGACTATGGTCCTTAACTCTAGATAGACAGCCACTTGAGATAAATTACTGCTATTCTAATTTGTTGCTGTTAGAAATAGATTTTCTTATGACATTTCTTTGAGATGATCACACACTGAGAATCTAATGTCTTACCTAAATGCAGTTCAAGCTGAATTTTTCATAACCTCAGTTGTTGACTTTAGACCAGTGTCCACTGCAATAACAGCCTGTTGATTACTTAAATACCACCTGAAAGCACTGCTGCTACTCTAATGCCCTGAGAATTACTTGCGTGCTACTTCTCCTTATAGCACCGGAGTGCGATGTGCATGCATTTATGCACTGTGGCTGCAATCTGTGATGGCTTTAGTGCTGCCCTGTGAGTCCCCTCTTAATTCCAGCTCTTTGAGCCTGAGGCTCTTCATGCAGAGCTGCATATGTAACTCTAGTGTGAGCCCGTTCGGAATGAGAGGTTAAAGTTGTTGTCTGTTACAGCGACCCTTTGACAGCACTCTCAAATCGGAAGGAAATAGGCTAGCGACGTTTCTTAACTATGTAAGTACCTTTGTTTGTCTGCTGTCTGTGAGCTTGAAGTTTGCAGTTATTCTCATTTAATTTTATAGAAAGATGAGCCAGATGCTTTCAAGCGGTTAGGGACTGGAAATCGTGTGGCCACTTTTTTAAACTATGTAAGTATGATGCTCCTTTGTGAATTGGGTGTAACTCGGTGATGTTTTGCTTGCAGTGGGCACAGTTGTTTGTAGAGGTTTGTTGGTGTTTGGAAGGAGAGTCTTTTAACTCTTGCAGCATCAGGTGCTGTCCTGTTTGAACAGAACTGGGACTCCTGGACAAACCTAGATTCTTACAGTGAATAATGTTTATCTTATTCTCTGCTGGCTGTACATGGTCAAAGGCATTTCACCCTTTGTCCCATGCACGACATATCAAACATGTACTGATGTCTCTACTAAAGAGTGGTTTGTTGTTAAGGTGTAGGTATTAACTTGCAGAGTTGCATGCACAAGCTGTGCTCCTATGGCATCTTGTGCCCTTTTATTGTAGGTACCGAGCAGGAGGACACCAGAGTAGTAATAACATCTGCTTTCAACAGAAATCCTAGTTGCAGTGGAGAATGTGGGGATTGCTTTTGATTGTTTACACTTTGTGGGAAATGGATGTGACTAATCTGTTTCTGATCCATTAGTTCCTCACCAAAAACTTACTGAGAACAGTGAAAACATTACTTAGTTTAATGGAAGTGTTTCCAGGACTTTGGGTTTTGAGTCACATCTGTAGAGCTTAAAGTGAATCCATCACTGCTAACAAATGTAATAGGTTTAAGTTCATTCCAGCATAGAATGGCAAAGCATAAAGATGTAAGCATTTCTTCAGAGCCTCGTTGGTGTGTGTATTATTAAAGCACTTGAAGTAGAATAGAACTACTGGGGAACAGCAAAGAAACTGTGCAGAAAACTGAGGTCTTCCACTTGCATTGTTGTTTTTTTGAAGTGGTTGACCAAGATGCTAAACTAAATCATGAAAATGAGTTCCAAGGACACGGTTTCAATTTGAGGAAATGTGGTTTAACAGGCACTTATTTTTCTAATTGAACCATAAACCAGAATGAAATTCTGAAACTAACTTACTCTGAAGTCTTCTCCCTCATTTTGGAGGACTGGCTTATTAATGCTGCAGGTTCAGTTTTTTTATGGCTAATTTGTATAATATGTACTTGTAGATCAGCACTTCATCAAGCTTACATATGAATAAAAGCCTTCAGTTGAAGTAACAGCCTTCAGTAATCATCTTAGCAATTCATGCTGGTTGAAATCCATCTCTTCTTTGTTACTGCAAGTCACAGAGGTGTGAGCTGTGTTAGGACAAGGGGCACTTGAACTTGGGGAGCCATTTATATGAAAGGTGTTGTAAATGATTGGTTTGAGTTTTTCTCACTTTGTTTTGTTAGATGAGTGATGTGGAAGCTGGAGGAGCTACAGTTTTCCCAGATTTTGGGGCAGCCATATGGCCCAAGAAGGTAAAGTCACTCTGTATGGCTGCTTTTCATCTCCCTTCTCCATTTACTGTCTTTTCTCATTAGTCTTGTATCTAAGTCAGTTAATGTGCTTGTGCAGTTTACTTCATTCTTAGAGTTTATAGTGGGAATGGTTTCAATATAGAGCTGTTATTAAATCTTGTTTTCAATCTGTGAACACAACTGAATTAGAGTTGAGAGTAAGTTGGCTTTTCCATGTGCTGTTATTTGTGACCTATGCCGAGGTGTTTCATAAGAGCTTGCATTTGGGTTCTTGGGCATTATCCCTCTTCCTCACGTCAATGACTTCAGCATGTTGGCTGGGTTCTGGCTAATCCACATCTGGTATCTTTTCTGCAGGGAACAGCAGTATTTTGGTACAACCTATTCAGAAGTGGTGAGGGTGATTACAGAACAAGGCATGCAGCTTGTCCAGTGCTAGTAGGGTGTAAATGGGGTAAGTAAAACTCCTTTAGGAACAAAACCATTGGTGTATACAAAGATAGTGAGATGCTGAACCATTATACCAGCATTTAATAACCTGAGTATTGCTGTTTTAACTGCTGGAGTCATTTAGCAATAATGAAAGCTCACGTATTGATATGTAGCATGAAGCAGCTACATTGCTCAGCTTTTGTAGCAGTAACATTGCAAAGCATGTGAGAGTGGGCTTATGTGGTATAGGACAGCTGTAAAATGATCTGGGTTGGAGGGATCTTAAAGATCACTTGGATGTTCTCAGGTTTTTCCCTATACCTCCATCCCCCTTTATTTTCCCAAAACATCTTTCCTGGCTGTGTTGTCTGATCAGATGGGTGCTGCTGTGCTTTCTGGAGGCAGGCAAAGCTGACTTGCATGGCTCATTGCAGACAAATGCTCCCTCTTGCCTTGGATGCCCATAGTCTGTCAGCAATGATCTACTTCCTACTTTGGCTGCCTGGACACTGGGAAATTGAGTTGTCTGCTGGAAGTAGCTTATGTCTGCTGTCATCCGTTTCTGAACCCACCTCCCACGGCCTCTGTGGTGTTCTGAGTGTCAGAGCACAATGACCTGTAATGACACCAGATCCAAAATACGTTGTCTTGCTATTGTTGGCCAACTGTGCAACTGGAAATCTTCCCAGTCCTGTGAATCTTTGTTTCTCATTGGATGGGTGGAGAAGTATAAGACCTCCGTGGAAAGAAGTCTGGGTTGTAGTGCTATACAGAGACCATGGGTGCATGGTGGTAACTAATTCCATGTCTTTGTTCCACAGTTTCAAACAAATGGTTTCATGAAAGAGGAAACGAATTCTTAAGACCTTGTGGGAGAACAGAGGTTGACTGATATCCAACCTGCTGCAGACCTTTTGTTTCTTTGTCTCCTTTTCTACTGTTGGTCCTTCCAGTTCATTTCTAAGAAATGATCCATTTCTTTTTTTCCCCCAAGAGTCCTGGCACTTGTCACAAAAAGACAAATGTAACACCTGTGAGTGAAAGTAAATGGCTTTGTACACATCTCTTGTCTTCAGTTGCTGTCATTTGTCTCCACCTTCCCTCTCCCCTGCCACTTCCATCACTTTACTGGTCTTCCACCCTCAGCGTTCTGTTTGGTAATGGTGCAAACGATGCTGTGGGTGATGCGGAATGCTTGGGTGCCTGGTCTTGTGCCTTTTGTACCTCAGAAGTTTTAGATGTTAAATATTTCTTCAAACCAAAGTTTTTTTAAGTTTTGTGTACATGTTAATTTTATTGTATTGCTATGGACTATGAGTTTTGAAATAAATGTTCTTTCAAAAAAACTTGTTTGTCCATGATGGATATCAGTACTGGATTTAGGGAACGGGGGGCCTCTCTTTCCTCCTTTTCTGAGGGTCTGTTTCTTCATTACCCTTTCTTTTAGAAAAACAACATGGCTTTGGACAGTGCTAAAGGTTGGAGCATGACAATTCTTGCAGCTTCTACTGAAGCTGGAAAGATTAATTTGTTTTGAAACTGTACATAAGAGCAGGCAGGCTGTGTGCTAATGGCCAGTGGGCAGCATGATCTCAGTATCACACTCATCATAAGTCCTGCCCAGTGTTACTTGTGAGAGGCTTTCAGGAAAACCTGATGCCCTTTGCAAGCAGTTGTGACCATCCTTAATTGTAAGAGTAACTGTCACTGATGTAATGCTGACTGCTTTTCCCTATGGGAGCACTTGATCTGGCAGTTGTTAATATCCTAACGTAGGAGACAGGTTTGTAAGTGGAAGGCACTTCAATTACATTAAGACTTCCAGTAAGTCCTAAAGTCAAACATAATGAACACTGAGTTCCTTCTGAGTTTCTTTGCACAATATACAGTGGAAAAAGTGCAAAGACTGAGCTAGAAGGCAATATTAAAGCAGCTCTCAGGCACTCCCAGTCACCTAGACCATCCCCATTTACCTGCTCCAGGCTCAGTGAAGTTGAGCAACTGTTTCTGCAGGGCAGGGTTTAGTAGTTGCTGCCTAATCTCACAGCACTCCTTTGCCTGCCATGAATGTTGTGGTTGTTGGCAGGCTGCTCAGAATATTTCATTTCTGACCTCTGCTTTTTCCTAGTAAAATCTCTCAGCGCAGCATAAACTTGGGAAACAAGGAGCTTTGCTTTATTACAAAGCATTCAACACGACTGCCTTGCAGATGTGAAGAACTGATGGTGAGCCAAACCCCCAATTTCTAGTTGGACCACTTTGACTCTGTGGGGAGGAAAAAAAATCTACTTAGGCTTTCTGTCAACATACCATGTTGACAGCTGAAGTTCACATCAGACCTCCAGCTAAAAACCTGTACATCCTCCTGAAATTGTGTTGTTGGCTTGGAAATGCTGTTGTTAGCAGAGTTATATCACACTGAACCCTTAACACTGATTTTTTTGCTTGTTTTCTCTAAGGAAAAGCTTTTTTTTTTTCCAGTTGTCTTCCAACTTGATTGAGACCATCCCTGAAGTGGGATGCAGAACTGCTAGAACACTAAAACTGCTTATTGTGCTGTACTGAGATAAGCTTACTGCTAACATGAGCTGAAGCATAATGCTTATTGCAGGGAGAAGAGCACATGTGACTTGGGGGCATTCCATAACCTTCCAGGCATGTCTGTGCAGTTTGTCAGATTATATTCCCTACTCTGTCTTGTACCATACTACAGGCTGAACAGAATATGATGGTAAGCCTAAAATGAAGCTTGCATGCTAGTTTTTAGACTTAGAATTCTTATGCTGAAATTCAGGGAAGGGGAACTTCTGTAATGTATCACTGCTGTGATACTGATAGCTGCTTAAAAGTTTGGTTTGGACTGAGTCTTCTGATGCATTGCTGACTCTGCTTTATTTTGTAGGGTCTGAGTACTTGGCACAGATATTTACGCTTTGGGATCTTTCAGAGCTCTTTGGGCCCTGTCTGTTACTCGCTTATGTGGTCTTGTAGGTACTGATGGAAGCAGATACCACGTGAATTGTCATGGAGCTATGGTCTCTTATCACCATTTTTGTACTCATAAGAGGAGCAGCCACCCCCAGCCCGTGCTGGTAATCCACATCCAATGTGAGCATGTTGTTTCTTAAACCATGGCCTCAGCCCAGCTGTGTGGGCATGTGGTGTGTTGCCGAGCAATACTGCAGCCCTCTGTGCAGGTTAGGAATCACCTAAAGCACAGACATTCAGCTCTGTAGACTCTGTGAAGGATGTTATCTTCTGTGTTAGAAACTGCTGCTTTCTGATTACAGTGAGAAAGCATCTCCTATCTAATTGCCTGAGAGGGGAAAACCAACATTTGGCCTCAAGGGTAGAGAGTGGCACCTGTGATGGTGCAGGCAGCACTGCTGCTCCTCACGGCTGCAGCAGCTCAGGCCCTGAGCTGTGATGTCTCCCAGCCCCTCCTGCTGTGATCTCACAGCCTTTGCTTGGGTTCCTTCACTTTCATCTCAGCTCTTGAATGAGAAGCAACAAACAAAAGACTTCCGCCTCCGTGCGATGTGTGAACTCGTATGCTCTGCTACCACCCACAGCCTCAGTCTGTCGCTTCCTCAAAAGTGTTAATTTTTTCCTGCTGCCCTGCTCTGCCTCCACTCACGCTGCAGTATCTCAGCAGTGCTGTGGGCTGTGAGAGGCAGGAGCAGAGCTGTCCCTGGGACCCATAGAATTGTAGAATGGCATGGGTTGAAAAGGACCACAGTGCTCATCCAGTTCCAACCCCCTGCTGTGTGCAGGGTCAACAACCAGCAGCCCAGGCTGCCCAGAGCCACATCCAGCCTGGCCTTGAATGCCTGCAGGGATGGGGCATCCACAGCCTCCTTGGGCAACCTGTTCCAGTGCCTCACCACCCTGTGTGAAAAACTTCCTCCTAATATCCAACCTAAACCTCCTGTCTCACTTTAAAACCATTCCCTCTTGTCCTATCACTACCCACCCTCATAAACAGCCATTTTCCCTACTCTTTATCCGCTCCCTTCAAGTACTGGAAGGCCACAATGAGGTCTTCCTCCAGCCTTCTTTTCTCCAAGCTAAACAAGCCCAGTTCCTTCAATCTTTCTTCATAGGAGAGGTGCTCCAGCCCTCCACTCATCTTAATGATCCATATTTTCAGCGCACCCTGCTCCCTGCTTGCTCACTATGTGCAATGTTTTTCACCTTGTAGAGTTTGGCTTTCCATCCCTGGGGCCGGGGAGGGCACAGCAGGAGATTGGGGCTCCAGGAGAAGAGCCTTTGCTCCCTCCTGGCTTCACATATCCCCTCCCAGGGCAGCTCTCTTGTGTGCAATGCCTATGGTGGAAGGGCAGCTGTGCCCCTGTGCTTGTGGGGAGAGCTCTGCACAGCCTGCATGGCTGTGGTTGGTTTGTGCTCTCTGCTCTACTTTGATGACCTGGGTTTTCTCAGTAAGCAGCACGATGCACTTGCAGGAAGTGGGAAACAGTGAGCAGTGTTTGGTTGAGAAGCCGTGAAAGCTGGGGTACATTTAATCTTAGAGGCAAACAGTAGTGAGGAGCTCATCTCCTACTGTTATTTATTGTGGTCACTTCCTCTAGGTTGGTTCTTTGCAGGTTTTTCCAGTGTTACGCTCTTCTATTTCTACTGTACCTGTCCTAAATTTGAAGACAGACACCGGAGTGAATAGTGGGCACTGACACAGCCCTGTCAACAAAATGCCACGGATGTGCTCTCGCACCAGAAAGGAACAAAATAAACAGACTACACACACTGCAGCCAGAAAGTGCATGAAGCATTGCTTGCTGCAAGCACTGGGGCTGTGGAGAGGTGCTCAGTTTGCCACATGTGAGCAGACACCTCCCAAAACCAGCAACATCCAATTTGAAATACATGAAGTGAAATTGAAAACAAACTCCTCCTTCCTGAAGCCCTGCTTTCTTGCATGTGAGTGATTCTCACCGTTTGGAGCAGTGCTCACTGTGCTGCTGCCCCTCGGGGTGAAGGCATTACAACGAGCACAATGCAACGTACGTTTTTCCATAGGATGAGTCAGGAATCCAGTTACTGCACACTGTCTGCATGGTAAGGTAGTGAAAGATCTCATGAAGAGGGGTAAACACAGAAGTGGTTCTGCCTCCTTGGCTTGTTTGTAGTAAATATATTTTACCCAACTTTAGCAGCTTCTTTAACTCGTGGGGTAAGGTTGTGGCCAGCTGATGCCTGGGGAAGTTCATCTGGTATCTGCAGAGTTTGGTGCATGAGAATAGCCAGTGCCACCAATCCTGTCAGTGCAGCTTGTGTCCCGTTGTACAGGCTCACTGCCACCTGGGGACACCTCAGGGTGAGCTGTGCAGGCTGGGGGTCACTGGAGATGACACCCAGAGCTTGAGAGATATTGGAGAGGCTCATCCCAAAGTATAAGACAGAAAACTGATGGTTGTGCTTCACGCCAATGGACAGAAAGAAACACCATGAGCTCATACGTGCTGCTGTTTGTGCAGCACTGTTAAGCAGCAGTGAGCACAGCTCCAGCACAGGGCACCATCCAGATGCTTCCCTTGCCAAACCCCGGGTGATGCAGTACATTCAGGAGCGAAGGTGACAGCTCTGACCTGATGCAGACACTTCACAAGGAGTTCGTGCTGTAGGGCTGGTCTGAGTCATCACACACACCTGAAACCTGGGAGATCAGAGCAGCAAAATGAGACACAGCTGAGCTCTGCTTCTAGCAAATGGTTTTCCCAGAAGGCTTCAGACACCTGTGTGCCTGGAACCTGGCGGGGCTGGGTCTTGTGGGTTGGTGGGTTTGCTGGCAGCAGAATGCTGTGTGCTGCTCTTCCTGGGACACTGAGCAGTGTAAGGTCTTCTATGGGGTGTTGACAGAGGGTGCCCTGTGCTCACCTCCCAGGGTTGCATCGTCTCCTTTTCTGCTGCTTGTTGCAGGCCTGAAGTGGAGTGCCTGAGCCAGGTATTGGGGTTACAGTTCTATTAAAATGGGGTGGCAATGATGCTTTCAAGAGCTCATTTTTGTTGTAAATTAATCTATCCTGGTTGCAAAGCAGCACTTGGAGAAATTATTTGGAGGTGGCTGAGTGCTTTTCTGAGTGGTGTAATCCTCCACAGGTGCTTTGGTGTAGAGCAGCTATTAGTTCTGCAAGCAGCAGTTCCAAGCAGACCTTTTCATGTGATGTGGATTGCTTGTAGGTATGGAGGCATCTGAGATGTTGCATTATTAAACTGATAGCTATAACTTGAAGAGCTTTGGAAATAAGAGCTAAGAGCAAACAGGTTGTGCCTCACATTGCGTTTTAAGGCTCTTGCAATTTGGAAATGCTGCTGCTGTTGGGAAGCTGCAGAATTGGAAGAGCTGCAGCTAAGGAGAATTCTGCAGAACCGAGATGCTGGGCTGAGTAACAGTAGGACGAAAGGTGCTCTGATGAGTCATTTGGATCCTGCCTATATTGCAGAGAAGTCACCTGCGCGTCGGGAAGCTGCACTGTGCTTCCTGTGGGCTGCCAGGGCCGGGCGCTGCGGGATGGGGACGTGGCAGATGCAGGGTTTTGTGTTGGAGCTCTGCAGGGTGGGGATGTTATGAGTGCAGGGCTCTGTGCTTCCTTTGCTGGGAATGCAGCTGAGCTGTGCAGGAAGCTGAGGCACGGCGATGACCACTGCGTGCGTTCTCAGCTCCTGCTGCTCTTCAACCACAGCCTTATTGTGGGCCGTGGGCTGAGGGAGGGTGCTCCTTGCATCTCACCTTTTGTTCTTGATTTTTGTAGCTATTGTTTATGACTCCTCAAAAGTTGAAATATGCTGTGAACGTCTCCCATTGCAGGCTGCACCCGTCAGCATCTCCGTTCCTGTAGCATCCTGTCTGCAGCAGCAAAGCCAGCAGGTAAGTGTCTTTCCATGATGCAACTTGCTGATACAGTGAGGCAGCCTCTGACCAGTGGGAACAAGGTTTGCACTGATGGTGCATTTTTTTTTCCCCCCACCATTTAATCAAAAATAAGCAATTCCTCAATGGCGGTGTTTAAGCTGAAGTAGAACAGCCACTGTTTTGCAGTGTTTGACGTTGAAGTGGGTTCTGGGGAGAATTGCTTTACAAAAACACAATGTCTGGGTTCCAAGAGTGGGCGCAGGTGGCCTGGTGCTGATTGCTGTGCATCCATTACTGAAGGGGCAGCAGGGCAGTGTGCTCCCTGTGCTGCTGCTGCCCACGCAGATGGCTCAGACTTTGTCATAAGGGCGGGGAAGAGATGTTTAATTGGCAGTAATAAGAATTAAAATCCTTCTCACATGGAATGTATCACATGTAAAATATGCGTGAAGACATGAGAGCCCAGCGCTTATGGAAGTTGTTAGAACGGAGACTGTGCTGCTGCCAATGATATCAGATCCAGATTTCACTTTTTTCTGACTGTCTTTGAGAATACTTGGAGTTTTGTGCTGCAAAGTCTGGATGAAGGTTCAAATAGCTTAGGAAATTGCATGTAGAGAAATAGGGTGAGTTCAGGACTGTTCCTGAGGGGGAGCAGACTGGATTTCTGCAGAACTGAAGCCTTTGGGAAATTATTTCTCTTGCACTTCCCATAGAGATACTGGTGCTGGCGTCTGTAGTTCCAGTCTATGGATTTCTGATGGAGTGTTACTGCAAATGAATGATTTAATGCTTGCTATTTCTTCCCCTGACTTTTTCTTTTTTGAGTAAGGTATTTCAAAATCATTTTTCCACTCTGTATGATAGTGCTAATATTATTAGAGACAGTTCTGGTGCCTCTGAATAAGAACAGGTGTTTCACCCCCTGCAGCTCATTGCATTCATGACTCGAGGATGTGGCTAACAGCTCTGTCTTTAAAGAGAAAAACAAAGCTTGAAATATCTCTGCAGTGATAAATAGGTACCGTAGCCTCAGCGCCCCGTGTATTTCTTCATTCTTCGATAAAGGGATGGGAAGGGAGAAACCATTTCAGTGCTGAAAGTGTCCGACTGCCTTCTTTGCGTTAAATCCTGCGGGTTTGGCATCGTCTTCTTCCTGCCTTGACTTCAATATTGCTTTCAGATTGCCGTGGTGGTAGATGCTATCAGCCATCCCCCCTCAAGTGGGCCTCTTTGTTTTTCCATAGAAGTATTGATGTTAAGAACAACGTGCACCAGAGTCTCTCATCATCTCTGCCCAGCTCTGGTTGCTTTCTCATCCAAATCCCACATTTTGTGATGGCCACATTGAGGCTCAGTGCGATTCCCTGCAGCCCATTGCTTGCTCTGCTCTCGCCAACCACTGAAGTGGTGATGTGGTGTGCGCCCCTGCAGCAGGGTGGGAGGAGCAGGGGGAGGGCTGCTCCAAGCGTGTCATTTGTACCAGAAGTCTGATTCATCTGTTGGAACAAAAACTTGTGGTGTTACTTGTTTCCAGTGAAAGCCTCCTGGTAGAGACATGAGAGCTCTCTGTAATGCTGTGTGAATGCTACCTTCCTTTCTGATTTCAGCTGCTGTGCGTGGTTGGTAGGGATTGGTAGCACGAGATGGGAGCTGGTGCATGTAGGTAGGGCAGGAGCTGTTGTGTGCGTGCATTGAATGACAGCACAAGCACCCAGGTTGGTGCTGGGAGCTCCTCCCTGCAGAGATCTGGCAGCTCCCTGGCCGTGGGGATGGGCACCTGGCTCAGGTGGGACCCGGTGGCCACAAGACCTCAGGCAGTGTGGGTTCAGTGCTTGCAAGCAATGATTGCTTTGGGGTGGGCTGGTGTGGGAGGCCATCACCTCCAGCTCCACATGTCCCAGTGCCTGACAGGCTCAGGGTGAGCAGCAGGACCTCCATCCTGGTTGCAGAGCTCACACATGGGACTTAGAAACCTGTGATCCAGAAAGTTGGATGCGCTGAGAAGTAAATGTCAATGTGGAGATAGTGAGCTAGAGCTGTGTGTGGGCACAGTGGGAGTGAGAGTGGGTGGCTCGGGTTTTACCTCTGTATGAACTTAAAGCAAATATGAATCATGCTCAGGGTGCTCGGGGCTTTCTGGTAAGGTCAATGGAATATCAGAACGCCATCGCTTCTGAAATAAGGCCAAGCATCGTGCTCAGAATGTTAGCAGTAAAATTAATGCTGATATTTTGGAGGTAAGGGCAGAGTGGGTTCTCGGAGCAAAATCCCAACGCAGCTCAGCAAAGTCAGTCACAGGAGGTGTGAGATGGCACTGCCAGCTCCTCGAAATTATGGGCTCCTCCACAGTAAATGCCTCTCATAAAAGCATGACGACTCTGCCAGCCATCATGGTCCATATGTTGAGAGGTGTATCTGTCTGTGTTTCTGTGAGGTTTGTGATTCTTGGAATTAGTGACAGATACTGCTAATATGGATCAGCCCTTCGTGTGCGTGTTTGAGCAGACAGTTCTGGGCACTTTTCAGGTTTGATTCTGTTCTTTCTCATTGGGTTGGACAGGAGCACTTCTGTTCATCTCTAGGCTGTATGAAGCCAAACTAAGCATTCTTCAGTTCCTTTCTGTTCTTTAAACAGAAGTATTTCCTGGGATAGCAGTGCTGGTGAGTGAGGGAGATGCATCTCCTGGAGTAAAGCACTAGAAGAATGGGGAGTTTGCACACAAGCGATGTGGAACAGTGATTTCAGGAATGAGAAAATTGGAAGACAGCCACTTTAGAAGTGGTTTGTTTAAAACCTGCTGCTTTTTGAAGTGTGCTGGAAGGTGAGATGGAGCCAAGTGCGTGAGCAAATTCAGGTATTGCTCAGAGTGCTGAGCAGTGCTCGGTGAGGCAGGTTGAGTGCTGGCTGTCCCACTGGATGTGCATCATCTCTTATCTGCTTTCAGAGGTCACTGCACTCTGGGTCTTTCCATAGCAGTCATTGTGCACTGGGCACAGGCAATGCAGAGAGCTCAGCTGAGACCCACAGTGCAATTCCCGTGGTTGCTTTAGCACAAAGATATCCAACAGTTTGAAACCTTCTGAGCATGCTGGAGAAACACTTCTTTTGCACAGAAGTGTGGCAATTCAGCAGCTCTTCTGTGACATAAATTGAAAAGGAGTTGTTGGTGCCCCATCCCTGGAGGTGTTTGAGACCAGGCTGGGTGGGACCCTGAACCGGTGGGAGCAACCAGCCCATATGATCCTTGAGGCCCTTCAACCCAACCATTCTGTGATGTATTCTATGATTGTAATGCTCAGAAAGATGCAAGCATCACTTCTGACATCCTGCTCTGCACTGAGTGCTGTTTGAGGTTTGGTGGACATGTTTTGGATAAATGTATGCTGAAAAACCCTGAAAAAAATGAGCTGAAGCTCTTTGGAGTGCAGTGAAAGGTGAAACATCCATGTTAATTTGGTCAGATTGCTATTGAAGCTTAATGCAAACACCACCAGCGAGCAATGACGTCTGTGCAGATTGGGCTCTGGTGGTGCCACATTTCCAGTGGGGCTGCCCTGGATCCACTGAGCATCTCAGCCCCTTAGCCCTCATCCCCATGTGCAGACCCTTCCTGTCCCCACCTGACACACATGTGCAGGTCTGGGCTGTGTTTCTTGCCCCTGTGTGCACAAACCCCAGACCCAGCACCTTCCCTGCATCCCAGGTGCCACAAGCACATTTCCCATCTGATAACCACAGGCAGGGTAAATGATGACACTTGGCTGCGCGTGGTCGATAACGTTTTAATTGATGTCTTTGGTTTTCAGTCACTTACTTGCATTAGCTCTTAGCACAGATTCATGTTTTGTGGGAGCCCCTCCTTGCCCCTCATTCCCAGGCAGCCCCACTGCTGCTGTGGGAGCTGCTCCTACAGCCTCTCTCTGCAGGACTTCTGCAGCAGAGGGCAGCTGCTGTCGCTGCTGCCATCCAGATCCGACTTGTCCCTCATGATGTTCCTGCAGTTGTTTGTCTGGCTGAGCCACCTCAAGAATTCTTCCAGGTTGCTTCTGAATTTGGGGAAATCTGCTCTGATCTCATTGCAGGAATGTCCGTGGGTTGAATTTCTCTAAGGAAAAAGAGTAGGAGAGAAAAAGAGAGGAAAAAGTGATGCAGGAGTTACAGAGGCATTCTATCCCAAGGCTCTGTTATTCCTCAGGGCTCTTTAGCTGCCTGGGATGAGGCTCCAGCCCACAACTTTCCACCATTCTTGCAGACCAGCAGTGAATACAGCCCTGGCTATCAGAGAATATCCCAGGTTGGAAAGGACCCATAGGATCATCAAGTCCAACTCCTATTTGTACATCCAATCTCCCTCGTAATATCCATGTCCTGCAGACACTGGGGAGCTTGGGATGCTCTGTGTGTCCCAGCAGCTCTGTGATCTCTGAGAGAACTAACAGGAGACTGAAGCAGAACAACAAGCATAGCAAGCAGATGGAGAACTGCAGGGAAATGTTTGAAACCACCACTGAACAGCAGAAGCTTACCTTCATA
Organism: Phasianus colchicus; assembly: GCF_987193195.1. Classification (NCBI taxonomy): domain Eukaryota; kingdom Metazoa; phylum Chordata; class Aves; order Galliformes; family Phasianidae; genus Phasianus; species Phasianus colchicus. The sequence goes on along the minus strand of NC_143450.1, from coordinate 17,222,308 downwards.
ATCGTGCATTTGTCTCTTAGCTTTCTCATATCGCTTTTGACTATCTTCATACATGGAGATTCCAACTTGTTTAGCTGGTGAATAAACTCCTCGGTGTTGTTACAGGCACAGTTTGTGCACTAGAAGGAAAAAATGGGAAAGAAAATGGCGCTCTGGTTTGTAGGAGGATGTTAACTGTCCATAAACCATCTGGAATAAATCACCTACGATTTTTCTCTGGAGATATTTCTTAGTTATACCTTCCCTTAAGAGTGTGGAAGTGCAGTATTTGTAACTATTACAGACACAAATTCTGCAGAGGAAGTGCAGTTTCTGTCGATGGAGAATTTGACAACTCTTAGAATTAAGTTACTTCTATATGAGATTGTTTTGTCTTGGATGTAGGATGCTCATAGATAACTACTCCAAGCAGTTTTCCTTGTATTGCATCGTTCAGTGAGAAGACCTTACAAACATTGCTGGAAATCTCTCCTGAACAGCATTAAAAAGAACAGAGGGATACTGAGGAGGAGGCACCGTCTATGTCTGAGAGCTGTTAGAATGGGGTGCTAGCCATGTTTAAGCAATTTTTGAACAATATGATGTGATATATAGGGAAAGCAAGCAGAGCATTCATGGCTGTCCCTGAGCCAGCCTTGGGTCTTTGTGGTGGCCCTGTGCCCCTCCTGGGCCAGGTTTCTGAGTGCAGGTCTCCCCTGCCCCATGGCTCACAGAGCCGTTCTGGAGCCCAACGAGCCCTTCACTGCCATTGGGCACATTGCCCTGAAATGTCCCCAGAGCTTTTCTCTCAGTTATACCGTAAGCTGGTAAACTGTGAGTCCTCATGGCAATAAGGAATGAGAAACGTCCGCTCCTTACCGTTATGCAGGTCGGCGTGTCGAGCTGCTCCTGAAAAAGACAGAAACCTCCATGTTACAAATTGGAAATCACCTCGAGAAGCAAATCTGGCGTGGGGCAAGTGGAAAAGGGTTTACATTTTCATGCGTGTTTTCATTTTCAAGTAAGCAAAGCATTTCATCAATGATGGCAGATTTAGTCTTGCTCTGCAGAAGCGGTATTTCCTTTGGAGGCAGACGGTGGCTGGATGCACTCCAGCTGCACAGCAGCAGCAGCAGCACGTATGGATGCATTTGGAAGGTGCTGCACTGGAGGCTCGGACTCCAACCTGAAGAGTGCGTTGAATTCAGGCTCCTCTCTTCTGGCGGATGCTTGGCTCACTTATATAGAGAAGCTCAGTAAGGGCAGGATGTGATTACTCTCTTATCTCAATTACAAATCAATAAAGTAGGAAATAGGCGACAACTTGAGCCTTCGAATTAGCAGCATATCTGATCTGAGAAGCATTTCTGATTAATGGTCCTGTAAACTTCCTAATGCCTCTAACCCTGGGGGCTGTGCTTCTGTGCAAGCAGGAGCCATGCGAGGGCACTAATGTTGTGCAAGGTGCTGCCAAAGCAGGACTTGTTAATGCACAAGGAAATTATTCTACTTGGAGCAACGCAGCCTGGAAGACCATTGTTTCTCATCAGAGGAGGCTGTGTTCTATATTGCTGCATTTTATCCTGCTTTAATGGTTTGAGTGCCTCTGTAGCTGATGCCAGCTGAAGATGGAGCCCTCAGGGTCAAAGCAATTGTCTGCAGTGTGACCTCGGCAGCAGTGTGGGAGCAGAGGTTCACGTCCATCTATAGCACTGCCATTTCCTATGGGAAATGTCTTTTTTCTGACCTGTCAGTGAGACAGAAGGTTGTTTGTTTGCCATAATTAGTAAGAGTGGGGAGCGGACCTTATCCAGACATCACTAATTTTTCTGACAGTGCTGTGTGAGTCTTCATTCTCAGCTGTCAACTGCAGCTCAGCTTTGCGGGGGAACTGTCTATAGAATGGAAGTTTGGTTCATTGTGTGGCCTTTATGCAGCACTTCATGGGGGCAGTTTTGGTGCTTGGTTGCACTTGCACTTTTCCCAGAGGGAAAGGGGCTGGAATGAGGTGGAAACTGTAGCAGTGCCTGGAGGAGGGAGGTGCAATGGGGGAGGGGATGCTCGGGGCAGGGGAACACAGGAGGGGTTCAGCTCCTGGTAATGTGGTGTTGGGAGAGCAGAATCTTCAAAGCAATTGGGGAAACCAGGGCTGGGGTAGCTCTGCAATATTGCAGCTCTAAAGGGAAAAAAGTTGTGTATTTAGTTCCATGCTGGGAGGCAAGGGATAGTATGGTTCATACGAGGAGTGGCATCTGAGGGAGGCTGTGGTGAGAAAACACCCCTGGCCATGGGGAAAAGTGAGATTATTGGTGACCAGCACTGGAGCTGCCAGATGGAACAGTGGGAGACATTGATGTCTGCCAGCACAGCACCTGCTCTCCCACTCCTTGCCTGCTCTGTATCATCTCTGACTTCAGCTGAGAGCTGTAAGGAAGGTGTTTTGCAATGGCAGAAGTGAGCCTGGCAAGTGCTGCTGGGACAGGGTTAGCACAGAGCCGGGCTCTCAGCTGGAGCACATCGATGCAGAGCTTTGCAAATATCCACATCAGCCTGTGCCAGCAGAGCGTCTGGCCCAAATATGTCCCATATGTTCCCCTTCCTTCTCTAAATCTGTTGGATTTTTAGAGGCAGTATTTCAAATAAAATGCCTGCTGAAGTGCAGGAGTGGCAGGTTGGTTTTACTGGAAGCAATTAGGGAAATCCTTGCTGTTGGTTCAGCCTGCATTCTACTTTGAAGAGCTCTAAATGTAATAAGAAAATTTGAGGCTAGATGGTGTTTTAAGCTCTTTGTCTATATATGTTTTGGATTATCCCTACTAGAAAACACATAATTGCATGTTCCCTTTCTTCCCATCACTTTGCTGCTTGCTTTCTGCCGATTTGCAGGGTGGGTGCTGCCCTCCTCCAGCCCTGTGTGAAGGTTCTCCAGCAGCAGCTGTATGGGAGGTGCTCACCAGTTCTGCCATGGTTTCCATCGCTAAAGACACTCCTGAGTCATTCTCTTAAAAAAACCCCACAAACTTCAGTCCAAACTGCTCAGGAAATGGCTCCTGGCCCCTCACTTCCCAACCAAGGAACTCAGGCTCTGCAGGCTCTGGCTGTCCAGCAGCTTGGGGTAGAGGTGATTAAAATCAGTTGTTGAAGAGAATGTTTAAATGTGCTAAGATGGTATAGTGAACAATGTGAAAACCAACAAAGGTTTTTCTGCTTTCTCTGGTGTAAGCTTCAGAGTCTCCTGGCAATGGCGTGGAGCAGGAGGTGAGGGCAGGACCTGCATCTCCTTTGCCTTTTCCATGTTTTAGATGGATGTTTGCCCCAGGGGGAGCTGCTGGCAGCTGCTCACTGCCTCTGTGCTCTGTATGAGGATGTAACAGCTCGACCCACAGGGTGCAAGCCACAGTATGGGATGCATCTTCAGCCAAACCATTTGGCAAATATCAGCACCCACTTTCTGAAACTTTCATGCCGGATTTGGAAGCATCCTCTTTCATCTGCTTGGCCCATCACCAAAGGGAGTTAAAGCTGTTTGAGAGAAGCAGTGAGATGTTATCAATACAACAAGGTCCTGTGTCTTGCTCTGCTGGTGCAGCGTGCTGGCTGTGGCAGGAATCACCACTGCTCCTTAACCTCCCTGTGGTCCTTGGTCCTTTGTAATAGAAGGATGCTCTGTACCAAAACCATGATGAGAAAAACTGTTGGCATTTGTAACCGTCTGAAGACTTTCTGTGGTTGCCAGTAGGGAGATGGGGGAAGCAAGCACTCACAGCCCTCCGGAGTACAGCAAAAACCAAGTGCCTAAGATTTGCTATTTGCACACAGAGGTAACAGCATTCCCAGCAGGAACGGCAGGAACGCTGCAGTGCCCTCAGGCACGCGGTTCCTTCTGCAGCTTTGTTCGCAGCCTCTCCGTGCTATTCCACCTTTCTGCGGCAGCCTGAGCCTTTGCAGCCCTGAAGCATGGCATCGCGCATCCTTTCCTCTCCTCCCTCCAGCCCTCGTGTCACGCTGCGGTCTTTCGGCAGGAGAGGAGTGCCGCCTAGAGAGCAGCCTGCGCCAGCAGCACGCGGACCGCTGCTGTTGCTGTTGCTTTATTTCCCGAGGAGGAGCGCACCGACTGCGATGCGCCACAGCGAGGCGAGCCGCTTGATTTGAGAGCTCGAAAAACCCGGCTGGGGGGACCTGGTTACAGCACTGGGGATGTCAGAGGTACGTGGAGAGTGTTTCAACGAGCAATAGGGGTGTGCCATCGGGGTGTGTCTGTGGTTCCCTCTGGAAGTGAGTGGAGCCCTTGGCCACAGCTCCCTGCATCACAGCGGATCGTGGCCCCTCTCAAAGCATCGCTTCGCTCTCTGGAAGGCTGTAAGCATCATTGCTCACAAAAATCGCATCACATCATCTTTTTACATCCACGGGTTTTGGCTAACACTTGGCTTGGAATCAATCCCATTGCCCATGTTTATTCCTCATCTGGCACTGCTGCTCTCAGCAGGCTGCATTCCTGCAGAACAAGCGGCATCAACGTGGATCGCCAACAGGGCAAGTTGCTTCTTCTAGGCACTCAGTGCTTCGGTAGCATTGACTAAGGATTCATTCTGGAATACCTTTGGTATGCACAGTGGTAATGACACCCTTTGGTTTTCCCCTTGTTTGTGCTCTGGCTGCACTTTCTGTCTTTCTGCAGCCCTTGAGAAACTCCTCTCTAGCAGTTATTAAAAATACCAACAAACTGTTCAGATGTGTCAGCTCCCTTGAGCCTCCCGTGGGCTGTGGCATTTCCCAGGCCTCTGTTGCAAGCAGCAATTTGCAGAGCATCCTGTAGGCACAAGTGCTGCTGCTGGAGGTGCCCTTCCTCAAGCAGAGCACTTAGGAAATCTTTATCCAGGTGTGCAGCAGTAGGTGGTGATGATGGGATTGTGAAATAAAGAAATTCCAGCAGGAAAATCCCTTTGGAGGGAAGGTATGAATGTGATGCTCCGCGGGGATGTGGGTACATGTGTGGGGTGGGGCTGCTCCCATCCCACCCTGCCCCAAAGGAGGATTTTGCCACGTGTTTTTTCTTTCTTCTGTGTGGACGAATCTTCCTGAAGTCAGAACATCCAGCTGGGGGGAAGACGAGGGGCAGCAGTCAGCTGTCTGCCCCACAGTGCACAGAGGATGGGCTGCTTTCATCCCAGCAGGAAAACAAATGTGGTGGTTCAGTGTCCAGACCCTACAAAAGAGGTATCAGCCATCTGTAAAGCTGCCTCCAAAACTGCCAGACCCTCACCAGTAGGAGGGACTGATGCGATCAGTCCAGCGTTTTCCAATCAAATATTCCTTAAATCACCACAAATCACCACAAAGGAAACGATGACAGTTAGATATTTGTGCAAGAGATTTATTTTGCATAGATTCCATTAGAGTTTGATTACATTTCATAGAGTTCTGCATGCAAATTTCCCAAGTATTTTTCTGTAAGAAACGCATATGCAATGTCTTGGTAGCACTCTGGTCTTTGGGAACAGGCAATTTGCACCTCACTTTTTCTTATATTTTAAAGCAATTGTCACTGCCTTTGTAGCACAGCAATGTTCTTCAGCTCAGAGAGGCACTTTGGCATCATTTAAAAGCAACCATCCCATCCTTGGAGGAGACTGTTCACCAAAAATTGCTGTCAACTCTCCTAAAAAGATGCAAAATTGAACTGAAAGCATCTGGAAACCTCAGGTGCAGAAACAAAGTGCTGACTGCAGTGTGTGGCACAAAATGAGGCACCAGGCTCCTCCCCACGTGCCAATGGAGTGAAGTAAACAACTACTGCGTTTCTTCATCATAAAAATAAATAACTTGAAGTTCCTACCAATAAATAGAATAAATATGAATAATTATAGGAATAAATAATGTCTTCCAGGAATTTTGCTTGTCAGTGAGGGTGTGCAAAGGAGGATTCACGGAGCTCTGTGGTGGCATGGCAGGCTGCTCTGCAGTTATGTTGTCTCCTCCAAGAAGCCATACATGTTCAGGAACTTTAATAGTTCTTCCAAATTCTTGAAAAAGTCATAGTTTTCCATTGGCTCCCACTTATGTTTCTGGGGGACGGACAAAGGAGAAGAGTCAAAGCAATGTAATTTGGACACGCGAGTTGTATTTTGTTTCTTGACTGTTTCATTCTCTTTTTTAAGACCATGGAGGCACCAAACCAGGAGGCAGCTTCAGCAATGCACACATTTTGCTGTTGCCTGGACAAACACTGGGATTTGTACTAACCCAAACCCCATAGAACAGTGAGCAGAAAATCCACCCTGGACCTACCAGCCACCCAGTGCACGTCTCCCTGGCAGCATAGATACTCCGGAGTTTGTGGATAAGCTCTAGTTGCTTCTTTTTGCTTCTTTCCAGGGCCTTAATGAATTCTTCCAGGTAGACGACTGCATTCTCTTCCCCTTGCTCCATCATGAGAATTATGTTATTCTGCAATAACAAAGCATAGACATTCCTGTCTTTTCTGTATCGCCTCATGGAATCACTCAGGTTGGAAAAGAGCTCTCAGATCGCTGAGTCCAACCACTGCCCCATCCCCACCGTGCCCACTGACCATGTCCCCAGTGCCTTCAGAAGGAGCTCTGATCTGCCTTGTGATAAGAAAGAGAGCCAGTGCTGGTGGAAGCAAGCTCTTACACGTGGCTCTGATCAAGGCAGGACCTGAGCACTGATTTTTCAGGGAAAGATTTTGCCTTGAGTGAAGCCCATAGAGGGGCAACCATCACAGCTCATTGGTGGCGTGGTAGCCAGGGGACACCTCTTCCAAATACACAAAGGATGAGCTCTGCCAACTGCCAGATCCTCCTTCCATCTCCAAAAGCACATGGCCACACCGTGGGCATGCAGCATTGCAATGTGAGCTGCAACACGACCTTACCGGAGGCACGGTTTCATTGCTGCCCTGCAAGAGATTGTTAAAAAACCACATTAGCAGATGCTCCGCCAGAACAAAAACTCAGGCGTGCAACAAAAAGCAAACAGAACAGGCGAACCTGTAGTCCCTGAACGTCTTGAATGACTTCCTTCCGGAGGGAGCTGATGGGGCAGCCCTTGACCAGCGGCAAAGGGCTGGGGCGGCTGGGGGCCCAGCAGGACAGCAGCAGGCAGAGCAGCAGCAGCATCGTGGCGAGGCACCGCGCTCCTCTCGTGGGCTGGGTATGGCTGCATCCTGGCTTCCTTTTATACGTGCGCCGTGCGAGGAAATGATTAATACCTCACCACAAAGAAGCTCAAGCTGAAGGCGAGAAGTCACCTGTAGAGTGGAAGCTGTTACTTTCTTATCTGCCAGGGGAAACTACATGTGTCTAAAATAAAGACTCCCCCAGAAGTTCAGTGGCTGCTATGCAATTCAGATGTTTGAGTCCATCTTGCTTTCAGGAGCTGAAGCAATTTTATGATGCTGAAAGTATTGGTACAAGATAAAGCTAGCTAAAAACTCCACCCAGACCTTCACGCTTACATGTACTTACATGTACATGTGTTATTATGATTACTCAAAGTAACACTAATTTATTGCCCCTCTGCTCTGCACAGTGTGACCTCACCTGAAACACTGCATCCAGATGTGGAGTCCTCAGCACAGGATAGACATAAACCTGTTGAAGCATGTCCAGAGGAGGGCCATAGAAATGATCCAAGGGATGGAACTCCTCCCCTTTGGGACAGGCTGAGCACTGGGGCCGTGCAGATAGAGAAGGCTCCAGGGAGAGCTGAGAGTGACCATTCAGTACCTAAAAGGGGTGTAAGAATGAAGAGGACTGACTCTTTAGCAGGGTCTGTGTGGTAGGACAAAGGGAAATGATTTCAGACTAAAAGAGGTGAGGTCTAGATTGGATATTGGCAGAGGTTGTCCGGAGAGGCGGTGGTGCCTCATCCCAGGTTGGGCAGGAGGGGCTCTGAGCATCTGATGGAGCTGTGGGTATCCCTGTTCATTGCAGAAGGGTTGGATGAGATAGCCTTTAAGGGTCTTCCAACCCAAACCGTTATAGGATTCTATACTTCTCCCTTAATTAGTACTCCTTAATGCTTCCCACCACTCACATTTACAAGCTGGTGGACTGCACGAGCCCTTCTGGAAGCAGGCATAGTTTGCAGGGCAGCCTGTCCTCCCTCTGATGCTGCATGTCCTTCACTCTGATGCTGCATGGATTGGTTTCCTGCCTTGCTGCAGTCCCCTAACACTCTCTCCCCACTTCCCCTGCAGTCAGCAGAGTGGCATTATCCCATAGCTGAGGCTGAGCTATGTTGGTGGTGAGCAGAGGAAGGCCAGCTTTGCCTTGTGCCATCAAGGGGTTTGCATCTGTTCAGTGGGGAACACCCATCCCCATGATGCTCATCTGCTTTCTTTAAAGAAAACTCTTCTGATTGTACAGAGTCCACCGAGGCTGTGCATCACCCATGGTGGGAAGCAGAATCATTGGCTCAGCCCTCTCCTCCATTTGTTCGCCTAGGGAAAGGGTGTCTATGGCTCTGTGCATGGCCAGCCCTGCTGAGGTTGGCAGGGGGAAAACAGAATGTTTGTTTCAAAGGGAATTCACAGGCCTCAGGTGGATGAGTGCACATTCTGTGCATTGATCATAGCCAGGTGTGGAGGAATCTCTTCCCTTGGAGGAGGCAGTGGGGACTGATGCTCATCTCACAGCTGGCTGAAGAGATGAGTCTCTGCAGGAAGGGCAGAAGGGAAAGGAGTGGGCAGCACGGACCTTTACAGTTGGAAAAAAAAGAACTGCTTGGTTGGAACCCCACCTTGTTCTCTTCATTCTTTTTATAGCAGCTAATGACATGCAAATACATTCTTAGATTGCAGCCAGGGTGGAAAAAGAAAGACCTGATAGCATCAGAAAGGAGGATGGAACTTGCGGTGTGCTGCTATACGTACACCTAGGGTTGGCCTCTAACACGCTGACTCATTTGCAAACATTCAGAGCAGAAACCACTGTGGCCACTCTGCTCATCTCATGGCAGGATCAATGCTGACCTTTCTTTCCTTTCTGCAGCACGGGGATGCTTCTGTGGGATGCTTCTGAGGGCGCGGGGAATTCCCAACAGCGCTGCGGCCAACCCCACCTCCGCCAAAAAATCCAGGCAGGATTCTGTGAGGGTGACGTGGGGCTCCGGTCTGATTTCACTGATGTGATTTCACTGATACGATTTCACTGGGCAGAGCCATCTGAAATACCTGGGTCCTCCCCACATGGAGAATTCAGTCAATGAGCAAAAAGGGGACTGGGCCTGTTAAGCATTATCTGAAAGCCAAATAGAAAATTCACTGTGAAACTGAAAAAAAAAAATAACAAATTATGAAGGAAATATGAACAAGTCTGATTTTTGTGTGGCGGTCCTGTGTGGAACTAGGAGTTGGACTCAGTGATCCAGATGGGTCCCTTCCATCTCTGGATGTTCTGTGATTTCTGTTACTGAATAAGGTTGCTTCTCCGATCAACCTCCTCACACTTGCATCAGGCTTCTATCTATGTGTTCTTGTGCAACCTGTAGGTGTTTGTGCTTCTCCCCATGCTGATAGCTGACAGCAGCACTCCTGGACATCCAGACAGCTGTGGTGGACTCCTGGCTTTCCTGCTTGGCCCTCCCATGTATTTCCACTCATCCTGAATGTAGAAGGCCGAAATGCATTTATAGCATTTGCAGCACACCCTGCACGGCAGCATCGATACCTTCCTGTCTCAGCACTGCAAGGAGTTAAAAGCATTGTAACTCTGTGGTCTGCCCCTGCAGAATGAAGGAAACCGAGCTTCCCCATGCAGCTCAAGGGGAGCTCTAATGTTGTTTAGAAACAGCAGAAAGTAAAATCGCCGCCGCCGGTGACTGTGCTCAACCAACGCATCTGCAGCAGCTGTGCAGCCCCGCTCCCAGCTGAGGACATTCCTTCCCCATGCCGTGCTCTGGCTGCCGCTGCTGGTCCCTGTCTGGTGTCTGCAGAGTGAGGTGTTCCTGGAAGCAGGCCTGAGCACAGCACAGCCGGGTGAAGCCACGTGCAGGGCTGTGAGCCTTGGGATAACCGCTGGGCACAGGAAGGCTTTTCCATTAACAGAAAGGTATTCCCCTTGTTTTTTATGGCTTCCTCTGTGATTACTCCAAAAAATACCTGTGAGTCACAGTGGCATGCCCTTCCCTTACACTGCCAGGAGAGCTCAGAAATCAGTCCAAGGCCAACTCATTTGTCGCATCTTGGCTGCTGGACCCCTGCCTGCACTGCCTTTGTTCAGGGGGTTGTGCCTGGGCAGCCTCTCTTAGGGGGGATTAGCAGGTCTGGATGCCTTTGGACTCATGGGCTTTTTTTGTGGCTCACCAGCTTTGGGGAAAGCAAGGGAAATTTCCCTGCTTGCTCAGAGGCACTGTCCTGGAGAGCCAAAGCTCCTCACCTTTCAGGCACAATTAGGAATTTGGAGTTTCCTGGATTCATATCTCGGTTTGGGTCGGAAGGGACCTTTAAGTCCCACTCCCCACAGTGAGCAGGGACACCCACAGCTCAGTGCTCAAAGCCCCCCAGCCTGACTTGTGCTGTCAGCAGGGATGGGCAGCAATGCCTCCTTGGGCAGCCTGTGCCAGTGTTGAATTCAAAAAAACTGAGATTCCACAAGCATTCCCTGTGTGCCTGCCCAGCCCAGCGGCAGCAGGCTGACACACAGCTCCGTGGGAACCCCTGTGCTCCTTGGGAGCACCCTCACCTCATGCAGTCCTGCTGCTGCTCTCAGACTTTTGCAGGGCTTTTGGCTGGAGCTCAGGCGAGCAGCCGGGCAGTGTTTAACAGCAGTGATTCACAGCTGGAGAAGGCACTGTCTGAAACCCTGCAGATGACCCAAACAATTTGTAATGGTGCTTTTGAGCGCGCTGCCCCACCCACCGACCATCTCACATTTGGCTCTGAGTGTGGGCTGGCAGGAAGGGACAATTAATTTCTCAGTTGCAAAACTACCGCGTATTATTGAGAAAAGGACTGTATTCCAAACACCATTGTGTGAAAGCGGGATAACATTTGGCAGAAAATGTAAATAATTTATGAGTTCTGACAAGTGACTAATAAAAGATGAAGATAAAATAGGAACAAAATAATAAGGGAGAATGACTAATCCACCAAATCCTTCATGAAAAGAAAAAGGGGAATTTCTCTTGAAGAATATGAATCCAGATTTGGCAGCTGAGTGCAGCTTGATGGAGTCGAGCTGCCTTCACCTGGCTGTGGCAGCACCGTTATCTCCATCAGGAGTGTGATGCCACCCCTGAGGCACTGTCCCTTCTTTCACGTTAGGAGACATCACCCAGAGTGGTGTTGGACAGGAGAGGAGGGGAGAAATGATGGAGCAGAGGGACAGTTCTGCCCCAGGGAACCTTCAGCAGGGAGCTGGGTCAACACTGCTCTGTATGATGGGGATGTGATCCAGGCTGCAATGGGAAGTGGCATCCTGGGCAGCACCAGGATGCATGGCACAGCCTCGGGGTCATGGCTGGGTCTGGTCCTGTGAGACCAGAGATGTTACCGTGAGGATCTCCTCTCTTATCAAATGAGCAGCCTCCCAAAACTGAGCGACCTGCAGTGCTGCATCATGATCTCACAAGTCCCTTCCACTGTGCAGAACAGGCGCTCACCTTTCCCACTGGGGATGTATGAAACACAACAAGAATTTCACAGCAGAGCTCTCCTTCCCATGCAAGCAGGTCTGCAGCTGCCCTCAGGAGGCAAAGTCTGAAGGCAGGTGCGCTTCACTGAGCTTGATGATGCAAGATTCTTATCAGCAGTGTTACAGCAATGAGGCAGCAGTGTGGCATCAGTGCTCCACGCATCGGTGAAGCCATGCCAGCGACATGAGTGTGCCGTCTGCCTGAGGCTGGGCAGTCCCTGCACCTCTGTTTGCACATCAGTCTGCCGAAGAGCTTAGCAATATTTGGGTTATTGATGAGCTGGCGTGGGATGGGAGCTGAGGCAGGGCTCTGGGAACACCGCTAGAGCTGAGTTTTTCTCAGGGCTGAGGCACACCAGAGCCCATGGGGTGGTGGGGAGAAGGGGGCTGCATCCTGAGAGCATCACAGCCATGGGGTCTGGGTCTACCCTGCAGGTGCTGCTCAGGCTGTCTGCTGCCTGGGCAACACTCAGCCTGTGTCCATCTGGAGCCAGCCTGGTGCTGATTTTGGTTATTAACGCTTCACTTTTCCCTTTTGTGCTTCTCAGAATTTCCTGGAGTGCTGTGCTGAGAATGCTGAGCTTGAATAATGTTTTCTACTTAAAACATTGCAGTTTTTCTTGTTTTCACATGCCTGTGAACCCACAACTTCCCATTTATCTGAAGAATGAATTAGAGTGTAAAATATTCAGGCAGGATTTAAAATAATGCTCATGAAAAATTAAACAGTTCATTGCTAATTCAAACCATTGACACTCAGTAGCAGCAGGAGTCTCTTTGGGGTGATTCTTGTTACCGCTGGAATCTTTGTAGCACCAGTGAGATCACTGAGGACCAGAGACTGTGCCGTTTAATGCATGGGATGCAGCCAAACTTTCGCTCCCTGTTTCACTGCTTTAGGGAAGAGGTCCATGGCTCAGTGTCAGCCATCCAGCTCTGGTGGGAATGCAGTGCACACCCTGTGCAGGTGTCTGTGGGGCTTTGCTGGGTTGCTGTGGGAAAACATCTGTCCTGTCCATCTGTTTGTTTATCCATCCGTCTGTCCATCCTTCCGTCCATTCATCTGTCTATGTTCCAGTCTATCCAACAGTTTATCCATCAGTCTGTCCATGCATCCATTCATATGTGTGTCCGTCCGTCCGTCCATCCATCCATCCACCCAACCACCCACCCACCCACCCACCCATCCTCTCTGTCCAACCCTCTGTTCATCTGTCCACCCATCTGTCTGTCCATCCATCTATCTGTCTGTCCATCCATCCATTCATCTATCCGTCTGGGGCCACTGCACAGAGCTGTCCACGAGGAGCCAACACCTCTTGGGGGTTTTGTGCACTGCTTTCTGTATTTGATTGCTCTGAGGTGGCTGCGGTTTGGTGGCTTTGGGGAGCTGCCAGCAGGTTCTGTCCTCCCAGTGACCCCTGCCTGCTGCAGTGCCCTGGGCTGCTGGGGGAGCTGCCAGAGGGCACAGGTGGGCACCGCAGCATCCGTGTGTGCATCCCACCTGGTGCTGTGCTCCCCTCTGAGTGATGGGGATCTCTGAAACCACCCCATGAGAGAAAAAACACTGAATTCTGGAAGATTTATTTCTGGAAAGATTCATTTACTTTCATAAGTAAATGTTAGTAGTGGTTGTGCCAATACGCACGACACATGGCATGCATCCCTACAGCCCAGCCTCAGCAGTTACATTCCTCTTGAACATAATTTTATTAAATATTAACTCGGACATAGATTTACAAGTGTACTCATTTTCCAAGTGCCTCCCATAGCCATGGATACCTAAACAATTTGGAAAACAAGTATTGCCTCATTCAGTTCAATAAGTCAGCTCATATGGGATGTGGGAAACTCCTCCAGTCAGCTGGGACAACCAAGGGAAAGCAACTGGGATTGACAGAGAAGTGTTTGTGTTTGCACAGTTCAGAATTTGGTTACATTTGGATGATATCATACTGCTTAGTCAAAAATAAATCTGGCAGAGGTTCAAGTTATTATTCATCAAAGTACTTCAGATCAGAATGTCCGGCTGGGAGCACGGATAGGGCTCAGAATGGAGCTGGACCCTTCTGCCCAAGGCTGCTTCTGGGGCCAGGAGGAAGGTGAAGCCATGGGGCTGCCTCTGCCAGCAAGGGCCCCAGCAGCACCTGTCCCTGTCCCCATCCCCATCCTTGTCCCACTTCTGACCCCATTCCCATCCTCATCCCTGTCCCTATTCCTGTCCCCATTCCCATCCCTGACCCTATCCCTGTCTCCATTCCTGGCCCTGTTCCCACCCTTGTCCCCATCCCTGTCCTTGTCCCTACCCCGCAGGGCATCTCTGGCCAGCTCTGAGCAGCACCAAGCCCCACAGTTGTGCCCGGGCACTGATAAGGGAAGGGGGAAGGGAATTGCATCTCTCACACACCGACACACAGCAGTATCTTAGAGAACCAATGTAAGTACATCATTGTCACAATAAATATTTTATTTCAAAGTATCCATTAAGAAAAATAAATACATAAATATAAATAAATAAATAGCATTTTTCATTATGGACTGATATGACATGAGTTAAACTGGTATGACCGTATAAAATACTTAAATCTCATTTAAAATAGTTCAGTCTTTTGACTGAGCAGTGTGTTTCAGACATTAGAGAGGACTCTCTTAACATAATTTATATAAATATATAAAAACACACAAACTTTTACATATATATACACACATCTGTCTATAAATATAATCAATATTCCTGAGAATAAATTAATAGTAGAGTCACATTTTCAGTTGCAGTAGAGTTATGGTTCTGCGTTTCTTCCTGGTTTTGGTGCAGTCCTTCTCTTTAGGTTCGTAATAGACTTTCTGAGAGGTTGTTCAAGAAACCTGAGAACAACTGCACGAATTTGTCCTCTGATACTTCTGCAGTTTTACATTCCTTTTCCTTACCAGGAGCCTGAAAAACAAATGGAGAGCACTGCTTAGTGCCTTGGGGATGGCTGTCACTTAGAGCTGTGTGCTCCTCGGGGCAGCTCTCTGTGCCCCAGGGCTGTGGCTGTGTTAGTTCCTCTTGGAGTTAGTTAGTTTCACTGGGCACGGCCACAGTGCACATCCTGAGATGGATCACTGCTGCCACTGCTGCCCTGATCTGATTGGTTTTCACATCGTTATCTTTCTTGCTGTCGAGATGACAGCAGTGAAAGCAGCAGCACGTGGAAGAGCATAGTGCTCAAGGTAGAAAGCGGGCACTCCTAGCCATCTTACTAATTAATTATCAGATGAGGTTATAATGCCTACTTATACCCTTCTTATCAATGATGACATGAGATGTCTAGCTTGCAGCAGGCAGAGCCCCATCCAGGCATCGTGTCCCTGCAGAGCTGATCCTGGAGAGCGCTCACAGATGTGTGCAGCTGAGCAGCACGAGACCAGGCTTACCTGGGGGGAAATCACTTTCACGAAGAGGTGTTCACACTTGTGAACTATGCTCAGTTGATAGACGACTTTTCTGTTCTCCACGTGGTTTGCTTTCAAGGACTCTATGAATGTTTTCAGGTTGTCGCGCATGCATTTTTTATCCTGAAAGAGCAAGCATGCAATTGTTTTCAACAGCTGTGTGATACATCAAGACCATGTGCACTGTGCTCTGTATCCCAGGAATTCAGATATACCCATCCAAAACAATAACTTATGGGATTCAGAGCTGTGTTTCCAAGCACAACCCTCGATTTTCTATTCAGCAATTTACTGGACATCAAATTTAGAAAATGGTGATAAAATGTACAGCGTTGGTTCGGAAGCATCTATAGACAGGCAGCCCTGCTGCCTCTTGCAGAGCTGCAGGTGCTACCAGGGTCCTACAGCCTGCAGGGGTCCAATGGGGAAATGCTCTTCAAGAGAAGGGAGGAGCCATCCTATCCCTGTTCTTGCTGTCCTATCTCTGCTGGAAACACATTGGAATTACTCTGGTGGAATGCACATAACGGTTGTTGCTGCTGGGTGCTTGAAGCTGTCCCCCCAGAGGAGGAGGCACTGATGCTCTGCCTCCTGCTCTCTTCCTACAGGAGATGGGCTCCTCATCTCCATGGAAATGCCTTTTTCCATGGGGCTGCGGGGAGCACAGCCATGGGTCTGTGTGGGGTGTAGCCCCACTAGTAGTTATGAGATAAAACTGCATTCTGGGGCTACAGCAAGGAGGCTGTGTCCCGGTGAGACCTCTGCCTGCATAGAGTGGCTGGGATGCCACAGCAGCAGCATCTCTCTGTGAGCTCTTGCAATACCTTTCCCCATGTTTCTGGAGCAAATGTAGTGCTATCTAAGTTGTGAAGCAGAAAGGAAATCTGGGAGCTGAGGCAACCAGTGCAAGGAGAAGAAATGTGGTTTCTTACCTCAATGTCCCTGGGTATCGAGGACGACTCCTGGTGAAGAGAAAATGCAGTTAGCAACCTTGGAACAAACCCTGGGACAGGAGGCAGCCAGGTGCAAGGCACCGAGAGGAACTTACTGCTATGGTCACTCTTTTGTTCTTCACGTCACTCTGAACTTCTTCAATGATGGAGTACACTGTGGAGCAGTGGGAGGGTGTGCTGGTGGGTGCAGGGCTGCAGAGCACTCCGAGGGCAAGCAGAACAGTGAGCTGGGCCAGCATCGTGGAGCTGTGCTTCGGTGTGAGCTGTGTGTGCTCTGCCCCGGGTTCCTCTTATATACACACTGCTGGCAGGAGGAAATGATTAATATCTCACCACAAACATGCTCATGCTGAAGGGGAGGCGGGGAAGATTTACCTGAAGAATGGAATCTGCTGGTTTTTTCAAATGATTAAGAGTCTACGTATCTTCTAGACTGAGGGCAACCCTGTAGGTTCTGTACCCAAACCGCTTCCCACTCTGTGCTTCCAACCCCTTAATGCAGATAAGGTCTAAGTGGAGTAAGTGGTGCAAGAAAGTGCAAGCGTGTGTGAAGTTAGGAGAGGAGAGGATCTGTTTGTGGATCATAGACAGACATGCACAGAGACAGACAGTAGAGAATGACATCTTGTTCTATATTAATTCCTCAGCACTTCTAAAAGTTTGAAGGAAGAAAGAAACTGGACAGACTCCCCCAGAAGCCTGGGGTGGAGATCCTCAACATTGTAAGGTTCACAACCTTGAACATTTCCCTTAAAACCGCTGCAATTATTCTGCGCAGTTTCCTCACGGAATTCCGTGAGTGAAGTCTGAATGAATGAACGAACAAACGAATGAATGAAGTCTGCAATACACTTGGAACATCTCAGGTTCAGGAGCACATGTGCAGCCCGGCTCTGACACAGCATCGTGGCTCTCTGGGTGGAACAGCAGCAGGGAAAGTGTGCAGAAGGAAAGATGGTTACCTGAGCCTCCAGCTCCAGCCCCTCCTGCCATGTGCTGTCCCATCCAGACCCACAGTCAGCGCTGAGTGCCCCTCCAGCCAGGCAGGCAGCCGTCCCCAAACTGCAGGAGAGCAGCAGGCAGATCTCTTTTAATGTGGGCAGAGCTGCTGGTGCACTGGACAAGCTAATTAATAACAGCAGTGGGGGAATTTGATAAACAATGATTCAGAAGCCTGCTGGACTGTGAGCATAATATGACTTTCATGGAGCAGCTGTCCCTAGGTGGGCTCCACAGCAGGGTCTGATGTGGACACAGCAGTTCTGGTAGAGAGCTGCTCCTCTCCTGGGCTACATGTGGCTCTGGGCACCAAGCAGCTGTGTTTTATTTCCATGTTTTATTTAAAGTGCCATCCACAGCTTTCTTTTCTGGGAATGTGCTTTGCTCTTCTGTCTGGTACTGCTAACTTAAATTGTGACGAGCTGTAGGGCTGGAGCAGTCCTGCAGCAGGGGCTCAGCATGGCTTTCCAAGATAGTGGGGAATTGCTGCAAGTCTATTCTTCTGAGCAATTATACTTAATTAGGTACCAAACAGTGCGGTTTTGTTTATTTCCCCACTGTTTTCTTGCTAGAGATGGATGTAGAGTTGGGCAAAGTTTCAATAAATATTTTCCCACTAACCCACCTCCAGAGAGCAGACAACTTCCCCCAGACATTATACTTTGCTGTGATCTGCTTCACTCCTGCTTGTTTTGGCTTTACTCTGGATGAACCACAGTGCAAAGCTCCCTCAGCCTGCAGGCAGGATCCTGGGCACCCTGCAGGCTGGGGAGCCCCGTGCTCCCCTTGGGTCAGCTCATTTCTGATGTGCTGAATCCACACATAAGTTTTGCTTTTTTTTTTCTCTCATTCCTAGGATGTGTTTCATTAATTTCATTATGTTTATCTCCTGAAATGTCAGCCCTCTTGGAGCAACTTGCATTCTGCCTGCTGTAGCATGGGGATGGTGGCACAAGGATGAGCGCTTTGTAGGCAATGCTGTGACTGCTTAAAATGTAAAGTTAGAGGGAAAAGTAGAAAGCACATCTCTCAAGTTAACGTGTTATCAATTCAGAGCATCAGTGCACTTTCTTCCATCCACCTCACCACTCCCCCATATCTGTAGGGTTCCACCTAAGGGGTATTTTCCAGCTGTGAGCAACTGTTTCCTCATCATTTTATTGATTTGTTAGCCTGGCTCAATAATTCCTTCCATATTCCCGCCCTGAACAGTGACACCTCCTTGGTAATTCCGAAGATTTTTGGTGCAGCTGTCATGGTCACGCGTATTTTGGAATGAGATTTTTGGTGTTTTGGGCATTCTTTCAGGCTGGAGGCTGAGCTGAGAGAGGGACTGTGTGTAGCTCAAAGAGTGCTCCAGGAGGAAAACTCATGGGGATATCAAAGCTATTAATAAAATGCCCAACATGCCGCATGTGATGCAGAGAAGCAGCACAAGACAGTTACTCACACTGTCGTACAGTCGTGATGCTGGCCAGAAAAAACATCAGCCAGTGCTGCACTCTGGGGGAACCCTCTGAGATAAATGTCGGGACTGCGAGTTTGATGATTATTTTGTTGGATTCCATCTAGATTGTTAGAGTAAGCACATAGCTGGGCTGATATGGGTGGAAAAACAGCGTCTGGAGCCAACATCATGGCTGTGAAGGAAGTGCTTCATGAGGGAAGGGCTCCATCAGGGAAGGGCATCACACCACGGGGGCGTTTCCAGCGATGTGTGGGACAGAAGTAGTCACAGCAGACGGCTGTGTGTGCATCCCAGGGGATGGTGCCTATTTATAGTGTGAAAGATTAAAAAAAAACAGGACAAAACCCCGACAACAAAACCCCACCACCAAACACAAGAGGCGCACGCACCAAACCCCACTGGGTTTGTGACCCTTTGCTGCTGTCTGACCGCTCTGTATTGGTTTGTTCTGATCTCCTTGCTCTGTAAGCACTGCACATGGAGCCCTGTCTTTCCATGGCACCTGGCTGATTTCAGCAGCCTGCAATTCCCAGTTTTTCTCACTTTTCATAAGATCACATCAAACCCAAGTCTAAGAAGGACCAGCCAGGCTTATGATACAAATAATCCACGCTATTCTGTTTAAATTAAACCTGAGGATGGGACACATTCCTGTGAAAACCTACGTAGTGGATTCTCTCCATTTGGTAAGAAGCTATCCTTTAGGACAGCATGAGATGCCCCAGGCTGCCACTGACTTCTGAAGCACACATCCCCAGACAGTGCAGACATGTGAGCACTGCCACGATCCCCATTGCTCCCCTCCTTCATGTGCAAGGGGACTGGGAAGGGCAGAGTGCCATCACGCCCTGCAGACCCTATGATGGCTACCTTATCTAAACATTTTTTGATGGTGTTTGTTTGTTTGTTTGTTTGTTTGTTTTTCACAAGACGGTTCGACTTGGGTGCTTTGTTGACCAGATCTCCTACGTACATCCTGTCTGACAGAATCTTTTCAAATTTCTGCAGCAGATGAGTAAGAACAGCTGTGTGTTGGTGTTAAGGGAAGAGCCTCAGAAACATAACCTAGATACAGAGGCTATGATGTCAGTGTACAGATGGTCGTCTACAAATGGCCCTTGTAGGTTGGCCCATGAGATGTGTGGTATCGGCAGTTAAAGCCATATTTTGTGAAACAGTGAGCATTCAGCTGGTAGGCAAACTCCAGCAGTGCATGAAAACACAGATTCCTTACGAAACAGTGTACAAGTCTGCAGGTCTGCTCTACAAAATCTATGTGTTGGAAACTGTGAACCAGTGGCAAGTCCTTGCTATTGATGTATATGGGAGAGTGGTGCAGAGGAGGATTTATGTGCGGTCAGTGGTGGCCAAACTGAATTTCACGTTATCAAGATGAAGCTAGTTTCTCCAAAATTGGCAAATTGAACTAATCTTATGCTATCGGTAAATGCAGAACAATCCCCTAATGATTCAGTACGTAACCCAAGGCCCAGCTGAGCTTTCCCCCAGCTGTCATCACTGTCCGTGACAAGCTACCATGTAGGAAGGTGTTTGCTTTCCTCCGCAGCGATGGGTTACTGGAAACATGATGGCAATACGCAGATGAATCAATGGGCTGCTGACAGACCACATGCATGCAGCACAGATCTTCTGAGAGATTGAGTTCCCCACATTCAGCTGTTCGCGAAGCTGAGCTGAAGATGTGATAGATTTGTGGAGTGCTCACTTTCTGAAGTGAGTTTCTCCAAGAGGGAAGGTATCCCCTGCGCTCAGTGACTCCAGCTGGATTACTCTTCTTCCAATGGTTTATTTCCAAATGTGAGTGTGTTTACCAATGTGAATTTCCTCCTGGAGCCATCAAAACTGCCTACTGGGTGATCTCAATTAAATGATTCTTCTAACTATGCTTCATCAGCCAAATTCCTGTGTGAATAACAGAGAAACAGAAATATATGTGTCAGAAAACTGATTTATATTGCATAGATCTTGTTTCCAGCCTCCTATGGAAGGTTTGCAGGTGCATCGTCACAAAAACCACAGGGACAGATAGCAAGTGCTTCTCAGTGCTCTTAGCATTGCCCTCGTGAGATCTAATCTACAGAACGCAGCGCTATGACAGCGCGGCCGATTCCGGGCCCTATGGAAGGTTCTAGCTGTGCTCCCATGGCCATCACACACCAGCCATAGCTGCTGGTCTGATGCAATTCGATGCAGTAGATCATTCATCCACAGCCTGATGTATTAACGGGTTGGTGAGGGACTCCCAATGCTCCACAGATGCCCCACTGCGATCCCTCTTGATCCCAGTCTTGAGTGGAGCCCATGGTGGGCAGGTGCTGCTCCTGGGGCTCTGCTCCCATGCAGCCCCGATGGCATTTTGCCATCAGCTCAGCAGTCATTGGAGGAAGTCATTCGCTGCCTCTACTTTTCATGTTGGTTATTTTTATTTTGTCAGACTTGATTGTTTGTTGTGCTATGGTAGTAGCTGGATGCAGAAAGTACAGCGAGTCTTGTGCTTATGGATACTCCTGTGTTGTGAGCTTGAGATGGCTGTGTTGGCACTGTGGGAATGTGAGACAGTGCCCATAGTGCTAGGGAACAAAATGAACCCATCTCCACGATGGGCCCACAGGCACAACTCAATGAAGCTCCAGAGCCAGATCAGGCAGAGAAGGTCAATTTTTGTACCAAAAAAAAAAAAAAAAGGAGATTTTATGTAATAAATGCAGAACAGTCCAAATTGGTGATGAGAATCTGATGACCGTCAGGACAGTGTCAAAATTCTTAACAATCAATCCTTTATTTTTTTCTCTTTTTGAGGAAGCCTCCTGCTTTGTTCAGGGTTGGCCATTCTCAGGATGCATGGGTTCTCTTCTTACAGCATTTCCCAGCTTTCGGGCAGTGGAAAGCCCTTTGCATCCTTAACAATCCTTTTGGACAGCTTCTTCCTATCTAAGTTTGAGGTTTTATCAAGCAAAACAAAAATCCTGAGCACAACACCTTGCAGAGCCACGTTTCTCTGGCACGGTCAGGAGCCGGGCAGGCTGTGCTACATGAGGCCATGGAGACTTCAAAAAGAAAAGGAAAAAAAAGACTTTTTTTGTCTTTTTCAGTCTTACTAAGCAACTTCTTTCCTGAGTTCTATTCTTAGAAGTCACTAACTTGTCTGACAGCATTAAGGTAACCACTCGAGCAGTGTGGAAAATACATGTTGGTAAGTCTTTTAGCAACAGCAACTAACAGGTAGTGTGTGAGGCTTGCAGAAAAAATGGGGGAAAGGCGCAACTTTCAGAAGTGCCTTACGGGAGATGATCACATTTGATAAAGCCAGTGGGATTCAGCACCTGAGGCTGCGTGGGGGCTGCTGACACATCCCAGGACGCCCAGCACTGCTGGTGCATTCCCATGCAGAGAACCAAGTTCAGCACCAGCTGCAAGAAAGGTCACGGTCTGGGAGTTCAGTCCTTAAAGAAAATGTTGTCTTTAACAGGTATTATTTGCTTTTGTACTTTTATTGTTATTTTCTTAAATAGTTCAGAGCTAAGATATGGAGGAAATATTGCCTTTCAAATTGAATCACAGATGATGTTTACTCTTTATCCATTTTTTCATGGAACTACATAGCAAAATCAAAATAAATTTCTCATAGGCAGCTGACTTACCTATGGGTAACCTTCAGAGAAGGACAACGTTCTTCTGATGTGTATTTCCCTGGATTTATTCAATTTATGGAGACTTAGCTATAATGTCCAGCCTCATGAACTGGTCAATATGTGGTAAACATTCATTTTGCTTTAATATTTTCCCTTCTCTGTCTGCTAGGAAATAGGAAATACGTTGTTCCAATTCAAGTGGCTAATTGAAAAGCATCATGAGTTATACTGGGGAAATCATAGAACCATTCAGGCTGGAGAAGACCTCTCAGATCCCCAAGCCCAACCAAGCCCACCGTGCCCACTGACCACATCCCCCAGTGCCACAACCCCACGGCTCTGGAGCACCTCCAGCAAAGTGACATCCCCCCTCCCTGGGCAGCTGTGCCAGCGCTGACTGCTCTTTGAAGAATAAATTATTCCCAATTTCCAATCAGACCCTCCCCATGTGCAGCTTGGGCCATCTCCTCTCACCCTATCACTGTTATCTGGGAGCAGAGGATGACTGCCCCCCCCACCTCCTTTCAGGAGTTGTAGGGAGCAATGAGGTCTCCTCTGAGCCCTCTCTTCTCCAGCCAGAACCACCCCAGTTCCTCAGCTGCTCCCCATAGGATGTGTGCTCCAGACCCATCACAGCAGCATTGCCCATTCTTCAGACAAACTCCAGCACCTCAATGTCTTTCTCTTAGCCTGGGGTCCAAATCTCCATGGTCCCACCACTCTTTTGTTTTGTAGCTGGTCAAAACCAGGGGTGAAAATGAAAACAGAAGCCCTGTGAGATAGCAAAGCCCACCCTCACCTGGGGACACATTCTGCCTTCTTAACAGGAGCGGGGCTGCCCTGGCTGCAGGCAGGATGTTTCCAGCAGGATGTTCTGCATGGACTGCAGTGCCCTGCTGCCACAAACAGTGAGAGCTGGTGGATGGAGAACCCTGACCACGTACAGCAAAGTCTCCCACATCACACCGTGATTTCCCAGTAGCTGCAAGACCCTTTCCAGGAGTTTAATCACATCCTTTGGCTCCCTGAACCCTGACCTATCTGAATCAGCTGAGAGGAACCTCGCTGCTAAGAACTGCTGTACAATTTTTAAACAAAAGCGGGCCCATTAATCTGCCACACATTTCAAACAACCGGCAATTTTTTTTCTCTGACTCAGAGTGTTTGTCCCACAGAGCCATGGAAGCAGTCCTATGCAGCCCACATCCATCACTGAGCACCATCCAAGCAGCACGAAGGGCCATCCCCAACCTGAAGGTGGGCTGACGGGAATGGCACAGGGCTAAAAAGCACTCAAGGACAAAGAAAGGGGAGAGATTTCAGTCTCTGTTATGTGGCTGTCAGGCTGTTATTCCCTAGCTAGGGCACTGAGAAATAGGTTTCTCAGGCATGTTCCTGCTTGTGGGCATAAAAGCGGATCAGCATCGACGGCCACCTCACTGTGTTGTCACATATCTGTGTAGGCAATTGAAAATAGAAACCTTCAGCTGGGGAAGGCCTGTGCCCAGGGTTTGCCTGCCCATTGTTTCTGTTTTCCTTTCATCGAGAGCGCATGAAAAGAGTTGGTGGTTTTTTTCCTTTTTCCTGTCCATTTTATCCATTTTTCGTTTCACTAACCGACTTCCTCTTTTTGGTTCTACATCCATGATTTTCCAACTCGGCTCTGTCAGCCTGATACTGTGTGGCTAATTCCCTTCCTAAGAAAATCACCGGCAATGGGTGTGAATACACAACATCCCATGGAATAATTTAGATAATAGCTGAAGCCCAAGAAACAGGAACAGGTGAGAGCATGAATTTGAGGTTCCTCAGAACTCCACAGTCACTTGAGACAAGCATTCATTTCTCTTGTGTTTATTTTATTAGAAATATGGTGTATTTAATTCCACTGTGAGATATGATTTTTTGATTCCAAGTGGTAATAAAAGATTTATTATTTGTCAGCCTTTTTTTTTTTTTTTTTTTTTTTGCTGTTACATCAGTGACACAGATCTGTTCCTTCTATATGGCTCAAGTGGACTCTGCACTGATGCTCTCATAGCCCCTGCCAAATCTGGGCTCAGCCTTAAATATTGCTACCTCACATGTCTTCAGTTTAGAACAGTTTCCTGAGTCCTTGACCTTGCTATTACAAAGCTTACATGACCCTGTCCATCTTTTTATTAAACCAGTGTAAATAAGCAGCTGGCACACGCTCACGGCGTGTGGAGGAACAGCACAAAAGCCCCAGTAAACAGCTTGTTGTCTGCAACAAAAATGCAATGGGTTCTTGTTTAAAAGGCGTTCCATTTCAGTGCAGCCTAAGTATATTAACTCATTAATCAATGTGTGAGATAGCAACGATGTCACACAAATGGCATTTCTGCTGTGCTCTCAGCAGCCTTTTCTGCAGCCCTTTGACTTCTGCTTTCCCCGGCGTTGGCTCGGCCCCAGCATTGTGTGTCTGCTGAGCTCTGACAGCAGATGGCATCTCTCTCAGAAAGGATTATTAGGAGAAAGGAGAGCAGAAAGCTCACTGCCATGCTCTGCCAGGCTACTGCTGTCAACAAGGTCGACATCATTCACTGATCGATGGCAAAAAGCAGCATGGGGCCTTCCCCATGCTTGCCTGGGCAGGGGAAGTGAAGTGCTTTGTTTCTCTGTGTTGTATTAGAAGCACTAAAGGAACCTGGTCCTTTTTTAAATAATGAGATCAACACATCATTGAGTCACCAGTACGTATGATCTGTGGCTTCATAGTCACAGCACAGCATCATTGCCTGCACATGCAGTACAGTTGCTAAGTGATCTGCCTCCGGCTCTCTGTTCCCCCTCCTGTGATTTGCTCATGGGCTGATGGAGAAGGGAAAGAGAAGCTGGCTAGTTTAACAGATGGTATGAAACTGCCATATTCCAGTGAACTCCTCCATCCCAAATCTGTTTCAAAAAATTAATTTAAGCTGTCCTTTGAACTAATGTATTGTAAGGTGGTATTTTCACATATGCTATGGCTTTGTCATTTCTTTATCCAAGAGGTGTGGCCCATTAGCCACAACCCAAATCATGATATTTCTATTCTCCATTATTCAAACCCAAGGCGAACAAATGTAATGAAAGCACAAAGGTCATTACAATGTATGCTTTTATTTATTTATACAAGGGAGTTGATGCTTTACTCCCACTCTGAAAGGTATAACATAATTTGCTTCAACCAAATTACTTCCTGACCTCAGCATTAAGAGAAATCAGCTCTTGCTTCCATTCACTGACAGGATTCTTTTGGGCCTAAGCTGTAAATGTGTCCCCTAAACCAGAAGTTACAACAAACATCTCATCTGCTTTATGTAACTACAGCACAGCATAGGGTTATGAGGTGCAACAGCCATGCTATCTAACTTCGATATCTTTATTGGTTCTGAGAAAAACAGAATAGAACTACTTGCTCTCTCACTTGTTGCAGTAACGTAGGAAGAGCTGAACTAAGATTTATTTGTTCTCAAACAGCTCTTGTATGTTTTTGCTTTTATTTTGGAGCTGAAGCCCTCTGACCGGGGCAGCAGCAGAGCAGAGGTGTCACCCACTCTCCTCCTTGCATCACCCTGCCAGAAGTAGTTCAGAGAGTTGATGATGGTGATAAATGGACATGAACAGAAACCAAATCCATAAAGTAGGGCATTACGTCACTTCTAGTCTAATACCTGCTGTGGGTTTTGAATTCTCAAAATGAAATATTCTATTTCTTCTAGTTTGCATCAGCAGTTCACTGAATTTTCCTGCAAATAATTGAATAGAGCTTTCTTATCCAACTTTTTTTTTTTTTTTTTTTTTTTTGCAACCAGGAGGATTTTTTTCACTATAGTCATTCACATCAGTCATACATAGGTTAGATACAATGAAATTAATGAGAGGTATTAAAAATTCACATTTGGTAAATTGCTTCAGAGTTTAAGAATTACAATTTGTGTGTGCATTTACCTAACAAAATGTCCTTATTGTGAAAGCTTAACTGATAAAAGCCAATTAATCAATTACAACATGATGCCCTCACTTTTCCTAACAGTCAAATGTTGAAAGGCAGACTTTGCTGATGAAAATTTGTGCCAGTTGGAGCCCCATGGCCAATAACAGGCTTTGTTGGCTCTGACCAGCTTCAGCTGGGCCTCTGCTTGCACCCTGCCCACAGACCAGGAGCCCATTTAAGCTCAGCCCTGGAGATCATTCAACTCCTGTTTGTATCGCAGGAGTGTTGGCCTCCAGCTCAGCTGCAACTGTTCCTCTCTCTGACCATGAACCCTGCTGGTTTTGGATCTTAATCTGTGGGTTGATCCTGCCTCAACCTCAGACTTTCTACATCATCAGATGGTTGCTGATGAACTGGGTGCTTGGCTGCCATCCCCAGGCCTGTCCTGCTTGCTGTGCTTTGTTGCTGTGAGGCTGCACTCTGAGGTGCCTGCCTTGTCAGCTGCATTGTGCTTGGCTCCTGGCTCCCCGTCTTTCAGGTAGCAGATGATTCTTGCTGTATTCCTACAGGAACTGTGCACTTGCCAATAAGATTGATGCAGAATGTTACAAGTCTAGTTTAAAGAAGAGCTATCAATAAATAAAAAAAAATTGCAATCAAAATCAATAATACAAAACATCAGGATGCTTTATTTGACTGTGCTTCGTGTAGAGGAGGTAATTGCTTCTGTTGGCTTGAGGGAAGGCTTACATTTGACTTCTCTCTTCATCTGGCCAAGGTATCCTTAAGTCAAATTCACACATGGAGAGTAAGTTGGCACCATACAGCGTGATTATATAGCTTTTAGAAGCACTTGATACTGTTTTCTTGGTTATGGGATGCAGAACAGATTTACTGTAAGGTCAGTTCCATCACTTCTTACTGATTTGGGCTGCCAAATAGTGCTGGTCTGTGTGCTGTGCCTCCCGTAAATGTATTATTTCCTCACTCCAAGCGCTCATGTCTCTCCAACTTCTAGTCAGCAGTTCATGTTCCTCTGTATGGACGACCATTATTAAATACAGCATGGACTTAAGTGTATTTTCTTCAACAGGTAGAAAAAAGAAATGGCTGAGGAATCTGGAGCAGAAGCAGAAGACATGGATGGAACGAGCACTCCTAAGATGGTGTGTCCTCCTTTTGGCACGTAACGCTGAATACAGCTGGGAGCCTATCGCAAGTCTATTTGAGGTGATGGGGGCGGAGTGGGTTCTCTAATTAACGGCTGCGGTAATTACGGGCTGTGCCGGTGTGGGGCGGCCGCTGTCCGTGGTGCTGGAGGCGCCGGCTCTCTACTGCCGTCGGCTGAGAGCACGAGGGCAGGTGTGGCACTGGGGGATGTGGGTCAGCGGTAGTGGGCACAGTGGGGATGGGTCAGCGTAGGGCCAGATAAGCCCAGCCTCTTCCAACCTTAGTGATTCTATGATCTCAGCCCATTTCCTAATTTCCGCTTTATAGAAATGTGGCTGGCAGTCTTACGAAAACAGGTTGTACCAAATGTTTGTGGAAAAGGTAAAGGTAATTTTCCACCACGCTTAATGACAGTGAAGATAGCTTTTGTTATACTTGCAATGGCAAACTGCACCTCGGAAGGAGGAGTTTGTTTTGTGACATCCTGAGCCAGCCAATTTAAACTCACCCATGTCATTAGATGCAAAAAGGAGGTAAAGGAAATGCTTCAGCTTCAAGAAAAGCCTCGATGAGATAGCTCATGCCTTTCTAGCTCTGGGATAAGGCAACCACAAGACAGAAAGCCACAGGCTTTCTTGGTTCCACAGTTATCAAAATTGTTTTCAGAATGATGATTCATCAAAATATTCTTACATTTTTTGACATGCCAAATTGCATGACTGCTGGGGATTCATCATCTCCCCAGTTAGCTCAAAGGTACAGATTAAAATATATATATCTGTGTATGTATATATACATCTTCTCTATTCCTCTAAGCAGTAGTTCTGCTTGTAATAATGAGAACTGGGTGATCGGTTCACCAATGAAAACCAGACAGAGGACCAGACAAGGTGGAAACTCAAGGCATCAATGCAACTTCAGATCTAGGTAAACAAAGGAGGAGGAAGAAAGTTCCTGCCCAGGCGCAGGAAGCGAGGACATGTGAACTGCAATGAAAGGAGGGGGAGTTTCTGCTTACTCAATGTAGCTGGGATGTTTCGGAGCTGGGTATACTGTGGTTTGATGTCAGACTAGCTCACTTGGCAATGGGTAATGTAGCTCCAGAGAAACACTGAGAGCTGTTGGGAGAAGTTCAAGCATCTTTCTGATCTACACAAAATGAAAGCTAAAATAGTATCCCGAGTAGTTGTGATATTTACTTAGCAGATTCTTGCACCGATTTCCTCAACAAATGCTGAATTAGACAAGGGGAGAATGATCTCATAATTCTGTAATGAAACAGAAAAGAGGGCATGATTACCATCATAAGAAACCAGGAAGGCAGACAGCTGATACTGAAATGTGGGGGAGTGCTGAGTCACTGCATTGAGTGCTGCCATAGTAACAATTTAACAGCTGGTTGGGGATGAAAAGAGATTGAAAAACCTGAAATAAAAATTGGGCAAGTTGCAGCTTGAAATATAGTACACACTTCTTAAAAGACTGAAAATGGAGCACTTTCAAAGAGTGTTTTTTGTATTTAGTGTTACTTCGAGCAACAAGATTACAGCAGAATATTGAATGAACGCAGAAGAGAACTGAAAAGGAAAAAACAGAAATGGATATTTCTTCCTTTAGACAAATCTTGTAATGGTGAGAATGAGTAGGAGCAACTTTGAATTTTTTTTAGTATTATTCAGAGATGTGGTATAGCATGTGTTCCCTATGGCCCAGACCACAGTGTGAAGGAGCAGAGCAGCAGGATCTTCTGGTACTAACAGAGTTAGAGATAAATTGGAAAACTTCTCATAGCTTAGAGAGGAATGTAAGCTCAGATTCCTTGGATGGCCTTTTCTGGTTATATTTTTTTGTCTGGATATTAGGAATACTGTTGTTGGCTGTCACTGTGGTATCTCCTGATGCCAAAGGTATGACCTCTGTAACAGAGCCGACTGTGAAATTGTAGCAATTTGGAACGTTTATTTGACTCATGAATTCTGAGTAGGATTCTGGGTGGTTTCTTACTGTGGAAAATTTCAACATCGTGACAGGTGTCTCACACATCTTGAAATAGTCTCCATTGCTCTCATCCTAGGTGACAGACAACAGTGAGTGACAGCACTTAAGAGGTCTGAGCAGCTTCAAAAGATTGCCTCCTCAGCTGGACCTTGTGATGGTCATTTGGGCAACATTTGCCTTGGTTTGTAATGAAAAGCTACCAAAGGATTGAAACAGAAGTCAAGAATTAGAAAAAGGCTCATGAGAACTTCACAGAAAGGCAGGAAATTTGTGGTGAAACACAGGAAGTCAGTAGTCTTTTTTTAGTTGACACCGAGGTTGGAGGAGATGCTGCTGGAGCTGATGAGGTCAGGGAAGCTCTTCCTTGCAGAGCACAGGTGGGCACCTCGCAGGTCCCCAGAGTCAGAAGCAGGAGGCCCAGGTGGTTTTCATTGTGTCAATGGCCTTCACTCCTTGGTGAGGAGGAGGAAAGGCTTTTTCAGGACTCGATGTACAAATCTTTGCTGTAAACTTCCAGTGGAATTCTGGAAGTTGCTGGACTTTAATCAGTTCCTACTGCTCCCTCAGCTTCCCTAAAGAGGTATTAATTTCTAAGTCCATCTCCTGAAAGACCAAGAGATGCTATATGATTAGGACAGCTTAATTTCTCCTATCTTTCAGCTTCAGCACTGTCATATCTAGGTTTGCAGGAGCCCAGAGGCAGGGCTCAGCAAATAACACGGGTGCCCTGGGGGGAGTCCTAGTGGCTGTGGGATGCAGATTGCTTGCAGAAAACAAGATATGCTAACTGCCTTCAAAAGCATGGAAGCTGCTGCATAGAAGAAGGCACAAAGTGGGGAAGGAAATGTTCTTCCTTATCAAGAATGAATGTTTCAGGAATAGACTAGACAAAAGCTTTTAAGTAAAACAGCCATAAAATAGGACTTGGCAAAATCATTTCTCTGCTGCTAGGCAATCTAATTTACTTTTATTTGATTTTTCTGGGACCAGGTGTAGCTGAAGTCACAGTTGCTGTAGTCTGTGAAGGCATTTATCAAGAGAACTGAAGTCTGAAGATACAGATACAGTTGT
The DNA here is from genome assembly GCF_987193195.1 of Phasianus colchicus. Taxonomy (NCBI): domain Eukaryota; kingdom Metazoa; phylum Chordata; class Aves; order Galliformes; family Phasianidae; genus Phasianus; species Phasianus colchicus. The sequence goes on along the minus strand of NC_143450.1, from coordinate 17,191,982 downwards.
CTTAAGTCTCCATTGCAGCAGACTTGAGTTTTTTGTTTGTTTGTTGTAGTTTGTATTTTTTGCTTTGAGACGAAGGATTTTGGAAACCCAATTTACCTGGGCAGTTGGATGGAGCAATTTCCTTACAGCTTTCAGCAGTGGGCAGTAGTGACACTAACAGGTGATATCAGTTTTAGTCAGACGTTGATCTTCTGTATGCAGGAAATTTTAAGTCTTTTTTTCAAAGTGAATCAGAAGGAAACCACATTTAAAGTGCCTTTGCCTATCAAATGGAAATTATTCATTTACATCAGCTCTGTTCTCACTTTTAAGAAAGTCAAAAGCTTTTATCTTCAAAGGAAGTCACACTCTGGACAGGACAGCTTTAATCATTGATACATGAGGGCTAATTCCTTGTGTGCAGGGGATGTTTGGGTGCATCTTGCTCCATGCTCACAAGGAGTTAAGCAGCTGCGTGCTGCAGTTCTGCCTGCCCTGCAGATTTGCCACGCTTGCTGTTCAAGAGAAAGGACATGACGGTGCGTGTTCCACTCCTTGCCACTCCTGACCCATTTTCCCACTGGCTGTGCTTAGTGGGGATGTGACATCCGAGCTCACTGCTGGCGCAGCCGTTGTAAAGCTTTGTTCTGCAAAGCCCTTCTCGTACCATGGAGCTCAGATTAATTTTCTACAACCAGCTTTGTTTGGGGAGAGATGGAATCGCTAAGAATATAAATCTGTTGGCTCCTCCCATTCATTTGCCAGCATAAGCATTCCATCTCCTTTTGTACGTAGCCATTTGCTGTTTTTTAAATGTTTTGTCGTATCTCGCAGCAATGCCGATCTGTCTCCAAGCAATTCTGATAGAGATGTCGGTATTTCTGCTGGTCGGGGCTTTCGGGACCGCTACCACGAGGGTCGCCATTCAGAGGCAATTTCACAGACCAAAGGCGAAAATCGCTACGGAATAAAGTTTCTCCCTTTTCCTCTTCCCCTCCTTTCCCCTGGTGCTCAGAGGGGGAAGGGACCTGCGCACACCACCGAGCAGCCTCACCCGATGTAAGAAGGAGCCGGAGGGCTGGCCAGGATGGGGAGAGGAGGAGGAGGAAGGATGCTAAAAATACCGCCCTATGCCGGGCAGCGCGCGGTGCCGGTGCGGGCCGGGTGCGCAGTGTGCGCGCCGCAGTGCGCGGCGGGAGCGGCCGCGCCGCAGGGATGCTCGCCCCGCTGCTGGGCTCCGCGGGCTCCGGCTGCCTGCTGCTGGGTGAGTGCCCGACCTGCTACGCCCCAAGGCCCCCCCTGACCGCCGCGGGGTGCGGGAGAGGGGCTGTGGGGATGGGGGCGGCAGCGCGGCCCGGTAGAGGCGAACCGGGACGGAGCCCCTTGGCCCTGGGAGCGGTTCCCTGGCCTTCCAGCACGGGTATTCCTATTTAATCACTTTCCGATTAAAAGGGGGGAAATGCAATCGGATGCTGGTGCTGAACGGCGAGGGTGGTTTTGGAGGTGAAAATTTGATATTCTGCTGCATGCTTGCAGTTTGATGGCACACAATGAGATGGTGCGGCAGAGCGAGAGAGGGCTGGAGGAACGGCTGGGTGTGTTACATAATTTCAAAGCATTCTCAGGGGTTATTTGGTCGGTCCATCTCCAGCAGTGTGTAAGGGCACTTTCTGCTTATTTGCAGTGGGTGCGTGAAATAGGGCAGTGTGTGGGGTTGTGTCCGTGCTCGTGTGGGTGGGCAGGGCTGAACTGGTGTCCCATTGTTTTGTGGACGGGTAGTGATGGTTCAACCTGTGTCTGGACTGAAAAAATCCATGCGGGTCTGAAATAGGTGCTTCTCTGTAAGGTGTGTAAGGGTTTGGCCTTAAGCTGGGACCTTCGAGTCTGAAGCATCTTCACTGCAGAAAGGCATGGCTCGGTGCCTGTGCTATTTCTCCCTTCATCCAACAGCAGACTTCCAAGGAGAAGTACAAAGGGGAAATGATTTTTAAAGATGACAGCTTTGCATCATTAGGTGAATCTTCTGCTGGGAAGAGCCAAGAATGGAAAACATGTTGTAATTATTTATGTGCATGTCTACTTGATGTTTCTGAATCTGGAAAAGAAAAAAAAAATAGGGAACTGAATATCACCTTTGTCTTTGGAAACATCCTGGTAGCTCACACTGAAGTCAGTGCACTTTCCCTGCTTCAATCAGCTGCTTCTGAAGTGTAACAAAACTCACACAATGCTAACTTTTCCCAGTGGGAATTCCATGGGTGAATCAGAGAGCAGGACCTGGCTCAGGGCGAGTGTTTGTTACAGCATTTTGGGCCCGGTGCCCCAGAGATTGCTCTGAGCTCCATTACTGGATCCGAAGTTTTGCTTATGACAACAGCAGAGCAGAGCCAGTGGGGAATGATTCCCTGGGGCCTCCTTGTGCACACTGCAGGACCAACCCCATGATAGAACCATTGAGGTCAGAAAAGACTTCTAAGATCCCCAACCCATCTCACCATGCCTGCTGATTGTGTCCCTCCAGCGTCCCATCTCCATATTCTGGATCAACTCCAGGCATGGTCATTCCATGCTTCCAGAGCAGCTCTTAGTACCACCCTGCCACATCCACACATCTCTCTCTGCATGCCCTGCCATCCCCAAGTGTCCATCCATCCAGCTGTGGCTCTGGTGCGTGGCCTCCATTAATTCCTCACCCATTTTATTTTGGTGTAAATGGTGATTTCAGCCTGACCTTATGTGCCCTGTGTGTCCCGCGCTGCCACTGCCCCTCTCCCAGGCACCAGGCTGCCCAAGGGAGATGGCTCTGTGCTCAGACCCTGTCCAGCCCAGTAGCTGTGTGCTTGTGGTTGCTGCTCTTGTGGTCTCGGTCTTCTGGTGGCTTTGTCCCATTGGACACAGTTCTGTGCTGCTGAGGGAACATGGTAACCATGCTGATGTACTCAACAAGATGCACGATGTCCACCACATGCCAGTACAGCACTCTTGTTGGGTCTGTATGAGTTTCTTGCACACTTACAACGGGTTTGAGTCATTGAGGATGGGTCTGCAATGCTGACCTTGGTGGAATAATGCTGTAGACAAAGATGATTCATTCCCAATGTGCAGACAAGCTCTCTGTTACCCTGGGTGCTCTGGTGGATGCAAAGCGGGCACCAATGTGCAGAGGTTTGCACTTGGGATGGTTTGGTTGTGGCTTTACAACATTTCAGCTGTGTCCCTCACATGAAAACTCTGGAGAGGTTGCAAGGGACTCTTACAGCCCCATTTCCAAACCCACTTCTCACTGTGGCACAGAGCCCTCAGTGACAGCCTGAAGTTCAGGTCTCAGGATAAGGAACGTTCCCTGCTGTGCTCTGTGTGTGGCACAAAGCAGGCGCCCAGGGCTGGGCACGGAGCACTGACTGCTGTGGGAGAGGCAGTGCCTGGGCTGTGCAGTGTGATATATTTAGTTGCTTTTATTCTCCAGCTCTATTACTTTTCCATTTAGACAATTGTTAGATACCATCAAAAGGAAGGAGTAAATGTACCCACGTTTCTCTGCTTGCTTGTGGGGAAAGGCAGCGCACAGCAGTTTTCTCTGCTGCTCTGGACTAATTTAGACATTTATTTGATTTTTGTCTCCACTCTACTATGGACGTTACCAATTTTTCTAAGTAATGAAAAGAGGAGAAAGGCTTTGGAGACAACTGGCAAACCGAATTAACTGAATACCCGTGGATGTAGGAAAGCTGACTTGGGAGCAAGCCAAGGACAAAGAGATATGATGTTACAGAAGTGAGAGTGTAACTGTTGGCTTTGTATCACCAAGCACTGCTGAGCATCGCAGGGCTTCAACCTTTCCTCGTTATTATGTTTCTGGGTGAGAAATTTGGGTGTAAATTCAGCTTTGCAGAATCATTCAGGTAGGAGATGACCTCTCAGATCCCCAAGCCCAGCTCACCATGCCCACTGACTGTGTCCCCCAGTGCCACATCTCCACGTTCTGAGGCATCCCCAGGTCAGTGAACTCCCTGCTTCCTGGGCAGCTGTGCCAGCACCTGATTACTCTTTGGAGGAGAGATTGTTCCCAATACCCAACCTGGTATTGCCATACAGTGGCTGGAGCACCCAGCTGACTCGCAGAGAGCTGAGGCAGGTGCTGGAGGATACCAAGGGATGCTCCAACCCCATGGCCTTCTTCTTGGCTTTGCTCTTTTTTTTTACCAGCAAGAAAGAAGAAAGGAGAGCATCTATTAATGCAACTTTTATTTATAAGTGTTCCTTCCTTTGGCAATGGATCAATACAATGAGGTTTTTTTATGACTGCTATTTATGTGCCTTGTGCTGCTGTGTGAAGCCAAACCCTGCAGGTCCCTGGTTTGGGATCTGGGCCATCTCTGCCCATTTCTGCAGCCTGATGCAATGGATTGAGGTGTGCCAGAGAGGCTTTAAAATATGGATGAAGACGCTCAAATTTTATCCCTCAAATCCTCAGCACCCCATATTAACAGTGGATTCTTCAGGTTCTTTCCTGAGCTTTCCTGCAGCTTGCTGTGAGCCCAGCCTGGCTCCCATGGCTGTTATTTCCCAATAAGCTGAATCAGGGTCCTGGCAAATCTTTTTCTGCAGACTCCAAGGCACTGAGCACTGTTTCCATGCAGCGTCACACAGGTAAATGTTTTGCTGTGCTCATATTGATTGCCACGGTGTGCCATCAGTGCATGTTGATGACAAGTCACTTGCTGTGTCAAAGCCTCCCTTCGCCGTAAACATTGTCACAGAGCCTTCAAGGTGACCCTTGGCTGCTGAGGAGGCAGATAGAGGGGAGAGAAGGGAAGGCTGTGGCTGATTTTGCTTCTCCTTGTGCTCTGTATATGGATAAAATTATTTGAGCTTTGGATTGGAGGCTGCGTGATGAAAAATTCAGTGGTTGGTGCTGGGAAAGGATAAGGCTCTGAGCCCATGCTGTGCTGCACCTTGCCGGGCAAACACCTCCCATGTAAGCCACCAAGCTTTCATCTTGGGTAGCACACAACTTTCAGCAATGTGGAAAGAAGAAAAATCCAACCATCTTGTCCAAGACCTTTTCCTTTGCGCCACAGGAAGCAAGGAAAAAAAGGCATCATTTAGTGGAAATCACCTTCTTCTTGGGAAACCCCCAATGAAGGGGAGAGAGGTTTTTACATCTAGTTCTGTGTGCAATGGTGTTGCAAGAATGCAGCTCACATTTCCATTTCCTCAAGCATGTGGCTGCTGTGGTGTAGATACAATCTCAGGCAGGCCACACCACTAGGAAACAGTTTCCACTTCATTACTGCAAAATAATGCTGCAGAATCAGTATCAGATGAGTTGGTCTCTGTGAGGTCAAGGGGATGCAGGGGTACCTGGTTTCATCACCCTGCTCTTCTCCCTTGGGGCGAGTTGTGCCATTTGGACCACGTGAGCATGGTTTCTCTCCTGCATGGGTGCAGGATACTGGGTGGTTTGGAGTAAATGATGGGCTGGGAAGGGTCCTTGGTCTGCTGCAGTCTGCAGAGTGCTGCTCCTGCAAACCCATCTTCTGGAGCCAAATCTTCAGGTCCAGACATGGCAGGCTGTGACGCAGAGACCCAGCACAGGGTGGCACCAGCGGGACCTCCCTGCTCCGAGAGGAGTTTCCCTGCACACACTTCCATTTTGGATTTTTTTTTTTTTTTTTTTTTTTCCTATAAGCTTTTGCTCTGAAATCTGAGCTTCTATCCAGTTTGGTTATGACTAATCCATTGGCTGCCTGTCTGGTGCTGGCATGACAGCTCAGCAGCTGCTTGTTTTCCCTGGTGCTTCCTTCCCAACCTCCCCAAGGCTGATGCCTGTGGGGCAGCTCTGTCCTCATTCTGCTGGCTCCTGAGCCCAGGTCTCCTCCTCCAAACAGCTTTCTGCAAAGGATGGCTGATGTGCAGTGTAGATACAGCTGGGTGCAGAATGTATCATGTCTCTCTGGGATCTGTTGGTGGATGGAATGCTGCGTGGCCGCCCTTTGGGCTGGCCGTTGGTTCATAGCCGAGAGAAGGAGCTCAAGTGGCCTTTGCTCACCCCACAGCCATTGAGCAGCAGGGGCTGGGATGTCCCCATGCATGAGCTGCAGCAGTCCAGGCTGTGCCAACCCTCGTGGGCTGGAGATGGTTCCAGAGGGGACAGAGAGTGGCATCAGCACCACGGGAGGATGCGCTGGGATCTCACATGGCAAGGTCTGCAGGTCCCCATGGGCTGCAGAGCAGCAACCAGCTCCATCCCCCAGCTGCAAAACCTTAATATCAACTCCGTAAACAACACAGACATTGCTTCCTTTAAGTGAGGGGCGAGACAGGAGGTATGCAGCACTAACATGGCTGGGCAAATGAGAACAAACAGTAAACACGTTGTGGTTTGGGGTGGGAGCCGCGGCGGTGTCGCGTGTGGCTGCTAGGTGGCACCACCGCGAGCAGTGCCAGCTGATGTCACCAACCTGTTCAATGCCCTCTCCTCTTCCCCTCCCCTCCCCCTTCCCTTCCAGGCATAAAAGGTGGAAAGAACACTACGGACCGTTTTTAACGATGGACAAAATATATCCGTTTGCTTTCTGAATGTGTTTCAGCCAGTACGTCCCGTGCAGTTCAGATTTATGTAAATCCGTGATTTGTAATTCTAGAGGGGCAAACACGGAGTTATTTTTGTGCTGCAGCGTGGTCAGATCTCCTGCCTGCTGCTTGCAAAAGGTTGCCCACGTCACACCAGCAACCTGACGGAGCTCAGAACTTCGCAAGGCGATTCCCATCGCTCTACAACCCGTTGGCGAGCGGCTCCCTGCGGGTTTATGAAATAATTCTATTTCTGGCTCAGCCGTGCAGGCAGGGTCAGAGGCCGGCCGGGGACACCCCGGGCACCCCGCTGAGCGCCGCGTCCCCGCCTCGAACGGATCGCTGTGCCCTCCAGGCTCCTCCTGGGCCCCGATCCCGGCCAAGCAAATCCCTTCAGCTGAGAGGCTGCCGAGGGTGGTGTGATGCTGTGACCCGCCAGCAACAATTCAGCCCTGTGTTTCCTTTGGGAAAAGGCATTTGCATATCTTCTGTTCGCTTTATTTGGTTAAACACATTTGAAAAGGCAAAAACCATTGAGAGGGAGGAATGGACTGAGGGCCTCCCTTGCTTTAACTCTTCGGAGGTCAGCTGGGGGCTTGCCAGAGGGAGGAGGGTAAGGAACAGCAAAGTCTTCGAGAGATGTCTCAAAATACCCAGAGCAGAGGCTCTGGGAGCTGCTTTTGCAACTGGAAAGAGGAAGGTGCTGGGGATGGGGAAAAGTCACGAGGACGGAGGCAGCGGAAAAGCGCTGTGTGCTCTGAACTGGGGGTTTGTTGATGTGCATTGAACTCAGCACAGACAGGAATGCCTTCATGTGGCTTAGAAATATACATGAAAATACGTGAGCTTGGATAAAAGTGAGTTGCCCTCATGTTGGGAATGCAAGCAGGGCATGCAGCAAAGTGCAGAAGTCAGACAGAACTGACTGGAAACGAAACCATGGATAGCTCAACTGCTGCTTAATTTAAAGCTAAAGAAAAAAAGCAATAAACAAAACAACAACAACAACAAAAACAACCAACAACCTCAAAACTAAAAAAAATAACTAAATCAACAATAAAGACTCTGGCATGGAAACCAAGTGGTTTACATTCAAACAGCACCACTGCGTGCTGTTACTATCAGAAGAAAAGAAACAATTTCAATGAAGCAAGGACATCCCAAATGATAGCCTGGCCACAGAGCTCTCAAAATGCTCTGCTGCAGTGATGCCCACACCCCCGTGTCCCCAGTGTCTGGCAGGATCTCTGCTGTGCCGGGCTGCAGTGTGGGGACTGAGCTTTGGGACACCCAGGGCTGTGGGGAGACGGCAGCTGGGAGATGCATCCATTGGTGCTCCTGCAGTGCGAGGGAACTGAGGGCTGGAGGGGGAGGAGAGAGAAGCTCTGTGCTGGTGGCCTCGTGTCAGCATCCCTAACGACTGAATTAATCCTCTGTTCATACAGCGCATTTCCTTCCTGCTGCTCTTTGTTACTGGTCAGAAATACGGAGTGTGTAATTAATGACCAAAGGCTGTAGGAAGGAATGAGGGAGTGCTCAACAGCGAAATGCAGGGGGTGAATTTCCCCCATTCCTTACATCACTTTCATTCTTTTAATCTGTGCCTGTTTTTTGCACTTCTAAGGAGGAGCACGGGGGCCTTTCTGGCAGTTTTCTGCTCTGTCCCCAAAGCTGTGGCCCTGGGCTGGCAGACAAAGCACAGCTCTTGTGAGGACATCATCACTGCATCACAGTGCTGGGTGAGATGGAGGAGTGAGGGCTGCACCCCAGCTGTGGTTTCCTGGTGTGCAGCTTGGGTTGGCCGCTCCCCCACCTCTACGTCCCCCCTGGCTGTGACCACTTTGTTCAAAATTCAGCCTTCATCCGTGTTTCTCATTCATTCTGATAACGTATAAAAGCATAGAGAGATACAAATGGTTTCTGTCTCCTACAGCACGTTGTGCTCAGCTGAGAGTTCTGCAAGCACTTTGACTCTTTCCCCAGAGCTCTTCAACACAATGCTATGGTGCATTCCTGGGGCTGTGCACACACCTGAACTACACTGCTCTGCCTGCTGCAGCTGCTGAACACACAGGATAAAGGATGGGCAGTGCTGTACCCCCACTGAGAGACACTGATTTACACCAGGGGATCACTCAGCCTGATGTTCCCTGGTGGTTTTATAAACTGGGACTAATTGCAGAATAGCCACAGATGGGCCAAATGAGGAATGTTTGATGAGTTTGCCTGGAAAGTCATTAAATATCTGTGCCCAGGGATGATAACTTTTTTTGAGGGGGAGGGGAGTTTCTTTGAAGACTTTGCTGAGAAGGGTGATAATGAATGGTAAAGGTTTGGTTTTGTTGCTATCGCTGTAAATTAACAAGAGTTAATTTACGAGTTGCTGGATTAATTTGGCTTTGTTTTTCCTATATTTAACAATATAAGGGTGATATTGGCTGTAGTTATATCATCGTACTCCCTTATTGATTCAGATGGTTACGTCTATTTACGTCTATTCTACTCAGGCTCTGAAGCAGTGAATTTAGCTGCCGGTGTAAGCTCTTTGCTTATCAGAAGCTTCATTTTTTGGTAATATTTTTTCGGGGGGGGGGGGACACTAAAACAAACAGACAAAAAAAAAAACAAAAAACCCACGATGCTGCTTTTCGCTTTAAATTAAGCATTGGCAGGAAGGCTTTGAAGCTTTGTCCCCGGACGCCTCGCCTGGCTCCTGCTGGGAGCTGCTGGCACGCCTGAGGAGCGGCTGTGACCGCGCAGCCCTTCGGAGCCCCAAGGGTTACAGCGGGCAGCCCCGCGCTAATACAGCCTAAGCTGATATTAGCCAAGCTTAACTTCTTTCGGCAGTTTGCAGATGGGAAGGGGGTGGGACGTCCTGCAGTCAGCAGTTCTCCACGAGCCCGTGAACGCGGGCGCCGGAGACGGAGCCGACCATGAGCTGAGCTCGTGGGAGGACGGACGGACAGACAGACAGACAGACGGCTGCGGTGAGTGCAGCGTGCTGTGCTGGTGGGTGTCTGTGTGTGTGTGTGTGTGCAGTGCGGTCCCCACGGCACGGCTGGCGGTGGGGCTGCGGGGTGCTGAGCAAAGCAAAGCGGCATCGGAGCTGCAGCACGGCGGGCGCTGCTGCCGGGGGTCTCAGCCGCGCTCAGGGCAGAGCCCGGTGGCACAGCCGGCAGGATGGGGATGGACTTAAGCAGCAGAAAGCGTGTGTGGGATTTGCGGTTTTCTGTGGTTTGGTTGTTTTTGCTTTTGTTTTTTTTTTTTTCCTCCAGATGTCTCTAAGCTTTAAAGGGGGAAAAAGCTGCAGCTCTGGCACTGGCTGAAGCGCCATGCAGGCTGAAAGCTGCAGAGCAATGGGGGTCCTCCAGCCCTCGGGCGCTGCATTGCCCACCTGCCGAGGACAATGATACGGGGTGCAAAGGCAGCGCTGCTCCCTGGGGCTGTCTGTAGGGCTCAGCAGAATCATCTCTCTGGGCTTTGCTCCTCAACGTCCCATGTGGGCGGCACGGCTCACTGCCGGCAGCAGGAACTCTGCAGAGAGCAGGGAACTCGTGTTGCTGTGGCTGAGATCCTGCGGGTTGGCAGGCTTTGTGTGCGTGGTGTTTCACTACCCTGTGGTGAGGTGGGCTCTTTGTGATGGATCGTAGAACGGTCTGGGTTGCAAAGGACCACAATGCTCATCTGGTTCCAACCCCCTGCTATGTGCAGGGTCACCAACCAGCAGCCCAGGCTGCGCAGAACCACATCCAGCCTGGCCTTGAATGCCTGCAGGGATGGGGCATCCACAACCTCCTTGGGCGACCTGTTGGATGTTGCTGTCTTTCCTGCTGCAGGGAGAGTAGTTGGGACCTCCCAGGGCAGATGACAATGTGTGCTCTGCCAGAGCTCTGAGGGCACCTGCATGGAAAGTGTGAACAGTGTATGTGATCCACAACCAAACACTGTGGTTTCACACTGCCTTCCAGCACACAAACACACATGTGCCCTTTATGCATGTTAAAGTCTGCCAATGTGTGAACTGCAAATATTGGTTGGGCTGCGTGCTGGAGGTTAAGCACGGCACGTGGAAACCCCATCTGTGGGCATGAAGCATTGCATTCCATGGACACATGGTGTGGTTTCTTGCTTGCCCTATTGCTTTGCTGTGTGCCTGTTCCACCCTCCCGTTGATGGAGACAGGGTGGAGGTGCAAGAGGATACTGTTGGGAGCCTTCATTTGTTTCTGGATGATTATAACATAGTGGGTTGGTGCTGCTGCTGGGCATCCTTAGGTGCACAGTGCAAACATGTGGCTATCTGCAGGCTTACAGCACAGACCACAATGCAGTGACCACTTCACTGACCTCACATACAAGAGAGCAACCAAAAGTGATGTTCCTTTAATGGCACAGTGAGATCCTCGTGCACAGTGCAGAAATAATTTCAAGCTCTGGCAGGTTGCAGGCAGCGTTGTGTCGGTGGTGACCGCGGGGCCTGGCAGGATGCAGCAGCTCTGTGCAGCAGACATGCTGTGCCATGTTGCACCATGCCATGATGTGCCATGCCCATCTCTCCTGCCTGCTGCACCCACGTGGGAGAAAGGGGCCACTTTCCTCCAGGTCTTTTTGCTCGTGCCTTGCATCTTTCTTAACCCTTGCTTTTTGGCCCCTTCCTCCATTGTAGAACTGCCAAATGAGCTCTGAGATGTCCAAAGCTGCCTGCAGCTGCTGGTTTGTTTTGGGATAAGCCTGGGCTGGGTTCCTGCGCTCACACTGCATGCGCACAGGGCAGGATGAAACCTGCTTGCTCCAGAGCTGCCCTGGGGGCTCCTTGCTACTCCCCATCTGTGTGGACAGGGTCCTTCAGAAAGCTCTGTAACTTACAGGGCACTTGATTGGTAATTAACCTGATCTAATTATAGCTGGCTTACTGGGAGGGTTACAACTGTATTTATTATAGCTGGATCATGACACGACTGTTACTTTTTTAAGCTGCCATTTCCCAGTGGCAGCCACGACACCATCTTCATGGCCATGAACTTGGCACAGTCCTGATCCAGCCTCCATGGAGCAATTAAAGATGTGCTCTTCATTATGAATATAGCAGAGTGATGAGGCAGGAATTAGTGAGGACAGTCAGCCCACAGGTGGGGATGGGGTGCTGTGAGGGCCTTTCCAACCTGAGCCATGGCACCATATAGTGTAGGGAACAACCAACCATCAGTGCCGTTGGTGACAGGCTTGGGGATGCTTCAGTGGGGAGGTGAGCGTTAGCATCACCAGGCTTTGGGAAACTGATGGACTTGAGATGAGAGCTGTGAGCCATCGGGTTTTCCTCTTTTGGTAGGATCCTTAAAACACTTCCAGGGCATCCCAACGCTTCCTTACCCAGAGGAGTGGCAGATGGGGACCAGCACTCAACCTCAGCTCTCCTGCACGCTACATCCCAGTGCTGTAGAGCATCACCACTCTGCACGTGGAGCCTAGGAGACTTTTAGGCCACTTCCATCTGTGAGCTGTACTGAGTGAGGTGGCGAACAGGGGGTGAAGCCTCCTGGGAGGGGTTTTGGCAAGGGAAGCAAATAGGTGACATGGATGTTGGGGGTCGAGGCTGTGAGCAATGGCACTGCTGGCACGGCTGCTGGGTAATTCAGTGAATCATTTCTCTTGGCACATGATGTGCTGCAGATATTTTAGATGCACTAAATACCTCTGTTTGCACCGCGATGATTGCGTCCTCTCTGTAAAATCAGACTGTCAGCACACTGAGCTCCCTGTTAGCATTTTTTTCTCATTTTAGCGGATGCTTGCAAAGAGCTTGTGTCTTGCAAATGCATTTCTCGGCAGCGGGAGGCCGGGGCCGCTCCTCGGCGTTGCCTGGAGATCCACATCCTTTGTCTGTGCCTTCCCTTTGGCACCGCCGCCGTCCCCAGCAGCTGAGGGGCTGTGCGGGGGGAGCGGAGCTGCTCCGCACCGCGTGTTGCTGAGGGGCTCCATTGGGAATGCAGGACGGCAGGAGGATGTGGATGTTTGTATTTCAGGTTGGATGTTAGGAATAATTTCCCCTTTGAAAGAGTGGTCAGCACTGGCACAGCTGCCCAGGGAATGTGGGGAGTCACAACCTGGGGGTGTTCCAGAGCCGTGGGGATGTGGCACTGGGGGATGAGGTCAGTGGGCACAGTGGGGTGTGGGCTGGGGTTGGGGATCTGAGAGATGTTTTCCAACCTGAATGATTCTGTGGTTCTACGTGTTAATCTGTACGTATATATGTGTGTGTGTGTATGCAGGTGCCCCGGCTGCAGTGCCTCTCTCCATGATAGGTTGCTGCAGGCTGGCCAGGAGGGACAACGTGGAGGTGGTACAGGGACAGTGCCACACTCCCACCCAGATGCAGAGCCCCTCCAGCACCCGGCCCGTTGGGGCTAAAGAGGCTTAGTACCAGAGAAACCCCGTTCCTTAATAGTCCTTCTGGCAGGCGGCCAGCTGAGCAGATTGGCCGTGTCTGATTCCCAAAGGGAGGGGAGAAGGACGTTTTTCATCAGTAGAATGACAACCTGCTTCCCTTCCATTGCTTGCTCGCTGGGTGCTGCTGCAGTGCCCTGCGGAGGTGCCGCAGCCTGGCCAGCACTCAGCTCCTTTCCTGCTCCATCCACCAGCAGTGCACACAGCTGCCCCAGAGCAAATCTGAACACAGCAGCAGTCCCCTCTCTCTCCTTATGCTGTCTGAGTCTCAGCATAATAATCCAAAAAATGTGATTATTTTTTCTCTTCTGAATTATGACTCGCTGAGCTGCAATGCAACCACAGTCAGTGAGGACTAATGCTTTTGCTTTGATTCTTCAATGGAATCATTGTGATTTGGCCCTGCAAAGGATTAAGTGTAACCAACTGTGTTTTATGTACTATGGCACATGGCAGTCAGTTACATCACAGGTGGTAAAATGAAGCACATGCAAGAGTTTGTGACGAGGCTTGATGAGTAGGGAGTGTTTTTCAATGAGAACGTACTGTCCCCAGAATCAAAGCAGTGATGCAGCATGTGGATGCAGAGCAACTGATCTGTCTGAGGGATGTTGCATGGGAAAGGCTTACAGTGAAGCACACACCTTGCAGGAGCAAGAGCAGGAAAAGTTTAGGGGAGTTTTAAATAGCTTTAGCCTTGCACTGTCTGATAATCCTGATAATTAGTTACAGCTGACGGAGCACAGAGCGCCCTGTGTGCTCATCTCTTGTGCTGTGCTGCTCCACTGAGTGAAGTGCTCTGCCCCCTGGGCTGGGATGTGCTGGGAGCTCTGAGTGGGGATGCTGGCTGTTGGGTGGGAGATCCAACCCAAGGACCATATTTTTTTTTAAATTGTAACTATGATTTTTAATTTCTTGATCTAGAGGAGAAAAACAGGCAGAATAATAGAGGAAGTGAACCCATCCTGCAGCGTGGGGTGCCTGGGCAGCACTGCTCCTCCTCCCAAACACTCTGTGGTCCTTTCCCAGCTCTGCTCTGCTCTGTGCAGTTTGCCTGCCCTGAGCAGATCCCTATGGGCTCATAAGGATGCAAGATCAAGGTGAACTGGTGCAAAACTGGGGCAGGGGCTGAGCATCACCCTTTTGCCTGTATCATCCCTGCACCAGCACTGTGCTGCTTCCCCATTCTCTCCAGCGAGCAGATCTGCAGAGCTCAAAGCTCAGGAGAAAACTGCAGTGTGAGTGGGCAATGTCCCAAAGACCATCTCAGCCGCTCCTGGAGGGGATCAGGGGTGGCTGTGGGTCTGGGCATAGAAGAGGGCTGGTGCTGCTGTTAGCCCTATGGTGGGTGAGGTCAGCTGTTTGTTGTGTCTTTTTGCTCACAAAAAATGAAAAATCTCCCCCAGAGCCTGGTGCAGGAGGGTCCATTTGCAGGCTGGCTTGTGCCCTCAGTGTGAATATGGGAAAGGGCTGTGAGGGGGGGTAGTCCTGACCCACAGTGTGCCCCAGACGCTGTTCCCATGAGGAAGAAAGCCAGCTTGTGCTCAGGTCAGTGGTGCCATTGTGTGGGGAGCCCTGGTTGGGGGAAGCCCCTGCATTCATCTCTCCTGGCTCTGCATATTGGAACTCTACCAGAGAGCAAAGGGAAGGGGCTGCCTGGCTTCTACTGCAGAAAAACGTTGTTGTTAAGATCTTGCCTGCTTGTAAGATCATAAATAGCACCGTGGGGCTTAATAGGAAACCCTAACTGTTTGGAACCCTCGCTCTGCAGCATCTGCTTGGCTCGTCTTCTGCAGGGCTGGCAGTTACTGCAGGCTCCCTGGCAGAGCACTGATACAGGGACCTATCTGTAAACACATGTCTTATAAGATGCCTCTTGTGTGCCCAGCACCGAAATGCAGTCCCCCAAGCACAGCCTCACCCAGCAACCCAGGAGCAGGGAGCTGGTGTGCCTGCTGCAAAGCTATGAGGTACAAAGGTGGGGGGCTGGGACTGCCTTGCTGTGCTGTATGATGTGTCCCTGAGGCGTGGTCCCATCCCTGGGGCCTGGGTGGTGCTGGGTGGGCCCTGCAGTGCCTGTGCCTGATACCCTCTGTGCCTTATCCCCAACTGGCACTCCCAGGTGGGTGGTTGTTCCAGGAAACTCTACAGTGATGCCCTGAAACTCCCTTTGGCTTGAACTGCCTATAATTTAGCCTGATATAAACCATAAGGAACTCTAAGTTGGCACAAAGAAGGAGAGTGGTGTTGTGGAGCGTGTCTGTGCAGCGTGCTGCTCTGTGGGCTGATGGCTGGAGCTGGTGCTGCATGTTCAGATCTTGCCATTCCATGGAATGCTGCAACCTGTTCTGATCGTAGCTGGGGGCCCAGGGCTCATCTCAGCCTGGAGCAGATAAATCTCACCACGGGTTTGGCAGCCGCATCACTATAAGCAAATGCTCGGATGTCCCTCAGGAGCGAGCTGCCTGCTCCCACTCACTGCTGTAGGGATGCTGCCTCCTCTCTCATCCCTTTTCCACAAATGCTGCTCTCAAATGAAGGATCTCTTGGCCGTCATCTCCACGAGGCTGCAGAGCATCGCGTTCCCAATGGCTGAAGAGGCCCTCCTTTGGCTCTTGCAGAATTCACCGTGTCACTCGTGGAGAAGATGCAAGCTCAGGAAATCCTGCGGAGCCTGCGGCTCCCCGAGTTCGATGACCTCAGCCAGTTCTTCCGCAACCTGCCTGCCACCGCCCTGGTGGGCATCGGTGCCTTCGCCGCCGTCGTCGCCTACTGGTTTGCCAGTCGGCCCAAGGCTGTGAAGCCGCCCTGTGATCTGCGCATGCAGTCGGAGGAGGTTGAGGTGAGGCTGGGTTGGCACTGGGGGTCACCACGTACCCAGAGAGGGGCTGAATTCTCCTCTTGGAGATCACGGAACGGTTGGGTTGGAAGGGACCTTAACGATTATGGAATCATAGAGTGGTGATGTTGGTTAATTTGCCCTTTCTGTAAAGTGGAAAACTAGAACCCAGCCCATTAATTTATTCTCTCTTTTTTTTTTTTTAATGCCGTTTTGATTTTAGTTTTGCCTAGTTACCAAGGCTGAAAATTACAGCAGCAGGTATTACATGAATTTTTTATGCTGCAATGCAACCACCCATCCCCACAAGAGCTCTAAGACCTCTCCTTTTGTTCATTTCGGTTACTGAGTGGTGGCTGCTGCAGACTTTTCAATAAAGAGCAGAAGTATACCCAAATCCACGTGTGAGGTTGAGGAGTAATTAATGTCCGTGCTCTTAAGAGGTCTTAAAGTTTAATGAAAGTGCTCTATTTCAAGGAGGAGAAATAGTTCTGAAAATCGTTTCAATTTAAATTCATATCTGAAGCACAGAATTTGAAGCCTTTTCCTGTGCCCACATAAAATATTCTTGCCTTCAGTGCCAACAACTTTTTAAAAGGTTGGGAGGAATGTAAAGCCCCATATGGATGGGGCTTTATTGAGCCTTCCTGCTGACTGATGGCACTGTCCCCATTGCTCCCTCCCACCCAATACCACTGCTACTGTGTCCATAGGAGATGACAGTAATGGTGGCATCTGTTTCTCCTTCCTGTCCCATCTCTGGGAGCCATTAGGAGCCCCTCACTATTTTTTCCCTCTTTATCTGGCTGGCTGTGGTGTCAGCCCATTTTATCTTCCTGCTGTTATCTCCTGATGTGCTGAGCCTGGAGCCTGTGCTGTGCTTTGGTCTGGGTGTCCTTGAGGAGATGTCCTGGGGCCCCACAGAGCCTGGAGCTGTCACTCCCCTGGATGTCCCCACTTTGTTATCCCCATTAGCCCAACATTTCACCCTCACCCAGCATCATTTGAACCAACAATTTTTTCCTCCCATGCTACCTGCAGATTTAGAACTTGAATCTCTTTGGGAACTATCAGCCCCTCTCCTCCAGCAATGACCAGGGCCGAGTTCTCATCTCTGGGCTGTGGTTTCCCATTGCCATACTGTGTTGTGTCACACAGGGCCTGGATGGGGCACGCCGCTCGGTGATTGGGGACAGCCCACAGCTGCTGACCCATTACTACGACGATGCCAGGACCATGTATGAGGTCTTCCGGAGAGGGTTCAGCATCTCTGGTGAGAGCACGGTGATGGGATGAGTGGAGAGACCCAGTGAGGTGCCAACAGTTCGGTCACCAAAAGATTTTAGGAGTCAAAAATGTGGAAGGACAAGAAGTCTTTTAAAACCCAAGTAATGTAGGAGGGTGACTGATTGTAGGAGGCCAGCGAGGTGTGGGAGGCCAAGTGAGAGTGGTGCAGGTCAATGCTGAATGCCAAGGAATTGGAGTCTGCAAGGCTGGGGTGGCCAAAGGGTGCCCTGGGGTCTGGATGCTGTTTTGCTCCTTCCTGCTCAGAATTAACCAGAGCAGCTTCAGCATCTCTTTTACTGATAACGGAATGACTGATTTACAAGTAATCACTGGGGTGTTGTAATTAAGGTCACTATTAGCACTGTGCATTATTTTGCATTTAATACCATTGAATTTCACTATGAAATCTCTTGGTACCATGAGGTCTTTTTGCTGCCACGGGCAGACAACTTAATGCCCTGAATTCTGAAGCATCAGTGATGCTCATCATGCATTATTCACTTCCAGAACATTTCTGAATATATTAAATGAGGCTGATCTAGGTGTAGATCTGAGATCCCAATAGAGTTCTCTCTCCACTGCAGAAGCTGGTATTTATTTCTGCCTGTTGCTGCTTCTCTATCAGTTATCCATCCAGTTTACACCTTATGGCAGGGCAGGGTGCTGTGCCAAAAGCTCTCTGGGTGCATCCCCACAACATCAGGTATCAGTTCCCAGCACTGCCCCTAACCCTGCCTTCTCTGCTTCTGTCTTCCAGAGAACGGCCCCTGCCTGGGCTTCAGGAAGCCCAAGCAGCCCTACCAGTGGCTGTCATACAAAGAGGTGAGCTGGAGCCGAACCCCTTGTGGAGCCCTTCTCCCAGTGCTCTCGCTCTTTCTCGAGTTAAAGAGCACCCTAAGCTAGAGATAATGCAAAAAGTAGTGTTTTCACATAGCTGGTGCAATAATCTGAGAGTCCACCTGCGTAGCTAAGTCTTCCCTTCAATTGCTGCTGCTCTTATTCCTCTCTCTGATGTGTTTTTTTTTCCCCCAACTTCCAGGTGGCTGAAAGAGCAGAAGCTCTGGGCTCGGGGCTGCTGCAGCAAGGCTGCAAGCCATCCACAGAGCAGTTCATTGGGGTCTTTGCCCAAAACCGCCCAGAGGTGAGGTCTATTTTAACTTGCTGATGTCTCACTAATGTACCCGACTTGGGAGATTGCTGTGTTTCCAAGTGTGTTAAAACTGCTCCCACCATTTCTTTTCACCTCTGGCAGTGGATCATTTCTGAGCTGGCCTGCTATACCTACTCCATGGTGGTGGTGCCCCTCTATGACACCCTGGGTCCTGGAGCCATCCGGTACATCGTCAACACAGGTACCACCAAATTTCCATCATCTCAGAAAGCAGCTGTGTCACTTGGAAGGGTTCATCCCCTTCTGCTTCCCAAAGGACAGGTGCTGAAGTCTCTTAAGAGGTTTTGGTGGAGCTGCTGTGCTCCGGTGGGAGTTCTCACGAGTTTCCTTGTGTTCCCTCCCAGATTTATAGCTGTGCATAGTGTGTGAGTATTTTGAAATGGATCCCAAAACAATTGTTGACGTCAGCTAGTCTTTCAGCAGTTAGCTAAAATTGCAGTGATTTTCAAAGAGAAAGTGTTACAGTCTGGGATCTCTGCTATTAGCCCCAAGTACCAGCCCTGACACTGTGTGAGCATCCAGCCCTCAATCAAAACTGATTTACCAAAAACAACTTGTTCGTCTGCCTTCCTTCCAGCGGACATTTCCACAGTCATTTGCGACAAGCCTGACAAAGCCAGGACGTTGTTGGACCATGTGGAGAAGAGGGAAACGCCGGGGCTGAGCTCCATCATCCTGATGGACCCCTTTGAGAAGGAGCTGACGGAGAGGGGAAGGCGCTGCGGGGTCCGCATCCAGAGCATGCAGGAGGTGGAGGTGGGGCTGTGCTCTCTCTTCTTCTCATACACTTTGTGCATAGAAGCTGTAAGAACCAGCAGGACTTGTGAACTACATGGCAGGGTCAGTGTGTGGCTGTTGGTGCAGTTCCTCGTAGCGTTATCCCTTGCTGATAGGAGAGCCAATATTTCACACTTCTCTGCTGCAGGAAGGCATCAGCTGCTATTCAAACCTCATTCTATAAAACAGTCCGAGCCCAGGCACTGCTTGAATCCTGGGATGACATTGAAGGTCATCCAAGAAACTTAGGGCACAAGGGATGACTTCAGAGCTAGCCACAGATGCCTCAGCTCCAGCTCACGCTCTCCCTCAGTGGTTTGCAATTATTAGCCAGTGGGCAGCACCACGTGAATTATAGTGGAAATCATCTTTGTTGCTTTAATCTCTTTCAGGACTGTGGCCGGGAGAACAGACACGTGCCTGTGGTGAGTGCTGTCATGCTGCTGTTCCATTGAGAGCTGCAGCTGGTTGTTCCCCTGGCAGAGGAGCAGCAGGCTCTGGGCTGGGGCAGCATCCTGCAACCCCTCCCCATGAAGGCAGCAGTGGGTGCTGTCAGTGCCAAGAGCTGGAGATGTGCTTCCTTTTCTTCCTACCCTCCACCTGGGATGCTTAAATGAGATAATTCATTCTTGCTGAACGTGTTAATGGGACAGTAATTAAATGCCAGTGCTAAGCCATGCTAATTCCACTGCCCTACCCAGGCACCATCACTGCTTTTGCGGTAGGGTTTCTTTAATTCAGAAACAATACATGGCACTATTCCCATTCTTGAAATTGCACTGATGCTTTCACCAAGGGTTCTCATGCCTTTGCAGAGCTTTCAAAAGTGTTTTATAATTTCCAGGGTGTTAATTTATCCATCAGGGATCCAAAAGGAAGCACATGATGGTGCTGAGAACATGGAGATATTGCTGGAAATGGGACCAGCAGCTGCCTGGGGACATTGGCCCTGTTGTGGCTAACAATGTCTTTCAGCACTCCTCTGGAAATCAGTGAACTGTCCCAAATTCTCCCAGAGCTACAGACAGCACCTGTACAATGACTGAGTGCAGTGGGGAGAACTGGATGGCATAGATCATCCATGGCTGGATGATCACCAGCGGAATAAAACCAAACAAATGTATTTGGAAATTTTCAAGGTGTTGCAATATCATCTGAAAAGCAAACACTCTGTTCCTGCCACCTGTGTGATTAATTTCCCAGACCCGAAGGAATGCTTTTGCTTCCATCAGTGCAGTAGTTCAGCTTTATGAGAGCGTGGGTTATTTTGCTGTAGGGAGTATTGGCCTGCATTGTGAGACACAAATCTTCCATCAAAGCCTTGTTACAGCACAGCACCACCTTAATGCAGATGGAGCAGGGAAGGACTCCGTGATAATTGAAGAAATGTGATGAAAGGAGAATTGCCAACGGCAATGAAAGCTTTTTATGGCAGAGTTGGAATATAATTGGTTTGATCTTTATGTTTATACGATGACAACATTCTACCACTGACTCTTCCACGTTTGCTGATATGATTTTTCATATTTTCCCCCTGTTTCCAGCCCCCCCGGCCAGAAGATCTCTCGATTGTCTGTTTCACCAGTGGCACTACAGGTAAAGGAATGGGCATCTCATTTGTGAATTATTAGAACAGTTTATTGTTACTGATAACATCTCGATATGTGCAAATTTGCTGTTACACTGTCGTGACAATGGTGTTTGTATGTATTTGTAGTATTTACGTATGTAGGTTTCTGTAGAGCTGGGCTTTCCTGGCTCACTCTTTGGCAGTCCAACTGTGCAGTTTTCTGCAGAGCTGCCCGTGTTCCTGGCTCCTGTCCCGCAGTGCAGACATGGAGCACTTGGCTGGTTGCTACCTACCTCCTGCAGGCGTTAAAGGCACAAATGCCTGTCTGCAGTGCTGTGCTCTGCCTCCTAAGCACAGCGACATGCCCAGTGCCTCTGTCCTGCAGAGGGTACCCCAAGCAGGCATTTACTCCTCTCGTAGAGCCTGGTTTGCTTGCAGCCTGCAGGACCTTCCTTCCCTCAAACGCTCAACCTCCCTAACCTCTGCCGAAAAGTCCCCCAGGCAGACAAAGCGATGGGCAGAGCGCAGCCATGGGAGTGCTTGGGCAATGTGCATAGAAGCACCAGGCAGCCCTGGAGAGCTCATCCCACCACCTGGTGCTGCCTCAGAGCACCTCAGACCACCCCCAGCTCCTCAGGTGGGCAGGAACTGTCTGATGCTGCATGATGGGAGAGTGACCGGCTCGCACCAGGAGCATCGTCCAGCACTAGAGGATGACACACACTGCAGTCAGGTAAGCAGATTTCAGTGCTGACAACCCTTTGCTGCTCAGGCTGTATCAAAAGGCTCTGTTTGGCTGTGCCTTCGTGCATCATTTCTAACTCTAAAAGGAGTTTGCAGATGTGTGAGTTTTGGAGCACTCAGCACAGTGCGGTGTTGGAAGGCGCAGTGTTGGAACTGGAGGGGCTGAGCCTGGGGAGGGCTGTGCCAGGCAGTGGCATCTCTCATACTGGGGTTTTCATTTCAAAGTTAGGCTTTATTTCTGTTAGAAAATGAGTCTGTATATTTATCTGCAAACATGGTCACAGACCGATTAGCTTTCTCCCACCCAATGCAGAGACTTACTGTTCTGAAGGCAGAAGTGCTGGCTTTGGGTAGCCCACATTTGGGTATTTCTAATGACCAGATTGAGAGCTTTCTCCTGAGAAACATGCTCTGTGGGCTTTTCCAGTTCTGAAGGTTTTCAGATATATTTCTGTGACATGAAAGCAATCATTGCTCTCAAGTTTGTAACGTGCAAAATTGTAGAGCTGGAAGTGATTTTTAGCTGTTTATAAAAAAAATAAAGACGTAACAACCAGAAGTGGATTTGAACGCTTGTTTTTTCCGCCAGGACCAGCTGTCTGTGTGCCTCCATGGGGACAACGGAGAGGCTGAGATCTCCAAGCTCGAGACCAGCGTTCATTGCCTTGCTGAAAAATCAGCAGCACTCACAGATGGAGCAAAGCACACAGATGAAACATCACGTTACAGTTGTGCATGCTGGCTGCTCCCACACCGCAGCCTGCTGTCCCCATGAGGACTCCTGGTTGGATCAGAATCCCTTCGTGGAGCTGCTCTCCTCAGCCCAGCAATGCCTCCACTCCCGTTCATGGGTCACACAGCTGTGACGCTGCTGGAGGTGCTGGTGGGAAGAGCCATGTAGCAAGGCTGCTTTGTTGTGGATTGCCACATCAGCTTGGCGCTGAGATAAGGAGAAGCTCCCACACCCACTGTTATCAAAACAGGATTGCTGTGCTGCGTTTCCACCATGGGATGGATGAAGTGCCACTGTAGGAGGAAATTCAAAGCAGAGCAGAGTTGCATATGTGGCACGGGGTTTTAAGAGGAATTAGCTTTGCCACTAACAACATGTTCTTCTAAAAGTGGTAATTCTGGGAAAGGACTCCCAGCAGGGAACACTCAACAGGAGGAACTAAGCACAAATGCAGACAGGAACCCCCAGCCCAAACAGCTTCACCTCTGCACTGGATTTCTCCTGATGAAATCTGAGGTCTCGGAGCATCTGAGGAATCTCCCAGAGAGCCCCCAGAGCACCCGTGGATATGGAGATGCTTGCGCAATGCTGCGGGAGCACAGCTGTTGGTGCAGTCGCCAAAGCTGAGCAAACCTGCTTGGGCACACAGCTACAGCAAGTGGAGCAGTGCCTGGACTGCTGGCGTGTATTTGCAGCTGGCGTTGGTTCGTGGAGTTTTCCTGAGGGCAGGACCCAGGTGTGCACCCGGCTGTGAAAACACGAGCCTCAGAGCCAGCATCAGGCCAGCACCAAGGAGGGAGATGTGTGAGATCCCAATAGCCCCCCGTGGCCATCTGTAAGGATTTGGGACCAAATAACTCAAAGGCACTTGGAATAATGAGCGCAAATTTTGTGGTAAAAATAAGCTGTGTTCAAAATGTCCTGTTCTAGTGCAATAAATGTGTGCAATAATTATTATTTTGGTTTGGGCCTTTATTTGCCTATAGGAGAGCTGGGTGAGGGCACAGGGCTCAGCACCGCAGAGGTGCCTGCATCCTTCCCAGCAGCTCTCTTCTGCGATGGACCCTTTGGGGGTGATGCGTAGTGGCTGTGCTGGGGCAGGAGGTGGCAGGGCATTGCATGGAGCCCTGTGCTCTGTGCAGACCGAGCTGTTGGCACACACTCTGGTGGCTCTGTTTGATGGCCATCCACAATTGCAGTTGCTCTGATCCTGGTGGAAACCACTGCTCAGGGTCACTGATGGAAAGATGCATGTGGTGCTGAGTTTACAGGATCGTTTTATTACATTATGAGTATTGCAATAACCGCCTTTGGTGGACGCTACTGCATAGTGTGAGAATTAAATGTTTTAAATATTGTTTAACAATATTATTTGGACAATTTCCTGTTTGTTCACTTAGTTTTAAGCTTTTGGAGTTATAGAACCATAGAATGGCCTGGGTTGAAAAGGACCACAGTGATCATCTGGTTCCAACCCCCTGCTGTGTGCAGGGTCATCAGACCAGGCTGCCCAGAGCCACATCCAGCCTGGCCTTGAATGCCTGCAGGGATGGGGCATCCACAGCCTCCTTGGGCAACCTGTTCCAGCCTGAAATGAAGTGGAAATTAACCACTGTCTCATCTTTGAAGCTCTCCCTCTGTTCTTCCTTGCAGGAAACCCCAAAGGTGCTATGCTGACGCATGGGAACGTGGTGGCTGACTTTTCAGGCTTTTTGAAAGTGACGGAGGTGAATACCGCGGTTGGGAAACTCACTGTGTGTGGGGTTGGGCATCTGTGGGGGCTGGAGATGTGAGCCGTGTTTCTCTTACCTGAAGGCCAATTCCCAGTCTGGGTCTGTGAGGCACAGGGTGCTGCCATGGAGCAGTGCTGTCCCCATGGACTGGTGTGGGGTGAGGAGCAGTGTCTGCTGCTGGGGATGCCTGTGCAGTGTCCCTGTCTTTAGGGACTTTCTACACGTATAATGTCTATGTATATACTTATGGAAGCATATAATTTTTTAAGATCAGAATGGTTAATTTCATTTATGTTACCGTATATCTTGGTTTTGCACTGCAGCACTGGCCAAGTGCGTGTATATTATATTTTCATGCAACTTTTGTTTAGAAACAATACAGGAAGCAGACTTGCTCTAGCACAACATATTAAGAATTGCATGCAGCTTGTACTTATTGAATACAAGAACCTCTGTTAGTAGCAAACAGATGGTTCTGTGAAGCCATAGCATGCAGGTGGGATGCCCCATTTATTGCAGCACTTGTTTGCCCTGACGTTGGTGTGGGCAGTACTGTGGTCTCAGTTCCCCAACCCTGCAGTTCTGTCCACCTGCAGATGGCTGCCAGGCTCGTGCTGCAGGGCTGGGGCTGCCTCAGGGGTACAGGGATGCACAAGTGGCTGCTGATGCCTCCAAGCCTCCAGCTTCCAAAGGGCAGCAGAGTTTATTTTGGAAGGGAACACCTCAAGGGAACGTGGTGCATCCCAGGGCTGTGGGCTCAGTGCTTGCTGACAGCAGATGCTTGTGTTAATCCCAAAGGTGTCGGGTTGAGGTGTGAGGCTGCTGAGTGTGCCCTGTCCTGGTGCTGGGGCACTCAGGGCGAGCTGTGAGTACAGCACAGATCCAAGCAAAGTGCCAAGCACTTGGCATCTGTCAGCAACATGTGAGCATCTGGAGTGAGGGGCACACAGATCACTGCTTGCACACTTGTGTGCCACTTTGGCTTAGTTCAGTCATTTTCCCAAGCAGATTATTATTATTTTTTTAAAGTGAACTTAGATTTTTATTATAAGGTTATTCTCAAATGCCAAGGCGTTGTTTTCATTTAATCTGTGGAGCTGCAGTGGCTGTGATGCCATTAAATGCCAGCACCTTGGTTCCATTTAAAAACAAATCATTTCTTGTGTGGGCATTTAAAGCAGCACAACAAAGCAGCACGGCTGGTGGTGCTGATGGCTTCACATCACCAGAGCCCATGAGAACTAATGTATAAATAGAGCTACAGGCTCGACTGGCTTAGTTCAGGTGGACACAATCCAAAGTGGGATGCTGGAAAGACCCATGTTTGGCCTCCCTGTGCACACACAGATGAACCTCAGTGCGAGGTGTGCCCAAGGAGCACATCTCCTCCACCATGGAGCAGCGGTTCTGGTACAGCCATGGAGATGCACTGGGGGTGTAACTGCCAATCCCAGGAGCCACCACTGCTGCACTCACTTTGCATCGGTTTCTGGCCTTGGTGCAAAGTGGTGGGTCATCAAGCTGTTTTCCTAATCCATGGTGTTATGGTGAGCTGTACCCCTGACCATGCAGGCAGAAAGGCATGAATCAAGTAAGGCTCCTGGTGCAAAGCAATGACATCGGTCACTTTCATTTTTTTGTATCATTTGTTGCCTTTCTTTCCTCAGCACGCCTGTCTGTGGGGCAGTGCTAATGAACTTAAAATCCCATTTTAATCAAGAAAACGACGAGGAAACACTAACAGCAATCATTAATTTCTGTAAGCTAAGTGATCCAACGTCCCCCGACCCAAATCGAAGATTAACCGAAGGGAAAACAATAACCATGAGCTGTGATTGTGCCGACACTGCGCTCTGTGTCCATCTCCGTGCTCTGTTCTCCTCCCACTAACGCAGCTCCATCACTGCTGTGGTCCTAACGCTTCACCTCGTGCGCTGCTCCCTTCCTCTCTCGATGATCTTTCCCCTTTTGTTCCTCTTGGTGCCGTTTTTCTTTTTACTGTTTTATGACTCTCTTGTTGTCTTCCTGTCAGTGTTTCTTTCCTTTCTGTCTCCCATGCCCTCCACCTGCAGAAAGTGATCTTTCCGAGACAGGACGATGTGCTCATCTCCTTCCTGCCTTTGGCTCACATGTTTGAGAGAGTGATCCAGGTAAGCTCCTGCCCCAACTGACGTGGCCTCGTGGGGCCCCTTCTGCTTTCTTCCAGAGTCAGTGGTCTCCTACTTGTGAGGATGTTCACATTTCCTATTTGCCCTTAGCACACATGTTTGAGCGAATGGTACAGGTAAGGTCCTAGCGGCAGTGGAAATAGCCTTTTCTTTTTTTCCACACCGAAAGAAATAAAACGAATAAAATACTAAATACCCACCGCCACCGCGTAGCACTAAAACACCTGCACTCCTCAAAGGGCACCGGGTCATGCTCTGGGGATAGCAATAATGGGAGCAAAGGCAGTTCTGCACCGTTATTTTCATCAGCTCAAATCCTTCTGATGCGGAAATATGCAGAACTCAGCAGGGAGGTGAGGCAGCACAGCACTGGGCATCATGCTCTGGGCATGGGCTGCATCCCCTGCAGGTAGCAATATGTGCATCCCTTGCAGATAGCAGCTCACAGCAGCATGCAGAGAGGGCTCATACATCCCTTCTGGGAAACCAGGTGATGATTTGTGATAATGAGCTCTCCCAGCCTGGAAACGTGGGAGCTAAGAAATGATTCAGTGCATGAGGAGTGGGTCTGGGCTCAGCTGCAGCCCAGCACCTTCCCAGCAGTGCTGATGCCAATGGAATTGGACGGACATCCAGGCCTCCCCTTCTTAGCAGTGTGCCAGAAATAATGCACTCAGCCCTGTTAAAGCACTTGCAAATTGGAACTGAAAGCCCATGAAAGATTTGGAGAATTACAACCCAGCGTATCCTTGCTTGTCAGCTGTATCCCAGAAGGCACGTGGGTCAGTGTGCCAGTGCTGCTCAGGCAAAGCACTTTGCTGCTAATGAGGACATAATTATTACAAAATCATCTGCCTGGGCAGGAATATAGAAACTTTTGGATAATCTCATTGCTGCTGCGCTGATAGGGGCAGCTCCAAAGCACATGGTATGAGGGATGCTCAGGTTAAACTCCTGCTGAAAACGCTCCTTCATGCAAAGGATTTTCTAATGAGCTAAAAATCATCCCCAAAACTATTCTGGGCAACAAACACTGCATCAGCTTCCCCAATTTTAGCCCACATCAGTAATTCCTGGGATTTGCAGTTAAAATTGTATAGGTACGTTCTTTAGAGCTAGAAGTGCTTTAGAATAGAATTCTAGACTTTAGAGTAGAACTGTCCCATTGGAAGGTATCCACAGAGGTCACCATTTGCAGTCCTCAATGAGCCTGCAGTGATGGCACAGTGGTGCAATTCCAGCTCCAGCAAGGTGGCTGCTGGCTGCCCTGCTGCTGGCACATCGCAGCTCTGCTGCACATCAGCTCTTCCCTCACCTGATGCAAAGCATCAGCGGAGGGCTGTTAGAGTTAGGGTAGTATGGTTAGGTTGTGGTTGGACTCAATGATTTTTAAGGTCTTTTCCAACCTGAGCAATTCTATGATTCTATAAAGCAGCCCATTTGTTTTCCAAAAACATCCTTCAAAAAAAAAAAACAAACAAAAAAACATAATACAAACTTATTTCTGAAACTTCTGGAGCTGTACTTTCCAGGCAATCAAAGTGTTTTTGAAGAGGAGTTTCTGGAATACAGGATCAGGCACTGTATTGCTAACATAGTCTGTATTGTTCTGCTTAAACAAAACTAAAGTATTAACACCTAAAAACCATCAGCACGTTTTGCAGCTTGCAGAGCCCAGCCTCAGGCTTTTCCCCAGGCAGCAGCTCCTCGTTCTTCCAGAAAGTGGCAAATTTGGTGGATGCTGAGTTCCCAGTTCTGAAAATGCCAACAACCATCCATGCACTTCCGCTCTGTGCCAAATTAACCTTTATGCTGATGGATCTTCTCAAAGCACCATTGTTGCCATACTGGAGAGCGAAATTTCGGGAGGGGCATTTCTGTGAGTAGGAGGGATGCTCTGCCCCAGGGGTTAAAAGCAAAGAGGTCTGACTTGGTCATTTTCCTCTCCCTCAGTCTGTAGTGTATTGCCACGGAGGGCGAATTGGCTTCTTCCAAGGCGACATCCGCCTGCTGTCCGATGACATGAAGGCGCTGCGCCCCACCATCTTCCCTGTTGTGCCGCGCCTGCTGAACAGGATGTACGACAAGGTGAGCCTCATCGCTTTGCTTTTAGAATAGAATTCTAGACTTTAGAGTAGAACTGTCCTATTGGAAGGTACCCCAGAGGTCACCATTTGCAGTCCTCAATGAGCCTGCAGTGATGGCACAGTGGTGCAATTCCAGCTCCAACAAGGTGGCTGCTGGCTGCTCTGCTGCTTTACTTTTTGCTATAACAAAGCTTCTGCCCTCTCCCCCCCCTCCTCAGAGCTTATCTAAAAAATTCCTTCTCCTTTTCTCCCTTCTGCCTTGCACCCCTTCTGCACTAAGGCACAGCACAGCCTTACTCAGCTGCGTTGCTGCCATCCCTGTGCCCCAGCTGAGCCGCACAGCTGTAGGTGCGCAGTGCTGTTGGTGGCACTGAGGGCTGTGATTTGGCATCAGGCTGTGCACTGGGTGCTTGATAGATGGAGTTGTGAGCCCCAGACCCTCCCCAGGCTCACTCGACCCACTCTGCTCTCCCTGCTGCAGATCTTCAGCCAGGCAGACACCTCCCTGAAGCGCTGGGTGCTGGAGTTCGCCGCCAGGCGGAAAAAGGCTGAGGTTCGAAATGGGATCATCAGAAATGACAGCCTGTGGGACAGGCTCTTCTTTAACAAAATACAGGTATGGGGTTTAAAAAGTGACTCTAAGGTCAGAGAACTGTCATTTCTCCCTGAAGTCGGCACAGTCTGCCTGTCTGACCACCATACTGCAGCCAATTGCTGCTCACCAATGAATGGGAGACTGAAAAACTGAATAGGAAAAGGAAATGGAGCACAGTTTGTTATTCCATCCGCTTTTGCTGCTTTTCTATTTGTATTTCTGTTTCTATGCTCAGCACACAAATCTGGCCCAATGGGCTCAGCAGCACAGAGGGTGTGGGGTTCCGGGTGGGAGTCATTAGGGGAGAAGAGGAATAAGGGATAGAAGAGACGTGGCTTCAATGCTCTGCAGATCCTCCACAGATAACGACTGCTCTCAGGGTTGGGTTTCACTCAGGCAAACTCAAAGCTGATGTTTTATGAAGGAAAGCAAGAGTGAGCAAAAGCCAGTAGAGCAAAATGCAAATGTGAATCTTGATTTAACAAGAGGGAAAGAAATCAGTGCTCTGTCATGTGCCACACATCCCCTGGGTAATAAAGCAGATTAAAGTGGCTTTACACCAGGCTTTCCAGGCACCGTGCTGCTGTAGGAGGCTCTGATTACTTCATTTTTTAATTGGATAACTTATCTGGAGACACGCTGCTTCATTTATAAGCAGAGGAACTGCAGTGCCTTCCATGGGGCTGAGCTGTGCGCAGGGCTGGGCAGGGGCAGCTCTATGCTTGTTCCTTTTTGCTTTCATGGAAAGAAAAATGAAATGAAGGAAGGTGGGCAGGAAGCAGCACAGGAATGCTGCAGTGCCCCCTAAAGTATGTGTGAGGTCATCTGTCCTCAAAAAAGGTTGGCATTGCTTTAGGTTGCCTGAGAGCCTGTTAACAAAAAGGTGCCAGCAAGCACAGAAAAAAGCAGTGGGGAAGAGAATGATTCTTCCCCAGGGTTACCCCAAGTCAGAAATGCTGCAAGAGGATGTGGAATGGATGCGATGGAGTAGAGCTGTGCCTTGGGCATCAGTTCTGCCCAGGAGGGGCACAGTCATTGCTTTCAAGATTTAGCTGGGTTTTGTTCCTAAGGCAAGGCTCAGGGTCAGTTCACATTTCTGTAGTACAGCTGACTGTTCCAGAGGGAACAGAAGTGAGGCTGTTCAGTGCAAGCTCTGCGTAAGAAATACACACAATTGGTGCTGTCTGTACTGACCCATGCTGTTTCCTTTTGTGTCCTGCAGGCGAGCCTCGGTGGGTGCGTCCGCATGATCGTGACGGGTGCTGCCCCAGCCTCTCCAACTGTCCTGGGCTTCCTGCGGGCGGCCCTGGGTTGCCAGGTGAGCCAAGAGCAGGGGGCTGGGATTGCGTATGGGGCATCCATGGCAGCAGCAGGGCTTGTGGGCAACCAGCATCCCCATGGTGGGGACGAGGGGTGACCTCGGGCACCAGGAGCTGCTGAGACATCCCATGTGTCTCAGCTCTTAAAACCATAAGATTCATTAAGGTTAGAAAAGATCTAAAAGGTCATCAAGCCCAACGATGGGATTGTAGAATCATTAAGGTTGGAAAAGACCTCTCAGATCCTCAGGTCCAGTGCCAGCCCACCCCACTGTGCCCACTAACCTTCAGTGCCACATCCCCATGGTTCTGGAACACCTCCAGGGATGGTGACTTCCCCAC
The DNA here is from genome assembly GCF_987193195.1 of Phasianus colchicus. Classification (NCBI taxonomy): domain Eukaryota; kingdom Metazoa; phylum Chordata; class Aves; order Galliformes; family Phasianidae; genus Phasianus; species Phasianus colchicus. The sequence continues at coordinate 17,161,619 of NC_143450.1, read as the reverse complement.
TCCCTGGGCAGCTGTGCCAATGCCTGGCTGCTCTTTGGAGACTAAATTGTTCCTAATAGCCAACTTGAAACTGCCCTGGAGCAACTTGGAGCCATTAACCATGTGTCATTTATTACACAACTTTCATTCTATATATAGATGTGTGAGAAGGGTAACCTGTAGGCATGGCATTTCAGATCCCCACCCTTACTAGAGAGTTTCTTCTCTCCGACCAAGAAGTCCAAGACAATTACAAGGCTTCATTTGAGAGCTTAAAATTAAATGTAAAAAAAACCAAAAAAACAAAAAAACTTGCAGATTTTCAAAATGTCCCCCAAAAATACCACTTTTTTCCCACTGACCACTTCTTCCTGCCAAGCAACATCCTGCTAGACTCAAAAACAAACTGTTGAACTTGTCTGCTCACTGTTTGCAGCTCTTCATACCAGTGTGACTCATAGGAAAGGTAATTCTGCAGGGCCAGGGAAAGTCCCCACGTCCCGTCCTGCAGCTCACAGCAGGATCAGCTCACAGGGCTGTTCCTGGGACTCCTCCTGCAGCAGTGAGGTGCTGTGTGCTGACTCAGGGTGCCCATTCCTTTGGCAGGTGTACGAGGGGTACGGGCAGACGGAGTGCACGGCGGGCTGCACCTTCACCACCCCGGGGGACTGGACCTCAGGTAATGGGTTTTCTTCCTTTTCCACATTATTTCAGCACACAGAATTCCTAGAGGAACGCCAAGCGTATCTACAGCTACGCGACTAATAATAAAATGGCAATTATTGTTTGTAAGAGAGCGGACAAACGAGCTGCCAACTTTAATTGCCAGGTCATGTGGGAGCCCCTTTGCCCTGCAACTTAATCAGACTGAAGGACGTGGAGGAGCTGAATTATTTTGCTTCTAAAGGAGAAGGAGAGGTAGGAACTCACATTTTAATATAAAACTCTTATTAGTGGACGTTGTACTAAGTTGTTGTAGAAGCATTTTTGAGGTGCACAAGTTTATTTAATACGGCCATTAGAGAAAGAAAGCATTAGTTTACTAACAGAGCAGTGAAGCATTTGTTAACAAGGGGCTGTGGCAGCACTGCCAGCCAATGCCACGCCTGATTACTTCAAAAGCTAAGGCTGAGTTAATTGGTTTGGCTATGGAGCTGAATTACTGTGATTTCTCCATTGCTGTCATTTCTGTATTGCGTAGAAATTAAACTTATTGAAATCACTTTTTTTTTTTGCTTTTAAACTGCAAGCCGAATGAAAGTCAACATTAAGCCAATGGGTTTTGCATTTCTTCCTTCATACATCCTTTGTTTGAAAAATTTCAAAAATTAAAAAAAAAAAAAAAATTATAGCTCAATACATTTTATTTTCATGGGTCACAGTCACAAAATCAACCTTTGGCATACATCAGTGAATCACTATTTGGCTTGCTGGTAACCTCAGCAGAATAATGATGTAACTGAATAGCAACCCAACCTGCTTTGCAGATATGCGTGAAAGGACCAAACGTTTTTAAGGGTTATCTGAAAGATGAGGAGAGGACAAGCGAAGCTCTGGACCAGGAGGGCTGGCTGCACACCGGAGACATTGGGAAGTGGCTACCTGTACGTATCCAGATGAGTGGTGCCTGTGTCAGTTGTGCTGTCCCATGTACACGTTCTGCATGTGACCTTCCAAGCAGCTCTATCCTTAGGAAAGATTAAGCTGAGTTTTGGCAGAAGAAACTCAGGTGTCCAGTGAGGCACTTTCAGGCGATGTAAGCTGTTGTGTTTAGAGTGGACTTGCTGAGCTGCTGTGGTTAAATAACCTCTCTGGGAACTCTCACTTCTTTCTCCTAACAGAATGGGACGCTCAAAATCATCGATCGGAAAAAGCATATATTTAAACTTGCTCAGGGAGAATACATTGCACCAGAGAAGATAGAGAACATCTACATCCGCAGTGACCCCGTGGCCCAGATCTACGTCCATGGAGACAGCCTGCAGGTACAGCAGGGCCACCAGAATACACTGCAACACGTTGGTGAATTCCTGACCCAATTGGGCAAGAAGTGATAAAATCCCATCAAATTCAGCCTGACAATGCATTCAGTGCAGAGCATTAAGCCTTTGCCTGACCCTTCTGCTTTCCCTGCAGGCCTTCCTGGTGGGAATCGTGGTGCCGGATGCCGAAGTGATGCCAGGCTGGGCAAAGAAGAGAGGGTTTGATGGAACGTATGAAGAGCTCTGTAGAAATAAGGTTGGTTGTTGCACCTGTCTGCCCTGCAGTCGTTGTGCTGATGTGGGGTGATGTCCGTTCTCCGGGCAAGGACCATCTGCTCACTGAGGTCAGAGTGATGGTCGAACCAGCAGCACCCAGTATTGTGCCTGTCCACTCCTAAAGCATTAGCATAACTCTGTACTGCTAGCATTTCTGCCTTTCTTCATTAGAATAATTGCTAATTATGTACCGTCCACAAGGAGCTTGAACTTATCTCAGAAATGTGTGGGTTCGTGATGAACGGTGATGTTAATTACGTGTAAGGTTGTTTCTCTGGTATTTCATGGTGGATGTGTGTGTTCTAACCCAGGAACTGCAGAAAGCAATAATGGAAGACATGGTACGGTTAGGGAAGGAGAGCGGGCTTCATTCCTTTGAGCAGGTAAATGAAACAATTAATTGTGGCCACACTGGCATTGGTCTGCATACACTGAATGGAGATTTGTTAGCATTCAGTATGATGCTGCATGTGTGTGGGTGATGTCTGCAGTCTGATATCAGGGCTCAGGATGGATGCTTTGAGAACTGGCTCCTTCCCACTGCAAGGAACTGGGGCTCAAACTGCCACTCTTATAACCAACACAGGGCAAGCTGCTGTTTTATTTCCAGCCCATGCACTGGCCCTTTTCTGTCGCTTGTGTAAATAAATACCTTAGGAGGAGAGATCTGAAATCAGTAATGAAGTACAGAGCTCTAACAGCACATTTAAAACACTTTTTATAATATAAAACACTTATTTCTCTAAAAATAATGAACTTCCCAACCATTACATATGGCTAGCAAGGGGCTCTTACTCTCATATTTCCTCTCATGCAGCCTGTTTCTGAGTGGTAGTTCCAGTGAATAACTCCCCATATCTGAGTGAAGCAGAAGCAGCGTTAAGCACAGGGTTGCTATTCTGCATTTCCCCATTATGCATGAAAATGAACCTATTTTAAAAAGAATCGAGTTTAGAAATGAAAAGCAACGGTCTGTAGTGCACGTTTATCTGTGCTCATGTCTGGTTTGTTCCTTCCCCACGCTTTGGTTTCGTGCAGAAATAGAGCTCCATGTGCACACCTAGAAGTCATGCATAGCGACTGCAACCTCTGCTACAGATGTGTCCCTTTCTTCATTCCAGGTCAAAGCCATTTACATTCACTCCGATATGTTCTCAGTACAGAACGGTTTGTTGACGCCGACGTTAAAGGCTAAGAGACCAGAACTGAGAGATTACTTCAAAAAACAGATAGAAGAGCTATATTCCAGCATCTCCATCTGAAAGCACGGGAAGAACCTTCCGAGTAACGGACTTTGTAGCAATATTAGGATAATGCTCAAAAGTACAGAGCCAGAATGACACAGCTGAAGCGGATGAGCATCTGAATCTTACGTCTGAGCCTTTTATTGTTTTAGGATTTCACCACTAACCACCATTTCCCTTTTCCTTCTGTTTTTCATCAGGTGTGATATCGGTTTTACTCTGTGGACACAGTAGGGCACCATCAAGAATTATGCTAAATTGCCACAAAATATACAGCAATTTCAATCCATGACCGAGTAAATTACGGAAACTTATTAATAACTATAAGCATTTCAAGAGTAAACTAGGGAAAGTTTCAGATATGTCTGTTGATATTTGATTGTAAATAACCCACATGTCAGAGACTGAAATTGTGGAGAAATCAGTAATGTGGTCTACCTCAAGCTATGGGCGATTGATGGTGAAAGCCTATGTTCCCTGATCTGTAACTCTAAGCTGGATGTCGGTTTATATATTAAGTGATAGTTTTTATATTTTCCAGGATGTAAATTCCATCAATTTGACTTAATCACTAACAACCTAACAGCCAGAATTGAAACAAGAACAAATCTCCTGGAACCTGTGCTCCATAGGCCTCTCAGCGTATGGCACCTAATGGACAACCACTGCTTGGGATCCCATCAACGTGTTGGCAATGCTGCAGGGCAGGAGTCCCCAGTCCCCTCCAGCTGAGCCCAGCACCTCCTGCACAGCCATTTCAGGCAGCCCAGAGCCCCAGGGATGCTGCAGCACAGCAAGGCAAGGCCTGCATGACAGCCACCTGTGTCTGGTCCTTGGTTTATTACTTTGCAGCCTGGTTGGGCTGGTTCCCTTTTGGAGCACGTGGTGTGAGCAGAGCTGGGCAACGTGGGTCTGTCTGGAGAACAGCTGGCCTGGGATGCAGCCATGCTGGAGAAGAGGAGGAGATGCTCCAAGTGGCCATGAGGATAATTCTGGCCCCAAAATGCTGTGGATGTGACTGCTAGGAAAGCACCTCCATGTGCAGATGCTTGGATCCAGTTATCGCCTGCATCGACCCCTCTGCAATAAGCAGCAAGTCTGGGGAGGAAATACGGGATCCAAGAGCAGCCATTGGAAAGGGCCAGGAATGGAGGCTGGAGAGCAAACTGCCAATAACAGCACAGTGCAAAGCAGTGAGAAGCCATGAGATCAGGGAGTGTGAGCGCTGGGACTGCTGAATGGGATCCTCCATTCATCTGTGTGCATTACCAGCTGCTGTGTGCTGCACCAGCAGCATGGGGTTCTGCCTGCTAGACCTCTCTTGCTAGGGCAGCAAAGGCACGTTTTTAACACAGAGGGTGGTGAGGCACTGGAACAGGTTGCCCAAGGAGGCTGTGGATGCCCCATCCCTGCAGGCATTCAAGGCCAGGCTGGATGTGGCTCTGGGCAGCCTGGGCTGCTGGTTGGTGACCTGCACACAGCAGGGGGTTGGAACTGGATGAGCACTGTGGTCCTTTTCAACCCAGTGCATTCTATGGTTCTCTCTTAGACTGGAAGCCACTGTAGACTCTTGAAACTAAAAGATAAATTATTAATCCAAAGTCTCTCTCATTTCCCCTCTGAAATCCCATTGCACTCTTTAAAAATTAAATAAATTGAATTAATGGGTTAGTTTTACACGTAGGCTGATTTATGGCAGTAATTTCAGAACAAAGAGAAAGGAAATTGTTAGCATAATCACTCACGCACAGAACGAGGCGATTTGATCTATCAAACATGGGAGGGTTGGTCTGAATCCCATCTGTGCCTCATTCTTCATCAGATTCTGACCTAATGATTCATATCTGTCGAAAGCAAGTAAGAAAAATCACTGCTGTGATCTGATGGCGTTGGACCTTCGTTTCTCATCACTGTACACAGCAAGAGAGCCACTGGGGAGTCTGAGCGTGGGGCGTGCAGAACCAGAGGCAGTCTGGCTCTTTAGGGCAGGTCATGCAGGAGTCTCATCCTGGAGGAGTGCAGCTCATCCCATCTGTGGAGCCCAGAAGCAGTCATCACATAGGGATGCTCCAGCACAATGAAGGACCCGGTACCATTTCCTCTGCTCCTTTTGAATAACAACTAATATCTGTCATCTAAGTGAGTACAGAAAAGCGATTTTCTCCTGACCTGTTTCTAGTGCACGGACTGAATTTACTTTTCTCCTAAGGTGGCTGTGGTTTACCAGATGTATCTGACCACTGAACTCTGGCTCCCAGCGTGTGTTTACTTCTGGCGTGGGAGGCTGTTGTTTCGAAGTACGTGATGCTGCTTTGTTACTGAATAATGCATCATCTTTTGGTATCTGATGGAAAATATCGGATGCGCCACAGCCAATGATATGAACACACACACACACAAAAAAAGAGGACCATAATAGGATGATGCAAAATTTGGGGGAAATCTCGGGAAAATTCAATCCTGAAGTGCGAATATTTGGATAAACTAAAAGCTGCCTCTCCGTGCCTTTCTCATGCAATCAGATATTGCCCTGCGGATGACTGTCCATAAACATACCAAATATTATGAGACGTTAAAAGTTGCCATGAGTACATGAGGAAGGCATGAGCCAGGCAGAAACGCTTCTCCCCAACTTGCAGCAGTGTTTGTTCTGCTTTGAGCTCTCTCCAATCGCTGCCCTTCTTGTGAATAGCAGGGAAAACCCCCGGGGTTGTCCACGAATCAGTTTATTCTTTTCTCATGATAACCAATGTCAACACTCATTTCTAATACTTTCTTACTGAAAGAGTTGGGACTCAATGCTATTGCATAGGTGGCAATGCATGCTATGCTTCTCTGTAAACAGTGCTGTTCTTGATGGCTTAAAGATGACTGTATGTAACTATTCAGTGTCACTGGGGCATTAACTCTGCAACCAAGTAAATGTGACAATAGAAGCCTGCTGAAATTGGCACAGCTCTGTTGCTGCTGCAGGTGGGATCTGTGCAAAAACATGCTTGCCTTGAGGAACCACGTCTGACCAGGTAGTTTTACAGCCCCTTTCCCAAAGGCTATGTGTGCTGCAGCCTGAGTTATTGTGTTCTTTTATGGAAACAAAACGGGAGGTTTTTCCTGGGCCTGGTGCTATGCCTGTCAGATCGCTGGAACGCCTGCCTCTGGTGATCTTATATGAAAGTCAGAATAAAACACTTCTTCCAGGAAGAGCAAGTCGCTTAGTTATATATTTTGTATGTCCTTTGCTCAATATATCGCACAGAAAAGACACAGTGAAGTGTGAACAGGAACCGTGAGACAGCCTCAATGCCAGGCTGGCAGGAGATGTGCAGAAAAGGCACATCTGCAGGCTGACACGGCTCACACAGCCCAGGTGAGAGCTGTTGGCTACGGATGAAGTCCTGTCCTGCAACCTGTCATCACTGTTACCACGGATACATCAGCATCAGCAAAGTCCAGTGTCATTTCTGCCACGGTTACGAATCTTTGCATAGAACAGAACAATCCGAATTATCCAATCTCCCAGGACAAAACAAGCTAAAGGATTTGTTATTTTCCACGCGTTAGAAGCACAAACTGGTGATCTATATGTAAATACATTGCTACAAGATGAATGTATACTGGGAAAGAATATCCTATTTTTGCATGGTGGCTGATAACTTAAAGACCTCTCGATGCCTTACATACACGTCAGCAAAGCATTTTATTTACAGGCAATTCTCTCTGCGTAGTTCTTGTTCCTTTATCTCACTTTGGTTTCGTCTGTGGAAAAAACATACACCAGAACTGGGTCTTTGGTTGTTCTTGGAATTAACTTTCTTCAGTACTTGGCACGTTTGATGGTTTCTATGCCACATTTTCTCCCATTAAATGGTGAGACTGAGCCTATTCGTTGTGGGGGAGAAATCCATATTCCTGGATAACCGGAGAGAAACAGCTTCAGCTGTATGGAATTGTTCCGAAATAAAACATTTGGAGGCACCCAGAGTCCTTTTAAGCCCTTTGTTTCAGCTTTTGTTACGTATTTTAGCAAGGTACAAGCAGCAGATGAGCGATGCGTTCTGTGAGCGTTGCCTATTCTGGAAGCGAAGGGATGCGAACGTAACACAAACATCTGTGTAAAAAAAACCACACTGATTGTTTCCATGTTGGTACACGGGTGTGTACGTCGAAAAGTCATCTCTGGAAACTTTTGTAAAGAATTAAATGGTCCCATTTCTCAAATCTCATGAGACATTCTCATGGGCTGGCATACAATAAAGGCTCTTTGTAAGACCCGATGTCTCTCCAGCACTCTGTTCTCACCATCGGTCTGAAATCGTTCAGAACGTGTGCCTATAGGAAACGTGTCATAAAAACCCAGTAAATAACAACCAAAGGAATGCTGGAACCTGAGATTGACTTTAGCCATCATCTACAAAGAATAAAACACAACATATATGTTACAAAGTTCTCTGAAGACGCAGCAGCCTTTGTGTCATGGTTTCGTTTCTTATTTTAAACCAATAGCGATACAAGAAAGCGTGTGTGCTTGTTTCATGTGAGCTGACTGCTGGGAATGCACGGTGTGATTTCAGACCGCGTGGCTCAAACAATAAAGCCTAAAAGCTGCCCATCTCTGCTCTGTTCTTGCGTGCCGCGCTCACCGGGCATCCCACAATGCCCAGGGATGCTCTGTATTTTCTTGGCGGTGGAACAATGAGATTCTTCTGCTTATGAACACAACACGGGGTCCCACGAGCAGCAGAGTCGGGGTGCAGAGCTGTGCCGTGCCCACCGCCGCGCTGCACTCACTGCGCTCATCAGAGGAGCCGAGCAGCAGCCCCGGCCCTCCGCCCGGGATACGGATAGCAGCGGGACCAGGCAGGATTTTGCTCGGGAAGCGGCACGCTTTCAGCGGACTCATTTTTCACCAGAAACCAGCGCTGCGGCTCGGCTTCGAGAATCTGAGCACCACCTTCGCGCTTTCTGTCTGCGAGGCGCATCCTGGCGCTCTCATTTTCTCCCTAGCGGGCTTAAAAATACCAAACAAATCTCCCCGTGCAGGTGATGTTGATTGCCGCCACCCCCCTAAAAAGCAACACCCCTCCCTCCCCCATTTAACCTCCGCCCGGCGCCCGGGATGCGCGGCTCCCCGCTCCGCCGAGCCCGCACGCAGCACAGCGCCACCTGGCGGCCGCCGAGGGCGGGTGCTGCGCATGCGGGCTGCGGGACGGCGGTTGGGGCCGCTCGGGGCTTCTTGAAAGGGCGGCGGGGTCGGTGCGCAACCCAGCCGAGTTGGGGTGGGGGGTGGGGGAAGCGGTTCGCCATGGAGCGGCCCTACTGGAGGAGCTCGGCTTGGGGAGGGGAGGCCCCGCGGAAGAAGCGGCGTTCGTCCCCGCTGCCCGACGGGCTGCCCGCCTCGTGGCGCTCCGGGACGGCGCAGTGCCGGCGGCGGCTGTTCGGCAGCGTGCGGCGCGGGGAGCCGCAGCCCGGCTGTGAGTGCGGCGTTGGTGGCGTTGGTGGCGTTGTCCCGGCTGAGCAGGACAGAAGCCATTTAGAATTAATATTCCTTTAGTTTTGGCATAGTGAAAGTCGTTTCCAAAATGCTTTTTATTATTATTGTTGTTATTATTACTACTATTATTGTTATTATTGTTCAACAGGCTCCTAGAATATTTGAAGGATTTCTAGGGTATTTCCTAAATTTGGCTGGATTCTTTCTTTGGTTGGCGTACTGATGAAGCAGTAATGCTTGGGTGGAAATAAACTACATCTAGGCTTTGCGGTGTGTGTGAAAACAGGGCTGGAAGTGTGATCAACATCAACAAGTGGGGGCGTTTAAAGGTGCTGCGATAGAAACGCCCATCTGAATTCTATTGCTGAACTGGGTACTTGTTCTTCCCCAGGCCCAAAGGGAAAATGCGCTGTGAAAACCTTACCAAAAATCAAGGAGAATCTTGAAGGTAGCCAAAGGAGCCCTTCCTCCAACCGAAGGTCTGCTGGAATGCTTTTGTATACAGAATTAGCACTGATTAAAAGTTGTTTTGCCTGCCGTCTGTTGTAAATGCAGTCTGGGTGCTGGGTGGGCTGATGCTGGGCAGGCGTTGGGTGTCAGCTCCTTCTGTGTAGTGCAGCTCTGTGGGTTGAGCTCTGCTCTGTTTTTCAGTTATAGCACTCAAGTGAATGTGAAAGAAATACCGTTCCTGGAAAAGAATGAAGAGGAGGTGGAAGACAGCATGGTACCGCTGAAGGTGAGAATGCTGCTTTGTTCTAACACTGCTGATTTGTGAAGGGTAGATTAAAAGAAATGTGACAGAATCACAGAATGGCCTGGGTTGCAAAGGACCACAGTGGTTGTCTGGTTCCAGCCCCCTGCTGTGTGCAGGTCACCAACCAGCAGCCCAGGCTGCCCAGAGCCACATCCAGCCTGGCCTTGAATGCCTGCAGGGATGGGGCATCCACAGCCTCCTTGGGCAACCTGTTCCAGTGCCTCACCACCCTCTGTGTAAAGAAACTGTCCAAATTAATGGATATTCATCATGAATTTTATGGCTGTAAGTCAGCTTGCAGGTCTGTTATTGGTGCATGAAAAGCAGTGGTACAAACTGTGCTCTGAATAGCAAGTTTAAGTGATAAAGTATCACCTAATCAGTTCCTGAGTATCTATTACTACATGTATTCTGGCATTTATTGCATTTAATGTCTAGATCTGGTTTTCTTATGTTCTTTGTATTGATTGTTTAATTTTAGGAATCTCCAGTAATCAACTTTGAAAGTAAGGAGAGCCTGAGTAGTGCTGATGTTACTTCAGGTGAGTACAGTGATCATGCATCATGTTGTGGGATATGGTTTTGTAAAACAACATGAAAAAATGGTAATTGGATTTTAATGATTCACATGTGCTTGGTTCACATGAATTGGCTGTAAGCAGCCAACAGCACAGAGGTGTTGCAGGCAGGTGTGTGTGTCTTGTGCTTCAAGTCTTATTTGTGACAGGTGTTCTTTCAGCAGTTGAAAAAGTGCAGATCTCAAACTGTATAGGCAGGTGTTTATTTTAAAGTCTTTTGAGAACTGCCTGACTTCTTTATTAGGGAAAAAGGGAAGAAAGGAGAGAGGGACTGTTAGCAGTACGTGTGAGGGGGTTGCTGCCACAGGTGGGGCAGCCTTGAGCCCAGCCTGCTGTAAACCACACGAGAGTGATTCTGTTGTTGAAGAGCCACTTTTCAGCATGAGTTCTTCAATGTACTTAAACATACACTTCTAAAAGCTTAAAAAAATTAAATGTGTGTGTGTGTGAGGTGATACAGTTTATTTGGAAGCTGCCTTTTTTTGCCTCTCCCTCCAGGCACAGGGGTGACTCTTCCTACGGGTGTTTCAGATTTTCTCCTTGAATGTTTAGATGCAGATTCTTCTGCAGATCGTGACACAGTTGCTACTGACACCACAGAAAGTTTCCCATCCCCTGAAACATTAAGAGATGAGGAACGTTCAGGTGAGGCTTCTGTTTGTTTGTTTGATGCTGAAAAATTGAGGAGGCTGGCTGAAGTAGGAGGGCCAAAGCCTCTGTTGGTTGTGACTCGTGGGTCAGAGCTTTGCTGTGAGCCACCCTGTGCTTAATGTGCAACCTGGGCATCTGGTCCTCCAGTGCAGAGTGAATCCAGACCTGATATAATTTGAATCATGCTTTCAACTTTAAGGATTTGCTGTTGGCAGAAGTCGTTTGCTGGAGGTGACTGATTAATTTGCTTTGAGCTGAATTTCTGTCAGTCATTTCTGTATGTTTGGGTTAAGACAGTGCTTTTGCTATGCTGTGAAATCTTGCAAATTAGATTTCTGAAATAGCTTAATGAGTTTTAGTGTGAGAAGCTTGTACTTATGTCTTCTATGTCCAGGGACAAGTAATCCTGACTTCGAGGACTTTGTGAAATGCAAGAACTCCACTCTTCTGGACTGCAGCAAAGCAATGGCCATAGATAAGATACTACAGATCTCGAATCTTTCACCAATATTAGGTAATAATTTCCTACAATATGAAATAGTATATAAATAAATATCACTGCAGTGCAAGGAACTTTGTGTAATGTGTAACAATTATTTTATTTGTGGTGTGTCTATGTAATGGGGAACAGCTCCTTGTTCAAGTTCTGTTTCTGCTTCCAATGCTTTGCTTTATAATGTGCATAATCAAGGTCTGGCTTGCTTGGCTTTTTCTTTTAATGTTTAGATTTTTGTGTTTTTTAGAACCTGTATTGGAAGATTGTAAAGACCAGCACATAAAAAGGTAATCTGCAAAGCAGGCCGATGCATCAGAACGCTCAGATTTCTCTATTATAAATTATATTTTGGGCAGTGTGAGTAAGCCTGTGATCCTGCAAATGTATTTGGTGAGTTTCAACTGCCTGTGTCCCCACCAGCTTTAAAACTGCATAAAGACAAGCAGGTATGAGTTTTCTTAGTAGGCTTCTGCTTCTCTATTGGAGCAGTAGGAAAATCTGTGTAACAAAGCTCAGTGCAGGTTTTTATGGAGTTGACACTTATCTATCAAGCCCATAAAATTTGCTTTTACCACTGACACTAATTCTATCAGATCTTGTTCAATTGCAAAGATTGGCTGGGATTGCTGTGCACTACAGAGCATGAGGAGCTCCTGTGTTCAGCTCCTCGTGGTGTTATGGGCTCGCAGAAACAAAGCCAGGTTCTACACCTTTTCTGTAGGAGTCATTAACTAATATGAGACTCTTCCAAATATTACTGAATACGGCCTTTATGAATGTCAGGCCAGGTTCCTACCTGCTGTCTGGTTGTTATTTTCCTTTTAGTTTTATTTGGAGTACTTTTTCCTTAATAAGAAGAATAGTGCATGTGATAGCTGAAACCCCTTTGTTGCCCTCCTTATTGTTAGGATGCCAGCTCTTCTATTGACAAATCACCTGTGTTAAGTACTCCTTGTGTTGGTGATTGTCCTCTGTAGCTTTTAAATTGCAAATATCTTTAGATAAGTGCTGTTACTGGATGGTAGACGAAGAACTGTCTGATGAACTAACTGTAACTATGTTTAGCAGTTTTTTTAGACACTTTTCAGGCTGTATTTGTTCTTTGATTTCCTTGTACGTTTTTAATGAATGTTAATATCCATTCAGAGCAGCTCACTTTTTTTTCCTCCCCCTAGAAAGAGACCCAAATGCAATTACAGTTCTTCAGAACTGAGTGTTTCAACTACTCTGGCAGGTAAAATACCACAAGCTGAGTGCAGCTTGAACTAGAAGGGGAAGTGTGAGTTGAAGATCCTTCCTGCAAATAAGACTTGTCTCATAACAAGTTAGTTAGCAACAGCAAAAGCAAAACAAAACTGCATTTTTACTTGTAACGTTCACTTGTGATGCTTAGTGAAAACAGTGTTTCTCACTTAGCTTATTCAGAAACAAAGCTTGTGGTCATGCTGCTCACTTTACTTAATGTCAGCCTTCACGAATGCAGGAGTCTCTTCTGTAACTACAGTTCTGAGCTGTGACTGATGTAATTCTGGCTGTAGCCCAGGTACCACACTATTTTTCTCTGTTTAATTTGGACTGTAATAGCAGCAGAAGCTGCCACTGGCAAGGACTGTTGTGATTATGCAATTCCTCTGCTCACATAGTATGCGTGTCTGATGGTGAATAACCAGGTGAGCGTATGATTAATAAGCAACCTTGTTTCCACAAGGAAAGGGAAGAGGAAAAATGCTGCCCTGTTGACAGCAGGAGGCAAGGCAAGGCAGATGGGGGTTGTATTGAAAGGAGGAGGTATTTATACGGGTGGCTTTGGAACAATCCCTCTTTAAAAAACATCCTGTAAGACGTAGGTTGGAGGGTGGCTGTGGGCTGTGAGATGAAGTTAATTTGTTTGTTGGAAATTTATCACAGGGAAAAAAATCTGTAAAATTACAACTGCAAGAGAGAGAACTCCAGCCCTAAAAAGTGGCACGTGCTGTTCTTCACCGGTAGGAGCGCAAAGAAAGGTGAACAACCTTCAATAAGTCAGGCTGTAACACAGATGATTTGCCCCTTCCTTGTGCAGGTGGAAGTCCCTAGCTAGAAGTGCAGATGTGCATTCAAGTCTTGTCAGCTCCTTTAAAGAGGTGCCTGCAGGCAGTGGCAGACTGCTGATGTAGCTTACTTGTAGCTCTGGATAGCAGTAATAGTGGTGGGTGCCCCCTAGGCTCACTTTTTCAAACTGATTTTTGTCACTGCTACCAGCCCAGCTTGAGTTTGTCACTGGGATTCTCTTTGTTAATGCTTACCAGATGGTAGAGATTTAATTTTTAACATGAAATGTAATTGTTTCATTCTTTAGCCTGGCAATCAGACTGCTGAACCCAAAAGGCTGAAGAGCATCAGAAAAGAAGAGTTGTCTAATCTGTTAGAAGGTAATGCATCACCTTGGGGTCAGCTTGAATCTGCCCCAGCAGACACGTCAGCCAAATCAGAGAAGGTGACAACAGAGGCATTGCCCTCTAGACAGACAGATGATGTAGTGGTAAGTAATTACATCGTGCTTTGCTAATTAACAAAGGCATAAAATTGAAGTGAGAATTTGGAATCGTGACAAATGTAGCAATTAAATGTGAAAAGTGCTATGGAGTGTTTTATCCCCTGGGTTCAAAAGGGACTTCAGAAGTACCTTTCCTGTGCTTCAGTCAACTGATTCTTTGTCTTAATTTCACAGAGCATGAGACAAAAAAGAGAATATTGTAGGAACAGAAATAAACAGCAAGCATCTGATTTGGAATTCCCCTGTCTTATCAAATGAGTTTTATAACGCTGATCATGGAGAAGAATAAATGTCCAGGAAATACTGGTTGTGTTCAGACTGCAGGGCTAGATGTGTCTGTTCTGATGTGCATTTTTGGTGATTAAAGCCAAACCAGTCAGTCTTCGTGGTACAATCTAATTCTGGCTGTACTTATGCTACAATTGAAGTTGCACAGCAAACTGTGAAATTCAACCAGCCAAACAGTGTCAGATGTTTTATAGCATCTTCCAATAGAAAATCAGCACTTGGTAGCCTTAGTTGTGTTTCCTGTTTGTTCCAAACAAACTTGCTATTTAATGCCAGCTTGGGTTTTCTGTCAGTAAAGGCAGTACTGAAGTACTGCCACTTCTCTCAGCACTGGAATGGAAGTGATGTCTCTGTTGCTTTCATGCCATAGCTCTCAACAAGTCTGCAGATTTATGGTTTCATTGAGAACTGTTTCAATAGAAAGACTTGTACCAGGTAATTTGGAAGGATTTGAGTTGTAGAATTCAATGTAGTGTTGTGAACAAGCTTTGATTTATGGGCACTAGATTAACAGAGAACATCAGGCTCTTGTTAGAGGCAGAATACTAGAATCATTTAAGATTAGGAGTCCTAAATCATATTTTTGAAGAAATTACAACAATCTTTTGCATGAGCCAACAACTGTTGGCCAGTTTGACCATTTGTCTGTCCTGTAATTGGGCAGTTATTGCTGTATGTGTTGTATTTTGGAGAAATTATAGCTTAGCTTGTCACCAGTGTGCAGAGTTTAATCAGGGAAAGGCTTATTCCTGAATACAGGTCCCTGTGTCAACTCAGAAGAAACTGTTCCTGTGTCTTTGAGCTCAGCAAAAGAAATTCTTCCTCCAAGTCCAGAAAAAAGATTACTTTCTTTCAGGTTCTGATGTAATTGCACTCTATAAGTGCAGTCTTGGGACATGTGTACATACAGTACTGTTGTTAAAACCTTTCAGTATGGCGAGCAGTTGAAGACTTTAAGCTTAGGAACATTTGTCTCCCATTCCTATAGCGTGTTAATGGTATGCAGGTTATTCTTAGATGTTTTCTGGTGACATCCCTTTAATGTCCCCCTGCTTTCTTTGTTCCATGCTTTTTGAATGTCCTTGGTAGAAAGCTAGAAGAACATCTCTTTTGTGTGAATAGTTGTGTGAACGAAATGTCATCCACCTTTTCAGACTTGGTGTTACAGAAAAGAAATCTGCTCCATTGTCAGGACTTCACCAGGTCGTAGGCCTTCCAGGCATCGCCGACTCCCAGTTAACACAAAAGCTTTCTGCCTTCCTGAAGGAGTGCCTGAAGGTAATGGAATATAGAATTACTCACTGTGTAGATGATAAGTAGCTATCTGTATTGTCTGTTTGCCTTTTAAATATCCAAAGCTGCTTCTGCCACTGTCCAGTCAGTAGAATTGTGTGTAACCTGTTTTGCTAAATACATAATTAGCATCTCAGCTTCTTTGTAAAGCTTTCGTGTTTCTCTTTCGCTCTCATAGAAGTTGCTTTTAGTTGGCACTGTTAAGATGCTCAGCAAAAGGGAGAGTATAAACAGGAGGGGAAACAGCTGCTTATGAGGGTGGATAGTGATAGGACAAGGGGAATGGTTTTAAACTGAGACAGGGGAAGTTTAGGTTGGGTATTAGGAGGAAATTTTTCACTCAGAGAGTGGTGAAGCACTGGAACAGGTTGCCCAAGGAGGTTGTGAAGTTTGCCCAGGGTTCTGAAGGAGCTGGCAGAGGTGGTTGCCAAGCTGCTCTCCATCATATTTGGAAAGCCGTGGCTGTCAGTGAGGTCCTGGATGACTGGAGGAAGGGTCACGTCACTGCCAGTTACAAGAAAGGGAGCAAGGAGGACCCCGGGAACTACAAGCGGGTGAGTCTCACCTCTGTGCCTGGGAAGATCATGGAACAGATCATCCTGGATGACATGCTTGATCACATGAGGAAAGGGTGTGTGATCCGTGACAGCCAGCACAGCTTCACCAGAGGAAGGTCATGCTTGACCAATCTGGTGGCCTTTTATGATGGAGTGACGGCATCGGTGGACAAGGGAAAGGCGACCGATGTCATTTACCTGGACTTGAGCAAGGCCTTTGACATGGTCCCCCACCACATCCTTCTCTCCAAACTGGAGGGATGTGGATTTGATGAGTGGACCACTCGATAGATAAGAAACTGGTTGAAAGGCCGCAGACAGAGGGTGGTCATCAATGGCTCCATGTCCAGGTGGAGGCTGGTAACGAGCGGCGTCCCCCAGGGGTCTGTCTTGGGACCGGTGCTCTTTAACATCTTTATCAGTGACATCGATGATGGAATCGAGAGCACCCTCAGCAATTTGCTGATGACACCAAGCTGAGTGTGGTTGACATGGTTGAAGGAAGGGATGTCATTCAGAGGGAGCTCGAGAGGCTGGAAAGGTGGGCTGGGTGAACTGATGAGGTTCAACACGGCAAAGTGCAGAGTTTTGTACTTGGGCCGGAGGAATCCCAGGCATCCCTACAGACTGGAAGGAGAGGTCCTTGAGAGCAGCCCTGTGGAGAAGGACCTGGGGGTCCTGATAGATGAAAAACTTAACATGAGCCAGCAGTGTGCCCTTGTGGCTCGGAAAACAAATGGTATCTTGGGCTCCATCAGAAGAGGGGTGGCCAGCAGGGACAGGGAGGTGATTGTTCCCCTCTACTCTGCTCTTGTGAGGCCCCATCTGGAATACTGCGTCCAAGTGTGGAGCCCCCAGTACAAGAAAGACAGGGAGCTGTTGGAGAGGGTCCAGAGGAGGGCCACAAAGATGATCAGGGGGCTGGAGCACCTCCCCTATGAGGACAGGCTGAGGGAGCTGGGCTTGTTCAGCCTGGAGAAAAGAAGGCTGCGGGGTGACCTCATTGCAGCCTTTCAGTACCTAAAGGGAGCCTACAAACAGGAGGGGAATCAACTCTTTGAAAGGGTTGATAACTGCAGGACGAGGGGAAAGGGTTTTAAGTGGAGGGAGGGAAAGTTTAGGTTGGACGTCAGGGGGAAATTCTTTACGGAGAGAGTGGTGAGGTGCTGGAACAGCTGCCCAGAGAGGCTGTGGATGCCCCGTCCCTGGAGGTGTTCAAGGCCAGGTTGGATGGGGCCCTGGGCAGCCTGGTCTAACATTAGGTGGGAAGGTTGGTGGCCCTGCATGTGGCAGGGGGTTGGAGATTCATGATCCTTGAGGCCCCTTCCAACCCTGGCCATTCTGTGATTCTGTTGTGGATGCCCCATCCCTGCAGGCACTCAAAGCCAGGCTGGATGTGGCTCTGGGCAGCCTGGTCTGCTGGTTGGTGACCCTGCACGTAGCAGGGGGTTGAAATGAAATGATCATTACCATCCTTTTCAACCCAGGCCATTCTATGATTCTAAGTAGCTCCCTTTCCTGCCTTTTCCCCCTGAAAGTTCTTCATATAATTGGATTTTTCTTTAGGTTTCTAATTATTTTTTTTATTTATTTCTGAGACCCTCATCATACAGAAAGCTCCTTTCTTCACTTCCTAGCTTTTATAAAGCAGAGATGAGAGCTGTGTACAAAGCTGTCTCATCGCTATCATAGAGCTCAAATTCCCTCCCTTGAAATGCCATCCCTTGAAGTTTCTCAGTGTGCCACTGGATGGCAGATGTCTTCCTCAGTTTAAAATAGTCCTTTACAGTGTCTGCAAGTAATCTGCAAAGTACATTCATCTGTCTGTGCTGTGTTAATGTAGTGTACAGACACTGTATAAGCATAACAGATTTCAAAAATGCCATATATGCACAAACTCTCAGTGGAATTGCAGCTTGCTAGCCCCACAGCTCGAGTACATAGAGCCCCCAGAGTGCAGGAGGTGTTTGTGAGCGTGTGGATTGTGGTAGTGCTGAGCACAGGTCGTGCTTGGTAGGCAACTGGATGGCTATCAGAAGAAAAGTGTTTTCTTTTACTACTTCTCTAGAGGAGCCTAGGAATTCAGAATGAACTTAGTGTAAGTGTCTGTGGGCTCTTTGTAAGATGGATGTTTCAGTCTCTGCTCAAGGAGTCTTTGGGGTCGTACTTCTACCATTAACAATGTTTGTATGCTTAAAGCTGTTGTTCTGTGCTCACTAGCAGTGGACCTGAGTTTGAGATTGGAGTTACTCCCAATGATAGTTTCTCTTGATCATGTAAACAACTTATCAGAGTAATGAAGTTTCTTTAAACTTGAGAATATATCATTTTATTGATAGTACTTAACATTTGTTTTTTCCCCAGATGTTATTACAAGTTCTAAAACATGGATCTGCTGTAAGCACAGATGAGGATTCTGATTTTTCAGCAGGAGTCAATGGAAGTGAAGTTTGCTGTAGCAGGGAGGTGAAACAGAAGTATTAACGAGTAATTAATGGCCATATTTTTTTTGGCTTCTACATTGTTTGAAACTTAATATAATATTTAACAGAAAGCCTGTAAATCCTTTACTTGAATACTTCAATATTAAATTACTTGTACAAGCAACTAGATCTCATTCTGGGCATTGTTCGTTAAGAGCTCCATAAGGATGCTGCTTCAGTTCATTTAGATTTTTTAAAAGCATAACTTGAAGACAGCGGATTGCATCGATTTAGTTTTGCTTCTTGCTGTGCCAAAACTTCTGTTTGGTTGTTTGGTTTTTTTTTAGTGGTATTGGCCTTTACAGCTGTGGCCTCTACTTGAGTGGAGGACACCCAGCACTGGGGTGTTTGTGCTAGTGGCTTCTTACAACAATCTCTTGCCAGCTCCTGCCCCTGTCGTGTTCCCAGGCTGTCCCTCCTCAGGAGAATGCGTATCTCTTGTGATGCAGCTTTTCATGCAAAGTGAAGCCAAAAAGCACGATATTTACAACCCAGACCTGTGCTTTATGTAAAGTATCAGTTGACCTAATGCTTTATTTTCCAGTTTGGGGTGTAGATACTGATGGGTTTCCACAGTGACGTTGTGTCTATGGAGTCTTACTTGTGTGATAGAAGAAGTGATCCTTCCATCACTGTTTGTGCTGTGATACACTGTAGTGTTTTGGCAGAGAAGCAGACCTGATGGCCTGTGGGTAAAGGCTTGCAAGGTCTGACAGTGAGAAATAGAGGTCCTTTGTGTCTTCTAATGGAGAGAAGTAGGAGCCTTGCATGAATACAGAGGTAGAAATAAAACCAAACTTGTACAGATGTCTGGAGTGCTGGATGTTGATGTTGGCTTGGATTTTGCAGTTGACTGCTCGTTCTGCATGCTACATAGGTTAGATTCCCAGTGCTGCAAGTCCAGTTTGTGGATCGTTGATCTGTAGATGTCGTTCTTCAGTGTGCTGGATGCTTCAGAAAACACCAACAAGAGCATGGCTTTTCTCTGCTCGTATTTACTGCATGCTGAAGTAGTTTGGATCTCTACAAAGTTCTCGCTAACACCAATCCTTACCCAGGCTCTTTTGGAGAAGTAAGGAAGTTTCTCCATGTTTCAAAATAACATTCTGGCTCTCCAAACATCTTGAAAAGTGAGGTTGTTTCTCAGTACTATCAGCCAGAATTGCCATGCCCTGGAAGCTCTTTGTATTTCCAAAAAGCACGTCAAGAAGACAGAAAATTCACAACTTTAATTAGTTTGATTACATCTGAGCAGACCTGTGGAAGTTCAGACCCTGGGCCTTTTCCCATTGCTCTGGGTTAGAAGGAAGTGCAGATAGATGCACTTGGATTGAGTCTCTAAACAAATGTTGTCTGAGCATATCATATGGCTCAAGGTTAACAATCATGGCATTAAATTATTTTTCCTTTAAGCATTAGTAGAGAGTGTTCTCCCAGTATCTTGTTGGAGTGCTTCCAGGAAAGCTTCGAATTACCAGGATCCTTGTTCTTACAAATACAAAGCTGCTGGTAATAAAGTGTGCAAGAATCTGGAGCCCCTAGGAGAAAAAAGGGTTAGCACCTCCATGTGGCCTTAAGCAAAACTGAGGTATGCAGTAAGTTAGGATTATGATGATTGATTATCCTCTACTTGAACCAGAGTAAAAGAAATGTTGTTATAAGGCTTTCTAGCAAGGTCCTTGGAAAAAACACTCTGCCCCCAAAGCATGTTTATTTTCTAATCATAAATAGACCCATACTGACAGAGTAACTGGAGAGTACAAGATCAAAAGGTATTGCTTGTAACTGTGGGGATGGCTGGAGCAGCCTGAAAACTGCAGTGTTTTACTCTTTTCTTTTTTTCTTTCTCTCAGTGTGATGAGGCTGTACAGGAGGACAGAAATATCACAAACCATGATCTTTCTTGTCCTTCCCCTCATTCTTCTTATTTTCATCTTTTGGGATGAGAGAAAGTGTAATTAATTACCAGGCTAGCCCTCTGCCCTAGGGAAGGAAATCTTGCTCGTTTTGAGGCTGCAACAATATCCACTCTTGTTCTGCTTTTCTGAAAGAGGAGGCATTTTCCCATGCTTTGGTTTCAAACTGAAGAATGGCTGTATAAAATTTCTCTCAAAGTGGAAACTGGTTCTTCCATGTTAGTGGATAAAGGTTATAGGTCACAGGCAGTTAATGGGATAGTACAGAAGAACTCATTTGTGCAGTGATTGAGGAGAGAAGTCCTCACAGTATCAATGGGGCTGCTTTGTCACACGCCTAGACGTGGTGAAGTCCCAATGGCTTGAAAGGAATGACAGTGAGTCAATCTGCACAAGAACTTTCTATCCATGAAATGTGCTCTGTAGATGCATGTTTAGTAAAGCATTGCAGGGACAAATGTATGAGGGTTTTCATTAATAGTTTGCAGTTGTTTTTGAAATGAATGGTTCTTCTAGGAGGCTGAAAGTGCTTGGAGATGATGAAAGATGTTTTTTCTCTCACTGGAATGCTACAGGGGTATGTGAACCAGCTGCTGGAGTGTAAAGCCCTTGTATGCAAGTGGTTCTGTTTGTAAGTTCTCTAAACCCTAATGTCTAAACTCAGAAAGGACAGGTTTGGAGTCCGAGGCAATGCACACTAAATGGGCAGATAAGTTGAAAGTCATGTTTTTTGTGCAGGTGTGAGGATTTGCCTGTGGGGAGGTTTTTCAGGACAATGGATGATGAAACGTATTTCGTTCTTGTTCTCTTCCTATCCATCCTCCCCTCTGCTTTCTTGATTAAGGTGTGTTAACAAAGCTTGCCAGAGTCCCTTGCTGTTAACTTTAAGCTTTGGAACAGACTCCCTTTAAAAGGGGCTCAGGCAACTTGGATTTGAATACACTTGACGTTAGTTCAATCTTCAGTTCTCTTA
Source organism: Phasianus colchicus (assembly GCF_987193195.1). NCBI lineage: Eukaryota > Metazoa > Chordata > Aves > Galliformes > Phasianidae > Phasianus > Phasianus colchicus. The sequence continues at coordinate 17,140,122 of NC_143450.1, read as the reverse complement.
ATTGTGAAACTGTTGAAAGCTCAGCTGTATTTCCTGGGCAAATTCTATTGTTTTGTAGTATTCTACACTTGGAGATCTCATTTGAAACTCTATTTATGTGCCCGGTTTGAAGGCTTTCACATAGTAAAGGGAGGTAGAGATCTCTCACCTGTGAGCCTGCAGCACGCGGATGTGTCCTCCATCCAGAACAAGGGGGAAAGATGCATCTGAACATCGGTTCCTGCTTTCTATTACAAGCATCAGCTTCTAGTGGATGAAAACCAGAGATCCCGTAGACAGCTGTGTATGTTACGCACAAAATGATCCTTGTTTAAAAGTATTTCTAATGTGACGTTACATCACATGCTGACTTAGTTTAATTCTGTTTTCCAGGGAAAGCAGATGAGTCACTTCTATTTAATCAGTTCTTAATTATTTTCACTTTCTGCGAGTCTTATATCTTCACAGTGAGACGGGGAAGGAGGCTGTTAACTGTAACCATTGGTTTAAACCTGTGCTAATAAATACTTCTGCAAAAAATCCTCGGTCCCTTTGGCTTGTGTTTGGTCTGGATTCACGAGTGGGCTGCTGTGTCCTAAATGCGTTTGGCAGATGGGTGTTTAATGGGTACGATGGCTTCCCCTGCACACAGCACACGTGGCTGCCTTCCTTCCTCCAGCCTTGTCCCAATGCTATTTCTGTCTGTGCTGGGGAGCCCCCCCACCCCGAGCTGTCCTGGGGGAGAAGAAGGGTGGGAGGAGGTGCATTGGTGGTAGTGGTGGTGGTTTCTTTTTTGTTGACCTATCCAAGGAAATCAAACAGAAACCTGCCTCCACTTTCAAGGAAAAGTTTCTGAAGTGCTGAAGGTTGGATTGAAGGTATGATTACTTCTCTGAAAAAGCACCGCACAGGCTGCCCTATGGGGGGGGGCCGCCTTCCCTGCGGTGTTCCGGAGCGGGGCGATGTGGCACGGGGGGACGCGGGCAGCGATACGGTGGGTGAGGGTCCATGGGGCGTTTTCCAGCCGGGGCGGTTCCGTGAGCAGACGCTGAGCTCTCGAGGCCTTTCCCGTGCAGCAGCAGCAGCCCGGCTCCGCCCCGGCCCCTCCGGCCGTTCCCCACCCGGGGGCTGCGCGCTGCGCTCCGCACGGCTCCCCCCGCGCCCGGCCCACGTGGGGCCGCAGCCACTCAGCGGCCCACGCAGCGCCCCGCCGGGCCCGCCCCGCCGGCCCTCCCCTTCTGGCAGCGCCGAGTGACTAATTTTTGTCATATGACTGTGACACCGAATGGAGTCGGGCGGGCGGAACTAGCCGCGGCGCGGGGACGGCGCTGCGCGGAGCCCGGCGCTCGGCGGCGGGGGGCAGCGGCGGCTCCCCAAGATGCCGCCCACCCTGTTTCAGAAGCTCTTCAACAAGAAGCACGGCCTCACATCCCCGGCCAGGGACGCGAGAGACGACTGCGTCTTCAGGTAAAGCGGCGCAGGGGCCGCCCGCCTCCCCCGCCCCGAGCTCGGGCTCCCGCTCCGCCGGCGGTGCCGTGCGGTGCCGGGCAGCGTCCCTTCCCCGCGGCGCCGCCGCCATCCGCCTCCCGGCTCTCTTCAGGCGGCGCCGCGCTGCCCCACGCGGCGGCCCCGCCGCCCTCCTCCTGCCCCCGGGGCGGCCCTGCGGGGCTCCCGGCGTTCCCTCGGGGGATGCTCGGGGCCGGGAGGGAGGAGGAGGAGAAGGAGGGGGGGAGCGAGGCCGGCGCCATGCCTCTCGTCACGGGGCTGCGAGCCGGGAGGGAGCGACCTTAAAAACGTGCAGAAAAAGGAGGGGAAGAGGCCAAGTCGGTGCCAAGAGAGGTGTAGGGTTACTGGTGAAATTTGTCACGATCTAACCGCAGCGGCTCTAGGTCCGCCGTTGCTGCAGCGGAGCCGAGGAGGGGCGGTGCGCGGGGAGCCCCGGGCCGGGGGAACCGGCCGGGGTTCCGTTCGGGGCTGCCGTGTGGAAACGGCTCCGTTTGTGGCTGTAAAACCGAGCGCCCCGCATTGGGAAACCACGCAGCCCCTCTTGGTTGGAGGGACAGAAAGTGGCCCTGCGAAGTAGTTTGAAAGTGTAAAGTTTGCAGCTTGAGCGTGGACCGAATGCGCTTCGATGGGAGAGTTGTGTGCTCCTGGATGTGCTCCTCCCATCTGCTGCCCTGACTGTGCCGACGGGAAGGGGACACCTGAGTGCACGTGGGGACACGATGCCTGCGCCCACTGCTTGGGGTGTTTCGCAGTGCTTCTGCTGTGGTTGGAGCATCCCGGTGTCGCAGAGCTCTTGCACGGGTCCGTGGAGCTCTTGCATGGCCAGCAGGCAGCTTGGGATACACCTGAAGGCCGGTGCTGCAACTCATAGAGCCGCCTTTTGGAGATGCTGCTCCCACAGCTCCTCCCTACTGGCTGTGTAGTGGCTCCTTTAAAATTATATGTATTTCAGGAGAAAAAGCTTTTTAACAATGTCCATTTATCGTCTAATTCTGTAACTCAGCTTATTTCTGAGGTCAGGCCCCTTGCTGGGGAAGGGACACCACGGCTGGGCTGGGCCATTGCCACACCTTTCCCACCCTGATGAGACCTCTGGTAATGATGAGTTTGTCCAGAGCCTGGCAGTTAGCTGAGCAGCTGCCATGCAGAACCCAGGCAGGATCACAAAGCAAAAGCACTCTGCTGGGAGATGCCTCTTCTTCCTTCTCAACACACAGCGTGCCAAACTGGACGTGGATTTTGAAGATACGTCCCACTGTCTGCTCTGCCCTCCTCTGCTCACACAGTGCTGCTTCACTGTGTCATGGGAACCATCAGGCAGCTGCTGGGGGATGTGCAGTTGTTCATTTGGTGCTGATGGCTGAGGTGTAGGATGGGGCTGTGCTGCCGAGAGCCAAGTGCTGTATTTCGATGCCCTCTAGGCACGTTGCCTAATGGCTTCTTTTGTTTTCCAACTGGGGATGAGTCTGGAGTTAATCCTTGCTGCATATGGTCTTGTTGGTTATGGGTGAAAGTTATGGAGAATGCACAAAATAAAGACTGTTATTTATGACAGTTGGGTTTTGGAGCCTGGAAACCAGATTTCTGGGTTTTTGTCTGCTTCTGTGCTTCCAGTAGGTATGAGAGCTTCAGCCTCATCGCCTTCAGTGATACAAGTATATCTTTACGTATTGGTATGTTACTATTTGTTTATATTCTCAGTAATGAAACCTTTTCCAAGTATCCTGCATGCTGTTGTTGATTGTCTTCACATTGGTCCTCTTACTGAGAATCTGTGTAGAAAAAACCATAACAATTCTAGAAATTCACTTAATATATTTAGGGGTTGATAAGGAGAGAGAAAAGCCCGGTTTCTATGGCAATGACATCCATATAGCAGATCATTTTAGGATGATTTTGATGCTTTTTTTTTTTTTTTCTCTCTATGACCATATTTTGCCTTTCATTCAGGCTTGTTGTGAACGTTTACTAAGGAGTAAATTCTACTGATCTGAGCTTACATTGTTTCAACAATAACAGAAATGACCTTTTCCTCTGGAAGCTTTTCCTTATTACTTTTCTTTTTCCTGCTCAGAATCCTTTTGTCTCAGGTGGGGATGTGACACGTTGAGGCTGAGTGCAGCAACACTTCAGAACAGGTGTGGAGAGGCTGCCCCTTCCAGGGAGGTGCCCAGTAAGTCAGCAGCTGCTGATGTCCCACGTTGTTTGGTTTTTCTTTCCCCTGTATATGAGAAGCAGCTTTAAGATCCACTACATATTGGTGTTTTTACCCTTCAGCTTAACTGGTGACAATCAGCAGAGCTGGTCTTCAGTCTGCACTCTTCCCATACAGCCAGGTGTTCAGAGCAAGAGCAAAAACATTCCATGCTTTTATAGTAAGATATGTTTACAAGAAACACCTGCAAGTATTCCAGAGCAGAGACAACCCTTAAGCTCCAAGGTGTCGAGTACCAGCTGTCTGCTGCAAATAATACTCACGTGAGTGGATTTTCCCCAAGGGTAACTTCTGCTATTAATAGAATCCTTGGCCATGCCGTGCATCTGGCAGTGGCCTGCTGGTGGCAGGAGGCAGGGCAGGCTGAGCCGGGCCCTTGCCAGCCCTGTGCATCACCAGGGATGTGACACTGTAGGTGCGTGTGGCTTTCTAGAATTACAGAATCAAAGCATTCCAGTTGTAAAAATAGGTGAAGCTGCTGCTATATGAATTGCATGCAAGTGTCTAAAACATACATGCATTTTAAATAGCCATCGAGTAAACCTGGTTACAAAATCTTCTCATCACCTTCTCAGTAAAATGGGAATAATCATCTCACAAAAACTTCCTTCAGCCAGGGAGAAGCAGCTGCAGGTTCTGCCCAGTATTGTATGCAAACACAAAGTATTCCTCTGCGTTTGTGCTGGGCTGCTTCAGTTAGAAGTAGGATTTCCTTTTTGGCTTTTCAGATGCACGCTTCAGTGCTTTGGAGAGGAGAGAGCTCCTGAAGCACCGCTGCTACGAGCGTCCGAACCGCGCTCTGCAGGATGAGCCCAAAGCTCAGTGAATGGCTGGCAGCTCTCAGGCTTTATGACTTTGTTGTTATGTCACTTCTTAACTTGTTAAATATGTGCATGTATTTCCAGTGGAGGGACTGCAGCAGAATTTTTGTGGCGTGAGGTGATGTGCATGCAGACAGCAGCTGGGGCAGCAGCACTGTTACCTGCTGCAGAGGGAGGGGTGGGCCATCACAAAGAGCTGCAGGGCAGGGACTTCGGGGGGTTGGACCTGGGGAGAAACTGTTTCATCCCATCTCAGGTATGAGGTTGAAACACTTGTTCTGTTTTATCTCCAGACATCCCTGCTGTCTAGCTGGAGGGATTATTAATTAGGAGTGCTTTTTTACACTGAAGCTCAATACAAGCTTGTCTTTTTTAATCCAGAGAGCTCCAAAGAACCATCCCACCCCAAGGGGCATTCCGCTGATGTTTGCAAACTCTGTTCTGCCCTTGTTAAAGCACCTGTTGTAGAAGTACAGCTGTGTGGTAGTTGTTCAAGCCTGAAAGAACCCCTTCCAGTTTCGGGTCTTACTGACAGCATGAAGTATCGTTGGGTGCGTTCTTCCTTTAGGGGCTTGCTTTGGTTTTCTGAGTATTTCTGAAGACAAGCACAGCTTTCCGAGTGAGGGGATGCAGGAATAAATAAATGCTCTTATCCTTATACACAGAGAGGGCAATTTCCAGCCATTCTGGAGCTGTGCTTTTTTGGGGTCTCTCTGTTACAGGCACTGTTCCTTTGCTGGGGTGGTTTGCCAGGTTCCCAAGGCCTATGGCTGGCTGTGACGTAGTGTTTCCTGAAATAAAGCCAGGCAGGGATCCCCCATCAGCCCAAGCACTTTCTATTTCTCTGTGGTAATGTCTTTAAGTGGAATTGTGAGCTTTGTTTCTTTTCATGTGATTTTTGCCAGCTGGATTCACTGGGGGGAATTGCAATAAATCTTGAGTTGGAGGTGGGTACTGTGACACAAGGATGCTTCACCAACCAGTGCATCTGCACTGCTATTGCTCTTGCACAGTGCAAATGCTGTCCACCTTCTTACATCAACATAATTCATTGCTTCTTGAGCCAGGAGCTAATTTCTTCTAGCTTGATCTTGAACTGAAGAGGGATCTGGAGGCATCTGCCACCATATTATGGGGGGTTTCATGAGGGACTCTGCAGTGAGGTTACGGAGGAAGGAATGTGACAGTTGCCTTCATGTTCATTTTCCAGGTGAATTTTAACTGCAGAACTTCTTGATAAGCTTTCCCTTTGTTCCTGAAGGTGGATATCACCAGTGACATGAATGCAGTGCAGTCTGTTCCTCCTGTGCTGAGAGCAGGGGTAACCAGCAGAGACTGCTGCACTGCTTTTCATTTTTAAGCGTGGCTTTATTGGTTGCTTGAGGAGTTCAAACCTGGCAGTATCTCGACACTGTGGTATCTTCAGATCCAAATGCAAGGAGAGGTCTTGGACAGTTGGATTGCTAACACTTCTGCCAGGCTCAGATGGCATTTACCTGCTGTAGCACACAGGGTGCCCCACTCCATCATGTCAGAGGTATCTGTGTATCCATCTACAGCCTGCCTGAGCCCACATTACCCTGCACAGCAAGCAGATTCCTTGCCCTAACAGCACCTCATGAGGCTTCTTTGGTTTGTTCCACAACAGCCAGCCTGGCCAGTGCCTGTGATTAATGATACACTGCTTTCTGATGTTTGTTTGCTTCTGTAAGTGTTTTGCCAGTGGTTGTTAGATTGCTGGAATTTTGCTGTCTCAAAGTCTTAGCACCTTCAAAACCAGCCCCAGCTGGATGTATGTTGCAGAAGCTCCTGCTTGTCATTGTTTCCAGGTATCTGGTGAATTGAAAAGTCTTTGTCCCATCATATTTAGGGCTGTTCAAATCCTTAAATATCAGAAATTTTCTTGTGTTTGTGTTAGGCCCATTTATGCCCTTTAATACCCCTTAAGTTTTTCTTTCTTAAATCTATGATTTCTTAATCTCTCTGGAAGAGTCTTTGGGTTTTTGGTTGTATTAATTTGCTTGAGTGCGGCAAGCTTTTAATAAATGTTGGTTTCTGCTCAGATTTCTGTCTTGCCATGACGACTCTGGCCTGTATTTTGAAATATAACGCTGTTTTCCAAAGTGCTGCTTCTTGCCAAATTCTGTTTTGCATTTCCTGTCATCTGAGCTTTTGCATACCTTCCAGTGCTGGAAGTGAAGTTCTGTTGTGGAAGCAGAAGCTCACAGAGAACAAGATCTGTGAGCTGCTCTGGGCACAGGCAAAGCTTTGGTGGTTCTGGAAGCGATGCCTCACAGAAGTGCCACAGCCCTGGGGGGAACCCCAGGTCAGGACATGGCAATATGCCTGCAGCCTGCCCGGCCCTGTCGCTTCCATGCCCAGCTTTGGTGAGGGGTCTGTGATCTGTGCAGCACTGCTCCTGGACCTACTCTGTTCCCCTTCCAGCTTCGGCTCCTTCCTCTAAAGCAGAAATGGTTCTGGAGAGGCTGCGGGGTGTGAGTCCGGGGGTGCTGTCACCACCCGGATCGCTGCTGGGCCTCCATCATCTGAAGGGGGAAGAAAGACCAACTCACAGCTGACTCACAACTGAGCATGTGGCCTCGTATGGTGCTCAGGAAGCTCTGCAGGACGGTTGGGGGTCTCACTGGTTGCTGATTCCTTTGGTTCTGCTTTGAGCTTTCCTTGGCTCGCCAGGCCTGCTGTCCTCCTGGATGGGCCTGATCCAACAGGGTGAGGTGTGCCCTGCTGCCTGCCCCAGCTGGAGCTGGGGGAGCTGACCCCCATCTGCACGGTGCGAGGCTTCTCATCATGGCTGCTGTGTGTGCAGGTAGGGTAAAAATGCTCCTTTACGTTTGCGGGAGCTTAGCCTTGGCAAATGTTGTCCAAAGGTGTTTCTACAGACTTACAGGCGCCGTGTTTTCCATTCCTTAGATGAGCTGCAGGGCTGTGAGGAGGTGTCCGCACCAGTTCGGCCACTGCAAGGCCTTTCTGAAGCAATTCCCCCAGTTGCCTTCTGGGGACTGACAGTGCTTTTGGTGACACAGGTTGCAGACCTTGCTGTCTGGGAACCATTAGCTCCTTTGGTTGACTGATGAGTTTCCCTTTGTGTGCTTTCGGAGGGGTTTATCCTTTCTGCGTGCACACCTTGGAGGTAGCGTCTGCTAGTAGTGACTGCTTGGATGAATTCAGGCTTCTGTTCTGGGATGATCTGCTGCAGTGTGACTTGGAGCCTGCTGCCATCGTGGCTGAATGCAAGAGCTGACCACTCCAGAGGCGAGCTGTACGCGTACAGAAATGCACACGGTGGTTTCATGCGCAGGGCTGTGTTCACTCCTATTGCTACATCTGGAGTGTCTGCAAGATCACATGTTGGTGAGTAACATTAGGAAAAATGCAGAGCTCAGTTGCACTGCAAATGCACAGGATGACTGCATTTTATGTCTAAAAATACATGCCCCAGTGTGTTCTACTCTGGGGAAGTGTGAACAGTTACTATTCTTTATACTAGTCTTTGTATCAAAAAGAATTTTTGTATTTTTACAGCATGGTGCCCAACCGAAGCTTTTCATTGAGATAATTCTGCATGTTTGTATAAGAAGTTCAACCTTTCTCTCTTCTGAAACTGATAGCTTCTGTAGATATCATTATTCAGAGTACAATGCTCTACAGAGAAACTTGTTTGAGCAAGCAAACTGCAGCACAAAACACTGCATGGACTGCATATGGAATAGTAACAGTGCATGCATATAGCATGTCCATGAGTACAGTGTGTTTTTTACTTCAGAATTGCTTTTGGACTGAAGTAGCTGGAGTGCATGTGAAAGCTCTTTATTTTACAGTCCTACCTGATGCCTTTGTGGAGGCAGCCTGGGTAACCTCAGCGGTGGTTTTGACCTGAAATGAGCAAAATCTGTCACAGAAACAGTTGTATTTCTTTCAGTGTAGGCACTGTCTGTGCCCTGCTTGCTTGTGGGGCTGATACAGCCCAGCTCCGTGTGTTTTGCTAGCAGTGTTGTTCCTTTGGTCCGGCCAAAGTGTCAACAAAACGCAAAACGTAAACTTTCAGTTTGTGTGATATATAACTGGAAAGAAAGAGGAGTCAAGCTGCAGTTGTCTGCCATCTGTTTTAGTTGATAAATGAAGAAACTTTGGGCTCGGTTCAGCCCTGACTGAAGAACCTGGCGTTGTGCCTGTTTGAGCCGGAGCAGTTCTTTGCCCAAATTCCTGCTTCCTTTTCCTCTTTCGCAGCAAAGTGCCATGTTTGGGCATGGCACAGAGGAGCAGCTGCCTTGCTATTGGCTTTTGTTGGTTTTGTCCTAGCCTTGTGACCCACGGGAGAGCTTGCTTTATGCAGGGGTATCAAAGGAATAGCAAAGTCTCTGCTACAAACCCCTATTTCTCAGGTCTGGTGGGCATTCCTCCCTAGGAGAAAACAGCAAGGCAAGTGGGCCTTGCACTTGGCTTGCTGTGATTTGGGTAATGGTGACGAAGAGAGGAGGGTAAGTGAGAAGGAAGCACGTCTGAGCAGTTAGCTAACACATGAACCATCAGACCGGAGTGAGATCTTATTTTGGTGTATCACACTGGCCGTGATGCCCCCCATGATGACCTACCTAGAAAATATTCTTTCCGTTCGGAGACTTCTGCAGAATGGTTTATTTAATCCTTTCTGTGAAATCTGATAGTGGAAATTGGTAGAAAAATGGTATTAGTTCAGGTGTGAGTGGAAAGCAGATAGAGACGATAATCTGCGTGTGGTTGTGCATGCAGGGAACATCAGCTGCAAATCATGGGGCAGGTGTTCTTTCCTTCCCAGAAGCTCATTCTCATTGAATGACATTATCTGAACATCAGGATCTGGGAGGAAATATTTCTGCCAGAATTTTCTTGTTCCTACAGGAGAAATAATGGTGTTACTTCTTAAAGACAGAGGAAAAGAAATGCATCCAGTGTTTTGTAGTTCTGACTGCCTTCCTATGCTGACGCAGCCCATGCTCTGACATAAAGCTGAAATAGACAGAAAAAGGTGGTTGGGGTTTTTGGTGGTGGTTTTTTTTTTTTTCTTTTTCTTTTTTTTCAGTGCTTAAAGATATTTCAGTTGCTACGAGTTACTGGAAATTACTTTCTTGGTAGAAAAGGAAATAGTTGTACTGAGAGCACGGAGGGTTAAGAAGCTGTGACAACAGGCGTGCTGGGTAACTGTGTGTGCCTTCTGTCACACAAGAGATGCTCATCGTGAACCAATGTCCTCTTTTTCTCCAAAGCAGATGCAGTTGAAAATGATAAAGTAAATTCATGAAAGGCAGTTGTTCTCATCTCATCAGGGACAGAGAAGTCAGAGGTGAAAATGTGCAGGAGTAGGAAGTTTGTTTGTCGAGAGATTGTGTATATTTACAGTTCTTAAAAGGAGAAACAAATTGAAATTAAAGCAAGCATAAAATGACCCATTCCTGTAATGCACTGAGTGTCCTCAGCTTTGGCATATCTCTGTGAGGTGCGAAGGCTTTTGGTGGCACAGCCTTGGGCTTGGCAAAAGGGAGATCTAAGCTGGAAGAAGAGCTCCTGGAGAGCAAGGTAGCTGTGTGTGTGTGCAGCTGCTGTGCTTTGGTGCATGCATTTTACGGGGTGATGTTTTCACTGATCATAACCCTTGCCCTGTTGTTTGGTCCTGTGCTTCGGAAACGAGTCTTCACACATGCAGAGGAGTAAAAGGGTTAAAGTTCAGTTCTCTTTCTCTTCCATTTTTCATTTTTCTTTTGCTCTGTGCTGCCTGAGGCCCTCAGTGCTGCCTCTGCTCCCTGACATTTCCCCCTGGGTGCTGCCCCATCTGCTATCACTCTGCCACCAGCAGTAGGGTGCATCCTGTTTGGGTCACTGCTGTCATTCCAAATGACACGCACTAGCATGAGAAGGGAGAAGAGAAAGGAAGAGCCAAGAGAGCAATTGCTATGCCAACAGCTCCTTTGCAAAAAAAAAAAAAAAAAAAGGCAGTGACCCAGTCTGAAACATCCTGGTGGCACTGACAGCTATTGCTGTCCAGCACGTGACCTTCCTTTCCTGTTGATGCAGCAGAATAAATAGCTTCACATGGTGCTGTTACTGGCTCGCAGCAGGGTGCCTGCAATGCTACGTTTCTTCTGGTTCCCACATCTTACACATGCTCATGTGGACAGCCTGAATATGGAGAAAAAGGATGAGGCAAGGAAATGCTTTTGAGTGGGAGAGCAAAATGATTGTGCCACACCAGACGAGCAAGAGAGAATAATAGCTGAGCTTTGATCACGGTAGGCTGTGGTGTGTGAGCTGCAGAAGACACAGGTGCTGATGCTGAGTCGGAGCTCATCAAGCTGCAGCCCTGAGCAGTCTCTGAGGAGAGCCGGGGTGCTGCAGCCACATCTGGCCAGCTGTGCTGCCTGCAAGTGCCTGGTGTTCTGCTCTAAGGCACTGCCGGAAAGGGGCTTCCTGTGTGTACACTCAGCATACATCTTGATAAAGTACAACCTCTCCCTGTGGAACAATGCAGGTTTTATCAGGTGTTTCTGTTGACCCTGAGCTGGCTTGGAGTGTGTGTTCCAGCAGGATCCTGTGATAAGGAAGGTGTGCGTTTGGGCTGGGTTTCAGTGCTGATAGCCAGGAGAACACGTGGATCTGAACCTGCAGTTTCTTTATCACAAGCTAAGATTTAAGAGGAAGGAAATCGAGGTGTATGTGCAGTGGCTGCTTCCTAAAGATGCTCGGAGCTTGCATTGATCTTTCAAGTGGAATTTTCAATGAGGCTTGGCCAGTCTAGCTGTTCTGCAGTAGAAAAGCCCCTCGGATGCACACTTATGGGTGAAGGGCTTTAAATACCTCAAAGTTCTTTCCCATTGGAGTCTATTAAAAGCATCACTTCAGACACTCTTTCTCATGAAGAAATACAGAATGGGTATAACTAATAATGAAAGTACTTCTGGCATGTGCATAATTGCTAAATAGGACACACACCACCCAGCTTTAAAATCATGCTGTGAGGTCGATTCCAGGCATGGTTCGTTTTGTTTGGAGGTCGGCAGCTCAGCTGACTGATGTTGGATATCAGTCTTACCTCAGGTGCGTCAGGTTTACTCGGTTTTTAAAGTTCTTGTCACGGGGTAACTTTCCAAGTCCATTTATTTCTGTTCTTTTCGATGTTGTAAACTGTTTCAAAGTGGATGTGTTCTATGAGTAGTCTTTCACTGCAGTGCTGTGCGTGGTGTAATTAGAAGTTGAAGGCAGTGAGCACCAACCCGGCGCTGTTCCCAGGTCACACGATGGTTACAGCAGACTCCTGTGCTCCCTGTCAGGCTCTTCGTTCACCTCAAACAACTGCGAGGATCACATGTGAGGGACAAAAGATCTGTTGAATGCCTTTCAAAAGTGGATTGGAACAACGGCGTGATTCCTTCAGACATGTTGTGCAAAGCCCATCCTGACCGTGCTCCGCTCTTGCTCAGCATGTTTGACATTCACGTCTATTTTTGTAGAGTACTGACCTGAAGAGGCTGGATCTGGATTAGATTTGGATTAGGGTTTGGGATAAATAGCACTGGAATCTCATGTGAATTCTTCTTTTGCGATTTTTGTTCTAAAAGAACCTCCTGAGTTAAAAACTTGTTATCTGCTTGTTTGAACATCAGACCTTACACCTGTTTTGAATGAATGTTGTCTGAAATAGAATGAAAGTGGTTTTATGTACGTGATTTATCTTCCCTAAATACTTCAGTACCTTAATTTGGAGGATTTATCTTTGTAACTTTTATTTCCAGCTGAACAGAGGATCCCCTATGAGTCGGTGTTTCTGTAGCTGCTACATTAACTGTAGCAGCAACTGAATGGCCATTAATTGACAGCAAGGCAGGTGCATCTGCACAGCCCTGAGCTGGTCCCTCCTCCTGGTGTGCTACAGGCTGAAATTCCTCTTTCTCCCTTTCTTTCCTCCCTTTCTTTCCTCCCTTTCTTTCCTCCCTTTCTTTCCTCCCTTTCTTTCCTCCCTTTCTTTCCTCCCTTTCTTTCCTCCCTTTCTTTCCTCCCTTTCTTTCCTCCCTTTCTTTCCTCCCTTTCTTTCCTCCCTTTCTTTCCTCCCTTTCTTTCCTCCCTTTCTTTCCTCCCTTTCTTTCCTCCCTTCTCTTTTTTTTTCTTTAAAAATCACAAGGCAATGGCCACTCCTGTGCTGTCTTTTCCATTCCTGGCCTTCTTAAAATCCTACAGCTTTGAGCAAGTAATGAGATCTGGAAAAGAGAAAGAACACCAGGAAAGTAGAGTGTACGACTGTGCACCTGGTGACAGACCTGCAGGGGACTTGGAGCTCAGTTCAGTGACTGAGCTGCAGCTTCAAAACCAGAGGAAGTGCGGCAGGCTGGCTGTGGAACACGTGTGGGAGTCCAGGGAACCAAACCCTCCTGTCCTCCTGCACGTAGGGCAGAAGCTGTGCTGGTCTTCTTTTGGCAGGGTATGTTATTTTGCTAATGCTAACAAAGTTGTATGAGTGCATGGCTTGCTCAAGCATCTGCTTTTTATTTGTCCTTGTGTCCTTACGAGTTACATAAAAGCAAAGCCAGGCAGTGCCTTTAGTGCCTGCTCTATATAGATCTACCTGAAATAGTTTCAGGTCACCTTTGCACACTTAATTTGGAAAACAATTGAGCAGCATGACTCCTGCCTCGGAGAATTGACTAGTGAGGCTCCTCAGCTCCTCACAGCTGTCTTGAGGCTCCTGCAGCATTCACAGGAGTGCCCCATGCAGGAGCTGGAAGGGAGGAAAGCTGAGGCTGTGAGCTGGAGGTGCCTGCAGGATGCAGGGCATCACACTGTGAGTGCTTCGTGTGCCGGAGCACAGGGCCAGGCCCCCCAGTGCTGCTATGGCAGCCCTGCTACAGGCACTCCTGGGGCTGGGACTCCATCTCTCACCTGTTTGTTTGTTAGGCTGTTTCTGTACAATTGCCCTCTGCCTGTGGTTTGCTGCTGTTCCCATGGAACCGAGATGGGGTTTGGGTGAAATCTGAGGGGCGAGTCGGGCTGAGTCAGCGCTCTCCTTCAGCCATGTGCTCTCCTCCACACATGGAAGTACTTCCATTGCTCCAATGAAACCGCTCACGTGCTCAGCATTAGGCACGGGTTCTGAATAAGTTGCTGATCCGGGGTCTGAATTTTATTTTTATTTTTTAGCGAGATCTACATAACTGAGGGTAGGGCTACCTGCACAGTATTGGAAACGTGACAAATTAAAGGTTTAGTGCAGGGCTCTCCAGGAAGAAAGCTTCTGGCATGAATGCGCTGTAGTGGCAATGGGTTTAAGGGCAGCCTTTGTTGGAAAAATGGTGTCTTCTGATAATGTGACGGGCTGTCATTATAAATGAGTTGGGAACACAGCAAGCTGAAATGCTGTGCACACACCGGGCTTTGGGCTGAAAGCAGTATTTGGGGATTATCCTTACGTTAAACTTCAGCTGGATCAAGTACGTATAAATAATTGTCCCCCAGCTTTCCCTATTACAAATATACAGAGTTTGTGAAATGGGTTTACCATGTGCTGAACATTTCTTTGATATGTTTAAAGCCTGTTGCTACAGCAACCGGACCCCATAACAGAAAAGCTCTTTGGGAAGAAGCAATCCTGTTACACCAGAAGAAAGCCATAGCAAAACCACCGGTGTTCCTACTGAAGAAACAAGCAGAAGGCAGAGCAGCAGCCTGGCCTGGGCTCACAGTGGGATGCCCGGCCTGCTCCCCTCTCCTGGGCAGAACAGATTTGGATGGGACACCTCCAGAGCTGTATTTTCTTTTTTTGTATGGAAAGGTTGAAGTGATTTGATGGTTTGGCTCATGGTAAGGAAACATGAGTTTTGCTTTTCAGAACTGGATGTCCCCTTTGTACTTTGCTAATACAGAAACTGGCAGAACAGGCATTACTTTTCCTTTGACGTGAGGGCTTGCAGCCCTGCTTCCTTGTGTCTCATGACTGAGTGAATCAACACCTAATTAAACAGTCACATGAGGGACAGAGTAAAATGCTGCTCATGCACTGATCCTTGTGAATCCGTGGAGAATAACTGCTTACATCTGGCTTCCTCCTTCTCAGAGGAACCCTGAGCAGCTGCAGCTTTTTCTCTTTTTTTTGCTTTCTTTTGGGAAAAACAGATCACATAGACCTCAGACAAAGCAGTGCTGTCTGTGCAGATAAATGAGACCTGGCATAAGGAGAGGGAAGACTTGGAAGTACTGGATGCAATTTCTGAGAAGTGTGACTGCTTGGAGTTTGTGTTGGGGATGATTTAGCTGAAAACTTGAAGCTGTGGTCCTTGCATGTTTGATGCTCCTGATAACTTAACCAAAAATGCAAATCACTGAATGGCTCAGCCTCTGAGCACCCTCATAGCCTCCACTGTATCCCCTCCAACAGCTCCACATCCTTCTGGTGCTGGGCTCACACTGTGGCCAAGGCACTATGCTGTCCTGTTTGGTCCGTGAGGCTTCTTGAAGCTTTTAATATTAGCTGTAATTCTTTTGTTTGCAGCATGTTGCAAAGGGTCCATAAGAATTTTTTTCCATATCTGAATGGCAAACACTTACCTGGAGGTTTATGGAGCTCTCAATTATTGCTCAGTCACAAACACAACCACCTTAATCAATTACATGGCCGTGGAGCACAACCAAGAAGCTCCGTCCCAGCTGTGTTGCTGTCACCACTAGGGGAGCATTTTTCCCTTACGAAGCTCACAACACGAGTATTAGGGGATGGTTTAATCACAGCAAGCAGATGGCAGCCCTCACCCTGACAGCAGTGGGCTCCCGTTGGGGCCAGAGGGACCTTATGGCCATGGTGGCACTGAGCTGTGGGTCGGGTGTCCGCAGTGTGATATTATCAGGATGTTCCATCCACCAGGGGTCATCCTGACCTGCAGGCTCTGTGGACACAGCATCCTGCACGGAGGCACTGGGTGTGTGCCATGGACAAGCAGTGGGTTACGTTCTAGCTTTTCAGCCTCTCAACCATTATTTCTTTCTTTATACATCTGTTTGATTTTTAAGAAAAAAAATGGTCCCTGAGATGTGTTTATGCTGTTGGTGCAGAAATCACGTGGCACGTCAGGCGTGGCTGGAGTACATTGGTAATTTGTTTATGTGCTGGACAGCTTTTTGGGGGGTATCTCATTCTGAAGCAATGCGTTGAGAATCTCAAGTTGTCATTTATGGAAAAAGAAGAAATGAAAACTGCTGTAGAGTTGTCAGCTGCTGCCCCCAGCACAAGAAGGATGTGGAGCTCTTGGACTGGGTCCAGAGGAGGATCACTAAGATGATCAGAGGGCTGGAGCACCTCTCCTATGAGGAAAGGTTGAGGGAACTGGGCTTGTTTAGCTTGGAAAGGAGAAGGCTGTGGGAAGACCTCGTTGTGGCCTTCCAGTGCTTGAAAGGAGAGTATAAACAGGAGGGGGAACGGTTGTTTATGAGGGTGGATAGTGATAGGACAAAGGGGAATGGTTTAAAACTGAGACAGTGATAGGACAGGGGAGGTTTAGGTTGGACGTTAAGAGGAAGTTTTTCACACAGAGGCACTGGAACAGGTTGCCCAAGGAGGCTGTGGATGCCCCATCCCTGCAGGCATCCAAGGCCAGGCTGGATGTGGCTCTGGGCAGCCTGGGCTGCTGGTTTGTGACCCTGCACACAGCAGGGGGTTGGAACTGGATGATCATCGTGGTCCTTTTCAACCCAGGCCATTCTATGAGTCTATTATAAGAGTATGAAAATAGGAGCTCTGAAGGCTTCCAGCTGAAGGTAAATTCAGAGAATTCATTGTCTGAATTCTAGGGATATTAGAGTCTTTCCCAACCTGAGCGATACCATGCTTCCCCTCCTCTGCTGGGCTGGATAATTCCATGTCATTTCAGGAAATTAACAGCTATCTGTGTGGATCAGAAGCAAATTGTATTGCATGTATTTTCTCCCCAACTTTTCACTGGGCACAGCACTGAACTCTTCACACTTTAATAGGCACAGTGAAAGATGTGCCGCCCCGCGCAGCCGCGGGTGCACAATCACAGAGCTGTTTGGCAGGGGGAAAATGCCCCGTTGTTCTGCGGTACCAGTTGGTGTGATGGAGGTTTGTTTGGTGTCTTATTTATAGCAGATTGCCACTGGAAATGCGATGCAAAACAAACACCAATCCTCCAGTAGCTTAACCGTGCAGCAGGTTTTTACTTTGATAGCTGTTTTCATTGGAAGCATCTTTTATCATGACTCAAAAATGACAGTGGTAGAGGGGCAGTCGAGCTGCTGTGGTCTCAATATTTGTGTTTTAAATGAAAGATATGTTCTGTGTTGCAGCCCCACGGAATGCACAGAGACAGATCTGCATTTGTGCTGATGCTCCCTTACACCTCCATAAAGACACTTTATCCCAGTCATGAGACCTCCTGGTGCTGCGAGAATCCTGCAGATGGAGGCTTTATCAGCTTTGCTTCTGTGCTAAACGTCCCCTTGCTTTTCAGTTGCGGGTTTTTTTTCTCTCAATTCTCTAAAATCTGGTTTCTTTTAAAGAAAATGGTGCCTTGATTTTGAGAACCGTGTGGGCTGCTTGCAGCCAGCTTCCTGCTGCTGGCTCGTGCTGTGGCCGGGCTGTGTGCGTGTCTGTGCTGTGCTCAGGTACGTGGCTCCAGCTGCACGCACGGCGCTGTGCCTCCGTGCTGTCCGCTCCTTCTCTCCAGCACTGAGGAATTCAGTGGAATTTTTTTTCCTTGCAAGGATACAAAAATGCACAGAAAGCACATTTTTGTCAAGTCTAGCTCAGTGGTAATTCCACTAAGGCAAATATTTTGTAGAAAAATAGTATCCAAGAATTTCTAGTTGGATTTCAAACGAAATCCTAATTGGTTTTCTCTCTTGTTGTCTGGTGTGGCTTCCAGCTCCCATCTTCATGCATTAGTAAGCAATAAACATTGCTGGGCTTAGCTGCTGGCTCTTTGTTGTGTGCTTCTACAAGTGTAAGGGAAGCCTTCCTTAGGAGACGGGCTGAGAGAATTTGTTAAGGCAGCAGAGAACAAAAAGGAATCATTTCATTACTTTTTAGCCTGTGATTGGAGCAAGCGGTTGCCTGCTCACTGTAAAATTAGATCATTTATCCGCAGAAGTTGCATATGAGCTTTTGCTGTAGTTTGAAGTTTTTGGGAATGCCTGTACAGAGTGTGAAGATGTGAACTCTTTTTTTGGTGCTGTTTTGAGGATGAGGGCTTATGGTTCAATGGGAAACACAGCCCCATGTAGCACTGAGCTCTGCAGGGAGCCCGGGGCTCAGCTGTGCTGAATCCATCACTGCAGTGGTGCAGGTGGGATGCTGGGATGCCTCCCACGCTCTCCAGCAGCACAGCTCCATGCAGCAGTGCCAGCACCCCACTGCCCTTGGAGTGAAAAATTTCCTCCTCGCATCTGACCTCAGTTTCCCCTCTTTTAGCTTAAAGCCATCCCTCTTGTCCCATCTCTCTGTCCTGTGTGAGAAGTCCCTATCCCACACTGGCATGCTCTCTCACCCTGGCACTGGGGAGCTGCTCCCTTCCTGCCCCGCGTGCTGCTGTGATGTGAGTGCCCATCTGAACAGGAATTCCTTCCAGTTATTTTTCTTGGGCAGTTGTTCAGTGGGGGCTGGGGCTGCTTTCAAAGCATTTGTCTTCTGCACGCATCAGGTTACCCCGAGGTAAAATGGAAACTTTAGCAGCTAGCCCTGTAAATAAATGTTTACATAATGCATCACTCTGAACTTCTCCCCATTGCATCTCTAAGAAAAAGGTCACTTTTGACAGCAGTAGCCTTTTGGAAGGGATGCTTTTGCCACACAGGTGAGGAGGTTTGGGCATAGATCACATTGTCAGGAAAGGAGCGGGGTCAGGTGCTGCTCCTCAGTCCCAGGGCTTCATGTGCAGCTTCAGAGGTGAGGTGTGATGTAGGGCATGCTTCAGTGTTACCGTGAGTAGCTGCATTGAAATCCCTTGTGCTGCTTGCATATGGAAAGCCAAGTCTGTGAGACAGGGGTTTGTGGGCTCTCATGTCAATGAGACATTTCCTATAAAACATCCGTGGTCACAAAAGCTCTTACTGCTGGATTTGGAATCAAGTGAGCATCTGCATCTGAGTTTTACTGCTTTTGTGTCCTAATGCTTGCACTGAGCACAAAACTACCACCTCCATATACAAGACAGTGGCAGAAGCTGTGCCAGTGTGTTCCGAATTTCTCTCCAACTTGATGCAGGAGGTGTTTGGCAGGGGAGGGAGCCTGGTGTTCCCTGGGGCCGGCACCACCCAGGGGTCCCAGGGCCACTGGGGTTGGGGCCAGGTTGTGTGCCTGTGGCATATTCACCTGCTGTGGGACAGAGGGGTTGTGCATCCCTCTGTGCTGTGAGGTGCAGAGCAGTGGGAAAGATGACAAACGGATCTCCTGTGGCTTTGGGGTTGGCAGTGTCGGTGAAATCTGCAGATGCTGGAAAAAGGGGAAATGGGAACTCTGGTGCTCGTCTCCTGCTTTTGTTTTTCTACTGATCTTTGTCCATACAAAACACGTGGTTAGCCCCACGTATGCCTGTAACGAGAGTCGATGACTTTAAAGCGCGATGCCCTTTCGGATTTCCCCCGTTCCTTTATCGCATCTCCGCCTTGTGAGTGGGGAGGACGTCGCAGAGCAGCAGGCGGGTTGGGGCAAAACGCTCAGAGCCGCAGCGGGCAGCTGGCACCGCCGTGCCCCGTGCAGCCTTCCTTCCCCACGGGGCAGCGCTGCTCCCTGCGCCTCGCCTGCAGCCGGCAGCCGCTCAGCTTCTCTTCCCGGGCAGCGCTTCCCTTCTCCTGCCCTTAAAGCACGCGTGCCGCCCCAGCTCCGTGCGCGCTCCTCCAGGGAGGCAGCGGGCTTTGAGCTGCAGGGGCTGCGAGCGCGATCGGGGCGGTGCGGGGCGGTCGGGAGTTGCGGGGGGGGGAAGGGGGGTTCGGCTTAGCGCTGCCCCCCGCAGTGCCCCCAGCTCTGCGCGATGCCCGCCCTGGGCTCTGCCGGGCGCTGCGAGGCGGCCGCGGGGATTAAGCGTGTGCGGCACGGCATGGAGAGCCCTTTGTTTGAGTTAAATTCAGCCCTCTCGGTGTGTCACCTGACAGTCTTGTGGCTTCGGATGAATATGGCTCACTGCTATTATTAACCTGAGTTGGCAGCCGGGCGCAACGGGAGTTGATAGGGATTTGGGGAAGTGGAGCCGCTCGGGGGACAAAGATGCTTCCCAGGTACGATCGTTACACGGTTCTCGAGGTTATTTTAATTGTTTGAGAGTTTAATATCTCCCCTGTGATTGATGGCAGTCTTTTCTGGAAAGGCGAGGCTCTTAGAGGTCCTTTTTTTTCACGGTTCTTCCCGCAGTTTCATGCCGAATGGCACCGAGGCATTCCTTTCCCCCCCAAACTGGTTCTGTCTGTTTGATTTTGCCGAGGGGAGCGCGGTTGACTTGAATAACGTGACACACAATGGTTAATGCTGGTGGGTTTGGCTGGAAGGAGCTGCTGCTGGGCTGTGTGCTTTTTGTGAAAAGAGGCATTTCGGAGGAGCGCGGAGCAGCTGTGCTGTGTGTACAGATGTTTGCATGCAGACATGGAAGCCAAACAGGTGCTTTGTGAAATGACATGCGTCAAGTGATCCCGAATACATTACATGAAGTTACCACTATTAATTGTCAGTTCTGAAGCCGTGTAAATTGCAGAGTTACTCATCCTGTCACACGGCTCTAACAAAACCTCCAGCCTCCTTGTGCGCAAGCTTGTGGTCTGTGTGTTGGCTGTGTATGACACCCAGCCTGCGTACACGGCTGCTTTTTGCTGCTGGGGGGGCATCTGGCTCCTGTGTTAGACTTCAGAGTGTAAGCTGGGTGTCCTAAGGAGAGCCGGGTGACTTAGGAGAGGGGGAGAAAAAAATGAAAACAAACTGAAGTCAGCTTTGTGTACAGCTAAAGAATTGGGCAGAGCCAAGGAGGGCGGAAGCCAATTGCAGTTTGGGTCCAAGTTTATTATACCGAGTGTGAAATAACTGCTGGGCTGGCTGTGCCTGTGCACAGCGTGTGCTGAGTACAAGTGGCAGGAGTTTCCTGGATCTCAAGCAGTGCTGCTATTCACGTTGACGATTGCAAAGCTGGTAAATAAATGAGACAGATTTATAGATGGGGGCACAGAGCTGACCTCTGCAGTGCCTGTAGACCCAAGGAGCGTCACCCTCCTTCGAGAAATGACAAGGTAGAGGCTTGGAATTATTTTTTTCCTCCATAGAAGCATTATTTCCTTGTGCTAAGCCCTTGTTGTGAGCTGCTGCCCACCAGCTCCTCCAGGCTGCAGAACCCTGTGGTGACCCCAGCTCCTATAACGACCATCCTCTTGCAAATTTCTTTCTAAGTATAGGCCCCGTGGTTTCTCTACCTTAGGTGTCTCTTTCCTGCTCCCAGCCGTACAGCCATGCTGTGTCACAAGGATTACGTTGTACAGAAAATACCAATTGTGAGAACCAGTGATGTGATCTGGATCATCCTTATCCCTTGAAACCTGATAACGTGCTGTGTGTTTCAGGTGTTATTATTAAAAATTATTATTAATATTATTAAAAAAATAAATAGCCTGCCTATGCAAGACTCTGCTAATGGATGGTTTTCCAAAGCTGGGAGCATCATTAACAGGTTGCCCAAGGAAGTTGTGGATGCCCCATCCCTGCAGGCATTCAAGGCCAGGCTGGATGTGGCTCTGGGCAGCCTGGTCTGCTGGTTGGTGACCCTGCACACAGCAGGGGGTTGGAACCAGATGAGCATTGTGGTGCTTTTCAACCCAGGCCATTCTATGATTCTGTGATTCTGTAATTAAGTTGCCATGTATTGTTGTTTGTTGGTTCCGGTTTAAGTTGTGCTCTTTCAGAAAGATCTGCACAATTGTCTGTGTTCAGTGATGGCCAAATGGAAGGTGAATTACTGAACTGCACCAAGAAGGTATTACATTCTGTAGAATGCCCTTTCTGTGTGTCCTATAGACTCAACTTTTGTTGTATCTTCTAAAAGCCAGAAGAAAAATTCCAGTAACAGGTATTAGAAACGTGCAGAGGAATTTGGGCAGGTGAAGGGAATCCTTTGGAACAGATAATTCAGGTGAGAGCTGTGTGATACAGCATCCAGGCTGGACAAGGGCCGTTTGCCCTCCGCTTCCATTCACCTTTCCCTGTAACAAAGCAGGATCCTGTATGCTGTCAGGCTGTACAAGTGAGCAAGCTTCTGTTTGAATGTAACTCTGTGTGGAGCTCGCAGATAATCTACACCTGAAATATCCCATTGCACATGTTGGAACAGACTCATATCTACGGTGTAAGCTCTTCAAGACAAGGATGCTTACGGCTGGGTCTGAGCACCACCTCAACAGCAAACGTGAGGAACGTCGAGTGCAGGTGTTCCAGCTGAGCCCTGGGGATCCCTGTTCCTTTCCTTGGATGCTCACCTGGGAGCAGTGAAGGAAGTATTTTCTTCTCTGTGGTGGATCTGCTGTCCGC
This sequence comes from Phasianus colchicus, assembly GCF_987193195.1. Lineage (NCBI taxonomy): Eukaryota > Metazoa > Chordata > Aves > Galliformes > Phasianidae > Phasianus > Phasianus colchicus. Next base: position 17,118,053 of record NC_143450.1, on the reverse strand, counting down.
CCTGCCACGGCTGTGCTGTCTGCATTGTAAAAAGGTGCTAACATGAGAAACATGCAGAACAGATAAGCTAGCATAAACTATAAATATCGTTTGCGTAGATGCATTTAAAAATAGTTGGAAGTGATTCATCACCAGGCAGTTTTTATAACTATGGGTAACATGATGTAGGAAAACAATAGTTTGATGGATAGTTTCAGCCTAGTCTTAATCTTGTTTTGGGCAATTAAACTTTTTAGCAAACTCTCGTTCAGTTCCAGTCTGTTTAATTTTTTGGTCTGTTTGCTTCAGCTGCTCTCCTGCTAGCCTTCTAAAGTGCCTGTATTTAGTTAGTGAGATGCTACTTAAGTTGTGTTAATATGAAGTTGTTTTAAAAGTGAAGACTTGGGCAGGAGGAAATAAAGTATTGAACTACAGACTTAATAGAAGGAAGAAGTGCTGTATACGTTGTAGGGGAAACAAGGAGGAAGGAATGTTTTTGTTTTCCATTACAGGGGAAAACCTTGTATTTAATTGGCAGAGGGGTGACGAGGGATTTCTTTTCCTGTTGTTTCATCTATTAGATCTTTCCTGGAGTGCAGTAATACCAATTTAAAGCCATTCAGTTGCCTCTTGCTGAGAAATGTAATGAATTCCAAGGACTGGATGCGTAAGAAGGCCCATCCTTGGAGAGAATGGGGAGTTCTGGACTGCCATGCAACTCATAGAGATGCTGTGGAGCGTTTAATGGATCTGTAAATGCAAGTGTAAATATTCCTGGTAAAGAGGCAGGAGAGCCTCTAAAGGTGAGAGAGAGATGAGAGCTGAGCAGCAGTAGGGTGTAAGTGTCAACGTACATGAAAATATCCAGACCATGCTCTGCCAATTGCTTGTACCCGAGCTGCCCTGTGCTGGATCTGTGGCCAGAGGGACCGATGCTCAGATTGATGTTCCTTTCCAAATTGTTATGATCCATTTTAGCTACATATACGACTTGATTACAGCAGTTTGCAGCCCAGCTCCCTCTGTTGGCTTGCAGCCTAGTGGGAGAGCCGAGGCGCTCCTCCCCAGGGCCCCAGGGTGCAGGCAGCCCCTGCTGCTTCACAGCACAGAGTTCCCTGCCCACCTTTTGAGACTGAAAGAGGTCCTGTCAGTGTGTGCAAAAAATGAAGGGGGGGTATACAGAAAATAGAGCTGGACTCTTTGCATATGCCCAGTGCCTTTTGTCCTAGAATATCTCATTTTGTATGAATTAGTATTTGTTTGGTAGAGGGGCCAAAATAGTTTGTTTCTCTGTCCTGCCTTCACTCCGTGCACAAACTCACAGTGCTAACTTCGTGGCAGAGGCGTGAGCGCTTCCATTGGAGAAGAGCATCATTTATTTATTTTAACATGTAATCAATTCCAAGGAAAGATCAGCCCACGGCAGATGGGTGATGAAGGAAAGACTCCTTGTAAGAACAACTCTCATCTCCACATCAGCATGGGAGATGGAGACTCGCCTGTCATTAACTTTACTAGAAGGCTGAATTCTACATCTCCTAGTTTTCTGTATGAATCTCAAGAAAGCGTCAGCTAAATGTCAAAGTTAGTTTCCATTTATAAACACAACTAATTATATTTGGAAGATCTAGGTCAGTTTTCATCCAGCTGAAGAGCAGTGCTGGAGTTTTGCCCCATTATATTTGTTTTGAGAAGGTGCCCTGCGTATTGCATGCAGGAATTTGTTCGTTTCTGGGGATAATCAATCCAGACACCCAACCTGGCGGTCCTTTCAAGCTGCTAACAGCAAAAGTGGAGCCACGCTGTGCTCCATCTCCTCCAAAGGAAGGTGCCAGGCTGTGAGCTGGCGGGGCGAGCTGAGGTGCCAGCCCGCCTCTGTTTACTGTCTGTCCAAATGAACTTTCCCCCAGCTCCCTCCATGCTCCTGCTGCTTTGGGAAGTGGCCCATTATTGCCAGGGAATGTTTCTGCAAGGCCGAACTGTGCTTAAGGACTGTATTATGTAAACAGAGATAGCGCTTATTTGGAATTATCACAAATTATGATTTGAAATATCTACTAAATACTTGTCTAGAGAAAGTTAAAATGTCATGTGAAGAAGCTGAGAAGTAAACAAGCTCTTGTTACCTTGATCAAATATGTTTCCGAATACAGCAAGGGTTTTATATTTAGCTTTCTCTCCTCTTAGTGTGTAATCTGCTCTTGGAGCTTTTTATAAGTAGACTTTCCTAAGATCTGGAACAGCTCCTGCCCTTCTTTGCCAGTAATTTCAAAGTCAAATATCAGAAGCACTAGGTAATGGAAGAGGTGCTTTTGTCTGAGCCTGAAGGAGATTCAGATGTGTGGCAGTGATGGAGTGAATGACAGTACCTTTTTGGCAAGCAGTTTCTTGTTACTGTCCAAAACTACCCGTGTGTAGAACCCCAGCAGTCCATCTCAATAAGAGTCTCCAGACTTGTTAATTTCACTTCAATACAGGGAGATGTCTTCTCTGGAAGGAAGGTCCATCTCCAGCCAGATGCAGGCTTATGAGGAATCCGGCTCTGCTACACTGAGCCTCTCATGTATACACTGGGTTTGGTTTCTTAACATTTTCTGAAAAGCAAGATAGGGCTCCTGAGAAGATGCTGAATGTGAACTGTGATCTGAGCGTGTCACTGTGCTTGGGTTGTGTTGCAGAATTTGCTCAGACTGTGGTCAGCTGTTTCTGTGCTCTGGGTGCCACAGCACAGAGCTGTGAGGCTCTTTGCCTCCAAAGCTGGACAGCAGGCTATTTCAGTTTCAAGTTGCTCAAGCTTTTTTCTTGTAATAAGTTGACATTGGTTGCACACTATCTTCTCCGCAGGTTCTGTTTTTTTTTTTTCTCTTCTGTTGCTATGTGGTGGGGCTGAGGAGGTTAGGAAATGGATTTCCTCTCTCCAGGAGCCACATAACTGTGTGTGTCACATCACTTGTCACATGGGGATGAGAGGTAACAGCCTTAGGTTGCACCAGGCCAAGCTCGGGTTGGATATTAGGGAAAATTTCTTCTGCAAAAGAGCAGTCAGGGGCTGCACAGCTGCCCAGCGAGTGGGGGGTGACTGTCCCTGTGGGTGCTCCAGAGCCATGAGGATGCAGCACTTGGGGACACGGTCAGTGGGCATATTGGGGTGGGCTGGGGTTGGGTTTGGGGATCTCAGAGGTTTTTTCCAACCTGAATGATTCTGTGATTCTATAATTCTCCTAGCTGTGAGGGCTATGGGCTTGTATTGGACAGACTGAAAAACTTCTGGGACAACTGTGGCTTTGGCAATCCCATTGATTCTCAGCTGTGACCTGTTGCTGAAGTTGTTTGGTTGCAAATCATCAGTGTAGTGATGGTGTAGTGATGGTGTAAGGCTTTGGTTGATGAACTGGAAGGACAGAGGAAATAAAATTTACTGTAGTCATGGAGTATAGTATTCCAACATAGCAGTCCATGTTCTCATTAGTGCAGGTCTTTCTGCTGCAGTCTCTTTCTCCTTCTCCCGACCTGGGAGCCAGGATCCTTCAGTAATGGCTGGAAAATTCCAGCTCCTCACTCTCGTGTTGCGGTGTTCCATACTGGTGCAGCCTGCTGCAAACTAAGGATAAGGATGATAGAATTACACTTGAGCTAGGAAATGGCTCAGAACCAGCCGAGAGGAGATTCCTGCTGCCTTTGTGGACACGGCTCTTCTGCAGCACGTGGCACTGGGGGAGCAGGCACAGGGAGCTGTGGGTTCCTGCTGACACAGGCAGCAGTGTGGCTGCAGTCACACGGCTTAACGGAGATTATTCCTGAGTCTGAAGGTAGCAGAGACCTGTGTGAGGCCAGGTCCAAGCTGCCTGTGTTTGCCTGTTCCCTGCATCATGACATATATATTAATGCCCATGTGATTTTTCTTTACTTAAAGGAGAAGCCAATGTGAAGTTGTAAATTGCAGTGCTGAAGGACTCCCTTTTGCTTTTAAACACAAAAGCTGAGTTCTTCTGTGACTGATTTCAAGAACTTGAAGGAAACATGAAATATCACAAGGCAGAGCATGAAAGCCAGTAATGCTGCAGACATCATTGTATAATGGCTATAGGGCACTGCTGTCCTTTATGCCATTGCAATTTGGCTATTTGCAAGTGTAGGGGGGAGAACAAAATTCAGAAAGGCACAATTCTGGCTAGAGGATCAAAGGGTTTGATGAAATGACATTGCATTTGTTGGATTTTCAGTTTTAATAAGGTTGGCTATAGAGATAATGCAGAAAGAACAGTGCATTAAAGAGCTGTGGTAATTGATCCTTCTGGTGTTCTGTGTTTTAATTAAAGCTGGCCTTTGCCGGAGTTCGACCCAAGTCAGATCCGACTGATTGTGTATCAGGACTGCGAGAGAAGAGGACGGAATGTCTTGTTTGACTCCAGTGCTAAAAGGAAAATAGAGGATGTTTCTGTGTCGGTGAGTATTGTGCTCATGGCTATATTCTATATTTTTCAACATAAGATTGATAAAGTACAAAAGTTCTGCTTTAGTCATATTAACATTTAAACTTTGGTTACATGCAGAGCTATATTTAAAAGCTGCAAATTATTCAGGCTTCAGTGATTTCACTCTTAGCAGTTTTAAGTGCCGTGGTGATCTCTTTAGTCCTGCGTTCTTCTACTTTCTGCCCTTTCAGAGTGCACGATTCCTCCCCAGGGCTGCAGCTGGCAGTGCTGGGAGGCTGAGACAGGGTACACTGATGTTTATTGACAAGCTTTTATGACATAGATGCTTTCTGCAGCGGGATCTGCTTTCTGAGTCAGAAAATGCTGCTAGTCCCCTGTCCCTTCATGTCCCGGTTGCTTAGCCTTTGCCAGCTGTTGTTTCCATGCTTTGCTGACAGCTCTTTCATACAGTTACTTGAAAATTTTTTTTCTTCTGGCATGGTCTGCATGGTAATCTATTAATTGAAACTGTAATGGGTGCAGTCAGATGAGGATACTTCCTTCTAAGGACTCTGGCCAGAAGATTAATTTCTAGCCACAGTGCTGTTGTAAGTGGCTGTGTGAGGTTGGACAAATTATTTCACTGCTTTGAACTTCCTTTTCACCATCTCTGCAAACATTTGCAAAGCATTTTAAGTTATGCAAGCAGAAAGCACTGTGTCAACTGAAATTTCTGATCGCAGCTGCTTTTACCTCTAGAACCTACTCAGTTCCACAAGCAGAAGCACACAAAAGAAGGTGTTACCTGCAAGCCCTGGCTTTCATGTTGGGTGTTGGAGCACAGCCAGAAGGTTCACCCAGCTTTGTAAACACCCCCAGCCCTTTGCTGAGTGCTACTGCCTGATGCTTCCCGTCCTCATTCTGAGTGCTTCCTCCTTCCACACCTCCTAACCTCTGGGAGTCCATTTGTGGCATCAAGCCACTTCCAGACTTGTAGCACACTTTCTGCTATGAATCAAGGTCCCATTTCCTAGTTTGAGAACGTATGAGGTGAAGCAGATTTAACAAATATGAATGAAACACATTGTTCTTTTTAAATTTTACTTGTTAGAAGAGTTTTATTCAAGTATAAGTTCTTATTCTTCCAGCTGTTCTTGGCAGGAAAACAAAGGTTTTTAAAAACAAGATCTTTAAAGATATTTATTGTGATGAGTTGCTGGCTTTGCTTATTACCATTTCTTCATTCCTGTAAATGACACTTGTATAGTATGAACCCTCTTGCCATATTTCAGTTGATTTCTTGAAAGCCTTTTTAAGATAGATTGCTACTTTTACACTGAGATCGCACACCTCATTGTTTTGGTTTATTTCACAAAGACAGTTGACTTTGGCAGCTCAGTAGCAACAGAATAAGCAACTGATAATTAAGCTAATGCTGCTTCATATTATCTCTCCTTTGTTTTCCTCACTGACTGAAAGAGGGGTGTGGGTGGGAATAAGCTATATTCACTATCCCTATGAAATGAATATGTGAGAGTTTTTGAAATGTACTTCACCTGTCTCTGGTAAGTTGATATTTTTGTGTGTGTGTGTTGTTGAGAGACTTTTAAAGACAAAATGTTGAAAACTCTTGCTTGCTGTGGTCTCTCTCTTCTGCAGCACTCACATAGTGTCGTGTTAGGAAAAACTACTCTTAAAACGTTGCAGAAGCAGAAACATTACTCAGGTGAGAATGTGCACCAGAGTCCTGGGCTCAGCTTCTTGCAAGTTGAGTACAGGCTTGTACAGTTAGCAGCCCAGCCATTTTCAAGGGATTGCATTGTTTATTTTTCTCGCTCTTTATCATGATTTTCATTTGGAAAGACACACCCTGCCTATACAAAGACAGATCTTGGCACTAAGCACATTCCAAGGCACTCTTGCCCTTTTGCAGCAAGACATGTGTGTGGGCTGGGCGCTCTCCCTTGTGAAAGGCTATCTGTTAACAGCCTCACAAAGGCCAGTGCTTTCTGCATCTTCTCCCCCTGCCCCCATTTCCTTACGTGATTTATACCTCTGCATTTACAAGTGCACCGAGAGGAGGTTTGTGAGGGTGCCCAGCAGTAGCCAGGCTGTGCTGGCTCTAGTCCAAGCAGCCAAATGCAGAGCCAGGAAGGTGCCATTTTGCTTGATGGTGCTAGCTGTGCTCTTCAATTCCTGTTTTCTGTTGTTTCCAAGATGTGTAACAATTGTCTGATTGAAAGCAATTTTGATTTGAGTTGTATGCCTGCAGCAACATCAGCTATACTTTACTACATTTTATGTATCTAAACTCAGTGCACATCAGGAACTGTGTGCGGTGGACCAAGGCTGAACATGTCTCACTCATTTGAATTCAGTAAGGGAAGGTATGGATATAAAATTCAAGGAGCATTAGAGCAAACTTATCTGGAGATGAATGTTTAAAGGCCTGAAATAGGAGGCTTCAGCTTTTTGTTGAGTGAAGCTGCAGAACTTATGCTCACACCAAGTGAGACTTTGGTCAGTAAAGCATTACTGGGCTCGTGTTATCTGTGAGGGGCATGTAGTTATAACACAGATAAGGACTTTATGTCTGCAGTGAATATGAAATCAGCCTCTTTTTGTCTTCAGTAAAGCTAAGTATTGGATAAACAGAAATTTTGGGAGAACTTGTCATGCAGTGGTGGACAAAAGGCTGCCGAGACGTTTCTGATATTGCAGTAATGATATCTAATTGTGGTAAGAGATTGTCATTTTGCTGCGTTTTAATTCTGAAGTCTGCAGAGCATTGATAAAATACCTCACTTTTCAGGACTTCAGGACTGGAGAGAGAATGAATAGTGAATAGCCCTGCTTCTCAGCGGGCTCATTCCCTGCACATTCCCGTTTTGAGGACACTGACCCATGGGTGCCCGTGCTCTGCTGTGCACTGCAGGGAGCGATGTGTGCCTGACAGAGTTAAGCTTTGTGAGGCAGCCTGGTGACTCGGCACCAGGAATGTTGGCCGAAGGCTGTGCCAGGCATTTCCACCCAGACTGCCACTGCCGGCAGCTGTGGGCACTTGGCGTGTGGATGGAGGCCGAGATTCCCCGTTGTGAGCCCTATGCCTTTTTTGGTGCTAAGGAGAAGAGGTTCTCCCTTCACTTTTCAGGGGTTGGCCTGTCAATGGGTCGGGCCCTGCAAACAGGTACATGGTGCAGTGCCTTGGTAGCTCCTCATCTTCACAGGGGTCAGGGTACCCATCAGAGAGTGGCTGCCCTTTGACTCTAAACCACGAGCAGGCATACCAGAACAGGCATTTGTGTGTTAGGTGTGTGTGACAGAGGTGGGCATTGCTGACGTCTTTGCTAAGCAGCCTGAGCCCACACCCAGACATGCACATCCCGCTCAGCCCAGTGGAGCACTGGCTCAGATCCACTGCCTCCCCTCAGGAATTACTTCTGAGCTCATTCCTCCTCGTGGTCTCATTTCCAGTGAGACTGCATGTCTTGCTCCACACTGCAGCCTATGGCTGCGCTCTGCCAGCATGTTCATTCCTCTGTTCCTTCTCATGGCAGCACAAGGCCTGGCCAGGCCTACATGTGGCCGTGCTGCAGTGTAGGTGTTGTTCCAGCCCTGATGTGTGTGAGCGCAGGTACTCCTGAGCTCTGCACTTCAACCCAAGCATGACACACAGCTCCTGTTTGCTTTTAGGGTGCAGGCCGCAGGTGGCCCAGCCAGCCCTGAGCTCTCAGCCTTCATTCTGCATTTCCTGACTTTGCCTCGGTGCTTGGTTTCCCAACCCTGACGCCGGTTCACGCTAACCCTTGTGAAGACTGCTCTCATGCTGCACCATGCTGCTGCTCTCTGTGCACTCATGTCACATTCACAGTGCAAAGGCCAGCTGGGGTGCACAGGGCTGGCAACCGAATGGGACAGAAATGGTGCTGCAAGGGAGAAGTGGGAGGAAATGGGAGAAGCTGGGAGGGGAACCTTGCTTCCAACTGAATGGGTTCAGTTTCTAGCAGTTTGGTTTAACTGCTTATCTTCCTTTTGTGTTGTCCATGACAAGGAAGCTTTTAGTGCTGGGGACTGCAGAAAGATGTTGATTGACTGTACAAAGCGGAAAGATTTCCTAAGTCAAAAGAAGAGCCTGGAGAAAGGTGTGGAGGGAGCAGGAGGATGAGGAAAGAGAGAAGAAAGCGAGAGCTGAACTGTGCACTGTGCTGAGTCCAGATCCAGAGCTGGTTTGGCTGGGAAGGGTGAAAGGAGACGAATGGGAAGAGGGCAGTGTCTTGCTTCCAGCACCCAGAATGCTCTATGGGTTTTTTTTTTTTTGGAAGAAATGGAAGAGAGAGAGAGGACCAGGGATACAGAGTTTGAAATCTAGAGGTACAACCTTAAAAAAGAGCATGGGCTTAGATTTGGGGTGCAAAAGAGTCACCTTTGCCGTAACCTTGTCGTCTTTATTTTTGGGACAATTTAACTGAAAGGTCATACGATATTTGATCTCCTAGTGTGGCAGTTTCTTTCACTCCAAATGTCATATTTATCCCAAAGTAAAAAAAAATGGCATGCTGTTTTAAACAAGCCAGGATTAACTGCGTGCTCCAATATACTACAGCACTGGATAAATGTTGAGCAGCAAATTGCTTTGAGGGATTAGTAATCGGATAGTGAGCCTTTTGCTTTTAGGTGAGTTGTGTGAAATTGAGACTCCAGTCCCTATCTGGCACGCAGTGGACAGGTTTCCAGAGTGGCAGGGCCAGCGATAAAGGCACAGCAGAAAGGAGCTCAGACCCAGCCCTCCTTCCCAGCTCTGCCCTTCCTGTGCATAGGAACAGGAACTAGAGAACCCCAGTGAGGAGGCAGTGGCTTGTCTTTTTACTTTTCCCACTATCCTGTGAGTAATAGAGGAACTTGGCTGCTCTGGAAATCAAGTAAGAAAGTAGCTCTTGTCATCTGTCTTTAAGAGAGAGACCTGGATTGTTACAGCAGCTCTGCAAGGGAAGGAAAGAGTGCCCACTCCTAGACAGGTGCATATATTAATTACACATTCAGCCCAACACATATTAATAAAGCAGAAGAGTTATCAGTTTTTGAAGTAATTTTTCAGCTTTGTGTGCTACCCTTTGCTTAATAGCCTGTTCTGGAAATGGGGTACAGTGCTTCCAAATAATGACAACCTTATTTGAATACAGATTTCTCCATAACCACCACCACAGTGATATTTGAGCACCGGCTGTTACAGAGTGGTAGGAGAGTGTAAAACATACGATGACATTTCTCTTCCTTCTGTCACTCGCAGCCCCTAACACACACGCTCACAGCCTGGCATTAGTTCAATGCACCAGGCTCTTCTTGACTGTCTTGTTATCCCCAAACCCAAACTTGCTCACTGGAAATTCCTCCTCCTGTGCATAGCACTGTGTGTGCTTTCCACTTACTGAGGAATTTGTAGACAAAGAGTTAAAAGTTTTTGCTGGTAGAAGTGGAGAAAAGAGATTCCAGGAGCAGAAACCTACTTTGTACCCTGTTTTACTATAAAGGCCATCCACTGTACGTTTTCTTCAGAACTACCTGGGAGGTCTCCACGTCTTCCAGCAAATTATGACCTCTAATGTAAGAACTGTGCCTGTCGGAAAGTCTTTGGAGCTGGGCAGTATCTGCAGAGAGCTGGCAGAGGAAGAACAAGGAGCATGGCCACATAGGGAGAGCAGCACGGCACCGGCAGTGCCTGCAGCATCCAGCAGCTCTGTGCCTAGAGAGTGCATTATTGCAACTGTGTGTACTTGGAAAGAAAACCCATGGCTTAGAAGATTTTCCTAATACAATTCAAAAATAATTTGGTAGCGTTTTACTTTTGGAATTCCACCTTGCTTATTCTTCGGATGTAGTACTGGAATGCAAATAATCCCACTCCTTTGTTGCATGCTATCTGGGTGCACCTAAAATTGCACTGACCTTTCGTAGTTAGTAACTGTGGAGGAGAGGGACATTGCAGGTGCTTGATCCCATTGACCAACAGGTTATTCTTAAGCACATGAGATGTTTTTAACAGTGCAACAACCACAGTTTGCTGGTATTCTGCATTTTAGGTGAGATTTTATGTGCAATGTTCTGTACAGCTGGGTTTCTGAAAGATCCTGGCCTCCTTTACTGGCTCCTTACAGGAGTCTTGGTTCATTAAATACCACTGTAAATACCAAATGACCATTTTTCTGGTTCCCTGTTTAAATTAGACAGCTGCTGCCTCAAGATGCCAGACTCCCTGGTGGATCTCTGCAGAAAAATGCAGGAGGAGGAAAAATGAATTTAAAGTCAGTAATTTGCAAACTCAGCCTATTCTTTTAATGCACAGAAAATGCTGCACTTGTAAAAATGCATTTATTGGCTTTACAGTCTGAAGGAAGCTCAATTGTAATAGTAGATTTTAGAGGGAACTTTCAACATCAGATGAAAAATGCAAGCTGAAATGTGGTTTGCCTGCAAAAGCTGCTGTAACCCTGTGGATTTTATGTGGTTTTATCACATGATGCTTGCCTAGCCTAGGACATTGTTGTTTGTGTCAGAGATAAAATGCAATTCTAGTTCACGAGTTCCTACTGAAGTCATATGATTATCATTCACATGTTCCAGCCATTGTGTACTGTGCTCGAGCTGCAGATACGAGGCATTAGCAAATCTACATATTGCATGAATTCAACGTACTCCCCAGTATGTTGTAATGAGAGGATACTACTGTGGGAGGGCATGCATGTCCGTAAAGCACAGGACTCGGCGGCTGGTGAATGCTTCCTTCCCCTCTGCCACAGAACTACTGATTTGTCTGCACATTTTTCCTTAAGGCTGTCTGTGGCAGCAGCTCTATAATTGGAGCAGCCTTGCAGACTGCCATGTGGAGCTCAGTAAAACCCGACATTTTCCACTGTTTTGCCTAAATCTGCCCACGGTTTGGCCCAAATAAAAACCACGCGATGGAAAAAAAAAAAAACCAAAACACAACATCAACCTGCACAGCCTGGGGTAGAGGCATGGGATTCCCATTGCCAAAATCTGCCATCCTTCCAGCAGTGCGTGCAGCCTGCCTGTCTACAGCTGTGGCTGATGGCTGAGCAGAGGTGCAGAGTTAGCAACTTCCAGAACTGGAGATTTCACCCTTTCCCTATTCTACTTTTTCCTTTTCTTTGTAGCTATTAAAGATTGAAACATGCTTATGTTCTTGCCTGAAGTGGGACCTCGTGATGTAAGCCTGTGAGTCCGGAGATGAAGCTATGCCATGTAATAGCACTTTGCATTTCCATCTGTCCTTTGAACCTTGTTTCCAGTTTTCTTTGCTTCCAGCTTGCTCTTACTGGTTTGGTGATTGAATAGGAAACGTTAATGGATAGAGTCTTAGGGCAGTTAGTACGTAATGTGAAGTGCAGACTATTTCTGTCTCTCAGTGCTGCACACCAGCAAATGTAAATAATCCCAACCTTGCGTGGGTGTTTTGAAGTTTAATGAGCACGCGGAAAGTCCTTTGAGATCTTTCGGTGCAGAGGGTTGCCTAATGCCTAGATGGCATTAATTAACATGTGTGCTGATTCTGCTGAGGTTGCTGGGATTCGAAGGTGAAATGACAAATGTTTTTGAACCGAACGGTGGTGGAGCATCTCCAGGCCAGTCTTGGTAATACTGTGTGCATAGGGTGCCTGCAGAGATCAGATGACCCAGCCTTCTGGCTGCAGCCCTGTCTGAGCCCTCATAACTCTCTTTTTGCTACACTTTCTGAACAACATTTTAGAAACCACCGCTTGGACCATTTCTCCATCCTTTTGTGAAATTTCTCTGGCCTTTCTGTAACACCAGCTGTGGTTTTCAGTTCTGTCCATGCTTAGCCTCACAGCACGCTCATAGTAAAAGCAAAAGGAACGTGTCACCTCTGTGCTGCTATTCTAAAAGACCAGGGAACAGCTGGCAGAAGAAGGACAAGGGAAAGCAGCATGGCGCCGGCAGCTGGGGAGAAGAGCTGGGAGAGCTGCAAGTTGCACCTCTTCTCTCCACTTCACCTTGGAACGTAAATCTCTCCCAAAGTCTGGGCTGTTTGGCTCAGTGACTCCTGATCTGTGTGTTTCTGGACATTGTGAGCTGCCCATCACTGCAGTCTGCACAGCACTGGTGCAGGCTGTGCATGTCACTGCTGTGCCACCTCTGTGTCTCAGTGGGCAGCAGCAGTGCAGTGACAGCACAGGGAGCCCCTTGTTGTGGCCATCCTTCCTCCTGAGCCTGGTAGAGCTTCAGAGATGGTGGCTGCTTGGGAAGATGGAGTTGGAGAGAGCTGCTGGCTCCTGGCTCATTAGGATTAAAACAGCTCAGCTTGCTTTCCTCCAGCCATACTGCAAGAGATGTAATAAATGTTCTGTTAAATGTTTTCCTGGGGCATAAGCCGTTCTGCTGTTAAATGTCTTACCTAAACAGGTAAGTGCAGTGTTGCTAATTGGTGATTTCATGGCTGTGGGTCTTACTGTGGTACATGTTTGTATTTCAGAAACTCTGCAGCGATGCTCAGGTGCGAGTGTTTGGGAAATGTTGCCAGCTGAAGCCTGGAGGAGATAGCTCTTCTTCTTTGGATAGTTCAATCAATTCATCCTCCTCATTCTCCGATGCAAAAGAACAATGCCCAAAATATCAGGTGAGACTTCCCTTCCTTTTTTTGGTATAGCCGTCAAATATACACAACAGGTGAGGTACTGAATTTTTAAAACACTCAAAATTAAATGCTGGTGGTGGAGAAGTTTCTAATCAAAACCAGACTTTGGTTCTGACTGAATCATGTTTAATTCTGTAGCTTTGAGTTTGTAGTTTAAAACCAACCAGCTGGGGCTCTCAGGATGGGTGTTGAGTAGCAGAAGCTTCTCCAAGGCATTTGTTCTGTCTTGTGACCTGGTGATAACACTCGTTCAGTATGATCACACTTGGCATACGTATCCTATCTTGGTAAAAACGAGGTAGTTTGTTTTACTTCGTAGCTAAATGCCAGGAAGCACCACAGAAATATGCTCTCTATGGGGACAGTCTGTGTAACAGCTTTATAACGAGGGATTCGGTGCACTTGCGTTACGTTTTACATAAGAGATTTTGGCCATGAGAGTAGTTGGAGTCATCTGACACGGATATATTACTGTCATCTCCCCTTCCATGGATCACAAGTGTTTTATATTAAGCCACCCTAAAATAGAACTAAGCCCTTCCACTCTTTGTAATGAAGTAATTGTGTGTTTGAGGGAAGCTGCTATCTCCACACCGTATTCTGAAGTACAGTACTACTGATGTCTTAATCTACAAATGAAGAACCTTTCAGTGCTGACTTTCATACTGTCACGTTGGCTCTTGCTATATTTGGCGAGCTGCATATTCCTGTTTTCTCTTTCTCATCACACTCTTTTCCACAGTTTCAGTAAGATGAAGGCTGAAGGTCTGCTTTCCATTCCTGCCTTCCTGGAAGGGCATTTTGCTGTGGTTAGCAGCTTCCTTGCAGCACAGAATAACCTCCTTTGGGTATTGTCTGACCAAGACAAATGATGTTCCCCCACTATCCTGAAATTATCTCTCCTGCTGGGCAGCTTCTGTGCAAACAATGGTCAGGAATTAAAGAAAATTAATTTTCATGGTTAGCATGGCAGAATATTTTAAAGTTGTGGAAAGTTTTCCTTTTGAAGTCCTCATTTCCTCATGTATATCACCTAGTCACTGTCTTAGTGAATGGATGTGTGGCCGTGTCTGGCTCAGAAAGTGTGTGCAAGAAGCTTCCAGCTTAAATTGGTTTTCCAAAGAGTATTGTTGTGAATCATTTACTGCATTCCCCATACTCTTTTCAAACTGTGCATGAAAGGGTCCTAGCAAGTTTGTCCAGGCATGGGCCAGCCTGCTATTTTCTATCTTTTAACTGCTTTATTCTGTAGCCTTGAAAGCTACTTAATGTGTTCTTCTGTTGCTTTTTCAATGGTATAAAATGGAAGCCCAAACAATACAATGTTATTAGGACTTTTTATATAGTTCTTGGTTTCCTTGTTTCAGTACGTGTTGAACTTAAGGTGAGCATTTTTAATTGTTCTTTGGAAAGTGCAATGCAAGTTTTTGGACATTATTGCTCTGATGTCACTTCTTCTGTGCCTGTCAGTCCGTGTTTTCAGGGCTGAAAGTCTCCCTGGTGATGATATTTGAGATTTATCTATAGCATTGTTAATTTATATACATACTCAGCTATTGATAGTACATTGTGTACAGTAAACAGTAAATGCTTGAGGTAATATATTCAAAAATCTAATTTCCAAATAATGAGAATTTTACAACCTCTCGTATGCTAATGTGCAATAAGAAACACTTGTTGGTATTTCACGATCTTTTTTTAAATGCATACTTGTAAATATGACCTGGGGCATTGGGTTGTGTCCAAACTGTCGGTGCTGGGGGATGGGCCCTTTTTGCCAGGTGCTCCTTGGCTATTTTTCATTTGAGTTTTTAATATTTAACCCCTTTCCTCAGTTGATTGCACTCCACTTTGGTCTCAAGAGATTTTTATTTTGCAGAATGAAAGGCAAAGAGTTGAGCTGTAGCAGTGTTTCCTTATTAACTGCATTAAATATGTGCGCCTTCTGTTATGCAAAGTGAAGTTATCATCATGAAGTGCAGGTGAAATGTCGGGCTGAAGGAGACCACGGGTGCACCATACCACACTGTGCCTTCAGCATTGCTTGTCTCTGTCTTTCAGGGAAAAGGGAAATCCCTGTAATTAAATTTGAAAGCAGCTGATTTTCATTTTCTTTTTTTAATTTGGTTTCTTGACAAGGAAAATCAATAAGTTATTTTGAAACGTTTCTTTCCTCGTGTTTAGAATTAGATTTGCACCGTAGCAGGAAGTTGAAACCAAAAGTGACCATCAAGGGCTTGACATTTGTTCAGAAGAAGTTCTTCAACTGCATATCTGCAACAGATTGAAAAGTAACAACCATAAAGTATTTGGAAGTAGTAATTGCAGTGTTCTTACATTGGGATTTGGTGATGCTGACAGACCCATCATTTCCCAGAGGCATTACCATTCATGCTTCTCCTTCCTTGGGGCTCCTGAGCTGCACCAACCACTTTTAACGTTCAGTTTTCCCCATCCTACCTCCAGTTCACCCAGACCAGTAGGCAGTGAGAAATCTTGGGAAGTAAAGCTGGACATTTCTGTCAGATGCCTCCCTGTCATATGAACACCAACAAACTTTGTAATTCCATCCTCATTTTTATAGCTGTGATTGCTATTTCAGTTGTCCCCTATCTTTCTTGCACTGATAGCAGATTTCAGAGGTTAATAGTATGGCTGTTAGAGTTCTGCCATCTTAATTGAGAGTGCTTGAGAAGAGCTAAAAGCTGAGAAGTGCTACAAGTGTGCTGCTTTTGGGCTGATTAGCATTTCCTTGTTCTTGTCCTTGTTCTGAGGGCTAGCATGAGTAGCAACATGGAGTGGTCATCTCCATATCACGCCTCATTCCTGGTAGGAACCCAAGGTGTGGACACCCCGTCCCTCTGAGCTCATTGCCTGACTCTAGACAAAATAGTGAGATAAATCCCAAGCCTATTTAGGAACCAGGGTGAGGAGCCTGCTTGTTCAGGGCTTGGATAAGGGATACAGAGATATGGCACTTAGTAATTTCCAAACACGAGGCTATTTCCATGCCTGGTTTCAGGGTCCTTTGTTGGAAGGATTACTCTGAGGAAGTGTTCTGAGTTATCACACACCTCAGATACCTGTGAGCTGTTTGAGCAACCACAATATTTTGAATTACTCAGGGCAAGATAGAAATGGAAAGCCAGTCCTCATATGCTGCCAGCCTAGAAAAGAAACAACTCTGTATAAAGGGTTGGTAATCTCAGTCACTGAAAGCACACAACTATGATGGCTGTTGTCTGAGCAGTTGTCTGCAGCTGATTGCCCTGAGCAATGTTTAAATTTCAGGTTAGTGTCTGCAGCACTGTGTCCAGGTGGTGACCCTGCAGTGCTGGCCCCTTGCAGTGAGCCCTCAGCAGCTGCCCGCAGGGGATGCTCTGTGCAGTGCAGTGCTGCAGCTCCTTCCTGCTACCATCACATGTGTACCAGGAAACACCACGGAATGATGTGTCAAGAACAAACTACCATCCGTGGCCAAGATACAGCTCAGTCTTTGTCAGAAAACTCTGATCCAACTGGGCTTCAGTTCACAACTGATACAAGGTCACCATGGAACTTGCGACTTCTTGTCCAACAGATACAAGGTTTAGGCTTAATGGTCTTCTTTCATCAAAGTGTGTAATTACACTCTTAAAATTCTTAGTGCCTTGGCTTCCTGCAGGGTGAATCGGGTGGGTTAGGTTTGTTGGACGATTTTAGTGGTTTACTGCACTGCCAATTTGAAGATCACTTTCTTTGCTAGCATTGTCTGTACTGAACTATTCAATTTGGTGTATTTGACAGAAAGATGTTGCATGTTTATTCTTTTAAATAAGGACAGTTTTCCTTAGGTACATTGCCTTAGGTAGAAGTGTGTTTCTAAACAAGTGGATTATTTTTTTTTCCAGGGCTCTCGGTGCTCCTCAGATGCCAACATGCTTGGAGAGATGATGTTTGGCTCTGTGGCCATGAGCTATAAGGGCTCCACATTGAAAATTCACCAGATCCGGTAAGATCTTTTTGCTTTTTACCACTGGTCTTGTCAGAAGATGCAATTCTTAGTGCTGATTTTAAATGAATGTCACAAATGTTGGGTAAAAGGAATTTCTGAGTTTGCTTTAAAGTTATTCTGACATCACTTTGGACACAAAAGGCTGTTATGTTGTTCTTTAGAGCTGTAAATTATGATCTGGGAGGGTGTGAAATGGAAATGAAAATCAATCTTGGCACTGCTTCTAGCTGACATCTTTCTCTCTATCCTCCAGCTCTCCTCCTCAGCTCATGCTCAGCAAGGTTTTCACAGCTCGCACTGGAAGCAGCATCTATGGAAGTCTGAATACGTGAGTTCTCCAGAAATGATTCCTACTGCATATAAGCAGATCTGGCTTTGAACTGTTCAGCATTTAATTTTGTATGTGTTAATTGACCCAGCTCAGAATGTGGCAGTGTAAGCCTGCATTCTCTTGTCCATTCTGAGTCTTAATATAGTGACATTGTGTTTTACCAAAATACAAATCACTGTTTTTGTTGTATGTTTTATTTTCTGGGTCTTTTAGGTTGCAGGACAGTCTTGAGTTCATTAATCAAGACAGCAATACATTAAAGCCCGACCACAGTACAATTATGAACGGACTTCTTGGGAATATAGGTAATTACAAACAGATTTTATTTCCTGGCATCTTTAGCTGAGTAACCACAGTCCTAGCATATGAATGTCTAAGTAGAATCAAGTGCAAAAATAAAAAGGAAAGCTAAGATCTTAACAGAAAATTAATGTTAATTTGGAAAACAGGTGAAGAAATTAGGCAGTTCAAAAAATTATCAGTGGCTTAATTATATGCAGCTATGTGTGTGTGTATAAAACTCCATAGAGAAATATTAAGTATATCTAAATTCAAATACAGAAAATGTTGGAAAATAATCAGTAGAATTTTCTGAGCACTGCATTTCAGATCAGGCAGGATTGATTCTGCCTAGCTTAGTTCCCCAATTTTATTTTTGTTAATAATTTCCATTCTGTTCTGTACTCTGGCCACCTAAACACATGTGGCTGTATATTCCATGCTAAGTTAACCTTGCACAGTTACACTTTAGTTTTTGATCAGATTAGACAGATTGTTTATTTGGTCTGATCTTGGAAGCTAAGCAGTCTTGAAAAACCATCTGGAGTCTCTGACTGTCAGCATTTGTGGGAGTGCTGTGGGTCAAGGCTCTGTGAGCATTAGGTAACAAAGTGGCGGATGTTGACTTTTCCTAATGTGAAATCTAATAGTAAAGATACTGTACTTCACTGCTCAGATGGGAGCATCTTGCCTTCCACTCGGTTTAGATCGTTTGCTTTCCAAACAAGATGTCTTTTATGGTAGGTGGAATAAGGGATTTCTTTTTTCACTTACTTTCCAGAATATTGTTGTAAAATGTACTTTTCTGGGGTTCCAAGTATGGAGTGATTTGGTATCTTTGTTAGTGGGTTTCTGTCTTTTACATAATTCTAATTCTTGTTGGGTGCAAGTGTCTACTTCCCTTCTCCCTATTGGCTTTTCTCTGTGAGACAGGGAAACCCTACTCATATACTTTTAAGGTTTTGTTGTGGTTTATGCTGGCCAAAGTGTTACATCACGTAATCTGCGAGCTCACGTGGAGCTGTTGGAGCTCTTAGGCTGAATCTGATGCAGGAGCAGCCTGTGGCACCTGGGCACCCAGCAGGGAGGGAGGAGGTGCCTGCAGGAGGAGGATGCTGGAAGTGCTTTGCAGCTGAGCTGCACACATTGTCATTCTGTTCAGCAGTGTTTGTTTACAGTTCTTATTTCAGCACATGGGGAACCAAGGGTGAAATAGGCAAAGAAGTTAATCTGTAACTGCAGCATTTCTAACAACAGCCTTAAATACCAAAGGCTGCTTCTGACTCACTGGCCCTTGCCAGGCTGCAGCAGGAGGAGGCTCTGTGTGTTTTGGTTGGGAACTATTTACGAGCTACTTCTCTAGACATGCTGAATAAAGAAAAAAGCAAAAAGACAAGAAGCACTAGGTGTGTCCCTTCCTTTACCAAGGAATGAAGACCCATGAGAATGGAAGGGAGCTTTGCTGAAGTGCAGCCTTTATGTTTTCTGTAATCAGTAAACCTTGACTGATCAGTAGCTTCCAGTCTAGGAGAGGGGCTAGCAATTAGCTTGTTAGAATACCAGCTCTGTGTGCAGAAAATACACTCCTTCCTTTGGATACCTGCAGCCCATAGTACTCTCAGTATGAGCCACTAAGAAGACTGCTAACTCTGTGTTTTCTCTATGCTCATTTCTCTGATGCAGCACACTGACTGCTCTCAGAGCAGCTCCTTCAGCCTGGCGTCTTCTCTTGGTTCCACCAAGAGCAATGTCTGCCTGCTCCTCTCCTCAGTGACAGCACTGCTCAGACACCCCACAGTGTGATGTTAAAACAAACATTGTCCTCCACCATGAATCTCCTGTTTGTGATCAGCTTGGGCTCGGAGCCTGCATAAATTAATCATTTTCAACTCAGAAAAATAGAAATAAATAAAGGCCGTGGACAGAAGCCCCGTCCTTGTATGGGAAACGGTGTAAAGCTTTGTCTATTATTTTAATGTCATAAGTGGTGTGTAGTTCCACTGTGAGCCATGCTCCTTGAATCAACGTTCTTGTTAAGCGTAAGAGCTGTTCTCCTGCAAACGTTACTCTGCATTTATGTTGGCTTGTCTCTCCCTGCCCTGGCCCCCTCCCGACAGACTGTTCTGCTTTACTAACCTCATTCTTTCATGTGTATTTTACGTTTTGCCATGTAGGTCTTTCACAGCTTTGCAGCCCCAGGCGGGCATTCTCTGAACAAGGTCCGCTCCGCCTGATCCGGAGCGCCTCTTTCTTTGCAGGTTTGCAGTGTGCTGTGTGCTGTGCTGTGTGCCTAGTCTAGCTGCTGGGACAGCCACGTGTGCGTTGGTAGCACTGCCCTGGAAATAAGACTTATATTTTTTACATACAAAACAGACAGCGATCTCTGCTCTCTTATCTTTTTGGATACAGAGGACAGCAGGTATTTAAATAGGCCTCTTTGGGGCTGCTTGGTTGGTTTTTCTGTTTTGTAAACTTGCTTATACAAGATTTCATCTTTTTAGAAATAATTTGTCACAATAGCATCGAGCTATTTTCATCTGGATTCGCTTCAACAAGCTGTAACAATTAAAGCTAACCTACGCTGATATAAAGTGGATGTCTCTTGCTTTTATTAGATGGGTCTTATTTCCATGGCTGAGTAGCTTCTATTTCACAGGCGTATTTGTAAAATACATCACGTGTAGAGGTTGTTAAGCCTGATACACTTTTGATCTTCTGTAAATGCAGACTGTGATTCTGGATGGCTTACAGCTTTGTTGAACAACCAATGCACTGCTTGCAATTTAAAAGTATTTATTTTCTTCAAGACAGCATTGTAAAATCCTTTTAAATCTATATAATAGCTGGGAATGCTGTTAGAGGAATGGAGTGTTGATTTTTTTTTTTTTTTTTTTTGTCTATACTCTGAAATATGTGGTGAACATCCTTTGAGTAGAATAAAACTTTATTGAAAGCTATTGATGTAAAGAAATAGTGAATGTGAGCCTGATGCAATTTGGACTAAAATAGATGTATGGACTTCAGAAAATTACACACGAGCTTTTCAGATCAGTGCTTTGGCTTGCTCAGCTAAGCAGCCTTTCTTGGTGATGGCCTTGTGCAGTGCTGTTGATCTGAATTAATGAGCATGTTTTTGTTTCATTAATTACATGGAGATCGGCAAACAAGAAAGGAACTGTATATTCCCCTGCTAATTGGTATTCCTGTTTTACAGTTCACAGCAACCCTATGGATATGCCTGGGAGGGAGCAGAATGAGGACAGAGACAGCGGTATAGCAAGATCTGGTAATGTCAGTTCCATTAACCCTTTAAGTTAAACATTCAGTAATAGATGCTCAACTGTCATGTTACTGAAACATACAGACATCATAGAGTAACTTTCTGTGCTGAAACGTGATCATTTTTTTTGTTCCACATAAGCATTCATGAGACTACTGCCTCGTGCACTGAGGGTGTTTGTTTTATAGGAGCCCCACAGAGCCTACCTGAACAGCAGTGTGATTTATTAAAGCACATTGCAAATAGGCAAGCCAAATTAAGTATTGAAATGAGTGGAGGGCATTTCCAAGCAGTGTTCGTTGTCATCTCCTTACCAAACTGAGGATGATGTTAATGTTAAAACATGAGCTGGCGTCCCCAGTGCCCCCCAACCACTGCCATCCCCACTCAGGGGGTTGGGCACTTAGGGGTAGGGCTGGGAAGGCTTTTGAAGATGCACTTAGCATTACTCCTTTCCACAAAGAATTTATTTCCCGATGCTCAGGGTTGACGAGCAAGGTGCAGCCTGTGTGCTGCTTATTATATAAAGCTGCAAGACTGTCCCACCCTTGCTGTGCTTGTATAGCTTGCTAATGTTGTTATAGACTTATTATTTTCAGATGAGAAGCGTAGATAAGCAAAAGAGAAGCCACTTTGTGAGCAACGCCAGGGTATATTCAGGGGCATAGTTTGGTTGCTGGTATTATTTTCCAAATATTCTTTCTCCCGGAGAGCTTTATATATTTATCTATTTAATTATTGCAGCATCTCTTAGCAGTCTGCTCATCACTCCGTTTCCATCTCCGGGCTCCTCGTTCAACAAAAGCTGTGCCAGCAGTTACCAGAGGCGTTGGCGGCGCAGCCAGACGACCAGCTTGGAGAACGGGGTCTTCCCTAGATGGTGAGCAGGAATTGATAATGCTGGATGCTTTTCCACTGTTTTCAGCTTGATTCTGCCCTTGCATATGCACGTCTGTCCTTGCTGTTGCTTTCAGTGGTGTATTTACAAAGGTGTATGTCAGGCAGTAGTTCGACATCTAATCTTTGTAGTCTCCATTTTCTTGAGGCCATTTGCACTATCTGTGAGACCCTTAGCAAAATATAAACCTGTAGGCTGTATTTAGGAGGTTGAAAAGCCCTAAAATCCTACTCAAAATGCAAATTCTTGGCAGAAGTAAGAGAGAGTGAGGATACTGTGTTCTAATCCCACAGATGCTTAGAATCTGGCTCCAGATTTTCTGTCTGCAGGGCCAGCTAATGGCTGCTTCTGAAGAATTGCAAAGTGGTTATCGATGGTGTTGATTTGACAAGGCATGCAAACAAAAGCCACTTGCTGAAGTTAAATGTTCTGGAATTTAATTACACAGGAAAAGGTACAACTTTAAATAGTGGATTGCATTAACTTTCTATTTTTTCCATGTTTCAAGGTCCATGGATGAAAGCTTTAACTTGTCAGATGACAGCTCTGGTCCTAGCCCAGGAATTGTTAGGAAGAAGAAGATAGCAATCGGGGTTATTTTTTCACTCTCAAGAGACGAAGATGAAAACAACAAGTTTAATGAATTCTTCTTCTCACACTTCCCACTTTTTGAAAGTCACATGAACAAACTGAAGAGTGCAATAGAACAGGTAAACACAGCCTCTTCTGATTCTTTGCTTGTATTGCTGTAAGTTCCCTTTCAGTCCATTTCATTTCCTACTCCTGTTACTCGTTCACAAAAATGGGATCAACTTGCTGCCTGATATTGAAACTGCACCAGCAAGGATCTGTGCTCCACAACGTCTCTGATGTGTCTATTGCTTGCTGAAGTACAGCACAGAGCGCAGACAGAACTGTGTTATACTACAGAGACTGCTGAAATGGCAACAGGCCTTAGGCTGCATTGGCTCCCAGCAAGCTCTGGATCAGCAAAGGAAGAAGGGTGCTTTCAAGGCCGCCTTTACTTCCCTGCTTCAGCTGTATCTGAGCACTGGGGACTGCAGGATAAGAGCCTATCTCCAGGATATTCCAGACTGCAAATAAATACCAAGCTTTTCACTTATTTTTATTTATTTCATCTTAAGCCCTGATTCTGATACATAGGAAACTTTCAAATATGTGGTTAGATTTGCTTCACATCTCTCTTCTAGGGAATACTTAGTGGTTACTTTGCCACTGCAGTAAAAACTTTGACCCTTTTTATGCCTTTAAAGATGAAAAGCACAGGAGAATGAGGCTGCAAAGGCATGAGCCTCACCTATCTTTTCTCAGATAGGAATGCTGGCACTTGTACCATAATTTTATCACTTTAAAAAAATTATTTGCATGACTAGTTGCATGACAGATAAAGTCAAACGCATGACTTTGTTTTCCATTTTTTCTGCTTCTGTAGCTATGTCTGATGTTACTTATCTGTTTAATGATTGTTTTCAAGGCTATGAAAATGAGTCGTAGATCAGCTGATGCCAGTCAGCGGAGTTTGGCATATAACAGAATTGTTGATGCCCTCAATGAATTCAGGTGAGCAGTTTCTCTCGCATCTTTTGTGGCTGTTTCTTCAAAAGCACGTAAGCGATCTAGAAGGTCCTCCTCCTTAGTGCAAGATTTTCAGGACTTTGGAGGTCTTGTCTCAAAAGGAAAATGTTTTCTCTTCTAGAATTGTAGCGTATAATGTCTAACATTTTCCTTAAAAGAATGCCATAGAGGACCTGGAGATAGCAGGCCATCCTGTTCTGTTTGTGGTTTTTGGTTTTGCCAAGTGTGCATATCCACAAGGGCTCAGTCTGAGCAGAGCAGAAGTGACCAACGATTTCTGTGCTTTAGGTGATAATGAGCTCCCAGCAACCTCTTGTCTTGAGACCCACTGAGGGGTGAGAATTGCAAGCCCACTCTGGGCTCCTTTGGTTGATATTTTCTTGATGTGTGAGCAAAGCAAGACCTTCACCCCGCTCTAAATTCTTCTCTCTGAATGAGTTTCAGATAACCAGTACTGGGAAGGAGATCTATCTTCTTCACTCAGAAAAATACATGGCTGCAATCTCTTGCTATCAGTACCTGCAGAGAGCTTCTCTCAGCAGTTAATATACGTAGTAACACAGATAAGCACATCCCTGACATTTAACTGTATGTTCTTTCCGTAGTTTAAGTAATGGGGAGGAAAATAAAATGAAATCCATCTGTTTCAAGTGATTCATCCCCTCTCAGATGGGAGTGGCAGGGTGCTTCCTTTCACAGCCAGCATAGAGCTCCTTTTTAAAGACATGGCAGCAGATGTGCTGATGTTTAAACCAGGGAATTCTGATACTGGGCAGTGTGTTACCCAGCAGGAAGGATCTTGAGGGCTCGCTCATTTATCTGTAGTTCAGCACCATGGGCTGGGTGGGGCTTCAGGGGAAAGGCACTGTAAATTTTTGATTTGTTTATATTTGTAGACCCTCCCCCCAGGGAAGTGCAGGAGATGTGTTGGGTAAGGACAGGAGAGCACGTGGATGGGGTGAGCTGTGCCAAGAGCTGAGCAGAGGATGCGCAAAACTTCTAGGAGCCACAGATTCTGCCCAGGGGGCTGAGACGAGTTCAGCAACTCCAAGCAGCCACGGGCTTCCCTCTGCTCTGCTCTTCCTGCCCTCCCCCTCCTCTCCTTGAGTAATTTCTTTGTGTTCCCATTCCCTGATAACAGCATCCCCCATGCGCTTTCCCCGAAACTTCCCCCAAAACATTCCCCCCCCTCTTGGTGGACTTTGCACATTCTCCATTTCCTTCCAAGTTAAACAGTCTCAGAGTGACAGGAGGGGTGGGTACCCGGAGCTGAGCACAGGAGAGCTGAGCCTGCAGGCCCTCCTGTCTGCCCCACGGCTCATTGCTCTGGCTGGGCAGTACAGCAGGGCCGTGCCATGGTGCCAGCAGCTCACCTGGCAGCCTGCAGCTGGGCAGGGAAGGGCAGGGCAGTCACGTCCCCTGGGCTGGCACTCCTCGCCCCAGCCATTGTAGGACATCGTGCACATGACCGCTGGTTGCGTAACCCCGTGTGGAACGACCAGTTTTATGCAGAGGTTTCCATGGTGATATAAATATTACTCTTTAATAGCGTAACGAGGTGAATTAAATCCAGTTTAATGTCGGATAACTGAATTTCCTGGGACAGCAGAGCTGGGCCGTGTGCTGGTTTCGTTACAGTGTGCTGGGAGCCATCCCAGCTGCAAAGACCTCGCAGTGCTGTGCAGGGGCTGCACTGTGCAGCAAAGCAATGCCTGTGCAGTAAGGGGGAAAAAGGGATCTTTAAGCACTGAAGACAGGATGCAAAGACATTTTGGCACAGCTTCAGTGAATCCATTTAGGCTGCTGTTATCTCCTTGGGCGCCTGCTTCCCCACTGGAGTCACGGGGAAGTCAGGAGCCTGAGTCCTTTGCTGAACCTGAAACTCACGCTGATTTCTACCCTCTTAAGCAAATTCTGCTGGAGGGAAGAAGGGTGCTGACTTCAGTGGGTTGCCATTTCTAAAGCGTAATCCTGTGCAGTTTTAACTCATTGTGGGCACTTGGGTTTTTTGAAAATGTTTTGGTGAGGACAGACTTCCAAAGCAATAGCACAGCTGCTTTCCTCGACTGCTGCTGCAGATCGATGCCATTGGCACATGGCACCATCAATGTGGTGCCCAGCTCCAGGACTGCCCTTGTGCCATTACTCATTTTGCACCAATTTTTGTGTTCTAACGTGGTGATGGATTTGGCTATGAACACTTGACTTAAAGGCTTAAAACTCTCTGTGGATGTCAGATGTGCAGACACATGACTTATGAAATAAGCCACTGCACTTGCATAAACACTTTGACTCCCTCAATCCCCGAGGCCGATGCGGTGCTGGTTCTGCAGCTGATGGGTACCCGTGTAGCAGGCAGCAGTGCTGAGGAGGCAGTGTGTACAGGCCCAGGGAAACACCCTCTGCTCCTTTCTGGCAGCCAGATTCCATCCTGCTTTATGCCAGCAGTTTTTAAGCAGCTTACGGTGCTGTGAGCAGCAGTGGGTTTTACCCCCTGCACAGGGAAACCCCATTCCTGCAATATGGGAGGAGGGAGTGAGACCAGGGAGCAAACTGATGTGCAGTAACTTTTACAAACCATTGATGTTTTTTCTTTTTGGAAGTGCTGCACAAGAAGATGCTAAGCTTTGTCATTACACTGCAGCTCCCAGCACCGCGCCAGGGTCAGCAGTGCCTTGCTGATGGGAAAGGGGAGCTGCAGGGATGCTGCCTCATAGAGGTGTTGAGGTTGGAAAAAACCTCAAGTGCACCCCCAGCCCACCCCACTGTGTCCACTGACTGTGTCCCCCAGTGCCACATCCCCACCATTCTGAACACCTCCAGGTTGGTGACTCTTCACTCTCTGGGCAGCTGTGCCAGTGGCCAGCCACTAAGTTTCTCCAAATATCCAACCTGATTCTCTCCTGGCACAACTTGAGGCCATCACCTCTCATCAAGAGGCTGCTTCCTCCCCCAGATGCCCATTTCATTGGTGAGCAGCCCCACAGCCTCAGAGTGCCCAGCCCCTTGCTCCCACCCATGCTGATTTCAGCCTCCCTGGAGCATGAGGGGAGCTCATGAAGATGAGGGAGAGTGACTTCTTACATGTCTGATAGTGATAGGACAATGGGGAATAGCTTTAAACTAAAAGAGAGGAGATTAAGGTCAGGTGTGAGGAAGAAATCCCTCACTCCAAGGGCAGTGAGGTGCCAGCACTGCTGCCCAGAGCTGCGGGTGCCCCATCCCTGGAGGAGCCCAAGGCTGTGGATGGATGCAGGGCAGCCTGAGCTCTGGGGGCAGCTGGTGGTGGGGCTGGATGATCTTTAAGGTCCCTTCCAACCCAACCATTCTATGATTTCCAGATTTCAAACACTTTAAGCATGCTGCAGCCCCATGAGAGCAGGGGCTGCTGTCAGCTGTGCCCCGTTGATGTGCTGCCATGGGATGCTGCAGGGCACCAGGATGCTGGGGGAAGGCAAGTGAGGGAAGGGGGTACTCGAAAGGGTTAACTTCAATTATTAATTGCTAGCATTTTTTTTTTTAAATCTGACTAACTAAAGAAGCAATGCATTTCTTAAAAAATATGTATATATTTTGTGCTTCTTTTTATATTATTAGTTTGATGGCTTTGTTTTGTTTCCTCAGCAGACGAAGGAGAGCGTTGCTGCGTGCTCGCAGGGCTGGCAAGCAGTTAATCCTTGCCCTTGCTCCGTGCAGGCTCGGCATGGAGGTTCCCCGTGCTGCAGTCACATGCCTGCTGGCTGCCAGCCAGAGCAATCTGATCTGTCTCTGAGGAAACACTATCGGCTGCAGATGCAGCCAGGGTTACCAGAATAGTAAATAACGAATCACAAGACTCGGTCTATCTTTTCAACGAAAACAAATATTTTAATATGT
The DNA here is from genome assembly GCF_987193195.1 of Phasianus colchicus. NCBI lineage: Eukaryota > Metazoa > Chordata > Aves > Galliformes > Phasianidae > Phasianus > Phasianus colchicus. The sequence continues at coordinate 17,090,734 of NC_143450.1, read as the reverse complement.
TGGGTTTAGTTTAGAAGTGGTTTCTCTTTTTCAAAGCGGTGGAGCTGCTAGCTGCAGGAGGCTTGGCTTGGGTAGTTTGCATAAGAAGGAGAAATAAGCTTTATTTTAGGTTGTCGTCACATTTATCTCCAGTCAGCTGTGTCTGAGGGGTTTGATGCTTGGTTTGGACTTTGAAACTCATCCAGCTTTTAAATTCACAGACTTGGGATCTCCCCCTTTGTTTGGGCCTCCTTCACCTCCACTCCAGTCTATAGGCAGTGAACACAAAGCTGCTTCCCCATGACCCCACTGCCAGCTCCAGCTCACTGCTGTGCTGCCCTTGCACACGCGTGTGCCCGGCAGAACAGCCTGCAGTGGCAATGGGGAGCAGCGCCCAGCTGGGCCAGGGGTACTGTGAGCATTTGTGAGCTATCTGCTCTCATGCAAAGTCACTTCCCTCCTGTTACAAGCTCCCATCAAGAACTGGAAAACCACAGGGAGGTCTCACCTTTCCTTCTCCAGTCCCAACACCCCCAGCTCTCAGCCTGTCCCTACATGAAAGCTGCTCCAACTTCTGGGCACCCTCATGGCCTTCCTCTGGGCACGGTTCCGTGTCCTTCTGCTAGGGGGCCCAGGCCTGGATGCAGGCAAAAACAAAGCAGAAGAAGGCAGAGAACTCCATCAGCCTCCCACCCTCACCCCTGCTGCTCCCTTCCTGCCGCCATGCACCGGGGTCGGTGCCAGCTCTGCTGCACAGTTTCACTTTAAATGTGAAACCACTGAAAATTTGGCAGCTGCAGCCCAAATGTGTGCCTGTCTGATGTGCTCGGCAGCCCTGGGACTGCTGTGAGTCTCAGATCGACGCAGGTCTGTGTTAATCTGAGGCATTTCTGGGCATTGCTGGGGTAACGTAAATCTTTGTCTTGAGAAACAGAGGCACCGCTTCTGGAAAACATGAGGTGGGGAGAAACCTGAGCTGATCACTCATTTCCTCGTGGGTCTTTTTTTCCAGGTTTAATTTTTTAGTGTGATGAAAGTGTCGGTTCGCAGAGTGCCATCATGTAGGCATTGCCTTTAAAACAAAACTGTGGGTTGGTTTAGATGAGTTCAGCAGCAATCAGAGGGGTTACGATCTGGTGTTCTATTGCAGAGCCAAAGTTCTAAGAATACATCTGCTGTCTGTGAAGTCAGAAGGGTGTGGGTAGGTGTGTAAACCTTGAAGCCATGGGGCAGCTGATGCTCAAACACTGTACTGAGTTAAAGCATAACCTGGTCCCTCTGTGAGCACATGGGGATGCACTACTTGGTGCAGCAAAGAGCAACTCAGGGCACTTCTATAAATCAGGTACACGTGAATCTGCTCTAGTCACAAATTAACTGTGGAGCAGTTATGAGTTGTGAATGAAATGCAGCGAAAGCAGGGAAATAACCCCAACAAAATCATTCACTGCTCTCCATTCAGAGCAGGGCAGTGAGCGCTGCTGGGCTCAAGGGAGCTCAGCCACACAGCTGTACCTGCAGGGCTGCTCTGCAGGATGGGGATTCCTGCTGGGAGAAAGAGCAGCACAGCCTCAGTGCTGCAATAAGTGATTGGAGTGGGAATCTCTGCCCTTCTTTGCTTTGTTTAATCACAGAATGGCCAGGGTTGGAAGGGACCTCAAAGATCATGAATCTCCAACCCCCCTGCCACATGCAGGGCCACCAACCTCCACATTTAATACTAGACCAGGCTGCCCAGAACCCCATCCAATCTGGCCTTCAACACCTCCAGGGACGGGGCATCCACAGCCTCTCTGGGCAGCTGTTCCAGCACCTCACCACTCTCACAGTAAAGAATTTCCCCCTGTCATCCAACCTAAACTTTCCCTCCTTCAACTTGAAACCATTTCCCCTTGTCCTGCTATTATCTACCTTTCAAAGAGTTGACTCCCCATTAATGTTCTGTTATTTGTTTGTTTTCCAGAACAACTATTTGCAACCTGTACACCATGCCACGGATTGGGGAGCCCGTCTGGCTTACCATGATGTCGGGGACTCCGGAGAAGAACCAGCTGTGCCACCGCTTCATGAAGGAATTCACCTTCTTGATGGAAAATGCTGCAAAAAATCAGTATGGTGGATTTGAGTTTTTAAATACGTACATGTTTTATGCCAGTGTTTGAGTGGATTTTTTTAAATCTTCATCGTAATAATAAGCGAGAAAGAATCAAAACACCATTCATAAATGCCTTGTTTGAAACCAGAAATGCAGTGAGGCAATGTCTCATTATGTGCTGCTTCCCCATGATCCTGTAAATCCTGGTACAGGTGAAATGTCTGAAACACGTCCACAGGGAGCGTGTGGTGGGTGAAGGACACACACACCTCATGTAACACCTTCCAGATCAGCTGCCACACGGTGAAGGTTTGGCACCCAGCACATGCAGTTCTGTCTGACCACAGACCGCTGCTAAACCTGACTGTGCTGAAAGGAGCACAAAGATGCACCAGGGCTGGAGCTGGAAACCCATCAGTGAGCTCTGTGCTGGTGTATGGGGGGTGGCACCGCTGCTCCTCGCCATCTAGCTGTATTCTGTCACCTCTCCCCTCCCTCAGCTCACAGCCAGGAGTCAGTTTTGTGCTCTTTCTCTTGTCAAGGTGGACTGTAAGGTTTGTGAGGGGTTCAGATGAGCTTCTCAAAAATCGGTTCCTACTGCACTGGAAGATTTTTGCTGGGAAAAACCTCTTCCAGTCCCTGTCATTCTGAGTCCTGTACTTCTTATTTACATTTAAATGGTAATTTGAGCTTGTTTGCTTTATTTTCGGTGTAGTAAGATTTGCACTGATGGAAAGCAGAAGAGAAGCAAGCTCTGAGCTCTGTATCTTTGCAATCTGTTTTTAACTCTGCTTTCCTCTTTTGGCTCTCTCTGCTAAACAGAGCTAAATGTAACCCTAGGGATCCTGACAGTTGAAGCTACTCAAACAGCATTATTTGGGGCTCAGGGAGGTTTGTCTGGTTATCTTCCCTGGCTGCAGAGCCACCAGCTCCATCTGTCGGTGTGAGAAGGCCTGGGCTGAGCTCCTGCACTGCTCCTGGGAGGGACAGGGACTGCACTGCATCACTGCAGGAAATCCCTGAGCACTTCTCAGGAAGCTTTTCTGCCTTAGCTGCTTAGTGAGCTAGTGAAAACTGCTTCAGAAGAACACAGCCTTTGTGGCTGGGCTGCCTTTCTCCTTGTTGCTATTGAAGTACTTTGTGTCAGAGGCATTTTTGAAAAGGAGCAGCCATGTGTGCTTGAACTGCATAATAGTTACACGAAGGAGCACAGCTCCTAGCTACTGAATGGGTGTGACAGCGAGTAACAGCCTGTTCCTCCTCATCCATGGCCTCCTTAGAGCAGTCGTTCCCAGGGGACACAGAGGGCTACCTTCTTCTTACAGAGAACTAAATCAAGCCGTTTTGAGATGTTTTACAACACAAAGCTTGCAAAATAGGAAGTCTGATAATTGCCAAACAGAGGACCTGAGATGCCACAAGTTTAAAATATTTCATTTGACTTTAAATGTGTGTTCTAAGAAAAAGCTCTGCACATGTGGGAGGAGAGGACCTAAGGGATGACCTCTGTTTGTTAGCCACCCACATCCATGTAAAGCGTGGAAGTGCTGTCTGTTTGACATGCTGTTGTACATTTTGCTTTCAGGTTTTTACCAGCTCTCCTGACTGCAGTGCTGACTAACCACCTGGCCTGGGTCCCTACGGTCATGCCCAATGGACAGCCACCTATACGAATCTTCTTGGAAAAGCATTCTTCTCAGAGTGTGGACATGCTGGCCAAAACTCACCCATACAACCCCCTGTGGGCACAGCTTGGTACGTGGCATACACCTCTAACCTGTGTGAAGGAGTACAACTGATGGTATTTATGGATGTGTGTTACTTCCCCCCTCCAAGCTGAAACTGTGTTTTTTTTTCTACTCAAAACAAAAGTGTGTATTTCAGGCTCAGAGATATTTACTGTATTTTTTTTTTTTTTTTCATGTGCTATAATTTCTTAAGGCAGTATCAGTTGTAAAATGGCAGCCAAAAAGTCATCTGTGACAGAACTCCTGCCCTGGTGATGATGGAGGATTCTGTTCCTTCTTTTGTCCTGTCTCTGTAAAGAAACTCCATTTTGATTTATTTGGGATGCTGCTATCAATAAGTTTGATTCTAGAAAAAAGCAAATTTAAAAAAATCCATTTTTTGATGAGAAATGGACATGTGATGAGCACAGTGGGCAAAGGAGTGACACAGTACAGGAAATCGTGACCTGGGTAAGGTCTCAAAGCCTAGCTGATTGAGCAGTGTTGTGTTTAATTGCTGAGTAGAGAAGATGATCTTCTTGCTCTCTAGTCAGGTTGTCCTGCTCTGCACACAAACTTCCACTTGAATGGGGAAGGGAAACTTCTGTGAGGTTCCTATTCTAGAACAGGCAGGGATAGCCAGGTTCTTGGCAAGGAGCCTGATGGCAGAGCTGATGGGACTCAAGGGATCCCCTGTTGTTACACTGGCCTTCAACACTTCTCAGATCCTTTGTCCCCAGTCCCTGCACCCATGCAGTGCCCTCATACCTCCCGAATAATACAGGTGAATCTGGAGCCTGGTCTTCCAAGCTGCCCATCTGACCCATAAGGGAGCTCAAGGAGAGGGAAGAGAAGGTTGGCTTCAGCTGTGCACCTGCCACTGGCACTGTTTGCCTACATTCTTGGCATAGGTTTCTGTCCCTTTACGGCTTTCTTTTGGTAGGTAAAAGTTCAGCCCAGTTTCCAGACTATCCAGGGTAATTCGGAGCAGATGCCTCCTCTCTCCCATGACTATATAAGGAATGTGGACCAGCGTCCAGAGCTTGGGACTGAACTGAGGTGGTGCAAATACTCCCTAATATGTGAGATCAGATGTCCCCCTGACCAGCGTGTCATCTTACTTATGATGCCAACAGCTTCATTAGAAATTTCTGTATTGAAAACAGAATAACAGCTTAGCTGACATCACTCTTCTACTTCAGTAATTTTCTGCTGTGGGCTTTGCCTTTGAAAGATGGCCGCAACAGCTGTCAGAAGATGAGTTTGTTTTAAAGATGCAAAATAATCATCTTTTATTTCCTGTTCCAGGTGACTTGTATGGGGCTATTGGATCACCTGTGAGATTAGCCAAAACAGTTGTGGTTGGCAAAAGGCACGATCTGGTACAGAGGCTGCTTTATTTCCTCACTTACTTCATCAGATGCTCAGAACTTCAGGAGACGCATCTGCTAGAAAATGGGGAAGATGAAGCCATAGTCATGCCTGGAACTGTTATAACTACCACGCTGGAGAAAGGAGAAGTAGAAGAATCAGAGTACGTGCTTGTCACGATGCACAAGAACAGGGGTAACTTGTTACCAAAGGAGTCTGAGGAAATGAGAACTCCTAACTGTAGCTGTAAAAACTGCAAATGCCCAATTTCTCTTGCACAAAACATAGAAGATGTTTCACAGCAAGAGAGAGAAGATGCACAAAACACTCCTAAGGTGGAGGTGGAAACTTCTTCAGATGAGAGCAGAACTATTGTTCCTGATGATGGTCAGGAAGATGCCACTGATGGTCATCAACTGAGATCCTGCCAGGACACTAAACTAGAGAGCGTGGTGTGCACAGGGTCGTCTTCACCAGAAAAACGCGCATTGGCAGAATCTGGTCTGGAAGCAACAGCAAACATGTGGAGGAATGAAGACGTGCTGGAAGCGGGCAGCCAGGCGATGGGTGCAGCGAGGTCACCCGGTATAGCCGTGGAAAAGAAGCCTCCAGATAAGCTCTTCTGTGATGCATTTCCTTGCAGTGCTGCTGAAGCTCAGACAAAGGTGACTTTCCTCATCGGAGACTCCATGTCACCTGACTCAGACATCGAGCTCAGAAGCCAGGCAGTCGTGGAACAAATTGCCAGGCACCACAGCCCGCCGGCAGCGGAGGAAGGAGTGTCTGCTGATCAGAACTGTGAAGCTAAACAAACTGTTGAGGACCAAAATAGAGACTGTGGGACAGCTGAACCCTTTCCTCAAGTTGCTAGTGAGCATCAGAGCTGGAATCCAAATGCATACAACGCTGAGAGCATGAGTCTGTTTGATGACAATTTTACTGATGATGGCTCAGTTGAAACCCGGACTATGGATGATCTTCCAGAGCAAGCAGCTGCAGAGCTTCTCACTCACAACAGCAGTTTAGAGTTTTCTAAAAAGCTGTGTACAAAGACTAGCAAACCGCCTAGCGAATTCTGTAAATTTATGGACTCTGTTCGACAGGAGACCTACAAAAACTGCTTTGCTGAGCAGGACCAAAGAGAGAAAATCTCTATTCGTGTCCCCCATGGGGATAGAGAAAACACAGAGAAAAAGGTGGCCCCGGGAATTGATTGGGACATTCCAAGAAATGAGAGCTCAGACAGCGCCCTGGGTGACAGTGAAAGCGAGGATACAGGTCACGAGCTAACCAGACCAAGCAGTAACTACTATGGAGGAGAGCAAGAAGACTGGGCAGAAGAATATGAGATTCCTTTTCCTGGGTAAGTACCATTCAGCTGTAAGAAAGCTCAGAAAAGATGCAGCCTCTTCTCATGTCACATGTTTGGAGGAATGTAGGCTAACTTGGCATCGGTGATTGGAAAAGTGTCTCTGGAGCTCACTGGTTGTAAAAGAATATGGAGAGATCAGCGGTCTGGAAAAAAATATTAATTGTGCATTGTGATCTTGGCTCGTGTCCTTTTTTTTTCCACAATGGGCTGACTGCAAAAGCTGACTTTAAACTGTTTATTTTTTTATAGAAAGCACTTGAATGGAAGTGAGAATAGATAGGAGAAATGTGAGGCTGCAACTCTTTGTAAACCGAATTTGGTGTTTTTTGTTGCACATCTCTCTGATACACCTTTCTTGCAGGTCAAAACTAGTTGAAGTGAACTCTGTCCAGCCCAGTATTGCCAATTTTGGACGATCCTTACTAGGAGGCTACTGCTCATCTTATGTCCCCGACTTTGTTCTGCAAGGAATAGGAAGCGATGAAAAGCTGAGACACTGTTTGGTGTCGGATCTGTCTCATGCTGTGCAGGTAATTAAGCTATATTTGGTAAATGTATTTGTCACAGTGGGGAGAGGTAAATGTTTTCAAACCTGCAGATCTGCAGGAAGCGAAAGCATTTGCTGTCACAGCTCTCTTCAGCTTTCACTGGTCTCAGGTTATCATTTCTTAGTCCTCTCTCAATTAAGCGCAGTTATTTCCCTGCAGATCTGGAGCACAAAAACTGAGGCTTCTGAGAGCTGTGTACCCTTGGGAAGTGGGGCTCTGAGGAGTCAGCCTCGTAGACACTGCAGCCTGCTGCTGGTTGTGTGCCCACGGGGTGCAGTGATGTTGAGTGAGACAGAACTCGGGTTGCTGTGCATCTCCTCTGCACAGAACCCCTTCCCTACATGAACAGGAACGTGGCTGGGGACTGTTGTTTCCTGCACCCCCTTCTAGAGGCCATGAGAAGAGTGGGAAACCAGCCATGACCACAACGTGTGGTGACAGCACAATGCTTTAGTGAGCAGCATTTCCTGAGAGCCTCCCTGGGGTGCTCTGAAAGGCCCGATTCTCCCGCAGCTCCCAAGCTAACGATCGGCTATTCGGAAGGAGGTGCCTCCCAGCAGCTCAGCCTGAAATATATTTCGGGCTTCCAAATGCACTCTTGTTAGGAACCTCCAGGGCTGTAGAGCAGAGCCCAGCGCTTTGGTGCTCGCTCCCTCTGCTGGCTCTGCCCTGGAAGCACACGGGCAACACGGGATGTTCAAAAGCCGGGGGGGTTGTTGATGCTTCCAGTTTTAAGGGTTTAAAACACACTTTAAGTGTTTATTTTATTCATTATTCAAAGCTCTTTATATCAAATATCAACGTTGTCAGCTGGTGCCACAGTTTAAACCTGGAAGAAAATATTTAATGACAACTGTGCCAGGACTGCTCGCTTACACTGCAGCTCTGAAAGCAATTCTGAGCACATGTTCCCGTGTTTTGGAGGAGGTGGGGGCTGGGATTCTCCCCAGCTCGCCCTGCTTTGTTGGAAGGCCATCATTGTGTTGTGCTCAGAGTTCTGCTATTCATTTTCTGTTTGCAGCATCCCGTTCTGGATGAACCGATCGCAGAAGCTGTCTGCATTATTGCAGACACAGACAAATGGACAGTGCAGGTGGCCAGCAGCCAGAGGCGGATGATTGATAACAAGCTGGGCAAAGAAGTGTTGGTCTCCAGTCTCGTCTCTAACCTGCTTCATTCCACTCTTCAGCTTTACAAGCATAATTTATCTCCAAACTTTGTAAGTATGAATGAAGATTGAGGGGACAATGATTTTAAAACATCCCTTCACTTCATAGGTTAAAGATGCCATAAACTCCTGCCTAGTTTACTTCTGTAGTCACAGTTTTGCTCAGCAGTGTATCTCCTGATGCAACTGTTCAACATGTCCATTTAAATACTGCTCTGCAACCAATACAGCTGTCACATTAATTCTGAATTAAAATGCATCAAAAACACCTACTCAAAAGCAGAAGCCTTGCTGGTAAATTAAAATTTGCCAGTCTCTTACTAATTACTCGTATAGGCATGACATGAGAACAGTACAGTTGTGCTGTTCTGCTTTAAGACTGGTTTAGTATGGTTTGGCTGCAGTGCTGTTCTGTCCCTCACATGATGTTTCATTGCTTTCTAGTGTGTCATGCACCTGGAGGATCGGCTGCAGGAGCTCTATTTCAAAAGCAAGATGCTGTCTGAATATCTCAAGGGCCAGATGAGAGTTCACGTCAAGGAGCTGGGCGTCGTGCTGGGGTAAGGTTACAGACTGCCTTGGAGCAGTGGCACAAATCAGCCATGGCTGCAGGCTTCTCCTTGGCTGCTGCCTGGCCCCCCACGATGGGCTCAGCACTGCACAGCTTGTCCTGCCTTGGTTGGTTTGACATCACCACGCAGTGAGGGCACCTGAGCCCTCCAGGCTGACTTTCCCTATGGGCAGCAAATGGCCTCAGTGTCACTCAGGGCACGTTGTGCCTCGCTGTGCACGAGGCACAGCTGAGCAGCTACGTGTGGGTGTTTATAGGAGGGCTCTGAATGTCTGTGCAGGGAATGGGGTGAGCAGGAAGGCGCACACAGTGCATGTGGAGCTGGGGCAGAGAGCAGCTGTGCCACAGCCCCCTGGTAGCTGCAGGCATGGCTGAGTCTGGTGCTCTGCTCCTGTGCCTGGCTGCCCAGCTGCTCTCAGAGGGTAGGAGAGTATCTGCTGTTTTCCTCCCCCCATCTGTAGTGCCCCATTTTGCTGCCCCCTGTGCGAGGTGTTGGTGGTGCAGAGCTGTCACGGTCAGCCTGAGCAGACACGGTAGGAGGGGGTGTTAAAAGCAGGCTGGTGGTTGGAGTTTGTAACCCAGCTGGCAGCACTGCATTGGGAGAGAAGTGTCACTGCCTTTCCTGTTACTTGAGCAATGTTCTGCCACTCTGAGCTGTACACACTCGCAGCCCAAGTACAAACACCGCGCCTTGAGCCGGCGCTGCAGTTATAATGCACATGTTCAGCCCAGCTCTGGATTAAATGTGACTCTTCTGCTTCCTTTCAGGATTGAATCCAGCGACCTCCCTTTGCTGGCAGCTGTAGCGAGCACTCACTCTCCATACGTCGCCCAGATACTGCTCTAAAATGCCGGAGAGAGCAAAGACGTTTCCTTTTTTTTTCCCTTGAAAACAAAGTGGAAGACAACTTGTTCTGGCTGCTTTCTCTTTGCAGCCACTGAAACAAACTGCTCCCGGAGCCGCAGCATCTCCAAGTTGGGTGGAAGGTTGGACTGGATCGTCTCGGAGGCCTTTTCCAACCTCAGCAATTCTATGATTCTATGATATATGACTGCACATTATGCAAACCATTGGAGGATTTTCCTCTCCCACTTGATCTTTTATTTAAGAAAAAAAAGAAAGGATAAAGAAAGGAATACAGAAAAAATGAGTAAGCCCAAGTTTTCAGCCGCAGAAAAGTGAAGATTTTGGTGAAAGCTGAAGATGTGCATTTTTAACCAGTTTCTGCCGCAATGACTCACTGTAATTTATCCTGGGGAACCCAAGGAAGAACTGCTTTGAGTAATATTTGATGCTATTGCCAATTACAGACTTAAAAAGCGGAGGCAGCAGCTGCCCTCAGACCCAGATCTGTCATTCTCAAGCTGCGACAATTTGTAAACAACTTCTACTTTTTCATGTAATAGTCGAATTCTGGATGCTTCCCTGAGGAAGAACAAAGGGTGGAAGGTTGGTTTGTTTTGTAAAAAGCTCATTAATGGCACTCAGCTCCAACATTTATTTATGATCATTCTCCTGGGGAGAGGAAATGGTAGGGATGTGTGGGGACGGGGAGGGGGAGGTAGGAAAGGGCCACCAGGCACCTGCGGGGGGATTCTCTCTTGACTGGATGCTGAAACCAGTATTACATGTTTATAATGTTTAAATGTTGCTTTATATTCAGTAATGCTTTTTTTTTTGACAACATAATCAAAATGTTAAAAAGTAAAAAAAAAAGAGAGAGGCTGAAGTTTCCCCACAGGCCCCAGAGCACCACGACTATTACCTTTGACTTTTGTATGGTCTGTAATGGCCTATGATGTTCTTGCAACTCCGACTCTTTTTACAGCAGTCAGTCAGCTATTGAAATAATGAGCTGGGAGTCATTGTACCAAAGCATTGGGGAGAAAGTGAACAGACTATTACCCTTCATTGCTCAGGTAATTAATTGATATATTTTTTAAAACCGCTCTACAAAAAATGAACATTGATTACACCATAGTATAGAAAAACCCAAATCATTTTTGGACGGAGTATCCCCTCGATGCAGATGGCTCTAATCCCTTTTCTACTCACTTGTGTAATTACCAGCAGGAAATGTTGTTTATTTTATTCTCAGCATTTCTCCTTGACTCAGCCATCACTGTTTTGTCATTGTATATACAATAGTTGTAAGAAAAGCTGATGGAACCAGTCTGGTGTAAGTAATGTAAATATACAATGGTAGGTGGATTATGTTTTCAAAGGCTCTACTACCTCAGTTTAACTGGACACTTCATTATAGCCTTTTCTTTGCTTATTTGTCCTAGCAGCCAATTAACGTCGCTGATTTTAGGTTCTGTTTTCACTGATTACATTCAGTATATTGGGATTCATGGATTACTCACAGAAGTAGGAGGTATGTGTTCGCTCGGTCACTAAGCTGCATAAACAGTTCTATAAATATATCATTCTGTAATCATATTTTCAATAGTATAGCACGCCTTCTATTGTTGTTTGCGGAGTTATTTTAAATGCAATCTATTATAAACTTGAAAACAATAGGAGAGATCCTTGCCCCACTGCTGTCAATGTCAGAACTCTCCTTCCTTCCTCTGCTGGGGCCAGGCTTCACCCAGGGTTGTTGTTCAGCAGCATTTAAAGCCTGCAGCTGAGGGCTCTGTTCCAGGGAAGAGCTGCACGGGCATCCCCTGAGTTTCCATGTAGGACTGAGCCTACATGAGTCCGTAACCCCACCTCGGATCCAGGCAATGTCATCTGGAGCTCCTTTGTATATAGAACCCAGTGCCGACTGCTGCAGGGAAGAAACTCGTGTTTGTTGTGTGATCCGAGGATGCATTTCTCCCATCCTGTCGATGCCCTCCCTTCACCACACACCTGCATCACATCTGGCTTCTGGATCGAGCACACGATGTCGGGGCCCGGTTGTGCCAACACTTTTGCAATGAGATACAGGCTGCAGCTCGGCAGCTGAGCTTCGGCTCTTTGCTCTGCCCCAGCACAGCGAGGGGGGCACCGAGATCCCGGCAGCCCTGGGGCTGTGCTCAGTGTGCAATGTGTGCTCTCCTTTTCCCCATCGCTCGGTGAACTGTCGGGGTTGGAGGCTCCCAGGTACGAGCAGAGCGCGGTACGTCCACCTGCAACAGTGCAAAAAGGGAACTGTGCGGGACTGGAGCACTGGAACTTAAAATTACACCACAGTTGTTTCATGTGAATAGAAAACTAATGCGTTTGGGTTCTTTTTTTCCACTACTACCAATCTCCATTAACATGTCTTAATTTTTGGGCTGAAAACTAAGTGTTCTAGGCACGCGGATTAGCACATCTGTTTGTGTTGCAGTTGGCAAACACGGGGCTGCTAAGAACAAAAAATATTTAAAAGAAAGGATTTTACCCCTTGCCTATGTTTTCTCTGTTAGTTATTATAGATGTTTTATGACAATTTTTTTGCTTTCTCTAAATTATTTAGACGGTGGTACTTGTAAAATGCTGGGTAAAATGTACATACTTGTTATCTCTTCTGTTTTTGTACATATTTCTCAAGATGTGCACTTGTATTATAATAACCATTCCCAATTTTAGGGGAAATTTGTGCAATAAAAACAGTATGTCAATTTACCACCGGGATGCAGCGTGTTTCTTCTTTATGCCTGCAGTAAGGGAGCGCTGGTCACAGTAAAACCAGAAGCATCCCACATTTGGCATCCATCCCCCCTGCAGCCCCTGCTGTGCTCCCCGTGGGCTGGACGCTCCATCTGGGGCTCTGCAGGAGCAGAGATGTGTGGCCGTATTGGGGTGGTTGAGCAGTGTGTGTGCAGGGTTTGGCACAGGGCTGTGCTAGCAGTAAACTCAGCCACAGATCTCATATCTGCCAGCCAGTGTTTCCTATGGATTATTTCTCCTTTTCTGTGTCTCCCTGCACACCCGGCCGGAGCAGCGCCCATGTTTGTGTCCTGCAGCGCGCACATTCCGTTCCAGCCATCCCTGATTCCTTTCATATGCTGCAGTAACAGCTACAGCCTTTGTACACCAACTGGATGTTCTCCCTGTCTTGGCTGTGTACAACAAAACCATCTTTGCTATTTCTGCAGGCGATGCTAAATATATCAGCGCTCGGATTTTTGGAAAGTTTTGGAGCTCGCTGGAGATGCTGCGTTACTGCAATTGGTGCTTTTTGCTTTTTGGCTTTGAAGAAGAACCCCAAGATCAAATCCTGCTGAGATCTCTGCAGTTTTTTATATCAGAACCCACTTCCTCAGCTCTGAGCTCACACTGAAGCCCCATCAATGGGGTGCAGTGCTGCCGTTGCTCAGCACCAGGAAGAGCAGCAGCACTCAGGCTGCTCAGCTGTGCCACTGCACCGTCCCTGAGGAAGTTTTAAGGGGAAAACTTTATTTTAATGTCTGCATTTCCTGCAGGTTTGCCTGCACTGTGCAGCCCTCGCGGGTCTCCGTTGGTCTTCTGCTGCCTCGCAGTCCCCACTGGGAGGCATGGTAGAACAGAAGCACGTCCTTCCCCTCTCTTTGTTTATTTTTATTACCAGAAATATTTGCACAGCGGCAGGGATGAATTTCTCAGGCTCCATGTGTCCCAGCTGCTGGTTCCCAGCGGGGTTGCAGACATCTGTGTCCCCACTGGGGCACGGGCAGCTCTGAGCATAGCACAGGAGATGAGCAGATGCATCTCCTTGCCATGCTTTGTCTCTGCCCCATCTCCAGCTCTCTGGCTCTCTTTGCTGCTCCTTTCCCTAAGCACCCACAACCCAGCTCCTCTGCTGACACCTTTTTTTGGATGTGTGTCCCCCACAACAAGGCTGCAGCCCACCAGAAATCCCCCTCTTTCAGTACATTGGTGTTGGGGGGGACATCTGCCCCCACCTCATCTTGTTCCCATGAGCAAAGGAACAACTTCTGTGCACTGTGATGTGCCATGGAGATGCAGCGAGGAGTGGCTGTGGGAGGGGTCACTGGGGGCTGCTTTATTTCCTGCCGGGGACCTTTCACTTCAGGGAATTTAGGTTGATTTGGAAAGAATACATGCAGCAATACTTCCGTAATTACTGCGAAATTACAGCCACGGGCAATTAGGTTCTCCAGTAGCTTTGTGAGTGTGCTGAATCCGAAGAAATTAAGCACCGAATTTTCAAGTAATGGATTTATTAATAGCAGCTGTAAGTACAAATCACGCCTAATTGTGATCACCACTCAGAGAGCAGAAGGAAGGAGGGCTGCTGTTCGCACGCGTTACAAAGCGACTGACACAACTGGAGGGAGAAGTCTCAGCAAACGGGGTAATTACAGCTGTGCTGCTGTAATTAATGCTCTCGCGCTCTGTTCCTCAGTCCTGTTTTTCTTGTGTAGCTCCAACAGTTTAAGTGAAGGTCTCTGCGTCGTTCTGATGCTGGTTTAGGCTGCAAAAGCCATCAGCCCGCGGGGAAATTTATTCTTGAAACTGCAGCTTAAATCTGTGGACCATTTCTGAAATTACAGGTTAGCAAAGCCCAGGCCTTTCCACGGAGCAGACACAGATTGTTAAGAACTTCGGAATCACTGCTTGGAGCGATGCAGCACTAACATGGAGGACCCCAACACCAGCGGGCAGAGCCCACCTTCACTGTGTGCACATCTCCAGCCATGAGCTCGGGCTGTGGGGAGCAGCCCTTAACCTCAGCACCACCTTTGGGCCCTTCCCAGGAGCTGCTCCCTGAGGGGAAGCACTGCGCTGCAAAGGCCAAAAAGAATAAGGAGAGCAGCAAAACCCCACTGCTTAAATGCAGCGTGGGTATCTGTGGGATCTGCCCATGGGCAATATGAGGAACGCATCAGTCACCAAGCAGCCGGAGGATGCTGTGAGCAGAGCTGTGCTGGTGACAAGGAATCCCTCCTGCCTCACTGCCAGCGCTCCTTTCCCACCTGATGGAGCCTTTCCCAGTTTGTAAATTCGCAGCACTGCGGTGGGAAGCAGAGCACTGAATCAGCCATGGGATGCAACTCTGCAGGGGGGGAGGATGGGAGAACCCCCCATGAGAGGAGGAGCCCTTTGCAGCTCTGCTGCGAGTTAAACCAGCAGCATTCAGCCTGCAGAAGGCACTCCGCTCTGCTCACTGCTGGCACCACGTGAGCACGTTGCTCACTTCTGCCCACAGATAACCCACAGAGAATGGAACTTGGTGGACTCTGCAGCCTGGGATGGCCCTGAGCTGCCCGGATGGCTGTGGGGGAACCACACAGCTGTGAGCTCTGCAGGGCCAGTGAGTGCCGGGGAACAGATTGCAGGCAGTAAGGACGGCCGTCGGCATGCAGAGCAATGATAAAAGCAGCTGCTGAAGACGAGTGGGGACACAAATCATCGGCGCGGAGGAGCTGTGAGCTCCCGGTGTTCCACTTGTGCTCTGCTCATCCCAAAAACAAGGCCAACAGCATCGAAATGTGACCACGAGCAGAGGACGAGTGAGGGAATCTTGGCCTGCGTAGCTTTGCAATGAGTTCACGGCACATTCCTGACTCCCCGGCCCGCTCCGAGCCTCCGGAGCTGAACACCATTTCTGTGCAACCAAATTACAGCTCGTGCACAGCCACAAACACGGCCATGCACCCCCCGCAGGCCGTGGCACGGCACTCCCTGCCCTGCACACAGCAGCGGCGCTGAGCCCAGCAGCAGGAACACAGCAAGCTGCCCAGCGCAGCTCCATCCTCTGTGCCACCAACCCTGCAGCACCTCATCCATCTCCAGCACGGAGTTATGCAAGGCTCTGGCTCTGCGCCTCTGCAAACAACGGCAGAACATCACAAATTCACTGCGTGTTCTTTCTGGGTCGCAACGGGTCGCAGTCACAAACTGACAGCGTTTGCAAAACCACCTCGGGGGTAAGGAATGTACAACTTGAAGCGGAACCCGAAATGAAACGAGATGACTTTTTAATGAATGAGTTAATTAATGAGCACTTTTGGAATCAGATGCGTTGACCCGGCTGGGCAGTTCTGCAGGGAAGGAGGGCTCCTGCTTTCCAACTCCTTGCACACCTGCCCTTTTCTCATGGCTTCCCACAAACGAGGAATACCCTACAGCTGAGGCTGTAACACGATGGTAACAACAAAGGGAAGGCAAATGCAGAACCCTTCCAGATTGCTCCCTGCAGGGACGAGTTCCCCCCTCCCAGACTTTCATTTTTGCAGCCCAGAGCCCGGACGTCTGCAGACTGTTGCTGGATACCTCCAGTATCCAGACGGGCCCATATGTGCTTTTAGTGTTTGCCAGCACAGTGCTGGGGCTGGAATCAAACATTTCCAGGTTTTGTGTAGAAAGAATAAAACGGCAGAAGATAGATGAAAAAAAAAAAGACCTGTTTCAGACAGAAAAGAGCAGAGCTGCTGCACGGTGGTGTGTGAATGCTTCTGGCTCCAAGGACATCCGCTGCCTTCGTTTTAGAGGGTATTTATAACAATTTTGGTTGTTTTTGTCAGTTCTCATTCTGTTTCATCAGACCCCTCTGCCAGCACAGTGCACTGCGGGGTGGGCTGGAGGATGGGAGCAGGAGGGATGTGCAGTGGGAATGGGAAGGTGAGCAGTAAATGGTAAAGCACTGCGTGCCCCATTTAAAAGTCCTTGGGTTTCCCACTTGTTTCAGTCTGGTTGATTAAGGCTGTGAAACCGGAGCTTGTGATGGTGAACTGTGGGACTGGGTGTGTAAATGGCCCTCGGGTCTCACCCTGCAGGGAAAACGTGTTTGTGAAAAGAAGGAGAGATGGGGTTTCAGCTTGAAAATTTGTCTTATAATAAAACAAACTAAGAAGTTCAAGATCTCATGTTCCTAATGCTCCATTTTGCCATCTCCCCAGCACTGAAACTGCAGGAAGATGCACAGTGGGACAAAAACGTAACCGCCCCATAAAGGTGTGATGCACAGAACTGCAAACTACGGCTCTGCATCCACCACCTCACACACTGGGACTGCTCTGTGGCTGCACCCAGGAGGTTACCATCACAACGGCACTTAGCAGAGCTGTCTGAAGAGCTCCTTCCCACTGGGCAGCCCAGGGCGTTTGGTTTTGCTCTCCTCAGGCACACAATCAGCCTGTGTGCCTTCCTTGCCGCGTGCCAAGCTTAACCAGAAGTCATTGCCAATGCTGTCAATGAATATCCGGAGGGAAATTTTTGTCAGTGCTCAGAAATGAGAAACAATAGCCCAAGAGTCATAGTGGAGAGAGAGGAAGGAAATAGCCAGGCTGTCATAAAACTCGCGGGAATGAGAAAATTATGGAATACATAAAAATACACACAAAATATATTTCGGTGTGTAACAGTTGTGTGTTTTTCCCATTGGGAGAGGTGAGGAAACTGAATTTTGCCCTGACGAATGCGGGGCGTGTGCAGGATGGTGAAAGCTGTGCGATGAAATCCCCAGCAGTGTCAGGGCAGCGAACAGCAGGGTGGGCTGCACCCCCCGCAGCTCAGCTGATCTTTTCCAATTCAGGTGTTTGAAGCAGAAACATTTCACCTCCCCAGACTGCAGTCTGTCTGTACGAATAGCAGCACACTTCTGATTCGTAAACACAAGGCTGTGGATATTCTTATTTCTCAATAAATACAAGAGAATAGGATAAGTGGCAACGCTTTATTAGGGTAGTGATACAACCCAGAGCAAAGGGAAGCAGATCTTCCCTTCCACAAAGACAATAGGCATCCTGCTTGACCACATCCTTTAATCCCAGCCCTGGAATTACTCACTCGTGAAAGCTCCTTAATTGTATTTAAATACATAGGCTTTGCCATGTGGAGACGTAAGCTGTAATGCTGGTCAGCACTTAGGATCATGACACTCATTTCCATTGTTCTCCAGGTATTTGGGAAAATAAACCTGACAACTCAAACAGCCTCTGGAATAATTGTAGCTATTACAGCCATTACCTACCCAAATTTGGGTATTTTTGGAGTGGGGAAAGCCTCATTTCGTGGGCCAGCTGAGCCAAGCAATTAAATGGGAATAGAAGCTTTTGTTCCCGTTCGGTACCTCTCGATGCTTTACTGCTGGATGTGTGTCTGCTGGCTGAGCTGCAAAAATGAAACAAATGCGTGCAAAGAGAATGGAATCGCTGGGCCATTCTTCTGATTCCCAGTGCAGTGCCCACTTCTGCACTGCGCCTGGCACAACGCGGTGCCTTCTGGAAGGCAGGGTGAAGATTTAAAATGTCAGGGATCCACGAGAACCCGCACAGCATGGACTGCAGTTACGCCTGAGGCTCTTCCCAGTCACCTGCATGTGGGGAATACGACAGATCCTTTTTGTGACAGCCAACTGAGTGAGCTGATAAGGGAAAATTACTCGGTTTGCTCTTCCATCTCTGGTTAAAAAAAAAAAGAGAAAGCAGGAAGTTAAAAAGAAAACTAAAAAAAAATAACCTCTTAATAAAGAATGCTTCATGTTCCACTTCTTTTCCACTCATTTCTCCCCCACGTGGGTTTCGGGCAGGGATCTAGGAAGATTCCCACACTACTGGAAGCAATATTTATGTACTGAAGTTGACAAAGGATAACGTGTTCTGCCAGATGCTCGTACAACTTCCTGACCTTCAGGACAAAAATAGCCATGGTAGTCAGAAATGGTCCAAATTAAGTAAAAAACCCATCATTTTGATGGACACTACGGGAGCAGAGCCCTGTCCAGACCTTCGTGTCGTTACAGAGCATCTCACGCTGTCCCTGCTGGGGATGCAATGTTATCAATGCCGGCTCTGAAGTTCACAGCCATCCATCCGTTCAGCTCTGCTCGGCACGGCGCCCAAAAGTTAAGGAACGAAGGAAATGTCCAATTTCCCCAAGTTTTTATTGGAAGGAAACACTAGAAATCTCCTCGATCAGCTCGGAACGGCCACGTGAAATCCTTCAATACAACAACTGAAGGGCAGATGACAGAGAACGGGAAGAAATACCAGGGAAAGGGACGAAACAAGACGGAACTCTTCTTTATTGGGAAGAAAATAGGAAAAAACGCGAGGCAGCACAGGACGAGCAGTGCCGTGCGCTACGCCGGCTGCTCTGACACGGGGCGAGGACCCCCCCCCCGTTCCCCCAACTTCCCACCAGCCCGTCCCGCGCATGCGCCCCGCCCCGCCCAACCCTCGCGAGCCTTCGGCCCGCGCCGCTCCCGACCCGAAGTCCCAGATGGGCGTGGCTTCGCTCGGCCCCTCCCCTCCGTTCCGCCCGCCCCTCGGTCTCTGCTGATTTTCTGGTTAAAGAGCCCGCTCTCGCGTTTTTCGCTGCGGGCGGGATGCGCGGTAGGCGAGCGGCGCGGGGGAACGGGACGGCGGCGGCGGCGGTCTGAGGGAGCCGAGCTCGGTGCCCGGAGAGCCGCGCGGGCCTCGCTCTGCCCTCGGGGCTCGTCGGAAAGGCCGCCGACGCGGCGACGCCGAACTCTCCGCCCTCCCGCCCGCCCGCGTGGCTTTGCGCGCTGCCAGCCGGCGGGCGGAACCGCTCGGGGCGGAGGGGCGGGCGCAGGGAGTCCCGCTCCGGCCGGTAACTTCCCGCAGCTCGGCACGGCGGGGCCGCGCCGCCGCCTGGGCCCGCGCGATGGGGAGCGGCGGCCGGCGGGACGCAGCGGCGGCGGGGGGAGCGGGCAGCACCTGCCCGGAGCCGCGCCGCTGAGGAGCCGGGATCCGCCCGGAGCGCAGCGCAGCCCGGCACCGCGCCCGCCTCGGCCTCGGGCCGCTCCAGGAGGCCTCCGGGGGGCGCCGCCCCGCCGTGCCGCGCCGGGGTTGAGGGGCCGCCGGCGGGGCCGGGCCGCGCGCTCCGTGCCGGGCCGGGGGACGTGCGGGGCACGGCGGGAGGATGAGCGCGGCCGTGGAGCCCAGGGTGAAACAGGCGCTGCGGAAGAAGCCGGCGGAGAGGACGCAGGAGGTGAGCGAGACCGTCCGCTTCGGCACTGAGTTTGCTGCTGTTTTAAAACGTGACAAAATCATTTCTTTTTTCTTCTTTTCCCCGCAATCCGTGCCCGCTGTGCGCTGCCGCACGGCCCGGTTCCGGCGCGGTGCCGTTGCCCGGCGCTGCCCCGCGTGGCTCTGGGCTCGGCGCTGTGGCTGGGCGCTCCTCGCGGTGCGATCCGCCCGTGCCGCTCCGTGCCGGCCGGGGCTGCGGTTCCGTTCCTTGAAAACAAACTTCTCGCCGTGGTTGCACGCGCGCTCAGCGCTGGCTGGCACGGAGCGGGGCTGCGCCCTCCGCTCGCGGCGCATCGGATTTGTGCCGCTGTGCTCTGCCTTCGTGGTGAGCTGCTGCTGCTCGCTGCTCCCTTTGCTGTTTCTTTTCACCCCCTTACTGCAGACTTTTTCCCGTCCGCAGAGTTTCCTCTGTGCCGCCGCGGTTTGCAGCTGCCCACTGAGCCCCGTTGAGGCGATGGTGTCCCAGTCCTGGAGGTGCCCGATGGGTCCTGAGCTTTGGGGTGAGCTGCCCGTGGCAGGAGTGGCTCTAGGGGGGCTGGGAAGTCCCTCCCAACCCAACCGTGCTGTGATTCACGTTATGGTTCTATGAAAGCCTAAGTTTTGTGTAGCTGTGCGACTTTAATCTGACAGCATTGTGATGCCTGGATGCTCAGACCGTGCATGGGGTTCACGTGGATTTGTGTCCGTGGGGAGATTCAGGTTGGGTGATATGAGAAACTTCTCCAAAGAGCAGTGAGGCACGGCTGCCCAGGGAGATGGGGAGCTCCTGTTCTGGGGGTGTTCCAGAGCCGTGGGGATGTGGCACTGGGGGATGTGGTCAGTGTGCATGGTGGGGTGGGCTGTGCTTGGGGATCTCAGAGGGCTTTTCCAACCTGAATGATTCTGTTTCATGGCTTCGTGTAGGTTTCTGGAGGTTCCCATGGACTCTGCCATCAGGGCTGCGTGCAGGTTTGATTTTTTTTGCAAAGGTGTCTCAATTCTGGAGGAATTAAAATAAAAATAATTTGCTAGCCTAACAGCACCTCTTAAAAATGATTAAAAAAAAAAAAAAAAAAAAAAAAAAACAACCAAAAAAACAAAATAATCTTAATTCCCTTGCTGATGTGGCCCCTTTCTTGGCAAGCACTTAGAGACACCGAGCTGCCCAACTACTTGTGATTAAAGTTAAACACGTCCCTGCAGCTTGGCAGCACTGGGGCCTCTGTTCTCACGGGGCGGGTGCTCGCAGCCAAGAAGCTTTGTTTCTTGGATCCTTTCTGTCTGTATACATTCAGCAACCGGCCTGATCTGAGAGAGGCATTTCCCTGCCTGGAGAGCCCCGTGCACCTGGGAGCTGGGACAGCAGATGGGGATGGGGTGATAAGGGAACCGCAGGAAGTGATTGCAACAGGGATTTAATTTCTATTTGGTCACGGTGCGGAGCATCCTGGCACACCCCGTGCTGGGCAGGAAGCACAGAGCTGTGCCCAGTGTCCCTCCCTGGCTGTGTGCCGGTGACTCGGCCGGGAAGCATCCAGCTGTGCATGGGGAAGAGCTGTGGGCTCCCTCCTACTCTCCTAGGAAGGCATCGTCCGCTCCTCCCATGTGCATCCATCCAGCTGCATGCAGGAGAAAACCACCCTGATTTTTCCTCAGCTGTGGCTGAGATGTGGTGATGAGCTGAAACTTCTTGTCTCGGTGGGTTTTGGTCCCTGTTGGTCCCTTCCTGCTCCTCTCTGATCCTGCAGCTCACCTGGCTGTCCCAAATTACAGGCTGGGGCTGTGCTGATTAGTGGCACGGGCTGTGCCTGCAGCAGCTCGTGGAAAAGTACAGGTAAATAACACCACGTCAGTTTTCACTTACGGGTGCTGTGATTCTTTCTATGGCTTTTAGGACTTTATCTTGACAAGATGTGTTCATTTGTGAGCTGTAAGGTATTAAGCAGGAAGATATTAAAACCTTTTTACAACTTATTCTGGAGAATATCTTGATGGTTTGCCCAAGTAAAAATTTTAATTATCGGTGCAACAACTATTTTTGTTTGGAAAAATGTCTGTTAGGGCAAGTTTTCAGCATTGTGGTAGCATTCCAGTGCTTGCTAATTGGGAAAGTGCATAACTTATGCATATTAGACATGTACACACTTGATTTTTTTTTTTACTTTGGGTGTTGTTGCTCAGATGCTTGGTGCGTTAACATTGCTGAGTTCTTGGGGAGGGGTTGTTCTGGTGAACTCCTGGTATTATAGCTAACGCTCACTGATAGAATTTGATGGCTATTTTGTTGCCCTGTGTGGCAATTTCAATTTCCCCTTGGAACTACTCAAATTTGGGAAATCCTGGCATTTCTGTGCTTCCATGCATGGCTGTGGTGTTGTCTGGCACATCCCTGCTCTGTGCCTCGTGTCGCAGGTGGGGATATTGAATGAGCAATTTGGGAGTATTTTAATAGGAGGAAACGGCTTGTTCAAAGCGCTGGGAGGGAAGGGCGAACGTTCATGGCACTGTGTGCGCTCTCATTAAAGGCTTCACTTTTTCGAGGCCTGGAATTCCTTATCTGATCCATACAAAGGCTGTGATGTTGGTCTGTTGGGAGTGGTTTTACAGCAGATAGGGTCTCAGTGGCTGATAGAGTAAAACAGAGCATGGTTATGCCTCTTTTTCTTCCTTCTTTTTCCCCTTTAACTCCTATGAGCGTGCTGTCCTCCATCTCCAATAGATCTCTTTCCCAATGCAGGCATCTCTCAGTTCTTCGTGACTTTGCTCTGGACAACACTGCCTTTGCATGGCCAGAAATCTTTTGCTTTTATTGGGCTTTGAAGAGTCAGAGTTCATTTTTATACTGTGAGCTCTTGTATTTTCCTAACTTTATGCTATGTCTTGTCTGGGTATTTGTGATTAATGTTAATTCAACTTGATTTGGCAATACCGACTCCTCCTTCTCTTCCTGTTCCCTTTTTATTAATACAGTGGAAAGGGGAAAAAAAACCCCTAATTTACACAGTTGTGTCATAACAGAGTCTGCTATTTGGAGCGTGCATGTGATGCTTCTCGACAGCTCATACACAGAGATTTAGATCTGTGTGGATCTAAATCATGCACAAATAGTGCATTGATGGGCATTATAAAATGGCTGTAATAAATAAAATACATTATTGCTGACAGCGTAACAAAGGCACTCTTGTACTGTAGCACAGCTGAGCCAAACAGAGGAGAACATCTGCTTCTTGTTTCCAGAAGTAACTCTTATTTTGATGTGTGTTTTTCATCCTTTTTAATAACTTTCTGTAAACTCCGTAGGTGAAGCAGTGGGTTTGGCTTTGCTCACATTGGTGCTTTCTGCAGCTCTCACTGTGCTTGTAGCAGTGCATGATGATGACAGTGTCGTTCTTGAACAGTTGTTTAATGTAATCAGGACTGTACACTCGCTACAAACTCGAGCTTCTTGCAATTATCCTAACACCAAAAAGAGATGGGTATTGAATGAAGCTGCATGTGCTGCTTCGTGTTTAATAAAAATTCCTCCTTGTATGTTGGCTCTTCCAAAACTGGCAAAGGCTGATGATGGAAACCTGACCCTTGCCATGATTTCCTACTGCTTCACCTCTCTTAGCTTTTTCCCTGTCTTTTTTTTTTTTTTTAATGATAAGTTCTTTTATAGCCAAGCTTTCTAAACCGTAGTAGGCAGACAGCAGTTTTGGAGCTCCAACTGAAGAGCAGTGGTTGTGCTGTGTAAAATAGCAGATTTTTTTGTGGCTCTGTGTTTTGGTGCCTTTGTAAGGAGCTCCCAGACAGTGCTGCCCAGACTGAAGGACTGCCCAGCGCTGTGCATCCTCAGCTCCTCACCTTGCAGGGCCCCTGGGCTGGTCTGTGTGCAGCTGCAATGAAATGGAGAGAGGCATCTCAAATTCATAGGCTTGTAGAATGGCCTGGGTTGAAAAGGACCACAATGCTCACCTGGTTCCAACCCCCTGCAGGGTCACCAACCAGCAGCCCAGGCTGCCCAGAGCCACATCCAGCCTGGCCTTGAATGCCTGCAGGGATGGGGCATCCACAGCCTCCTTGGGCAACCTGTTCCAGTGCCTCTGTGTGAAAAACTTCCTCTCAATATCCAACCTAAACCTCCCCTGTCCTATCACTATCTCAGTTTTAAACCATTCCCCCTTGTCCTATCACTATCCACCTTTGTAAACAGCCATTCCCCCAGTGCATTGGTTACCTCTGGGTTGAGAAGGAGATTGCAAATGTATCTGTACATGTTTGCAATTTACTGCTAATAAATTCCTGGTTGGATAGTTCCATGCTGTATGCAGATTGCCCTTTTGTACTCATCACAACAATTACTGTTTGCAGTTACAAGAATATAAGCGTTGTAATATAATTATGAATACTTTACATGCAGCCTTGTGGAAAAAATAAGCCACGTTGGTGGCTGACAGCTCTTAGTGTCTTTGGAAGGGGGAGTGATGCTCTCTAATGGATCCTTCTCCATCTTTCATTTCAACAACCCCAGTAGAGCCCAGTCAATGCAGGTATTGCTGCCTGGTGCAGGTGGTGTGTAGTGTCCCTTCCTGGGGCTGACAGCAACAGATCTCTTCTAGATAATGAAATTATCTGGCATTGCTAATCTGTCGTGGCTGAGCACAGGATTCATGCCTTTTTGGAGTGCAAAGTCTCACTTAAAATTAGTGGCATTTTTCTGTGTTTTTTCAGTTGTTTTCCTCACTTGGGGGGAGTATAGTTGGTTTGTCTGCTTCTTGGCGTGGCCAGAAGTGCTCATTGATGTGGTGTGGGTTTCAGTACGCTTCCAGAGACCAAGCAGTGGCTGTCAGCACAGTGAGGCAGTGGATGGTGCATAGGAGCAGTGGTGACAGCAACAGTGGGGGTTTGCTGGTGCAGGTTTGTATGAGCACAGCATGCAGCTTTTATTCGTTGCTGGCAGAAATGCACAGCCAGTGGTGTTGGAAAGAGTGTTTTGTAGCAGAGAACTTGCTGTATCAACTTGTGCTCCTTCTATCTGTTGTACTTTCCATGGAAATAATTATGAGGCGTTACTTCGGAGCAACCTACTTACAGCACTGGAGCATCTACCAATTTTTAACCAAATGTTAATGTGGAAATACTGCTCTGTAAGAGCCTGAATGCCTCTTAGGGTTTTTGTTTGTTTGTTTTTGACCAAGTTTTGAGCTTGTTTTTGTTGTTCTTCCAGTGTTGCTCATATTAGCCTTGTGATTATTTATGTCTCGGATGCAAATACCGTTACTCTGAGTCTTGGACAGAGTGCCATGTTTGCAGAACAGGGCGTCTGGCGTGGATGCTCTGCAGCTGCTGTCTGTCTGCAGTACCTGTGAGGGAGCTTTGCCGGTGGTTTGAGGAAATAAGTTTTTTTTTTTTTTCCCAGCTTTCTTAACAGTTAAGGCCTGTCGAGTGCAGTCAAATTTAGATTCCATGCGAATAAATCAGATTTCAGGACTCTGTACGTACCCTGGCCCTGCTGAAGTGTCATTATGGCACTAATGAATAGCTGCTCCTTAAATTTCAACACTGTCTTCACAAAATGCCTTTGTACAAAGTATTTAACATGAAACAAGTGGAGCAAATAACGACTGTTTGTTGGGCGGTGTTTTTTTCCTTTTCTTTGTTTTTAGCACCAGTTTCCATATCAACCCATCTTGTGGGTGAGGTGGTAGGAAGCAGCCCTGGGTAGGAGTGTTGGTGCAGGAGTGAAACAGACTCAGGTGGAAATGTGAGTGTAAAGTGCCCTAAGTAGGTGCCTGAGCTCTTGAGATTAGTTGTTTTTATAACACTTGTGCTGTTTTATGAACCAGGGTTGCAGCGTTGCGTTCTTGCCGTGTTCTTTGCTGTGCAGAGCCTGAGTTTCAGCAGGCTGTAACCTCCGCTCCTGTTAGCACTGCAGTATGGAGTATCTTCACCTCCGGCCTTGTGCAAGTGGAAGGGTACAGATGGTGCTTCTACAGGTGATGCTTTTGGGTTGCATGCACAGAATTTGAAGGGTCATTAAGCATTAAGTTGGCTCCTTGGCCCTTTTCTCCTGCCTGTTCCAGCCTGCTCGGTGGTCAGCCTGAACCAGCTGAGTTTGCTGCTCACTGCAGAGTTCCCAACTGCTCTGTGCCATGACTCACACGAATTCCTGCATGTAATGGGAAGTCTGCTATATGGAGCATGTATGTATTAAAGAGGAGATCAAATTACAGCACGCTAATAACTCCATGGACAATGGCTCGTGTGTTGGCATTGCTTGCAGAAAGTTCAGGGTTTGGGCTTGGTGAGTCAAAGCATGCAAGGCCAAAAGCTTCTTCTCCATCCTTGAAAACCTCCATGGATGTTGACTGCACAAGAGAGGGGTGTATGTGGCACTGAGGACGTGGCTCAGTGGGCATGGCGAGCTGGGTTGGGGCTGGTCTTAGAGGTTTTTTTCTAACCTTAACTATTCTACATAGCTGCCCATTTGACTGGTGGAAATGAGGGGGGGGGAGGAAGAACGTGGTTCTGCTGTGGGGTAGCAGTGAGTGGGTCTCTTCAGGCGTCTCCTTTGCCTCCAGGAAGTGGTGGTTCTCCTCAGCTGATGGGCTGAGATGGAGCTGAGCCTGAGCAGCGAGGCCAGCAGTACCGTTGTGCAGGGGCTGGGCTTGTGGCTTCTTGCGTGCCTGGAGATGAGGCTGTGGGATCTGGAAGTCTTAAGCAAGTGCTAGGAGAGCACAGTTTCTCCTGTGTGCCGTTAGGCAAAGAGACGAGCTGCTTTTCCCTCCCATCCCGCTGCTGCTGCTCGTAGTGGTGCGTCTGAAGGAAGCAGGGCCGCACAGCTGGAGGCTTGGTGTGGCTGCTCTGTGTCTCCGTGTGTGCAGACAGGGATCTGTTACGTGCCATATGTGTGGTGTTTAGCTGCCTTTTCAGGTATATGAATATACAACAAACATTCTAAAGCAATTTTCTGAGCCTCTTACAGGTGTGATGCATGGGGCCAGCTGTTTGGGCCCCAGCCTGGGTCAGCATCGTGGTACCTCGTGTTCTGGGTGCATGCAGGGACAGCTCTGCCTGAAACTGGCTCTGATTTGTTCTTCTTTGCTTTGTTTTTCAAGCTTTCTGTTCTGTTACCATCCCAGCACAGGGAAATATTCTAGTTCCATTTCATTAGCGTTGTGCCTGTTGATTCAGTGCTGGTGGGTTAAAGGAATTTGAGAAACTGGTGTGGGTGTTGGTAAGAATCCCTAATTAAATCTCTCCAGAATACATCAAGCTCTCACTCTTCCTGTGAGACGACTCTGGGAGCACAGAGTCTTCCCTGAGTCTCTCTCCTTTCACCCGCTGGTGTTCTGATGCCCATCCATCCAATTCCGTGTATTTATTTTCTGTTCCCTGTGTATTTGTGTTCTGTTCTGGCTTTGGAAGATCTGCTCAGTGGTTCTGGGGTTTTCTGGCCTCGCAGTACAGTTGTCAGCAAGGCTTTTGTAGCCGGGCTGTTACTACAAAACAGAACCTCGCTGTTTTCACTGTGGGGTTGTTAGAGAAAGCTGGAAGCTCACGCAGAGAGTACTTGTGGATCTTTCTCAAGCTGTTGGCCAAAGTGGCGATTTGCATCCCAAAACTCCCAGCTGTGAGGAGCAGGGATGACAGCAGCTTGCATCTTGATCATCTTCACAGCAAACGGAGGGTTGGGGGCTCAGCAGAAAGGATTTTGCAGACTAGGTCAGGGAGTTAATCAATAAAGTATTGCAAGGTCCATTTTTCTAAGCTGTGACAATAAGATGGCTGTAAATCTAGATTGTAGGAGGCTGAAACAACTCCTGTTTTCTGAATATTGCTGTCAGTGGAGACTTGTAGTGCTGCAGAGCGACAGCCTGCTCTCTTGCTGATGGGTAGGCAGGGTCACGGCTTTGGGTTGCTGAGCAGATAACTGCTCCCTGCAGCTTTCCCCTAGGAAGCTGTTTGGTTCTTTTCACAAGATAATACAGCTTTTCTGCATCATCCAAATCTTAAGCATCCTTAAAGCAGCAAACAAAGCTGTAGTGCATTGAGGTGGCACAGTTTCTCAGTGATTTCCAGGGAGCGTTGGAAGTGGTGTTGCTCTAAGATGACTTTTCCTATCCTTGCTTCCAGTTACTGTTCCTGAAAAACTGGTTTCTCATTTTAATGGCAGCTGTGACAGCTGTAGGAGTGAAACCAGAAATTATCATGCAGTCCTGGAATTCTTTCTTGAACTTAATTCCTTTAATGCCTGTCTTTCCTCATGCTGTGGAGTCATGCGCTTAGTTACATCTGCGGAGTAATTATTTAAGAAAAAGTTGTTGATGAATTAAAATTTGAATATGTAATGTAACCTTGGGAAAAAAAAAAACAACACAAAACGACCCGCCCTTCTATGGTGTTATCTGAATTTAAACAATGACTTTCAGGGACTTTACGTAGTAAAAGTGTTTTACAAAACTTAATCTGAGCTAAAAGACCAGCCCAGTGCCTTGTTACTAACCCTGCAATAGGAATTCCCTGGAGATGCTGGAACAGAAAGGAAGGGTGAGAAGAGGGTGTGGAGGGAGGTGGGAGAGAACTGCAAGTACTGCTGGCATTTGGAAAAGTTGCCAAATGGAAGAAAAATACATTTTTGTTCTGCTTTTGTTCTCCAAAACTGCAAAAGGTGGAGGGCGGGCAGTCAAAATGTGTAGGTGGTTTAATTCCTCAGAGACAGTATTAAACCCTGAAATACCACACTAACTAAAAGTCATCATAAGAAATGTAATTATTTTTAAAAGAACATCTCTTCAAGTAGTGTAGCAAGACTCACTTTTTGTAAGCTTTACAAGGAGTCTTTCTGTAATACTTAACTTTGACAAAACTGGTTCTTGTATCGCTTTATGTAAGGCCAGCTGGGTGTCTGCAGAACAAATAAAAAACTATTTCTTCAAGACTGAGCGTTATAAGTGTGCTGCTAAAGGAAACTGGAAGGGAAAGTGCCCATTCAGGCCCTGTTTCCCAGGAGGGAAGCCAGCAGTACCTTGGAGCAGTCACTAAGCATCTATGGCATACTGCTGCCTTGAGCATCCATGGCAGGCTTTGTGCTGGCTAATAATGCTGTGCCCACAAGTGTGCTTGTAATCCCATCCTGGGAGCGCAAAGAGCTGGTAACGTGTAGGTGGAAATTTGTCTCTTAGTGTTAAAAAGTGGCTTGTGGTGGTCTTGTCAGTGGCAGAGAAGCTGAATGCTCTTGAGGACTGAACATTCTGGGTCAGCTTCCAGTTCGCAGGGTTTCTTCTCTCACACTCCACGCGTGCAAACTTGTTTTCATTGGGAAGTACATCACAGAATAGATCTATAAAGAACAGCAGGAACGCTGATGGCTCTTCTCATAAGAGGTTTGCTGTTGCCATAACGCTGCTTTGCTAATGCCTGCATTCTCACTCAAGCCATTCCTATAACTGGAGGTTGTCTTGGTCCAGTGACCTCGGGTTAAAGTACAGAGGGTTTTCCTCTGTCTGCTGAAATTCACCTTTCTTCTCCTTTTGGTGATTTCAATACAGTATTTTGAAAATACCCTTAATTCAGGGAAGCATGCACAAACTATTTGGCATCCTGTGTCTGATTTCTCTACGTTCCTTAGCTCTGCTGGTTATTGGTTATCTTCTAGCATGTTAGGAGAGCATCAAATCGTAGCAGAACAAGTTAAAAAATGAATAACTGCCTTATGGAATTATCTCTTATTTGGGAAAAACAAGACTGTAAGATGTTGATATTCAAGTGTCCCATCCTCCACAGTCTGATTAATAGGTGTTGGTCATCTTGGTCTGCAGGGAAAGGATTTTTGCATTGTGCTGTGGGCACATACAGTTTGACTTTTTGTCCAAATAGGAATTCCTTCAGAGAGAATTCCAGAGCTGTGGCAATACTTTTCACCTGAACAGTTTGCATTTACGAGAGCTGGAGAGAGAGTTCTGCCTTTACTGTGTGTTGTGTATTCAGAGTTGTGAGACCTCAAATCACTTCTGCTGCTGGACATCGACTGGGAGGGTTTTCATGCTTTTGTCACAGCCTAGTGATAGGCTGCCTTGGTTTGGCCAAGTAGAAGTGGTCTTCCCAACTTGTTGCAGAGGGAGTTTCTGTTCCTGTTTCCCACTTGAAGTAGGAAGGAAGCTGGCAGTCGTGTGTTAGGCTACTGACCTCCTGTCAATAAACTTGCTGCTTCCATTTGTGCTGGTAGTGCTTCCTTCAGCAAACTCTTGTGTAGCTGATGTTACACGTGACTCACGGGGTGGTTGGAGGAGGCTTTATGGGGTTGCTGAGCTGGTGGGACTGTCTGGTACTTCTGCAGGAGGTGGTTCTCTCCCCTGTGCTCTGTAGCTGCTTTGGCAGCCCAGCTTTGCTGGGAACAGAGCTTAAAGCTCCTCCTGTCCTGGTGGGTGGGTTTTCTGCCCATTTACTGAAATAAACTGTCACTGTCAGTGCTGCTGTAAAGGAGGAAATGAGGAAATGTGACAGCAAGCTGAGGGTGGGATGCAGCATGCCTGTCATTTAGCACACAGTGACCTGTGCACAGTTGTCCAGCTGTACTCTGGGACCTGGGCCATGTTTCTTTGGCAGTTTCCAGGATCTCTGCGTGTAGATGAGACTTGTTGTGAGCTCAGAGTGTGAACTGTGAGCTGCTGTAAGGTGCAGGGGGCTTATTGGCATAGAGCAAGAGCTATATGGAAGCATTTTCCAAGGTAGGAACGTTTGACAGCTGAATTCTCACACTCGCCATAGGTCTGTGATATGAAATTACTGGCCAATAATTACTTTGTCTGTGAGCCACAGGTCAGTAGTTGTTATTTGAAAATCTTCGTCTCATCATTGTCTTGTCACTGCCTGCTACCAGAACCTTCTTTCATTTGAGATTTTTCTGTGCTGTGATGTCCTGTGAATTTATGGCCTCCTGCCCTGTCTCCCGAAAGAAACATTTTGACAGCATTTTAAATTGTATTTTTTCTGGCCTTAATAACAAAAGTTATCAAAAATAAATGCAAGAAAGCCCACGTAAGCATGCAAGCTAAAGCTTTAAGCTTAGGAAAAGCTCTGTTTTTTTTATCGCTGCTCTATCTATAAAATTATGACTTCCAAGACAGAAGCAACAGTGTATGTAACCCCATCTGCCCTGTAAACCTCACTGGTGGAACCTGGCTGTCCCTCTGCTGCTTTTTTTCCTTCAGACAAGAGACACCATTATGCTGTAAGTATTGCCCAAGAAAGAGGAGACTGTGCTCACATTTCTGACTTGCTGCACCCTGAATTTTCAGAAGCTGCATTTAGTCTTTGATTCAGGACTCTGTAAAAGACACAGTGGTCCTTCTTACAGCTGGGCAGCCCTCATACGGAAGCGAAGGACCCACTCGTGGGTGGTGTTCACAAGTGGTGTTGGTTTTTGCTGGTACGTTGCCTGAAAGGGGCTGATGGAGCACAGCAGACCTGCAGCAAGCAGTCTGGGCAGTGCTGCGTGACTGGTGGCAGCACGACTACCTTCTTACAAAAAGCTGGAAACTTCCCTGCTTACTTTGTGTCTCTCAAATCCTGCAGTATGGCAAATTCTGTGTATGGCTACATAGAATTTGGGGGTGACAGCATTTAGCACTCAGCATGGTGCACATTGATGATGCTTTGATTTTTTTTAATTTTTTTTATTATTATTATTTTTTTTCCCTTCAAGCATTTGTCATGGGTGCTTGTGCCCTGAAGAAGGGCTGTGGGTGCCAGGTTCTGCCCCAGGAGGTGCTGCTGAGGGCTGGCTGTCCCACCAAACACTGCTGTGCTGTGAGTGCTGCTCAAAATACAGGTGCCCAAATTTCAGCTGTATTGAGTAAAATGCCCGAGCTGCAATACAGGATCCTTCTGTTCCTCTTGGAGGGGTGTATGTGTTCTTCATTTCTACTGTCATGTGCACAACTGTCCGGAGATCTGTGTTGTAATGCTGTGTTGCAGCATTCTGTTGCTGGCCCCAGCATTGCATTTCCTCACCCTATCTTCTTCAACATGAGCTGATGAAACAAAAGTCTGAGTCTTAAGTTAATGATGGAGGTGCTTCTGGAAACCTGTTTGGGGCTCAGATTAAGTTAGCATTGGATGTTTTTTCATTTGCAGTAAATAATGGCAGTTTAGCAAGCAAAAGTAATCTATTCAATACTGTTGAGATACTGATATTTGAAAGTGGGTTTATTATATCCGTAGAGAGTACTGTTGAATCTCTTGGAGAGTGAGGAATCCCTGGGGGTGTTGCCTTGCAAATTGGTGGTGATTGTGGTTTCACTGGAATGGTGTAGCTGTGATTTGGCTGGTTTGAGGTCCGTGTAGGTAAGAATAAATAGCCTCTGATTTTTGGTTGCTCTGAGCTGACTGAAGGAGAACCTTCCATGTTATCTGCTTTGCAGCTCAACATGGCCCCTTCATTTTATGTCCTTACGCTTAAATGATCGTTTGTAATTACCAGGGAAGATACCTGTACCTCTCATACTACCATTGATTGGGCTTCAAACCTTTCTTCATATACTTACATCATTAAATTTCCTCCTCGGCTCAGATCCCTGAGCTCCATTGTGGTTTCTGACACAGGTATTGCTGAGAACCACAGCAGCACATCTTAAAGCAGCAGCCAATTGCCAGCATTCTGAGCTCTGCTGCAGTGGTTTGTGTCCCTACAGGCAAGAGCATTAAGAGCTACTGGTTTACCCTTTTTCTGTTAGGGATGTGTGTGTATATGCATACAGAAGTGCTAACATACTGCGTGTTGTTGTAGCTGTATTAGAATTTAACTATCAGGATCAGCATTCAGATAATCACAGCTTGTCTCTGGGACAGGATGGTGGTTGCTCCCCATGTGTTGGGCCCTCCAACAGGGCTCAGGAGGAGCTGCTGCTCGGCACCTTGCTGCTTTCCTTCTCATCTCTAATGGCATTACTGTGGGTATGAAGGAGCTGGAGATTGACTTTTTCTTTTACTCTTTCATTGGTTTAATTGAAAGAGGTTGTGGGAGAGCTTTACTTTTCGTGCAGTGCTTTGTTTGCAATTACCATCTTCTCTTTTTTTCCCCCAACCTGCTGATGCCTTGTCATTAATGATGAATGAAAACACAGTATTTTTAACTGGAAGCAATGTGATGACTTTAATAGTGTACTGGTGTACCAAGCTGTTTTGAGACAGTTTGCAGGGCTGGGTTCCTCTGCATTGCCTGCATCTGAGCAGGTGACTCAAGTTACAATATTGGTAAGAGATCTCATGTTGACTTCGGTATTATTTATTTAGCAAAACTTAATTTCCTGACAGACATTATCTTTGCTTCCTTGATTTCACAAAGGAATACTTAATGATATACGACAAAATCATAAATACACCATTATGAAACTGCATGTTATACTTACCCATTTATGTAAAACTCCTGGTGTTAATTTATTGGGGACTAACTGCAGTGAAGTGTTTTTGTTTGACCTGTTAATCTTTGAGCTTACGATGTCAAACAGAGCTTAGTGGTGGATGTTTGGTGTAGATGGAGCAGTGATAGGATGTCACTGCTGAGTTCTGCTCTGGCAGGGCAGAGTGGGAAGCAGCACCAGCAAATCTTCTGCTGGATGGGCACAGCCACACCACGAGCTCAGGTGCTTGGTGGAACAAACTGTGTGCAGGCACTCAGAGCTGTCAGTAATGGATAATGGACCTTCAGATTTCATCATCTGCTTCCTTTCTCCTTGTCCCTGGGTTCCTGTGCCAAATTTCTGATAAAATAAGATCCTCTTCCTTAGCATTTCAGAATTCAGGCCCTCCCTACCTGATTCTTTTTTTTCCCTTGTGCTTTCAAACCTGTTCCTCTTAGTTTCTCTGTGAAGTAGGCAAACAGGTGTCTTTGGGGCTGGGACAAACCCTGTTTAACCTGAGTGCTGTCATCTGGGGGCAGCGGGTAGTGACAGATAATGAGCTGCTCGGTTAGGAAGTGTGGGTTGACCTGGAAGCCTGAAGGCTCTCCTTTCACTTGTTGGCTTAGTGCTGCTCCTGTGTTCTTTAGTCCCTTACTGAACAACACTTGATAAGAACCCCTGCTCCTTGGTAGGTGTGACTGTTGTGACTAATTCTGGGCATTCTGAGCTTCCCATGCGATTGAGCTGTGAGCTCAGCTTGCTTTTGGTTTTCTGAGTTCAACATAAAAATCTGAAAGGTGTACTAAAACTGAAATAATGAGTGTATGGTAGCTTTATAGCAATGCTTTCCTTAAAGGTAGCTTTCCATAGCTGCACGTGTGTTCTGAGCCTCAATAAGAGCCGTGCATCAGATACCCAAAGCCCTGTGAGCCGCTGCCTTGGAGCTGTTTGATGCTCCTGGCTCTGCAACTGGGGCCTCAGGATCTGCTCTGCAAAACCCAAAGGAAGTTTTCTACTCTTTCTTCCCTCTTGTGCAAAGCGAGGGCTCCAGAAGTGCTGACTCAGTGTGATGAAACAGCAGTAAAAACAATAATAAAAAATAAACTCCCTCCCTCATTCTTCAAGTGTTTTTCTTTCTACCAGAGTCTTCTATCATCACAGTCCAGGGTTCATGGGTGGAGGCTGTTTATCTGTTCTGGGTGGGGGAGTTGCTGGGGAGCAGAGACACTTTTTGTTTTATTTTCATGTAGAAGAACTTTGCTTTATTTTTTTCTGTTATTTTTTTTTTTCTCTCCTGGAAATGAGTAGTCCCATGGCGATGCTTTCTGTCTAGAAATAAGCTGTAGTGGTGGCTCTGGGGCCTGTGTTCTTAAAGCAGATCTGTCTTTTTCAACTTGTGTTAAGGATACTTCTGTTCCTGGGTGTGAAATGTAATTCTGAAGTCTGTGCCTGTGGCCCTGCATGCATGTTGTGGGGAAGTGCATTTAAGACATAGGAAACTGCATGAGCCCCTTTGAGAGATGTGCTGTGTTTGCAGGAAGAAAAACCAATCCAAACCTGCAAACGTTACTTCTGACAGTCCAGAAAAACTGAAGCCAGATTTTCAGTTTCCTATTGGTGGCTGTGCTATTAACTCATGCTGTCAGTTGTACTCGCTTCCTGGATTCCGGGCAGAAATGCAGTCCCTTGTGTCTCCTCCTGCTGGATGAAGGTGGCACAGTGGGCAGAAGCAGTGTGTGCCAGCTGGGCCACGTGGGGATGGAACAGCCCTGGATATTGCCTGATATCTTGTCCTAATGTGGCCGAGACCTGGAGCTGTCTGATAGATGGGTACATGAGGAGGCTGTCCCTTGGCCATCTGAAGCTGTTCTGTTGTCTGCCTGTAGTGATCCCGTGCTATAAAATCATCATAAACAATTCAGGGTTTTTTAGCAAGATCCTAGGAAAGTTCATCTTTTCTTAAATAAACGCCCGGAGTGAGCAGACTGCTAATTGAGACCAGAGAGGTTTCACTTGTTGCTCTTCTTTAGAGAGAAGATTTCTTCATGAAATACATTCTGCTTTCTTCCTGAGTAATGCTGTGTGGCTCTGAAGCAGCGGAACCAGTTCACTTCACACAGACATCACTGGGAGCAGCCTGAGCAATTCAAGGCTGCTGCTGTGTTGGACAGGAGGCACTTCAGGCTGGTTTTTGGATTTTCTGGTATTTCTTGCATCAAGTGGTGTGACACGCTTTGCTCCTTAGTAGTGCTCCTTCAGCTATGCTGTCCTGTGCAAATGCTGTGTGTCTGAGTGATCCATCTTTTCTCCCTAATAACGCCTAAGCTTTGTGTATCCATTTCGTTTAAAGGCCGTTAGCTAAGCAGGAGGATGCTTTAAAGGGAATTGCTGCTCTTGGTGTGCTGCCCAGCTCTAAGTGAAGAGCCCAAAGGCGGTATTATTTCACACAAAAACATTAATGAAGTCAGATAGCCTTGTCACCAAGCAGGGCACGTACTGGTGGGGGCCAGGAGTGGCTGTGCCCTGTCCTGTTGTGGTCCCCCAGCCAAGAGATGGCTTTGTTCCCATGCGAGGGGCAGAGCTGGGTGCCTCCTGGGGTCAGCGCCTCTGCCACAGTGATCTCTGAATATATGGAACGTGGGTCAGGCAGCTCGAGAATGTTTCTGTGTTTTTATTTCTAGTGTTACACCATCAGGAAAGAATTTGGGAGGACTATTTTTACAATTGGCCTTAAACAGGGAGTAAAGGAAACGGTGCGGATTCCAGCCTTCGGTGAAGTAACAGGAAGGGAAGCAATGAAAACCATAAACCATGCTGAGCAACATTTCCTCTCTTCTGCTGCACCCCCTACAGGTGACAAAGTCTGTATTGAGGCTGACGGGATTCCTAATGAAAGATGCATTCAATCTATATAAGGAGCCTGCTGAATCACTGCGGGGTGAGGCAGGGCAGGCTGGAGGAGAGCTGCTGGCAGCTTGCTGTCTGTTTTCCCAAGAACTTTTGTTTGCTTTACTGAAATCTAGACATTTTAAATAACTACTTTAATTCAGAGATGACTTGATCTGGGACAACAGCTGAACAAAACCCTTATCCTCGTACCAGTTTGGGCTTCAGATGCCTTCAGTGAACAGAGCACTGGGTTGGTGCTGCATGTTGTACCGAGTGCAGCTGTGTGGGGACTCCTTCCTCAGCCCTTGCATGTAATGTGCTGGGCAGTGCTAGAAGGGTTGTGGAGGGATTTATGGCTTCCTCAGTTTCCTTGGTACCTCTTTGACTGCTAAGGATGGCTCTTGGGGTGATTTATCAGAATGCACAACAATGAGATCATGTTGGAACTGTTCACTCTGCTTTCCTTCGAAACAGAACAGATTTCCTGCTCAGCATTTTTAAAATAACCATGTGTTACTGGAACACCTGGCTAGGGTCACATCATACAGAACATCAGCTTTTTGTTTGATGTTTACTTCTGATGCAGTAATTTCGTCCTTGTTCCAAAGTGCCCACCCTTAGCACCGCAGGAGGGTTTGGAAACCTTATTACCACCCTACAGCATGTGAATGTGCTTCTTACAGAGCGCAGTTGTGCTGGCTGAGCTGTGGTTGGTTTGTTTGGAAAATGCTGTGAGCAGAACTCTGTAGTTGAAACCCTCCTCCTCTGCCCCTGGATCCTCCATCCCAACCCCTACAGCTTCTCCATGGATTAAAGGGCGAAGGCGCAGGAGGTGATACAGCCTCAGGCTGCCTGGGTGGCAGGGGCACTCCTTACTGAGAGTGGATGTTAAGCTGTTAAAAGTTAACTCAAATAAAACTCGAAGAAGGCTGTGAATTCCCTTTGTCCTTAGGACAGGGGTGAGCTGTGCTTCAGCAGCTTCCCTGGGTGAGTAACAGTGTGCGGGCGGCACTGCGGCACGCTGCTGCTGGGGAGGTGCCCATAGCACAGGGATTGCTGCAGCATCCGCGTCCCAGCCCCCATGGCTCTCAAGCCCGTCCTGGCAGCGTTCACAACCACTGCTTGCTGCTCTGTGCCCCTTGTAACATCACTTGAGTGGACAGAAAACATGGGCATACCCCTCCATAAGGAAACGGGGGCAGGCAGTTGTCTGTTAAAGACTGAAGAGTGTATTGGGGTGTACTATTTAAAGGGTGTTTTAGTTTCAGGGTGGTTAAAAGCTCTAAAAATACAGATTACAAAATAAAAAAACCCACCAACTTGGACCTTGGTCCATGTGCGCATGGTGGATTTGCTTTATTGTTAACTATCATCTCATGCGTTGGCAGAGATTGCCTGTAAGCTCTCAGGGAGTGCTCCGAGTTCTGCTCGTGTGCCATTTATTGTTGCACTTTGGGTTCGCTGTTTTTATGGCACTTTCTGCCATGGCTATCTGTAAGAGTGATCTCTGCCCTTTGTGCTGTGGTTATGTGTTGGTCTGGTGCTGCAGCACACATCAGGTTTTTAAAGTAACTGCTCCTCATCTCATGCTCAGCTTTATGTAGAGGAGCTGCCCTGCTCCGGGGGCAATGCTGCCATGAGGATGTGGTCACTTCTTGGAGATGCAGCCTGAGCAGTGCAGGAGCAGCAGCTCTATCTGCATGCAGCTTAAACAGCTCACAGCAGTGGTGGTGCACAGCTGTTGTTGCAGTGAGGCTGGGCGGTGGGAAATCCTAGCTTTGTAGATATGAATGTTAAGCATTCAGGCTTTCTGTTTAACTTTCATGGGTTTGGTAATGACATTTAAAAAAGAAAAAAAAATTGGGAGTTTTATTGGTTTTACATGGCCTGCAATTACATCTGACCTTTCATTTGGTACAACAGTCCGTATCCGCTATATTTCTAAACACTGGGTATTAAGCCAAAGAACTTTCCTAAAGCAAACCCACTGTAAATTTTCATGCTAGCATTCATATTGATTTCTCTTTTGCAAATGCTGTATAAATGCAGTGCTGGAGAACTCAGAGCATATTTTCTGAGGCTGAGCTGGAGAGTCAGTGGTATGTAACTACGTGCTGTGTGTGTTAAAGCCAGCAGCCCACCTGCTCAGGACAGAACCCAGGGTGAGGAATGGCCCTGGTGAGCTTCCCTGGACGTGTGGTCTGTACCAACAGCAAATATGTTGGTGAATAAAGAAAATTCTGTGCAGAGAGGAGCTCAAACTGCTGCTTCTCCTAATTACCCATTCTGTATAAAATCTTGTCTTCCACGTGGAATCATCTGCATGTTGGAATACTGTTGCTTCAAGAAAGTTGGTTCTGTCCGTGGCTGCTGAAGGGTGGCTCTGTGATGCTGAGACCTCACAGCAGGAGGAGGGAGACGAATCCAAACCTGTGTGCTTTGTGCCTTTGTCAGAATGTGCTGGAGGAGCTGCTGGTGCTGGGCTGAGCCAGAGGCTTATTGTGCTGCAGCTGGGTCTGAGATGGATGCAAAATGTCACTTGTACCGAGTTATGGAGAGGTGCTGTAGCCCTCTGCGCTGCGGGGGCTGTGCTGTATGGTTTAGGTTTTCTCACGTTCTTTGCTATTAGCAAAGCATTTCTACAGAGTTCCCTGATCTCTTCCCTCTTTAGAACAGGTGTTAAAACATTTTAGATGTGCTATTCATCCAATATGAGAAGTCATACTGCTTGTTATACCGCGTTTGCTGTGGTATCCGTTCATGTACATTGTGTTTTCAGATGCATTTTAATAGCAGGCTGCCTTGCTCAGGTAACTGTGCAGCCATTGCTGCAGCAGCTGAAGTGTGAGTATTTTGTGCATCCCAGCCTGGCTGCTGAGCTGGGCTGTGAGCATCAATACAGTTTCCTGTGAGGCTGTAGAACTTACTTCAGTATTGGAGAAAGTAATGCAGAAATGATTAGATGCTGTGAATAAAATTGCTCATATCTTTTTTTTTTCTTTTTTTTGTCTTTTTAGGACTTAAATACTATCTACACCTTCCTTCATGGGCTGGACATACTCTCACACTTCAGGGAGCATCAGCTGAGGTAAAGTACTGTGGCAGTGGTGCTGTGTGCCATAGGTGCTGTCGGGGTGTTTGTTGTGGAGGTGAGCAGGGGTTTCTCTGCCTGCACTTAGAGGTGGCAGAACGTGAGCTGAGTTCTTTGCTGAGCTGTGTCACTGCAGTGCTGTGGCACAGAGTGCAAGCTAATGAGCTCTGCTGACAATGAGGGCAGGGCTTACTGCCATTTGTCTGCAAGGGACTGTGTAGGAAGTACCCCATGTTAGCTCCGGGTTGCGGATGCCTTTGACTGTTTCAGACATCCAGATGATCTCAGAACACACAAAATGGAAGGCCAACAAAGCACAAAAAGTGCGTTGGAAGTATTTTAGTGCCTTCGGTTCTGTTGCTATGGCTAATTCCAACGTGTAGGAGTGATTTAAGCACTTAGAGAACAAGCTGAATGTTATCTATTTGGATAATGAAGAACACCGTAATAATTTGAATTTTCTGGTGAAGCACATCCTTTATTTAGAACAAAAATAGTTGAGTTTGAGGTCTTAAAGCGATTCTGCTGAAATGTGGTGATTAATGGCTTATGATCTTTGGGGATTACCATTGAAATTAAATGTCATCTTCTCCTTCAGAATAATGTCATCCAGCGCTCGCTATGAGAGGTACAAGGGCAACCAAGTTCTCTTTTGGTAAGTATAGATATTGCTGTGGGAGTTCTCCAGCAGAAGTGTAAACAAAACCACTGTAATGCGTGCTGTAATACATCATTTCCTCTTTTAGCAGTTGTAGATACAAGACTTACAATGCACAAGCTTGGCCAGGCTGGCTGAGAGCTTTGACGAGAGCTGGGGATAGCAGTGCTGGTGCCTGGGTGGTGCCCACCAGCTGGCAGCACGGCTCCGTTGGCAGCAGCAGTGTGGCTGTGTACACCAAGAAACCAATGCAAAAAAAGCAGGCTGGGCTCCTCAGGAGGGGCTGGCAGCAGTGGAGGCACCTCGGGAGGAGCGGGGACTGGTGGCAGTGGTGGGGATGCTCAGCAGGTGGCACTCTTCCCCTGGCGCTGGCTGCTGAGCACAAAGCCATCGCTTTGCTGGGATGACACTTTGTGTAGCACTTCGTGTTTCTGAGCTGCTGTAAAGAGAAGGTCGATAGCAATGATTTCTGGTGCCTTTTCTTACAGTTCAGAAACTATTGCAAGATGCTGGTACATACTGCTTTCTGGATCTGTGCTCATGAAGGACTCCATGTTTTTACCACCTTGCAGGTAGGTGAAATTGTAGTTTGTTGTATTTTCCAGGTTAAGTCAAGATCTGTTTTCAAACCAATGCTGATGCTACTATAACTTTTTTACAATTTTTAAGATCATTTTTTCTTTTTTTTTTTCCTGAAGTCAGACAGTGGACAAAAATGTTCTGCTAACTTCATTTAAATCCCTTCTACTCTTTGTTCATTAAATACCAACCAACCATCAGGTCTTGCCTGGCTGAATTTTTTTTAGTTTGAGAGAATTTTTATGTGGCTTATTAACTCAGGGACCCTTTGAATCACTCCTCCATGGCTGCTTTTTTAGAGGACCTTGTCTCAAAAACACTGCTGTAGATCATGCAGTTTCTGTCTTTGGTTTGAGGCTGTATTTTAATGGCTTCTGTGATTTCTGTGTGAAGGAAGTGAATAGAGGCCAGTGGTGTTGGTTCCTGAGAGCTGCAGCACAGGGAGTGCTGGGATGTGCTTGAATTGAGGCTTGATATCTCAATTGAGCTGGACCTTGCTGTGCTGTGATGCTGTGCTTGACCTTGTGCATGACGCAGTGTTTGTTTCATTGTATCTTGAAACTGTGCTTCTGGGGTAGGCAGGAGTGCTTAGGAAAAAAAAAAAAGGTGGTGTGATGGGCTGCATCTCCTGCCAGCAACTGAACTGGAGTTCAGCAGTCCAGAAGTGAGGATGTAACAAGCTGAGATTTACTTAAAGCTTATATGAAGATGGTTGTTTTTCTGAATTTGTGGAATGTGTCACATAACTACATCATTAAGTTTCTTTGTTTTAAAGAAGAAAAACAATTCTGTTGTTGCTAGTTTACAGCATTACAGCTATATAATGGGTAATGAGGAAAAATAGCTGCTAGATAGAAAAGGGGTCACAGATTTCTGTTATGTGAACTGCTGGTTTAAATGGGGTAGCTCTTGGGATGTGTTGTCCACTCTTGCATTGAGAGCACATGAAAGGGATCGCACTCCTCTTCTGAATATCCAATTTGCTCCCTGTCTGTGTTTTCATTTTACTGGAGGAAGAAAAATGAAAAATTGAAATTCGAGCAGACCTTTGATATGCTGAAGGTTTGGAGTGAAGATACAGACATGTACAATTAGATAAACTAAAAGGATAGCTAATTAGTGAAGAGTTCAGGTGGGCAAAAAGGTGTTGAAACTGTTTGAATCTTTTTGTTTTCCCCAAAGCTTTTGACTTTGGTGGCACCAACAGACCAGTCCTGCTTGGTGAAGTATGATAGTGTTTGGTTGCCTTCCTTGGTCTGAATACCTCATGTAACACTCTTGTAGTTGATGGATCTGCAGTCACCAATGCTTTGCAGGCTATTTTCATATGAAACAGTGCCTTGGGTTATTTAGTACTATTCTTTCCATAACTATAATTAGCACTGTTTAATTACGTTTAAAGTAACACTTGATGTTATGGATTATTCCTTGTCCCTATACAAGGCGTTCTGAAAGGAGGCTCAAATTGCGTCTCTAAGAAAACACAGCATTGCCTTCATTCTCATCCCCGTGGGTATCACAGAGGTGCTCCTTTTGATAGGACACAAAAAAGTATAGTTTTCGTCCTTGCTTATTTCTGTTTTGTTCTTTTTGCTCGAGCAGTAACAGTGGAAATGGCCCATGGTGCACCATGAGGTGTGAAGCATCTTCTCAAGAATAGAAAAGCTATTTCAGACTTTGAATAGAAAGTTGGTAACACAGTAATGATAATTACCTGAGTTCCTGGATTGATTGTGATGCTGGTGTGTATCTGCTTGGTTTTTGTTTTTCTTCCAGAATCTCTCAGTGCATTTTTGTATTGCTTTGATTTTTTAAATTTTTTTTTTAATGTTTTTTTAGAAAACAAGTGCTTAACCAACTCTACTAATATTGCCCTAAAGAGAGGGAGAGAGTTTGGTTTTAAAAGACAGGACATCTGTCCATTCAGGTAATTCATTTTTGGATAAGGAGCTCAATGCTGTGCATTTTCTGCCTAATGAGCATGTGATGCTATACCTGCATATCAGTGACATAGACTGTATGGAAGAAAACATTACTCAGTATACTGATGCATCCGTGCTGCTTTAAAAAAAAAAAAAAA
Source organism: Phasianus colchicus (assembly GCF_987193195.1). Lineage (NCBI taxonomy): Eukaryota > Metazoa > Chordata > Aves > Galliformes > Phasianidae > Phasianus > Phasianus colchicus. Next base: position 17,048,331 of record NC_143450.1, on the reverse strand, counting down.
AATTTAAATCATCTTTGAAGTGTTCTGTGATGCTGAAGGGAGTGGAGATGTCCTTCCAGCCCGCAGCCTTTTTGGAAGGCATACTGCTTAGCTTTCAGCTATCAGATACGAAGCCCAGCTATTTGATTTGTTGAGTATGGAATAAATGTGTCAACACGTGAGCAGAGGTGAGAGAGGTTGGAGACAGGTGTCATCTGCACAAAAGTGATGCAGGATGGTGGTAGCTTTGAGGCATCTCTGGGGAAAATGAGTGAGGACCAAAATAGAATCCTTAATGTGTGGCAGGCTATAAATACCAGGGATGAGAAATTAGGCTTTGTGGAGACCTCCTAGTGCTCTGAAAAGGTCATGAGCCAGTCTGGAATAGTTCTCATTTTGAAAGAACTGGGTGGACAGAAGCATTTACTGTAACAGATAATAGTTAGCAAATGGATTTCAGTTGGAAACTCGATCCTTGTGTATGGCTTGTGGTCACTCCCTTCCAATTATCCCCTTGTAACACTGATGTGGTAATTCCAATTGCGTGTTTATCTCTGGAGCATTTGACAAACTTCCTATGGGGGGATGTATATGTTATATGTCCATTTTCCTTGTGGCTATTTTCTGTTTTTTTCCGACTAACTGCCTTGTGTCTGTGTTTAATAGTTACGTGTGAAACTGCTGTTACAGTTATTGGTGAGATACTTTCAATTTCAGTAAGTGTGACTGGAAGGGGAAGACCTGCTGCCAATTTCCTGCTCCCTTCCCACAGCACTTGTCCTTTCCCTGTCATCTGCCCAGCCATTACCTTGACAGATGGAGGAGGCTCCAGTAGACCATTGCTTGGCCTGGCTGAGATGCTGGCCAGGCTCCCCTTTTCTTCATGTCTTGTTTCATCCATTATCTACCATTCTGATATTTAGCTCAGGAAAACCTTCCTGTCCTCCTGCAGGTCATTGAAGAGTAAAATATCTGGATTCAGACCTGAAAGAGGCATAGCCCAGCTGAAGCAGGCAGCTGCCTGTGCATCTCTGTAGGCTCTTGAGTGAATTGGGGCAGATGCTTGGGAAAGGCTTTCTGTGCAAGCTGTAATTCAGTAATTGGCTTGAAGATTGGAGGATTAAGACGTGTGTGCAGGTAGGATAAAACTTGTTCATTCATCTGATGATGAAGATGAGAAGAGCCCTGTAAGACTTTGTTTTTCTTGTTTAAACAATATAAGCAAATCAGTCATTAATGCTGGGTACAAAGATGGCCCAATCTTGATTACTGTATTGCCAGGAGAATGGATTCAGCAGTACATTTGGTACAGTAGGAAAAGAATATTGTTCTTAACATGAAAGTGATGGCCAGAACAAAAGAACAGGATTGGGGGATTTTGTGGAAGGAAAATCATGTCAGCAAGTTAAAGAGTTTTTTTGTTAACCTTGCTTGTTAATCAAGATAATTCATTTGAACAGGATATTTGAAGGAGATTACTCACAGCAAGATTAGCCATAGGAAATGTATCAAGGGCCTAGAGGAACTTCTGAAGCCAATTATGTGGATGACAACCTCCTACAGCTGTGAGAATTGAACCTTGAAGGGAAAAATACAAAGTATTGAAACATTCAAGATGTGTCTTATTGAAAACAAACAATTCTTTTCCTGACCCTTCCAAGAAATTCAGAAATGGCTGTTCTGAAATCTTACAAGTGGAGGAAATTGGTATCATTATCCCAAATTCAGGTAGTGCATTTGTTGCCTACAAACTAGTTGTCTATTTTTTTTTTAACCCAAAATCCAACCCAAATGCTTGGATTAAAGAAAATTATCATAATGAAAGAGGAACTCCAGCTTGGCTTTACGAATAGTGGCTTAGGTTGAAATTATCTTAGCTTATTTTTTATAAAATTAATTTTTGTAGATAACAATCTTTTAATATGTTTTGCAGCTTGCAGTGGCTGTTAAGCGTTTCAGTCTCTTCTGTGCCAGTTTTCTGTGCTCCCAACGCTGTGCTTTTACAGTGTTGGTAGATAAGAACCGAGGATTAAGGACTTGCTATTTGCACAACTTACATTTCTTGTACTTCAGACACCTTAACATTTTGCTTTCAAATATATTTATACTTTGAATGTATCATGTAAAACCCATCAGTTTTACCCTAAAACTTATGCCTGCCTTCTGCAAACTGTGGATTTGTGCCTTTCAGTGAACGAGCAGCTCAGAGCTCCTGCATTCCCAGATGCTGATGAAGGCATAGTGGCATCTTTCTGCTGCTGACCATCCTTCCAGGCATCCTGCCTTGGCTGGTCCTGCTGTGTCTGAGCTGTGCCTGGGCTCTGATGACTGCTGAGGCCTCCTGTCCTGGTCCCACAGCTGAGTGCTGTTTTCTGCAGGCGCTGCCTTGAGAGAAGGCTGTGATGTGTTGCAGAGCAAGATGAGCACTTGGCACATCTCTTCTGGCACAGAATAATCTTCTACAAGAGCCAAAAGAATACAGAGGGCTCTGTGCAGATCTCTTACAACCAAACGATGGCATGATCGTGTCCACAGCTCCCACCAACCCCAGTAATTTCCTTCATTGACAGTAGTAGGTAAGGCGCTGGCTGCCTCAGAACATCATCTTATCCTGAGCACAATAATTAGGGAAGACGTCTAGAGGGCGTGTCGTGCATTTCACAGCCTTTAGAATTGTTCCCAGTTAAAACTTGCAGCCAGTTTGAGAGAGAAGCCTGCAAAGCATTGCTGTTATTGACAGCTAATGCAGACAGGGTTTATGGTATTCGAGCATTAATGGGAAATGGTATTCTGCATTCAGCTGTACTCCTTGTGGTCTCAAGTTTCCTTTAAACCATTTTCTGATGGAATTAAACATTGTAATATTTTTATAATTAAGTTACTTTGAAATGCTCAGGACCTGCACGGCATATGGTGTCTTGGAAACTCTGCACCTACATTTGCCAATTTAAAAAGAAATAACACAAATGGGGAAAACCCACTTTGGTAGTAACCCTTTACTGACTTCAGCTCATCTGTTGGATTATCCATTAAAAGTGAAATATTTAAATCCTTGTGTTTTCACTTTTTTTTTCCTAATTTGGAAAGATTATAAAGAAGTCTAATTCTCTAATACAACTTCTAATCTTAATTCCCCACCGGCTTTATTTTGCAAATCAAAGGCACAGAGGCTGTCCAGTGGTTGGAAATGCAGTGAGCAGCAGTGCAACTCTGCAGCTGCCCAGGAAGGCAGTAATTCCTGTGAGGATTTCTGTGTCAGTGGCACTGTGACATACTGTGATCATGGATGAGAAGGAAGGATTCTGCCTCCTCTGCATGCAAACACTGCAGTTGTGTTACTGTATATCATGAGACTATGCAGGCTTTCTCTTATTTATTGGCCAATTACAAGCAAATTAAGCTTAGAGTATTTCTACTGGGAGTTCAGTAATATAGATGAATGTTCCAAACTGTTTGCAATACTGTGTAGTGCATCTGTTGGTAATTGAGAAAGGTGATGGGGATGTCTGGGCCTGGGCAGCAGTTACCTTGCAGCAGGCATGCTGGCTGTTTGCTGGGCAGCTGCTTTGCATGAGAGGCTCTCTGAGGAAAGCAAAGTGATTTTCAAATGAAGATGAGCTCTGACTTGAGAAAAAAATGCTTCTATTCATAAACAAATTAAAAAACCCAACAAACAAACAAAACCCAAACCTAACAAACAGTCCTTACTTCCTTTATTATGCAACTTATCAATGTGTTCCTGGTGAGAGATGTCTTTGCCTTGCAGAAAGCCAGGCAGCTCACTGAGTCAGGCAGGGCGTGAGGTCACTGGGTTCTGCTTGCAGTGGTAAAAAAGTACAGTTTGTCCTCATCTGTGTGTTCCTGCAGGCTGTTTGACAGGCAGGCAGTTTGGGATGAGAATATTCATTTAAAGCAAAATATCTGCAGCAGATTACAAGCTGTTTGCTTGGTATACCTTTGCACTGCTGTGTCAGTAATGTGGTGCAGGACAGTGCTGCAGGTAACTATTGAAAATCATCAGTAACTGTGCAATCTTGATGTCAACTTACATAGCCAGAATGACTTTGATTTTCTAGCTCCTGCAAAATACAGCATTATAAGATGCTTGATATCTCTATATTGAAGGCTTTGAGATCAGAAAATTCTGTTTCAGGACCAGACCAGGCTGCCCAGAGCCACATCCAGCCTGGCCTTGAATGCCTGCAGGGATGGGGCATCCACAGCCTCCTTGGGCAACCTGTTCCAGTGCCTCGCCACCCTGTGTGTGAAAAACTTCCTCCTAATATCCAACCTAAACCTCCCCTGTCATTGTTTAAAACCATTCCTCCTTGTCCTGTCGCTATCCACCCTTGTGTACAGTCATTCTCCCTCCTGTTCATACTCTCCTTTCAAATACTGGAAGGCCACAATGAGGTCTCCCCAGCGCCTTCTCTCCAACCTAAACAGGCCCAGTTCCCTCAACCTTTCTTCATGGGAGGCTCCTGGGAGAGGAACCAGCTTTGGTCCCTTTGGCTCAGGGAAGTCAAGCAGATCCCCAAGTGTTGCAGATCTGAGATTTGGAGCTGGGTGTTACTTGTGTAGGGCTTTGTCTGTACAAGGGAGGCATGCTGCAGAATGGGGATGGCTGGAATGAGGGAACAGCAGCTGCTGAGGAATGTGTTATCTGTGCTTTGTGTGTCGGCAGCTCAGTCTGATCCCGTGGCCTGAATCCCCATTAGCTGCCAATGCACGGCATCCCACCGGTTCAGCTTGCATTCCTTTCTCATGTGATACCATTGCTTAAGCATTTTTAATTACGAATAGCAGTGAATGAGGAGGAAAGCAAGGTTGTGGCGGCCAAGGCATGTGGGGTAAACAAAGCTGCCTTTGTTTACATGGGAGATGTTGCTCATGTGGCCGTGTCACAAGCCAGTGAGCCTCTGAAAGCTGCTGGTGCAGATGTAATAGGTGGACAGCAAGCAACAGGAGCACGCAGTATGGTTATAAGTAAGAGCCGTGATGTGGCTCATAAGCTGAATCCTCTGGCTGTAGGCAGCTATGGAATAAAGATGTGTAGATTTAAGATTTCATTGGTTACGTTCATTGAGGGGAATGTAATGGCTGGGGAAACCGTGCCCACGTCTCAGCTTGGTGAGAGAGCATCGCGTGGTGCTGCCAGGAAGTAATTAAACATGACCTACTGACTGGTAAACGAGGCGTTTGTTCCTTAGGATCTGCAGGGTGGGTTTTGTCGTTGGAACGTAATCTTTCTGTGAGTGTTTGGTTGTTGCAAAGTGCTTGATGGACCAGAAGGGGCAGTGCCCAGAGCCTGACCTTCGATTGGAGCAATGTCGTCTTCCTGTCGTGTTCTGTGCACGATCATTGCTCAATTAACAAATGTTGCAACAGAAGCAGAGCGAAGCTCAACAGTACCAGAATTATTATTATTAACAGATTATTTCTGTTTTAAAAGGATGCAGGCAATTTCTAGTTGCACGTAACACCTCTGGATTTCCATCTGAAGATTTGTTGTTTTAAATTTTTTGTGTTGTATGAAGTAAAACTAGAACTGCAGCTTATTTTTTCCTCAATGCAAATGCGCCGTGCTGCAGAAGGTTGGTTTGTTTCGCTTTGTTTTTCTCTTTTGGTTTGTGGAGGAATAGATCTGAAGTACTGCAGATGCTCAGAAGCTCACACTGCATGGCAAAAGCATGAGTGAATGCTTTTCAAGTGACTGAAGTCGTGAGAACTTCAGCTACCAGTCGCTTGCTTTACATGTGTGGAAAATACCAATTTACAGTGTGAAACCTGTGCTTTTCTGGCCTTCTCTAGCATGCGTGAGAAAATTCCAGTGTGACTTCATAGCATTCATAGCAGTTATTTCATTTACTGTTTTTTTTTTTTTTTCAGTAAATCACTAATAAAATCAAGACTTGACATTTTAATCTGCGGTGCTTCTGCTAATTGCAGTGCTTTATCCTGACAGCCTGTAGGATTGCACCAAGACTATATTTGCTGGAATAAGCTGAAGCTTTGCTTCCTTTCCTGAGAACACAAATGTCCTGAGATTTTGTATGTTAAAGTGCAGCTTATAAGCACAGGTCTTTTCAGTGGTCTGCACAGTGGTGGTGTTTCAGGGAAGGCTTTCTATGGAGATGGCTGCAACTCAAATGCTTTGTGGCTGAAATTCCAGATGTGCTTTCCAAGTGTAACCATAGCAGAAACCAGCAAAGCACATCTACTTATTAGGGTTCATCTCTGGATTTGCCTTAGCCCTGTTTTAATGCAAACATCAGTCTTTCCTTCAAGTTAGCTGATTCTTCAGTTGTGCCTGCTGATGTGTTAGAAGTTGATTGCCGTTGGCAGCCTGAGTTTGTAACACAGCAGCTACAGCTGCAGCATTGCTAATCCAGTTGGGATGCTGTTAATGAAGTAGACTTTTTTAATTTGCTGTCTGTCTGGGAAGGCTTTCACTTGAGCCCAGGCTGAGCTGGGACAGAAGGTCTGCAGCCAGTGCTGAAGGCATTGGGTTTGGGCATCTGCAAAGGGTAGTGATCTTAGGAATGAGTGTTCTTTGTGTTCGAGCTTTACATAACAGCCTGTGATGAGAGGGACTGAGTAAATAATAATTAAAAAAATATGTTAATGATGCCATTACGTTAGAAATTTTTGTACAATAATTTCACCCAATTGTTTTTTTTCTTTTCTTTTTTTTTTTTTCCAGGGTATAGTAATCTGCACCGTAGCTGATTACTTTTATTACTGAAAAGATGAGCTGAGCTGTTTGTCTCATTCTTTTTCATTTCTTTCTGTCCTTATGTAGTTTTGGCAAGCAGTCTGGAGGAAAACGAGGATGCGAATGTATCATACTGGAGCCTTCAGAAATGATTGTGGTAAGGCAGATTTTTCAGATGTATTTAATCTATCGTGATTTCTGCGAATTCTTTTTGTCTCATAGCAAGAAGCTTATTGGGAAGTATTTTATAAAATTGCAGCAAAACTGCCTTGATTTCAATTATACCGAGGGCTGCTATCATACTGGCAGTAGTTACATACATCTAATCTAGATGGGTAAATGATGGTGATGATTAGAATGATTGTATCATTCCTTCCAAAATTATATTTATTTGAGTTCCAAAAGCTTACCATTTAGGGCCGACTTAAGCATTCCTGAGTTGTGGAACAATAGACTGCTATCTTGAATATTTTATTTCCATCCTCACCCCCTGATTCATTGCTTTTTACTGGCTGGGCTAGCAATGCTGGGTCTGCTGGGAAGTGGTGCTCTTATTCTCAGCTTTGCAATTCCACATAGTGTGAAGGCTTTTAAGTAAGAGCTGAAGGAACGTAGGATGCTTAGCCAACCTTGAAGGATAAGGCTTTCAGCTTCGCTGCCATTGACCTTTTCCATGTCCATTGTACTTCCTGAGAATACTTACAAACCCTGCCAAGTTCACGTGTTCATTAAAAGGTGCTGTGTGCACAGATGTCTGCTGTGTCAGGTGAGCTCCTGCACTGCACTGTGGCACAGGGATCTGCCTGGCCTCGTGGGTGCCTTCCTGTCTGCTGGAAGCCCTTCAGGCTGATGGAGCTGAGAACAATTCACTCTGTTTCTAAACAGATCAACAGTTTAGACTATTTTCACTCACAAGCTAATTGCACGGCTCTGTGCTTACAGACCTGCTGTTCCAGGTGCTCCTAGAGCCACTGTGCTGCGTCCTGCAGAAATGCCATGGACTGGTGTAACTGCTGTTTGAGGTGGAAAGTGTGTCACTCCTCCTGGCAGTGACTCATCTGCTGCAAGTGGATTTGCTGGTTTACATGAAATATTTTCCACGGGCAAAGTGTATGTTATTGTCGTCACTGTATTTAAAAGAACAAACCACAAAACAACACCCAAACAAAAACCTAGGCAACCCAATGGGAAAAAAAAAAAGTGAAGATACACACAAAGAAGTATCATTTCCATAGAGCAAGTTGCTGTCCTTCCAATATTTGAAGGGAGCATGTAAACAGAAGGGAGTACAACTGTTTTGAGGGTGTATAGCAATAGGACAAAGGGGAATGGTTTTAAACAATGACAGGGGAGGTTTAGGTTAGATATTAGGAGGAAGTTTTTCACAGAGGGTGGTGAGGCAATGGAACAGGTTGCCCAAGGAGGCTGTGGATGCCCCATCCCTGCAGGCATTCAAGGCCAGGCTGGATGTGGCTCTGGGCAGCCTGGGCTGCTGGTTGGTGACCCTGCAGGGGGTTGGAACCAGGTGAGCATTGTGGGCCTTTTCAACCCAGGCCATTCTGTGATTCTATGAAACTGGAGAGTTTTTTGTGTGTATGACTGCTGTGAGGTTTCCCAGGGGACTGTCACAGTCCTGCAGAAGCCACTTGTATACATCAGCATTGCCAAGTGCTGACACTTGTTCCTGGAGAGAACTTCACAGCCTGGATGAGTGTCCTCTCTGCTTTAAAGTTCTTTCTTGAATTTCCTGTAGTTGATGTTAGGTTCTACTGAGAGAATAGAGGCACCTGAAAGTACCTTACGTCCACTTACGGAACTTCAGTGTCCTCTTCTGTAGGAAAATCAGTGAACTGGAAGTCCGTGGTTCACAACTTACAGGAAAATACAGCTCAAGTGCTGTCAGTTTCCTATGTGGGACTTTCAGTGGGGTGAGAAGAGAGCCTCAGTGTGGTGGCATTGCCTCACCAGTGGGCTGCTGTGACAGAAAGCGTGCTCAGCTTCATTTCCCTGATTAATTTGTATTACTTTCTCTTAATTTCTTTCATTCTTTTTTTCCAAGAGAGTTTTTCTTTAATATGCAACATACAATTAGATGTGCAATGCCTAATGAATATTTATCTTCAAGTGAAAGCATTCGCTACTTTAACCCAGTTAAAGACTGCTGCCATTCTCTGCTTTTGCTGCTGCTTTCCTCTTTTTTTCCTCTTTCTTTTTAGAATGTAAATCAGTTTTTTGAAATGGGAATCCTCTGGGAACTGACCCATTTTAGAGGCCATAAAATGTGGTCATCTTAAGTTAATGAGGATAACAGATAGTGTGTGAATAGGCAGTGTAGCTCATATTTTGGAGGCTGAACAACCTATTGAATTAATAATGGGGCCATTTGTCACTTAAGAAAATGGCCCAGAATTGCAGTGTTTCCATGTACTGAAGTTATCTTTCTGTTGTTCCTTGGCATCTTCATTTTTGTCTTTAGGTTCATTGTGAGATAGCAGAGGAGCAGCACGGTGTTTGGAGGTGCTAGCACCAAGCACAGAGTGACATTGAGGACAATCCCACGATTCCCTTTGGCTTTTGTTGGTTTTTTTTTTGTGGCAGCACACGCAGTGGGTGAAGCAGTTTGCACGGAGCAGCCTGCAGCTGCCAGAACCCAAGCGAAACAAAGCAGCACCCTTTCTTGAGAACGTGCCCACTCAGAAAGCTGATCCAGTTGTTTTCAGATAATAGATGTACAAGATGCTAGGAAGGAGCATGCTGGGCAGCAGTGCCCACCAAGCTGATGCCTGGTCCTGCACTGTGCTGTTGCAGTGTTGCAGCGCTCAGCAGAAGCCTTTGTCCCGTGGTGCTGTGCTGGCTGGCTGTGCTCTGCGCCTGGTGCAGGCAGGGCTGAGTGCTGCTCGTGCTGGGGGAGCTGGGTGCTCAGAACCAGCAGTAGGCGCAGTGACGGCCGTGAGCACCACCAGCCGGGCTGAGAGCCATCTGCTGATGGCACTGAACTGGGAACTGTGCAGAGCTCTTTCCTGGTGTTCTGATTTGTATTTTGGTTTTGTTTGGTCGGTTGCAGTGCTAACCGAAGGAAGCAGGTGGTCTCAGTTCTGCGTTTCCACTGGCAGTTGGTTGTTTTGCCCTTGTGTTAGCAAATCGTGTGTTTGTGCTCACCTCTTTGTTTTCAGTTAGAATTGTGGAGGAAAAATAGCATCATCTTGCAGTAAGTGCTTATTTTAGCCTTCAAACTGTCTGTTCAGTTGGGGGTTTGATAGTGAAGGTCCTCAGTGCTGGGCTGGTGGTCATCTACTGCTGCAGGGAGCTCCATCACTGGGTGCCAGATGCACGCAGCCCTGCTTTACTGTCTGTGCTCCCATAAGGCTGAACCCAAAGGAAAAAAGAAACAGTGCATTTAGGAAAAAGGAAACAGTGCATTTATTGAAACAGTTCACGTAGCACATGCACAAAATTCACAACGGAAGAAAGGCAGTTTTAAAGGTTACTTATTAGAGTAAGTAAAACCAAACTTCATCTGCTTCAGGAAACCTGTGCAGTTTGAGAAAAGTGTGGTTCTCGCTTACTGAAGGAGCTCTGCTTTTCTGCTTTCTTTCTGGTAACACTGCAGTGTGAGGGCAGCCTTCTATTTAAAATCTAGCATATCTTTAGATTGCATTGCCAGTGTATATTTTTCTCTATGGAATTAAAAATAACCCACGAAATAAGCCCATCACCTGCACCTTCCTCTGTCCTCTGGGAAAAGCAATGTGGAAAGTGGAGGTGATGTTGCTTCTGTGAATGGTTCAGCTATTTTCAGAGATCTGCTTGTTACTGCCCGTTAAATCTTTCTAATTTTCATGCCTTTATACCTTTTGCATTTGAATTTGGAGATAATTTACTCAAGTGTGTGAAGGGAGGGCTGTGTAATGCAATGTGGAGCTTCTCTTGTTCTACTGCTGAAGTCTTACATTTAGGAAAGCCTGTTTAAAAAAATCATTTAGGGCAGTAGAAACTCATAGTGTAACTGTATGGTAGAGGAGCTTCTTGCTGGCTGCAGCCCATTTGCAGCACGTCTGCTCTGTTTCCTGCTAGGATACACTTTTCCAAAACATCAGAAGGAAGTGGGGAGGGATGGGACTGCTTTTTATAGAAGAAAAAGGAATTGGAGCTAGTGAGATAAAAAGGATTCCTGTTGGCTTTTACTAACAAGATAAATTTACCTTATTTTTAATGTTTAGTTGAAGATGTGATTTATCATCAAGGTATGAATCAAGTTCCAGTGAATTCTTCATAATTTGTTGGAAGTGGTTAGAAATAGGTGTGGCGTAGGGAAAGTAGGGCTAAGAGCTATTTCCAAAGTAAAATCCTACACCAATTAAGTAACCAACAGAACAGGGATGTTGTAACTTGTTTCTCTGTGACTACTGCGTGAAGTTTTGAAAAAATACCCTGATAAAAAAGTGGCTTTAAGCAGATTGTGTCATAAAATCATAGAATGGCCAAGGCTGAAAAGCATATATATCTAAATATAACTTCTGTTGAGGGCATCCTTAAAATCAGACACGTATATAACTCGCATTGTGTAATGTGTGTGGGTGAAAAAGCCTTTCTGCCGATGAGTGACATTATTTGGAGGATACGGGTGCAGCTTTAAAAAAGAAAAAAAAAACCTGTTTCCTGGAAGGAAGCTGCGGCCTCCGGCTCATTGTAATAACGTCGCTCTGAGCCATGCAGCAGCAGTTCTCCAAAGCATCTGCTGTCGTTTTCTTGAGAAAAATTTAACTGTTCTCAACTTATGTTTGTTCCTTCCTCATGAGCTTGCTACGGCTCCATCGACTCTCGGTGCTATGGAAGAACTGGATGTTTAACCAAGAACCCGAACATGTGTTTCAGGTGGAGAACTCCAAAGACAATGAGGAAAGCATCCTGCAAAGAGAAGTCCCGCTGCGGCAGTCCCGGCGCAGGTTTAGGAAGATCAACCAGAGGGGTGAGCGCCAGACCATCACCGACAACGTGGATGCCAGCAGCTACCTGTCGGTGAGTCTGCTCTCTGTTTGCTGGTACCTGGGTTTGGGGGCATTGAGAAAAGCCACGGGGGTGAGATGAGATGAGATGAGATGGGCTGTGCTTGCTGTGACTCTGGAAGCTTTTTTTGAGTGCTTTGGAGTGGAGCACTTCATGTTGTTGTGAAGATTCAGGCTGCGGTTTGAAAAGGGGTTATTTGCTTTATGAGTGCTTGATTGAGCACTGCAAATAAATCTTAATGTGTCTGCTGGAAAAGAAGTGGTCATTCTTGGTGTTGGTTGGTTTTAGCTGGAGTTCTTTTGGTGAGATGCAGGAGTTGGTTGATGGGGTTTTTTTTTTGTGTGTATTTTTTTCCCCTTAGATTTAGGCCGTGCTTTGGAATGGAGTCAATCACAAAGGCAGTTCAATGCAATAACAGCACTATCTGTCACATTTACCTGCTTAAAAATAGCATAACGGTATTTTGAGCATCAAGAAGTAATGGCAGCTCAGTTGCCACTTTTAAAATCCTTCACAGACTGTTGTCTGCTCCGTGTGAAGGCACGTACTGCTGTGGTTTTGAGGCCATGGTGCTTTTCTGAAGGCTTCTCTTTACCCTTCTTCTTCACGTACAAACTTCCTGCTACTAGCAGGATATGTATATGTGTGTGATCTAGACAGAAGATTTCATTGAAAATAATTGTTCCAAAGATTTTGATTTTCTTTGAAAATCAAGCATTGACAAACAGTACTAACACTGAAAAGTAGAAACTTTGGCTAGTCTTCATGCACATAAAAGAAAAAAACAAATTCAGTTTCTCCCCCTTTTTCCTGTTTATACGCTTCAAAATATCTGAAGTGTGCAGTTAGCTGAAAACTTAAAAGATTTCCTCTGTTTCAGAATAAAATGCTGTTTCTCTTTTCTTTCTCTTTCCCCACGCTGTTAACCATGGCACTGCAGGTGGGTGACTTGTAGGCTCTGCAGCATTAGCATTTTGGTGAGCAAAGGTGACTTTGGTGTTTGTCTGCTGAGCAGAACAGCTCTGGCTGCTGTGACAAGAAGCAGACGTGCTGCTTGAAACTAAACGTTCTCTTCCATCTCATTTCAAGAGCTGTCACATGTTGGTTTTTATATTACTGAATAATCTGTGTTAGTCAGTGATGAACGGAGCTGTTGGCTCCTCAGGCTCGGAGCAGCCTCATCAGGCTTTGTTAGGAATTAAGTTCCAATCTGTGTATGACAAAATCTCGTTCCTTCTCTTGGTGTTTCTGTAACATTGAGAAGCATGAAGGAAAAAAATTCTTAGGTGTCAATGCCACAAGGAGGAGAAGCTCAGGAGGTGGTGCTGGTGCTTGCTGTGCCTCTGGCTCACATGGGTGCCATGGGCAGTCTGCTGCCTTTGCTCAGAGAGGTGCCAGGTTAGCACTGCTGTAAATGGTTTCAGTGATTGCCAGTTCTTCCTGCGTGGAGTTGGTGTGTTGGACTTGCAGGACTGTGATCAGTCAACAAATGATGTCCTTGTCATAGAACCATAGAATGGCCTGGGTTGAAAAGGACCACAGTGCTCATCTGGTTCCAACCCCCTGCTATGTGCAGGTCACCAACCAGCAGCCCAGGCTGCCCAGAGCCACATCCAGCCTGGCCTTGAATGCCTGCAGGGATGGGGCATCCACAGCCTCCTTGGGCAACCTGTTCCAGTCAGGGTTTTTCTTCCTGTTGATTTATTTCTTATGATGACAGCCACATGCAGTGCACGTCTGGCTGGGCGTGTACTGTTTCTTGTGGCAATTCTGGTTGTTCCCTCAGATTTATGAATATATATATTTATATATTTGATAGGAAATGATATAAACTTCATAAATCATGAGCATGCTCCTGCATTTGCTTTTGTGTCAGTTAATTAGGGATATATAAAAAGATTGTGTTAACATTGCTAGGTGTTCTCCTGGATGACTGAGTGCTAAGTGGCAGGAAACCACCTTTCTGGTGCAAAATCTGCAAGCTGTCGGGTTCCAGCAGTCTGAGTTGAAATACCAAACCTGGCTTTTGTAGCCTGGAAACTCCTAATTGGAAGGCGTAGTGTCACAGTGCTTGGTGTAGCAAAAAGTAATTTGTATCTCAACAGATGACAAAGAAATGGGCCCAGCTGCCTGTTTGACAAGTAAACAACTCGAAGGATGCCTACATTTTTCTATATTCTGTTTAAGTCTGTTAAAAAAATGAATTTTCCTGAGTTATTTTGTTCATTCTGTGCCTCGGTTTAATTGGTTCAACTCTTGCCTTGGGAGATCTGGTAATACTTGGCCATTGGTCACCAGTGGTTTTGAAAAACAAACATCTTAATGTAACCCTGCACTCCAACCCAGTGGAGAAGGGGCAGGATGAGGAGAGGCTTTGGATGAATTTGCCAAGAACTTAAAACAATGTTTCTGCTGGAGTGAGGAAACTGTTTACAAACTTGCCAGTACATTTCCTCTCTGGCCCAATGCTAATGTGAATAAATGCAGCATTGTACTTCGCTCTGCAGCCTGTTGCTGGATGCTCTGTGACAGATGCTGCATGTGGCTTGAAGGACCTTTTGTGAGCCCTGCTTGGGCAGGAAGGCTTGGTGCTTCATGCACAGCATGCCAGGACTCCCCAGCTTCCAGTGGTGTGATGGGCTGAGTGCTCAGCCTGCTGGTGGTCAGGTCTGGAAGCACCTCTTGGGCACAGGCAGCTTTCTGCCTTCTAAAGAAAAGAAGATCCTGTAGGTATTGGCACTTGGTTGCTTTATCCCAGCTCGGGACTTTTCCTTTGACAATTAAAAGCAAACACAAGAAATCCTCTATTTAAGGGGAATTAATCTATGCAATTTCCATTTACTCCTTGAAATGTAAATCTCTGAGTATTAAATATAGTCAATTAATATTTATGATGAAGTTGAATCCTTGTTTTTATAAAGCATTACCCATTAGGTGGTGATGTGAGCTTGCATCTGCTCTTTGTGTGGAGCTCCCCACCTGGAGCTCCTGCTGGAACGAGTTCCATGGAAGTCCCTGGGGTTAGCAGTGAGATAAATAGTTGTGTGCAGATTCTTTCAGTAATACTTTCAGTTATGATTACCATATTTGAAGCTCTCTCTCTTATGCCTCTTACTTAAGAGAAAGAACTCTAGCACTTAATTTAACTGTCAATCTTCAGGATCATTCACATTCAAAGTCATTATTGGTATCTTCATTTTTCCTTCTTGTCTGCTTGAAGGACAACTCGGTGTTAAAAACTGGTGTTTGTTTGTTTGTCTTCAAAGTGTACAGTGGCATGAATGGGTTCTCACACTGTGTGTGCAGGTGATGGCAGAGCTGCTCACTAACAGGTGGAACAGCAAGGGCTGCCATGTGCTCACAACTTCCAGGAGCTGTGCCAGGGCTCTGCTGGTGCTGTGACTTTCCTCTTGCAGCACAGCCAACCAGCAGCATCCTGGGGATAGACGAGTGCTTGGGGAGAACCCAGTGCTTCTCCCAGGGCATGAAATAGCAGCGCTGCTCACGGTGGGGAGAGCAGGAGTGGCTGTGGCAAAGCTTAATGCCACAGCGACCCGAGATCTCCTCGCCCTTGTCCTGTCTGCTTTCGTCTCTGGAGGAGCATCAGCATTGTGCCTGTCACCCTGGGTGATGGTCTGGGTGGTGGGAGGGAACTGAGGCTGGAGAAGGCTCTTGTCAGACTTAATGAATTAGAGCAAAATGTGCTGCGGGTATTAATTATGCCTGTTCTTGCTTCTGTTTCAGATGTGATTCGTTAGTATGGTTGCCTATCTTCATGGAGATAGGCTCTCTTTGTGCATATGTCTGTCTGCGGCGCGGATAAGAACGCAGACAGGAGCCAGGGTCAGGCAGCAGGGCACTGCCACAGCCACCATGAATATTCAGTCATTCCTGGTTCTCAGTCTAGCTTTCAAGCCAATAAATAATGCAGCTGCATTTTTTATTACAAAAGGAGAAAGGTAATTCTGGTCATCTTTGTTCAGCTCTGTTCTGAACTGCTGTGACTGTACAGCAGGTATGGATGGAACTGCAGCTGGGTTCTTTCTTCAGTTAATGGTTTGGGGAAGAAGTGTTTGATGTCAGTTCTGGGGCTGTACAGAAGTTACTCTGCTGATTTCATAAAGATTCAGAAAGCAAAAGGTTCAAATATTTATCTTCACAATTACAAACTCGAGATGTAGTAAATTTTGCATTTATATTTCTTGCAGTGAACAAATCCAAATGGAGTTTAACACTTGAACACAAATTTCAAAGTGACCATCAAGTCTGCAAACTTACATGTTTTTGATTTTAATGAGATTTAAAAAACTTACTGTTACACACATTTGTACAGTTTTTGATGGTTGAAATAAAGAGTATTCTAGAAATAGCATACGTAAGATGTAATGTAACTTTCCAGAGAGTTGTGGCAATGTTTTTAATTTTTTAATGTTTCTTCACTGTAGAATAGAATAAGGAAATATTACTAAACTTTTCTTAGTAATCCCCTTTTTCAGATGTGCAAATTTTTTTTTTTTTTTTAATTAAAAAAAACTCTTCTAAGAGGATGATGAGGTTTAAGAGATTTATTCTAATACTAACTTTTGAGGACAGCGTTTTGATACTCGTCTCATGTGCAGATTTTCCAGGAGCCCTGTTAGGAGCATTTATCTGCAGAGCAGTCTGTCACTTGAGGACTGCTTGAGTGGCAAGTTTCTTGTTCTGTGATCATTGCTTAATGTAATCCCATCCGAGGCTGCAGTTGGTGGGGGGTATCTCACTGTTGCAGGGGCCTTAAGTCACATTTTAATACACCACATCAAACCCATTGGGTTCTTTCCTATTGCTGATATTTTCCTTTTTAAACGCTGTAGAATGCTGCGGGTGTTTTGTAGTCTATTTCTAACTGCCAGGTAAATGTGCTGAAGTGGTACCCGGGGTGGATGTGACTGTGATGCAGCCTGTCTCCAGATGCCTCTTGCTGAAGCTGGTGCAGCAGCAGCCTGCTGCTGTTGGTTGGGAGCATCAGCAATTCCAGCAGGGCTGCGGCTGTGCTATGAGTGGCTTAAATCACTTCTGGAACCATTTTGGAGCTGGGTGATTGTTCTTTATGCAGATCGTAGCTTGTTAATGTGTTTTGATCCCCACACTTTCATGTATTTGACAGTTCTAGCTTTCTTATCTGAGATTCGGAAGGAAATCTGGATCCCTCTGAAATCCCTCAGTCTCACTGTGTCCTGAGCAGCAGGAGCAGAAAAACACGCCGTGGGTCACGAGGTGCGCAGGGATCATCAAGTTCCCTCTTGCACTGTTGTTACAACATGAGCATTTCCTCTCTTTCAGCTTGTCTTTGAGTTTGGGTGGAGCAGCCCATGGCCCAGCTCGCAGGCTGCATCGTGTCCGTGTGCCTTAAGGCTCTGCCACCCTGGAGCTGCTGGCACTGCTGTTTTCAGTTCCTCTGTCTCCTGCCATCCAGGAGGCCCAGTGCTACTCTGGCTTCATGGTGGCACATCCCTAAGTGAAGCTGGAGGCTGGGCGTGTGGCATGGAGGGGGTGAAGAACAGCTTTCTGCAAATGGGAATTGAGGGCCACTGTCCTGGCCCTCTGGGTTCTGGTGCAGCTGGAGTTCACCCCACCACCATGATTGCTGAGTGCCCTTTTGTCCCCTTCTGTAAGCAGGGGATCCCCCAAAAGCACATCAGCTTGGGTTTTGTTTCACAGCTTGATTCCACCTTGCTTCGTATTGTCAGGTGTTCTTGGTGACAGTCAAAGCAAAAAAACTCCCATCCTCACGTGCTGTGCATTCGGATGTTTCCTGATAACTTCCCCAGCCACTGGTGCTTTCCAGTCTGATGAGGTTTTTGAAGAGTGATGACTTTGATGCACTGCACACAAAATAAGCTGATGAAAAGCACTGCCCTTCTGTTAATACCCATGCCCTTAGATTAATTTTTTTTTCTTTTTTTAAACTATATAACACACAAACCCCAATTTATCAATAATGAGAGGGATTATAATTATTCCAAACTTATATTTGGGAATTTCCCTGACGAGTTCCTTACACAGAAATCAGTGCAGTTCCGGGACGACACGGGGAGTTGTGAACAGCATCGAGGAGTGCTGCAGAAATGAAACTAGCTCGGCCACAAACACCGGAGGGTTTATTTTAGGTGAGCACCTGCATTTCCTTGGGTCTGGTCAGGCTGCTGGCAGTGATGCGTGGAGCTGAGCAGTGCAGTTTGCTGCATGCTGGGTGGAGCAGTGGCTCTCCTGCAGGACAGATGGACACCTGTGTGGCTGCCAGGCTGACCGTCCCACTTCTTGATCAAGGTATTGAAAACTGATAGGGAAAATAGCCCTGAGCACTGCCTGTCCTTGGGGGAACCTCACCGTGCCTTTGTGTGGGGGAAGCAGGGAGCTGCTGGGACCTTGCCCTGCGTGGCACTGAGGTTTGCTGCTGTGCTCACGTTTGTTCCATGGTGGGGGGGCTGAAGGTACATATTGTGGATGGTAGTGGGAGAACTGTATGGTTCCCTAGCTGACTCTCAGCTTGTGGAGCCCAGACAAGTTTATGGCATTTTGTTAAACTTTGCTCTATTTTTATCATTTACGAGTGATAAAAATAAGTTACCATTACGGAATGCATGAAGAACTTGGCTCAACAGCTTCACAGCTACTTCCCAGTCATTGACTGATTCTTGTTTGTTTCTAGGTCAGGTTATCCCAGTTATCTTTCCTTAATGTTTTCCTTAGGAAGGAGATCTCAGTAGGGCAGTAGTTTCCTCAGCTGCTCATGTTAGGATGTTTGAAACAGAGTTGTCTGCGAGGCCCTTTCCACCCCAAGCCACTCCATAAGTCTGTGATTCCAATCTTTTTGAAAAACAAACATAAAAATCCCACCTAGATATCTTGCAAATCAGTGTGCACAAGGAATAAGAAGTGAAGACCCACGTGCTCTGCACATATCAATCCATTATCTGTTCCTTCTCCATTCACCACGCAGACAAATTTACACCTTCATAGAAATTAACGCAGTTCCTTGGAAAATATTTTATGTAGCATGTTCAGAGTTAATCTGCGCTCTGATGGACCCTGAGGGGTTGGGTGGCAGTTCCAAGGACATTAATTCTTTATAAGCAGCCTCTTAAGCAAAATAGATTGAGCATGTTCAAGCGCCGTGCCTGCTGCTGAGAGCCGTGTGCTTCTGATGGCTGATGGTAGAAAGCAGCGCTGTGCACCAGTTAAAGCATTGTCAGTCTTTTGTGGCTCTTGGAAGCTTTTGGTGTGTGAGTTGCAATTCGGTCAGATTCTTTTTTTATTAATATTGCTTTATTATTGCTGTGTTTTGAGATGGCACGCACGTGGGTTCTTGTGGAAGCTGCTGGGGGCAGGCAGCAGGCTGGCAGCCTGCGTGCAGGTGGATGGGGGTGTGCCTGGCTCTGGGCTTTGTTTCCTGCCCTCCACCTGGGCTCTTCTGTTCAGTGCTGTAACGAAGTAAGCAGCCTGATGATATCCTCGTTGATTGCCAGCTCAGCCTTCTGCTCATTTGTGGGCTTATGATACCTTAGAGAGAAGCAGCCTTGTGAAAAGTCATCTTGTATTTCATCCTGAAGAGCTGCGTATCGAAGGTTTGGGGCTGTGATATCTTTAAGTTTGTATTTAAGTTGAAATGTTTATATGTTTTAGAATATGGAAATTTGCATCAAGTCACCAGCGTTCTTCTGAAACCTTCTGAGCCATGCTGAGAATATCTGGAACAATTTCCAGTTAAAATCACCGCTGGGAGATGTCAGTCCATAGTGCAAGCCCTTGGATGCCCTGTGTTCCTCGAAAAACTTGGCATGAAAACTGCCATGAGAGAACAGCTAGAAGAATCTCTCTGGTTTTGGCATGGAACTGGTTGCTATTTCTAATGACTATTACAACAGCATTTGTAATTTTTGCATTTGAACTATAGAAACTTTTTTAATGGGAAAATATTTGACAGATGAAATACTTGAAGTGGTTGATGAAATGGAGTCTGAGTAAGGAGAGCAATCAGTGCAGCTGAGTTCCTTGTTGTACCTCATCCTTGCAAACCAGACCTGCCTGCTGTTGCTAACTGTTCAGTTCTGTTCTCACGCCTGAGTTTTCTTTTGCGGTGGGGCAGCCACAACAGACGTGTATTATTTTTATGATTTTGAGCTCTGGAGTGTGTCTGACAGCTGTGATGAAACGTGCCTTTGTTTGTCAGCTTGGCGTGTAGGTGTGTCTGCGTGCCGAGCCCTTGTGTGGTTGTGTGATGGGTTTCACAGATCCGGTGACAATAACTGGGATTTTACTGCTGCTTGAAACCCTTCTTCCCAGCACAGCAGGTTTTGGGTGCTGAGTGCGGCTGCATGTGGGTGCCCTGCAGCCCCAGCAACGTGCATGCTGCATGGGGAGAGGCAGTGCTGGCATGGCTGCCCAGCACCCGAGATGGCACTCGCATTGCATGGCTGCAGGCTGCTGCCCTGTCTGCTGAGCAGTGAAAGCTGACTGTCTAAACTCAGCATCGCATAGGCAGACATCTCCACGCTTCTCTGCCCATGGTAGAAGCATGCAGGTCCTTCCTGCCCTCTCCTGCTTTCAGGCCTTCGGCTTGGTGTTCAACCTCCAGAAAAAATGACAGAAAAAAATATATATATATTGGAAGTGCCATTTTGATAATTGTAACCTCACCTGTGGAGTTAATGCATTGTTCTGAAGGTCGTTTAATGAGAAGGGTTTTTCCTGCAGGGGTGTGCTGGCTCCTCGTGTTGCAGACAGGCTTCACCTGCTTGTGGTGACTTCAGTCGTGGGAGGAAAAACTGATATTTTGTGTTTGATTTCATATCAGCTTCGATGCAGACAATGTTCAGGATGAAAATGAATATATATATATATATATTTGTCAGTGGGGTTTTTAGGTTCCAGTCCTAACACTGTGGCTGCCCGGTTGGTGACAGCTGGGAAATCACACTGAGGTCAGCGCTGGGCTGGGGCTCTGACACCAGGTCAAGGGGATGTTTAATGAGCAAAACTGTAAAAGGGCTTGGGAAATTCTGGTGCTTTTGGTATCTCTGGGTGGGTTTGGTCCCACAGAGCGCCCTGTTGGCGTGGTGTCCACTCAGCATCACCAGCACGGATCTCTCTGTACGTGCCTGCAGCTCCCTGCCCGCTGCTGAAATGAGGTGTCAGGAAGGAAAGGGGTGCAGTACGATTTGCCTCTGGTCAGGCTGCAGCAGTGAACTTTCAATTGGACTTGTGGGCAGAGGGTTTCCCCTTTCCTGTGTGCCAGCATGGTGCTGTGCTGCTCAGGGCTGCAGGAAGGGGGGTCTGCAGAGGAGAGCTGTCATTTGTAAGCGCATTTAAGAAGGTGTTAATAATACTTATACGTATAAATCTGAATAGCTGCAAATGGCAGATGACCTCTCGTTGCTTAACACAACAGCTGGAAAAGGATGGCTGGGGCAGCACGGCAGCAGTGAGGAAATTGAATCCATGGTGCCTTTTTATTGTTCCTTCTGTATTACAGGCTATATTTAGAAGCTTACATCACTTTGGTTATGATGACAGCCTCCCCCCAGCTCCCTCCCTCTCCTCTCCCTCCCTGCTCTCCCTCCCCTAGGATGGATCACATTTTCATACCACTTACGAATCCTACAGATCTTGCAGCAGGATTTTTCTACAGCGTGCTCCTAAGTGCTGCTGCGGAGGGCGATGTATGGAGGGAAGCAGCTGCAGCACGTAATGTCACCCTGAAGGAGGAACAGAGCTCACAGCACTGCTCTCACTGCCTCCATTTGTGTGAATTGGTTCAGGAGCAGGGTGGAGAGTTGCTTTCTTTCCTTTTTTTATTTCTTTCATGTGAACAGGAATTCCCGAGAAGCCCTATTGAGGGGCTAGCACTGGCACACAGCATGGTGATGTATTTAAGATGCCCGAGTGAAATGGTGAGGAGGAGGAATCAGAGATGTGTGCCAGTGACACTGAGCTGTGGAGTTGCAGCTGGCACCGTGCTGCTCAGCATCGCCTGCTCTGCACAAGGATTTCAAGTGCTCAGATGTATTGGACAAACCTCTTGATTAGCAGGTGCTGCTAATGCTGCTAATGCCTAAAATATATCTGCGTTAAGCTACTCTGTTTGGCAATTCCCACTTAGGAAGAAACCTCATCAAAATGTATTTTAGCCCCAAATGTCTTAAGAGTGTGAAGTGAGGGATTGCTTCCCAAGCACCTGGGAACCTCTGGGGGCATTCAGGCCGCTGCTGTCCTCACACTGAAAAGAGGGGGAGCACGAGAGTACCTGCAGCGGGGATGAGCGGGAGCAGCATGCAGCAGCCTTGCTGGGGGGGCCAAGGGTCAGTGGCCAGCATGCACAGCCTGGCCTTGCCACGTTGGGGCTCAGCTCGGTGCTCACCTTGGTGCTCACCTGGCTGCAGGTACGGCACAGGGCTCTGTGATGGAGCAGGAGAAATGCTGCTTGGGGCCAGCTGCCAGCCCCCAGCGCCTCTGGTTTGGTGGAACTTGGGGTTGTGGTGCCTTTCAGTAACAGGGGACATTATTCCTGTTTGAGTGAAGGTGTGTGTTTAAATTCGGATGGGTCTTCCTATCCTTCTGAAAGCATCCTGATTTTCAGTGACTTGCTCCTGTTAGGCAATTGGGACATGCAGATTTATTTAACGGTCGGGAGGATTCAGCGTTAGGGGAGGATAAAGGGAACGTGGTGCATAGAAACATATGGAGCGAGACTTCAAGCGTGAAAATAAATCAGCGTTGAGAAACAAAGACCTGTTTAAATTCAGAGATTGTATACCAAAGGTTTATTTTTCCTGAAGGTTCTCCGAGAACTTGGAATGCAGTTACAATGAGAGGAGCAGCTTGCTCTGTGCGCTCTGCCTGTTCTTCAGCAGCAATTTGGCTGCAGTCACTGCAGAGCGGGCTGGTTGGCGAGGTGTCACTCAGCAGCACAGGTACATGGGCTGCTGGAGCTGCAGTTATTCCGGGGGGGGGGGGGGGGGGGGGGGAGAGGGAGGGAAGCCCCCAGCCCCCGCCTGGATCTGGGTCAGGCTCTCCCCGCGCAGTGCTGGCGCAGCCCCGGGACGCAGCCGCAGCTCGCCGGGATGATGTCATCCTCGCTGAAAGGCAAAACTAGAAGGAAATGGAATTTCGTTCCCATTATTGAGCCGGTGTTTACAGTAGTTGTAAAATATGGCATCCTCGCCAAAATCTGTAGCGGATTGGATTTCATGCACAATGCAGCGGGTTGGAAGCATGGCTGGGAGATGACTGTCTGCCCGCTCGGCCGGGGGGGCTGCGCGCTATCGCTGTGCATGCAGGCAGGGAGAGGTTTCCTCTGGCTGCTGCTCGCTTGGTTCTTTTTTGTTTTTGCTTTTTCCTTGATAGAAATTGTGATGGTGATAACTGTAATGATGCAGGTAACACGGCGTGATGGCATTCAGACGTTGCTTACTGATGAAAATGTATCAGTTGAGCTTTCTAGCGGGGGGAATAGGAGGCTTTTTAAATGTTGTGAATTGTTAGGAGAGATGCGGTGCCGTTGCATGCGAGATGAAGCTGGCATCAGGTCTATTGTTTGGTATTGAAGGAGCAGCACAGGAACCAGCTATTATGTAGCTGATGGAATGCCTTTCAGAAGTCTAGAGGAGTTATCTGAAAATCTTTCAGCTTTTAAAAGCGGATGTTGGCTTTGCGAATTTTGCAAGAGCGGGACTGAAGTTCAGCTTTTACTCTGTGTTTAAATACAATTTATACCCGGTCATTAGCCTAGATGCATCCATTTCTGTTTCCACTGTTGAGCAGTGCTGGAATAAATCCAGGTTTTGGTGCCAGTTGTGTCCCTTAGGGCACTGGAAGGAGCTCGGGGTCTCTGGTGGGCACAGCCCAGCTCTGCTCCCGTGCCTGGGGAATTCAGTGGTGGGGTGGGTGACTGGTGGGCGCCCCTTGGCCACTGCAGTGTGAGGATCCTGTGCACACCTCCTGGTGCACAGCCCACTGTGCATTGCTCCAAACTGCCTGATTTGGTGTTCCTGAGCAAGCAAACAGAACCAGAAAAGGGCATTTGGGCCCTGGCTGTCCCCACATCACTCCCTGAAGGTGCTGTTCTGTGGGGAAGGTGCAGCCGTGCCTGCAGGTCTGGAGAATTAACCTCGGGTCTGATGCAAATAGAGAATATGAGATACAGTGATGAAGATTCTTTCCGAAGAGAAGAAAATGGAGACAGTGAGTGCCCCTTGTTGCAGATGAAGTAAATGATCCTGGAGAGTCTGGAGTGGCTGTGCTGGAGGCTGCACCCCCTGTCTCATCCCCCGAGGCTTCCTCCCTCCCCTCGCTGCCCTGTGGAGGTGGGGGATCCCTCAGGCTGCTGCCCAGGGCCCAGTCAGCACAGCGGGTTTTGGTGGCGAAAAGGAATCGTAAAATCAAATTGACTGCTGCAGAATTCAGGCAGTTCTTGTTATGAACATAATTGGCCTGATTGGAGGGGAAAGGCAACTTTAAACGTGCCAAAACCACTAAAAATTTGAGCATTGTAAATACCACTGTTGAGCAAGGAATTCTCATTCTAAGTAAGAATCTCCCGAGGAATAATAGAGGATGAGATAAAAATCCTGGAATTCTTGTATGGCATCCATACATCAAAGCAGAAATTATTGCATTGTCTATTTGATGATGGATAAATCTGTGCATGCATGCAGGTGTCTGCAGATATTTTTTTTTACCTTCTTTCTAAATGTGGATGCAGAGATGCGAAAGGATTCGCCTTAATGCCACTGAAAAGCGTTAAAGGAGAAATTGAGGTTTGGATTCTTTAAAATTTTTTAGAAAGAAAAAATGCTCAGGGCTGCAGCACATGCAGCAGCGTGCGATCCGGTACCGAATGCAGTGCTGGGTGCTGTGCTGAGCGGGTGCTGTGCCGATCCGTGTGTTTGTATTAGGTCAATAAAGATGCTCTGCCGGCTGCATCTGCAGATACAGTAGCCAATTGATCTAATGCAGTTTCTAAAGGCTTTCTATACAGGTGATGTCATCCTTTTAGCTCGGTTCCCCTCCCACTCTCTTTCCTCCTTATTAGATATTTCATCTTGCTGCGGAGCATCCAATCGATGGGAGCTTCTCCTGAGGGAGCTGCTGAGAAGCAAGCAAAGATAGTAGGAATTCGGGCTCCAGCAGGCAGCTCGCTGTAGCCATGGATGTACGGTTTGGTTGTGCATTACAGAAATGTTTTAATTGGAAAAGCTAGGCGTGGATGGACTGTGTCTGACCGATGCATTAGAATACTAAGCAACACTGCAGAGTTGTAAACTGCATTAAAAAAAAAAAAAAGAAAAAAAAGAGGAGGGGTGGGGGGGCAAAAGAGGAAAGGGTTTGTATTGCAGAAGCTTCTAATGCATTTCACAGTGCAAACCTGTTAGAGCACATATCCTGGAGCTACGGTCCGGAGACTAATTCAATTTTTGCAGTTATGATGGACAAGAGTATAAAGAAGAAACTTTAATATCCAGGGTGTGGGATTCCTGAATTGCCTGGGATGCTGAAGAACCTGTGCAAAATTTCATCTACGATAGGAATGTGAAGTTTCCGAAAAGTGGACCTGAAGATAAGCCACTCGTAAATGCATTTTAGGGAAGAGAAAAAAGGAATTGGAAGAATTCTTATCTCACCTTTTAATGTATTGTTGCTGTAACGTGCAATTCGAATCCATTTCTGAATTAATTCCATCTTAGCAGCACTTTTCAGGTACATGCCTCTTGCCTGGGGGAACCCTTGGATATTTGTATTGGAAGAGCTAGGAAACATTTTGACTTGAATTGATGTGCTTGTTAAAACCGGAACATTTTAATAGGAATTGCTGCTGCTAACTCACTGCAACACTGCAAACTACTCCGGTACGGGAGAGCTGTTATCGAGTTCGGTGTGAAATTCAAGCCTGAGAAGTTGCATACATCTATATTTGCTGCTTTGGTTTATGACTTTTCACAAGAATCCAGAGAGGATTTTACTCGCTATTTTTTTTTTCTTCCCCCTGTGGCTTTTATTTGAGAAAGGAAACTTTTTTTCTCAGCCTGAGAAATGGCTTTTCTTGTTCGCTGCTACGCCAACTGCCTGCAGCCGTGGGCCTCCAAAGTAAGTAGGATTTTGTGTGTGATGCTTTCTGTGGGCTGCAATGCATGGGGCTGATGGGGTGCTGCGTCTCGGAGCTGCGGGCTCTGTGCGGGGCTCCTCTGCTGGAGTCCGTTCTGAGTGGGAAGGGAGGACCTTGAAATATTGAAATGGTGTTATGTGTACTAATAGCCTGCAAATGGACAGGAAGCATAAAAATGTCATTTTCTTAGGAAATGTTTAAAGCTTGCTTTTTATCCCGTCAATATATGGAGCAAGTATAATGGAAGTATAATGTTTTTACGACTGCCTGTATATATTGCTAACTTGAACATATTGATGTCTGAGCCCACTGATGCTCTGACACTGGAGCAGTATGAGGCTGCACTGCTTGCTTCCTTTGTGCAGCGTTGTGGAACTGGTTAATTATTTAGCTGAACTATGAAATTACAATTAGCTTCAAGAGGCACTATTTAGTCTGTTTGAAGATGCCGTATTTGTGTGGGGCTGGGGAAGGAAGGGTGTTTCTTCTAAAGAAGGTAATGAGATCTCGAACATTCGAGCAGTCCAACCGACTGAGATAAAAGCCTGTAAAGAAATCTAAAAGATGCACTGTTTGCCAGGCTGCAGGTTGGTTTGCTCAGAACGCTGCAAGAGTTCCCTGTGTTGTGCTGAGGCTGCGAGCAGTGCCGGCACCCAACACACAGGAATTGCCCTACAAACCTGAGGCCAGGCACACACATCTTGGAATCTCTTACAGTTCTCTATTTGCCTCTGTGAGCTTCTGCCACACAGGGGTGAGGACTGTGCACGTTCCCCGTGTGTCACAGCCAGAGGGCAGCGGGTGAAATCCCTCTGCTCTAGGGATCAGGAGATGTGGCACTGGCTTCAAAGCAAGAAATATGCTCTCTAGTTGGTTCCAAGAAGTTTCAGGGACCAAGCCACATAGCAATGTGCAGACACACTGCAGGGAAACCCAGCTGGGTGGGCTTGATGGGTTTCCTTTTTTAGAAATAGGACCTGACTGTGTGCAGGGAGTCGTGCTGGGATTTAGGGTTTCCACACAGACCTGCCAGAATTAAGGTGGGAGTTGGGTGTGTGTTTATGGCCCCGCTCAGCGGCGCTGGGTGCTGAGTCTACTGATGCCATTGGCGAAAGCACTCGTGTGCTGGAACATGTGGCTCTGACTGTGGGGCCACCTGGGCCCCGTTGGGCATCCCCTGGTGTCTCCAGTGTATGTGCAGATTCCTGTACTTTGTCTCTTCCTCATCTGCAGACACACAGTGTGCAGGGTTTGGTTTCCTGGGGCTCGGCTCGCCTGCACCGCCCTTGTAAAGAAGCTCTGAATGCGTGATGCTGCTTAAAAAATGGCAGTGCTTAGTCACGTTTGGGCTTCTGCTGGGATGGCTCTTGCAGGAGAGTTTGGGCCTAAGTGAGAAACCAAAAAATGAGAAAGCGCTGTGCTCAGATAAGGCTTTGCAGGGGGAAGAATGATTGTGAGGACTTGTGGCCCCCTGTGTCAGCACTGGGGATGGCACCCAGCACATTGCTGCCGTTTATTCACTCATTTGCAATTCATAAATGAAATGCTGTAAAATGTTGGGCAGTATGATGGTTTTTTTGCTTTTCTTTTGTTGTTGTTGCTGTTGTTTTCTTTCTTTTAAACAGTTGCTGCAAGCTAGTAGCTGCTTTTGTATATCAGTCCTCAGATAATTTGTTGTCTTTGAAACCAACCCAGGAAAAGCAGCTGTTCCTCCTCCTGCAGAACCCCCCAGAGCTCCTTTAAGTCCCCGCAACCCCCAAAGCTTTGGGAACTCATCCATTCCTGAAGCTCTGCAGCTCTGGAAAGTAGGACTGACCGCAGCGGTTGTCTGAGCGCCATCTGATCTCATTCCCTTTTCTCAACTTCATACCGTGTTTTCTCTGTGATGGGTGTTTTATCATAATATGTATCACAATAAAATAACTGACCTGAGAATTTTAGATATGCAAGTTCATAACTTCGACTTGGAAATGTCAGGTGTTTTATAACCATGCTCTGTCGCTGGAACCGCTTCTGGCTGCAGAACAGCAAACATCTCATCTTTGCTTTCGCAGTGACTGAACCCAAAGTTCCATAGACTTCTGTGGATATCTGTCCCAGATTTTTAAATTAGATGCTATTAAAGTGTGATGTAGGACAACAGTCTGAAAATGGACGGTTGACTCAGTTGTAATTAGAGCTGTTCAGAATGTGGCAGAGTAACATTACATCTATTAAATCAGAGCAGAATGAAGTCACGTTTCTTGTGACTAAGCAGGAAGGTGAGCTGATGTGAGGGCACGTAAAGGAGGGTATGGCAGTGGGACTTCATGGCTGTCTGGTGACATGGGAGCTGCTGCCTCTAGAAGAGGAGCTGTGGATGCAGAGAGGCCCCTCATCTCCCTGAGAGCAGGTCTGTTCCTTTTGACTTCCCAAAGTAAAGGGGGCGGAGCAGACAGCTGTCTGTTTTCCTGCATTAAAGGCTGCAAAAAGGAGGATAAATTAAGAGAAAAATGTCAAGGGTGAGTTTCTACAGTGCAGCTGCAGCCTGGTGTGTGAGCCCTGCCTGCAGGATGGTGCCAGCAGTGATTGGGGCACTGCTGTGGCCAGGCTGTGTTCACAAGGCCATCAAGCACCCAGCTCACAGCAAGTGTGTTTCCAGTGATGCACAGTATTTGAATGCAAACAAAGTCATGATTTCAAATACATCCCAGCAAGACTTGGATTGTCTTTATAATTCTGACTGTATCTTCTAGTGTCTGCGCTGCATTTTCTGGTATGAGACTTGTAAACACAGGCACATTATGGAGTCAGAACTCTTTTTAATGCTAATCCTAGCAATTGAGATGTGTCAGGTCCTCCACTGATAGAAGTGTTATGTACTGCCTAAAATTTCCCAAGCCCAGAACACATACACAGCTGCCCTGTTGGTGTGGCAATAGGGCCTGATGGGGAAACACAGTGATTAGACAACATATCTATAAAGGGTAATTAAAAAGGGATGCTTTTGGAGATAATGTGCTTGTTACAGAAAATAAGGATCTTTGACCTAACAGCTTCTAAATTGTTTGATCCTGGCAGGAAACACCTTCATCTAAGATCCCAGGTACATGTTAAAATTGTTTTCTGTTGTAAGACAGACACTTACTTTCTCCTTTTTCCAGGCTTCTGTCCTCTTCTCCCTTTCTGCTGCTCAGATAAAATCTATTAATTCTAAGCATAATACAAGAGGTACATTTGTTCCATAGAAGTTTGTGACAGGGGTGGAGAAGATTTGGAGTCATTTTCCGTTCCATTCCCATTTCTGCTGCTGTCTGGCAGGGATGTGATGCAAGCTTTAGTTATCCATAAATAAAATCAGGCTAACATCATCTTCTGATTTCAAAGGGCATCAGTTTGAGATCCTGAGCTGAAACCCTCATGCAATTAAAGATTATTTTCGGCTCATCAGAAAGAAAACAGAGCTTTGATAGCGTGTCCTTGATTTGATTAGTTGTCATCCTTGTCTTTGCTCCTGCACTCGTGTAGAAAGTAGCCCAGGTAGCATGAATTTAAAATATTGCCAGTGCAAACAGAACAACTAACCCTTCACTTTCTCTTTGCAGTAGATTTTAGCAGCATCTCTGTCCTCCTGGCCTTGCCTCTCCATCTGAGCTCCTGTGTGCCCGAAGCTGTGTCCAGTGCTGTGCTCTGGCACAAGAGCCCTCTGCCAGGCTCTTGTGTGTGGGCAAATGCAGCCTGGGGTTGCCCTGTGGATTCATCTGCTGTTCCTCTGACTTCGCAGTCACTTGCTTTGTGTGGTTTAGCTCTGTGGGTTCAGTTTTTGAAGTTTTGGCCAGCTCCTCAAAATATTGCTTTTCCACGTTTCGTGATCTCTCCCATCTCCATCCACTCCAACAGGAGGATTGCTTTCTTGCATGATATTTCAAGCGAAACTTGTTTTTCATGCATTTCTTGCTTGTTAATTTATGAAGATGAAAAATTTTTAATACGAGCACTTTGGCATTTACTCTAGAAAGCCTGAATTTTCTTATACTCCAGTGTACAATAAGTTGACGTTAATGCAAGCTCACATCTTACTACTTTCAACAGAAAGCCTTTTCCTGAAGGATTGTTTTTATCGGAAATTGGCTCTTAATATGCAAATAAACATCTAGCTTTTCATTTATTTCCTCCTGGGCTTTGTTTGGTTTAAAGCTGCTTTGTTACAGTTCTGCTCACAGCAGCAAGCTGGCTCAGGACCACCCTGTTCTGCTCCTCTCGCTTCCACGGCCACATTCCTGGATGAATGCAGACAAGATGCAGGTGGAGGAATGGTGCTGCTTTGTTCTCCATAGGGCTGAGGGCCTCGTGCACAAGGCAGCAAGCCCAGAGCTGATCCATCACAGTGCCAGACTGGCACAGCTGTGGGGCGCTGGTGGCCTTGGCGCTGCCTCCTGGGGCTGCCCAGCACTCGCAGTCTCTGAGGGGCTGGAACTGCCACCACCACGATGCTTTACCAATCAGTGGATGTAAGAGCTTATAAATTATGCAGCCGAGATGAAGCTCAGTGTAAATCTGGAATTTTGCATGTCCATGGATGAGAGCTCCCCAGGCAGCGGGCTGCTGCTCCTGCTCAGCTGCCAGGGCTCCCATGGCTCTGAAATGTGGGTTCCATGTGGGATTTGGAGCATTCAGAGCAGTCATCACTGCCTGCGTGCTGCCATAGCTGTTCAGCCCAGGCTCCTTCTAGTCTTGCAGTATATTGGTTTTTCAGTGATGAGGACGAATGGCAAAATCCAAACTTGGGCACTAAAAATAAGACTACTTGAGCATTGTTATTGTAACATTTTCATAATAAGAAAACACAGTTCTCGGTATTTTAAAATGTTATATAGTCAATAGAACAAAACAGAGTTGATCTGTATTAATTGGTGGTAAGAAAAAAAAACCGTCACAAAGCAAACAAACAAAAACTCAACAAAACAAACACAATTTCTGTTTACACATTGGCTATTCCCAGAATTATGGAGCTTCAGCGGCACGCTTGGTTTTCATACCAAAGGTTTTCTCAGCCAAAGTCCACCCTTATCTCCAACACTGAGACATTTGTGTGTCAGATGCTGAGCATTATCGTGAGTTAAAGCATAGTGGTAATCTATTATTTAAACATATGAAAACCAAATTAAAATTGCATTACGTATGTGGTTTAAGGCAACACCAGAATTCCATTTGAAATTCTGTCCTCGTGTCACCTTGTTGTAACTAAGGAGATGTCATACTTCTGAGGATGTTTCCCTGCATGGGATGAGCCATGCAGACCAAAAACCTCTCAGCTGTGGGCACAGAGCAGCCTCAAGGGATTTTGCATATTTTTTTTGATTCTTTTTGCTTTGTTTTCCTATTTTCTTTTGTAAGCCCTAGGTTATTGTGGGAAGGCACTGTAAGGCTGTCATACATGCAGTGGGCTTGGTCCCTGTTTCTTTGAGACTCAGAGGAAGTATACACTGCAGCTAATGAGCTGAAGTAAGATCTGAAATAAAACTGCCAGCAAGTGCCTCCTTTGTGCATTTTGGAAAGGAGGGCGACCTGAGAGGTTTGGTACCTTTTTTCTTTGCATAATGTTATTGGAGGCTACATTGAGCTGAATCCGTTGGGCAAATATTTGATCCATCAGGAGGTGAACATCAGCCCTGAGCTGAGCTCTGAGGCTGCGTGCTTTGGGAATTCAGTTTCAGGGCTGGGCATTGCCTTCATGGAGTCAAAACAATAATAATAATAAATCATTGCTGCTCTTTAAGAGTCTGAAGAAATTTTTTGCTCCCTGTGTGGAAGGAGGAAATGGTTTTGTTTGCATTAAGTCGGTTGATGACTGATGTCAGCATACATAATTGAGCTGGGCTCATTTTGCCCTCTGAGGAGTAGCTTTCTCCTCTCCCATTAGCACGGCTCTGTATGTATTTTATACTTACATCTCTAATTTGGAGCAGAACTGTGGCTTGTGTGCAAAAAGTAGATGTAAAGCAGAGTTTATTTGTAATAAATACTTAGAGAAGAGGGCTAATGAAATACTGAAAAATAACTTTAGAGAACTCCAGTGGCAAATAAAATGCAGAAAACAGGGTTTGCTCAAGCTGAGGGTGTGTGAAGCAGCACTGATGGTGGAGCTGATGAGATGTTGGGATGGGGAAGGTACAGCAGAACCTGTGCCAAGGAAACTGAAAGCAGTGCTCCTATGCTAAGCAGAGCTGGGCAGCTGCTGCCTGAGGGTTGGGACAGAAGTGAGAACATACCTTTAGCTTTCCAGCAGTTTCAGTTGTGGTTTGCTTTGTAGGAAAGGTGTCAGAGGTGTGCATGGCATTGGCCAGGGGAGAGGAAGGCTGCCTAGAGGCTGGGAGTGCAAATAGGAATGGAAATGCAGAAATGTGGGCAGAGCTGGTTCATTCCAATGGCAGCTGTGTGAAAGGGATGGAATCAAGGGCATCAATGAACAGCAAGCCTTTGAAGGGAAGGAGGGAGCCTTCCTTGACTCGCAGGTTGGAATGGGCTGAACTTTCTGCATCAGCCAAGAAAGAAGAAGTACTGCACTGGGCTGTGGTGGAGCTCCAGTGTAAGCATTTCCCATATCTCAGGGGTTACCAAGTGCTGTCACAGTTAATGCCCTCAAGGTTTGTTAATGGGTTCCAGCTTAAAACAGTGGCAACTCCTTAATGGAAAATCCCACGTGATAAAGCACACATCCTTTATTTTGCTTTAAATGGGGATGGTGAGGTGGCATGCAGCCGGTGGGCGCGAGGGCTGCGCGGTCTCCTCTGCTCTGTTCCAGGGATATCAGCCCCGTGTTGTTTCTGGACATTGCTCATGCTGGCAACGTTTCAGGGAACTTCAGAAAAAGCAAATAAGGTGTGAAGTTACCGACAGTCTGTAAAAGCAAGGACAAAACTTGCTTACGCAGCCTGCAGAAGGACGGAGTGTTCCTGCGTCTGAGGCTGGTGGTGCTTCTCCTGTGTCCTGCAGGCATCGATCTGCTGTGCACATCCCTGCAGGGAGCTCAGGAGTCTGGTGTCACGCTCTGTTCCCAAGGAGTAAAGGGCAAGGGGGAGCTTTTATTTCCTTATGGTTCATTTTTCTTCCTTTAATTCCTGCTTTTGGTGGATGCTGACTGCCAGGGGACTTGCACAGACTGTGCTTCTTCAGTAGTTCTGATTCTGGTGGTGAGTCCTTTGTTGTTACCCTCGTTGCAGAGTGACTCCATGTGTGTTCCATAAACCAGGTCAGGCTTCTTTTACAGGTACTGAAAGTCAGCGTGTGGGTCTCGTGTCCTCCTTTGTGTTAATTTATGTTGCTAATTTGTGTTGTAAATGCCCTTCCAACCTCTGTTCTAAGGTTATCCAAACTGTTTAAGGAAATGCTGATACCTATTTTCAAAACTTGCAAAGTCACTGACGTTGCTTCTCAGTAGGACCTGCAAATTTGGTCCCATAGGAAATGCGGCACGGAGAGCATGGATCCCTGTGCCCGAAGAGATGTCTCAGTCCTTTCCCTGCAAAGAACAGGGAATGCAAAGTCTAAATTCTCGCTTTATCCCTTCTCCATTTTAACTTCTGCCCACTAGTAACTTATGACTTCGGCTGCTTTCTCCTTGTGTAAACTCTGCAATAACTTTTCCACAACCTTCATTTTTAGGCATTCCCCAGAAGCACATCAGGAGAAATTTATCCTCAGGGTGAATAAATGTGAGTGTGCTTCTCAAGAGTAGGTTGGTGATCAGCATGTAAGAGGATCCCATAATGCTGCGCAGGACGTGTGCGGTCTTAAAAATCTGCCATACCAAAATTAGCTTTTAATTGAATTTCCCAGTGTTCTGCGATTTCTCTTTTTGAGAGTCAGTGGTGTTTACATCAGAAGGGAATGTCACTGCAGACGTGCTCTACTTGGGGCTGTAGGAGTGGTCTGCTCCCTTGTGAAACACAGCGTGTGTCGTGGGGAAAGCTGGCACATCACTTGTGTATCCTGCGTCATCAGAGGTATGGATCTATTGATGCAAAATTAAATTAATTATATAGACTAATTTAGAAAATGAATGTTAATTGAGAATTCCTGTTCAGACACACACGTCCCGCTAACGTGGTGGGTTTTGCTGTCTTTGCATTGTTGACTATCAGACACCTCAGTCTGGATGCCTGGAAAATGTGATGCAGGGAGGTGCAGCTCAGTAATGCACCAAGTAGTAGGAAAATGAGGTGGAATTTTGTATGTGTAAAACTCAGAAATCACTGCAAAGCAGCGATGGTTGTGGGGGAAAAGGACTGACCTTTGGGAATTTGGGTCGGTTATGATGGGAGTGTGCAGCTGGTTGGTTCACTGCTCATCCTAATGGACATGGGAAGCTCAACATTTCTGCTAGGGGATAGAGAGCTGCAGGAAAACTGATAGGAGGATATTGTGGCGTTCGCCTCTCTGTCAATGAGCTTGGACTAGAAAGTGGTAGAGAAGGATGCGTGCTTTGGGTGCTCTACAGGGCATATCTGCCTCATAAAAGACAGTTATAGACAGAAGCAATCTTTACAAAATAATTCAGGGATTTTTACGGCATGTTTTTACATGCTGAGTGGCTCTTCTCCCTCCCATGCTGACAAATGCTTGCTGTGTTAGCTGTTTAGCAGAGTGGTACATATGGCTAAATGAATAATTTAGATGGAAGTCCCAGTTCATACACCTAACAATGGCACGAAGTCTAAACCTCTAGATGAGAGAGAAATTGGTTGTTTTCGTGCTAAGACCACAAATACCCACTCTCCTGTGATGCACAGAACACTTGGTGCCATTGGTTGAGAAAGCTGTCGTGGAACCCAAGGCAGCCATGATTATTGAACATGGTGCTCCTCCTGGTGGGTTATCTCTCAGTCTGCTGTCCTCACGTCTTCAGCCAACAGCTGCCAGGTCTGGGGGAGAAGTCAGCATTTTTGAGTGGGGAAAGGCAGCACCAACACTTTTCCCTAAGAGTTTCAGTAGCAGTGAATGTAATATTGTGAATGTTTCCTGAAAACACAACCAATGAGTCTTTGCTGGGTGCTGCCTGCTGTACAGGAAGGAATATGCAATTTTCTCTAATTTTTTAGTGTCTGGTTGTGGTGTGTAGGCGTGATTCCGTGTTGTGTGAGGTAAGTACTCCATTTCTAGCCACAGCACGCATCTCTAGACTGGCTGGGCAAGTGTGTTGGCTCCTGGATGGAAACCTCAGCAGGGTCTGGGAGGAATCGCATCGCTGCTCTGCTCTTGTCATGCAGTCAGCTTGAGGAAGTCCAGAATTCTACATAAGATCAAGATGTCTTGATTTACCTTTATAAAAAATAAATATGTCCCTTTTGGAGGTATATCTGGCTTAATAAGGGAAGAGCAGAGCTGCTCCATGGAGCACCAGCACACCAAACACCAAAGTGCTGCACTCTGTGCTGCATGCTGTTCCTTAATTCTGTTTACAATAAATAAATAAAATAATTGATTGAAATGCAGTGCACATTCCGAGTGGTTAATTAGGAGATGAACAATTTTGGAAGAGATTACTGGATATATAAGGTTTTTCTTTTTTTCTTTTTCCTTTTTTTTTTTTTTCTGAAAGATTCTAGTGTGGACACAGGTGAATGTTGCTGTTATGGACTTGTTTCCTTAACACACATTCTTCTAAGATACTGACGCATTTGGAACAAGCGTCTTAAGTTTCTCCCATATAAAAACCACAGCTGAATAGGTGAATGCTTTTCAGCAGTAGCTCAGGCAGTTCCAAAATGCTTTCAGCAACATCATTACCACATCCAGTGAGTCCACCCCGCGTCCGCTGCTGCAAAAACATCCGCTCCTCGCAGTGCTGCTTAGTGAGTTCTGAAGGGAAGAAAATTGCTTTGGGTAATAAAAATGACACACAAAAGACAGAAGCTGTGATTTATTTTGGGAGATTGAGTAGAGTGGCAAGCAGCACTTTAAAGGTCACTTGTCTCAAATAAACCTTATATCTCTCTCAGATTTAAAGAGATGCTGCAGTGTTTCCTTACACCTAGCTTGCATTAAATGTCTTTCCCAATAACATATGGCAAAGTCCAGCTGGAGCAGCGTGGGTGCCCATGTGCTTTATAGGTGATGGAAATTAATGTGAGTGCTGGCTGGGGGAGTGGAGATCAGTTCTAAGTGATTAATGGCTTGATTACAAGTACTCCTCTGGGGAGGAGTGGTGGTGGTTTGAGTTAGTCTTCAGTGTGCATTTGTGAGAAGTACACACAAATGGCACACCTGACGTTCCTTTGTTTTGAGAGCTCCGTTTTGTTCTGGCAATACTTCTCAGCCTCAACACATGAAGCTGCCTTTGTCGCACGCATCTTACATTTTGCACTGCCAGTTACAGCAGGTGGGCTGGCGTGGCACTTTGGCAGCAGTGCTGTGTGGGGAAGAGCTGCAGGGAAACGCATGGAGTCGGTTCTGCTCCTGATCCTACTCCTTCCTCTCCTGAAGGTCTCTGAGCCGTTCCCAAAGGCTGCAGGGCATTGTGAGCCTGGCAAGCAGAGCTGGAATTCAGCTTCCACACTTCACCCTGCGCTGAGCAGCCTCTATCCATGCTATGGGAACCAGCAGAGCCTCAGGGGCTTAACCAGTGCCTTAACTCAGAAAGCTTTAAGGGAGATAGTGGAGTAATATTCTGCCTTGCATCCATTAGTGGTACCTGCTGCTTTTCTGTGTATGGCACAAAAACATGCGCTGTAATAAGCATGCATTTGGATTTAAACAAAGCCAACCAGTGCCCCATCCATGCTGAAGTTGAATCCCACCTCCTTTGTGTCAGCTCTCTCCACACACAGATAGGTTCCTTTGCCCCTGGATTGGGTTCTGCCAGCCGAGGGCTTCCACCTTTTAATTGCTCCCCTAAACTGACTTTTTTTCAGCCTGTGAAATTTATTGGTGGTGAAAAATAGTCTTCAAAGTGTTAGGTGTCCCGTGTGTTTGGATCGAGTTTGCTGCTTGGTATTGAAGGCTGGGAGGATCGGTTTGGTTTGGTTTGCTTTGGTTTTAGTGGCAATTTGTGACAGCTTAACAATCTTTTGCATTTCAGACCTTTAAAACAAATTTCCCTATTTTTAAATTATGTTCTCCATCCTGGATTGGAGGATGAGGTGATGTTGAGGATTGTGGCTGGCATTATCCCTTTGCCATCTCGTGGGCTCTTCGTTCTGCTGGTGTGTGTCAGTGTGCTGCAAAGGGCCAGACCTTTGTTCTGCAGGTGATGCATCATTACACATCAGTCCCATAAGATCACAAGTGTGACTGGACTTCATCTAAATTCACATTTTCTCAAAATACGTCTCAGGTTGCAGGGGAATATTCAGATATGTAACAAAAATTTCATTAATAACTTTGCATGCAATCCAGATTTATATGACCTTTTTTTTTCTTTTTCCTGCCTTTTCCCCAAATCCCTCTTGTTTACAGCTTCCAGCTGATCTTACCAAGATGCATCTTACAGACAATCCTCACCCTCAGGTGACTCACGTCCCTTCAAGCCAGTCTGGGTGCAGCATTGCCAGCGATTCTGGGAGCAGCAGCCTGTCTGATATCTATCAGGTAGAATTGCATTTGTTTCTTAGTTCTCTTTTTCCCCACCCCCCTCCCAGCTGGAAATTGCATTTTGCCTTTCCTAATTGCTCTGGCAGCATTATGTGCTGCTGTAATGCCGACTGGTTATCAGAAAGCATGAGGTCAGACGTTCACCCCACACAGTTGTTTGTTATATTTGCTGCCAGAATTTGGGCGGAAGTCCATCAGGAGCTGTTGCACAGACCTGGTGGGGACATTTCTGCACTGACATCTGCATGCTCTTCTGATGGCACTTCCTTTCTGGTTTTTCCTTGGCACACATTCCATTAGCAGTGAGGTAGGTGACAGTGAGCAGATGAAGGTGCTAGTGACAGTATGCGTGCAGGTGAGCTTGGCTTCACTGCAGTTTCATTCAGTACTTGCTAAACACAGCTTATATTGATAAAGAATAAAATATAATGAGCGGAGTTGCAGTACAGAATGCAACAAAATAAATGCAGCAAGTTCTTATACCATGTAGTGTCCTACAAAAGGAGCTTGGTTCTGGTTTATTTCTTGCTTTATCATTTGAAGGGAAGACTCAGAGTTTGGTTTTGATGTGTTTCTTTTCCCCCAGTCTTGTTAACATTAAGAACATCTTGTTCCTGTTCTATTTTCTCTGGAAAAAGAGGAATTGCTTATAGATTGCGTGACACCAAAGCAGTGGCAGTTTATCACTGCCTCCCCTTCCTAATGCTTCTGCAAACCCGGTGCTGCTTCCCACCTCAACAGCTCCCTCCTTGCTTTTCACCTCTCTGTGTACCAGCACGTGTGCTGTTGCTTTTAGAAGACACGTGGTGATTTATGTGCTGAATTATGGAGCAGATTCCATGAAACCCTTCTGCCTGTCGGGTTCCTTCCTTGGTTATTTGCATTCGTTGCTCACTGCAGATGTCCTGTTCTGCAAACAAAAGCATGGTAATAAACATGCTCTCTGCACCGACTGACTGTGCAAATTCCAGTGTTTCTTGTTGGGAATAGAAGTTGAGGAACATCGAGAGATAACTTATTAAGTGCATTATCTGTAAACGAAGCAGAGCGGCTGCCTCGTGCCAAATTGCAGAGCTGGGTTCATGGGTGCACTTCTGATGGAGGGAGCAGTTTGTTTGTCTCAGAAATGGCACGACTTCATCACTTCCGAGTTCAGATCTGCTTACATTACCAACTAAATAGGAACTGTGGAGTGTTCTGTAGGTGTAGCTGGAATGTAGATACCTGTTCCCCTCTCCTGGAGACTGTCTGGGTG
Organism: Phasianus colchicus; assembly: GCF_987193195.1. Classification (NCBI taxonomy): domain Eukaryota; kingdom Metazoa; phylum Chordata; class Aves; order Galliformes; family Phasianidae; genus Phasianus; species Phasianus colchicus. The sequence continues at coordinate 17,009,661 of NC_143450.1, read as the reverse complement.
CAGTGTAATAAAGACAGACTGATGGCATATCTTATTTACAGCAAAGTATTGCAAGTTAACTTCAAAGATAAGACATTCAAAGAATGTGTTTGTCCCATTCAATCTATTATTTTACTTCTTTCCATTTGCTCTCTACCAACCAGCTCAGAATTACTTTGATTGTTAATAGCTCTTTCCAAATGCACCCTGCATTCCTAGCAGCAGTGTTGAAAGATTTTGTTCTCCACATTGGTTTTTGTTTTTTTTTTTTCCCCCTTTTCTCCCTGTGGAATTAATTCTCCCAGCTCAAAAAATAATTAGCTGCAGTCACCAGAAGGAGCGTGGCTGTGGTACCTGGGCAGCTCACACACTCAGGCTGATGGCACTTTTGCTGGCCTGTCTACCTGAGCCGTTTGGAAGGATTATGCTAAGTGGAAAGCACTTCAAATGTATTATGGATGAAGCAAATATCGTTCCAGTAAGGAGGGTAGACTCTTATCATCTGTGGTTAAATGCCTTTGAAATGTTGCATTCCTGCTCTTAAGAAAATGCCAAAAGAGCGTGATGGTTAAACAAATAAAAATTACATAAATAAAATAAATGAAGGAGTAGCATTTTAATCTGCACTGCAACACTCAAACGGTGGTGAAATATATTTATGTCCCTGAAGGAATTACGAATTTATTCATATTAAAATAGGCTTTTCATGAAGCATTTGGAAAACGCTGTCTTTGCTTTTGCCGTCAGTTTCATCTCTGTTGCGTGCCAAACTCTCCAGGACTATCATTACTGTCAAAGGAAGACTATTTCTAAATAATTTTTATTAATGTAGCCTTGAAATGACCTTTTGAATGAATGATATCATAACATTAATTTTTAGTGTGTAGCGCCACTATAATTCCAGAGCAGGAAACGGATTAGAATGATAGAAACAAAGGGTGAAACTTTTTTTTTATTAAGATTTGGAAAGGGTTTTGGTTTATCTGCGTACACTTCATTCATCGACAGCGTTGAAATGAGTTTTCACTTCTTCCAGCTGCTTCTCAGAGCAGGATGTTAACCAGGAAATGAGCACAGGAGCTGAAGGTGAGCTCAGCAGAAACGAGCCCTGCTTGCAGCAGGGCTGCAAACACATTGCATTGAAGCCAGAGCTGCTGAGGAGAATACATTTATGATGATATTTTCTCCCTTCACACCTTCATTTATATATATTTGAAAGCTTTTTCCTACTTTTTTTTTTTTTTTTTTTAATGGCGTATTTAATTTATGTGTTTGTTTTTCTTCAGCCTCTGACAGCTCTTTCAGAGCTCGGATGCTCAGGCTGTTAGGAGAAGCTGTGTGGTTATGTATATAAGTCGAAATGAGGGATTATAACTTCTGCAAACAGCCCCTTGGCCTTGTAATAGGTATCCTCAGGGAAAAGCTGTTCTGCAGGTATTACATTGAGCAAACATTTCCGTTTGCTTTTTCATGGGGCCAGCAAGGGTACCACAGGCAATCCAGGCTGTATGTCCAGGCCTGGGTGGGCATGGTCTCACTTTGACTGCAATGGAGTTGTTGCCTTTATCAATGACTTCCAATGCTCTTCTTTTCCCAAGTGACAAATTCCTATCTATTTTTCCTTAGTTCTGCCAGTGGTCTGCTCAGGGTTTTTTTTGTCTTTTGTTTTTTTTTTTGCCATCACTCATTTGTCACTTCTGCAGCACGTGTTATTTGTGGGCAGCAGTGTTATCGCCCAGCAATGGTTCCATCTGTGGTTAAGGATTTTAAGTTAAGATGGATTATCTATAAAATATGCATCAGGGTTTAGGGTTTTACTAAGGACTTTTCTGTCAATTCTGAAGCCTTGGACAGCTTTCCCCTGAAAGAACTGACATGAAGGAAAGTAAAAACCCCGTGTTCTTAATAGCAGGTTGCACCAGGAGCCATGAGCACTAAAATTACCTGCCATGCAGAGTTATTACAGAACAGAGAGTCCTTCACATGAATACGTGTCAATATCACCAAAGTTATGAGGGCTCCTTGGCTTCCAGAGCCAGTGCTTAGACATCTCTAGGATCAAGCTTTGCCAAACATAGTCTTGTTGTCCCCTTAAAGAAGTTAACAGGAGATATATAAAGTAGAAATGGTGTGATTTTAGAATAGCAAGCAAGGGTTTTGACAGTGAGCTGATGCTCAGCGTCCTGTGCAGTGTGTGCTGCTGGGGCTGCTCCAATGGATTGGCAGTCGGTATTTTTACCCTGTAGACCCAATTGTGAACAACCATATCTGTGCCAAGTTTGAGGACTGGAGCTTCTGGTTTATTTGTTGTAAATTAATAAATCATAAGTTTTCTCTTAAGAATGTAGCTTGATTGAATTGTAATTTATTTACCAGGCAAAGGGAAGATTGGTTAATTGTTCTGTGCAGGCTGTACAATGCACGTTTTAAATATCACCTTCCTGTAGAACGTGTATCCTCCATTTTGTTACCTTAGCTTAATGTTACAGAAGTGGGAATTAGCACTGTACTCAGTTTTACTCCGCCTGGGAACTTGAATATGAATTGTGGCTGTTCAGATGAAGAGATGCTGGAAAGGTCTTAGAATGAAATGCAGCACTGAGCATGTGCTGCCAAGGCTCTCCAAGCACAATTTGCACTTCGGCTTAATTCCAAAACTGTTAATGCGTGAGCTCCATCAGCCAGCAAAGTGATGTAATAAAAACAGATTTAACCCTATGTTTTGCCACCCTGCTCTGCAGGAAATGTTTGTTAAATCACGTCAGCCTTCTTTTTAATTAGGTTTGGTGGATAATGGTAACAAAGAAGACAAATCCAGAGACCTCAGAAATATACCTGACCGGTGTTTGTCAGCCTGGTGCAGAGGGCAGTGCTGCTCCATCTGCCCGAGGTCGGGTTTGCATTGGCAGCCCTGTGAGGAGCGCGGGGGCAGCGCTTTGCCGATCAAATCAACGCTGGCTTCGGTGATGCAACTCAGACTTCCAAACAGCAGTGCTTCAGCATCGTGCTGCTTATGTCATGTCTGGAGCTTCAAGCAGGAGACAGGAGACAGGATTAGTAACCGTCACTGAGTTATTGATAAATATTTCTCACTTCAGAAGAGCAAAGAGCGTTCCGTCTCCTTTTTAATATCCTGCCATCAAACGTTGGGTTGCACCCAATGGAGCAGAGGCATCTAACAGCTCTGCTTTGTGCTGTAGTCGTTAGCTCATCGCTGGCTCTCCAGCCGTCCTCATGAAGTGTCTGGGAGTGAAATGTTGTAGGCACATCAGGGAATTGGTGTTAATGAACAATATTCTAATTGACTGTGGGGGAAGGTTCCACTGGGGCTCTTCTGATGGTTGTAAAAATGAATGACAATAAAGGAGATGGGCATAGAAGCTCATAGTTTTACCATCTTCTCAAATGTGTGCCTCTGAAAATGTACCAAAATGGAATATGTGTGTTCAGCATACATCGTGCACCAATGGCACTTTACAAAACGAAATCATAGAAATTAATGTTTAAACAATTTGTTTAAACTCCCCAACAAGTGGGAGTTTGTTTACAGAGGATTTTTACAATAGGTGTCCATTGATCAGTTGCATGCTGCCTTAAATTAAGACAAAACGATTGAGGAGGTATTTTGTGGAAACTGGAAGTTTGGAACCGCTTGGTTTTGTTTCTTTTTTCTTGCCTTCCATCTGTTTGGAAAGTTATTTTCATTCCATTACATCATTTAAACTTTACACGAGAAAATATTGCAAACAGTTCTTGTGTGATGCTGCTTTTTGGTGCCAGCATTTCTTTATCTTAAACTGTGGCCTCGTGTGTGTCTGCTCAGTTTGATGTCTATATTGCCATCTATTGATGACAGCAGAAGTGTGTCTACAGACACTGGGTGACTACTGTTGTTACTGGGTTATATTACTACTTGGGTAATGTTAAGTCTTAAATTGTGAGAAGCCATTTGTTCACATGAATTCACAAGGCACTAAGTGCTATAAGGAAGTGAGAGTTGGCCAGCAGAGACAGGAGTAGTCATCCTCATCTCTTTGTTTCAGAGGTGTATTCTCCAGCTGGCATATTGATCATACACTACAAACCATTGCACAGTACTGGAATTAAAAGTGAGATCAGATCCCTTTAATTGCATTCACTCAGCTGGGATTATTGTCCCTCGATGTCACAAGTTGGTGTCAGTGGGCTTGTATGGCCTGCAGATCGTTGGGAGTGTCGTTAGGAAAGAAGGAGAGCACGTGCCCAGTACACAATTGAAAACTTGTGATCACAATTTGCTAGCATGGTGTTGCTTTATGCCACAGGTATGTATTTATACTGCCTACTTTCTAGTTTAAATTGTTGGTCGTAGAATTTTTTTGTATTATTAGCTCTACTAAGATAAGACCGAAATTAATTGAATGGAATAATTGAAGTCTTTATCTGATGGATGTCTTCTCTGTAGGCTACAGAAAGTGAGATGGGAGATGTTGATTTAACAGGTCTTCCAGAAGCACCTGTAGACTCTGAAGATGAAGAAGAAGAGGAAGATGAAGATATTGACAGAACTTCAGATCCACTTCTAGGGCGAGATGTTGTACGAGAGTGCCTTGAGAAAGAGCCTGCAGATAAAACTGATGATGATATTGGTGAGGAGAAAAGAAGTAGATCCTTGTATAAACCTGTATCGTGTAACTTCAGTCAGAGAGTAAACTGTTAACTTAATATTAAACGTATATCATCATCATTATGAATGATGCCTTCCAGAGATCACTTTGCTCTAGGGATGCTGTTAATTAAATGATTTTTCTTCTATCTGGAAGAGTATTTGTTCTGAGAATGCAAGTATATTTTGAAAAAACAGTCTTTGAAACGTACTATGTGTTAAGTGTTACAATCACTGTATCTGTTGATAGGAGGGTAACGTGGTAATTTTGACTGCCTGTGACTGTTGAATTAATTAGTTATGGAACGTTGAAGAGAACATGCTGGTGCTGCAGTGTAGATAAGCTTAATCGTGAACTGCAAAATATTTGAAAGGAAAATAAATTATTGCAGTGCCTAACTGGAAACTGGCGTTAGTTTAATGGCAAAATTTAGGTTCTACTACACTTCTGATTACTTCTCTGAACTCTGAAAAGTGTTTTGTGCTCTTGATAAGCTTATAATTACTGTACAGTGAGGGTATTTTTATTTCTTCTAAATGTTTGAAGCTGAAGTGCTTTTACACTTAGCTAGATTGCTGCCTTAAGAGTCAATCAGGGCATGATCAGGACTGCAGAGCCAAGCTTTTTTCCCCAAGTTTTGATGACAAAACGCATACTGGGCTCATTTAGCTGCAGGCACTAACAAGGACTGCAACACCACTGAGCGATTCCTTCCGTGAATTAATCTGAGCTTTAATATACCTGTGGGAGGGCATGATATCTAAGGAACCCCTGGGCCTTGCAGTCTTCATACCAATGTTTCCTTTTGTCTAACAGAGCAATTATTGGAATTTATGCATCAACTCCCTGCCTTCGCAAACATGACGATGTCTGTAAGAAGAGAACTTTGCTCAGTGATGATATTTGAAGTAGTGGAGCAAGCGGGGGCCATCATACTTGAAGATGGCCAGGAAGTAAGTAACCATCTGCAACGCAGTTGAAGCACCATGGGCAGAAGGCTGCAGGTGGTGCAGGGCTGGGGATTGTTCTCTGCAGCTCTCCCACTCCTGAAAGCTAAAGAATTCCTCATCTCTTATCATGACCCACTTCCGAAATCCCTAAACCTTAATCCGTCTATGTGTTAGATTCTGCCTGTGTGCTCAACTTCCTTGTTCAGGACTTCACTGTGGTTGAGTATAGAAAAAAAAAACAAAAATAAAAACAGCATTCAGTAGTTTATGCTGTGGATTACTATAAGTGCTAAAATCTAAGAGTTTATTTTGGAGTTTACTTGTACAGAAGAATACATAATTTCCATTGGTCAAATAACTCTCTTCTTTCAATGTAAGGATCTCCATAATCATGGAGATGGATCCTTGAATAGCAGTGTAGGTAGCATAACCTAAATATCTACGTTGGAAGCAGTTGCCAGTTAGGCAGTGGTTGGATTCCCAACACTGGTGCTCTGAATTCTTACCTGCAGCCTCTCCCTGTCCTTCGATCCAGAGATCTGGAATGGCTGGATCCCATCAATGCTCTGTGGGTGCTGAACATGCTCTTGTTTCCAGTAGTGACCAAGTGGGGGTAGAGCCCTCATGCTCGTTAAATAGTATAAATATACTGTAGCAATTAGCACGCTGATTAAAAAGCAATCTATTCATCAGCATTGCTCCCTACTGAATTAGTACTGAAATGAATGAAGAATGCTGAAAAGCATTCTTGTTTCAGTCAGCTTTATTGCTTGCTTTACAGTACACATTTCTGGTGAATTACATGTTGCAAAACTGTGGTGGCAACAAACTGGAGACTGCAAGAATAAAGCTTTCTGAGATACGAGTGCTGGGACAGCTTATACAATTTTTTGAATGATCTTCACTTTTAAAATTTGTTTTTCACTCCCTCTAGCTCGATTCTTGGTACGTCATTTTAAATGGCACAGTAGAAATCAGCTATCCTGATGGGAAGAGCGAGAGCCTCTGTATGGGAAATAGTTTTGGGATTACTCCCTCTTTGGACAAACAGTACATGAATGGAGTGGTCAGAACCAAAGTAGACGACTGTCAGGTAAGATCACAATTCTGCACATCTAGCTCACATTTCTGAACATCCAGTGAAAGACAGCAGACTTCTTTCATCTTAAGGCGTGATCGTTATTCCAGGAGCAGAAGAAAGGAGGTTGGTATTGGATGGGCCAGGGGCTCTGCTTGTGTCAGGTTAGTTGTACACTGAGTAGCGGAGATTTATTTCACATTGCTGTTGTGTGAGAAACAGGAACTTTTGCATTCTGTTGAAACGTAGCCTTAGTTCACCCTAGTTGTGCTATGTATGCAATTGATGTGCAGTAAGAACAGATAAACAGACAGTAGCCGTATCCAGCTTTTGCAGTGTTTGTTCTCTGTATGATTATCATTATGTTTTGGAGACATAACGTGCTGATCAGTGTTATTTTCCTCTATTTATAACTTTCTGGGCAGAACAGAAGGGCTAATAACAAGTACTGTGCTATGGTGGTTGTGTCAGAGCAGCTCAGAGATGGGACATGAGGATACATTCACGTGTTGAGTATTTATTAATGATCACATGTTGTCTGGGACAGTTTGTGTGTATAGCCCAGCAAGACTACTGGAGAATTCTGAACCATGTGGAAAAAAACACTCATAAAGTTGAGGAAGAAGGAGAAATTGTTATGGTAAAGGAACACAGGGAGCTGGATCGCAGTGGAACCAGAAAAGGACACATTGTTATCAAGGTGGATTTCTTCCCATTCTTTCTATTAGTCTATTAAACCTTTAATAATTAAACCTTTATTCATTTTGGTTTAAATCTGGAACTCATGTTCAGTTTTGTCTGTCTCACCTCAAAAATTTAATTCTAAGGAACTTACATTGCTATGCAAATCTACTTCCATATGTCTTTTAATCAATGTAGACCTTTGGGGTTTGTGCTGACAGCACTCCTTGTGTAGTGGTTTGGCTTCTGTAGTCTGAAAGAAGAACTTCAACTGTTCGTAATAAACAAAATGATGAGATGTTGCAGATTGTTCTGGCCAGTTACAAGCTGCAGAATGGTCTGGGAGGAACATGAGGACTTGATTTAAATATAGTAGTGCTTTTTTTTTCCTTGAGTTTTCCAAAACTGAAGCTTGGAACACTCTCTGAGAGAGGTACTGGCAGGAGATATCAGCTGTATTTGCATTCCATTTTTAAGGCAACACCTGAGCGGCTCATCATGCACTTGATAGAAGAACATTCTATTGTGGATCCAACTTACATCGAAGATTTCCTGTTAACATACCGAACGTTTCTAACCAGCCCCTTGGAAGTTGGGAATAAACTCCTGGAGTGGTTCACAGTGGACAGCCTCAGGGATAAGGTGGGTTCCAGGCTGTCACACACATGCATGATGTTCTCTGCAACGTGTCACTGCTTCTCTTCTGTAGGATGATTGCCTATTAAATTTTAAGATTTAAACACCTTTTTGTTTTTTTATCAGCAGCTTGGGGGATGTTTTTGTTCATGGTTTCTTGGATGTATCACCTTCGTTCTCACATCAGCCTTGTGTTCACCTTCTAGAATTGTTCTTCGTAAAGTTTTTCAGTGTTTTGAACTATCTTCTTAGAGCAGCTTACTGTGAAGCCTCTACTCAAAGTCGACTGTGCTGCTGATAATAGCTCTTCTGTGAATAGAACCATGTTCAACTCTGTGTAACTGCATGCGACACGTATGGAAAATTTACGTGGTTTGGAACTTGTACTCATATCCAGTTTGTTGAAAATGGTGGCAGTAAAATTCTTGGCCACCAGTTTTATATGTTTGAGATGGAGCCGAAGGAAACTCAGCTATGGAAGCAAGGCAGGTTTTTGTGGAAGAAGTTGGCTGTGCTCCTTCACTATGGTTACTGCTGCTCCCTTTTTCCATGTACTCCTTCTGGCAACAACTGTTTTTTTGTTTTTTTTTTTAAGAAAATGAATGTAAAGAAGGAAAGTAAAAGAAAGAGATCTCAGCAAATAGAAGAAGAAGTTGTTATTTTTGGAAGAGAAACTGCCCTGGATTAGCATTTCTTAATAGTGGGGATGGATAAAATAGTAGTCAGATTGAATTTGTCATGAATGGCAGTAACTGTAGCACACGTAAATGCAACCCAAACAATTAGCTTCAAAACTTAGAAGCAAGTTTTTTATTGTAACATTGTACAGCTTCCTAGGAGAGGATGTAATTAGGAGGCTTTAAAAAGATGTGTTTTATGAAAGGCAAAAGGAAGAGAGAACTGAAGGTAGATGAGTGCACCACTAAGTACTGGGTGATGTAATCAGCCAGATACAGAGATGTCTGATACTCGTTTTTTTCATTCATCTCCACAAGGAAAGGAAATCAGGAGTTGATTTCAAGTGCAAATGGCTTCTGCTAAGGAATGCATGAATCTGTGATGTGTTATTCTGTCGTGTCCTTGTATTCTTTTTTTGCTTGTAGATTACAGCCTGTAGGAGAAAAAACATTTTGATGTATGCTTTCTTTTTTTTAGGTTACCAGAGTGGTTTTGCTGTGGGTGAACAACCATTTCAATGACTTTGAAGGTGATCCTGCTATGACTCGATTTCTGGAAGAATTTGAAAAGAATTTAGAAAATACGGTAGGAGTGAAAAAGGACAACTGTCACACTTCTAACATTGTGCATTTCCATTTTCCAGTGTCTGCAGGGGTTAACACATTGTAGTCCATAAGAAAGCACTGAAGAGGTGGCTTTTAACGTGGGTGTATTTGTTATAAAATATCTACTTAGGTACAAAGCTCTCATAAATAGTGCACATGGCACTCATTTATGTGTCTTTGCATCCCTGCAGAAGGTTTATTAAGATCTGGATACGTAGAATCATAATTTCTCTTTCTGACACTTTTTTTTTTTTTTTCTATACAACTTTTTTTCCCTTTCTACTAAAAGAAGCATCACACTCAGTTTCACGTCTCTTGTGTTACAGAAAATGAAAGGACATCTCAGATTGCTGAATATTGCTTGTGCTGCCAAGGCAAAATGGAGACAAATTACCTTGCAAAAGCCTTCTAGAGACTCCCCTCTCTTTTTTAGCCTTCTTGGAGGAAGTGACAAAGGTTTTGGTATCTTTGTTGAGACTGTGGAAATTGGCAGTAAAGCTGCAGAAGCTGGACTTAAGCGTGGTGATCAGGTAGGAAATGTAAAGCTAAGTTAATTTTAAACATCCGTCTCTTAATTAAAAAATCTGGTTTAGCCAACTGCATTGTTTCCAAGAAAAAGATCATACTGTTGACTGTTAGATAAGAGTGGGAAAAAAAAAAAAGGAAAAAAATAATACTTTAAGTTTGTACGTTTAATATGTGTTCCTATTAAATAGTATTCAAAATATCTAAAGTATTTGGGTATTTCAAAAACAAAATGGGGAAAAGAAGCCAAATTGTGGCAAGTTTTGGTTGCTTTCGGTCACTTTCTTAGAGGAGATTTGGCTGGGTTGAAGCTGTCACATTGTTTTCTTGGGTTGATTCTCATTGGGTGTTCAGCATCCCAGTCTGGGGCTGGGGAGCCTCGGGGCCCTGCAGCTGAGCTGTGCTTTGGTTGTAATACCAGATCTGCAGCTGGTGATGCACCAGGTGCAGATTCTAAGTGTAAGAACGTTGTCCCAGAAGTTGAGTTTGGTTAAAGGAGTTGATGGGTAGGAATGGAGTTCCTGGCACGTTTACAGGATGGAACTTGAGTGGGGTAATCAAAACAGTTATTTTACAAAGAATGCTTTCATGGTACAACTACTGTAAAGATAGTGTGATAACTTCTGGCAAGTACTTAGCATGCTTGTATTGTTGCATTTACATTTGTAACTGTTGTAAAGTAACTCCATTATAAGCAGCTGTTCTAATAGTTCAATTTGCATTTCTCCTTAAAGATAATGGAAGTAAATGGACAGAACTTTGAGAATATTACCTTTGCAAAAGCTCTCGAAATCTTAAGGAACAATACTCATCTCTCCATTACTGTAAAAACAAACATTTTTGGTGAGTAGACTTCAAAAGTGATGTATTTCCGTGTGTGTGCACAAAACCTCCAGTCTCTCTGGCTCTAGAACTTGCTCCAGGAGTGAAAGATCACGGAGGAGTCCCCTCGTTGTGCCTCCATTTGCTCAGTGATCAGCCACGTGCTGCTCATTGGGAGGCACTGAGCCAGCATAGCCAGCGCTCTGCTCCCTGAGAAATCCTCCAACGGCTGCTTAAGCAGCTTTAGTGTCCCTGCATGCGATATGGCTGACACGGAGCCAAAGGAGCTGGGCCAAAATATTTTGCCAAGAAACAGCAAAAATGTCAAACTGGGTTTTCATAAAACTTTTTATGATGGCAGTAAGAACAATAGGATAAATGGCCTTTATATCTCAAATCGATAAGGGAATATAAAAAGTGGTATAGTATATAAATGTTAGCTTTTAATTGTCAGTGTGAATATAAACACATAAATACCTCCTTAAACACTCATTCAAACCATCTGTTCTCTTTCCATAATCCTGTTCAGGAAACAGAATAACCATAGCTACAGAAAGAACAAGGCTGTACATACAGATAGATCCTTCCTCTGTAGTGGGATCTGAGAGCTCATGGTGGTTCCCCTCTAATATTTCCTCCTGCTGCTTACCTGCCTGTGTTCCCCATGAGTTTTCTTTTCAGTTAGGATTTTCTATTTATCACTATGCAGGTAAAAAGTTTTAAGATCTTAGCTGTTATTTATTATCATAACTCTAATGCCATAGCATAGAACAACTGCAGTAATCGGTCGACTAGACTGATGAAATGGCATAAAATAAGGCGTTGCTGTAGCTGAGGCAGTGATGGTTACATACAGATGGATTCCAACCTCTTTTCCTGCAAGCTGATAAAATTTCAAGATGATTTCTCTGATATGTTTTAATGAATTCATGTCGTGTGAAGCTGTTTTGAACTGCAGTAGTTGTGATTCTGTCCTTTTAAGTGAGTGCTAAGCACCTGGTATTGGCAGTGGACAATCCCCATTCTTAGATTTGAGTTTATATAGTGAAGGATTGTAGCCAGAAATTGTGTCACATAATAGAAATATGCAGTTTGACTGTCAATATACATAAAGTCCCTCATGTCTTGTTTGTAAGGCCAAGAAATCAGCTCTGCACAGCACTGTGTTCTCTTGGTACCATGATTTCAACAGAAAGTACCACATTTCTGACATGAGTGACCTCAAAGATTTAAAAACAAAACACCCCACAACAAACAGGAAAACCCCCATGCATTGATAAACCGGTCTGAACAGTTTGACTTTACCTTTCATTTGTGGGGAGAAACAGAAATAATGAAGACTGTTTTTTTTTCCTTATATCTTTTGGGAGTGTCAGCAATTGACTGCCTTAGTTTGATAAATGCAGGAGGAGGTTTGATCCACTTTATGATTTAGTGAAGGAAAATGAAAGAAAAAAGAAAATTCTGAGCTGTCCTGAAGTTCTTCGGGATGCATCTGCACCGTTAGCAAAGATGCAGATGACAACAGTCATTAAATACATAGAGGAGATTGGTGTGAATGTAGAGGTTCCTTTTTATTGATCTGACTGCCTTTGTGAAGGCTGGAATATGTTCATTAAATCTGCTGAGGTTTGTGCTCATTCTGAAAGTAGCCAGGAGAGTCCAGCTGTGCAGAATGGGGCATCGTTTTTTGTTAAGCATTGGGGGTTACACTTTCTGCCAAGGAATTCCACAGCAAACCTTCAATGGGAAAAGACCTGCCCCCTTAGAATCAAGATTAAAATGTAATCTATAGGCTGTTTTGGCAGTGCATTACCTTTTTGTTTTGGATTCTGCTTTAATTTTTCTGCAGGTATGGGGGAAACCAAAGGTTTGAGGGGAAAGAAGAATGCAACACAAAGGTTTAGGTGTGCAAAGGTAAATCACAATGGTTGTGTCTTCCCTTTCAGTGTTTAAGGAGCTGCTCTGCAGGATAGGGCAAGAGAAGAATGGAATTCCACATATTCCGAAAATTGCAGAAAAGAAAAACAACCGTTATTCCATCCCAGATATGCCTGGAGATGTGGAACAGATGTTCCCTCGTGAAAAAGGAAACAAGAAATTGAAAGCAAACACGGTATCTGGTGGGAGAAACAGAATCAGGAAAATTTTAGACAAGACTCGATTCAGCATCTTGCCTCCAAAACTCTTCAGGTGTGTTGGGCTCTCATTGAACAGCAGTTGTTTCTTATTGAAGCTGCTTTGTATCTTCAGATGCATCCATGCTGCTTTTTTTGTTGTTGTTGTTACTGTTTTTATTTCTTTTAAAATGCAGTAAATCTGAATCATAGAATCACAGAATGGCCTGGGTTGCAAAGGAGCACAGTGCTCATCCAGTTCCAACCCCCTGCTGTGTGCAGGTCACCAACCAGCAGCCCAGGCTGCCCAGAGCCACATCCAGCCTGGCCTTGGATGCCTGCAGGGATGGGGCATCCACAGCCTCCTTGGGCAACCTGTTCCAGTGCCTCACCACCCTCTGGCTGAAAAACTTCCTCCTAGTATCCAACCTAAACCTCCCCTGTCTCGGTTTAAGACCATTCCCCCTGGTCCTATCACTATCCACCATCATAAACAGTCATTCCCACTCCTGTTTGTATGCTCCCTTCAAATATTGGAAGGCCACAATGAGGCCTGAACTGAAGAACAAAACCAGAATATTTTTGCTGTCCCAGCGAACACTTTCAAACATACATTCCCTTTGTCTCTGTTCTTAGAGCTTGCCTATAGCATTTAATTAAAACATCTGACTGCTGTTATTTTTCCCAAGATTCACTCATCCCAAGATGATCGTGCAGAACTTAACGCACCTGATTGAAACCAATTTGTTTTGCAGTGATGGCAGCGTGAGCCAATCGCAGGACGACAGCATCGTTGGGACGCGGCAGTGCCGGCACAGCCTGGCCATCATGCCTATTCCTGGGACCCTGTCATCCAGCAGCCCCGACCTGCTACAGCCTACAACGAGCATTCTGGATTTCTCTAATCCTTCAGGTAAACAAGAGCATGAGCTTGGTAATTACAAGGCAGTTGGTTTTGGGGGGAGAACTACACCTTCTGCCAGCTTCAAACACACTGAGTGCAGTTATCTCTTTCTCTTGTGACCCTAGCAGGTCCAAACTAGCAATTCACTGAAAACACAGACAGCCCAAACCTCTTTTTTGTAGTGTGAGACCTGTTTTCCCTTAAATAAATAAATAAACGAATACATTTTCCCACCCATAAATGTCTTTGATTTACCAGAGCTCTGGTGGAAGCAGGTTGTCGTCCTCTGCACCTGCCTTGTGTTGTCATCTCTTCCCAATGCCAATACTTCTGTGACTTGACTTCTCCATCCACCATCTTTTAGTATATATTTCAAACAGTACTGTGGATGGAATTAGACAGCTTTGGTACCAACATAATTACATTATTTTTTATATAATGTCTTGAAGACTTTAAGGTCATTCAGTTATATGTCTGAAAAACTGAAAAGTGTTTTGAGGTTTGCAATCTGGGCTTCCATTGCTGGTACTGAAGGAACACAGTAGATAGGTTGGCTGCAGGAGGTATTTGCTGTTACATGCAGCTGCCTGTAAACATGTCAAGTCAGAATCATGTTCCCCTATTTCAGATGTGAGTTCTGTGCATAATTATATATTCTGTGAAGTGCCTTCTGGCTACAGCTTATGTTTATGTAAACTTGCAGTTTTCCCCTTTAAAAGGAACAAATGTATCCTATCAAATGCATAAATATCCGTAGCAAATAAGTTCCTTTTCTTTCTGGAGACCCAGTTTCTTACTGTCTACATGTGAGAGGGGAGAGCTACTCACATGTTCTCTAAGAATAATCTCCTACTGTACAAGTTGCTGCATAGTATGAGCAGTAGATTACTGGTCCTTCACAAATTTACTATAACAACTATGCAATTATTTTTGAATGCTAGAGAACACCAAAATATTTCTGACCATCCAGTACATGCTCTTTAAGTTTTGTAAACATCTACATCTTGATTTGATGTTGACACGGTGTTTCTCTTTTTTCCTGCCCGCAGCTGTTGGGTTTTACTGTAAGTATCCCGATGTACAGCATCCTGAAGGCCTTAATATTGCATGGCTTGCCTGATAACACATTGCACTGGTGTAGTTATACTGTCTGGGCAGTAGTATGGGTAGTCATGAATCCTGTGAGCTTCCCTTTAATAAAAGTCCATAGGAGCTCCTTCTGAGCACTGCAGAGTGCTGGGCTGAAGCAGAGAATGCCTCATTTAATTCCCATTTCTGCCACTGATATGCTGAAAGACATATCAGGCAGGCTGCTTCGCTTCTCTGGGACCTTGCTTTAAACAAATGTAATTGCATCCCTGTTATGGAAACTGGATGATAATGCATTTTGAGATTGGGTTTGTTCTGCTTTTAAACTCTGTCTAACTAAAATTTGTGCATGCAAAGTGGAAATGCATCCTGTTCAGTCAGAACTTGAATCGTGTGTAGGAAAGTACTTTTTACTAATATTTACCTGCTTAAAAGAAAAGGCGATGGGATGGATACGTGCTTGTTTCCATCACCTGCTACTTACAAGTCACATCGTGTTCTGGTTGCATGGCATTCCTTTTCTTCCAAACTAGACTTCAGTTTGGGCTTTAAACTTGAGTGTGTTCTGATTTTTAGGTATGCTAATAACACGGTATAGATGTTTTGGCTCTTGTGTTAATCTGTGATGATTTTAATGAGT